>NW_026691615.1:0-1200000 GCF_020826845.1 Diceros bicornis minor
GATGACATGACTGTCTACATAAAAAATCCTTAAGAATATAACAAAAAAAAAAGGCTACTGGAATTCATAAATGAGTGTAACAAGGTCATAGGATACAAAGTCAACATACGAAAATCATTTGTATTTCTATACAGTGGCAATAAATGATTGGAAATTGACATGTTTTTTCTTTTGCTTGAGGAAGATGGTCCCTGAGCTCACAACTGTGCCAATCTTCTTCTACTTTGTATGGGATGCTGCCACAGCATGGCTTGATGAGCAGTGTGTAGATCCATGCCCAGGATCTGAACCCGAGAACCCAGGGCCGTGGAAGCGAAGTATGCGAACTTAACAACTGCGCCACCAGGCCGGCCCCCAGAAACTGACATTTTTAAAGTGCAACTTACAATAGCAACAAAAATCATAACATATTTAGGAATAAACCCTATAATATGCCTGTAGAATCTCTATGCTGAAAACTACAAAACACTGATGGAAGAAGTAAAAGAAAACTTCAATAAGCAGGGAAATGGTCTTAGTCTATTCGGGCTGCTATAAAAAAACCCACAGACTGGATAGCTTATAAACAACAAACATTTATTTCCCACAGTTCTGGAGGCTGAGAGTCCAAGATCAAGGCGCCAGCACGGTCACATTCTGGTGACAGCCCGCTTCCTGGTTCATAGCTGGTGCCTTCTTGCTGTGTCCTCACACGGTGGAGGGGACAAGGGCTCTCTCTGGAGCCTCTTTTGTTATAAAGGCACTAATCTTGTTCATGAGGGCTCGACCCACATGACACAAGCACCTCCCAGAGGCCCCACCTTCTAACACTCTCAACCTTGGGGGTTAGGATTTCAACATGTGAATTATGGGAGGACATAAGCATTCAGACCCCAGCAGAAATATACAGTGTTTGTGGATTGGAAGACTCAGTATTTTAAATATTAATTTTCCTTAAGTTGATCTATACCAATTACAATTCCAGCATATTTTTGGTAGAAACTATGAAGTTGATTCTACAATTTATTTGAGTAGGCAAAGTAATTAGAATAGCGAAAACAATTTTGAAAAGAAGAACAAAGTTGGAGGCCTTAAACTACCTGCTTTCCAGGCATATTATAACATTACGATAATCAATAGTGTGCTGGTGAACGAATAAACACACAGATCAGTGGAACAGAAGAGAGAATCCAGAAACAGAACCACACATGTATGAGCAATTGATATTTGACAAAGTTGCTAAAATAACTTAATGGAGAAAGAATGGTATTTTCAAAAAGAGGCACTGGAAAAATGGAATATTCATATGCAAAAATATCCACCATAATATATAACTCAAAACAAAACAAAACCCCAAAATCCTTGGACCCATGTCTCACACCACATACAAAAATTAACTCAAAGTGAATCATAGCAGTAAGTGTAAAATCTAAAACTATAAATCTTCTAGGAGAAAATATTCATGACCTTGGATTAGGCAAAGACTTCTCAGGTATGAAACCAAAAGCACACCCATAACAAATTTTGTTTAGTTAAACTTTATCAAAACTAAGAACTTCTTCTCTTCAAAAGACACTGTTGAGAGAAGGAAAACAAGTCAAAAACTGGGAGAAACCATTTCTGCAACACACATCTGTGAAGGCTTTTTATTCGCTGTATATGAAGAACTCTTCAATCTGAATAACAAAACAAACAACCTTGTAACAAATTGGCAAAAGATTTGAAGAGGCACTTCCGCAAAAATGATACACGAATGGAATGAAAGTACAGGAAAAAATGCTCAACATCATCAGTCATCAGAGAAATTCAAATTAAAACCACAATGAGATACATGTGTGCACCTTTCAGAATGGCTTAAAAAATTAGCAACAATATCAAGTACTGGCAAGGATGCAGAGCAACCAGAATGCTCATACACTCCTGCTGGGAAAGTAGAATGTTTCAGCCATATTGGAAAACATTTTGAGAGTTGCTTGTAAAGTTAAAGAAATGTTGACCATGTAATCTTTCTGATCCAGTAATCTTATTCTTGGATATATGTCAAAGAGAATCAAAATGTTACGTTCACACAAAAATCTGTATGTTGATGTTTATAGCAGACTTATTCACAATTTCCAAAAACTGGAAACAACCCAAACAGACAAACTGTAGATATAAATGTTCTTCAGCTAGTAAATAAGTGGCACATCCATCCAATGGAATATTATTCAGTAATGAAAAGGAATAAGCATTTTATATGTGAGACGAAATGGATGAATATCAAATACAATCTGCTAAGTAAAGAAGGTAAAGCTCAAAAAGTTGTTACATAGTGTGTGATCCCATCCCTGCGAGATTCAGGAAGAAGCAGAACTACTGATAGGGAGCATATCAGTGTTGGCTAGTGGGGAGGAGGGGCTGCCACAAGGGGCAGACAGGGAATTTTGGGAGAAGCAGAGCTGTTTTCTGTCTTGATTTCTGTGGTGGTTTATGAATGTATGTGTTCATAACAAATAGTACTGTAAAATAAAAAAACTTGACTCTTATGGCATGTGAATCATGCCTCCATTACTTCCTTTCAAAAAACCAGTAGGAAAGTTTTAAAAAGACAAATAAAGGGGAAAAAACTGGAGGAAACGAATAGAAAAAAGAAATAAAGTTACAGACCCAAACTATGTCAATAGCTATTTATTTTTAATTTTATATATTTTTAATAAAAATTATATATTTTAAAGTATCCAATGCTGATTTGATGTACATATACGTAGTGAAATAACTACTTCAGTCAAGTTAATGGACACCTCATCTCCTCACACAGTTACCATTTTTTTGTGATGAGAGCACCCAGCTACTCTTTTAGCGGATCTCAAGTATTCAGCACAGTAGTATTAACTGTGGTCATCATGCTGTACGTTAGATCTCTGGACTTATTCAACCCGCATCACTGCAGCTTTGTACCCCTGACCACCATCCCCCCCCCTCAACCCCAGCCCTGGTAACCGTTCTAATCTCTGCTTCTATGAGTTCCATGTGTTTTTTTGTTTTTTTAGATTCCACGTATAAGTGAGATTATACCATATTTGTCTTTCTCTGTCTGGCTTGTTTCGTTTAGCTTAATGTCCTCCAGGCTCGTCCGTCTTGTCACAAATGGCAGGATTTCCTTCTTTCTCATGATTGAATAATATTCTGTTGTGTATATGTACCACATCTTCTTTATCGATTCATCTGTCAACGGACACTTGGGTTGTTTCCATATCTCGACTACTGTGATTAATGCTGCAGTGAACATGGGGGTACAGATAGCTCTTTGAAATACTGATTGCATTTCCTTTGGATATATCCCAGGAGTGGGACTGTTGGATCACGTGGTAGTTCTACTGTTAATTTTTTCCCTTACGTTCTTTTATCATATATGTGCAGATCTGTTTTATGTACAATGATTGGTTCTATCAATCATACCAAGGTGTTCTATTGATACTATTGCTAATTTTTTGAGGAAGCTGCATACTGGTTTCCGCAGTGGCCACACCAATTTACATTTCCACCAATGGTGCACAAGGGTTCCCTTTTCTCCACATCCTCAACAAGACATGTTATTTTTTGTTTTTTTGATGATGGCCATTCTAACAGGTGTGAGGTGATATCTGATTGTGGTTTGGATTTGCATTTCCCTGATGACTAGTGATGTTGAGCACCTTTTCATGTATCTGTTGGCCATTCATATGTCTTCTTTTGAGAAATGTTTATTCATATCCTTTGCTCATTTTTCAGATGAGTTACTTGTTTCTTGCTATTGAGTTGTATGAGTTCTTTATATATTTTAGATATTAACCCCTCATCAGATTACAGTTTGCAAATATTTTCTCCCATTCTGTAAGTTGTCTTTTCACTCTGTTGATGATTTCCTTTGCTGTGCAGAAGCTTTTTAGTTTGAATGAATCCCATTAGTCTACCTTTACTTTTGTTGCCTCTGCTTTTGGGGTCATGTCCAAAAAAAGCATTGCCCAGACCAATCTCAAGTTTTTCTCCTATATTTTCTTCTAATAGTTTTATGGTGTCAGGTCTTAAATTTAAGTCTTTAATCCATTTTGAGTTAATTTTTACATACGGAGTGAGGTAAGGGTTCAGTTCTTCCATGTGTGGAAAACCAGTTTTCCCAACACTATTTGTTGAAGAGACTATCCTTTCCCCATTGTGTATTCTTGACAACTTTGTCAAAGATCAATTTACCATAAATGCATGGAGTTATTTCTGGGCTCTCTCTTCTGTTCCATCGGTCTGTGTGTCTGTTTTAATGCCGGTGCCATGCTGTTTTGATTACTATGGCTTTGTAGTATACATACATATATTTTGGTGAGGAAGATTAGCCCTGAGCTAACATCTGTTCCCATATTCCTCTATTTTTGGTATGTGGGGCACCACCACAGCATGGCTTGATGAGCAGTGTGTAGGTCCGCGCTCAGAATCTGAACCTGTGAACCCTGGGCCTCTGAAGTGGAGCAGGCGAACTTAACCACTATGCTACCAGGCTGGCCCCCATAGCTTTGTAGTATATTTTGAAGTCAGGAAGTGTGATGCCTCCAACTTTGTTCTTTTTGTTCAAGGCTGTTGCTGAACAACCTGTGCTTGAAACTCCTATCCCACCATCTTGTTTGCTCATCATTTTACACATTAGTGGACCGAAGAGTTCAGTTAAAGGCCGAGATTCTCGGGAGGGATATAAAAATAAGACCCAAATGTATACTATCTACAGAAATTGCACTTTAAATATAAAGGCACAGACAGTTTGAAATAAAATAAAAATAAAAATCACAACAATTGGAAATGCAGTAGAGTTGCCTCTTTATGCCTCTTTATGCAGATAGAATCATACATGAGGAAAAATCCGAAGAAACCCACAAACAGTTAGTACAGGTGCTGGAACAACTGGACACCCACATGCGAAAGCGTGAAGCTGGACCCTCACCTCACACCATCCACAAAATGAGTTCAAAATGGATCCAAGGCCTACATATAAGAGCCAAAATTATAAAACTCATAGAAGAAAACATAGGAGTAAATCTTTGTGACTTGAATTTGGCAATGATTTCTTAGATATAACACCAAAAGCACAAGTAACAAAAGAAAAATTAGACAAATTGGACTTCAAAATGAAAAACTTTTGTGCATAAAAGGAGAATATTAAGAAGGAAAAAAGATAATCCACAATCCAAAATGGCAGAAAATATTTGCAAATCCCACATCTGATAAAGGTCTAGTGGCCACCAGGCCAGCCCCCTCTGCCTGGCAGGATGCCCTGAGTGATAGAGGTCTCAACCCCACAGCACCTGGACACTGGTCATCTTCCGCATTGCCAAGGAGTAAGTGCTGGACTGTTCTGACTTATTCAGAAACAGTGACGGAGCCCAAATTCCTTTCACAATCACCCTAGAGGTCAACGGCTTCAGTCTGCTCCTAAAGAACACACGGTGTTTGCGAGTCTGAGAACCAAAAGAATTGTCTTCACTTTTCTGAAAAGTGTGTCTTATTATTTCACATTAGTGACCATTTTCAAACTGGCTCCCAGTGGTGCCCTCCCACTTTGTTTATTTCTCTGAAAGTGGCCGTGGCGACTTGGCTGTTCTCTGTTCCCAACCCCCACGGTGTGACAAGGCCGATGACATTCGATTCCTGGGATCCTGACCTAGGTGGAGATTAACTCAGCCTCAGCCTGTGATGGGAAGTGATGGTCCCAGCTCTTCCTCTTCTCCCTCCCCTGTTCTCATCCTCCTGCTCTGCACAGTCTCAGAGTTGCCTGACATCACCACTGACAAGCCCTGCAGAGCCCAGAGATTTCTCTTTGAAGAAAAGAAAAACTCTGGAGAAATCAGAGGGATAAATAAGGAATGTACCCAATTCCTGCCTTGTCCTTCTCCCAGACTAAGCCTGCTGATGGCCAAGAGGATGAACAATGAGAGAGAGTGGTTTCTCTCATTAGAATTTTAAAATCCTCCAAGTAATGGATCATTTTGGAGCATCCTGTGTTTTCCTGCTTGTCCCAAGAATATATTATTACTAAACTTGAATAATTTTAATGGGGGAAATTCTTTATCTCATAAAAATGCTAAGCAGGGGATCCATTAAAAAAAATGTTATCAAGGTAACTCCAGGGGTTTACAAGGAACAAGGAGCCTACACCCTTGTGTTCCAGACATCAGCTGAGACCTTCTTGCCAGGAGCCCGGGCCCTTGGAGTGAGGGGTGCCCATGACCCTCCTCCAGCAGGGCGGGCCTTCTCAGGTGCGTCCCCCAACATGGGCGCACACACCACAGGATCCTAGATTAACCAGTGGCAGGCAGCCAGCTAGGGATATGGGGACAAGCGAAAACTGCTCACTCAGACTGGGACACCCCCGGGCTAAACTCAGGAGCAAGGTGTGATCCAGGCCCGTAGACCCACAAACCTCACCATGAGTTCTTTCCATCTGGATACGGCAGTGGAAAGGAGAAGGTGCTGGGTGGGGAAAAGCATTACGCTGAAAAGAGCTCCTGCCTCTGCCACTCGCCTGGAGTTTGGTCTCCAACAAGCATGGGTTTTCTCACCTTTAGAGAAACGAGGGGTGGAAGCCATCGAGTTTCCTCAAGTGCTTGAGGGGCCTCATTTTCAGAACTGCTCAGCTCCCTTCCCTGCCCGTAGTGCGTCCACGGGACCCCAGCCCACGGCCCCTCCCTTCCGATCTTTCCCTTTGGAAGCTTCAGATGTGCCCACTCAGGCACCTAGTGGTTTGGGGTACTGAGCTGACGCAATTTTAATGAGTTTCCATCATTTTCAAAGGGAAAAATGGGAGGGAGGTGACTTGTTACTGAGACAGATCGCAGCGCACCTGGAAGGACAGGACACTCATTTCCATTTACCTCGTCTGATGACCCTCCAGTTCCATCAGTGGTTGAGTGAACGCGGCCTGTTCTTCCCAATCACGGTGCAAGTGTGTAATTTCTCCCAGTGGAATTTGATTTTAATGAGAGGCTAGCTCATAGGAGAGAGTCATTATTTAGATAGCATGCACGCGTCAGGTTAATTTTAAATCAGCTTTTAGGTCAATCTGTATTAATTATTCCATTAACTGTTTTTGACTAGCAATTTCAATAACTGTTTTAGCATAATACTTGGCAGTGTAATTGCTTTTTGGAATCTGTTCATTGAGATGTCAGAGTCAGATCCGGGGCTCCCTCCCTGTGCCCGAGTGTGTGTGTGTGTGTGTGTGTGTGTGTATGTACAAGCATGTGGGGGGTGCTTCCTCTGATTATTAATGAATGCATTTTCACGAGGCTTATTGATATCAGGGAGCCCTGCCTTTATATTTAAAAAATTGTTAAATAAAATTTTAATGTTAGAATAGTTTTAGATTTACAGAAAATTGTGATGATAATACAGAGTTCCCATATACTTCACATCAAATTTTCCCTGTGATTAGCACCTTACATTAGTATGGCCCCTTTGTCACCATTAAAAAACAGTAGAAAAGATCAATGAAACAAAGAGCTTGTTCTTTGAGAAGATAAACAAAATTGACAAACCTTTAGCCAGACTTACTAAGGAAAAAGGAGACAAGGCTCAAATAAATAAAATTAGAAATGAAAGAGGAGAAATTACAATGGACACCACAGAAATACAAAGGATTATAAGAGAATACTATGAAAAACCATATGCCAACAAATTGGACATCTAGAAGAAATGGATAAATTCTTAGACTCATACAACCTTCCAAAACTGAATCAAGAAGAAATAGAGAATCTGAACAGACAAATCACATGTAAAGAGATTGAAACAGTAATCAAAAACCTCCCAAAAAATAAAAGTCCAGGACCAGATGGCTTCTCTGGAGAATTTTACCAAACATTCAAATAAGATTTAAAACCTATCCTTCTCAAACTATTCCAAAATAGAGGAAGATGGAACACTTCCTAACTCATTCTATGAGGCCAACATCACTCTGATACCAAAGCCAGGCAAGGACAATACAAAGAAGGAAAATTACAGGCCAATATCATTGAGGAACATAGATGCAAAAATCCTCAACAAAACATTGGCAAACCGAATCCAGCAATACATTAAAAAGATCACACAGGGCCGGCCCCGTGGCTTAGCGGTTAAGTGCATGCGCTCCGCTGCTGGCGGCCCGGGTTCCGATCCCGGGATCGCACCGACGCGCCGCTTCTCCGGCCATGCTGAGGCCGCGTCCCACATACAGCAACTAGAAGGATGTGCAGCTATGACAGACAACTATCTACTGGGGCGTTGGGGGAAAAATAAATAAAATCTTTTAAAAAAAAAAAAAAAAGATCACACACCATGATCGAGTGAGATTTATACCAGGGACACAGGGATGATTCAACATCCGCAAATCAATCAACGTGATACACCACATTAACAAAACGAGGAATAAAAACCATATGATCATCTCAATAGATGCAGAGAAGGCTTTTGACAATATCCAACATCCCTTTATGATAAAAAGTCTCAGCAAAATGGGTATAGAAGGAAAGTATCTCAACATAATAAAGGCCATATATGACAAACCCACAGCCAACATCATACTCAATGGGGAGAAAGCCACCCTTCTGAGAACAGGGACAAGACAAGGGTGCCCACTCTCACCACTCTTATTCAACACAGTACTGGAGGTTCTGGCCAGAGCAATTAGGCAAGAAAAAGGAATAAAAGGAATCCAAATAGGCAATGAAGAAGTGAAACTCTCGCTGTTTGCAGATGACATGATTTTATATATAGAAAACCCTACTAAAGAATCCATCAGAAAACTATTAGAAATAATCAACAACGACAGCAAAGTTGCAAGGTACAAAATCAGCTTACAAAAATCAGTTGCATTTCTATACTCTAATAACGAACTGACAGAAAGAGAACTCAGGAATACAATCTCATTTACAATCGCAACAAAAAGAATAAAATTTGGCTTATTATGATTTCAATCTTCTGAAATTTATGGAGGCTTGCCTTGTTTCCCAACATATGGTCTATTCTCGAGAATGTTCCATGAGCACTTGAGAAGACTGTGTATTCTGCTGTGTTTGGATGGAGTGCTCTCTATATATCTATTAAGTCCATCTGGTCTAGTTTTTCATTTAAGTCCACTATTTCCTATTGACTTTCTGTCTGGATGACCTATCCATCGATGTAAGTGGGGTGTTAAGGTCCCCTACTATTATTGTGTTGTTGTTAATATCCCTTTGAGGTTTGTTAATAGTTGCTGTATGTACTTTGGTGTTCCTCTGTTGGGTGAATATATATTTATAAGTGACATGCCTTCTTGGTGGAGCGACTCTTTTATCATTATATATTGCCCCTCTTTGTCTCTCATTACCTGTTTTATCTTGAAGTCTACTTTGTCTGAAGTATGGCAACAGCTGCTTTCTTTTATTTGCCATTAGCTTTGAGTATCATCTTCCATCCCTTCACTCGGAGCCTGTGTTTGTCTTTAGAGCTGAGATGTGTTTCCTGGAGGCAGCCTATTGTGGGGTCTTGTTTTTTAATCCATCCCGCCACTCTGTGTCTTTTGATTGGAGAATTCAATCTATTTACATTTAGAGTTATTATTGATATATCAGGGCTTAATGCTACTAGTTTATCACCTATTTTCTGGTTCTTCTGCACTTCCTTTGTTTCTTGTCCTGTGTGTTTTGGACTACCAATTCAGTTTGGTAGTTCTCTATGATGGTTTTCTTAGTTTTCTCTTTATTTATCATACATGTCTGTGTTCTGATTATTTGCTTAGTAGTTACCATGAGGTTTGTATAAAAAATCACATAGATGAGATAGTCCGTTTTCTGATAGTCTCTTATTTCCTTAGACTAAGTCAATTCCATCTGTTTCCTCTTCCCCTTCTAAGTTATTATTGTCCCAACTTATTCCATCTTGTGTTATGGTTTGTGGTTAAAATGACAAGATTATATTTATTTTTGGTGTTTTCCTTCCCTTTATCTTTGCTGTTATAGTTAAGTATTTGCTAACCTGTTCTGATAGAGAGCTTCAATTTTTCTGATTTTGTTTACCTATTTTTCTCCTTGCTCACGGATTTGTATCCCCCCCCTTTTTTTTTCCAGGTATGAGGGCCTTCTTGAGCATTTCTTGTAGTGGGGGTCTTGTGGCAATGAACTCTCTTAGCTTTTGTTTATCTGGGAAAGTTTTTATTTCTCCATCATATCTGAAGGATATTTTTGCTGGATATTCTTGGCTGAAAGTTTTTGTTTTTCAGAATTTTGAATCTATCATTCCACTCTCTCCTAGCCTGTAGAGTTTCTGCTGTGAAATCCGCTGAGAGTCTGATAGGAGTTCCTTTGTACCTTACTCTCTTCTGCCTTGCTGCCCTTAATATTTTTTCTTTGTCATTGACTTTTGCCAGCTTTACTATTACATGCCTTGGAGAGGTTTGGAAAAACTTCAAACTTCCCCAGGTTTGGACTGTTCTCAGTTATTATTTCTTTGAACAAGCTCTCTGCTCCTTTTTCCCCTCTCTTTTCCTTCTCGAATAGCTATAATCCTTATGTTGCATTTCCTAAATGAGTCAGATATTTCTTGCAGAATTTCCTCTCTTTTTTTTTAGGCTTAGTTCTGTCTTCTCCTCCATCTGGAGCATTTCTGCATTCCTATCCTCTAGATTTCTAATTCTATCCTCCATACTCTCAGCTCTGTTCTTTAAAGATTCCAGACTTTTCTTTATCTCCTCCATTGTGTTTTTCATCTCCAACATTTCTGACTGGCTTTCTTTATAGTTTCAATCCCTTTTGTGAAGAAGTTCCTCATTTCATTCAACTGTCTATCTGTATTTTCTTGTAACTCATAGAGCCTTTTTATGATAGCTATCTTGTGTTTTGTTTTTCTTTTGAGGAAGATTGGCCCTGAGCTAACATCCGTTGCCATCTTTCTCTTTTTCTTTTTTATCGCCAAAGCCCCAGTACACAGTCATATATCCTAGTTGTCGGTCCTTCTAGTTCTTCTATGTGGCATGCAGCCTCATCACGTCCTGAGAAGCGGTGAGTAGGTCCGCGCCCAGGATACCTACTGGCGAACCCTGGGCCGCCAAAACAGAACATGTGAACTTAACCGCTACTCCACTGGGCCAGCCCCTATGATAGCTATTTTGAATGCTCTGTCATTTAGATTATAGGTTTCTGTGCCTTCAGGATTGACTTCTGGGTGCTTGTCACTTTCCTTCTGGTCTGGATATTTAATATATTTTTTCACACTGTTTGACAGGTGTGGATTTGTGTCTCCGCATGATAGTATCTGGTTGCAGCTTCCACCTGCCACCACTGGGTGGGGGTCAAGAGCTGTATATTCTGAGCCCACAGTGATCCATGGATACTTTGGCCGACTGGCTGTGCTGGAGCATGGGACAGGGGGAGGGATGCTTTCTTTTGCCTGCCCAATCCCAGGGGCTTCTCGCTCTTCCTTTGCTATCTGCTCTCCTGGGGTGCTAGCTTGATGAAGATACCCCTCAACAGTTCAGTCACCTCTGTGTGGGGGTTTCCCATGGGCTGTGAGCGAACTTGGAGAGTCACAGTTTTCCCACAGAGGGTCGCCTCTCCCCCTCTCTCTGCAAGCCACGCGGTCCCGAGGTCACTGCCATTGGGGAGCAAGAGGAGCTCTCCCTACCTCCTTCCACTTCCTCTGGGGGGGTGTCCAGCACCTCCACGTTCAGATGTATAGCTGGGTGGGTCTCTCAGATGTCTTTTGTGTTGTGTGAGTGTCCTCTTTTGGTATATGAATGTCCTTTTTGTTGTATCTTAGTGGGGAGAGTCCAAGGGGAGAGCTCGCTCCATCATGATGCTGACGTTATCTCCCAAATATTTTATAATAATATATGGACTGTAACTTTACTCAAATTGTGAAAAAACCTTTAGAGACTGTCATCAAAAGTGTAATGCTGCATAGCTCAAGTTGTGCAGCCCATTCTTCTCAAAGAACCAACACTGCTAATTCTAGCTCTTTCTCCTTTACAAGTATTTAAATCATAAAAGAGTACCCGGTATGTAGCATTTCTATTCTTGGCTCAATAAATTATTCAACATTCTTTTAGCAAGCAAAAATAAGTTAAATACCACAAAAACGTTCACCCTCAAAACACAGATTTGCAAAGATACTGGAGACGTCCAAAATTAACCAACAGGCTACCCCTGGGCCAATAATTTTTAAAAACTTCCTTACCATGCTAATACTGTGCTTTAATCTTGGTTGGCTGTTCCCATTTTTCCTTCTGAACAAAAAACCTGAGACTGGTTTTACTGCTGCCCATATCTGCCATTTTCGACACAAGCAACAGTAATGGAGGAAGACCCAAATGTACTATCTTTCACATGCAGGCACTTGGTAAAGCTGCCAGGGGTGGCCAGTGTCCACCTGGAACAGGTACAATAGTAACCATGCCTTCTCCATCCAAATTCTAGTTTCATTCTTGCCTCCACAATAACCTTCAAAGCTGACTACATAAGCAACTCATCCACGCATCCGTGCAATCATTCATATATTCAGGGCTCTGAAGATGAATATGAAAGCCACTCAGCTAGGGTCAACAGGGAAAACAATCAGGTAAGTACAATACCTGTCAGGGACCCTGACAGACTGGACACCCTAACCTAGCAGAAGGACTCAAGGAGGATTTCACAGTGGAAATTACTTTTCAGCTAAGACCTGAAGGATGGGTAAGAGTTAACCCAAAATTGGGGAAAGCAAGAGTAAAAAGACGAGAGGAGAACATTCAGGCAGGGGAACTAGCATGTTAGAAGGCTCGAAAGTAATAAATAAGAATAATGATGATATTGACAAAAATAGTGATGAATAATAAATTATTGACTCTCTGGGTCAGACACTGCTTTAAGGTTCTATATGTATTAACTCATTAAGTTCTCATAAATATCCTTATCCCCATTTGACAGATGAAGAAATGGACGCAGAGAAAGTTGAAGTAATCATCCCAAGGTCATAGGGCGAAGAGGTGGTGGGACTTGGACTGAACTGAGGCGCCTGAAGACAGAGCCTACCTGCTTACACTGTGCTACAAAAGATCTGGTCATGCTTCAGAAACTGGAATTTTGGTCCATGAAGAATTTTAGGGGGAGGCTGGCAAGGGTGGTGATGATGAGAATTAAACAGGGGCAGATAATGGAGGGTCTGGGAAGCCCCTGTACCAGACACCTCTCATGTCCTCCTCACATCCTCCTGGCCCACCTTTTCTTCTACCAGCCACAGCTGCAGCAACCTGCTGTATGCAGTGACCTTGGCAGCACCTGCCTCAGGTGCATCAGGTGCTACCAGGGCTGCAGCACGGAAAGCCTGGATGTGAGGAGTCAACACCTCCTGGGACAGCCCTGACCAACAGGGGTCAGGAACCAGTAGGTAAACAGCCCCCTCTTCCTTGCCTTCAGTGGACACTTGTGGGGAGAAGAGGGGCAGACTACATGGTTCCTCTGAAAACCTGGAGGGATGGAACCCTAGGTTCCCACAGCAGTGATCAGCTCCTACTTCATTCTGCCCAGCCCTCCTCTTCAGTTTTATGTGACTACTTCCTACAAATTACCACCTACACGCAAACCCTCCTCTCACACTCTGCCTTCTGTGGGGAACCAGATTGAAACAGCCATGTTAGACAGTTTAGATTTTATCCTTCGGGCAGTCAAAGACAGCATATTTTTGGCAAATCATACCTTCTCTCTTCCAGGAAGCAACAAGAGGCTGAGCGAGGGGAACAAACTCAGCAAAATGATGGCTTGGTAAAGGTTCCCATTCTTCTCTCACCTCACCCCTCCCACCACCATTACACCAGGAAGCCACCCAAGAACAGGCTGCAGGAAAAGTCTAGACTCTGTCTTCTGCTCCTTTAGCCAGAGGCTAGAAAAATGGCAGCTGTCCTGGACTCCTTCAGCCTGGGGCCCACTTCTGAGGCCATGGCATCTACAACACTGCTACTTCTTCCACCATCTCACTGGCTCTTCTTGTCTCCTCTAGACCTACTAGAGACATATGGCTACCTGACTGGTACCTTTGGAAGTACACTAAATCTTAAAACCAAAGAATAAGCTTGAAGATGAGGAAATAAATGGAATAGATAGATGATTTGGTTTTAAAATATTCTTGGCTTCTCTCTCTTCTGGATGAGATGTTTTCATTTCTCACTCATATTATGATGTAAATAAATCACAGATTAAATGCTATAATAGCCAGACATTTTTCATATGAACAATATTGGAGGTAACACCATACATCTGGCTTAAGGATGAAGTTCAGTTTCTATAAAATAGAATTAAAAATATTAACATTTTGCTCTTAATATTAGATTAAGTAACATAAAAAGGATAACGTATATTATCCACTGCTCATAGTAATTTTAACTGTCATTACCATATATCCAGGAATAAGTGCGACACCATGTAACCCTGCCTACAGCAGTTTGTTGAAGGGCCAGCTACAGCAATTACGCCTTAATCAATACACAGGCTCAAGGTGTTTAAATTGTGGCCAAAAAGAAAGAAAGACCATAAGGCGTCTTTCTTTTTTTTTCAAATTTTCTTCTTTAAATTTATTTATTTAATTAATTTATTTTCATCCCCAAAGCCCCAGTACATAGCTGTATATCCTAGCTGTAGGTCCTTCTAGTTCTTCTGTGTGGGACGCTGCCTCAGCACGGCTTAACGAGCCATGCGTAGGTAGGGCTGCCCCCAGGATCTGAACCAGCAAACCCCGGGCTGCCGCAGCGCAGCACGGAAACTCAACCACTACGCCACTGGGCCGGCCTACAATCCATCTTATTCTTAAGACATTTAAGCAAAATAGATTCCTGAGATAACACAAATACTGAATGATGAAAAGAAGATAATTTTTATCTTATACTAATTTTAACCAAATTTATTCTTACATTTGACAGTGATTATACTAAATTGCAATGTTTAGGTGAAACTGCTACACATTAGAAATAAGAGAATGGTAAAAGTACTGTAACTATGGTATTTCTAACATATATTAGGGTTAAATGTTTATTGACTAACATATGCAAATTGGTTTAAAAACTGTTACCGCTGTCCTTTCTTACCTGCATATGTCAGATTGATTATGTTCATAAAGTTTCTTTTCCAGGTCCAATCTCTTCTTTTCACTATAATACAGAAAGAAAATGTTTTATGAATAATTACACTGATAAGTAATAGGCAGTTGGATTTAGAACATGATCTCCTTTGAAATCACACCTTTGTAAGAATGCTTCTCTGGCCTCTCTCAGAAGCAGAAAATGCCAGCTGCGTTTGAAACTCAAGACAAAAATACTTAGCAGTCATCACGGAAGTCTAAAAAGCAAAAAGGACACTGAAATGAAGCAAAAACAAGATTCTCAAAGTAAATGGGGAAATGCAGTAAGAAAAGGCTGGGAAGCAGGTTCAATCACTCAGCAAGTATTTCTTGAGTGCCATGATGAGCCAGGCACGGTTCTAGGTCTGGAGACTAATCCGGTGTACACCAACCAAGGGCCCTGCCCTCAGGCAGCTGACATTCTAGGGGGAAGGAGAGACAATACACAAGATAAATATGTAAAATATGATATGGCCAGACTTCTCTGAGACGGTGACAGTTGAGCGATGGGGATCCCACCAGGTCTGGACACAATGCCTCCACAAATCCACCCTAGATTGAAGACTGGTGGCTTGCTCTGTTCCCAACTAGACAAGCCTGGGCAGAGCCAAGTAGCTGAGTTAGGAAGAGGTCTCTGAAAAGTAGACCTGCCCTCACTCACATTTAATGAAGACTAGGCCCCCTAACACTATTACTTCAAATTTGGGGGGATTTCTTTTTACAACTTTGTAACATCGCCGTGATTTGTCACTGACTGCTATCCTGTGATGATCAGGTGAGTGCTGGCAGTCAGCTAGAGGACAGAGCTTACCCTGCACACCCAGCCTGGGCAAGAGGTAGGGGAAACTGGGCAGCAGGGGTGGTAGCAGCCAAAACCAAGGGGCTAGGGGTAAAATTGCTAAATGAGAAGCCATCTCAGTCCCAAAAAGAGTCCTTGGGAAGTTTAACCAGAGAGGGCCCCGCTCAACCACCACCAAAGTACCAGCTTCAATCCCATCTAACTGAAGCCAAACTGCGAATCTAAGTTAACAAGAACTAAAGGCCGAAAGAGAAATCACATAATGTCTGAGAGAAAAATGCTAAAGAAAAGACTGAATCAACGACAAGGAGTCCAACAGAAGGTGAGCCTAGCTTGGCCCCCTGAGGGACAGGGGCTGAGCCCACATTCCATTTGTGAGCTCTTAATTATTAGTTTCCGTTTTCCTTCAGAGAAAAAAAAAAGCCCAAAAGTTACTCTGTTAGCTAAATTATAGGTTAAGTAAATTTCTTTGCTTAGCATAATCTAGAATGGAAACCATCATTTAACCAAAATTCTTTTAATGGGAAAATGGGGTCCAAAATCCAAACACTGAATCTTTGCTTGGGGAATAATCTCTTCCTCAGTTGGGGTATGCCTACGTTAAAAAAAAAGGAAAAATAATTAAAAGAAAAAATTTTTAATCTAATAGCTTCACACAGATCTTTATTTTCTCATTAAGAAGACTGAACTCAGAAGAGAAGTGAAAGAAACATGGTATAATTGCTTCCATGTTAGAAATTTTTATTTGTCACTTTCCTCCCTTCTAAGGTTCAGTGATCAATAGGATACTTAGTTCATGAAAAATGAATATCCAGACAGAGTGAGCAATTCGTCACTAAATTATGAGACAGACCCTTAAAGGCATCTATGACCTTGTGCCTCTGATGTCATGCTTTACTTCTGTGGAATTTCTGCCAAGAAAGCATGACTGGAATCTGGTCATGAAGAAACATCAGATGGACCCAGCTTGAGGATCACTCTCCAGAATGAAAGCTGTTCTCTATGAAACTGTCAGGAACATGAAAGGCAGGGAAAGACTGAGGAATAGGTACAGATGGGGAGAGACTGAAGAGACACGGCAAATGGGTTCACAGATGGACTCCTGGACCAGACGATAAAAAAGACAGTGCTAGGACAGTTGGTGAAATTTGACTGGGGTCTGTGGATTGGTATATCAGCATTGATTTCCTGACTGGGAGGGTTATATGGTGATCACAGAGAGAGCATCCTTGCTTTTTGGAACTATGCACTGGAGTGCTTAGGAGTGATGGGGCATCATATCTGCAGTTCTCAAATGGTTCAGAAAAGATTAATAATTTTAGATAGAAAGAGAAAGAGAAAATATAACAAAATGTTAAGAGTTGAGGAATCTGGGTGAGGGAAATATTAGAGGTCTTTGTCCTCTACTTGCAACTTTTCTGTAAGCTTGAACTCATTTCAAAATAATTGTAACAATTTACCTCTGACTTCTAGTGAAGAAGGACCACAGTCTCTTTGGGAATCCACCACCTCACGAGCAGCAAGTTCTTTTTAATAAAGAACATAAAACCTCTTTGTTCTTGCTCTATCTCCAGTAGGGACAGACTGGTCAAACTTCTTCTCTAGCATGACACTTCCTACACTGAAAAACCACAAACACCTCTTGGCCTTCTATTCCAGGCAAAATGATGCTAATCTCATTCACTCTTCATCACAGGCCCATTTTTTAACCTCATCATCCATGCAGCAGTGCCTCTGAGTGCTGTCTTTCATATGTTTTAAATTTAAGACTTAAAACAATATGTCTACCCCAATAAAAAGCCAGAGAAAGGATTATTGGGAGGATCATCTTGCAATTCCTACGGATTAAATCTCTGTTTCAGAATCTTTGGAACATCCAGCCCCGGGATATGTACCCACTGCCAATGGTTTCAGGCACCTGCACCCCTCACTCAGACCTTTCGAAGTTTTACACAGCTGGGTGGTCCTTAAAGTGTAGTATGTGGTTTAGTTTCCTCCTCTTAAGCCACCTGTTATTCAGTTTTTGTATCAATATCATCTTCAGCTTTACTCAACTAATACCTCAGCATCAATTTCTGGACCTTTACGATATCTCACCCTGAATCAATACTGGTATTGAAAACACTGGGGCTGGTTAATGGGCCTTTTAAACAGATGTTTTTATATAATTGTGTCAACTCCACTTACATGTTTCTACCACACTTGTGGCACTATATGCACTGTACAGAGTCATTCCATCAGGCTCTTGTAGATTCAACGACCTTCCCACAATGCAAAGAAAACACTGATACAAAAAGGAAAAAATTCAGAATATAAAATTACATCTATGTGTGACTACAGCTAAGACAATCTGGGCTAGAAACACACCAAGTACAAGGGAAAAGCCCAGTTATTAGACCAGCTAACATTGCAATGACCCACCTCTAAGGGGGCTGAGAAAGGGCAGGTTGTTTTTCTCTCTCACTCCCAGGAAATCTGTGGACTGACAAAGCAGCTGTGACTGCCCAAGGTCGCAGCCTGTAAATTTCTGGAGCTTCAGGAGACAATGGTCCTTGTGGTCAGCGGGATTGGTTGAGAAAAACAGGCACATTCAAACACTCAAACAGGGTACAGACAATGATAGTCATTATCTGTTGCTTCACAAACTACAGCTTTCAACTCTTTTACTTTGAGGCTCTTTATTTACTAGAGAAAAAAAAATCTGTGGCCGTACTTCACGTATTAGTCAAGGCCTCTCATTTCTGTGAGGAACCAAGGTTCAGAGAGGCTGAACCACCTGCTCAAGGTCACACAACAGTTCACAGACTGGAACCCAGGTTTCCATGTTTCCACCACACTTTTCTGTGTATCCAAAATTATTCGCCTCTGTACTTATTAACTATGCATTAGAGTTAGTTATGGACTTTTAAAATGAAAAACGAGTACACACAGCAACAGATCTGTACTGACTTAAAAGTAAAACCAACCTCCAAAGGCAGAACCATGAATAGGCTATAAAATTTGACTCAAATTCCTTATACAATTTCAACAGCCTCACCTTGCTTAATAGTTAAAGCATTAAGTGTTAAACATTAAGTAATAATCATTACACAGTTATTATACCATAAGGACTATAAACAGCCAGGTGTTCCTAGCACAGGAAGCAAAAATGATAACTCACAATTAACTTAGTTCAAAAAGAATGCCATTTGAACCAGTGACATTTTAAAATTTAGAACTTGGGCTAAGAGATACAAATAACTAAAGGCCTGGGGTAACTAAGCTACTATTCTAAGAGAACAGAGTCAAAAAGCAGTTAAAAAAAAAAAACTCAAAAAACGAACACATACACAGTACAGAGAACAGATTGGTGGTTACCAGAGCGGAAGAGGAGTGTGGGGAGGGTGAAAGGGGTAAAGCAGGACATGTGTACAGTGACAGATGGAAACTAGACTTTGGGGGGTGAACATGATGGACTCTATACAGAAGTCGAAATATAATGATGTACACCTGAAATTTATATAATGTTACAAACCAACGTGACCTCAATAAAAATAAATTAGTAAAATGTAAAGAAAAAAATTACACCCACACCCAGAGGTGAATTTGTTTTATTATTTGTTTGTTTGCTTTTTAACTTGGAGCTGGACTTCAGTATAAGATTTCACTCTGGGGATGGGACAATAGCTTAAATTGGTTTGAATCTATAAACCAAACTTTAGTTTTTCAAAATGGTTAAGGAACCTTGGAGCAGAATTGAAATTTTAAAATCTATTTTAGGGGCCGGCCTGGTGGCGCAAGTGGTTAAATGCGCACGCTCCACTGCGCCGGCCCGGGGTTCGTGGGTTCGGATCCCGGACGCGCACCGACGCATTGCTTGTCAAGCCATGCTGTGGCGGCGTCCCATATAAAGTGGAGGAAGATGGGCACGGATGTTAGCCCAGGGCCAGTCTTCCTCAGCAAAAAGAGGAGGATTGGCAGATGTTAGCTCAGGGCTGATCTTCACACACACACAATTATTTTATTATTCTTATTGTTCTTCCCCCTGGTGATTTCTTTTAATGTATTTACTCTTATATAATGGGGGTTTTTTTGTGTGTGTGTGTGAGGAAGATCAGCCCTGAGCTAACATCCATGCTAATCCTCCTCTTTTTGCTGAGGAAGACCGGCTCTGAGCTAACATCTATTGCCAATCCTCCTCCTTTTTTTTTCTCCCCAAAGCCCCAGTAGATAGTTGTATGTCATAGCTGCACACCTTCTAGTTGCTGTACGTGGGACGTGGCCTCAGCATGGCCAGAGAAGTGGTGTGTCGGTGCACGCCCGGAATCCGAACCCCGGCCGCCAGTAGGGGAGGGCACGCACTTAACCGCTAAGCCATGGGGCTGGCCCCAATGGTTTCATTTTAAACACAACATAACAAACAACATTAAAGAAACTGGTTTTTTTTTCTTTTAAAAAAAAGCACTTTAAGCGTACTGATGCACAGAGCAATGTCTTGTCTTTTAATTATCAACTATATGCAGACACAACATCATCTTTGAAATATCACACTGTCCACTCTTCCTGGTTGACTGGAACATGGTCATTATTTAGTGGCAATGTGTGGCTAGTGTTCTATACAAGACATTTATACCTCCTGGACATTAGCTGGTTGACTTGGGATTTCTTCCATTCCTTGAACAAACATATATCAAGCTCCTCCTCCACCTAAGGTACTCTATTATCAGCTAAAGCTTCAGCTAGATATGGTTTCTGAGCTCCTGGAATTCTCCATCTAGGCAGGGAGCAAGTCACTCAAGCCACTATCTAGAGTCCTTCAAGAATGCCGAGGTTGCATGAGTTAGGGAACAGGCTGATCAATACTTGGCACAGGGAAGGCAGTGAAGGAAGCGATTTTTTAAAAGCTGGAGTTGAGGAGGTTCCTGGGGTGGGTGAGTGGCAGTACATCAGAAAGAAAATAGAATGTAGAAAAAGATTAAAGAGTAAAATATGGTGAGGACAATTAAGGAGGCCTGTTGTAGATGCTCTATAAATATTTGACAAAAATTAAATCTAGCATAAAACCAATATAATTCCTTTTCAAAACCACTTACTTCTGCCTTTACCTTACACGTAACTATTGTTGTCATTTTAACATTGTTACACACACACAGCTCTCTTCACTAAAATGATTTTGTAACTTTAACACTCATTAAACCTTTTGTTTATCAAGAGATCCAAACATCTATTTCCTTTCTTGTCAACTAATGAGATTTCCAACACCAATTAATTTAGCAGCTAAATAATAGTTCCAACAACTTATCTTTTATGTGGTTATTTATAGCAAAGTGCTTTTTAATTTTCTTTCTGTATGTGCTCTTAGATCTAGCTGTCTTCAGCGGTTCTCATCTTTCATGTCTTAATCAAGGTATCACGCATACTCCAGAAGCTGGACTTCTCTGTCTGGAAATTTCATCCCTTCGCTGGAACTATGGCCCTCAGAAAGTCTCCCGCATTTAAATAGGGCATATGTTTGACAAACACACACACACTCACCTGCCTGCGTTCCTGGACCTGTCACCACTGATGCAGTGCAGCTGTCAGGGTGGGATGACAATTTGAAGAGACTGCGGAGGGCGCGTGTAGAAGTGAACTAGAGAAATTCACGAGGCTTGACTGAGAGTGACAGGCAGGAGAACTCCTACTCCCACTTTCGGGCAAATTCAGCGACGCGGCCGCGTCCTCCAGCGGGAGATCTCCAACAAGGGGGTCTCTCTGGTAAACTCTGTCCTCCAGGCCCCAGTGGGAGCTTGGGGGCCGTCGCGGGCGGACCCAGGCCCAGGGGAACCACGGGCGGGGCGAGTGGGAAGGACAGAGGGCAGGGCACCAGCCGACCCTCGGCGCCGGCCGATTCCCGCCCCCGCCTCGGGGAGGCCGTACCTGTCCCGCAGCCCGCGCTGGAGGCGGCCCAGCCTCTCCTAGGAGTCGGGGCCCGCCAGGGGCGCGGACCGTGCGGAGGCCTGGCGCATGCCGCCGCCGCCACGCTCGCCCCGCGCCGCCTCGGGCCAGCGCGCGGAGGGGAGGGGCGGGTTGTCGGGGGCGACGGCCCCACCATGCACCGCGGGTGAACACCGCGCCCCGACGCCGTGCAGGGGGCGGGACGGGGCGCCGTGAATGGGCGGGGCAGACGGCCGTGGAGGGGCGGGGCCCGTGGAGGGGCGGGGCCCGTGGAGGGGCGGGGCGCGTGGAGGGGCGGGGCGCGTGGAGGGGCGGGGCGGAGGCGGGGTGTCGTGGGAGAGGTTGACAGCCGCTTTGGGGGGAGCCGGCGCAGGCTGCGCGCTGCGGGATGGGCAGGGGTCCTTGGGGGTTGGGTGCCCAGGCCTCTCTGCCCGAGACTGGCGTCTTCCTTCTCCCTAACCGTTCAGAACTCTCACGGGACAGACCCTGGTCCTCCTCCAGGCGGAGCCGTTCTCTGAGGGTCAGTCAGAAGCCCACTCCTGATCCCCACCATGGGTAAAGGATGGAGCGTGGCTGGGAGCAAGTCACGTGATCTTTTTTTGTCCTGGCATGAAACTACATTAATTTTGCAAGATGCATTCTCTTTCCCTCCCGCCACCTCTCCCTCTCTTCTCCCCAGGATATGCTGAGTGCCAGGCACTGTGCTAAGCTTGGTTTCCTACCAGCACTTAAAAGCAAAAGAAAACACCACAAAAAAGACAAAATTCTAAGCAACTGTGTTCAGCCCTGACAGTAGAACAATCCGTTACCTGTAAATCCGTGCTGACCATAAGGATGTGGTTAATGCTGTAGGTCACATTACTAGTTGGTGAGGAGAGGAAAGTTGCTAACAAGTTGCTTGCAAAGCAGACATTTGTTTGTGCAGATATAGAATCCTGCAGCAGGGACTTGAGCCAGGCTGCCTAGACTCAAATCCCCTCTTACACTGCCCAACTGTGTGACCAAGTGCAGGTCACCCTCCTGAAGCCCAGGGTTCCTTATTTGTAAAACCGGGAAGATTGTTACTGCAGGGCCTAGCTATGCCATTGCTATAAAGATTAGATCTGTTAACGTGTGTAAGTGTTTAGAAGAGGGCCCAGCACATAGGAAGCATCAGTTTTTATCAACATCATCACCAACTTGGGGGAAAAGCTTCCTGAAGAAAGACAACCGTACTCCAAAACCTGCAGGGCAGAAAAAAAGAAATTATAGTTTCTTTAGTCTCTTATTCTTCATTTCTTTTGGTTTCTTTTCTCAGTCATTAATTTCACTTACTTGCAAGGTGTGACTTAAACTAGTAAATCAATCATTAGCAAGAGAGATGGACTACTCAAAGGTCGATAATATAAAATTATAATGTTACTTAGCCTTCCCTTCACATTTGCCAGGGCCAGGGCAAGAGTGTGAATGGACGCCCTCATACCATCTGTCAAAATATTAAACAATTATAAATCAAGATGACAAATTGTAGATAAAATATGTTTTCTCCTCCTACCTTGGCCAATGTGCCTTCATAAGAACCTGGAAAGCCAGAGGGAAATTTAGTTCTCTGACTCCTTCCCCAGCCCACTTTATTTCCCACCCCGGGCCCAGTCTTGCACTGTGAGGGGCCTCACACACTGGCAGGGATGTGTGTGTCTCCCCAACGCCGCCACCCCAGTCTACAAGTCCTAGCTCTGTCCTCATCCCCACCTCAGCCTCCTCTTGGCCACTCTTCAGGCCTAAGGGCAAGCACCTTGCAGGAAGTGATAGTCACCCTTGCAGGAAGGGTCCAGAAAAGAGGTCTTTAAGGGCCTCAGAAAGGAGGTTAGGGCCCTTTGAGCAGGGATTGTCAGGGTGATGGGTACCTGGAATGTGTTGCAGAATGGTGTGTGTGTGTGTGTGTGTGTGTGTGTGTGTGAAAGAGAGAGAGAGAGAGAGTGCGCTCTAGGCAGGCATGTCACCTGGTCCTGGGCCTCCTTGCCTTGCATAGAATGGCATGGCCAGAAAAGGGCCAGAACAGGCTTTGTAATATATAGAAGCCAGGGTAGGGGCCCTCTTGCCTAGGTCTAAGGGTAATCCTGATGTTACTTTTATTTAGTTGTTATATCAAATCATTATACCAAATTGATTCCATGGTAGTTGTGGACCTTAAACAGCCAGTTATTTCTCCAGCACAAATAGGTTTATTTGGGATCAGCAAAGAATTGCAATCTAAGGTCTACAACCATGTCAAGCCACCTGCAAGTCCTCCTGCAGAAAAGGGAGGAGAAACTCTTATAGAGGGGAAGAGGAAGTTGGGAGGGCTAATGTAAACAAAGAGTCCTCCAAAGAGGAGGAGACTGGGAGTTTAAAGTGTAGTGGCTTTTCATTGGCTGAGCTGTGGTAGTCTATCGTTGGCTGAGCTGTTGCTGGCAAGAAGAGGAAGTCTTTCTTCTTCCTATTGGGCTCTGCTATCTTCATAGGGTGTCAGAGCTCCCCTTTTTGGCCTCCTGACTCCATTTTAGTCAGGTTTATGTTTATTAATTTCCACATAGTGTACAAAGGTTTACTTTACTGATTTTAGTGCAAACAACATTGTACTACAACCCTGGCAAAAAAAAAAAAATGCATCTTTTTAGCATATTTTATTTAGGTCTCCCTTCACCCGGATTAGTTTTCTAAGGGAAAAAAATCCCCCAAACAATTAATGTAACTAATTATTTTCAGTAAATACATAGAGTAACCAGGTGAGGCATCGTTTAGCATCCCAAATTTTTATTAGGCCATTTTAGGAGAGTCTAAAATTAAATATAATTAAACAGTAAATAGATAATTCAAAATAATTAAAATTTGCATTCTATGGTTGATTTATTAATGACATATGACAAATCTAAATGCAGGACCCTCTTTATTAACAATAACACATAGCAAACTAAATGAATATTTCTAGAGTATTTATGCTAAAATTATGCATTCTAAATGGTGACAGACTTTTATTAAATGCAGAGTTTTTCACTTTGAATGTTTAATTTGCTGGAGCACTCCCTTTTAATATTGTTCTTAAATCCGTTTATATTAGCCGAGCTGATTTCTGTAAACAGCTCTGATTGTACTTCCTGGACCACAGGCCATGAAGTCTGCCTAGATGGACAAGTCTTCGTATAAGCTACAGAATGTCTTAGCTGCGAGTTAGAGGGAATCCAGCTTCACCCTCTTGTTTTTTAGAGGAGAAAAAGGTTCAGGGCAGGTAAGGGACTTGGCCCGGGTCACAGCTGATAATCTGTGTAATGTTAATGAGTCTAGTTCCAAAGATGGGTCCCTAATGGCCCCATTAGGCAAAGAGTAAAGAAAGCCAGTGTTTCATCTCAGTAGACATATGGCTCTTTGGGTGAACCATATGAAATTGCCATTTTTGTAGCTCAGAAACAGTTGGATCAATGAATGGAAGATTGGTTTTGGAAATATGTTGAAATTAGAATTTTACATTTTAAAATGTAAACACCACACAATTTTAAAATTAAATCCTGTATATTTGAGTCAATAACTGCTTGGATATTATATTATGTAGTTTGCTAGGGCTGCCATAACAAAGTACCACAAACTGGGTGGCTTAAACAACAAAAATTTATTGTGTCACAGTTCTGGAGGCCAGAAGTCTGAGATCAAGGTGTGGGCAGGGTTGGTTTCTTCTGAGGAAGACTCTGCTCCGTACCTCTCGCCTAGCTTCTGGTAGTTTGCCAGCGATCTTTGGCATTCCTTGGCTTGAGGTGCATCACCCCGATCTCTGATGTCATTTTCACATGGCATTCTCCCTGTGTGCATGTGTGTCTCCAAATTTCCCCTTTTATAAGGAAACCAGTTATATTGGATTAGGGGCCCACCTTCCTCCAGTATGACCTTATCTTAATTAATTATATCACAATGACCCTATTTCCAAATAAGGTCACATTCTGGAGTGCTGGGAATTAGGACTTCAACATACGAATTTAGGGGGTACACAATTCAACCTGTAACAGACATGAACATGGAAAGTATTTCATTTTGCAATCACTATTCAGAAATATTTGACATTGCATCCTATGCTATTAGAAAATTCACTTTTAAGTAGAGATGACTCAAAAGCAGAAAGTAGGGAGAAAGGCTGTGATGCCACATGAATATGTATATGGAACCCCTCCACCCATTGAGCATTTACACCAGTATAAGCATTTATTGCCTTATTTCAACCCAATAACAGTCCTTTGAGGGCACCTGGCCTAAGATCATGCTGCCAGTATGTTCTTGACCAGCTAGTGGTAGAGCTAGAATTCAAACAGATCTTTTCCAAATCCAAAGTCTATCCTTTCTTATCCTCCATTCTATATGGCCTTGAAACTCATCATTTGACAGCTACTGATATTTTTTATTTTCCTTGTATGAGATGTGTAAAATATATATTTTGTGACCCAGAAGGGTTTACACATATACATGGTTCATTATTTGAGGAATAGTATTCATTGACATAGAATGCATTTTTTACATGCCGTGATATAACACTATGTGTTCACCATTCTGTTAATTTTCCTCCTTAGCACTCAGTAAGACTACGTTTCTCATCCTTTCTAGTGGTTAGATGGGTCTATATGACCCAGTCTGGCAATGAAGTATGAGCAGAAGTGATATAGCCACTTCAGGCCTGGCCTCCAAACATCCTGCACTCTCTTCCTTATTTTTCCTTAGTTGGCCAGCTAGATGCAGAGGATCCAATGGAGAACTCTGAGGCCCTGGAAGAAGACTGGATGATTGCAAAGCATAGAGCACAGAACTGTGTCTTGGGCCAGAACTAAACCTTCACTATATTGAGCCACTGATATTTTGAGGTTGTTTGTTTCAGCAGCTGGCACACTTATCCTGACTAATACACAAACATTCCATGCAACAATTACACAAATGCACCAAAACAACTTTCTACAACGTTCTCAATGGATTTACGTGACTATCCAGATGGCGAAGGAGACTGAAAACCTGGAACTCTGAGATTAAGAGTTGATGTCTGACAATGGAATACTACTCAGTCAAAAAAAAGATTAAATCTTGCCATTTGCAACATGGATGGACCTTGAGAATATTATGCTAAATGAAATAAGTCAGATGGAGAAAGACAAATACCATATGATTTCACTCACATGTGGATGATTAAAAAAACAACAAAAACAAACAAACACATAGACACATAGAGAATAGATTGGTAGTTACCAGATGGGAAGGGTGGTGGGGGGAGAGTGAAAGGAGTAAAAGGGCACAGTTGTATGGTGATGAATGGAAACTGGACTTTTGGTGGTGAACACAATGTAGTCTATAAAGAAGTCGAAATAGAATGATCTACACCTGAAATTTATATAATGTTATAAACCATTGTTACCTCAATAAAAAAATAAATTTTTAAAAAAGGAGTCAATGTCTGAGAAGAGAAGCCTAGATAGTGAAGGCAAAGTTACAATGAAGAACCATCTAGAGCAGCTCTGGCCAACAGACTTTCAGCAATGATGAAAATGTTCTATTCTGCGCTGTCCAATACGGTAGCTGCAAGCCACATGTGGCTATTGAGCAACTGAATGTGGCTAGTGCTACTGAGGAATTGAATTTTTTATTTCATTTAATTTTAATTAAAATTTAAATTTTAGAGGACATGTGTAACTAGTGGCTATGTATGGGACAGTGCAGATATAGAGATAAAGTGGAAAGATGGATTAGCATGGTGGGGGAAGAGGGGAGATCATAAATTACTTGGAAGTGGAAAGGCAGGAACCCGGAAGGTAAGATGTCATCCTTGGTGGGAGGTGATGATGGTCAAGAGGAGAGGTACAATGGTTAATTTTATGTGTCAACTTGGCTAGGCCATGGTGCCCAATTGTTTGGTCAAACACCAGTTTAGGTGTTGCTGTGAAGGTATTTTTAAAATGTGATTAACATTTAAATCAGTGGACTTTGAGTAAAGCAGAGTTCCCTCCATAATGTGGGTGGGCCTCATCCAATCAGTTGAAGGCCTTAAGAGAAAAGACTGAGGTTCCCAAAAGAGGAAGGAATTCTGCCTCCAGACCACTTTCAGACTCAAGACTGCAAAATCAACTCCTGCTGAAATGTCCAGCCTGCAGGACTGCCCTGTGGACTTTGGACTTCCAAACCCCCACAATTGCATAAGCCAATTCCTTAAAATTAATCAATCTCTCTCTTTCTCTCTCCAGATATAGACACAGATATAGATATGGATCTAGATCTAGATCTAGATCTAGATATAGTTATCTATCTATCTTAACTGGTTCTGATTCTCTTGAGAACCCTGACTAATACAGGAGGGCATGAGGTTACTAAGAACTTTTGCTCAAATGTATTTGTAATAGCTAATTTAAAACAATAAGAATCAGGTGCAAATTCCAATAAATAAAATGAAATCATAGATTCCCTCATTTTATTTCATCTCGTGTAAACCCACAACTAATGTGTGGGTCTCTAAACTACACCAGTTCTATGAAAGCTAAATAACAGCCAAACGATAGAACAATAGAGTAGTTGAATGGCTCCAGCGAGAGCCTCGCTAATTCAGTGAGATGGGCTCCCTCTGTCTCACAGCTCTTGCATGCCTATTTCCACTGAAGTCCTTGAATTTGGGCTTCCACGAGGTCTCCAGGATTATTCATTTGTTGACAAAGCGGAATCCTCAGAAGTGATAAATTCCACACACTCAAGTCCTCGTACTCTTTTCTCCGTGCGTGGTGTCTCCCTGGATGGTGTCTTGGTTCTGCCTGGGAGGGACTACTCCACAGCCTTGGACTCCTGGTGTGTGGGCAGCATCCTTGCATCCCTGTAGGTGCTGATGTCATGCATGAGCAATCTTTGAATGCTGAGATTCTCCTCAGAAATCATTTGGTGGATTTCGTAATTGTTTGCCACTTAGATGCACTTCTCATCAGGGTTCAACAAGTACTCCTAACTACAAGGATTGGAAACAAAGGGATGCTCTAGGCATGCTCTTACAACTCACAAGCAGACTGAAACCAAAGGGTCTTGCATAATAAATACCATTTAATTTGATGGCTATGTGTTTATGCTTACAAGGTGACAGGGCACCAGGTGTAGAACATTCCACTTCTTATTGTCTGCAATTATCCCTGGCATGTGTCTTTGTAGAAATGTTGGCTTCATTCATTCCTGGGGCACCTGGGTGGTGTCCACCACAGAGAACACCCTCCCTGCTCCAACAAACATTTGCCATTGTGTCCTAGAGAAGTGTAGAACACAGAGGTTGAGAATTCTGGCTCAAGTGCCCCTCTGCATGGTATACTACTACTTCCTCTTACAAGCTGTATGACTTTGGGCAGATTACTTAACCTTGCTGTGTCTCAAATTCCTCACCTGTAAAATGGTGATAGTAATAGTGCCTTCCTTTCAGGCTTGTTGAGAAGATTAAATGTGGTCGTCTGTGTGATGCACTTAGAATCATGCCTGGTAGAGTTAGCCCTCGGTAAACACAAGCTGGCATCACTTCTTCAGAGAGCAAGAAGAATATCCCTTTGGGAGATGAAGAGAGTCATCAGAGGTAAGGGCCCCTGTTCTGCTTCTTACTATTTGTCTGTCTCTCAGAGTCATTTCCTAAGCATCCTCTCTGTCCTTCTTTATCAACGCTGCTGGCCCTGCACTCACATGCCCACTCAAAAGGGTCAGGTCACCTGAACTCATTGCTGCTGACTCAGTAGCTGACATCAGTTGGGAACCTCAATCCCAGATTCAGTTTCAGTCCTTTTGTGTCAACCCTGGCAGTTGTATGGATCCCAGCCCACCACCCCTCAGGAACAGAAAACCAGGACACGGAGGGGAGCACACAGCACCATGTTGTCAAAAGATCACATGCTTTGGAATCAGAAGACCCGAGTTCAAATCCTGACTCTGCCTCATATCAGGTGTGTGGCTCTGAGCACATTTCTTAACATCTTGAATGCTTCATTTTGCTCATTTCTAAATGAGGGTAATGATATTTTTATTTATGAAATTATTGTGAGTTGTGAATGAGGTAACATTTGAGAAGCTCTTAGCACAGGCCTGGCCCATAGAAAACATTCAATAAACAAATGGTTCCAACTTCTCCCTGAGAATTAGGAGCATTCCTAATTTCCTAGGACTTTTACGTGTAACCGAAGAGGAATGGCAACTGATTCATTGTGTTAATGGTTGTTATGTGTGTGCACGCTCACGTGCACCAATAAATAGCTAATATTAGCAGAGCCTTACTTTCTTCCTAGCTCTTTACATGTATTATCCCCATTTTTTAGAAGAGGAATTTGAGGGCACATCAAGGTTAAGCCATCAAACCAAGGCGGCACATCTCATAAGAGGAGGAGTGGTATTATAACCCACATGATGTAGCACAGAGCCCGAACTCTCAACTACTGTCTTCTACTGCTTTTCACAATGGCAAGTGTTTGTTACAGCAGGGAAACTGAGGCATGAGAGTCTGTGTCCTGTCCAGGGCAGGCCACTGCAGTTGGAGCAGACATTGGAGTGTGGCCTGTGAAGGTGAGACAGAGGCAGTGCTTCTTCGCAATGGTAGACCTTTTTTGGGTTGGACTCAAGCTAGAATCTTTTCAGCTACTTAAATAATGCATTGAGAGTATTTTGAAGCCATGTTTCGTTACCATAACTCAATCATAAGTCTTCTGCAGGGAGGAAGAATGGCATATGTTTCTTTGGTGTTCTTCAGCCCAGCTCTAGGAACAGAACCCAGCCCAGAAGACCACCCAAAAATACTAGCTGACGGGCAGATGTAGCAATAAGAAGCCATTTTAAAAAATTGAGGTATAGTTGACATATCATAAAATGCACTCTCTTAAAGTGTACAATTCAGTTGTTTTAGTATATTCACAAAGTTGTGTAACTATCACCAGTACCTAATTCCAGAACATTTTTATCACCCTGAAAAGAAACCCTATACTCATTAGCAGTCACTATCCATTTTCCTGGGCCCCCAGTCCCTGGATACCACTAATCTACCTTCTGTCTCTATGGATTTGCCTATCCTGGAAATTTCATATAAATATAGTTATACAATAGGTAGCCTTGTGTCTGAGGAAGCCATTATTTTTTAAATGCAATAGGATAGTCACTGTGGAAGCTAGCTTCCACAATGGCCCCTGCATTAGTTTGCTAGGGCTACCATAACAAAGAACCACAGACTGGACGGCTTAAACAATAGAAATTTATTTTCTCATAGTTCTGGAGGCCAGAAGTCCAATATCAAGGTGTTAGCAGGATTGGTTTTTTTCTGAGGCCTCTCTCCTTGGCCTGCAAATGGCCACCTTCTCCCTGTGTCCTCACATGATCTTCCCTCTAGTCGTGTCCTAATCTCCTCTTCCTATAAGGACAGCAATTATTGGATTAGCCCCACCCTAGTGACCTCATTTTAACTTAATTGCCTTTTTAAATGTCCTACCTTCAAATATAGCCACATTCTGTGGTACTGGGGGTCAGGGCTTCAACATATAAATTTTGGGGGACAAACTCAGCCCATAACATTCCCCCAATATTCCTTTCCACCAGGAACTCATGCCCTTGTGTAGTCCCCTCCCACATTGAGTCAGGGCTAACTCATGTGACAGTGAGTGACATTCAAGGATGGCTCACTTGGAGGTAAACTAGCCACCATGTTGTGAGGACACCTGAGCAGTCTTGAGGTAAGGGACATTTGGAGAGTAATTGAGTCTTCCTGCTAACAGCCAGTACCAACTTACCAGCCATGTGAGGGAGTGTGAGTGGATACTCCAGCCCTGTCTAACCTCCTGATGACTGCAGCTCTAGCCAACATCTGACTGCAACCTCGTGAGAGATCTCAAGAGAGAACTGGCCTGCCGAGCTGCTCTTGAATTCTGATCGACAGAAACCATGAGATAATAAATGATCCTTGCTATTTTAAGTCATTGAGTTTTGGGGTGATTTGTTATGCAGCATTAGATAACTGATACAGCTGAGTGGGATGGTAGTGGTTGAAGAAGTCAATGATTATTATATACCAACTATCTTTTAGCCATAAAATCATCTGTGGGAATTATCTTCAAGCCTCACAAGAGCTCTGTAAAATGTGTGTTATTATCACTGTTTCACTGAGGCTCGGGAGGTTCAGGAACTTGCCCAAGGTTTAAATCTACGTGCTTTCTACTGTATCACTGAACCATTGCTGTAGGATGCCCTCAACCAGGACTGCTGTTGTGAACACAATTACTTGCTATCACTTAGCAGCAACAAGAGTGACCCCAAATGCACCTCATACTTACCTTGGAATCTACTTTGGAAAAGTTACCCTTTTGCATTCAACATTTCCTTCTGTTTTTTTTCTCTTATACATTTCTTTCCTTTCTTTTTTCTTGTGTGTGTGTGTATGTGTATGTCAGGGTCTTCAACAAAAATGATTTATTATGTCTCACAAATCTGTAGGTGGCTGGGCTTGGCTGGGTGACCTGGGTTATATATTAGGCTACATTCAACTAGGAGTTCAGCCGAGGCTGGAATGTCCAAGATGTCTTCACTCTTCGAGCTGGGCCTTGGTATAGCTATTGGCTGAACCTCTCTGTTCACACAGTCCTGCATCATTCAATAGTCTAGCTTCTTTCTCTGATGGCTGGCTTCTAAGAGAGATCTCATATATTTCATTATTTTTTCTTTTAAAGCTCAAGTTTTTTTTTTTTTTTAGGAAGATTGGCCCTGTGCTAACATCTGTTGCCAATCTTCCTCTTTTTTCTCCCCAAAGCCCCAGTATATGGTTGTGTATCATAGTTGTAGAGTTGTAGCTCTTCTATGTGGGACACCACCTCAGCATGGCTTGATGAGTGGTGAATAGGTCTGCGCCCAGGATCCGAAACCAGGATCTGAACCGGCGAACCCCGGGTGGCCAAAGTGGAATGCGCAAACTTAACTGCTACGCTACTGGGCCGGCCCCTATTTCCTTATTTTTAAAGCAATACGTCATGCAAAATTCAACTGTGACTAAGATATTCAGTGAGAAATATCCCTCTTATCCCTGCCACCAGCCCTCAATTTTCTTTTCCCAGAGGCAGCCAGTGACCACTTTCTTAACTAGCCTTCCCGATTATTCTGAGCACACATCTATGTCTATGTCTATATGCATATGTATATCTCTACATTTCTATATCTATAGCTATTATATCATTTTAAATAAAAATGGTAGTATTCTTTACACGTTTCTGATTCTTGTGTTTTTGCTTACCATATCCTGGAGATTTTTGTATATCAGTATATGGAGAGCTATAGCTCTACCTCATTCTTTTTTAACAGCTATATAATGTTTCCTTTTATGGATGTTATGTGAAACAATTTAATCAGTCCTCTCTGGATAGACTTGTTTTTTTTTTGTTTTTTGTTTTTGTGAGGAAGATCAGCCTTGAGCTAACATTCACGCTCATCCTCCTCTTTTTCTGCTGTGGAAGACCGGCTCTGAGCTAACATCCATTGCCAATCCTCCTCCTTTTTTTTTTCCCCCAAAGCCCCAGTAGATAGTTGTATGTCATAGTTGCATGTCCTTCTAGTTGCTGTATGTGGGACGTGGCCTCAGCATGGCTGGAGAAGCGGTGCGTCGGTGCGTGCCTGGGATCCGAGCCCGGGATCCGAACCCGGGCCGCCAGCAGTGGAGCGTGTGCACTTAACTGCTAAGCCACGGGGCCGGCCCAAGGATAGACTTGTTTTTATTTCATATACTATGATACTGACAGTGGTGGCATTTAATGCAGTGACTTCTATTTGTTTTTCTTTAATTGACTTAATAATGTCATGGGGGTAGGCATCTTTCTGGTATATCACAGCACCACCCCACTGTAGTACTACTAGTGGGTCATTCATGAAATGTGTGCATGTGTCATGCTTATGGAAACATGTGGTACAGGAAATGCTGCTGACACATACCTCTGGGCTTTTTAAAACTTGCATCATTAACTCTTATGCACAGATGTGCTCCTCTGCTTTAAATCCCCTCTCCCCAATTTCCATTAGATTTTTTTAATACCCCATACTACTACTATTCCATTATTTTAGAGAAATTATCCCTTCTTGGCTTCAGTGACCTGCACCTGAGCCCCTCCTTCAATCATTAGCTGTTTATGTTGCTGCTTAGAACCAGACAGTCAGCTCTGTCCTTCATAACACCATTCTTAGGAGACAACTCAGTACTGCACTATTAGTGTCCAGGTTTATACTACTCAACATCGTGTCATCATGGCTTCACGTGTATTACTCCCGTATCCAGTGAGACTAAAGGACATAGTCTAGAGTCAGAAGACCTGGGTTCTACCTATAGATCTGCTACTAACTAGCTTGATCATTTTGACCTGCCTTGGTTTGATTCCCAAAAGCAGACCTCAAGATAAGATTTCTGGGCACAATTAGTTTATTTAGGAGGTGATCCCAGGAAGTGGTTGAGAAAGAGGGGATGAGAGACAGGGAAGGGAGGAAGCACATATAAGGCATCTTGAGCAGCAGGTTACCACTGTGTGCAACTGTGGCTCAATTCAACGGGGACCTTGAAGGGCCTGTGTAGACTAGAACAGAATTGAGGGATGAGAAGGTAGGGTTTTTATTATCTACGTAGTCCCATCACTCATTAGTGGAGAGTTGCTCCTGGAGTCTTAACTCCCTAGTGGTTTTCATCTTCCATGCTCTCTTCCCAGTGCACCCTAGGACCACAGAACACCCTCAGGCAGAGAGAAGCAGGCTGCCCTTGGCTGAACAGAAACCGTGAAGGTAACTTCCAGGGTTGGACCAAGGAGAAATGGACTCTGACAGAATCTGCTATCTTTAGAAACAGCATATACGTTAGCTAAGAACATAGTCTTTGGCTCCTTAATTGAGTACTCCATGATAGTTCAACAAATAAGGCCTTTTTGAGCACTTACTCTGGGCCTAAAGGGTGTTTAGCATTTGGGGGCACAAAAGAAGTTTCCATAAGGAGCTTAGAATATAAGGCAAAGGGCAGTGACATGTACTGAGTGTTTGCCCTGGGTAGGCCTTTAAAATACCTGATCCCGTCAGTCCTGATATAGTGTGGCAAGGTAAGCATTATTATCGTGAGGCTCTGAGAGCTTGATTCTCTTGTTCAAGGTCCCACAGCAGATGGAGAAATAGAAACCAATTCATGGTCCTCTAGATAACAAATGTCCTCTCAGCTGGCTAAAGGGGAGCAGGGAGACCAGGCTGTGTCTGACCTCTGGTTTCTATCGCCTTGCTAAGAACTAATAAGTGAGCTTATTAAGGTTGTAGGATAAAAGATCAATATAAAAAATTGATTGTATTTCTCTATACCAGCAACAAACAATAGGAAATCAAAGTTTTAAAAATTCTGTTTATAATAGCATTAAAAATATAAAATACTTAGGGATAAATCTGACAGAAGATGTGAAAGTTCTGTACACTGAAAACTGTGAATATTGCTGAAGGAAACTAAAGATCTAAATAAGTGGAGAGAAATATGGCTCAGGAACTCAACATTGTTAAGATGTCGGTTCTCCCAGATGGATCTATAGATTCAATGGAATCCCAATCAGAATCCAAGCAGGCTTTTTTGTAGAAATTGGCAAGCTAATTCTAAAATTCATATGGAAATGCAAAGGACCTAGAATAGATAAAACAACTCTAAAAAAACAAGACAGTTGGAGAAGACTGACTTCAAGATTTATTACAGTGCTATGGTAATCTACTACCTTGCTCAAAAGGAAACTGTTCAACTGCCCCTGCATGATTTGGGTTGAACAACTAGGTGGACGCACTCAGAAACTGGAAGATGGATGAGATTGGCATGAGCAACCCTGAGCTTAAGTCTTGGGCCAGTTTGTTGCCTTGTGACATTAGCAACTCCAATATGTTCATGAAAATGACTTTTACTTGCTGATTACACAGTTGTCTCCCCTTATCTGTGGGGGACATGTTCTAAGATCCCCATTGGATGCCTGAAACCATGGATAGTACCAAACCCTATATATATATTATGTTTTTTCCTATACATACATACCTATAATAAAGCTTAATTTATAAATTAGGCACAGAAAGAGATTAATGATAACTAATAATAAAATAGAAAAATTATAACAATATATTGTAATAAAAGTTACCGTAGATCTTAGCAACCTCAGCATATGACTTTTTTTCTTTCCTTACTAAGTTGAGAACTCTCACCTTTTCACTTAAAGGAAGCACTTGACAGCTTCTTTTTGGCATATTCAAATTGCCAGCATCACTAGTCTTGCGCTTTGGGGCCATTAGTAAGTAAAATAAGGGTTGCGTGAACACAAGCACTGCAGTACTGCAACAGTCGATCTGATAACCCTGAGAGCTAACAAATGACTAACTGGTGGGTAGCATATATGGTATGGATACTCTGGACAAGAGGATGAGTCACGTCCAGAGCAGGACAGAGCAGGACAACATGAGGCTTCATCACGCTACTCAGTATGGTGGGAAATTTAAAATTTATGAATTGTTTATTTCTGGAATCTTCCATTTAATATTTTCAGACTGAGGTTGACTGAGGGTAACTGAAACCATGGATAAGGAGGAACTACTGTAGAGTACTTGCTGATTTTCTGGCTTTTATTGTAGCAAGATTGGGAGCAACAGTCTTTCCAGCTCCCTACATCACTGAGCAGGAACTGTAAATCAATGGAATGAATTTTAAGTAAAAAGTAGAGGAGATGAAATAATTCAGTGGTCTAGAACTGACGATATGAAATGAAGAAAGAGCCTCAGCCCAACTGGATATTGAAAGGTGTATAGAGAAACTAAGATATCCTAGAGCGTGAAGGCAAAGTTCTCTATCATGTCTCCATTTTCAACACCCTGTGAGATTCCTTCTCCAACATTCTCTAAATCGCTTACCTTTCTTAAGCTTCCTTGACTATTTCAAAGCTGAATTTCTCTTTATGAGTATATTTCCAATGGACATGTTGGAAATTATGACATCATTATCTTTGGGTAATAAAAGGACAAAAAGAGGGGCCCGCTGGGTGGTAGCAGTTAAGTTCACGCATTCAGCTTCAGCAGCCTGGGGTTTGCCGGTTCAGATCCTGGGCACGGGCCTACTCACCACTCATCAAGCCGTGCTGAGACAGGTCCCACATAGAAGAGCTACAACTCTACAACTATGATATACAACTATGTACTGGGGCTTTAGGGAGAAAAAAAAAGAAAGAAAGAAAAAGAGGAAGATTGGCAACAGATGTTAGTGCAGGGCCAATCTTCCTCAAAAAAAAAAAAGGACAAAAAGAGAAAAAATTATCTGCTATGGGCGTGAAACAGAAATACAAGATTACCCATGACCTCTCAAATCTCAGAGAATGCACCTGGGCATTCCAAGAGTAGGAGAATAATTGGACATCATGTCATTTCCAATAAGATAGTCAACTACATCTCCAGAATATTTTGGCTACGTCATTGAAGAAAATGATTACCTCTTGTTCTGTGGAAAGCCTGTAGACAAGGTCAGCGTCATTGTGTTTTATAAAAGCGTCAGATAAAATCTCCCTCATAATAAAACCACAGAAATATTTTAAGGTTTATTTAAGCAACCTTATAGAGAAAGCAGATATAAAGCCTCTTTCACCTTAACCTACCAACTATTTAATTAACTCTATAACCTCTTCAAGTCCTCCAATTTTTATAGTTTAGTAATTGGTCCATATTATCTTATTTCATTTTTTATTAATTATTTCATATTTTGCTTGTTTCAGTATTAGTAAAACATGTATTATCAATTTAATGACAGCAAAATATTCCATTTCATTAATGAGTCTTGGGATTCTGAGAAGAAGAAAGTTGAAAAAGACCTAAAAGATAAATCTAGAAAAGATATTCACTGTAGAGATGATGAACCTGAGGCCCTGAAAAGCAGGATATATCAGACAATGTTGTATTCTGTTCTGATTATCTGTTGTTGCACAATAAATGATTTTTATTACCTTTCATCGTTCTATGGGTTGACTGGGCACGGCTGGGTGGTTCTTGCTTCGGGTCTGTATCAGTCAGGGTTCTCCCGAGAAATAGAACTACATATAGACACAAATATATTATATATATATGGGTTTTTTTCTTTCCATCTTTCTTTTTTTAAAAAAATTGGCTGGAAACTTCAGCAGGCGTTGATGCAGCAATCTTGAGGCAGAATTTCTTCTTCTCCAGGAAACCTCAGTTTTTGCTCTTAAAGGCCTTCATTGATTGGATGAGGCCCACCCACTTCATGGAGGATAATCTCCTTACTTCAAGTCAACTGACTTTAGATGTTACCTACATCTACAAAATACTTTCCCAGCAACATCTAGATTAGTGTTCGATTAAATAACTGAGTACTATAGCCTAGCCAAGCTGACACATAAAACTAACCACGACAGGGTCTCTTATATTGTTACAGTCAGATGTCTTCGGAAGGCTCAGTTAGGCTGGATGTCCAAGATGGCTTACTTCCGTGGCTGGTGGTTGATGCTGGCCATCGGCTTTGGAGTTCAGCTGGGGCTGTTGGCCAGCATGCCCACCTGATCCCTCTCTGCTGGTTGGCAGTTCTCTCAGCAGGTGGTTGGGTTCTGAGAGGGAGCCGGCATTCCAAGAAACAGGAAATGGAGGCTGCTAGGCCAGTTAGAGCCTATGCCTGGAGCCAGTACAGTGTCACTTCCACTGTGTTCTATTAGTCAAAGCAGTCATTGGCTCACTCCGATTCAAGAGAGTGGAGAAATAGAGTCCACCTCTTGATTGGAGAGTGGCAAGCCACACTGTAGAACGTATGGGCTGGGAAATTTAGTTGTGGACATTTTTTGAAAATATAATGGCTCTCGCTACTTCCATGCTCACTGGCTCACCATCCAACTGCCAGCACCTGCAACTCTGCCTCAGGGCTTTCACTGATGGCCAGAGTCTGCTGCCTCCTTTTTTTTTTTTTTTTTAATTTTTATTTATTTATTTATTTTATGTTTTCCCCCCAAAGCCCCAGTAGATAGTTGTATGTCATAGCTGCACATCCTTCTAGTTGCTGTATGTGGGACGTGGCCTCAGCGTGGCCAGACAAGCAGTGCGTGGGTGCGCGCCCGGGATCCGAACCCGGGCCGCCAGCAGCAGCGTGTGCGCACTCAACCGCTAAGCCACGGGCCGGCCCTCTGCTGCCTCTTGTGGGACAGGTCTCCAGCCACGGGAAATTAATAGCCAAGCAATGACTGACAAGAGTTGGGTACTACAATTCCCTTGCCTCTCAGAGCTCCTCTAGCAGGATTAAGCTGCAGCTGCAAACAATGGTAACTTGCCTGATAACCCAGTTTATTGCTCTTCCCTTCCTTGTTTCTCTTCCCTGCTCCCTCTATGTTGCTTCTTGAGAGCAACCGCTGAAAAATTTACTTGCCCTTGAATCTTTGTCTCAATGTCAGCTTCTGGGGGAACCCAACTCAAGTTACAGAGTAACTGGTCCATGGTCAGAGCTAAAACTAGGGTCTGAGCTGAGCCCCAGTCAAGAGTACTTTCCATATTTGTTACACTCTGAAAGAGGTTCAGAATATTCTAGCAGAATATTCTAGCGCTTAGCTTTACTGAGTGATGGAGGGAGGGCTTTCAAAAGAGAAAAATTCGAAGTGTGTGTGTTAGCTATCTTAAACAGATGTTTGGAAAGAGCACTGGACTGGGAGTCAGAAAACAGGGGTTCTCACTTTTGCTCTGTCGTGAACAAGTTGTGTAACTTCCCCAAGCAGAGCGAGAGAGGTTAAAATCTCCTGGAATCAGACCTCTGGTGTTCCCATGAGAGTCAAATGCATGATGTCTGCAAAAGCAGTATCATGATGAAAAATAGGCAAATGAATGGAAGGAATTAATTTTTCTCATTTTTGGTGGCTCCATTCAACAAAACATTGTGTTTTTAATTTTTTTCACAAGCATCTCATGTGGTCTTGATCCTCATTCTACATTTCAGAAGTAGACAACTGCCCAGTTCACCAATCCATGCTGTCTGGATAGAGCAGGTTATGTCGAAAGCATCCAGTGTTTTGTGTGTGTGTGTGTGTGTGAGGAAGATCAGCCCTGACCTAACATCCGTGCTAATCCTCCTCATTTTGCTGAGGAAGACTGGCTCTGAGCTAACATCTATTGCCAATCCTCCTCCTCCTTTTTCCCCCCAAAGCCCCAGCAGATAGTTGTATGCCATAGTTGCACATCCTTCTAGTTGCTGTATGTGGGGCGCCGCCTCAGCATGGCTGGACAAGCGGTGCCTTGGTGCGCGCCCAGGATCCGAACCCCGGGCCGCCAGTAGCGGAGCGTGTGCACTTAACCACTAAGCCACGGGGCCTGCCTGAAAGTATCCAGTTTTAAAACAGAGTCTTCACATAGGATTTTTAGCAGGCAGTTGCCAATGGCCACTTTAACTAGAAAGAGCTCCTGGGATAGAAAGTCATCTCTCAGTCAGGTCAACAAATGTCCCTGCCACTGCAGAACATACTTAGGCACAGATAAAGCTAGCCAAGATATTTTTTTCCATTGGTTTATTTAAAAAAAAAAAAATTCACCTCATATTATGGCTTTTTTCCTCCTTCACTAGCTTCTTTAGGATTTATGAATTTCACCTAGCAGTGTTTGTGTATGTTGAGTTTTTGATACCTATCTCTTTGTGTGTTAGTGAGTAAGGTAGAAAAATGCAGACAACAGATAAATAGGGGAGAAAATATCTCAAGAATGGTCTTGGACACATTTAATAATATCGATCATATTCTGTGATAAAATATAACCACAGGGTCAAGATTTATGTACTTATTTGCTTACTAGATTGATCACACTTTCTAGTCAAAAAGGTAAAATGTAATTTAGCTGCATTTGAACATGTCTTGAGTTGACATTTGTTTTTATGTTATATTTTTAAAAGGGAAATAATTTGATTTAATCTACTTGCTTGCCAGCTTCACTAAATTCACAGCCATTTCCTACCAGAACAGGAACTGGCCTTCTCTTGCTACACACTAGCCTTGGCTTATGCTAAAGAGGGAAAGGACTTAATCTGGGAGTTACATTTCTTCCAGATACTAATTTCATACTGGATATTTACAAAAAATACAGTTGGTTAACAGATTCCTATCTACACCACCCCCACCAGAGGGGAGATATTCTTTCTTTTGTTCATTGTTCTGCTGGTGAGTTAGATCCTAAATGCTGAGAACTAATTACTCTCCTTGTGCCACTAAGACAACTTTTTTACAGCACTCCACTTGCTTCTTCCATTGTATGGAATCAAATCATATGAATTTTCATTTAATTTGTTTATTCATTTGAAAAATCCATCTAATAGAAATAGGAAAAGGAAAAAAACTAGAAAATAAAACCAGTTTCTAACGACTTTAAAGTGAAACACACGTATTATTTTAAAAAAGAAAACCTCAAATTAAGGATTTAATTGAAAAAAAATCCTTTATTTTCCTTTCTTCGTATCTATAGTATGGAAAAGACCACACAGCCCATTTGAGTCGGGGGAAAAGTTGTCCTTTGAAATGACTTCAGTGATATGATTTCATCTGTATTTCAAACGCATTAATTTCACACCGTCCACAGTAGGTAATGAAGATGCACAAGTTCGGGTCAAATTCGCCCTCCGGAAAAACTGCAAATTAAGATGCTGTTGACGGATACGCCGCAGGCTGTCTTAAGCGTCGTGATCAAAATCCAAATAGTAAGGAAAGGGTCCCGGGAGGGATGCGTTTGGGATTTTGACAAACCCTCGACCAAACTCAGACGCCCAGCCTGCACTTTGGCGAATCTTTTTTCCAGGCAAGAGACCCCCTCAGCCCGCTCGGGGCTCGCAGTGTTTCCCAAGAGTGGTTCCACACCCTCTTCAACCCCCAAACCAGACACACCCCGACCCCGCCAACGGGTCTGGGCTGTCAAAACACGCGGCGGCTCGTTCAGTCCCAATAACTCGCGTGATGATTAATGAGCGGCCTGATGATTTAACGTCTCGTGTGATTAACTTATAGGGCGTGGGGGGGGAGCTCTGCGCTCCCTGGCCGAGGGCCGACCGCGCCGCGCTGCGGGTCTGGGCTGCGGGCTCCTCCTCCGCGCGGCGCCCGGCCAGGCTCCGCGGGCGGCCGCTCCGCGCCCCCAGGGTCAGTGGGTCCCGGAAGGGCAGGGCGGCGGGGGTGGGGGTTGGAGGAAAGCGTGGCTTGGAGAGCAGAGCGGGGAGGTATGGGCACCGGGCAGCTTGGGTCTGAGCCGAAGAGCTGGGCGAGGCCGGCTCCTCCCCCTGCAAAGGGGTGTGGGGCCCGGGAAACAGCCCCGGGCGAAGGAAGAGCTCTCCCTTGAATCCTCTGTCTCTCCGCCACCGGGGCTTAGAGAGTTCCAGGGACCCGAGACCCCTGGGAAGAGGGGAGCCCTGGCCCCGCTGGGTCTCCTCCCAGCCCCCAACCCCTCGCGCCTGCACTTGGAGAGGGTTTCCCTGCAGGCGGGGATGTGGCGGCCGGGTCGAGCCACCCCAAGCCCCTTCTCTTCCCCAGCCCACGGACCCCAGTCCTGTCCCGTGTCCGGGGGGGTCCATGCCAACCCAGGGGCAGGCACGCCCGGCGGGGAGAGGGAGTATAAGGCCTCGCAAGAGCCTGGAGCCTCGGGACGGCGGAGAGACGCTAACGACACTCGAGGCGCAGAGTCTCCGGGGTGCCCAGCTTGATTGATTGGGGAGGAGGCGCGGGGAGCCGATCTAAGCCCCTTTGGGGTTACTAGGGGGACTCCTTGCTGTCACTCTCTTTTCCTTAAGGGGCCGAGGACAGGCTCCGGCGTGTCCACCCCTTCCTCTGGGAGAGGTGTGGAGGTGGCGCCCCGCACTGGTCCTCGTGGGTAAAGGGGCCGGCTGCCCTCACACTGTACCCCGCCGCCTTGGCGCAGTTCTGTCCCAAAGAGGCAGGTGGATGCTTTTGCTGCAACGCAGAGCTCCCGGTCTGCGCGGGGGGCGGCAGCCTCGGAGGGGTCCCTGAGAGGCCACTCGCGGGCCAGAGGGAGGGTCACCTCTTACTTCATGATCGCACTGAAGGGCTTAACTTTCAGCAAGGAGAGGCGAGGATGTCCCCGGAAGACCCTAGGAAACTGCAGCCCGGGCTGTTCAGATGCAGAGCGGGAGGGTGACAATGAGAGCGCCACACCCGGGCTCCGGAGGCCCGGTGTCCAGCGGTGCCCCGGGCCTGGCAGGAGGACAGCTGCTCAGCCGAGCAATGACATCCTGGGGGGGACGCCGCAAACTGAACCCAGGCTACCCGCTTTCCTTAAGCTAGAGAGGTCCGAGAGAGCTCCAGGAATGGCGCGCCTGGTGTCTGGTGCCTGGGCTCCAGGTGCGGTGGCTGAACCTCCCTCTGAGAAAGGGATAGAAGATCCTAGGCCGGGTTCCTCGGATATGCAGGAATTACCATTTCTTCCTCGGCTTCTCTAGATATTTGGAAGTAACGCCAAGGAAGGGGGAAAGATCATGAACAACCAAATGGACGTGTAAACAGAGATCACAGTATGGGAAAAAATACATATATAATCTCAAAATATCCAAAGAGAATATAAAAATAAACTTGCCAAGCCAGAGCAGAAACAAGCTACTAATTCGTTCTTGGAGGATCAGCCTGAAATGCTGCAAGTTAGCGGAAGGTGTAGGCTGTGCCTACAATTCCAGGATATTCGGAACATACAAAATCCCCCTTAGGAAAAAAGTTTGAAGGGCAGGGGTGGTGGGGGTGGAAGAAATGCTCAGAGCCTTGTCTTGTCCTTGGTCCGGGTGTGGTCCTGGAGGTGCCTTTCTCCGGAATGGCCGAACCCGCTTCTGTCCAGGACGGAAGGCTAGTGTGAAGAGGAGGTCACGCCCCTCAAGGTGCCTGAGTAATAAGTAAAAAGGGTTTATGGGCAAGGCTGTTGCCTGCGACCATCTCTGCAACCGGGAATAATTCTGCAGACAGGTAGCCCCAGATATCAGTAGTGTGCGCGCTGGCGCTCGAACCGCGGGTACGACACGCCTGGAGGCCAGACGCGCAGGTCGCGGACTGCCACCTTTGTCCCTGTTCTTAAGCTCATTTCTTAAATTTGCTCCTCGTCGGTGCTTCTCTCAGACACAAGCTGAACTCCTATATCTGGTTTCCACCCAAAACAGTGGCTGGGCCCACGGAGGACAATTTAAAAGCTCAGGGCCAACTTTTTCCTCCAAAAGGTGCCACATGCCGCGTAACTAATAGGCGCCTCGTGGATACAATATCTTTCCCAGAAATTGAATTTGGGTTCCAGAAACAGGACTGGAAAGATCCTAGACAGAAATGTGTCCTTGGACAGAAGGACTTGGCATTCTCAATATTAACATGGGGGCAAGAGGGGAGCCCAGGTAGGTTTTATTTTCCAGATTATCATCGATCTGTTGTCTGACTGAACGACGCCAGGATACAGTGAGGGTGATGGCAGTCTCCAATCTCTAACGATACGCAAAGTTTCGAAAGGAGAGTTAGTTTTATTCTCTTATGCACAAGATCACTCATGTCTAATGATGTCAGACACTTGCAAAATGACGTCAAATTGGTGGCGCTTTGGGTGGCATTGTTCATTCGACTTGCCAAGACGCGAGCGGGGCTGCCTTTTCCTGCCTCCAGAGCGCGAGTTCGCGCACTGATCTCACCCCTCGCTCTCAGCCCTGCTGCCGCGCATCATTTAGGCCAAGATCGGGTATAATAGAAAACACCATCAGCAGACAATTACCCTTTCAGAGGATTCACGTCTCCTCACAGACACTGTTATTTGAGAAATAGGATCATTTGATTTCATAGTGCACTAAATAACACCCAGCCGGTTCAAATTGCCAGCTTCTTAAAAACCGCCCATTGGAATAAATTGCAGCAGCCTCTTGCTTTTCAGGGCAATATGTTGGGCACCGGGCAGAACCTGTAAAAATAACTACAAAGCCAGCCCTGAGCCGTCGCTATTGGTGGGAACGGCTCTGCCACCCCGCAGGCAAAGGCATTCAGCTACCCGGTTTCCTGCCACCGCCCCCTTTGCTCGCCAATTTACAGATGACTCAACCACTGGGCTTGGGAATTAAAATGCACAGCCCCAGCCACCGGGAGAAAGCGCTTCCGGCCACACGGCGCGTTAGTGTCCCACGGAGAAAGATGGGCGGGTGTGCAAGGCACAGATTTCCGTGTGTCCCGCCGCGCTGCCGGCAGGGCTCGCGCGTTTGGAGACTGCCGCGGCTCTGGGGCTCTGCGGCCGGCGTGTGCGCTCTCCAAGTTGGCGGGTCTTGGGTTCCCAGCTAGAGCGTTGCGCTGCTGCCGCGCCCTGCTTAGCGGTGCGCCCTGCAGGCCTGCGGGCCGCGGCGCCCCTCTCTGACCTCTGCACGGGCGCCTAGCCCGGGCCGTGGCTCGTGGAGTCTGACTGGGGACAGAAAGAGGAGGGAGCCTCATTGTGGCTTCAGCGCGGAGTCCAGAGGGAGAGGGCGAAGGAGAAAGGGAGGAGAGGGGCGAACTCCTGTTCGCTGCACACTCGCCACCAGAGAGGTTTCAGAAAGTATTAACCTTTTTGAAGTCGGCCACGAGCAGCGGTTTGTTAATTGACACCCTGTTCAACTGGGTGGCAACTGTTCAGCTCGATGGGGACGATCCACTCCCCCCCCCTTTGATATAAAAGAAGATTTGACTCCTTGGTGCTTGGTTCATTTGTGCCAAGGAGCAGGGTAACTGAAGACGAGCGGGGCCTTGGCGAACCTGTCTGTTGAAGTCTTTATTACATTTGTGTTAACGTACTTCACGAAGGCCGAATTAGATTCTCTCCCCCAGGTAAATTGAGGTCCGCCTACCGGAGACTCACCTGTGCACTCGACTCGAAGCGTGAACTGGAAGGACCCTTTTAGTGGGTCCTGAGACCCGGAGGGAGTTCATCTGAGCCTTTGGGGACAGGGTGGGAGCCTTTCCTCTTCCCCCGCACTGGGAGGAGACAGGGAGCAGGAGGGTGTGGGGAGGCGCCCAGAGGGAAGGTTACAGGCGGCCCGAGAGCGGGCAACTGAATTTCTCTCTCTGGGGTCGGCGCAGACTTTAGCTCAGGAGCAGTGTCGGGGGTGGGCGGGGGTTTGCGGGAAAGGCGTGGGCCTCTGCCCAAGATGGGGTGATGGAGGCCTGAGCGTGCCTGCACCCTCCATTTGGCCTTGCCCTGCGGAGCCTGAGCCACGCTGTCCCTTAGCGTTTTGCCCATTCTTCTCTCCCCCAAGTAACAGCGCCATCTACGAGGCCCGAGTATACCCAACCAAACCCTGGGCCGGGTTGGGCGGCGGGCCTTCAGAGCGGCCCTCGAGTCTGGGAGGAGGCCGGGAAGAGCAGCCTCGCAAGCCGCCAGCTCTGGCCCTGTGTATCCTGATCCGAGGCAGGCCGGGGTTGCCCACCCAAGCCCAGGGAGAGCCCCAGGGCCTGCTCCATCCAGGTCCCTACCCTAAGGCTCTCGCGCCCTCGCCCCGAGCGGCACACTGCTCCTGCCCCGAGTGCCTCTGCGAGCCTCCAGCCCCCCCCCCCAGCTCAGGGCGCTCCCTCCCAATTCCCCAACCCCTCCCCACGGGTGCAGCCACGGAACCATTTTTTTGTCAAACGCCAAGCCCAAACACGACAAGTTTTCGAGGATTCAGAACAGGGTGATTAAATTCGGAGGAGCGGGAACACACGTCTTGCCCGGCTTCAATCTTCTCTGTCCGCGCCAGTGGAACTGCAGACGCGCAGACGTGGAACGGCTGCACCGCGGGCATCGCGACTGACACGGGGTCGCAGCCCCAGAGCTGGCAGAGGCTGGGCCGCAGGGGACTCCAGGGCCGGCGCGGGTGGGCCTCTTCCACCACACACGCCTCCCTCTCTCTTTCGGACCAGAGCCGGGCAGCGCTTCAAGTCCGACCTCCAGCACTGGGTGGGGGAGTCTTGTGTCCGCCCTGCCCCGGCCTGGGAGCCCCAGGTGAGAGCAGTGAGAACCAGCTGTCGCGGCTCCTGTGGGCTGCGGCCTCGGGCTTTGGCCGTGGCCAGCAGGTCATCCCCTTGGCTCTCTATTCCCGCCTCCACCCGGGGTCACGTCTCCGCAGTGCGGCCCCGGGCTTCCCTCCCTCGCCCGCTCTCCCTCCATGTCGCCACGTTTACCAGCGAGTTTTCTTCCCCCGTCGGATTCCGGGCCGAGGGGCTGTAACCGTGCTCTCCTCCCACGGACGCTAATCAAGTAATTTCCCCATCCCAGCCCCATCAAATCGCTCTTTAGCTGTTGAAGCGCGGAGTTTTGCTCGCCTTTTCACATGCTAATCACGCCCATTGAGCGGCTCTCGGTGGGGCTGTTTGTCGCGGGATAAATCTTGTTTGCCGGCTGCATGATTAATTGATATTGTTGTCTGGCTTTTGTGGGGGCCGCGAGGAGCTGAAAGGCGGCGCGTTGTGACTGCGCCGGGGCCGCTGGCGACAGCATCGGGCTGCCGAGTTCCCAGCGAGGTCGAGCCGGGGCTGATGACATTAAGCGCCCGATTTGGTTTTCCTTATTAAAAAGATGATGAAAGACTCAGAGACCCTAGTTTACAACCCACCACCGGGGCGCAGAAACCGCACGGAGTTTAAGCCACAAGCGCAGACAAAGCCGGGCGTTTGCTCAATTCAGAGAAAAGAGTGGGTGTCACTTCTCCACGCGGGAGACACATCGCGTTTCGGCCCACCCGGGCTATCAGTGGGACTTGAACATGGGTGCGCAGCGTTGTGCTTTGGTTTTTCAAACAAAGAATAAAATCTTTATTTTTTTTCGGTTGGGCGTTGTAAAGACGGGTTAACACCCTTAAAAGATAAATGAAAGGCAGCCAGAGCTCAGATGGAGACCTCGCAGGCAGCGGGGGAGGCAAGCAGCGCAATGGTGCTTCCAAGCCTGACCCGGGGTGCGGAAGCGTGGAGCGCTTACAGGGACTCGGTGGCGGCGGCGCGCCGGGCGCTAACGCCGACCTCGCAGCATCGCTAAGGCCCACGGCCGCCTGCAGGCCAGCGTTTCATTTGCCAGCACGGGGCCCTGGTCTTGGCCGTGTTTTCCCGCAGCCCACAGGTGTGCAGTCAAACGAACAAACTCCTCTGCCCCCCGCACCCCTCCCGCCCTCTCCCCTGCGTCCTGGGGTTTTATCCTCTACGGACGTCCCCGAAAACTTGGCGATTCAATTAAATAATTCCAGTTACGTGATGCTCCTACCGCCTGCTTATTGCAAATATTTCCTTTTTTGAGTCGTTAAAAAAAAAAAAAGCAAAGAGAAGAAAAGAAACTGTCGCCTTCGCTTTCTCTGCGAGCGGAGTAATTGATAGGCGCCACCGGAGGTCAGAATTTGCCTAAGAATTAAGAGCAGTAAATTAATTTAATATTCCATGCACATCTCCAATTATTCCCGGAGACCTTTGTCTCCGTGGCTGCCAGAGAGGGGATTCAGCTGCTCTTCAGCCAAACAACATCTGTGCGGTTAATAATTTGATAAACAGCTCATACAAATAGTTTCTGAATTATCTGGCAGCCCAGTGACTATTCAGTTTGGAAACGTTTTGGCAGGGTCTCCCGGTGTCCGAGGGCCTCAGGCGTCCGCCCAGACAAATGTCTTCTTATCTTTTAAACATCAGCAGTCGACAATGTGAAAATAAGTCATTATCATTAAGTAATAACCCTGCCCTTTAAAAAATAAAATAAAAACGCCTGGGTCATCACAGTGTCGGCAGGTCGTCAATTAAAGACCCTGAAATGAACAGACTTGCTGGAGAGGGGGACTGAGCGAAGAACAACCTGAAGGGGAGGGAAAGACGTGGGTGTTGGGCAGCGACTGGATGGGGTGGGGAGCTTTTTTTCTTTGATATCACGGATTGAAATTGAGTGACTGGACTTGTGTAATGGAAATATTTACAAGGTAAGGAAGGGTCTTGGTGATTGCTACTGGAAGGGGAACCGGGTAGGTAGGTGAGAGGGAGACCAGCTCTTTGCTGTATTGCTTCTGTCCCTTTCGCTGTTCTCCCTACACGCAGATATTATTTATTCCAAAAATGAATACATAAAAAACAAATTCTCACCAGAAAACAGGGGTGGATTATTTTGGCTGGATATAGTCCTTAAGCGACTTCTCCCCATTCCTTCTCCTGACCACACTTCCTCCTTCCTACCTTCCCCCACCAGCCAGTGGCCCCCAGCCTCCTGGCAGCTTCCCACAAAGCACAGGTATGTCAGCCTAAACCTTGGGTTGGCCCGAATTTGCAAGGAAGCACTTGCAGAAGGATGCTATCCTGTTGTCAAAACGGACTTGAATTTAGACACTTTTCCTTTGCTGTCCCTGTCTCTGCACTAAAGATTTCATGGCTCTGATTATCTTCCTTTATCTTTCCGCCACCCATAGCAGAGCCCTGTTCCTCATATAAAGTCTAGAAAGGAACCATTTGATCTTGAATGAGACTCAGATTGCTCTAATTTTTGCAACCTGTGCAATGCAGCTCTATTTACTAGAAGTCTGTGTTTACCCTGGAATTGTTCTGCCAGGACTTCACTATAATAGGTTGTTCCACTAGGATTCTTATCTTTGTCTATACATTCCTTCATGTCTGATGTATACACCTCACCTATTCAATATTCTACTTTCTATTTCCTACGCTGCTGACAATCTAAGTACTTGAAGCCACTGTAAACTACCCCAAAGTTCTGAATAGTGTCGAAGCAGTAATATGATAGAGCCTTGTCCTTGTACTCTAATGAGCCTGGGGTAGCAGTGAGCTTTAAATACAGGCACACCCTTCAGACTTCAGGTCTAAATATAGGACTTTACACTGAATGCAGTGCTTGCCTGGGCTCAATTGAAGAAGTATTTTTCCAGAAAACAAGTCATTGTGTCACAAGAATAGGACAATAGCTTTTCTACCAGGTACATTCATTTCTGTTTTTAACATTTTCTTCTTGCATTTCATTATATTTTTTTCCCTTAGAACTGTGGACACCGCCGGGCCTTGCAGGCTTTTATAAGCACACAAATCGTCTCTGTTCTTTATGATGGGGGGTCTCTGTCTGCATCGTTTTTATTAATTTCTGACTTTGATTCAGACTTCTCTATTCAGTGGGCTGATTGGAAAACATTTCTTTTCTTAAATGGAACATTATCAATTCTTTTGGGAACCATTCTAATTTTAAACACCAACATATTCCATTTCTTAATCTGCAGCTCTGATGTTACTCATTTTTATGCACACAACCCATCTCCTTAGGCTGTGGTTCTTTTATGCTTGATATTTATCTTCTTTACATTTGTTTGACTATTTTTCAAGGTAGTATATGGGCAGAAAATGACTATTAAGCAAGAAGGCAGGGAACTCTGATTATGTTTTTGACTATGTAAGTAAAGCCACAGAACACTGAAATTTTGAGATTTTTTTTTTACTGATGAGCCCTCTCCAGAAAAGCCGTCTGGATACCATTAAAGTTGATGAGTTTGGAAAGATTATCCTGATAAATGGTGGGCCTCTTGGTGATTAGACACATATTTTCAACATGGTCTCTTAAATGAGCCTGAGGTCTGCGTTTGGAGGGAGGTTTGCTGTGCATAACAGAAAATTGTTGGGGAAAAAATCTAGAGTACCACCTTACTTTGTAGAGTTCAAATCTCTACAAAGGTGATGTTCAATAACTTAAGCAACACATACCCTGTTTATTTCCAACCTAATTATGAAAGAAATATACCTTCTATCTTGGGAAAAGTTGAAGAATGGCCAAGGGGCAGAATAATGATTTAAAAACTCAGTGCTATCTCTATTGAGGTTAAAGGATTTTATTTTTTTAATTTGAGAGAGGAAAACAAGGCAGAGCTATTAAACAAATTTTTCCAATGAAGAAATTCTTTCAATTCATTTGCTTCCATTGCTCTTTAAAAAAAAAAGACAAGTTCTACATATATGACCAGCTTAAACCCAAATCTAGTCAAAAACTGAATTTGAAAAATATGGGTCAGCATATAAGAGATAAGCAGGATTCACTTAGATAAACCTGTCTGCTCTCATTTTCCTCTACTTCAATATTTAAATAAGCTTTGCTGGGTGATGATGCCGGGTGAGCATCTCCATTCCTGATATGGGGTTCAAAAAAAAACAAAAAAAGAGCTTCAGCACTTATTAGCCTGTGGATAATTGCAAGCCACAGAGTAAGTCCAGATTCTTCAACGATGACTGTAAAATGTCTCTGATCATCATGGATGTCAGCCAGTCTGATGGTTCTTGTCTCTCCCTCCCGTGGCCAGGAGTTGTGATTACTACTGACAGATCGAGCTTCACCTGACTCCAGGGGCACCCTTCACATTGCTGTTATTGTAGATTTGTATGGTTTTTAAGACACTGTTCTGGTGTATGGCAGTAAAGTTCCTTGAGGAAGAGGGCCATTATTATGTTTTAAAAAATACTCACCAAGGGGCAACATGGGCTACAAGTGAGGCTGGTTGGCTCTGCTTAAAGGGGAAGATCATGGGCAGTAGTGACTATGCCATTTGCTTTGGCCAGAAAGTCCAATCTAGCACCCTCGTGTAGACTGAACTTGAGAGGGTTTCCAAGGGCTTATTCTGCTTTGCTGGCTCTCTTATAAGGGGAGATGAATCCTGCAGACTATCAGATGCTTTTTTTTTTTTTTTTTGGTGAGGAAGATTAGCCTTGTGCTAACATCTGTTGCCAATCCTCCCCTTTTTTTGCTGAGGAAGATTGGCCTTGAGCTAACATCTGTGCCCATCTTCCTCCATTTTATATGTGGGACGCCTGCCAAAGCATGGCTCAATAAGTGGTGATTAGGTCTGTACCCGGGATCCGGGCCTGTGAATCCGTGGCTGCTGAAGCGGAGCACATGAACTTAACAACTCTGCCACCGGGCTGGCCCCAGAATATCAGACTCTTAAGCGTGACATTTGAGACTTGCCACAGTGGGGGTAGAAAGAAAAAAAATGGTAGGCAGAAGGCTTATAGTTCTAGTTGCCCACTAACTAGCTGCAAGCACTTGGGCAATCACCTAATATTCCTGTGTCAGAGACTCCTGTCTGCTACTTCTCACCAATTTATTCTCTTTTTGCTGGGCACATGGCTGCCCAGTTGGACTACATTTCCCAGCCTCCCTTGCAGCTACATATAGCCCATGTGACTAAGTTCTCACCAATGGATTGCAAGCAGAAGTGGTGGGTGTAATTGTCATCTCATCCTTGCACCTTCCTGTTCTTTCTTGCTGTCTGGGAATGATGCTAATGGGGGCCACAAATTGAGGATGACAAAGCTCCTCCTATGACCTGGGTTCGCAAGATGACTTCCTAGAGCAGCGTCTACCCTCTCACCCTCTCTTAATGGAGAGAAATAAATTTCTATTGTGTTTGAAAAACTGCATATTTTTGTTCACTTTGTTACAGCACTCACCCCAAATCTGCATCTTGGTTTTATTTTTCTTAATTGTAAAATGAGAGTATCTTAGTTTGGGTTTCCCCAAAAGCAAGCAGTTTATTGGGAGGTGATCTCAGGAAACACCAGCAAAAGAGTGGGGTTGAGAGACAGGGAAAGGGAGGTGGCCATTAAAGTGCATTATAAAGCAAGTTACCATTGTGGGCAACTGGGATTTGATTCTACTGAGAAAACTCTGGGGAACTGTGTAGAATACCTGCCTTAGAGTAAGTCCACCTGAGCTGGAGTATTTCTACCCCAGTTCCCATTAGTCACTGCCTGAGGGTTCCTCTTCATGGGCATTATTTCCCCAGCGCTTCTGGCCTGTTGCATAGGTAGAGTGGGCTGCAGGGGCCAAAAAAAGCACCCAGACAATGAGAAGCAGGTACTGGTGGTTGGATATTGAGCTGGTACGCACTGAAGTATAAGGGCAAGGGTCTCCGGACAGGACACTGACTGCATCTGCTACAGAGGGCATTGATGAGTAGTCTTGAAGATCTCCTTCCCACATTAAAGTTCTCTGGGCCCAGTTTATGAATCTGTATTCTTCTAGTTGCTAATCTGAAATGTCCACTCTAGCCAGATAGGTTTACTTAATTTAGGGCTCCCCAAATACCATGTGCATGCGTTCTCATTTTATTTATGCCATCCTTTCACGTGGAAAGCATCTCAATGCTCGTGTACTCCGCTTTATCCCCATTGAATCAGTTATCTATTGCTGTTTAACTAACCACCCTAAAACTTAGTGGCTTAAAACAACAACGGTTCATTATTTTTCACAATTCCATGAGTCAGGAATTTGGGCAAGACTTGCTGGGTACTTCTTCTCCATGGAGTGTCAGCTGGGCTTATTCATGTGGAATGACCAAGATGGCTTCTCATCTTCCAGGGCCTCTCTTCACATGGACTCTCATCATTCAGTAGCCCAGCCTGGACTTCCCCACAACATGGCAGCTGGGGTCCAAGAGGGAAGAAGTGGAAGCTACTAGTCCTTTTAAGGCCTGTGCCACTGGAAGTCTCAAAATGTCATTCCCATCTCATTCTGTTGGTTAAAGCCAGTCACAAGGTGGGGATGGAAAATGGGCTCCTCCTCTGAAGAGAGGAGCTGCATGTGGTAAAGGAATGGAAGAACTGAGATGGCCATATTTGGATACTATATCTTGCCTACCCGTTCTTTTCCACTTATTCAAATCTCTAAGACATACTCCTATCCTACCTCATATAAGAGGCCTTTCCTATCATGCTAGTCCTTTGGGGTCTAGCCCTGTCTGCAATCTTAGGGCACCTCTTATTATACACACTTGTTGTTTTGTCCTTAGTCATTTACTGTCTTGTGACACTTTTTGCTGCTGCTTATTGCTGACTGTTTGAGGGCAGAAAATGCAGGTTAGAGTTCAGAACATTTGTACAGTGGGAGCACACAGCGGACTCTCGATGTGTGTCTGTGCAAAGACAAAGGGAGGACACAGAAGTAAGGGCTGGGTGGAGGGAGTGACCAGCATGCATATGCCTTTGGGCTGAGATCTAGATCAGTCAACCTCATTTCTAGTAGATTTAGCTAGAGTCATCAACTGCTTATTCTGAAAATCAAGTAAGTCTGAAATCCTCCCAGCCTACAGGAGGCTTAGGTGACACACACCTCTACATGCAGGAATAGCGGTGTTTGTGACTGGAATGGATCACCCGGAAGATGCCTGGAAGAATTCCCCTTCTTAGACACCACTTCTCCATGATGTACTGTTCCCTTGTGTCAAGCATTGCCCTCTTTGAAAATGCAAGTACTACCCATTGGAGAGGGAATGGGAAGTGGAGGAGGGATGTGGAAATTTGAATCTTTGATATCTTAGTGCAAAATTAACTGATAAGAGCAGTATTTATTTTTCTCTCATAGAAGAAACTGGGGCAGCATGAATGTGCTGGAAGATTAGAGATTACTGATGCTAAAGGAAGGAGAACTGAAGAGGAAGGATGCCTGTGGACAAGTCATCTCCCTTCATGTCAGAAGGGCCAGTTGTCCAGGAGGGGACATTCTGAACAATGCATTGTCCCGGGCATTAGAAAGTGGATAGCATTCTCATGGACAGCAGAGAAAAGTGGAAACATGAGCCAAAGGAGGATTCCAGAACTTATGAGCAGGTTTGTGTGGGTTTGCAGTCAGAGGATGGACATCCCTCCAAACTCTGGGATCTAATCTATGTTGTGACTGTGTCTTTAGTCACTAGGTTTCCACAGGGAGAGTAAGCCTGTGGGAAAACTGGCCCATGGTGTCCACAGGAAGTGGAATAAGTATCGTTGTTGTGTTTTAGTAGAACCAGCAAAGGAAGATCAGCAGACAACTGGGATGAGTCTAAGTGCTAAAGACTGACAAGACTTCCTCTGTTACTCCTAGTGACTGGTGGGGGCACTTCTAAAGCTCCCTGAGCATGCAACTCCCATCCCGCTTTTTTATTAAATGTCCTGAATTGCCCTTTTGGATCAAAACTGTCTTTATTATATCAATCAAAGAAGGCTTGTTTCAGCCCACCTCATGGCTAAGGATATCGATGTGTAAAAGATGACGGTTTCAACACATTATCAGGACTGGCAACTTTTTGTGCACTGATGTTGACTGGCATGCAGAAAATGTGCTTTACTGGATTCTTGGAAATTTGTAATGGACGCTGGCTCTAGGAGAGGCAGAACAGAGCATAGACTCTGCCATGGGTCACATCTGTGTTTAAATTCTGCCTCTGTCACTAGCCTTGTGACCTTGAGAACATTTGAAAATTCTATTAGATGTGTGAAAAGATTTCCTCATCTGGAAAGTGGGAATAGTAATACCTAAGTCACAGGGTTGTTGTGAGTCATAAATAAGTAAATATATGCTAAGTTTCTAGAAAGTTCCATGGCACAAAGTTATATATAATAAATGACTTTTAAAACAAGGTTCTTTTTCGTTACTTACCATCTGATCATTTCACCATACTACTGTGCTTGCAGAGTGTGTATGCATTTTCCATTTACCATCAGAAAAGATACATAGGCATATGTGATTCCTAAAGACAGGGAAGAAATCCAGAGGATCTAGGATCACTGGCCATCCTGTTAATTGAAGAGAACCTTTTGGCACAAATTTGGGGGATTCACAAAGAAGATGAAATTTTAGAGCCATAACAGAAACAAATTCTTTTTTATGGTTGAAATAACAGATGACCTGGTTATAAAAATTGGCAGAAGCCCCTGGATGGAACTCTTCCTTCTGCCTAGAACATTCAACCCCTAATTGCCTGTTGACTGGGCTTTCCCACTGCTTCGTTATTAAAATCTCTTACAAATGTGTAAAGAAACCCCTGTCCTCTTGGATGACCCTAGATCTTGAGAGTCATCCTTTTCTGCATTCTCTGAATCCCAAACACATTGAGACTTGCTCCTCAGACGGGAGCCTTGGTAAACAGTCCCACTTGTTCTATCTTTATCCCTTGACCAAACTTCTCCACATGCAATCATGTCTCAAAAAAAAAAAACAAAAAAATTAAGAACAATCCTTCCCATCATCATCTTCTCTTCCAAAGGCTATTTGTTGGTTGATGACGCCAAGAATTTGCAGTGTCCTCAAACGCTTGGTGGAGCAAACATCTTTGCATTAACTCTTTAATTGAGCTGAAGCACCCTGACAAGGGGTCTTTATTTAGCTATTTGTCAGGAAGCCAGGACCCAGGGATTTCAGAAAGAACAAAAAGAACTTGATAACTTTACAAAACTCCTCTCCAAAAATTGGAAAGAAGAAAAAAATTGCCTGGAGCAAATTAATTTAAAGATAAATACCAGATATATCTGAGAAATTGCTGGAAATGAATGTACTTACTGATGTCACCTTTCTGAAGGCAGTCAGATTCTTGAGTTTTATTTCACTCATTATAGTCGGTGCCCATTGTCAAGGATGTATTCTTCCAGGAAAAGTAAAGGCAAATTTCTTGGCATTTGCTTTGCTATATCTCCCATTGGAAAACTTATTAAAGAGCCATTCCTGACGGCAACTGGAGATGTAGATGAAATGCACCCCCTTTTAGTATTTGGTTGAGATGGCCCAAATGTTTGGCTGTCATTAAACCTTCTCCAAGCAATATTCATAAAAATAAACCGAAGTTGTCAATATGCAACATCATTAAATTTATGTCAGTAGTCACCGTTGGAGGGGAATGGGAATCAGGTCTGCATTGCAGAAGGCTCTCTGTTCACAACTATGGCATCACCTCCACTTTTTGGGGAGCGAGGAGAGGTTGCACAATCCCTTTACTGAGTTTTTAACCAAGTTGCTATTCCACTCTTTCTTTTATGGAGCCATAGAAGTGTCTGTAATGAAAGATTAGAACTGTTCTGTGCAGTGGTTTGCAATGGCTATGCCCAAATAAAATATGACAGCTCTCTCCTAGGGCCTGTATGTCAGCAGAGGGAGCTCAGTAACAAGCCGCATTATGCTTTCAGCTGTGCATACTGATTGCAAATTGTGTGGGTTCTCCTCGATGCCATAATAAAAACAAGGTGTTTGTGTGTTTGTGTGTGTGTGTGTGTGTGTGAGAGAGAGAGAGAGAGAGAGAGAGAGAGAGAGAAATAGAGAATTTCTTTCTCCCAACTGGTTATGAACCTTATACATAGCAAGCAATGGAGAAACAATGCTCAGATTTCCTGTAGCAGAGGATATACACACACACACACACACACACACACACACACACACACTTACACACTGACAGGCTAATGGCTACTTTCCCAAAGAGTGGTTAGAAAGAAGTAGTAAATGGGACTGTGTTGATGCTGGGAGAAGACCCAGGCAAAGATCAAGATACCCAGCAACATATCGGATAACACATAATTGGCGGGTCACAGCCAAATGAGTGTAGTCATGCATTGCCAGGCAGGCCTTTGCCGATGATAAAGACACTTGTAAACAATTCAGTCCCAGAACATGGCAATAATATGTTGATCCGGCGTGTAATGAGGTGTCCCTGGAATCAATAAGCAGTCCTGGAGAGCAGGGAGCAAGGGCAGTGGCTGTCTTTTTGATGACCTTTCCTTACCACGGAGGACCCCATCTCCCCTGAAGAGGACTTTTCTCATTTTGCAGCCAGCTCCGAGTGTCAGAACTTCCATTCGCAGCCAGCAAAAGAACAGCCAGGCCCTGCATGCTAATGAAGTCCAGGCTACTTTGCACCTTTTCATCCGCACATTATGCTCTTGACTCTGGAGAAGGTGGGAATTAGGCCGGACCCCGGTGTCAGACCGCCTGATGGCTCGGCTCCGGAAAACTGGTAACTGAAGCTGATGACTGATGCGAGGGAGGCCTGAATTTGGAAATAAACAGTTTCAAGCACTGCATGTCATTTCTAGAGAGACTGCTGAGAGGATGGAAATGAGCTCCGTTTCTTGAATCTAATGCAGTTTCTCAGCAGGAAAAACATCGTCTTTTAGACAACAATGCCAGTCATTAAGATTTAAATGATCTGGCGATAATAGAAGAACTGGCCTCCCTGTTCACAAACAGCACTTATGTAAATGTCTTTCAACACCCAGATCTACATTTAATCCACGCCCAGGAAGATAACTGTTTCGGCAAGCAGAACCAAATGCAATTCTTAGTCTATAAATATCATTCATAAGGAGAGAGAGGGAAACAGTAAAATTGTTTGCCAACACATCACATAGCGTTGCCCGTCAGCGCCAGCGACAACGACAACTCCCTGTTGAAACAATGAAAGGACATTCGGAAGTCCACAATAAAACACCCCGGAGCCACGCTTTCCCTGGTTCTTTTTGCACTGCTGTATTTCATTCCAAATAATATGCCATCCTGGCCTTTTCTGTGGAAATGGCATGAATATTCCCTACATTACATGCAGAATCTATATTTGGATGGTGAATCTGTTTAATGTTGCTATAGAAGCCCAAATCTGAACCCATTCACTTGTAATCTTTTAAAAGAGTTCTTTCGTCATGCATTTATTTCATTTTCTCTTAACATTACTGGGTTGTCAAAAAACCCCAGACCAAACACGATAAATGGTTTAGTCCCTTCTCTTCAGTCTGCTGAGATTAATTGGACGTTGTGTTGCGTATGCAAAAAGAAGGGCTCGTAACCCATACACAGCCTTTTGTGTTTTAAGAGGCTTTAAAAATCATTTTTACTAGACATCCCTCCAGCCCAGTTCTTTCTGTGCAGGTGAAACACCTTCAGGGAGAAAATTACAAGCCTGGAGAAGAGGAGAACAAGGCCAGTGGCATTTATCGTGGCAGGCCGGAGTGATTCCTGAATAACCCTCAGTTTGCTCTTTTCTCTCTTCTCTTCCCTACCAGAAGTGAGATTTCGATATTTCGGGCCTTTTTCAATTTAATGGCGACATACGGGATTCTCACAGGCAGTCTTTGGTTTGTTAGCGACATCCAGGATATCAGCACAACTTGAGAGAAACCGAAGACGGCTGGGGTGTTATTGTCACTTCAGTTTAAAGGTAGCAAACCTATCTTGCAGAGGATCAACACTGAATTATTTCAACATTTCAAAAATATAGATAAGCAATGCATTTCTAATAGCGTGGATACTTGTGGATACTGGGTAGGTCAATGAATATTCAGCAATCTTTTGCATGACATAAATGAAACTCAGTGAGAAACAGGTTAAATCTTAAACACACACACACACACAGGCACACCTACCCCTCGCTGTGACAATGTTGCTCCATTCTGACTTTATTCCTGTGTCTCGTGGGGTCTCCCATGACATAATGGCTAAAAAAGAGGGAGAAAATTGGGGTCACTAAAATGCAATAATGGTAATCTCAGGCTGTCTGTGCATGATGTACACGTACACTGGGAATTCAGTATTTATATAGTGATTCCTTCTGTGTCCAGTGCAGTGTTGAGTTTTTTGAAAAGCTTTTATGTGTATTTCCTCACTGAAGTCTCATCACAAGCCTATGGCACAAAAGTCTATTTTATTAACATGTAAGAAATGGGAGGCGATAGAAATGATGTGATTTTTCTGATGTCACACAGTAAATACAGTGGTAAAGCCAGAATCAGTACTTTCTGTTTTAAACATTTGCCATAGTGTTCTTTTCTATAAATCCACATTCTCCTGTGTAGATACTTTTGATAAAGTTATGCAGTATTAAGCTATTTCTACTTTTATCCTTCACAAGTACTACCTCTTCTGTTGCTGTTATGAGGTTGAAATTGTTCTGACTTGGAAGCAGGAAGTGCAACTCCAATTGTCCTGAGGAAGAATAGCCAAGAGCAAGATTTTTTCCACTCTTTAATGGCCACTGGTGGTGACCTCCTCCTTACATCCAGCCCACCACTCTAGTTTCCTGCCAACCACTGGCACCAGCAACTTCTCCCATTCAGACCATGCTGCTCACCCCACAACTCTCTCTGCTGGGAGCCACGTTCCACGTCCAGAGGCACAGTCCTGTGTCCAGCTTCTGGCGCTCATCTCAGTCCACTTCTGAGGCACCTCGTTCACTTCTGCTGCAGCCCCATGTGCGCCATGGAGGTGCTGACTTTGAAGCCACAGGAAGTCCAGCATCTCATCCTTATTAAAGCTTCTGGGACAGCCTCTGCCTGAGAAAACATTCTGAGCTCCATCCTCCCATTTCCTCACCCCATTCCTCTGAACTATGGTGCCCCCCTTCCCACCAACATTTCCCCAGACTCAGGATGTTAAGTCAAGGGGCTTTGTGGAGCCTCTCCAGGTTGGGCAACAGCAGGTCCTGGGACTTGCTGGGTCGCTGGAATGACCCAAAGCTGTATCTCTTTTTGAGGTGAGGAGAGGTGAGAGTTTGGTATCAGGGGAGCCCATCCATAATTGATGTCCTTGAACTAGTCTGGCCTAGTTCTGGGTATCCTGATTGAATAGATACTGAGTGTTTTTTCCTCAGTATGTGTAGAGGTGTTAGTTCTATATGTACTAGGTTGCTGGCTCCTTCCTCGTGGCAGCCATGTTAAGTTTTACCTAGACATTTATGTGTAAAGATACATTGCAACCATGTACCTTCTCTTTGTATTATTAAATATAAAATACATCTATCAGATATTTGCATACAAACTGTAGTAAATGTTTTTATTCACCCAATTCCTCAGGCAAAAAATATTGGGACTAATATCTTTGACTCCTTTCTTTCTCATTTTCTTCACATCTAACCAATCAGCAAACCATGACAGCTTTTCCTAAACACGTATTCTGAATTCAGAATTGTTCACCTGGGTCAATTCTGTAGCCCGGGGCTTCCTCTTTTATTTCCTTCTGGTTCATTTACCACCCAGAACCCAGAGTGCAATGTATGACAGATCCACACTTTCCAGTGTATTCCTAAAACACAGATTCTGGAGGTAGACTTCCTGGGTAGCAGCTGTGTGACCTTGGACAACTATATAACCCCTGAGTTTCCTCATCAGTAAAATGGGAGTTAACAGTGTTTGCTCCATAGTGCTATTGTGAGGATTAAAAAATGAATACATGTAGGATGCTTTGAATGTGCCTGGAACATGATAAAGCAACATGTAAATTTTAACCCTACTTATAATCAAAGCTATTGCCATGACCTATTAAGTTGAATCATATGAAATTTTCACCACTCAAAATTGCCACTATTTTGACCTACAACATCGGCAATTCCAGATGGTTCAACCTAGCAAAGGACCTACATGATCTGCCTTCAGGTCACCTATCCAGACTCAGTTCCTACAACTACCCACTTCCCTCACTCTGCCCAGTTACTTGGACACACAAGTGTTCTTCTGCCTTGAAGATTTTGCACTTCCTGGGGTTTTTTCCTAGGTTTTTTTCCTAGAAGATATTGACTTAAGACACCTGCGCAGTTCTATCAATTTTCTTGCAAATTTCACTGAATCAGAAGAAATATTCCTCATTACTGTGTGTAAAAGTTTCTGTGACCTTGGAGGCTAGTAGGAAGGACGATGCTGTAAGAGCCCCAGTCCCCCAGGGACCTCCATGAGATGTCCTTCCCAAAGACTGTCAGCATGAGCACCATGTTCCCGGTGGCTGGGCAGACTTTCGGTTGGGGATGGGGAAGTGGCTGGCAGCTCCCTCCCCCCCCACCCCCCCCCCCCCCGCCCCTCTTGGAGCCTCCCTTGGAGGTCTGGAACTCAGAGCTTTTCTCCCGCAGCAGGGGCGGCATTTGCCCAGCACTCAATGGTCGTGGTGGTCCTGGACCCAGGGACAGACCTCCAGCTGCGCCTGGGACGCGAGGTCCTCGTCCTGGCCCCGCAGGCAGCCCTGCAGCTCACACTGCGCAACCTGGTCCTCGTCGTTCCTGCGCACGTCCTGAGGGCCCGCGAGCTGCTCTAGTGCCCCGCGCACGCCCGCTGGCTCCAACCCATGGAAACCTATACCCCGTGGGAAATCAATCTTGAAGACGGACCCCCTGCGCCCAGAGAGCAGAGCACAACGGAGTCCCACCTACGGAAGAGGAGGGGGAGGATTCCTGAGGAGGCCGCCAGCCCCCCAAAGAGCCTCAGCCACCCACGTGCCGGGGTTCAGCCCCTTCTCCCTGCGTACCCTCCTCCTCCTACAAGCTCTTTCCAGGGGCCCTGCCCCCCAGGGCTGCTGGCCCAGGCCCCAGCCCAGTCCGCGAATGCGTCCTCTGCCGGCCGAATTCAAGCTGGATCTCCGTGGTCTGGGGTCCCGGGTCAGCTCTGGGCTCAGACCACTGCCTCCCTGCCGGCATCTGGCTCCGGGACCTAGAACCTGCCGCGTGGTCTGCTGCAGGCCATCCGCCAAGACCCGCAGACGTCTCTTCTGACAGGATCGTCTCTGACCGCCCACCCCGCACTCAAGAATTGGCACACGCCATTCAGGAACAGCGGACACCTGCTCCTTCTAGAGTGTCACCGTGACCCGAGCTCACCCACACCCAGGAGCACCACCGACGCTGCAGGCGCCTGGAGGAGGAGGCGATGCCGCCAGGGAACTCATCCCCAGACCTTTGCTGGGGAACAGATGCTGTGGAGAGTTGGAAGAGACAACCTACCTATCGGGTGGAGAGAAAAGTTTTGCAAATCTCTCCAATCACAAAGCACTTAGAAATAAAGAAGAGGAAAGATCTGCTAATCCTCCTCCGGAAAGAAGAAAACGAAAGACCCTAGAAGAAATCATGCCAAGGACTTGAACAGACACTTCCCCACAGAAGGTCTAAGAAAGCCCCTTGAAGTGATGTTCACCCTCGCTACCCCAGAGAGAAATGAAAATGGAGTCAACGGTGAGACTCCACCCACAGCCATGAGAATGGCTACAAGGAACACGATGACCATGCTGAGGGCTGGGGAGGATGTGGAGCAGCTGCACCTCTCACCCAGTCCTGGAGGAAATGAAGAAATGGTACAACTTGGTTAAACGGTGTCTCAATCATTCTATACTCGCTATTCAACCCATCCATCCCACCTCTGAGATATGTGCTTGAGAGACACGAACACAAGTGTTAGGAGAACTCCGAATGCAAAGGGTTCTGGCAGCTGTCTTCACAATGGCCAAAAGCCAGATGTGATTCCACTGTCCTTCCACGTTGAAGGGATAGGCAAAAGGTGACACATCCCTGACAGGGGATGCTTGATCCTCAGCAATCAAGAGAATGGGAGCTTGAAATATGGTTTCAAGTTCATCTATGGTAACTGGACTCTAAGTACTAATCTTTAATCCAGTTGTTGGATGATTTTAAGGCAGGTTGTTGCAACTTGTCTGTGTGAAGCTTACAGTACTCACGCTGATGACATCTAGATACAGACTATGTGGAACCCATCCAACTTAACTTTCAAATGGAATGTGCTGGAATTCTGAAACACACACTGGATCTTGAAGCCCAGAATGAAAAAAGATGTATCTTACTCATCATTCTACTGTGAAGTACAATTCAAATGATCCTATTGAGGCTCGAGTTGAGTAAATCGTTATAAAAATGTGCTTGATTTTTTTGTGTGTGATCATTTCTGAAGTGTATTTGCTTGAAAATTTGACATGACATGTGGCGTGTTGTTCTGTTTCTCTGAGATTTGGCTGGGCACACCAAAGGATTGCAAAGCCTGTGAGAGTGGACGGGGTGGATTTCCCAAAGGTTAGGGAGCTCTGCCAGCCCCCAAAATGGAGCAGTACACCACACTCTGGCAGCACACACACACACACACACACACACACACCCCTAACTAACACAGACAATTTCAGAGGCACATTCACAAGTCCCATCAAAATCAGCCTGAGGTCAACCCCAAATTTCCCTCAGAATTTTTCAAGTGACCAGAACACATCAAAACACTCCTTCCTGCTTGCTCCGAGTTAAGGAACTCTGAACTCAGTCTACCTGGACAATGGGGTGGGGAGGGAAAACCAGACAGTCTGTCAAGGTGTCTTGTGCACCTCGCTCTGCTTCTCTTCTCTTAGCAGGTCCACGCTTAGGGAGAACTCTCCGTGGGATATGCTTTTTATGAATCAACTGATTTTTACTATGGAAAAACACCACTTCTATTGACACAGAAAGTACACAAGAAACAAGTCAGATGAACTCCTTCTTGGAATGAACGAATGAATGAAGAGTGTAGAGCACACAATGAGTGTCGCTGCTATGCATCATGGAGACACCGGGGGTTGAGTCCCGGACAGGTTCCATGGGATGAATTTTGCAGGGATCTGGCTGACTCTCATACCTCCCCCTCCTGTGGAGTCATGCTCACCCCTCCTCCCTTGCTGGCCCCTCCTATAGTTTAGACCAGGGCCGGCCAATCACATCAGACGTCAGGGACAAATGCCCTGGCTCTGGCCCCTCTGACCACACCAGCGGGATTTCCCCCAAGATCTCCCTCTGTCCCTGCCCTCTTCCACCTGCCTCAGGCCACGGGAGCGTTTTCTCCAAACCTCCAGCTGTGTGAGCGCCCAGCTTTGGGACCGATACGTCTCCCGCGGGAGAAGGAAAGGATCCATGAGCTGACTGTTCAGATTTACAGGTCACAGCAGCACCACGAGTGTTGGCCTGGACCCGGGAGGCAGGAGGACCTTCGCTATGGACAGTGTCTGGCCCCCAGGGAGCCCCCGGGAATCCTGGACAGAACTGAAGGGCGATAGTGCAAGGGAGAGCAGGTAAACGGGGGAGTGTGCTTGATGTAGGATGAGGTGGGTGTACATTCCATGTGTGTGCGTTTGTGTTTATTAGTGTGTGCGTTTGTGTTTATTTGTGTGTGTTAGCAGATGGCACTAGCGGGGAGGGGAACCCGGGTCTCCCAGGAGGTTGGGCATTTTGAAATTGAGGAAAGGGAGAGACAATGGGTCCATGGGAATCCCCTAGGGGTGGGGTGGCTTTGAGGAGACTTCAGCAGACCTATCTCGGGTTCACTCCCACTCCCATCACAATCCTCCTCCCCACACACACTCTCCCTGGAGTGGTCGCCCTCAGCTGCACAAAGGGAGATGGTAGCATAGGGACATAGGTGTCTGTCACCCACTCATAGAGAAAGGGAGGAGTTCCCTCCACCTCTCCCGTTTTCCCCTCCCCCTCAATTCCATCCATATGTTCCTCGCATAGACACAAGTGTCCCACTTCCAGCATCCCAACACCCTTCTCCAGAGAGCACAGGGACAAGGAGAAGTCCCTCCTTCTCAGGTGGATGAGCCCCTGGGAGAGCAAACTCTTTCCTGTGGGCACCATCCCTGCTTCCCTCCTTCTTCCCAGCCCAAGGAATTCCCCTCCCTCAGGCGGGGTGAGGGAGGGCACGGAGACGTGGCTGTTGGCACACTTGGGGAGAAGCTCTCACTGGAAGGGAAGGACATGTGCCTTTGACAGTGGGGCTCAGGATGCGGGGTGGGGGGGTGGGGGGGTGGGAGGAGAACCTGGCATTTCAGGCACTTGGGAAGTGGACACTGGGGTCTTGGGTGGCTGCACTGACTGGCTCACTCCCTGTCCTGCAGCTCAGCCACCGCCGCCTGGAATCCGACAAAACGTTGGCAGGTGGAGCAGGATCCCGGCACAGGGAAGGCGCTTTCCCGCTTTTCCTAAGGAGTCAGCTTCTGGGAAGCCAGGTCCCAGGCGATCGTGAAAGGAGCAGCGGCATCCTCCGGAATGTGTGGGACGGCTTCCTGGATTCCTCTGGGCACAGGTCCCACAGCTGGTCTGTGCCGGCTTCGGGGGTTGTGCAGGTCACAGCCTTCACACTCAGGAGAGTCCTGCAGGAGGAGAGCATTCACCTCCCACCCTCTGCTCTCTCCGCAGATGCGGAAGCAGCCGCAGTGCAAGGAGCTCCGTGCCCACACCCGCCGCTGGCCCCGCAACCACCCCAGGTAAGTTGCCCTGACTTTGGAGGCCGATAGGAGGGACGATGCTGTCCGAGGCGCCCAGGGACGTCCAAGGGGTGTCCTTCCCGATGGGTGTCCTCGCGAGCAGGACCTTCCTGGTGGCCGGGCAGACTTTCGGTTGGGGAGGGGGAAGTGGCTGACAGCTCCCTCCCCCCCGGCCCTCTTGGAGCCTCCCTTGGAGGTCGGGAACTCAGAGCTTTTCTCTCGCAGCAGGGGCGGCATTTGCCCGGCACGGACTTGATCGTGGTGGTCCTGGACCCAGGGACAGACTTCCAGCTGCGCCTGGGACGCGAAGTCCTGGTCCTGGCCCCGCAGGCAGCTCTGCAGCTCACCCTGCGCAACCTGGTCCTCGTCGTCGTTCCGGCGCACGTCCTGAGGGCCCGCGAGCCGCTCTGGTTCCCCGCCCACGCCCGGTGGCTCCGGCCCCTGGGAACCGAAACCTCGTGGGAAGTCGACATTGAGGACGGATCTCTCTCCGCCCGGAGAGCAGAGCACCACGGCGTCCGACCTGCAGAAGAGGAGCCGGAGGCTCCCCGAAGAGGCCGCCCGTCCCCAAAGGGAGCCTCAGCCACCCACGTCCCGGGGTCCAGCCCCTCCTCCCTGCGTACCCTCCTCCTCCGCCCCCTCTCCAGGGGCCCTGCTCCCCAGGGCTGCTGGCCCCGGCCCCAGCCAGTCCGCGGATGCGCCCTCTGCGGGCAGAATTCAGCCTGGACCTCCGAGGTCTGGAGTCCAGGGTCAGCTTTGCGCTCAGACCACTGCCTCCCTCCCCGAGTCCTGGGCGAGGGCCCAGAACCTGCCGTGGCCCTTCGGAGGCCACCAGCCAAGGCGCGCAGACGTCTCTTCTGACGGGATCGTCCCCTACCGCCCACGCCACGCTCAAGGATTGGCACACGCCATTCAGGAACGGCGGGCACCTGCTCCTTCTAGAGTGTCTCCGTGACCCAAGCTCACCCAAACCCAGGAGCATCACCGACGCTGCAGGCGCCTGGGGGAGGGGGCGATGCCGCCAGGGAACTCACCCCCAGACCTTTGCTGGGGGACAGATGCTGTGGAGAGTTGCAAGAGACAACCTACCTACGGGGTGGAGAGAAGATTTGCAAATCTCTCCGATCACATAGGAATTAGAAATAAAGAAGAGGAAAGATCTGCTAATTCTACTCCAGAAGGAACAAAACCAAAGACCCTAGAAGAAATCATGCCAAGGACTTGAACAGACACTTCATCACAGATGGTCTCAGAAAGCCCTTGAAGTGATGTTCACCCTTGCTGTCCCCGAGGGAAAAGCAAATGAAATCCATGGTGAGACACCACCCAGAGCCGTGAGAATGCCTACAAGGAACACGATGACCATGCCCAGGGCTGGGGGGGCTGTGGAGCAGCTGCAACTCCCTCCCATTCCTGGGGGACATGAGGAAATGGTACAACTTGCTTAAATGGTGTGTCATTCATCCTACGCTCGCCATTCCACCCATCCGTCCCACTCAGATACATGTGCTTGAGACACATGAACACGAGTGTTCAGGAGAACCCCAAATGCAAAGGGATCTGGCAGCTGTCTTCACAATGGCCAAAAGCCAGATGTGATTCCAATGTCCTTCCAGGTTGAAGAGATATGCAAAAGGTGACACGTCCCTGACAGGGGATGCTTGCTCCTCAGCAATCAAGAGGATGGGAGTTTTCAATATGGTTTCAAATTCAACTATGGTAACTGGACTCTAAGTCCTAATCTTTAATCCAGTTGGATGATTTTAAGGCATATTTTGGCAACTTGTCTGTGTGAAGCTTACAGTACTCACTCTGATGACATCGAGATACAGACTACGTGGATCCCATCCAATTTAACTTTCAAACGTAACGTGGAGCTCTGAAACACACACTGGATCTTGATGCCCAGCGTGAAGAAAACGATATATCTTACTCTTCATTCTGCTCTGAATTACAATTCAAAGGACCCTATTGAGACTTGAGTTTAATAAATCATTATAAAAATGTGCTTGTTTTTTGTGTGTGTGATCATTTCTAAAGTGTATTTGCTTGAAAATGTGACATGACATAAGATGTGTTGTTCTGTTTCTCTGAGATTTGGCTGGGCACACCAAAGGAGAGCAAAGCCCACGAGAGTGGATGGGGTGGATTTCCCAAGGGTTAGGGAGCTCTGCCGGCCCCCATAATGGAGCAGTACACCCCACTCTGACAGCACACACAGAAACACACTCACACACACACTCCTAACACACGCAGTTTCAGAGGCACATTCACGAGTTCCATCAAAATCAGCCTGAGGTCAGCCCCAAATTCCCATCAGAATTTCTCAAGTGACCAGAGGTTGCACATCAAAAACCTCCTACCTCCTTGCTGTGAGTAAAGAAACTCAGCACCCAGTCTATTTCGACAATTGGGTGGGAATGAAAACCAGAAAGTCTGTCAAGGTGTCTTGTGCCCTTGGCTCCCCTTCTTCTCTTAGATGTTATATTTATGGATAACATTCCCTGGGATATTCTTCTCATAAATCAATTTATTTTTACTAAGTAAAAATACCATTCCTATTGACACTGAAAATTCTCAAGAGACGAGACAGATGAATTATTTCATGGATTGAATGAATGAATGAATGAAGAGGGTAGAGCAGCAGTGAATATCACTGTGCATGTTATGCGTCATGTAGACAATGGGGGTTGAGTCCCAGACAGGCTCCACCAGATGAGTTTTGGAGGCATTGGGCCGACTCTGATACATCCCCCTCCAATCAAGTTGTCCTCACACATTCCCCCCTTGCTGGCCCCTCCTTTGATTTAGACCAGGGCCAACCAATCACATCAGAACCCTGATGATAAATCCCCTGGCTCCAGCCCCTCTGACCACACCTTCAGGATTTCTCCAAGGTCTCCCTCTCTCCCTGCCCTGTTCCACCTGCCTCAGGCCACGGGAACATTTTCCCCAAAACTCAGCCTCTTTGAGTGCCCAGCTTCAATACTGATGGTGTTGCCCACTTGGTTCCATTGCATCTCCAGGGTTGGCTCTAGCAAGTGTTTGAAGAGAACTTGGACACGCAGCCTGAGACATGCACCTGCATGAGCTCCTGGTTTCTCGTGGTGCAGAATGCCGAAGTAAGGAGCTGGCCATGGGTCATGTCCCCTTGTGCCAACACATTCTGGTGCAGTTCCTGCGGAATCTAGAATTCTAAATCCAAACCTGGTCTCGAGGACATTATGAAGATATATTTGTCAAGTAGGACAATGGGATCCACTTTACTTGGGGGTTCATGAGCTTTGACTATTCAGGTAAGTGATGGTGGCATTGGTGCCATTTTCCACTTTTGCAAGAACAAGGGACTCTGCTTCTCATATAAGCCTTGTAGAATAATAATATTTTTAAATATTATGCACAGTGTATACTTTTGAAAAATAAAGGTTGAATTTCTAAAGTCAGATCAGTCCTTCAAAGATCTGAGCACAGGGTCTTCCAAGCAGGAGGACCAGTTAGTGAAACGGACAGCCAAGTTTCTCCTCTTTGCTTCTGACTTCCATCTGAGCCTCTTGGCAGTGTCTCCTCCGCTTCTTGTCTTCCAAGTCTTGGGCTCATGCAAGGTTTTGTTCTCAGCTCAATTCCCCTCTCCTTCTTCTGGAAAAGGCACAGCTACCCTGACAACCATCTGTACCCCCACCCCAGGGAGTCCAATCCCTCCCCCATAAGATCCTAGAAATTCTAAGAAGTCATGGCCTCAAACCACTGAAAACCTTCCCACCAACCTAAATAAGTTGATCTAACCCAGCTCCTCCTCTCTGAGAAGCATGGTTAGTGCAGATTAGAATATTTGCAATGCATTCAACCATGCAGTTCGTTCATTTACTTATCATTGTTAAGGAGTTGTTTCTACCTGTGCGCTCCACGCAGAGGGCTGGTCACAATGCTCGGGAGCTTATGATGTAGGAAGAATATTTTTCAACGTCTTTATCATAGATGATATAAACCTTCTGATATGCTGTGTGTTCCAAGCATTTTCATATATTAACTCCCTGAATACTCTGATAATCTTACACTCCAGCTACTCTTAACATTACTAATTGCCAGATGGGAAAATTGAGGCAAAAACAAGATAAGTAACTTATCCAAGGTCCTATATCTGGTAAGTGGTGAAGCTAGAATTTGAACACAAGCCACTTAGCTCTTTATTCAAAGCTCGTAGGTATGACATTTTCTCCCTACAGTCTTCACACTATGAAAAACTTTCATTTTAATCAGTTATATATTTCCTCAACTTATTCATTTTCATGGTATATCCAATAATCTCATGTATATTGTGTGTAATTGGAAAAAAAAACCACCCAGATAGTAAAAATTATCACACATACACACTCAAGTTTAATTCTATTAAAATCTCTTGTTCCTGATATGTATTTAATACAGAGAACATTATAAAGCATTTCTTTCCAGCCTCAGGGGGCCCCCAGGAAATCCCATTGTCACCCTCTTGTAAGCCCAGCGCAGGCTGAGATTTGGGTCTCAGGGAAAAAGGTGACCCCAGGAGTTACCATTGAATTACAGTATTTTTGTGAGGGTCTCAGCTGTAAGTGGGATTTAGGATCTGTGGTGTTTCAACTTGGGTGCTAATCTTCTGGATATGGTTTGGATGCTGGTGCTGAAGTACAGGGAAAAAGGATGGAACACTGGAGAGCAAGAGGGAGGAAATGCTGACTTCCCTCCACAGTGTTCTTGGGGTAGTGGAAATCCAGCCTGGAAAACACAGTAGTTGCTGTAGCTGCAAGAGTTTGCATCTTCTTTGATGAAAGCACACAGTCCACCTTCATGGACCTGCTTTACCTAAATAGGATAAAGGAAGGAGGAAATTTTTTAATGCTTTTGCAAGACGGTGAGATCTACGAGGGTAGTGACTCTGCTGAGTTCTTCTTTGCAGCCCCAGCACTAAAGAGACGCTCTGGAACAAAATAGGCTTCCTATGGTATTGGCTGATTTAAGTCAAAAGGAAAAAGAAGTGGCTGGATTTTTGAAGTCTGGGATAAAGTGCAGAAAGAGGAGAGGACCTACAGGGAACCACTAGCGGTCATTCTCATGGTCAGCTGTGCCCCTCATGTCCTTACATAATTATCTTGGGTCTGTACAGAATCCAAGGTGAATTCTGTCCCTTTGGATAAGCAGAATTTCATGGGGCCAGGTGTTGGGTCCCAGTGATGCTGGAGCTTGGGGATGAATACCTTCTGGGAGTGGCACAGGTCATCATCAATGACTTAAAGCGTCATATAGAATTACGCAATAGAATGAGTGTTGAGTCAAAGACTGACCCTTTCTAACACTGCCACATCCCTCAGAGCTGTCTTATGGTACAACAACTCCCAGCTACTTGCAGGGACATGCACAGGATTGTAGAACCATTTATTTCAGGGTGAGGTGGTCTCTGGAGACTTGTTGGCCACAAAACTTGATGAAGTCATAGATGCCAGGGGAGAAGGAGAATCCAAAATGTGTTTTTCCAAGTTGTTTCTCACCAGGGTGAAAACAGAGAGGCACAGGTGCAGAGCCCCAGGAGGATCCCCAGAGCCCCTGAGTGGGCTGGAGTGAAGCAATGGAAAGAAGAGGAAGTGGAAAGCTGCTTTGATCACAGTGTACAGAGGGAGAAGTCTCAGCACTGTGACTCCATATAAGTACATCCTTTCTACTTCCAGCTGCTCCCAGCTGTGCCCTGGTCCTGGGTATCAGCCTGGGACGTGCCCTGCTGTTCCAGGATGAAGGCAGAATGATAGTGGGTGTATGCTGTGCCCCACACAAGCCGAATTATCCCCTGCTGTGGACTGAGCCAGCAGTCCCCTCCAGCTCCTTTGTCTCCTCCGCTCACCGTAGACGCAGGAATTTGTTGCTATGTTGGATAGATTCTGCCATGTCATTATCTCTGATTTATGTGTTTCTGACCCTGCAGCTTTTACCCATTTTGTGCAATATGGATTTTTTTAATTGTTCTAAATTCCCAAATCCTGATGACCACAGGGATGGAGACATGGTACTGACTGAGTCTTTCCCCTTCTATGCTTTGTTGAGGGTACCAGAAATACACTAGCTATATTTTCTGCCCAACTCAAACCAAGAAGTGATACGTTATGTGTAAATTCTCCATTACATGTGTGAGTGTCAGTGTGTGCGAGTGTGTGGCCCCGTGTTTGCGTCAAATCCCCCTGAGAATTCTCTAAGGTGTGCACAGAAACTGCAGAAACAGACCGACGAATTCAGAATGTTCTGTCCCTTCTTTATCCTTCTTCTCTTTTCCTTTTTATTCCCATTTCCTTCAAGAGAGAAGAGAGAAGTCAACATCCTCCATGGCTCAATCTCTCTCTCATGCTCTTTCCTTTGATCTGATCGTATAGCTATTCCCTGAGGGGCTCAGACTGCACAAGGCAGAGAAACCCCTCCAACACCTACTGCTGGAACTCCAACCCCCTGTTAGTGCCCCGACTGTGTGCCGTGCAAGCATCCCGAGATGCTGAGACCCTTGGCCTGAAAAGTCAGGAGAAAGAAGCTCAGTCTAGGTCCCCACTACTTAGAAGGGCATTGTGGAAATGAGCACCCATGAATATCCATATGTTTCTGAGACCCACCAACCTAAACAGAATATGATCCATGAATTACCAGTACATGTTTTGTTTTTTTTGCAAGGAAGATCAGCCCTGAGCTAACATCCGATGCCAATCCTCCTCTTTTTGCTGAGGAAGATTGGCCCTGGGCTAACATACGTGCCCATCTTCCTCTACTTTATATGGCATACTGCCACAGCATGGCTTGACAAGCATTGCATCTGTGCGCAACCAGGATCCGAACCTGCAGACCCCAGGCAGCGGCAGCGGAACACTCGCACCTAACCGCCGCGCCCCCGGGCCAGCCCCACGTGTTTATTTTTTGTAACAGCTTTATCAGGGCGTAATTGACATAAAGTAGGCTGTGCATAATTAAAGCATGCAATTCAATCAGTTTTGACATACTTATACACCCATGAAGCCAAAACCACAATTCAGATAATGATCATTTCCATCATTCCTAAATGTTTCCTGTGCCTCTTTTGCTGGCCCCTCATTACCCAAGCAACCACCCCCCAGCTTCCTGACGCTATAGATTAGTTTGAACTTCTGGAATCATATCGTTATCTACCCATTTTTATCTGTCTTCCTCTATTGGACACATTACTATACAATACATCCATATTGTTGCATATATTAAAAGTTAATTCATTTTTATTACTGAATAGTATTCCATTCCAATAGAATATCCATTGGATATTCTACAGTCTGTTTAGCCGAGTCCTCTGTTGATAGACATTTAGATTGTTTCAAGGTTTTGATTATTACAAATAAAGCTACTATGAACATTTACCTATAGGTCTGTTTATATACTTTCATTCTTTTTGGATAAATACCCAAGAATGCAATGGTTAGATCATATGGTAGATATATATTTAACTTTTAAGAAATTGCCAAAATGTTTTCCTTGTGGATATACTTTAGCAATGTATAAGAGTTTTAGTTCCTTCATATCTTTGAAAAGACCTGACATGATCAGTCTTTTTAAATTTTATTCATTCTAAAAAATATGTAATGGTATTCCACTGTACGTTTAATTTGCCTTTCCCTTGTGAAAAGATATTGAACATCTTTTCATATGATTATCGAAATCCATATATCTTCTTTGGTGAAGTTGCAGTGCAAATAATTTGCCCATTTTTTTAAATTGGCTGTTGATTTTCATATTCTTAAGTTTTGAAAACTCTTTATGTATTCTAGGGATGAAGAATCTTTCATCAGATATATGAGTTGCAAATGTTTATTCCCAGTATGTGATTATTTTTCATTCTCTTAAGAGTATCTTTCAAAAATCAGAAATTCTTAATTTCTAGGAAGTCCAAATTATCACTCTTCTTTTAATCTTTGAATTGTGCTTTTGGTGTGCTATCAAAGAAATATTTGTATAATCCACAGTCAGAAAGACTTTCTGCTATACTGTCTTCTATGAATTTTATATTTTATATTTCTTTTAGGTGTATTAGAAATTTGGAGTTAATATTTGTATAAACTGCAATTTATGAAGTAAATTTATTTTTTAAATATTAATATCAAATGTCCCAGCACTATTGTTGAAAAATCTTTTCTTTCTCCATAGATTTGCATTTGCGCTTTTGTCCAGTTGTGTGGGTCTATTTCTGGACTCCATTCTCTTTCATTGATCTATTTGTTTATCTCTATGAAAATACTGTACTATCTTTATTGCTCTAGTTTTTATCAAATGACTTGAAATCACTTAGGATTATTATTTGATATTGTCCTTCTTTTTCAATGGTTTTCTGTTCTAGGTCCTTTGCATTCCTACATGAATTTTGTAAGGAGCTATTCAGTTTACACACACAAAAAGAACAAATGCTTACTATGATTGTGATTAAAATTGCATTGAATAAATATCTTTATAAAGAATTGACATATTAACAATGTCGAACCTGCAAAAACAAGAACAAAATATACATCTGTATTTTTAAGTCTTCCTTAATTATTCTAAGCATAATTTTGTACTTTTCAGTGTGCAACACTTGCCCAACTTTTATCAGTTTATCTTTAAGTATATCATATTTTTATTCAATTGTAAAGAGAACAAGTTTCATTTAATAATTTAATAGGTTAAGCAATTAATACATAATTGTGTAATTGAATAATTAAATATATAATTAAATTTTAGAACAACAATTTACTAATTTAACTGTATTTCATTTTACTTTTATTTCATATCACAGTGTTTATTTGCCAGTATGTAGAAATACAAGTAGTTTTTCTATGTTGCTCTTGTATCATGCAACTTTGCTAAACTCACTTATTAGTGTAGCATTGTTTTGTATTTTCCATCAGATTTTCTACATAGATGATCTTGTTGTCTGTGGATAAACACAGTTTACTTCTTCTATTCCAATCTGGGTTATATTTGCTTACTTTTCCTCTTTTATTTCACTTTATGGAGCTTACAGTAAAGGGGGAAGAGAAGTGCCAAGAATGGATGTCCTTGTTTTGTTTGATCCTAGGAGAAAGCGTTTACTCCTTGCCCATGAAGTATGACGCAAGCAGCAGGTCTTTTGCAGATGGATTTATCAAGTTGGGGAAGTGCCCTTCTAGCTAACGGTGCTAAGAGTTTTGATCAGTAAGGTATCTTGGATTTTCTAAAAAGCTTTTTTATACATCTATTGAGATGATCAAATGTTTTTTTCTTATTTAGTTTGCTAAAAGAGTGAATTATATTGATTGCTATTTGAATGTTATATGAAACGTGAATTCCTTAAAATCTCACTGGGTCATAATGTGTGATCCTTTTGAGATATCATGGGATCTAATTTGCTAAAATGATGTTAAGAATTACTCTGTTTGGGGCCGGCCCCGTGGCTTAGCGGTTAAGTGCACACGCTCCGCTGCTGGCGGCCCGGGTTCAGATCCCGGGTGTGCACCAACGCACCACTCCTCCGGGCATGCTGAGGCCGCGTCCCACATGCAGCAACTAGAAGGATGTGCAGCTATGACATACAACTGTCTACTGGGGCTTTGGGGGGGGGAATAAATAAATAAATAAAATTATAAATAAATAAATAAATAATAAGAATTACTCTGTGTTTATTAGAGATTTTGGTTTGTAGTTTTCTTTTCTTGTAATGTCTTTTTCAGGTTTGATGTTGAGTAATAATGCTAGCTTCACAAAATGAATTGGGAAGTAAGTGTTTTTATGGAACTTGTATTACCTCTAACTTAAATGTTTGGGAGAATTTACCTAATAAGCAATCACAGAATTTATACTTTTATTTCAGCCTTTGGATCCAGGAACAAATCTTAACATTATCCAAAAAGATCTTCTTTTTAATACTCAATTGGATTCCATCAGCTACCATGACACATACAATGATTGCATCAAGATGTGTGAGTGAACTGGGACAGAAATAATTTTTCCATTGCTCTTTTCCAAATTGTCATCAAGGTTACTCTAGCCTCAAGGAAATTGGTTAGATAGTCCTCCTTTTCTTTTTTTGGTATAAATTTTATAAATTACTTTTGCATGTATCATATAGCTTTATTAAAGACCACTTGAAAAACGATCTTTATCTCGTACTTTGAGTGGTGTGTGGACAAACCTAACTTCTTTGATGTTTATGATTTCTTCAGGTTTTCAACAAAGCCTCTGCTAGATCAGTTCATTATCATCCAACAGGACTGAATTCATGATTAAAAGAATTAAACAAGTTAACTTTAAAGATGTCATGAAGTGTTGCAAATCTCAGAGGCAAATAAAAATTCCTCCGCATAAAAGAAAAGAAATAAAGTGAATTTTAAGAGTACATAAAACCTTAATTCACCTTTCGCAGACTATACCAATTCAACTAGATAAAATTATTCATAACGATTATCTAAATGTATTATTTGTGTAGTAGATCTATTTGATGTATATCAAATCTATCTTCTGCATAAACTGAATACATATTTTAGAGTCTATGGTCTCTAACAAAATTTGACCATATGTTTAGATGATGGAAGAAAAACTTAATTCCTTTAAATGGAAACAATCCAAAGAAAACTATCTGAGTACAACGAAATAATATAAATTTTAATTAAGGATAAACTGCTTCAATACAGGAAACTTTAAAAATACCTTTTAAATATTTTTTTATAAAATAGTAAAAAATGCACAGAATTACCATACAGGAAACATTGAAGAATACATACTAAAGTGATTGAGTAGACATATCTCATCTAAAATATTTTTTAATTGATGAAAAATGTTTAACTTAATCTTGAATTTGAAGAAATTAGAAAAAAAAGAATCTCAAGAAAAGCAGGAGGGAACAAAGGAAAAAGCAAACATTATATTCCTGGAAATATATAATTTTAAATCTCTTTTTAAAAATTCAAGAATTTATTTTTAGCTACCTAGTCAGGGACAAAATTAAGGAGGCTGAAATATATGATAACACATGGTGCAAACTAATGAATGGCTTATATTCAATGTTTGTGCTCTGGATTTTTTGTTTCAGTTGCTCTGGTTTTAAACTGATTTCAAGGCTGGACTTAGAAGTAAACATAGAGCATTTATTTTTAATCTTCTAAATGAAGAACTCCATATTTCATTAAAGAAAATGATATGCGTGGTTTTCCATCTTTACACACACACACGCACACTCTAACCTATGGCAGTCAGTGCATCTCTGCTGGGCAGTGAAACTGCACAGTGGTTGGGGACTGTCTTTGGCATCAAATGATCATGGATTGAAGTCCCAGCTCTACCTCTTTCCGGAAGTACGACCATTGTTGGGTTGTCTTCCCTTTTTGAGTCTTTTTTTTTTTCTTACATATAAAACATGATAGTCCCTACACCTGAAAATTGTCTTGAGGACAAAGTAACACTCATTTAGCATACAAATTCGTCAACAAATGTTAATTATTACTACTATAACTATGAATTCAATAACAAGGAGATCTCAACTTTACAAAGTAGGCTCTTCAATTTGTGTAAATAGTACTAAGGAATATAACAAGAGTGATTGGGACTGCTACGGTTGATTTACACAAGTCCATGGGAGAAAACATGAGCCCAGCTCATCATGGGATGCGAAGAAGGTGGAAAGACACTTGTCTTCAACATAGGCCTTAGCAGCTACACCACAAATTAGTGCTTTGGGGAGATGGTGTGATGGAGGACCACTGGGATGAGCCAGTAGCCCCCTGCATGGTCATCACTCTGGCCTGAATCCAGCTCTGCTGAGCACTTTGACCAAAGCCATACGCACCTCCCGGTTCCTCAGACTGTAGATGACGGGGTTGAGTGTGGGGGTGACAAGGCTGTAGAAGAGGGAGACCATGTTGTCCTGGTGTGGGCTGTGGTAGGCACCTGGTACCATGTACATGAACACGGCCGCTCCATAAAAGAGTCCCACTACTGTGATGTGCGAGGAGCAGGTGGTCAAGGCCTTGCTTCGGGCCTCCTCTGGGCGCATGCGTAGAACGCTCCCCAACACATGGCCGTAGGAAGTGGCAATGAGGGAAAGGGGAAGCACAAGGATCAGCACCCCCCAGGTGGACAGTGCCAACTCATAGGCAGAGGTGTCTGCACAGGAGAGCTTCAGCAGGGCTGGCACCTCACAGAAGAAGTGGTCCACGATGCGGGAGGCACAGTAGGGGAAGTGCAGAGTGATGGAGGTCTGGATGGAGGCATTGAGCACACCTGCCAACCAGGAGAAGCCCACCATGAGCAGGCACACCTGGCGCCTCATGAGCAGAGGATACTGCAGGGGGTGGCACACAGCAACATAACGGTCATAGGACATGAGGGCCAACAGGATGCCCTCAGCCACACCCATCAGCATCAGGAAGAATATTTGAGCTGCACAACCCCCAAAGGAGATGGAACCTTCTCCTTGCAAGAAGTCTGATGCCATCTTGGGGATAGTGACCAAGGGGAAGCCAATATCAAACAGAGAGAGTTGACTGAGCAGCAAGTACATGGGTGTGTGGAGCCTGGAGTCCATGTGGATCAGAAATAGCAGAAGGGTGTTGCCCAGAAGGCCCATGATAAACATGGCAGCCACCAGGGAGAAGAAAAGCTGATGTGACCCTGAGCGACTGAAGAGACTCACAAGAATGAAGTCAGACGCCACTGATTGATTCACATCCCCCATGTTTTACATAACATATCTTTGCTGAAGAAACAACAGGAGACCTATATCAAGAAGCAAATAATTTTCATCCCACCTGGCAAAGGCCATCGACTGGTAGTGGCTGTCTAGAGTGGTGCCTTGAGAAGACTGATGAGGTCACAGCTAGAATCAGTAGGACCAACGCCACAATCAATGAGTGATGTCTGTCACAGGCATGGGGTGGGAGAGCAGCAACTTGATTCTCTAAGCAAGATATTTGGCCACACCCCAGTCAGCTACCCACTGACGCTTGTAGTCCAAATTGTGAAGTCCAAGTCAACGACAGTAACATAGACACAATTGAATGTTTCAATATCCCTCATCCCGATGGTCCTGGGGCCAAAGAAGAGGTGAGATTCCAAGACTGGGATGTAAAATAGGTGATGATGAAGCTGAAGTAAAAAAGCAAGTAAGAAAACAGAGAGGAGGGCCTGAGTCCAAACGCCTGGATGAGAATCTGGAGCAAAGAGAAATCTATGAAGAGCCAGCACTGGGGTCAATCTGTGAATTCAGACTGTGAATCTAGGGAGTGTGAACCAGAGAGGAACTTGGGTGACAGCAGGTTGGAGGTCAAATGGACTGGGGTTGGGTGAGGGACAGTTGCCAATCAGCTCAGCTATTATTGGTGACTTTGCTGCATTGGATGGGAGAGTAGTGACCTGTGGGTAGTCTGACTCAATTTCAAGGACTAGGGTAAGACACTAGGTCTAGAAGATTGTGAGTCTCTAATCAATATTGCCCCAGTGAATGAGGTGAACAAGAAAGATGAGCATGGACCAGAAAGAGCTGCATACTTAAATCCGGAATGCTTAATTCCCTTGGCAACTCCACGCCCCCGGCAAACCCAGATTGCCCTGGAATACCATACATCACCCACAACTCCAACAATGGACAATGCACGACAGAAAGGATGTCCATCCCCAACTGTATGTAGATAGGAAAGCAGCAAGACTGGCCATTTAAAGGCAAGTGCGTTCTCTTGAGGGTCTCACGGAAACTCTTTGTCCTAAGGCTGCCATCCTCACTCAGATGGCCTTTAAAGCTGTCTTTAGTTATTCACCATCCTAACTTTCCTATCACATCCAAGCCCCCAACCAGCCATTCACCCATACATTCAACAAAATTAGTCACACACTAATTCAGAGTTGAACCACCTGGGCAAGCTCCCTGCTTCCCAGGACCCCACAGTCTCCACCAGGATACCAATGACAGACAAGGACATAAATAGACAAGATCTATGTGATAGAGGGAAGTTCAGTGAGGGAAGTGAGTACAACATTCTGTAGGAAATGGCTGGGGACTCCACAGGATATGGTCAGGGAAGCCTCTTGGGACAGGTGACAGGTGCCCTCAGTATCTGAAGAGCTTCTATGAGAGGGACGCAGTAGAACTAACTGCTTCCTGCTGCTGGGAAGTGGATGTTAGTAAGCCCAGCTGTGTGGTTCATCCTAATGAAGAAATTTCTAACAACAAAATCCAACCAAAAATGGAATGGGCTGCCTCATTGGCGCATTTTCCAAAGTCGGTCCATGATGTAAGGAAGTAAGATAACTTAGTTCTGTGATTATAGAATTTAGAGTTTGAGAGGGAAAACAAGCATTGTTCACATCATTTCAGAATAGCATGATGAGAAATGTAATAGAGACACATGCATGATGCTTTGGGGACCCAGAGGATTAAACTCTGCCTGGGGTGGGGACAGGGAAGGCTTCACAGAGGAGGAGGCATTGGAGCTGAGTTTTGAAGATCAAGTAGGAGTTTTCAAGGCAGGTAGAGGAGGGAAAGTTCTTCCAGGCAGAAGAAATAGAGCACATGAGCTGTATGGATTGGTGGTTGGGAAAGTGTACCCAGGAGCTTGGATCCCAGCTCAACTCTTTCATGGCAGCATGACCTTGGGTAGCTACTCACCCTCAATTTCTTCATCCATAAAGTGGATGGGAGTAATGTGGGTCACAGGCATTGTTGTAAAGATTAAATCAAAAGGTGAGTGTTAAGAGCTTAGTGCCTGCCATGTGGCAAGTGTTCAACAAATTGTAAATACTACTAATTCTCTGGAGGGGAAAAGCATTAAAGATTGCTTGCTGGATGATCTGCACTTAGCACAGTGCCAGGTACCTAGGGCATTCTTGTTAATGTCAACTCCTGTTATTATTGTTCAACATTATGACCCCTTCCATGGTCAAGCCTGAACCTGCCCAGCTCATCCTCATGAGTGCTGCTCTGTGATGCCCTTGTCCTTACTGGGTAGAAACCCGCCTGCTCCTTCTCTGGTCTCTGAGGTCCCTTAGCAGAGTCTTTAAAAATCCACTCATTCCCAACTCCATTGGCTTACAACAGGGTTTTTCCACCTTGGCATTATTTAGGGACAGATAATTCTTTGTTGTGGGGGGTTGTTCTGTGCATTGTATGAAGTTTAGCGGCATCCCTGGCCTCAACCTACTTGAGGCCAGAAGCACTTCCCTCCCACCCCTAGTTATGAAAACCAAAAATGCCTCCACACATGGCCAAATGTCCCTGGGAGGCAGAATGACCCTGGTTGAGAACCTCTGGCTTAGAGACAGGACAACTGTAACCTGCATGGACTTTACTCAACAATTCCTCTTCCAGATGTTTATGGTAAAATTGTTTTAAGCTCAGACACAGCATAAATCCCAGGAATATCTCACTATTTCCATGACTCCATACAGAAAAAAACAAAAACAAAAACTAATCCTCACAACTTTCAGCCAACTTATAGCCAAGAAATCCCCCTGGTCAGCAAGTCTCCCAGCTGATAAAATAGCTTCTACTGCAGACTCCTGTCCAGGGCTATTTAAGTGTCCAAATGAACCTGGTCTTGCTCTGTCCACTCACACGTCCTCAGCCTGATAGGAGCTGACACCGACTGAGTGCTGACTGTGTAGCAGGCATCTGGCTAAGTGTTTTACGTGCTTAATGCTTTAATCCTCCAGTCCTGGAGATGGATGGTGGAGATGGTTGCACAACAATGTGAATACACTTAACTCCATGAACAGTGCACTTAGAAGTGGTTAAAATGGTAAATTGTGTCATGTATGTTTTATCACAATAAAAGAAAACAGTGCCTGTAGGTATTGTTATTTATATGTATTATTTGGATGAGAAGACAGAGGTTCAGAGAAGCATAGAGACTTGTCCAGGATCACCCAGCAAGGAAGTAACAGATGCAAGATTTGAACAAAATAGGGATTTGATTTCCAAGTCCCTATTTTTCTCTTGGCATTCTACACACTCTCCCCAAACACTGTAATAGATATTTGAGGACTTTTTACATATACATACACTCACACACTCTTTACTCTGTGACCCCAAACTCACCTTTCCTTCTAAGTTGCCCAGATGGTCCCACTGTTATTGATGCATCTTTTAAAAAATGCAAACCCCTGGGTTTTTAGAATCTTTAGCCAGATTTGCACTCCCATCTGTCTGATTCCAAATCCTAAGCTCTCTCAACACTGGATGTGGCTTCTTTCTTGGAGTTACTGCTCAGCTCCTCTGCTCAGGAGTTCAGAACTGAGAATTCCCCAAGGGGATCACTGTTGTGGATGGCCAATCCTCAGAAGGTGAGCCGAAGTTGCCCCCAACTCATGTCAGAAACGTTGTTCTGGTACCAGCCTCATGACCAAGGTCAAGTGTCCACGCCTGGCTGCTTCCAACAGCTTTTACGGAAGGTCAACATGGGTTGATCTTCAACATGGATTGAACATCAACATAGATGACTTCCTGCTGTCTATAGGCCTGGCCTTCTTGGGTTCATAGTGATGAAGACAGACACGGAAAGGGTAAGCATTCAGTCTAACAACAAGACATCTCCCTGCACGTTGGCAAATATCAAAGAGGTAGACAAGAATACATCTTTCCATCTGAATACCTGTACAGACTCAACTCAGCATGTTTGTGGGAAACAACATCAGCAGTTCTTTGGATCCATCCTGACACTAATGTCTTGTCTCTCAATCATGCCTGGACGACCCAGATCCCCACAAGGCTGGGTTGCAAGGTCTTTCCCCCATTTACCACGATCTGTGTGTCGAGTGAGGGACCATTCTCAACACCCCATGAGCCTGTCAACCCCCCTCATTCCAAGACAGTCTCAGATAAAACCTCTCTAGATTCCAGCATCCTGGGCTTAACCAGTGCTGCCTCTGTGCAGAGATAGACCTCATCATCTGGGGATGGAAGCTCCAGGGAGAGCTGTTGCATCAGAAACCCCTCTGGGTCTCCCTTTCTGCTAGACAGAAAATTGGTTGCAGTGGGAGCCTAGAGCCCTTGATAATTGGATTTTCCCTAGAGGATTATGGAATAACATTTACTCATCTCTCAAGCACAGGAAGCATGGGCAGCATTGATGTGGATAATTGAATGTGACAAATATCCAAGTCTTTTTGTTTGGATCTAATTAGGAGGAGGAGAAAAGGGATCCTATTACTGCAAATGGACCCAATGCTCAAAAATAAAACAAATCCTGATATCTAGCAGAATTTTGCTGTGTTAAATAATGAGGCAGTGGTGAGACATTTCTACCTCTAAATTCCATTCTTGAGAGGCCTCCAAGACTCAGGAGATGCAATGGTCTAGACACAGATGGTTCTAATGTCCATGAGCTTATTGTATATCCACAAACAGAGCCAGAGGAAAGGGCAGAGACTAGAGAGCTAGGCTACCCTCAACAGCATTGCCCACTGCAGGAAGTCATAGGCAAGGCCAAGGCAGAGTGAGTTACCCAGAGCACTGCTCAAACCAAAACTGAGTCAGACAGGTGGAAACAAGGTGTAACCAAGACAGAAGCAGGAATAAGTGACATATGCTAAGGACTTGATATATAGTAGTAACTATCAGCAAATTCTTTGTACCGTGTCTCCACTCTCTATTCCCCAACCCATGGCAGACATTAGTAATTGTTCTCATTACTTTCTACCTCTGAGCCTGGATGGAGCTTCTCAACTCAGCACACCATACCGCCAGACCTTACAAATTGGATTTGACATATATCATGAAGTCTTCTTTCCAAGCAGATTCTAGACCAGGACTCAAAGCAGTTGGGGCAGTCTGCATGGAGATAAGGAGCTTGCACCAGAAGGTTATTCCACACTCTGCTTCCTTCATTGAGAAAGTCTTTCTTTGGAAGAAATGTCAGTTGAACTATAGCTTAGTGATGCTGTAGATTGATAATCTTTCCAAGGTCCCTTTCTCCTCAAGGGCCAACAACAGTTCATGGACCACACTTTGAGTAACACGGCCATAGACCCTTAGTTCCTGGACAGCAAGGCTCCTGCTATCATTCATTTCTATATAACCGCTACCCAAGGCACACGGGCACATCAATGTTTATTAAACAGGAAGGGCTGGAACAGATGGGAGTTTGGAAAGAGAAGTCAAGATATGGAGACTTGGGCAGTGGGTCTTGGATCCCCGACACCTAGCATGTAGACTTGCATCAAAGATGGATGGACGGGTGGACGGGTGGATGGAAGGATGTAGGAATGAATGGAAGAAGCCGTGATTGAAGTTATTTGTGGCTGAGCCATGTTGCTCTAAAGAACAGGGGAGGAGGGAAAGATGGCACAGAAACTGTTAGGAGTCTAGATGTGTGCATCAGCTTTTAATCCTTTGCACCCCACCTTCATAGTTTCTGCCATTTCCATGTGTCATCCACACTAACATCTTCTCAAGACAAGTATCTCCTGCTTAATGTCAGTTGCCCATTCCTGAAAAGCAGATGCACACAAAGCTGTCAGTTGGAACCCTGTATTCCTTTATTTTAAATAGGAAAAGTTGTATTTCACATCAACCCCAAACTCTCAACCAATTTCTTGAAATATAGCTAAAACCAGTGAAAGGGTTACGTATCAGTAACAAGCTATCACGCTAGGATATGAAATACTTAAAACGTTGCTTCCTGTTGACTGTGAAACGAGCATAGTTGTTAACAGTCTGTTTTGTTTGGGATGAAGTCATATTTCTCTTCCATTGCTTCCTTTTCCAAGACGTTCTTCACTCTCTCAACTTTTGGGGGACTCATTGTATAAGGTTAACCTTTGTTTTTGCCAAAATGTAGACGGTCTCTGAAGAAACAAGTTTGGGACAAGCACGTAACAGCAGAGAGTGACTCACATTGAGTGTGATGTGATAACCTCTCAGCACCAGCAATACCTGAGACACAGACTCTCTTCTGTTATCACTTGGGACACCTTTTCTATACACTGTTTTATTTAAAATCTTGTATTTAGCTTGATGTCAATATCAACTTTTCCGGTGTAACCATGGGCCAGACAACATTATATTGAGAGATACACACATTTTGCGAAGCTTGGGCATTAATACCAAGAGACTTTGCCTTCTGCTCGGAGAAGTTTAAACACAGAGATAGTCTGTGGGATATAACTGTGTTTTTCTTTAATCACTCACTTTTAGTTGTTTTTTTTAGAATCGACTTAATTTCCTCTTTTACACTGACAAGCGATTACCTTTAGCCTTTGGAAGAGATAAGCCTAAAATGATGGAAATGGCTAGAAAAAAAATAATAAAGCATCAAGTCATTTCTGTTTTCCTAAATTTTTACTTGAAAAATTTTAAAGTTACAGAAAATTTGAAGGAACAATGATGTACCTTAACTAATTGTTACTCTTTTGCCACATGGCTTTATCTCTTTACGTACACACAAATACAAAAACATACAGACTTTCACATAACAACAGATTCGCAAATTCGTGCAATATGTGAAATTCACATAACACAAAATTAACCATTTTAAAGTGTACAATTCCGTGGCATTTAGTACATTCACAATGTTGTGCGATCTTCTCCTCTATCTAGTTACAAAACTTCCCTCACCTCAAAGGAGACCCAATACTCATTAAGCAGCCAATCCCCATTACCTCTCTCTCAGCCCCTGGCAGGCACCAATCTGCTGTCTGTATCCACAGATTTACCTACTCTGGATATTTCTTACAAATGGGATAATATAATATGTGGCCTTTTCTGTAGGAATTCTTTTACTTATTGTGATGTTGCAGACGTTCATCCATGTTATAGCATTGTTGCAGGCTCAATTATATCCCTCCAAAAATCATATTTTGAAATTCTAACTCCCAGCACTTCAAAACATGACTGTATTTAGAGATAGGGTCATTAAAGAGGTAATTAAGTTAAAATGAAGTTATTAGGGTGGGCTTTAAGAAGAGGTGATTAGGGGTAATGTCGCAACAGAACAGGCAGAACAGGAAACCCTGGACTTTTTTCCCCACGTGGACATACTGATTCAACAACATGATTCAATTCCCTTTGTGAAATCCAGAGACCAATTGAGAGGCTCCTGAAGCCCAGTTGAGCGTAAGTCCAGCTGCATAGAAGCCAGTAAAAGAATACATGGTACCCTCTCAGCATAATCCCTTCCCCATCACAGCATCACACAATCAGGAGGAAGACCCCAGCTGCCGGATTCTCCCTGAGGAAGGAAAGAGATCACTGGACCCACATCCAATATTCTAGCATTTCGAGGGGCTACATTAGGGACTGGTTTCTGTCTTGCCTGAGTCTGAGCAGGGGTGGGAAGGTGGCCCAGGTTGGGAGCCGCTGAGAACAAAGGTGATGGTTTAGACTACTGTGCACTCCCTGGCCTTTCCCCACCTCAGCACAAGGCAAGTGAGTTAAAAACCCCCAATCCTGGCTTCTCCTTGAGGAGGGAAAAAAATTGGAGCATTTGTCCAACATTCCAGCCTTTCAGGGGGTTACCCAAGGAACTGACATCTGAATGAGAGATTCTTCTCTGGGAATCAACCAGTCCCAAAAAGAAAGAAAAAGCTACCCCTACGGTATCTCCAAGGAAACAGTCCAGCCAGGTCACCCTAAATAGAAAACCAAAGTAAACAAGGTTAACACATGTGCATAGAGCTTCCCATCAACTCTTTTACCCAATTAACCAAAAATATCTTATACAAGGGACAGAGACCAAAACAGTCATTCTGAAAATAAAGGCACTTTGGAGGAAACAGACTCTGAGGGAAGAAGAAATTAAAAAGAAACTCTTAGTAATATTAGACATATAACTGAATAGAACTCAGAGATATAACTACAAAGATCATATCCATGAAACAAAGGATTTTATCTTTACTTTAAATAACAAAAAAAAAACTTTTAGAATTTTTTTAATGATAGGAGACACGAAAAACTCAATAGAAGTGTTGAAATGTAAAATTTAGGAAGACATCTCAAAAGAACAAAGAGAAAAATAGTAGAGAAATGATAAATAAATCAGAGAATCAACCCAGATGGCCCAACATAGAAACAATAGGCATTTCAGAAGTATGGAAATATGAGAAGAAAAAAACATAAAAATTCAAAGAAATAATGCAAGAAAATTTTCCAGAATGGAAGTTGTGAATTTCAAGTTGAAAATTGTTCAGCAGAATAAACAAAAATAATATATCCTACAAGCTTCCAGAGAGATAAAATATGTTTCCTACAAAACTCAAAAATAAGAATGCCCTGGAACTTTTCAACAGGAACACAAATTACTAGAAGGCAATGGAGTGATCTCTTCAAAATGCTCAGGGAAAATTAATTCCAAGCTAGGATTCTATAGCTGGTCAAACAACCATTTAAGTGTGAGAATAGAATAACGACATCTTAAGACCTGATGGTATTTTCAAAAAGTGTGTCTCCATTGACCCTTTCTCAGGGAGCACATGTGCCACCTAAATGGGGCATAAACCTAAAGAGATAATATAGGTTATAGGAAACAGAGGATTCAACCCAAAATGGAATCTCTAGGGTAATGGTGAAGGGGGATCCTAGGATGGCAGCTGTCAGCTAGTTCAGCCTGAAGCAGTTCAGGAGGCTCCAATAGAGGTTTCTTCAAGAAAATTAAACTGATAGAAAACTTTGTGTTTGAAAGTTTAGAGAGGAGATTTACATAACTACAGAGAGTTGTGGGCTCCAAAAAAAGAAAGAAATGAAGAAGACTCAGTCTCACACCACCACTCCTGCCCAAAACTCACCTACTGATACCAGCAACACCTGCATACACATTTGTGGGAGGACACTCACAGGGGTGGCACTGGTTCCATCATATCTGGAGAGCCTGCCTCAGCAAACACACACACTGCTGTGGACTTCAAGTGGAAAGATGATGTGAAATATCCAGATATTTGGTCTGCAGGTTGGCAAAACAGACCCTAGCTTTGCACAGCGCTACGCATCCTGTTTGCACAAGACGAAGGCGAGAGACACATGTCTCCTGCTAGTTCTTTCCATTGCTTGCTCTGAAGTCTGCAGATCCAGGGCCGTGAGCAGACCCAGTGAGAGATGCCCATTAGCTCATTAGCTCTCCCCATCTCACAATGACTCCTGAGGACACCTCCCTGGGTTGTGTCACGCCCTGGTTAGCCCACCAGCACCTTCACTCGAGCAGTGACGAGCTAATTGTCAAGGGATGGAGGTCCCAGGCTAAGCCTCTTCTGGCTTCCTCTTTCAACTGCAGAGAGTATTAACAGCAGTGGGAGTCAGGTGCCCTACATCTAATGTTTGCCCCAGCAGAGCATGAGACAACAATTATTTTCAGCTCTTAACTGACCACAGGAATGGAGGAGGGAGTATTTGCATGGACGACTGAAAAGTGCCAGGCCATCGAATACCCTGGAGAGTTCTGAGTGAGAAGAATGGGAGAAGGAGTCTGTTTTATATTATTTATTTTTTAAGTGGTTATTTTTTTTTATTTTATATTATTTTATTTTATGTTTTTGCTGAGGAAGATTCACCCTGAGCTAACAACTGTGCCAATTTTCCTCTATTTTGTATGTGGGTCGCTGCCACAGCACGGCTGATGAGTGGTGTAGGTCCACACCCTGCAACTGAGACTCGACTGCTGAAGCAGAGCATGCTGAACTTAACCACTAGGCTACAGGGCCAGCTCCCAAGGCATCTGTTTTAAAATGTAGGTTTATTATTATTCAGGTATGGTGAGGCCAACAGGTCAGGAGATGATTGCCATTGAAAAGACACCCTGTTTCTTACGGTTCCCAAGAGGAGGTGGCACACCATGCTGTGGGGGTCACATGGGGAGGCACCAGGGTCAGTCAGGAGGCAGAGGGAGAGAGTGGAAAACGTGGGCAACAGCCTTTATTCTGGTTTCCACGGAAAAAATGGGTGAGGCAGGGTTAGCAGGCTTAGGATTGTCTAGTCTGAATAATTTCGGTGGGCTCTGGGGCACAGGGATGTCCCTAGTTGTCTGGCCCCTGGCCCCGGGGTGATCTAGTAAGTGGACAGTGGCCCTGAGTATAAGAGCTCCATGAAGGAGAGGGTTGGGGTGTGGGCTCTGCATTGGTTGGTTTGCAGGTGAAAGGTGCACTCACAGGTGGTTGTTTGCTGTCTCTAGGAATTAGCTAGTCCTGGAAGGAGCAGTCTCTCCCCAAGCAAGTCCCCAAGATGTCAAAGCATCAAAAATACAGAATAAAAAGACACGATTAATACAACATTCCTGTGTGTTCTCCAGGGTTTGTGGCAAGATGGCTCGAGTAATCAGTGGTTCTCAGCACAGAATACAGTAGAGTGAGCTGGAAGTTTTTAAAAATGTGATGCTCAGGCCACACCCCAGGTCAAGTGAATCAGCATCGTTGGGGAATGGGGACCTCCAGACTAAAGAATGGATGGAGCTGCTCATTTCAGCAGAGCCAGAAGGAGGTGCAGTGTCCTGGAAAAACTGCGATTTCCCTGGGTAAAAACACCCCAAATTCAGCAGCACGATCCTCTCAGGGGAGGATCCACAGAGGGCTTCCCATATGTCCAGCGTGTTATTGTTGCTTGTGTTGGGTGGTGGATACACACAGGCACTTGAGATTCTGTGTGTGTGTGTGTGTGTGTGTACAGTTGATGGTCATTATTAACAAAGACTATATCTGAGAATTCACCTACTTGCTAAAATTTATTTGCAATCCCCAAATCAATACTGGTGGGATGCCCTAGGCCATTCGCAGACATGCACAGAGCAGTGAGAAATTTGAGTCATCTGCACGCTCCTTCCCAGCTCATGTCAAACAAGGCAATGCTCTCCCTTCTGGTTTCAGCTCTCAGACCACAAACATGTCATCGTCATGGTCTATTTAGTGCCACGTGTGTCACATTTTTGTGCTTTTGTGCCTTCACTGTTTACATTGGCCCCCAGGCATAGTGCTGAGGTGCTGTCTAGTGTTCTTAAGTGCAAGGGGGCTGTGACGTGACTTACAGAGAAAATGCGTGTGTTAGATAAGCTTCATTCAGGCATGAGTCGTAGCGCTGTTGGCCCTGGGTTCAATGTTAATGGATCATTAATACACATCAAATGGGGTGTTTTTAAACAGAAACACACAACACAAAGCTATGTATGGATTAGTTGATGAAAATGCTGTAACTAGAGACTTGCAGGAGCCTAATCCAGTGATTCCCAGTTTGGCCACATGCCCAGTTGGGTGAGCAGTGTGGGACAGGTTGCAGAGAGACTGAAGAAAAGACCCAGAGATGGTGAGTGAGACACGTGGGTTTATTGGGAGTTACTTACAGGGAACGTCCAGTGGTGGCCAGCTGGACGGAAGCGTGCACCTGCTCCTGCCCCCGAGAGAAGCTTGCTTAAGCAGGCAGAGGAACAAAGGCTGCGTGCTTGCCGAGGGGGACTGTCCATGTACGACCTGCATTCCAAGGACCAGAGCTCCCCCCAGAGGGCCTCCATGTTCCCTCAGACCATGACAGCCTTTGAGCTAACTGTCCCATGAGAAACAGCTGGATTGGCCAAGCCCAGGATTGTGATCATCATGAGTGCTGGCATGTAGCCCAGACAAGGGGCCCCAAGGACGCAGGGTTCATAAAGGGCACACTAGTTCCCCTACATTCCCCTAGAAGCAATAGTTCAGTGTTCATCGTGACTTTATAGAACACAACTACTGCAATAAATTAAGAGAATCAGCCATTGATCACTTGAGCATTCTTGCCTTAAACCCTGGAGAAGAAATAGGGATGCCGTATTAATCTTGGCTTTTTAGTCTGCATTTTTTCCAGCTTTACTGAGATATAATTGACATAATATATGTGTAAGGTTAAGGTGTACAACGAGTTGATTTGATACACTTATATATGGCAAAGTGATTACCACCATGGTGTCAGCTAACAGCTCCTTCATGTCACACATTTCTTTTGTGTGATGAGAATATTGAAGATCTACTCTCTTAGCAACTTCCAAATACACAATACAGTATTTTTGACTATAATCAGGATGCTGTGCTGAGATCCCCAGAACTCATTCATCTTCTAATTGGAAGTTTGTACCCCTTGACCAACATCTCCCCATTTCCCCCACACGCAGCCTCTGGTAACCACCATTCTACCCTCTGTTTCTGAGTTCAGCTATTTTAGATTCCACATGTAAGTGAGGTCACACATGATTTGTCTTTGTCTGACTTATTTCATTAGTATAATGCCCTCAAGGTTCATCCATGTTGTTGCAAATGGCAAGAGTTTCTTCCTTTTCATAGTAGAGTAATATTCCATTGCATATATATATATATATATCACATCATCTTTACCCATTCATCCACTGATGGACACTTAGGTTGTTTCTGCACCTTGGCTATCCTGATTTATTCTGTATTTTTGATGCTTTGACTGTGTGCATGTGTGTAAGTTTTGTAAGCCTGAAATATTTTGTAATTTCAAATTTTGAAATTAAAAATGTATTTAGAAATAAAATAATGAAACCCTGTAGTTCCAGCTTTATTGTGAGTTTTCCTTTCATCTCCCAGATGAAACAAAACTACAAGGCTACAAATTTTTCAAAGTGGAGCAACAACAGCATCAGCCTCACCTGGAAGCTTGTTAGAAATGCAGATTCTCAGGCCCCACCCTGGACCTGCTGAATCAGAATCTTTGGGCAGGACCAGAACTCTGTGTTTTAACAAGCCCTCCTGCAGATTCTCATACACCTTTAAGCAAGAGGACCCGCTGGTCTGAGAGAACTGCCTCACAAGCCAGACTCACTGTCCATCTTTCAGACGATCGGGGGAATGAAGAATTTAAGAATTTTGAAGACCCAGATCTGTAGATCTCCAATTGCCGCACATTAAGTTCTTCTGGGAGCTTTTAAAAATCACTGAAGCTTGCTCTCCATCTGCAGAGATTCCGATTCAATCGGTCTGGGGTGCAGCCAGGATCTGGGAATTTGTTTAAGTTCCCCTGGTGATTCTAATTTGCAACCAAGGTTGAGAACTCCTGACCAAGAGAACAAAGTGGCTGCAGGGGAAAGGAAAAGAAGCTGGTGGTCTTGGGCGCCCCCTGCCGGCGGGAAGCTGTACATGTCGTCTCCCAGCACCCTCAGGCAGGAGGATAGAGATGCCGGCCCACGTGGGCTTTGGAGGAGTTCGCTGCACATATCTGAAGTCTGGTTGATGTGTGTGCACGAAATGCCCTTTCAATGGAAATGCCTATTTAAATCCATTTAATCCTACATAATTCCATTTCAAAGCTGTTACTTGGATGTTTCCAGTTATCATTTGCTCACACACACGCACACACAGACTACATTACCTGTAATTTACGTAACAAACCTTCATATAGCACTTACTATGTGCCATCCACGGACCTTAACCCTGCACAAATAACTCGTCCCTCCCCATCCCTGCCCTTTGACGTCAGTACAATTATTACGTACAATTTGCTAATGGGGAAAATGAGGCACAGAGAGAATAGTAGTTTGTCTCAGCCATGAAGTGGAGGAGCTGGGGTTTAAACCCCAGCAGCTGGATCCAGATCTGTGGTCTTAACAATATCACGGCATTGCTGCCTCTAATCATGACGGTCTCTGCCCTGTTTGCTGTGGTATCCCAGGATCTAGCATCTGTTATGTGCCAGACACAATATCCCCTCAGCGAGTCCCAACCTCCATTTCCACTGTTTGGGATGGATCTGAGACCTCACAGTTTCCTGGACCCAGTCACTGCAGTATCTCAGAAATCTGGGTTCAAACCCTGCTCCTGCCCTGTCCCAGCTGTGTGACTTTGGGCAAGTCACTTCACCTCTCTGAGCCTCTATTTCCCCAACAGAAAAAGTGGCCATAGTACCCATTTTTAAGTCATCACAATGCCCCATTCCAAGCTGTCATCTAACACCCCTTTCACTTGCCATGAGGATTCTTTAAAGGGAAAAAATGTGTATTATTTTCTTAAGTGGCTGTAACGTAAATTCACCACAATACTCTTTCATGGGGTCAAGGGTCCATCCTGCAGATGTGCCGAACAAGGTGGAGAAATGGGAGACACCTCCCCATCCACACACAGCTGTAGCATTATCGGCACTAAAGCCTGGGCCCTCAACAGAGTCTGTTCAATTCTTAATGGAATAATCCATCTGAACTAAATGTGTCCTTTTAATGTGCTGATGATCAAAGCTCTATTATAACCCCACACTCATTAGGATAGCTGTAACTTTTTTAAAAACCAGAAAATAACAAGTGTTGACAAGGATGTGGAGTCAGTGAAATCCTCTACATGGCTAGTGGGAATGTAAAATGGTGTTGCAGCTATGAAAATAGTATGATGGTCCCCCCAAAATTAGAAACAGAACTACTATATGATCCAGCAATCCCACTTCTGTGTGTATACCCAAGAGAACTGAAAGCAAGGTCCCAAAGAGATATCTGTACACCCATGATCACAGCAGCATCACTCACAATAGCCCAGAGGTGGAGGAAACTCTAGTTTCCAGTGATGGAAGGACGGAGCAACACAATGTGGTATATACTTATAATGGAATATTAATCAGCCTCACGCTGCAACATGGATCAACCTTGAGGACATTATGCTCAGTGAAATAAGCCAGTCACAAAAAGACAAATAAAGTGTGATTCACTTATAGGAGGTCCCTAGAGGAGTCAGACTCACAGAGACAGAAAGTAGGATGGTGGGGGCCCGGGGCTGAAGGAGCTGTTGTTTAATAGGTTTAGAGTTTCAGTTTTGTGAGATGAAAAGTTTTGGAGGTTGGATGCACAACAATGTGCATGTACTTAACACCACTGGACCGTACACTTAAAATGGGTAAGATGGTAAATTTTATGTTGTGTTTATTTTACCACAATTAGACTTTTCTTTAAAATTTTTTTAAAAGTTGTGATTTCAATAAACCCTCCAAAGGATAAAGAGAAAAAAATCTGATTACATCATCACTCTGGCTCTTTTTAAAAACATGAGGGGGAAATGCTTCCAGCCAAAATGCTTATTCTTACTCTTTAACCAAAAACATTGGAAAACAGAACGGCTGCGCACCCAAGCGTTAATCAGGTCAGCTCTGAGCAGGGGCATCGGAAGGTCAGAGGCAGAATCCTACTTTTTTTTTTTTTTTTGAGAGGAAGATTAGCCATGAGCTAACATCCAATGCCACTCTTCCTCTTTCTGCTGAGGAAGATTGGCCCTGGGCTAACATCCGTGCCCAGCTTTCTCTATTTTATATGGGACGCCGCCACAGCATGTCTTGACAAGTGGTGCATCAGTACACACCTAGGATTGGCACCTGTGAACCCTGGGACCCCAAAACAGAGAGCCTGCACTTAACCACTACACCTCTGGGCCAGCCCCTATTTTTTTTTCTTTACATAAGTTTTAAGTGGTGAGATTATGGGTGACTTCACTTTCTCATGCTGTGTTTTTCAGCCTGTTTTGAATTAAAAAGTAAAAATGACAACCAAGTTTGAATGTGACGGATAAGGCGCTGTTATTTAGCATATTTCTAAAGCCACACTAGCTGATCACCTTCTGATGAATATTCTAAGGATTAATATTTTAATATTCTAAGGAGGCCTGTGGCCAGCTCTCCCATACGACGCTGCTTCAAGACAAGGCACCAAGAGAAAGATTCCTGGGTCTTACTGGGTTCTGGATCAGGGAGCTGGATCAGACCTGCCTCCTCAGGAACTCTCTATCATCCTCCTCCTCCTCCGAATTTGGCACTTTGAGGGGAATGCAGAATAGATGAGGGACCTGGGAGCTTTCTGGGACAGGGAGGGGCCCTATCCCCACCCCTTCATTGTGACGTCTTCTAAAGGGGGCAGAGGGCAGGGTGATGTCACAGACCACTGGTCAGCCCCTCTCCCTCTCTGCCTGTGCCTGCCACAGGCCCGGCCTCACCTTTTCCCCCCACACCTCTGCACCCCAGAGGAAAGGGGTCAGCTTTGCCAAGCAGGCCACCCGGCCACCTGCAGCCATGGATGCAAATCACTCCACCCCCTTGGAGCCCCAGTCCTCCCCAGAGACCCCCCAGGTCTGGCCTGACACCCTGCTCAACCCCGGGAAACAAGACCCTGCAGCAGGACACCAGCCCCCAGCACGGTGGGCGACAGGTTGCCACCAAAGACCGGAGCGGTGGTCATCGACACGGGCACAGGCACCTGTAAGGTGGGCTTGGTGGGGCAGGCGCGGCCCACCTACACCGTGGCCACCATCGTGGGCTGCCAGCCCCAGAAGCCGGCCCCCACCGGGCAGCAGGCGCTGGAGACGTTCATGGGCGAGGCCGCGCGCGCGCGCCCCGAGGTGACGCTGGTGCAGCCGGTGCGGAGAGGCTTCGTGGTGGACTGGAGCGCGGCCCAGCTCATCTGGCGCCACCTGCTGGAGCACGACCTCCGCGTGGCCACCCAGGACCACCCGCTGCTCTTCTCAGACCCGCCCTTCAGCCCCGCCACCAACCGCGAGAAGCTGGTGGAGGTGGCCTTCGAGTCGCTGCGCTCCCCCGCCACGTACGTGGCTTCCCAGTCCGTGCTGTCCGTCTACGCGCATGGGCGGGTCAGCGGGCTGGTGGTGGACACGGGCCACGGGGTCACCTCCACGGTGCGGGTCTTCCAGGGCTACAAGCTGCCCCACGCCACGGAGCGCCTGGACCTGGCGGGCACCCACCTGACGGCCTTCCTGGCGGAGATGCTGCTCGGCTCCGGCGTGCAGCTGGGCCAGCAGGACCTGGACACGGTGGAGGACATTAAGCATCGCTACTGCTACGTGGCGGCCCACTTGCTCCAGGAGCAGGCCCGGCCCGAGCAGGAAGACCGGCAGAGCCTGGAGCTGCCGGTCGGACGGTCACGCTGGGCAAGGAGCTGTTCCAGTGCCCGGAGCTGCTCTTCAGCCCGCCCGCGATCCCAGGGCTGTCGCCCGTGAGCCTCCCCACCATGGCCACACGGGGTTTTCTCAAGGTGCCCCTGGAGGTGCGGGCGGACGTGGCCCAGAACGTGCTGCTCTGCGGGGGCTGCTCGCTCTTCGCGGGGTTCCAGGGCCGCTTCCGCGCGGAGCTGCCGCGCGGTCTGCCCTGCGAGGCCCGCGCGGTGGTGACGGCCCGGCCCAGCAGGAGCCTCTCGGTGTGGATCGGGGGCTCCGTCCTGGCCTCGCTGCGCGCCTTCCAGTCCTGCTGGGTCCTGCGGGAGGAGTACGAGGAGCAGGGCCCCCACATCGTGTACCGAAAGTGCTACTGACGCGGGGCAGGGGTGGGGAGTGTTGTGGGCAGTAAAGCTTCCGCTACCCAGCGGGCTCTGTCCTCCCTTCCCTCAGGGCCCGGCCGCGTCCACTCCTGGACCCACCCAGACTCGCCTTGCTCTGACCCCACACGCCCACCCCACCGAGATCTGCCTCCAAAGACATCCTTGGTTCTGCCCTCTCCTAACTCACCTCCCATGGTCCATCCCGTGAGAGACCCCAGTTCTGATTCCCTAAACCCACCTCCCCCAGGATCAAGCCCCAACACACCACCATATCCTCACCCTGTCAAACCTGTCTCCATGGTCTGTGTCCCCCAGGGCACTCTCAGGTTGGGGCCCCACCCAAGCCCACCCCCAAGACATCCCCAGATTCTAACCCCTAATCTCCCTTCCATCACCTATTTCTTTTGATATATAGTGCCCCAAGATTCCTCTGGGCTCTAAGCTCCCCAATTCACCCCCTTGCAATGTCCATCAAGGACCTTCAACCCACCCCCATACCCCGTTCCTCCCCAAGGAACTGCGCCGGGAACTCCAACTCCCCTGCCAGAATCTTTCCATGAGTGTTCCAACCTCTAGGTGCACCCTCATAGTCTGACCCCATTTCTAATCCCCCCAAACATAGCCCCAAGATCCACTTCCCAAGACATCCCGGTTTCTAAGCACCTCAAATCCACCCCCTCATTGGTTTTCTCTTGTCTGTTTACCCAAAGTTCTCCTATACTCTGATAATCTGAGCACCCCCAAAATTCTCCCCACAAGTGCTGAAACCCCCCCCATCCACCACAAATATCCAAGTTCTGACCCTCACGGTCTCCCCTATAATGGCCCACTAAAGGATCCCTCAGCGTCCAAAGCCCATGCCCCAAGTTGCCCCTGCCCCAAACTCTGCCCTCCCCTCACAGTTTGCTCCCCTAGACTTCTTCCTTCCATCCAGGTGCTCCCACAACCCATCCCCCATTCGTACACCCAAAGAACACCATGTTCTGAAACCCCAAACCCCCAGGATGGCCCCCACTGCTCTCAACACAGCCCCTTGTTCTGCATCCCACCGAAAACACTCCTGCATGGTCTCTCTCTCAGTGCACCTCCTGACCCCAGTTCTCAGCCCTGGAATCCTCCCAGGAAGGCTTTGGCCCCCAGGACCATCCCATGATGACCCCACTAATGCCCTAGGTCCCTCCCCTGTGTTCTGACCTCCCAACTCCCTCCCCAAATACACTCTCCCAGGGTCACCTCATGATAAACCCCCAGGACACCCCACCCTGGGGTTTTCAGACTCCCAGGAACTCACCTCCAGGTCCCATCTCATTGGTTGAGACAACAATGGGCAGTGATGTTCCCAAGGGCTACCCACGCCACCATGACCCAGCTGGCCACCCCTATCTCCCTCCATTCCGCTCATAATTCATTCCAAGTTCATTCCATCTCCCCAGACCTCTCTCAGCTTCTTCCTGGGACACACACACCCCAGGAGCTTTCTCTGGGACCTGCCCTGAGGATGCCCTATGAGGCCTCTCCCACCCCACCCTGTCCCTGCGGGGGCCTGGAGAGGGAGTCCAGCCTCTCAGGGTGGGGAAGTTGGGCATCCTCCCAACTGTCTCCTCCCTCTGTCCTCATCCTCAACCACCCTGGGCCCCTGCTGAAGGCAGGATCCTCTGCCTCACGCCATCATCCAGCCCCACAGACGTCAGGACCCCCGGCCAGCAGCCTGGACACGTCTCCCAGGACATGTCCTCCCAGTTTACCAACAAAACAAGCACGAGCTGCCAGAGCTTATCCATGTAGATGCTGGGTCCTCTCTTCTCTCAGTCCAAGAAACCATTCATTCTTCATTCCTTCAACCAGTCCCTGTTCACTGAGCATCTCCCACAGGCTCTCTCTGTCTCTGTCTCTCCCTGAGTCTCTGTCTCTGACTCACCTGCCAGCATCGTTCTTTTGCAGGAATTTTCCAGAGTGGAAACTCGTTAATCTGTGGAGCGCTGAGCCCACCTCACCCATCTGCCACATCTGCCATCAGACAATGGGGGTGGGTGAATGCTCTGGCTATCCCCAACCACCCTGTCCCATGGTGTCCTGGGGAGTGGGCAGTGGCTCCAGCCCCATCCTGGGCCAGACGGCGGTCCTCAGCTGGGGGGACTGCCCCGCAGACAGGCCAAGATCCCCAGTTCACAAACATGCAGGTGGGACACACACCCCCTTGCTTCACCCAGGCAGCCTCAACCTGTGGAATCAACAAGAACCCCCAAGGTTAATCTCCAAAATATATAAAGAACTCATACAGCTCAACAACAAAAAAACTAACAACCCAATTAAAAAGTGGGCAAAAGCACACGCAAAAGAATGAAAGTGGACCATGTGCTATCGCCATTCACAAAAATTAACTCAAAATGGATCAAAGACCTGAAGGTGAGACCTGAAACTATAAAACTCATAGAAGAAAATATAGGCAACACACTATTTGACATTGGTCATAAAGGAATCTTTTCAGATGACATGCCTACCCAGACTAGGGAAACTAAAGAAAAAATAAACAAGTGGGACTTTATCAGATTAAAGAGCTTCTACAAGACAAACGAAACTAGAATCAAGATGAACAGATAACCCACCAGCTGAGAGAGAATATTTGCAAAACATACATCTGACAAGGGGTTGATCTCCATAATATATAAAGAACTCACACAACTGAACAACAAAAAAACAAACAACCTGATCAAAAAATGGGCAGAGGAAATGAACAGACACTTCTCCAAAGAAGATATACAGATGGCCAATAGGCACATGAAAAGATGCTCAACATCACTAATCATCAGGGAAATGCAAATCAAAACAACACTAAGATATCACGTCACACCCGTTAGAATGGTTATAATCACCAAGACAAAAAACAACAAATGTTGGAGAGGATGTGGAGAAACAGGAACCCTCATACACAGCTGGTGGGAATGCAAACTGGTGCAGACTCTATGGAAAATGGTATGGAGATTCCTCAAAGAATTAAAAATAGAGATGCCCTATGATCCAGCCATCCCACTACTGGGAATCTATCCAACAAACCTGAAATCAACAATCCAAAGAGGCTTATGCACCCCTATGTTCATTGCAGCATTATTCACCATAGCCAAGAAGTGGAAGCAACCTAAGTGTCCCTCGACTGACGATTGGATCAAGAAAATGTGGTATATATACACGATGGAATACTACTCAGCCATAAAAAAAGACAAAATCGTCCCATTTGCAACAACATGGATGGGCCTGGAGGGTATTATGTTAAGTGAAGTAAGCCAGAAAGAGAAAGACAAACACTGTATGATCTCACACATATGTGGAATATAAACCAACACATGGACAGAGAAAACTGTATCGTGGTTACCAGGGGCAATGGGGGTGGGGGTGGGCACAAGAGGTGAAGGGAGACATACGTATGGTGATGGACAAACAAAAATGTACAACCCAAAATTTCACAATGTTAACAACAATTAAAACATCAATAAAAAAAATTTTAAACATACAGAAAAAAAAAAGAAAAGTGGGCAAAAGACCTGAACAGACATTTCTCCAAAGAAGATATACAGATGGCCAATAGGCACGTGAAAAGATGTTCAACCTCATTAACTATCAGTGAAATTCAAATCAAAACTACAATGAGGTATCACCTCATGACCATCAGAATGGCTATAATTAGCAACACAGGAAACCACTGGTGCTGGAGAGGATGTGGAGAGAAGGGAGCTCTCATAAACTGGTGCAGCCACTATGGAAAACAGTATGGAGATTCCTCAAAAAATTCAGGATAGAGCTACCATACGACCCAGCTATTCCACTGCTGGGTATTTATCCAAAGAACATGAAAACACAATGCGTAAAGATACATGCACCCCGGTGTTCATCGCAGCGTTATTCACAATAGCCAAGACTTGGAAGCAACCTAAGTGCCCATCAAGGGACGAATGGATAAAGAAGGTGTGATACATACACACTGGAATACTACTCAGCCATAAGAAACGATGAAGTTCAGCCATTTGTGACAACATGGATGGACATTGAGGGTATTATGCTAAGCGAAATAAGTCAGAGGGAGAAATACCGTATGATCTCACTCATAAGTAGAAGATAAAAACAACAACAAACAATCACATAGAGACAGAGATGGGATTGGTGGTTACCAGAGGGGTAGGGGGGAGGGAGGAGAGCGAAAGGAGTGATTAGGCACATGTGTGTGGTGATGGGTTGTAATTAGTATTTGGGTGGTGAACATGGTGTAATCTATGCAGAAATAGAAGTATAATGATGTACACCTGAAATTTATACAGCGTTATAAACCAATGTTACTGCAATAAATATATATACAAAAAAAAAGATGTCAGAGGATCTATAAAAAAAACAAAAACAAAAACAAGAACCCCTGAGAGGTTACAAAGTAGTGAGGGGGAACTGCTTATTCTTCCCACCAGGGGGCAGCACCTCCAAGCTCAAGAGGCTGAGGGCTGCATGGAATTTAGAACCATGAGGACTGCATCCCAGAGCTCAAGTGAGGTCCATCCCGCACCACGGGGTCAGGGCGCTGCCAGCCACACACACGCAGAAGGGATGTGGGACAGGCTGAGTCCCAGATGCTACAGGAAGTGAGGAGGATGCAGAAAGTCCCACCACCCTTGGGCTGCTGGGAAACCCAAAGGGCTCTCATTTAGACCAGACTAAGTTTCCTCCAGCCCCAAACCTTCCCTCAGGCAAATATTTCCTCTACGACCCTCCGGAAATGTGCCCCTCCCATTTGCACACTCTCAGGGATGGGGAGCTCACTACCTCAAGTCTGTTGTTAAAAATCTCACCTCCTCCAGGGAGTCATAGGTAAACTTCTATGCTCTCTGCTTACCACCCCCCACACCCAGAGCACTGAGAGCACCAAAGACCCTGGTCCCCCCACCCGTGTCCACACACACCCCTGGAGTCTAGTCTCTCCCAAGCCCAGCATCCCCAACTTCTTCCACTTCTGGTTTTAAGTCATTCACGCATTCATTCCACAAACATGCATTGACCACCCGCTATGTGCCCAGCACTGGGCTGAAATCTAAGGAAACCACAGTGAACAGGAAATAGGTCTCTGCCTACCAGACTCTCCTTGAAGGGTCTGACAGGAAAAGGTGGGTGGGTCACGTCCCTTTTCTAGACACATTTCTTCCACTGTCTTCCAACTGGCTAGTATCTGTTTCACACACTGACCCACAAGTCCTTTCCTTCTAACACCCCGAAACCACCCACCTCGCTCCATCCTTCCCACCGAGCCCAGGCCCCTTCACTGCTCACCTGAAGACTGTGGGGGCCTCCTCCCTGGTGTCCTAGTCACACCTCTTACCCTCCAGAAGACCCTTGCAGAGGATTTTTGCAAAACATAGTTCAGAACACACTGGTGGCTTTCCATCACTTGTAAAATGAACCCAAATTCTTACCACAGCCCTGAATCCTCTGCCAATCTCTCCACACTTCTCCTTGGCTTTCCTTCTGACCCCCTTCATCCCAGCCACACCACTCACCTTTCTCTTCCTCAAACACCCTGTCGTGGCCTGCATTGTGTCCCCCCAAAATTTATATGTTGAACTCCTAACCCCCAGGACCTCAGAATGTGACTGTAATTGGAGATTGGGTCTTTACAGAGGCAATTAAGATGAAGTCATTAAGGTGGGCTCTAATCCAACATGACTGGTGTCCTTATAAAAAGGGTGTTATGACAGAGACAAAACAGAGGAGGGAAGAGCCGGTGAGGACACAATGAGAAGACAGCCACCTGCAAGCCAAGGAGAGGGGCCTCAGGAGAAACCAACCCCGCTGACACCTCGATCTTGGACTTCCAGCCTCCAGAATGCGAGAAAATACACGTCTGTTGTTTAAGCCACTTAGTCTGTGGTATTTTGTATGGCAACCCTAGCAGACTAAGAGAGATTTTAGTACCAAGTGTGGTTCTTTTGTGTGTGTGTGTGTGAGGAAGATCAGCCCTGAGCTAACATCCATGCCAATCCTCCTCTTTTTGCTGAGGAAGACCGCCCCTGAGCTAACATCTATTGCCAATCCTCCTCCTTTTTTTCCCCAAAGCCCCAGTAGATAGCTGCATTTCATAGCTGCACATCCTTCTAGTTGCTGTATGTGGGACGCAGCCTCAGCATGGCCGGAGAAGCGGTGGGTCAGTGTGCACCTGGGATCTGAAACTGGGCCGCCAGCAGTGGTGTGCACGTACCTAACCGCTAAGCCACGGGGCCGGCCCCCCAAGTGCGGTTCTGAAGGTAGTTATAAATACCGGCCAAGACCATGTGACCAGTTACAGAAAAGAGGACTGTAGTTGTCACGAGTATTTCTTCCTTGTTTTCTTATGAATGTGTTTGTGTGTGTGTGTGTACATAGTGCGTGTGTATATACACATACATGTGTGTGTGTTTAGTAAGCAAATATCTTTGTTTTCTTCCCTGTCTTATCCCCATATCATGCAACATAAGGTATATTGACTTTATATCACAGTATTTAAGTTACAAGATACAAAGAAGAGTAAACATCACTCAAGGACTTTATCTCCTCTTCTGGGAAAAGGGTAAGTGCATTTTTGGTTGCACACAAGAGAGTTTTATCATATTAGGTGGAGGTATGACCTTGTTGTTGTCTTTATTTGCAGATAAGTATGGTGTAAGATATGTGTGTGCCAAGGTGACAACGGGTGGACTTATGATGGTTAATTTTATGTGTCAGCTTGGCTGGGCTATGGTGCCCAGATGTTTGTCAAACACCAGTCTAGATGTTGCTGCGAAGATATTTTTTAGATAAGACTAACATTTAAATCAGTAGACTTTGAGTAAAACAAATTACCTCCCATAATGTCAGTGGGCCTCATCTAACCAGTTGAAGGCCTTAAGAGAACAGAGACTGACCTTTCCCAAGGAAGGAGGAATTCTGACAGCAGACTGCCTTCAGACTCGAACTGTATCTCTTCTTGGGTCTCCAGCCTGCAGGATTACCCTGCAGGTTTTGGGCTTGTCAGCCTCCACAATTGTGTGAGCCAATTCCTTAAAATAAATCTCTCTTTCTCTCTATGTATACATCCTATTGGTTCTGTTTCTCTGGAGAATCTGACTAATATACATGCCTAGTCTCCTCCTACCTCAGGACCTTTGCACTGCTAGTCCCTCTACTCCGAGTGCTCCTTCCCATCTCCCATCTTATCAAAGGTAGCCCCCCTTCTCAGTATGATGCAAAGCTCAGATGCCATCAAAGAAATGATTAAAACAATTGACCTCATGGAAACATTTTAAAAAATCTGCAAGGTAAAAATCACCCTGAACAAAGTCAAGACAAATGTCAATTTAAAAAATAAATTAAATAACAAATACTTTTTTAAGACCAATGACAAACAGAGTAAATTATGGCTCATAACACAAAAGCATACTGTCCATAATATATAAAGAGCTCTGGGAAACAATCAACAAGAAAGATACTGTAACAGATCATGCAAAGTTAGCAAAGGACACAAACCTTGAGCTCACAAAGAAAGGCAAATGGTTCTTAGTCAGGAGAAGATTCTTAACCTCATAAGGGAAATGTACATTGAAACGATACTGTGATACCATTTTGACCCATCAGATTGTCAAAGATCAAAAGGTTTGATAACACCCCATGTTGGTGAGGTTGTGGGGAACTGGCACTCTTATAACTTGATGATGAGGAAGAAAGTTGGTACATCCCCTACACAGGACAAGTTGCAGTATCCACTTAAATGATAAATGCACACAGCTTCTTACCCAGCTATCACACTTCCAGGAACTTCTCCTTCAGATACAATCACGCATATGCAAAATGATGTAAATGCAGTTATCCACTGTACACTGCAGCATTTTATGGGGACAAAGCATTTTAAACAACACAATGTGTTTCCAACATTATGTGCCCATCCATGAGAATGGGTTAAATAAATTTCGCCCGAACACAGAGGAATACTATGCAGCCGTAACAGAGCAAGCATCAAGCTGTGTCCACTGACATGGAGTGATCAAGAAGATATATTTTAAGTGAAAAAAGGAAGGCCCAGAACAGTATGTTACCAGTTATGTAAAAACAGAAATAAACGGATGTGTAAATACTTGCTTGAAAATGCCTAATGTGTCTCTTGAAGACCTCATGAGAAACCTGAGTGGTGGCTGCTTTTAGACCAGAGTTTCTCAAGCTTTATTCCATTATTACACCATAAGGAGCAATCATTTTTAAACATTTTTTCCTAACTGCCCCCCATGGAAGGTTAATACCACAGATCTACTGTACATCTGTTTATATATTCAATGTATACCTGTGCTTTATGCATGAAAACGGAATTTTGCACACCCCAGAACTAATTTTCACCCCCTTGGGGGCACTATCACCTCCATTGAGGATTGATGCTCCTAGGGGGTGACCAGGGGTCTGGGCATCAAGGTGGAAGGAGACTTCTCACTGCCTGCCCTTTAGAACTATTAGAATTTTGAATCACGTGAATGTATATTTTTTTAATATGGACATTTACTTTAAGCTCCTCTGGCACCCACACAGGCAGCTCCGTTTTCTTTACTCTCTCCCTAGCTGTGATTATCTGATTTCTGTTTGATTCCTTGTCAATGATGGTGTCACCTCCCTTGGTCGTGAGTTTCAGGAAGGCAGGCACCCTGTGTGTATCATTCAGCCAGCACACATTTGTGCCCAATAAATGTTTGTTGAATGACTGAATGAATGAGCCATGACTTTGGCTGAGCTTAGAGGAATCCTCCTATATAGGGGCCCTTCTCCCTCTCTTCCTCCTGGCATTTGAAGTCAGACAGGCCTGGGTTTGAGGTCTGCCTAATCACAGGCTGTGTGACCTTGGACACGTGATCTGACCTCTCTGAGCCTCACTCAACACTACCCTTACCTCAGGGGAGCTTTATAAGGGTTATGTAGATTGCACAGGCACCCCGGGTAGGACACATCTCAAACTGCCATCATCTTTGGGGCTGCAGGGTGGGTGGGGGGGCTTTCACATTTACCCTGTAGATTAATGTATTGTTTGAATGTTTCACATGCAAATGCCTCCATGGAAATAACTTCTTAAAACCTTTTTGAGTATGCATAAAATGGACTTAACATGCTCAGTACACAGTAAGTGCTAAATAGATGGTTATGAGCCTGCAATTGCTACTAGAATGTGCCAAAGATGGACCCCAAGTGCTCCAGCCAGCCAGCTGGCCACCAAGAGCCTGGAGACCCTCCCCCAAGGGTCTGAGCAGACACAGGATCCACCGAGTCACCTCCCAGGGCCTCGCTCCAGGTCCAGACCCCCTTGTTCTTTGTGGACCAAGGGGAGGAAATATTTGGACGAGACGGGTCATCCCACCAGGTGAATCATGGACCGGGTGGAGATGAGGGTGAGGCGGGTGGTACAGGGCCAAGACATGCAGCATCCAAGTTTGTCTTTATTTTAAAATTTGTCATTTTTCATCCCGAAATTTTTTGCATTAATTTTGATGTTTTTAAATATTGCATTGATGCCAGGAGTTGGGGGAGGGATGAGTGGGGGTGACTGCCAATGGGTATGGGGTTTCTTTTTGGGGTGATGGAACTGTCCTGGAACTAAATAGAGGCGATGGTTGCACAAACTTGGGAATGTACCAACAGGCACTGAATTGCAGACTTTTAAAGGGTGGATTGTACGGTATGGGAGACAATCTTGTGGAAAAACATTGCACTGAAATATCATTTACTCTGTAAGCCCCAGAGATCTAATGCACGGTATAGTGGATATAGACAGCACTATTGTATTGTAATTGTCAAACTTGCTAAGGGAATAGAACTTAATGTTTCCAACCACTTAAAAGAAATGATAATTATGTAACGTGACAGAGGTGCTAATTATTGCTACAATAGATAAAGGTATCAAATTAACATGCTGTACACTGTAAATTTACACAATGTTATATGTCAAATATAATTCAATTTAACAAAAGAAATATGAGAGAAGTCAAGATGGCGGCATAGGCGGACTCTGAACTCACCTCCTCCCATGCACACAGCAGACTTACAACTACTCTTGGAAAAACTACCCCTGAGAAAGAACTGAAAACTGGATTAGAGGAAGCCCTGCAACAAAGAACAATCCTGACTGACTTGGAAGATGCAGAAATTCCCATTGAGGAGAAAAAAAGGCACCTTCACAAGCCGTAATTTTTAACGGCCATCTGGGAGCAGCCCAAAGATATACAGCCTTCCCTGGAGGAGTGGGGAACCTGAGCCAGGGAGCATGCCCACTATAGGCAATTTTTGGACCCAGCACAACTGAGATGAGTGTCATAACATCTGGTTTTGCTGGCTACTAACAACAACGGGGACTACCCCTAGAAAAGTGGGACATAAGGAAATTAAAGCCAGCTCTTAAAGGGCCCATGCACAAATTCACCCGTTTCAGAAAGCAACATAAAATCACCAGGAAGAAAGGTGCACAGTCCTTTGGTGAAAAGAGACTCACCTGATAGGCTCTGGGTGCATCTCGGTGAGAGGTGAGACCTCTCCAGGGACTGGGACATTGGCGGCGGCCATTGTTGTGGCCTGGTGTGGGCGTGCTGACACAGACACTGGCAGATGCCATTGGAGTTCTCCCCATGGCCTGCTAGCCCAGGGTCTGCCCCACCAACTAGAGCACTGATTTAATCCAGCTCAGCCAAGGCAGGCAGCCCACCCTAGGGACTGGTCCCACCCAACAACAAGGCCTTGGGCACCTTGTGGGCCTGCTAAGTGAGCTGCCTGGATTCTCTGCAGCCTGGCAAGTGGATCCACCTCTGTGGGGCAGGGCATGTGCGAGGAGCAGGTGGAGAGTGCATTGGTAGAGTGTGTGGGGCTCCCGTCTTGGACAGACTGGGTCCACTTCAGGAGGTCGGGGTGCACGCACTGGGCAGGACTGTATTGACTATGTGTGTGGACCTGAGGGTGATGGGGCTTGTCAGCTGCAGAAGACTTGTGCCTCTCAAACAACCACATAGGGGATCAGCCCCACCTTCCAAAGCCTGAAATAACTGGGTGCTCCCGTGCCTGAGGCCAGCCCCACCCAGATGCAATCCTCAGAGAGCTAAGAGCCTTATGGGCTGGAGGCTTAAGCAATTGTAAGCCCCAGAGCCTAACAACCAGCCACACTGGGGGCCTACTCAATTAATAGAAAAACTGCAACAGGACTGTGCTATTATACCTTGCAGCCAACTGTGCTGGGGCTCCCCACACCCAACAAAGAGACTGAAGGGCCCACAACAACTACACACAGCTGCGCATTACAACCAACCAGCCAGGGGACAGCTCAGCCTCCCTGGGCACCTATGGGAAGATCAACCCTGCCACAACAGAGGGATACAAGTAGCCCACACAGGGGTCACTTCTGGAATATTTGGAACTGGTGACAAGTGGGACGTACACTGCTGGGCCTCATAAGGCATCACTTACATAAGTAAGGAGATGTAGCTGACCTACCTAGTACATAGACACAAGCACAGAGAAAAAGGCAAAATGAGGAGACAAAGGAATATATTCCAAGTAAGGGAACAGGACAAAACCACAGAAAAGGAACTAAATGAAACAGAAATGAGCAACCTACCTGACAGACAGTTCAAACAAAGAGTGTTAAGGATGCTCGCTGATCTTGGGAGAAGAATGGATGAACTCAGTGAGAGTGTCAACAAAGAAAGGGAAGATATAAAAAAGAACCAATCAGAAATGAAGAATACGATACTGGAAATGAAAAATTCACTAGAGGGACTCAAAAGCAGAGTAGAGGATACAGAAGAACAGATCAGCGAGCTGGACAAAAGACTAGAGGAAATCACCCAAGCTGAACAAGTAAAAGAAAAAAGAATTAAAAAGAGTGAGGACAGTCTAAGGGACCTCTGGGACAACATCAAGTGCACTAACATCCATGTTATAGGTGTCCCAGAAGGAGAAGAGTGAGACAAAGGGGCAGAGAATCTATTTGAAGAAATAATAGCTGAAAACTTCCCTAATCTAAGGAAGGAAACAGGCATCCAGGTACAGGAAGCACAGAGAGCACCAAACAAGATAAACCCAAAGAGGCCCACACCAAGACACATCATAATCAAAATGTCCAGAATTAAAGATAAAGAGAGAATCCTAAAAGCTGCAAGACAGAGACAATTTACATACAAAGGAAACCCCACAGGGTTATCAGTTGACTTCTCAGCAGAAACCTTACAGGTTAGAAGAGAGTGCCACCATATATTTAAAGTGCTAAAAGGAAAAAACCTACAGGCAAGAATACTGTACCCGGCAAGGTTATCATTCAGAATGGAGGGAGAGATAAAGAGTTTCCCAGACAAGCAAAAAATTAAAGGAGTTTATCACCAAGAAACCAGTCCTACAAGAATGCTAAAGAGACTTATTTAAGGGGGAAAGAGAAGACCAGAAATAGGAAAAAATGTCTATTTCCATGATAAGAGGGTAACGGATATAAACGCACAAAAGAGAGGTTAGAAATGATCAAATACATAAAATGTGGGAGGAGGGGAGTTAAAGAGTAGAGCTTTCAGATAGAGGTCAAACTAAAGAGACCATCAACTTAATATAAATTCCTATATATGTAGGTTACTGTATATGGACCCCATGGTAATCACAAACCAGAAACCTATAACAAATACACAAGAAACTAAGAGAAAGGAAGCCAAACGTAATACTAAAGAAAGCCGTCAAACCACAAGGGAAGAGAGCAAGAGAAGAAGAAAGGGACAGAGAAGAACTACTAAAACACCGAGAAAAAAAGTTTAAAAATGGCAGTAAGGGGCCGGCCCCATGGCTTAGCGGTTAAGTGTGTGCGCTCTGCTACTGGCGCCCCGGGTTCAGATCCTGGGCGCGCACCAAGGCACCACTTCTCCAGCCGTGCTGAGGCCGCGTCCCACATACAGCAACTAGAAGGATGTGCAGCTATGACATACAACTATCTACTGGGGCTTTGGGGGGAAAAAAGGAGGAAGATTGGCAATAGATGTTAGCTCAGAGCCGGTCTTCCTCAGCAAAAAGGAGGATTAGCAAGGATGTTAGCTCAGGGATGATCTTCCTCACAACAACAACAACAAAAAATCTAAACGACACACTAGACAAGATCAGATGGACTTAGTAGATATACACAGAACATTCCATCCAAAAACCAAAGAAGACACATTCTTTTCAAATGCACATGGAACATTCACCATGATTGATCACATATTAGGCCACAAAACAAGTCTCCATAAATTTAAGAAGATTGAAATAATACCAAGCATCTTTTCTGACCACAACGGTATGAAATTAGAAATAAACAATGGGAAGAAAATCAGAAAAGCCACAAATATGTGGAGATTAAAGAAAATGCTACTGAACAATGATTGAGTCAAAGGAGAAATCAAAAAATACCTGGAGACAAATGAAAATGAAAATACGACATGCCAGAATTTAGGGATACAGCAAAAGCTGTTATAAGAGGGAAGTTTATAGCAATACAGGCCTATCCCAACAAACAAGAAAAATCTCAAATACACAATCTAACAATGCACCTAAAGGAACTGGGAAAAGAAGAACAAACAAAGCCCAAAATCAGTAGAAGAAGGGAAATAATAAAAATCAGAGCAGAAATAAATGAAATAGAGACCGAAAAAATTAATGAAACCAAGAGATAGTTCTTTGAAAAGATACACAAAATTGACAAACCTTTAGCTAGACTCACCAAGTAAAAAAGAGAGAAGGCTCAAATAAGTAAAATCAGAAATGAAACAGGAGAAATTACAACAGACACCTCAGAAATACAAAAGATTATAAGATAATACTACAAAAAGCTATATGCCAACAAATTGGATAATCTGGAAGAAATGGATAAATTCTTAGAATCATACAACCTTCCAAAACTGAATCAAGAAAAAATAGAGAATTTGAATAGACCAATCACCAGTAAGGAAATCGAAACAGTAGTCAAAAACCTCTGAAAAAATAAAAGTCCAGGACCAGACGGCTTCCCTGGTGAATTCTACCAAACATTCGAAAAAGACTTAATACCTATCCTTCTCAAACTCTTCCAAAAAATTGAAGAGGGGAAGCTTCCTAACTCATTCTATGAAGCCAACATTACTCTGATACCAAAACCAGACAAGGACAACACAAAAACAGAAAATTACAGGCCAATATCACTGATGAACATCGATGCAAAAATCCTCAAGAAAATACCAGCAAATCACGTACAACAATACATTAAAAAGATCATACACCATGATCAAGTGGGATTTATTCCAGGTATGCAGGGATGGTTCAACATTCGCAAATCAATCAACATGATCCACCACATTAATAAAATGAAGAATAAAAATCACATGATCATCTCAATAGATGCAGAGAAAGCATTTGACAAGATATAGCATCCATTTATGATAAATACTCTGAATAAAATGGGTATAGAAGGAAAGTACCTCAACATAATAAAGACCATATATGACAAACCCACAGCTAATATCATCCTCAATGGTGAAAAACTGAAAGCTATCCCTCTAAGAACAGGAACCAGACAAGGATGCCCACTCACACCACTCCTAGTTAACATAGTATTGGAAAGCCTAGCCAGAGCAATCAGGCAAGAAAAAGAAAGAAAAGGGATCCAAATTGGAAAGGAAGAAGTGAAACTGTCACTATTTGCAGATGACATGATTTTATATATAGAAAACCCTAACGAATCTACCAAAAAAACTTTTAGAAATAATAAATGAATACGGTAAAGTTGCAGGATAAAAAATCAACATACAAAAATCAGTTGCATTTCTATACACTAACAACAAAGCAGCAGAAAGAGAAATTAAGAACACAATCCCATTTACAATTGCAACAAAAAGAATAAAATACCCAGGAATAAACATAAGCAAAGAGGTGAAAGATCTATACACTGAAAACTATAAAACATTGCTGAAAGAAATTGAAGAAGACACAAAGAAATAGAAAGATATTCCATGCTCTTGGATTGGAAGAATTACCATAGTTAAGATGTCCATACGTCCTAAAGCCATCTATAGATTCAATGCAATCCCTATCAAAGTTCCAACAACATTTTTCACAGAAATAGAACAAAGAATCCTAAAATTTATATGGAACAACAAAAGACCCCAAATAGCTAAAGGAATCCTGAGAAAAGAGAACAAAGCTGGAGGTATCACACTCCCTGATTTCAAAATATACTACAAAGCTATAGTAACCAAAACAGCATGGTACTGGCACAAAAACAGACACACAGATCAATGGAATAGAATCGAAAGCCCAGAAATAAACCCACACATCTATGGACAGCTAATTTTCGACAAAGGAGCCAAGAACATACAATGGAGAAAGGAAAGTCTCTTCAACAAATGGTGTTGGGAAAATAGACAGCCTCATGCAAAAAAATGAAAGTAGACCCTTATCTTACACCATACACAAAAATTAACTCAAAATGGATTAAAGACTTGAATGTAAGACCTGAAACCATGAAACTTCTAGAAGAAAACATAGGAAGTACACTCTTCGACATTGGTCTTAGCAGTATATTTTCAAGAAACGTGTCCGACCAGGCAAGGGAAACAATAGAAAAAATAAACAAATGGGACTACATCAAACTAAAAAGCTTCTGTATAGCAAAGGAAGCCATCAACAAAATGAAAAGACAATCTAAAAATTGGAAGAAAATATTTGCAAACCATATATCTGATAAGGGGTTAATCTCCAAAATATATAAAGAACTCATATGTCTCAACAACAAAAACCTCACAACCCAGTTGAAAAATGGGCAAAAGACCTGAACAGACATTTCTCTAAAGAAGATACACAGATGGCCAACAGGCACATGAAAAGATGTTCAACATCATTAACTATCAGGATAATACAAATCAAAACTGCAATGAGATATCACCTCACGCCCGTCAGAATGGCTATAATTAACAAGACAGGAAACAACATGTGTTGGAGAGGATGTGGAGAGAAGGGAACTCTCATACACTGCTGGTGGGAGTGCAAACTGGTGCAGCCACTATGGAAAACAGTATGGAGATTCCTCAAAAAATTAAGAATAGAACTACCATATGATCCAGCTATTCCACTGCTGGGTATTTATCCAAAGAGCATGAAAACATGCATGCATAAGGATACATGCACTCTTGTGTTTGTTGCAGCGTTATTCACAATAGCCAAGACTTGGAAGCAACCTAAGTGGCCATCAACAGACGAATGAATAAAGAAGATGTGGTATATATACACAATGGAATACTACTAACCATAAGAAACGATGAAATCCAGCCATTTGTGACAACATGGATGGACATTGAGGGTATTATGCAAAGTGAAAAAAGCCAGAGAGAGAAGGTCAAATACCGTTATGATCTCACTCATAAGTAGAAGATAAAAATAACAACAAACAATCACATAGAGACAGAGATTGGATTGGTGGTTACCAGAGGGGAAGGGGGGAGGGAGGAGGGCGTAAGGGATGATTAGGCACATGGGTGTGGTGATGGATTGTAATTAGTCTTCGGGTGGTGAACATGATGTAATCTACACAGAAATAGAAGTATAAGGATGCACACCTGAAATTTATACAGTGTTATATGCCAATGTTCCCGCAATAAAAAAAAGAAAGAAAGAAATATTACGATTTGATTACTGAGATTTGGGGCACTCCCTTAAATTTGACTCAGGGCAGTGCCTCACTCTCCGCACCCTAATCCCATCCCCATGGACAGACACACCGGGAGGCTGTGAGGAGCTGAGACTGCTTGTCTGGCAGGCCCAGGAAGTAGAGACTGGAAGATCAGGCTCTCGAGACCGTGGCCGAGGGGCTTGTCAAGATGCGAAACCGCGGGGCCTGCTTCCCACGGAAACCAGGAAATCACCGACACCACGGTCCCCACGTCCCCACCCGCAGCGAGTCACCTGCAGCTGCACCCACCCCGCCCAGGCCACTGCCCCAGGAGCAAGAGGGACAAGGGTAAGGCCTCAGCCCAGCACAAAAGAATTAAATCCAACCCCAGGAGGAAAAGTTTAACTCCTGACACACAGGGAATTCTGGTTTTAGCAGGATCGTTCACAAACACACCCATACACACACACTCTTATACCCTCACCCCCAGCTGTCCCCTGGGGCCTCCTGAATCTTTGCACAGACAGATGTGGCTTCCAGATCTGGGGACAAAAAGGGAGGGAGGGCTGGAACAGGGGACAGAGTTCAAGATAAGGGGGCTAATGGATTTTTCCAGAACCCTACGGACAGCTGACCAAGCTGCTGGGCAATGAGTGGAGAAGCTGCGCCCAGCCCCCCTGGTTGGCAGTTACCCCCCGAGGGCTCATCTTACCTCCTGGTCCTCACTTCTTCCATCCCCTTCTTCCCAGCCCCATGCCTTCCCCCACAAGCCAGGATCCCATCCCCTTCCCCCTATGGGCATCTAGCATCCTCTCCTTCCTCTCCCAGGCTGCCCCCCACCTTGGAACCCCATGAATCTCTTCTGCAAGAAGCAAATCTCACCATGCCCCTCTCCTGCTCAATATCCTTTGATGGCTCCCCGTGGCCCTGGGGCTAAACAGTTTCCCCAGAACCCCACTGATGGCTAGACCAAAACATGCTAAACCCCCTTGGTGCCCCATTGTGTTCCATTCCCGCAGGCCTCTCTCATTCACTCAAACTCAGCATGTTCCCTCCCACCTCAGGGCCTTTGCACGAGCTGTTCTCTCCAATTGGAACACTCTTTCCTCCTATCTCTCCCTAGTTAATGCCTATCCTCCCTTCACATCTCACCCCTAGAAAGTCCTGTGTGACCACCCAGATGGGTCAGGCCCACGGGACACAGGCTTGAGTCCAACCTAACATTTATCAAGATCACACATTATATCTGCATGTGTGACCTGACCCATGTCAGCCTTTCCCAGTGGACTGTGACCTCCAGGAGGACACGGGCTATGGGTGTCTTGTTGACCTTCCTGACTGCAAGGAGCCACCCTCCCATATGACTTAGATGAGACTCACGGATGCCACCATGATGGTTAAATTCTACATGTCCACTTGACTGGGCCACAGGCTGCCCAGATATTTGGTCAAACAGTATTCTGGGTGTGTTTTTGGATGAGATTGCCATTTAAATCAGTAGACTGAGTAAAGCAGATTGCCCTCCCTAATGTGGGTGGGCCTCATCCAATCAGTTGAAGACCTGAATAGAACAAACAAACTGACCCCCCTCCAAGTAAGAGAGAATTCTATCTGCCTGATGGCCCTCAGACTGGCTTATCGGTTTTTTTCCAGCCTTTGAACTTGAACTGAGACATCAGCTCTTCCTGGGTCTCAAGTCTGTCGACTCACCCTGCAGATCTTGGGACTTGCCAGCCTCCATATCAGCAAGAGCCAATTCCTCATGATAAATATATGTGCCAGGCTATAGAGACATGCCCAGATAGACAGGCAGATCTATAGACAGATAGATATACCCATATGTATATCTATCTATCTATAGATATCTCATAGTTAGATAGATAGATAAATATAGATAGATATCTATACATTGGGATAGATATTATAGATATCTATGAATAGAGATAGATATCTATATATAAAGAGAGATATATAGATATCTGTTTATCTCTATAGATCTATAGACATCTATATTATATATGTATATGTATTATATAGATATCTACAGATAGAGACAGATCTATATCTCTCTGTTTATATCTATCTATCTCTCTATATATTGCTATAGATATATATATAGAGAGAGAACTATAGATAGATCGATAGATCAGTAGATTGATGGATAGATAGACGGATGCATCCATCGTATTGGTTCTCTCCGGAGAATCCTAATACAGATTTTCTTGTTGACCCATGACAAGGCCAGACACAGACCCTCCAAATTCCCATTCATTTTTTTGCCTCATAAATGATTAGCTGAACTGCTTGTCCCTGCCGATCAATCGGAACAAAAATGCTTGTTAACCAGACTCTGGTTCAACTCCTCCCCTTCCTCCAGGCCCCTGGACTGAGACCCCCTCCCCGCAGCCAGCACACAGCGCCTCCTGAGAACAGGCTGGCCTCCAGGTAAAACTTCCTCTGACCTGCTATCCTTTCACCCACTTCCCACATGTGGTTCTTCCCTACCTGTTTACTCCTCTCTTTAAAAGGAAAACCCTCTCACCCGGCTCTGGGAAGTCTGCAGACCTCGTGGTCAGAGCGCTCTCTCTACTGCATGATCCCTCTACTCCCACCTTTCAAGAATCCTTTTGAATGAAGGTTCTCCTTACAAAATCCAGATTTGTGTTTTATTGACAGCCACAGAGAAGACTTTGCATTTTTTTTTTTTCTCGGAGCAATGGGGACCCATGGGCGGGCTGAGAGCAAGGAAGTGGCAGCTGGGGACAACCAAGTGGATTCGGGGAAACCACGAGGAGATGCGAGCTGGTAGCCAAGCTGGGAAGTGGGCAGATTCAAGCTGCATTTTGGAGGTGAGTGGGCAGAAGCAGGAGAGTTCGAGGCAGGTCTCTCAAGGTCCCCAAACCTCCAGACGGTAAATTCCAAGAGTTTCGCAGTTTGTGGCAAGAACAGCCAAGGAAGGTGGCTCAGCATCAGGAGAGGGAGACTAAACTTGGAGCTGGCGGGGGGACGGGGTGAGGGCCCCCAGGAAGGTCGTTCATCAGGGGAGGCTTAGAACCACAGAGCATCAGAGCCCGACTGGGGAAACTGAGGCACGGAGCTGCACAGTGACTCGTCCAAGGCCGTCTAGTGGGTTTGTGGCAGAGCCAGAATTCAAACCCAGGTTCCCTGCCTCCTAAATCCTGCTGTTCCCCCTGTTTCCTGAGTAACTGGGATTTGAATGACTCCTGGGTCTGAACAGGGGGAAGGAGTGAGGGCATTCTGGGTGGGGGAACAGCAGAGGTGAGCGTGGGGAGGCTGGAGTGAGGGAAAGCCAGACGCAGGAAGTGGACAGCAAGAGCAGCTCACATGCACCGGGCTCTTCCTACCTGCCAGACATTGCTCTAACCGCCCAGGGTGTCACCTCCTCCACTTCTCCCTCTGAGGTAGCAACTATTATCACCTCCATTCTACAGAAGGGGAAACTGAGGCCCAGAGAGGCGATGTGAAGGCCTCAGAAGCAGTGCACAACCCTCTCCCCTCCGCCTGGGGAACCGGGGCTGGGAGGGGGGCGGTTCCTAACCTTTCTCCCCTTCGTGCCCCCCACCCAGGCCCCAAGACAGGAAGACAGTGGCCAGGACAGCCCTGCTAGAGGGCGGGGGAGGGACCAGGCCAAACCACGGAGAGGATTTCTCAGAATTTACAGTAAGATGTGGGAGGGGAGGCTGGGGCTGCCCCCAGGGCCTGTGCAGCTGCAGGGAGGGAGGAGGCCATGGGGGCCCCCACTCAGGCCTCAGCCCCCACACCCGTGGCCTTATGGGAGGGGACTCCACTCTCCTCCACCTCCCACCTCTTTGAGCCTTCAGCCGCCACAGCAGGGCACGGAGGGGCCACAAAGGGGGAGACTTGAGGAGGTCCCTGCACACCCCCAGGCTGTAGCACATGCATGCACGTGTGTGTTTTCTGTCCCCACTCAGGCCCCCAGCACACATGTGTGCATGCGTGTGTCATACGTGCACAGTCAGGTTGGAGTGTCTGTGTGTGTCTGTGTGTCTGTGCGTGCACACGTGAACCATCCCCACCCGGGCGTTTCACCCCCCAGTCACCCAGACACACCACAAAGCCGGGGATGGCAGGGTTCCTGCACCTCTGTCCCCCTGAGGGCCATGTGTCCAGGCTGGGACCCAACTGGGGGCCATCTCCTTCCACATCCCTCCGCACTCTGCGCCCGGTTCCCTGATCGCTCTCTTCCTTTCTGTCTCTCAGATGCCTGTCTCTTCTCTATGCACTGCAGACTCACTGGCGTTGTTTTAAATTGAGGTGAAATTCATGTAACATAAAATTAACATTTGGAAGTGAACGACTCAGTGGCATTTAGTGCAAGGTTGTGCAACCACCACCTCTATCTAGTTCCAGAATATTCCATCAAACCAAAAGGAAACCCGGACCCATTAAGCAGTCACTCCTGACTCCCCCGGCCTGCAGCAACTGCCAACCTACTCTCTCTCTCTACGGATTTGTCTGTTCTGAATATTTCATGTAAGTGGAGTCATACGACATGTGGCCTTTCATGATGGGCTTCTTTCACTCACTTGTGTTTTCCAGGTCTCAGTTCAAATGTCACCTTCGCCGAGGGACCTTCCCTGACCTCCCCCGCCCCTGAATGCCCCAGCCTCCTGCTCGTCAGCTCACAGCCCTCAGCAGTGTCTGACATAATCCTGACCATCTATTTGTTCACTCGAAAGTTGTTCATCTCCTTCTCAAAAGTACAGGCTCTGAAAGACAAGGAATTGGTTTCATTCTCTCTGGAAAGCTGTGGATGGGTGGATGGATGGGTGGATGCGTGGATGGGTGGATGGATGTGTGGGTGGATGGATGTGTGGGTGGAAGGATGTGTGGGTGGGTGGGTGGGTGGGTGGATGGATGGATGGATGGTTGGGTGGGTGGGTGGGTGGGTGGGTGGATGGATGGATGGATGGATGGATGGCTGGATGGCTGGATGGATGGATGGGTAGATGGATGGATGGATGGGTGGGTGGGTGGGTGGATGGATGGATGGATGGATGAGGAATGAATGAAGGACCCATGTGACACCCTCCATCCTTGTCTCCCTCTGCACCATAACGTGGTGCCTGCTCCCGTATTGAACCTCAGATTCGACAGTATTTATCACACACCTACTGTGTGATAGGTCCTGTCCTAAATACTGGGGCTCCTGCACTGGACACGATGGATAGGCTTGCTGTCCCCGTGGCACCTTCATCCTCAAGATGGAGGCAGACCATCAAACCAGGTGACACAGGATTTAACTGCAGTGGAAGTTGTTACTAGAAGGATCAACTTTTCCTATCCAATTTGTTTAGTCATTCAACAAATATTTATTGAACACCCACTATGCATAGGGTCAACTGTAAATAACCAGAAGTATTTTAGAGTGGGTGTTCAGGGAAAGTCTTCCTTGAGGAATTAGCATTTGAGCCAAGAACTGAAGATGGAAAAGGAGTCATTTAAAGACTGAGGGAAAAGCATTACAGGCAGAGGGAAGAGCAAGTACAAAGACCTGAGACAGAAAAGGATTTCAAGGAAAAGAACATTGTCCATGACACCAGTGCAGTGATGAAGGGAGAAATGGCCCGTTCACTGCCGGCTGTGTGATGTTAGGCAAGGTGTGTAATAATAAGGAAGACTTTTGCAGAGGGTGAAACAAGATTCAGAGCACTGGCCCAGACCAGGCAGCTAGGAAATGAGCCCACTTGTCCTGCGTGACAGACCCTCAGGGGTCATGGTAAACATGGGGTGGGTGTAAACCTCTACCCCCTTCCCACTTCTTGGTCTTGCATGGCCATCCTCCCCACTGTCACCAGCTGGAGCCACCTTATCTCCAGCTTATCTCCAGCTCTTCTGGTTTATCTGAGCCCACCACTCAACCCCTGGTCACTTCCTCACCGACCTCCCCCCACCTCGGCTGACCCTTCACCTTTCCTGCATCCTCCAAATGCACCTGACAGCCCCCCTCCCACGCTTGTCCAAAATGGTTATTTAGTGGAAGGCAGCTTTATAAAGAAGAAAAGAGGAACGTCTGTGTTTCCCTTCCATGAATCCGCCTCATGGAGCAGCTTTACCTGCCCTGCCCCTCACGTATCAGAAAGGACCAGAAACAGAGATGGAATGAGCACCTTGGCTCTGAGGGTGGGGGGCGTGTGGCTACCCTTGGGGAGATGAGTCACAGTGACACTGTGGTCAGTCACCCCCTTTCTCAGACAATGAGCCAGCCCTCCTGTGCTTGTGTGGTGAGTTTATTTATTTTCACCCAGCCTCACACACCACAGGATGGAGTGGGGGGAGGGACAGTTACTGCAGAAACATGCTCAGAAACTCCCCAGCACCCCCATCTCACTCAGAGAGGAAGCCAGAGTCCTCACCTCGACCCACAGGCCCTGCATGACCTGTACCCATCACCTCCCTATACTCATCTCCTCCCTCTCTCCCCCTTGTTCACCCACACGGACCTCCTCCATGTTTCTCCAACTCATAATGCACGGTCCTGCCTCTGTTTTGTATGTGGGCCACCACCACAGCATGGCTACTGACAAGTGGTGTAGGTCCATGCGCGGGGAACCAAACCCAGGCCGCTGAAGTGTAGCTCACCGAACTTAACCACTAGGCCGCCAGGGCTGGCCCAGATTCTGAGATTCTAATGAGTTCCCAGATGATGCTGGTCCATGGACCACAATGTATCAAGGATCCAGATAACACAGGGTTTAGCCGGGATTCTTGTAGACGAGACAGAGAAACGTGCATCTCTGAGTCACGTGAATCAGCATCTTCAACTCACTTTATCTCCACCCGTGGCAATCACCAACCAAGCAGGCATACTTTCATTCAACATTTATTACACACTCTACGTGGGCCAGGCACATCTGAAGCAGGAAAGGAATTTCGTGCATTCATAGCCAAAGAGATCTCACCAGCCTTCAAGGATGGATGGAGAGACAAGGTAACATGTGGTTGCATGATGTCCTAAAATTCAGCCCCCAAGTCAATCATCAGTGTGACAGACATAACCTGAGGGGCCTGCAGATGCCCCAGGGTGGCACGTGGCACTAGAGTTCTTATAGCAGCAGCTCCCAGGCAGCCACAGAGAAGGTTGCCAGCTGCCCATTGGTTCTTGGAGGGTGGAGGGCCACAGCCACACTTGTGGTCCTAAAGCCCAGCACAGGAGGAGAGTAACTGACATGTTTTGGGTGAATGTTCTAGACATTTGTGCAAATTTCCTCTTGTAAACTCTTCAGTCTGGAGCACTTTCTCCCTCATCCATTTCCTGTTTGACACATAGTAGGAGCTCAAAAAATATTTGCTGAAAAAATATACACATTTGATGAAGAAATGATTCATATTCAGTTCCAGGAGCCATCATATATAAATAGCATTGACAAAAAATAACAAGAGCCAGGTCAAGGCGAAGGGAAAGAATTGTGAGTAATGAGAAGCCATTTCCCCTGAAGAGAGCACTACTCTGGGGCTGGGAACATGAGAGCTTTCTAAAAAGGAAAGGAAGACAGGTGAGTTAACATTTGTTGAACACTTGCTGTGTATGAAGTTCTATGCACACAATAAATGAGATTTCATCTTCTCGAGGCATCTGAGGTAGGTGTGGTGGTCTCTACTTTAGAGAGGAGGGACTGGAGTCTCCTTCCACCATGCCAGCCACCTACAAGCAGAGGGATGGATGAGGGAGGGGGGTCTGAGTGACCTCCCGTGGCAAGAACAGGATCAGAGGTGGAAGTATGCAGTGGGTTTTGATCTAGAGAAGGAGTGGTGATAGGGTATTGGAGGAAGTGAGTTCTCTATCCCTAGAGGTATTCAAGTAGAGACTGGATGACCACTCATCAATAGACTCTGAAGATCCCACCTGATGTGGAAATTCTATGATTTGCTTTAGGCGGATCCTTCTCTGGGCTTTTCTAACTGGCGCTGGAAGGTTAAAGGGGCCCTGAGTGACCCAAGGTCAGCCAGCCCCCACTCCCCTGAGTCCACAGGGCATGAGTAAGCTGGGCCCAGGCACCTCGGACACACCAGCCGGGTGGCATTACCAAGAGGAAGCACCAAGCCACCCACATCTCCCAGCAGCAGGATGCTACACAGCCGCCCCCACTTCTTCCTTCCCTCTTCTTTTAGCATTTTTTAATATTCGTCCAGTCAAGGCCAGGGCTGCATTAAAGGCTGCTGTGCAGGATCAGCCACAGTTGTGTGGCATCTTTGTGTTAGGAGTTGGCTCCTCTGCACCCCCACTCTACCCCCTTCTGGCTGTGGGCACAGGCTGGGGAGGGACAGGCCAGAGCTGCCTCCTCCAGGCAGCCCTCCTTCCTGCCTCCCCAGGACATTCCTGGGAGACGTGAGTCTCCAAGCCCAGTCCAAAGGTGGGAGAGAAGGCAGGGTACTTGTCACCCCCCCTTACCCAGGGGCAGCAGCTGAAGTGGCAGTGCAGGTCCTCGGAGGAGCAGGTGCTGGCCGAGCCCCCCATGGCCGACTGCTGCAGCTGTGACCAGCACGATGGAAGGCTTGGCTGGGTCCTTGTTCTCTGCTCCCACTGAAGAGCTGAGTATGGAGTGAGGGACCAGAATGAGGGGTGAGAAGGCAGAGGAGGGCCAGCAGTGATGTGTGGGGCTCCCCATGCTGCCCAGGAGGAGGGAGGCTCTTGGCTCTGTGAGTGTGATAAACCCAGGGTGGCCAAGAACTAGCCCAGCCCCCAAACCTGGCAGCAGGGTGCCCACAAGGCCCAATGACCCAGCTGGCCGGTAGCATCCAGCACTCAGCAACGGCACCAGCCCAGAGGACCCACCCACATCCCCCCCACAATTTGAGTTGAGGTCTTTTCATCGAGAATCTAACAAAAGCTCTGAAATGATGTTTTAAAAAAAGGGCCTGAGTAAGAAACTGAGGACGGAGGGCACTGTGATGAGCTCTGGGGCTCCAGGGTCCCTGGGAGACCCTCCCTGCGGAGTGGTCCCCTCTCCCATCCAGCTGGGAGTGTGTGTGCTGGGGCCGAGAGATCCTCAGGGGCAGCAAGCAGCCAGGGAGAGAGGGGAAACTGACCTCCCTCCCAAGATATTGCTGACCTGTTCTGGTGGCTCAAGGCTCTGACCCAAGACACAGACAAAGCCATCTGGACCGGGTAAGTCTGATCCCCAAACGGGTAGTAAGCAAGCCACAAAGGAGACCCCAAGAAATGAGGATTCAGACATCCTGAGATGTTACCTCATGCTTCAGTATGGCCCTCACTATGTCCCCAAACCCCCACCACCAGCTCCAGAATAGGAACCCCAAAGCCAGGAGGGTGTTCTCACACTTGTCACTAAGCTGAGCACAGAGGGAGGGTCTAAAGATCATGAGAGGGTGGGTGAGGGGACAAGTGAATTGTAAATAAATGAGTGAGAGAAGCAATGAAAGGTGAACAAATGAGCACATGAATGAGTGATTAAATGAATAAATGAATGAGAGAACGGATGGGTGGATGGACAGATGGGTAGATAGATGGATGAATGAAGGGATAGGTGGGTTGACGGGTGGATAGGTGTGTGGATGGATAGGTAGATAGATGGCTGAATGGTTGGATGGATGGATGGATGGATGGAGGGATGGATGGATGGATGGATGGATGGATGGATGGATGGATGGATGGGTGGGTGGATGGATGGATGGATGGATAAGTGGATAGATGGATGGATGGATGGATGGATGGATGGATGGATGAGTGGATGGATGGGTGAGTTGACGGGTGGATGGCTATGTGGATAGATGGCTGAGGTGTTGGATGGTTGGATGGTTGGATGGATGGATGGAAGGAAGGAAGGAAGGAAGGAAGGATGGAAGGGAGGGAGGGAGGAAGGAAGGAAGGAAGGAAGGAAGGAAGGAAGGAAGGAAGGAAGGAAGGAAGGAAGGAAGGAAGGAAGGAGGGAAGGAGGGAAGGAAAAGGGACTACCCAAAGCACATATTTTAGGCACGGTGGGAGCCATGGTATGATCCAAGATGAGACCCCAGCCCCTTTTCCTAAAGCCCTGGTCTGGACACTGAGAGGTGGAATCCCCCCAGAGCCAGGGCACTCCCCTGCTTCCCACAGGCCTTGCCCAGTTCTGGAAGCTGGCTCAAGGCCAAGCCACTCATCTTCCCAGCCAAACCCATGCTCAGTCCCAACCATGCCCTCGCAGGCCTGGCGCTGCCCAGGGGAAGCTCTCAGAAGGGGCCCCGGCCACTCTCCCGGCCTCGAGGTACTCTGCCCGAGGCTCGCGACTTGATGCGCAGTTTGTGGGGCAGGGAGGACTGAGCCAGACTCTCAGGATTGTTCCCTGGGACAGGGCAGGACACCCCAGGAGGCAACCCCACGGGATCAGCAGTGGGTGTCAGCAGCACATCTGAGAGCCCAGAGGCCCCGCAACTACTGGGCACAGGTGACCACAGCCCCCAGCAGGGCCTGAGCTCTGGTCTGGGCCCCCCATGCCCATCCAGGAGGTTACAGCTGAAGAAGGCGGCTGGAAGGGCAGCCTGCAAGGCCATGTCCATTCTTTTGGGACTCGACGGTGCAGGGTCCTGGAGGGACCTGGGGGAAGGAGCCAGGCCAGTCCACCTGTGAGCCACCAGGCAGCCGCGGCATCCTGGAACCCCAGTGTCCAGCGAAGAGGGTCTGAAGACACAGCCATGGGAGCCAGGCAGAGATGGGAGTGGTTCAGCCCTAGGGCGGGGGTCTCCAGTCCAGGAGGCCTCCCACAGCACAGCCTGCAGGGGCAGGGTCCTGGCGCTACCAACGGGGGACAGGAGGCCAAAGCGATGCTTGAGCGCCCGCAGCTCAGCCCTGAGCAGAGCGTTCTCCTCCAGCAGCGAAGCCAGCCTGCCCTCGAGAGCCGCGTCGTTGAGACGGCGCTTCTCCCGGGATCTCTTGGCGGCTTCATTGTTTTTCCTCCGCTTCTCCCAGTAAACCATGTCCTTCTTCTCTTCTGGCATGAACTCCCGCCGCCGACGCGTGGCCGGGCCCCTGCCCTGCACTCCCCGCAGGGTCTTGCTGCAACACTGAGCCACATCTGGCAGGCCCAAGAGACCCACATCCATGGCTGCCCAGGGAACCTGGGGAAGAGGAAAGATGTCTTGGATTGGAGGCAGGAGGCTGACCTGGGAGATCCTTCCCTCTAATTTAGTCTGCGTCTCCACCATCCCCAATGGGGGAGGGGCATGGATGGAGTGGGAATTGGCCTGGGGACCAGGGTGGAGGCAGAGAGAGGTGTAGCCGAGAGAATGGGGAGCTGGTGGGATGGTTTGATGCCTGACGGAGAAGTAGGTGAGGCCCCCAGAGAGAGGCTGCTTGGCTGGGAAAAGCTGAAGAGCAGACCACAGTCATGGAGAGCTGGTTGGGCTCTGTATCCTCAGGAAGATGCAGGCTCCTTCCCAGGCATTCTTACCACTGAGAAGGTCAGCAGACAAGCCAAGGGCTCAGCTCAATCTGAGCTCCAGCATGAGACTCTTGGAGACCCAGGGGGAGAGAGAAGGAAGGCTGAATCTAGAAAGACAGAATGTGTGTCCACGGAGTTAAACTGAGCCAAGTTGGAGTCAGAAAATAAGCTGTTACTCACGTGAACTGTTCCCAGGTTGTATACCAAGATCTCCTCCATTGGTGGCCAGAGTTTTGCACCTGCCCATCCATCCACCTACCCATACATTCATAAGGTCATCTATTCACCCATCCACCCATTCCACGGTCCATTTGTCCATCCCTATACCCACCTACCCAACCAACTCACCATCCATCCATTTATCCATTCATCCACCCATCTACCATCTTATTTATCCATCCATCCACTCATTCAAACATCCATCCATCCTCCAACCAATTGTACAATCATCTATCCATCTACCACCCACTCACTCATCCATCCATCTAACTGTCCATTCATTCATTGAAAGAGTCTTTTTTTTTTTAAACATTGTGCCCACAGGTAAAAAAAGAAAAAATAGACAAATGGTACTTGATGAAAATTTTACAATTCTGTGCATCAAAAGACATTATCCACAGAGCAAAAAGCCAACTCACAGAATGGAAAAAAAATATTTGCAAATCATATACCTGATGAGGGATTAATATCCAGAATATATAGAAAACTCAACAACAACAAAACCCGATTCAAAAACAGGCATAGGACTTGAATAGATAGTTCTCCAAAAAAGATATACGAATGGCCAATAGCACATGAAAAGATGCTCAACATCACTAGTCATTAGGGAAATGCAAATCAAAACTACAGTGAGATACCACCTCCTATCCATTCGGATGGCTACTACCAAAAAGAAATGGAAAATAGCAAGTGTTGGCCAGCTGTGGAGAAATTAAAACCCTTGTGAACTGTTGTTGGGAATATAAAACGATGTAGCCATTGTGGAAAACAGTATAGCGGCTCCTTAAAAAAATTAAAAGTAGAATTACCTGAAACCATGAAACTTCTAGAAGAAAATATAGGAAGTACGCTCTTCGACATCAGTATTAGCAGCATATTTTCAAATACTGTGTCTGACCGGGCAAGGGAAACAATAGAAAAAATAAATAAATGGGACTACATCAAACTGAAAAGCTTCTGCACAGCAAAGGAAACCACCGACAAAACGAAAAGACAACCTATCAATTGGGAAAAGATATTTGCAAACCATATATCTGATAAGGGGTTAATCTCCAAAATATACAAAGAACTCATACATCTCAACAACAAAATAAATTAACAACCCAATTAAAAAATGGGCAAAAGACCTGAACAGACATTTCTCCAAAGAAGATATACAGATGGCCAACAGGCACATGAAAAGATGTTCAACATCATTAACTATCAGGGAAATGCAAATCAAAACTACAATGAGATATCACGTCATACACGTCAGAATGGCTATAATTAACAACACAGGAAACAGTTCTTAGAGCAGACCACAGTCATGAAGAGCTGGTTGTGCTCTGTATCCTCAGGAGGATGGAGAGGATGCGGAGAGAAGGGAACTCTCATACACTGCTGCTGGGAGTGCAAACTGGTGCAGCCACTACAGAAAACAGTATGGAGATTCCTCCAAAATTTAAGGATAGAACTACCATACGACCCAGCTATTCCACTGCTGGGTATTTATCCAAAGAACATGAAAACACACATGCATAAATATACATGCAAGCCTGTGTTCATTGCAGCGTTATTCACAATAGCCAAGACTTGGAAGCAACCTAGGTGCCCATCAAGGGACGAATGGATAAAGAAGATGTGGTATATATACACAATGGAATACTACTAGCCATAAGAAACGATGAAATCCAGCCATTTGTGACAACATGGATGGACATTGAGGGTATTATGCTAAGCGAAATAAGTCAGAGGGAGAAGGTCAAATACCGTATGATCTCACTCATAAGTAGAAGATAAAAACAACAAACAATCGCACAGAGACAGAGATTGGATTGGTGGTTACCAGAGGGGAAGGGGGGAGGGAGGAGGGCGAAAGGGGTGATTCGGCACATGTGTGTGGTGATGGATTGTAATTAGTATTTGGGTGGTGAACATGATGTAATCTATGCAGAAATAGAAGTATAAGGATGCACACCTGAAATTTATACAATGTTGTAAACCAATATTACCAGAATAAATAAATTTAAAAAAAAGAATTACCATATGATCCATCAATTCCACTTCTGGGTATATGCCCAAAAGAATTGAAAGCAGGGACTCAAAGAAATATTTGCACACCTATGTTCATAGCAGCATCATTCAAAAAGCCAAGGGACTGGCCCAGTGGTGTAGTGGTTAAGTTCTCGCTCACCGCTTCAGCAGACCGGGGTTCGCAGCTTCGGATCCCGGGTGTGGACATACGCACCGCTTAACAAGCCATGCTGTGGCAGCGTCCCATATAAAGTACAGGAAGATGGGCATGGATGTTAGCCCAGGGCCAATCTTCTTCAGCAAAAAAAAAAAGAAAAGAAAAAAGCCAAGAGGTGGAAGCAACCCAAGTGTCCATTGACAGAAGAATGGATAAGCAAAATATGGTACATACATACAATAGAATATTATTCATCCTTAAAAAGGAAGAAAATTCTGACACATGGTACAACATAGATGAACCTTGAGGACATTATGCTCAGTGAAATAAGCCAGTTACAAAAAAAGACAAATGCTGTATGATTCCACTTATATGAAGTACTTATAGTAGTCCAAATCATAAAGACAGAATATACAATGGTGGTTACCAGGGACTGAAGAGAGGGGAGAATGAGGAGTTACTGTTTAACAGGTATAGAGTTTCAGTTTTACAAGACGAAAAGAGTTATGGGGGCGGGTGGTGGTGATGGTTGCACAACAATGTGAATGTATTTAATACCACTGAACTGTACACTTAAAAATGCTTAAGCTGGTAAATGTTCTGATATGTGTATTTTACCACCATAAAAAAAATTTTTAATAATAATATTGTACCTTTACTAAGTTCTAGGCATCTTTCCGTTCATGTATTCATTCATTGGTCCCACTCACCCACCCTCTACTTCTCCACTCTTTCATTCATCCAACAAACTTCCCTCCTATGTGCCAGTCATCCACAAATCCATTCATTCATGGATATATTCATTCATGGGTCCGTCCATCCATCCAACCAACAAAAAAGCCATTCATGAGAACTTCCCATGTGCCTGGCTTCGAAGGACCAGAATTTAGGAATAGGGGCAGAGAGAAGAATCAAAGGCATTAGATTTCCAGCTCCTAGGATGGAACCCAGAAGAGATGCCCAGGGTCCCAGGGATATTCCAAGGATGGGAGACCACCTCCTTTACCTCAGCACAGTTTCCCACACTGGTTTTCCCAAAAATTCTAACGCAGAGGTCTGGGCTCTATCAACCACCTGCGTTCCTGTACCTACGATGCCATCACCTTCTGTGATTCTGATACAAACAGGTGAGGAGAAAAACTAGCTCAAGGTGTGGGGTTCTGCCTGAGGACTCAGAACAAGCTCCAAGGAAGAACACATGCTGGCCACCAGCAAACTCAGCACTTGATTTTAAGATAAACTATAGTTGCTTTCTTGAATTAGAAGTGCAGTTTTTCTTTTCCAACATTATTACTTGAATTTAGTCTTTTATTCTGTGCCAACAGCTCCTGGCCTTAGTGTCTGTGGCTGCTTAAAATAATTCAGACCATAGTTAGAATACGATAGAGGCATAAACAGTCAAATAACAACACTCCTAGGAACTCTGACCACGATCTTAAGTCCACATTTCACAAAGTACGTTCTCAGGAACCCCAGTGCCAAAGGTGCTTTGCCAAAAAAAGGTACAAACACATTTGAGAAATATTGCATACCTTACTCCTTATATGAGAATCACAAAGGTATGAGAATCATTGAAGGCCCTGAGAAGTTCTGCAAAAAAAAAAAAAATTGTTTACCTTTCGTTTGACTTAGAGGTTCTCGAACTTTCTTGCCCATGAAATATTTACTTCACAAAACACCTTGGGACACATATTTATTCATCCATTCATACAACACTGTGTCAGGTCCTAAGGTGGTTACTGAGACAACAGACGAAAAGCAAACAGCGTCCTTGCCTTCACAAAGCTCCCAGTCTCAAGGAAAAGGTACGAGTGAGCATGATAATAGAGAAGGATGTAGGCCCAGAGAGGGTCTGTTTTCTGCCCAAGTCACACAGTAAGTCAGGGGCAGGACTAGGATTTGAACTCCATCTGTCTAACGTGTGGGTCTTCTCTGCCACACCCTGTGGCCTGCTCACAGCTCTGAGGGGCTGCTATGTGTGGCAATCTTGGCTGAGATTGGAGAAAAAAATGCCTTGTGGGGCTCTGCAGTCACTCAAGACAGCAAGAACTCCTAGTCATGGGAGGGACTCCAGTGCCCATGCCCGGGACCCTCCCCGAGAACTCTTGGTCATGAGAGGGGCTCCAGTGCCTGTGCCCAGGACCCTCTCTGAGAACTCCTGATCATGAGAGGGACTCCAACGCCCATGCCCGGGACCCTCTCTGAGAACTCCTGATCATGAGAGGGACTCCAGTGCCCATGCCCGGGACCCTCTCTGAGAACTCTTGGTCACAGGAGGGACTCCAGTGTCTGTGCCTGAGATCTCCCTGAGTTCCGACAGGCATGTGGGGCCACCTTCCCCGCTGCTGGTGCTGCTGCCCACACCAGCCCACAACACATGGGCTGGGGAAGCATCTGCAGTTCATGGACCCTGGTCCACAGGAGCCAGATGGGGATCCCTGGGTTTGCACCTGCGTGCGGCTCACATCGGGCCTTGTTCCCAGAAGCCAGACCAACTAACACATCCTTACTCAGGTGTCCAAGTTCACTGACCCCTCTCAGACACCTGAGGCCACCACGCCCTCTGTCGGGAGTGTGTCATCCCTGCTTACAGAGAAGGAAACTGAGGCTCAGGAGGTTAAGTGGCTGGCCTAGGGACACTCAGCAATTCCAAAAGTAAACCCACTATTCCCCTCCCATCCTCTCCTCCCAACATGGTGAGTGCCCCCACCAGCTCTGAGACCCTGGCATCCTCCTCCCCTGAACCCACTCATCCCCACCTCCCATCATTCCCCCTCCACACTTACACCCACCCCGCTCCCCCTTGCCCACAGCCCTGGCCCCAGCCCAGGCATCTCCTATCCCACCTGGACGCCCACCAGCCTCCATCCTGATCCCCACAAATCCACCATCAGCCCAGAGAAGTCTTTTTAAAACCTTATTTATTCTCAGTTTAAAAGCCTCTGGGGTGTGCTTGTATAAATGTAAACATCTTAGACTCCTAAAAACAGTGCTCATGCGAGCCTCAATTTGCCCCCATATCCACCCCATATCAAGGAATAAAGGAGGGGAGAAAACACTGCATGAATATTTTTTGGAATGAACGAATGAATGCATGAACGTTTTTTGGAATGAACCAATGAATGCATGAGCATTATTTGGAATGAACCAATGAATGCATGAATGTTTTTTGGAATGAACCAATGAATGCATGAATGTTTTTTGGAATGAAAGAATGAATGCATGAATGTTTTTTGGAATGAAAGAATGAATGCATGAGCATTATTTGGAATGAACCAATGAATGCATGAATGTTTTTTGGATGAACCAATGAATGCATGAATGTTTTTTGGAATGAACCAATGAATGCATGAATGTTTTTTGAAATGAGCCAATGAATGCATAAATGTTTTTGGAATGAACCAATGAATACAAGAATGGTTTTTGGAATGAACCAATGAATGCATGAGTGAATAAATTAAAGAATGAGTGAAATGTGAGGGAATGAACAAATCAACAGATGAAGTCACGCTCAAGGGGTGGAGGCCATGAGGGTGGGATACAGTAAGCCTGAATGGTTCCTCTCTCCCCACTAAAGGGCTGGGCCTGGTTCTTCCACCGCCCAGACAGCTCATCTGAGCCCCAGCCAAGACAAGCCCCCAGACAGGCTCTCTCTCAGGGTCCTCTGTCCCAGTAGCCACAGCATCCTCCTGCCACCTGCCTGGACAGATGGGGTTCTGACCACCATTCCAACTTTGAGGATGCTGATGAGAGCCCAAGAGCATAGAGGTCAGAGGCACATCCCAGGACCCTGGGGCCAGCATCCAGAAGGCACCACCTTGGCTCTGGGAGAGAGGAGAAGGGTGGCAGGCAAGCCTAGAGATGACTGAACCAGGGGCCATCCGGCCTGGGAAGGGAGGGGGACACAGCCCAGGGGTCCTCTAAGGCCAAGTCAAAACCAACAGATGCCCAAGGAAGAAGGCCAAGTGTGGGCTGGCGGTCAGATAAAGGAGAGACAGGCAGCTCTCATGCCAAGCCAGAAGGCAGACAAGGGCTCGGTCTCACTGTGCAGCTCCCTGCCTGAGTCCCTCCTCTCTGTGGCTTGGCCTGAGCTCCCCCCAACCACTGCCCCCCGACACCTCCACAGGAACCCAGAGAGAGATGGGGCAGTAGATAGCTCAGCTGCCCGAGTTTATTTAGAGAAGACACAGTGAGGGCTGGGCCGGGCCTTCCTGTGGTCGCAGAGGAGGCGCTAATGGAGGACAGCAAGACGGGGACACTCCTTGTAAAGCGGTCGGTGGGAGATGAGGAAAAAAGAAAAGGGTCTCCCTCAGAGATGGCCCAGGCCAACTCCACCCCAGCCCCATCAGCCTCCACAGCCTCCCTGATCATTAGCAATCAAAGCTCTGCTTAGTTCCCTTGAGTGACGGGGAGCTCATTAATTCTCAAGTCAGCCAAAATTGGCAAAGATTTAAAAAATTATAAAACCCAGTGCTAGCAAGGATGCGGTGAGATAGGCAGGGCCAGGCTGGGTGAGCTCTCATGGTCAAGAAAGTTTTCCTGGGATGGAGCTAAAACCCATCTTCACTGGACCTTTCCTTGTTAGAATTCGTTCTCTCTGTGTGTCCATGAAAAACTTCTCCCTCTGGCCCCTAAAACACTTTGAGGATTTGACAGATCAATGTTCACATTCCCCCATCCCTACTCCAGCTGGCTTTCCCCCAAGGAAAGCAGCAATGTTTATTGAGCACCTACGATGTACAGGCACAGGCAATGACCCACTTTGCACTCCTCTCCACTCAGAGAGGAAATTTCAGCATTATATCCTCATATCACAGATTAAAAAAGAGGCTCTTAGAGGTCAAGCGACCTGCCTGAGTTAGCACAGCCAGGATCCAGGAGCCACAGACTTCAGAGCCCACACTTTTTCTAACACGTCAGGGTTAAATCTCCTTGGCTTTTTCCACTTCTTCTAGTGAAGACACAGTTTCAAGTTTGTTTGAGACCTCAGAAAGATAGAGGTCAGTCTCCACAGGAGAAAAAAGGGTCCAGAAACCACACAGCTAATGATGGGGCAGGGCTAAGATGAGCAGCCAAGACACCGGGATGATGCAATGGATCATAAGAGCTTAACCTTGCTTAACTGGGTCCAAATTCTCCTTCCTAGCTGAGTGTGCTTGGGTGAGTCAGGTCACCTCTATGAACTTCCAGTGCCTCATCTACAATGAGGATAATGGTGGTACCTACCTCATTGGTTATATAAAGAATAAATGAAATCTTATGTGTTAAGAGCCAGTTCATAGCAATAGCAAGTGATCCACATGGCTATTTTTCACTTGGTGGTGGTGGTGTTAGAACCCTCTCCCACTAGACTTCTGCTGCCAGACCCCTGTGGTCATCTGTGTTGAAAATATCTCTGAGAACCCTCGGAGATCACCCAACACAACTGCATCAGTCTACAGAAGACGCCATTGGGCTTCCGTTCAAGATGGCAGACCAAGTGCACACGGAGATCTCCCCAAATACTTGGAAATGACAAGAAAATGCTAACTGGCACCAGAGACCAAAGGAGAGGTGCCCAGTGACAAGAGTGCCCCCACCCATGGGAGTGTAGGGCCCCCTAACATATGAGGTCAGGGGCACACATTCTCAGAAGACTCTGACAAGGGAAAAATATCCTGAAGAGATAAGGAATATACAACCACTTCATGAAGTTCCCACCAACTCCCCAACTGGAAGAATTTACACCTGAGGAAATAGAGATTATCAGCGTAATCTTAAAAGAGTTTTACAATGACTAGATTAAGTGACTCAAAAAGATAAAGTAGAGAATACTAGCCATAAAACAAGAACAGGAGGCTTTGAAACAAAAACAGGTAGATACCAAAAAAAGAACTATTTATAGCTCAGATATGAAAAATATAGTTGCTAAAAAAACTCGAGAGATGGGTTGACTAGCAGAAGGAGAAATCAAGACCCAGATCGGGGGACAGACTTACCAAGGTCAGATGGAATTTTAGTGGCAGAGATGGAGCTTGAACCTGGAGCCCAGGTTTTAGAAGCCCAGAGCTGAGGTCTGATTCAGGAGCTGAGCCTTGGGGCCATTTGTGGCTTCCCAAGGGTGTTCTGTGGTTTCCCCCTCTCTCTTTCCCGCTTTTCTTTCTTTTGTCTGTATTATAAGGTTGCTGCTGAGCTGGACCCCAAAGTCCCTCCCTAACAAGGAACAGGGGTGCCATCCCCTGACTGAGTAGGGTGGGGTAATGAGAATGGAGAAGTGGTTAGCTGTCTTCTCCCAAGTTAGAATTGAATTATACAGAATCTTAACGTCAGAAGAGGAGTTGACTGAGCGAAACTAAGAGAAATAGCCACCATTGGCCACAGGATGCTGAGCTGGTGACCTATTCTCTCTGAGCCTCAGACTCTCATCTGTAAATTGGTTTCAAGGGTCCCCATCACATGCAGATGTTTTGAGAATTAAATAGTACGTTGTGTGTCCAAGACACCCAGCATGTCCACGTGGTCTCACGTGGAATGCTTGCTGGGGACTTAGCAACCCTCTTCTTTGAGCCCAAAGACACCCCAGATGAGGACAAAGCTACAGTCACTTGGGGACTCAGCCACCAGCAGAGGAGAGGGAAATTAAAAACTTTAAAAGGACAAAAAAAAAAGTGAGAAGAAAAGATGAATCAAAGGAGAGAGTGTAGGCTGCGTCACAAATTCCCCACCCACATGGCCAGAGGACAGCCCACAAGCTTTCCCTTTGCTCCATGCTAGGAGGGGAGCTAGAAATGACCACAAAGTCTCCGGTGGGTTTAAGACTTCTGAACACTCACAGGCAAATGTGGCATTTGTGTGGCCAAAGCACATCTGGAAACATTGTTCACCCCATCCCTTACAAGAGAGATACTCATTTGTTGTCATTTCAACAATGACATACCAGTTTTTTCCGGCTGAAATTGGCAAAGATTTAAAAAATGATAAAACCCAGTGCTAGCAAGGATGCGGTGAGATGGGCAGTGGTGGAGGCGCCAATTGCTTCCTGGCAAAGCAATTAGGCAATATGCAACAAACTTAGACTCACACCACGTCTGATGAATGAAGATGTCACTTCTCTCCCACCTGCGATCCTGCTCCAGGCTTCTCTCTGTTCTGGCCTCAGCAGCCCCAATATTCCTCCTCAAACACCGTTCCAGCCACCTAGAACTTCTTTCATTTCCTGAAAAGATGTTCTCTCACCTATATATGCTGTTCCTTCTGCCCAAAACACTCTTCATCTTCCCTTACCTCCTCCCTGGCCAAATCTTACTCATCCTTCAGGACTTAGATGTTACCTCCTACAGGAAGCCCACCGGATTGACCCCTCTCAGCTAGGCTGGGAGCCTCTCCTGGGCTCCCAGGGTCCCATGGGTTTCCACCATCACCACAGCGATCACTCCGAGTGTGCATTCCTCGTGTCCACAGATCTGAAGAATAGACACTCAATAAATACAGGAGGAGTGACATATTTGGAGAAGGGGGTGGGCTCTGTGTGGTCCCAGAAGGCTGAGCCCGGGCCGTGGAGACGGGGATGGAGGTGCAGGCTGGAGCCAGCCTCTGAAAGAATTTTCTAAGAATTCCAGCTCACTAACCTAGCAGAGGCCACCTTGAGAGGTAACGAGCTGCCCGTTACAGGAGGTGTGCAAGCAGGGAGTCAGAAACCACATCTCTCTGACTTCTTCTGCCCAGAACCAGGGGGCTGAAGACGGCGCCCTACCCCCCGAGCTGTTCCTCTGACTCAGAAGGCTGCCCAGGGAGGACGGGGGACCCACAGTGGCTGTTCCCATGGCCCTCCTGCCGCCCAGCCCATTCCTCAGAAGGGCCCTGGAGCCCCAAGAGCCTACACTCTCACAGGGTTCAGGGAGCCTGATAGAGCCTCGGGGCCCTGCACTCTCGCTCTGAGCAAACTCCTGCCTCATAAAAGCCCCAGTGAAACCGGCCTCTAAAACCGAGAACCCTCTGAGGGAACTCAGATTTCAAGGGGAAAATGCAAGGCATTCTGGGACTGCGGCCGGCCCTTCCCCCCACCCCTCAACCCCCTCCCGGGGCGCTTGGAGAGGCCGGAAGCCGTTGGTGCCTCTGTGCCCAGCCTGCAAAGCCAGCTGGAGTCCCGGGAGCCAGGAACGGGCTGATGGGCAGGAAGGGGGTGGGGGCAGGGGGGCTGGGGTGTCTGGAGCCAGCAGTCCCTGCCGTGCCAATGACACTGCATGACCTTGGACAAGTGCCTGGTCTTCTATGAACCTCAGGCTTTTCATCTGTCAGATGGGTACAAGGTTGGTAGGCACCCCAGGTACAAGCTGAGTCCCAAAACGCAGTGGGACTGCGTTGTTCTGTTCTTGAACTCCATGAGCTTCAGGGAGGCCCTGGGACTCACGGGGTCTGACCCGATGGCTGGACCGTGTCACACCTGAGTGTCGGGTCCGTGGAAACTCATGCAGAACAGAATTCATCTCAGGGACCTTAAGCCCTCGGCCCCTGATCAGATGGGTCCGTCGGGCTCTGTCGCCCTCTCTCTCCAGCTCAAACCAGAACATCCTCCAAAATGAGAGAAGCCTCAGGTCCCCGGCGCCCAGGCGGGCTGGGGTCCAGCTGCCTGGCAGAAGCTCGAGGTCCCCTACGCAGCCCGGAGATGGTGTCACCAGGAAGGGGTGAGGGCACCTGGCCCCAGTTCCCACACAGGCCCAAGGGAAGGAAGCTCAGAGGTGCCCTGTGTCCAGTCAAGATCAGGATCCAGCCAGGAGGGCCTCTTCTCCGGGCACCTGAGTCGCCAAACCCCTCTGCAAGGGGCTGGACCCCAGCCAGGCCCACCGGGCCCTACACGCACATCTCAGTAATCCTACACCAAACCTCGTGGCTCTGACTCCTCTCACTCAGCTCCAGCCACGTGGGTCTCCTCCCTGTTCCCCCAACACGCCAGGCACAGCCCCGCCTCGGGGCCTTTGCACGGGCTGTTCCCTCTGCCTGGAACACTGTTCCCTCACATACCCACACGGCCTCTCCCTCACCTCCCTCGGGTCTGCCCTCCTCAGCAAGGCCTGCCCTGACCCCTAGGCTAAATTGCCACCTGTGCACACACCCCCATTCATTTCCTCTCCTTCTTATCTGCTTCATGCTTATTTGGGGTACTTTTCACTCCCTTACTTTTTAATTACTGACTACCTTAGAATCCAGCCCCTGAGGGCGCCCCTCTGTGTCCTCAGTGCCTAGAACAGTACCTGGCACACAGTAGGCGCTTAATAACTATTTGTTGAGGGAATGAATGAATGTGAACAATGTTATTTAACTTGCACAACTTCCCTGCAAAGCAAGTTCTCCCCTTTTTTGCCACAGAAGCTCAGAGAGGTACAGCGTCTGGCCCAGGGTCACACAGCTGGTCACGAGTGGGTTTGGAATCTGGGCAGCTGGACTCCAGAGCCCACCCTTTCGAGCCCAGGGATACATTCGCAAGGGTGGCAGGTCCCAAAGGCACGTCGAGGCTGAGACGCAGCTCCCGGCTCAGGACTCGGTGCCCATGGAGCCCCAGGGCCTCGGTCTCCCTTCTGTGAAATGGGCCCAGGAGCGGGCTGAGAGAAGCAGCTTCCGGCCCTGGAGCCCTGCCCTCCACCCTAGGGGTGGCCGTCCCTCCCCCATCTCCGAAACTGCACTCAAAGCAGGGACACCCCACTTTACCAGCCCCCACCCCAAGCCTGGGATATGCCACGGCTTCCGGAGACAGGCCAGAGCTGCGTCCCTGAGGACCTCAGGCGCCAGAACTGGACCCTGTGACTCCTCTGGGTCCCTGAAACCCCCACTGGCGTCATCCGAGCCCTTTCTGGGTGCCCAGCCCTGCCTGTGCTAAACGCTTCACAGACGCTATCTGCCGGAGAGATCTTTTCACCACACAAGTCAGATTATGCCACTTTCCAGCTTAAAACCTTCAACAGATCAAGACCACACTCCCTCACCCCACCCACGGGGCCCCGCACAGTCCAAATGAAGCTGGTCCCCTCCATGGTCTGACCACTCTGGCCTTCCGACCGCTCGGACTCACCACAGGGCCTTTGCACATGCAGTCCTGCTGCCTGGAATGTTCTTCGTTCCCTCCTCTAGTTTCCTTACTCTCATCCTTTGCTTGCAACTCCTCCCAGAAGCCCTCCCGGACCTCCCAGGGTAGATCAGGTGCCCCCACTCTGTGCTTACTGAACACCAAGTGTTCCTGCTTCTTAGCATTTTTTATCGAAGTAATTTCACATTCACGTGTGTCATTAATTGACTAACTTCTCTTTCTCCCAGGAGACAGCGCCCGTGTTTTTTCTCCCCAGTATATTCCTACCCCAGGGCCTGGCACACAGTAGGTGCTCAATAAATACTTGTTGAATGAATAAATGAGTGCACGGAATCCTGGCATTACCCTCAAGCTCCCATTCTGCAGGTGGGGAGACTGAGGCTTGCTCATCTGACTCCTTCTCTGCAGATCCTGCCCCCCACCACCTCCAGGGCAGCCTCCTAGCCTCCCTCCAGCTTTGGGGCAGTGGTTCTAAGCCCAGGGGATGTTTGTCAGTGTCTGGAGACATTTGGTTGTGACGACGAGTGGAGGATGCTACTGGCTTCTAGAGGGTGGAGGCCAGGGACGCTGCTCAACATCACACAGGACGAAGAATTATCCAGCCACAAATGTCAATGGTGTGTGGTGGAGAAACCCTGCTTCACAGGAAGAAAAGAACGGGGGCCGGCCCTGTGGCTTAGCGGTTAAGTGTGCACGCTCCACTGCTGGCGGCCCGGGTTCGGATCCCGGGCGTGCACTGATGCTTCGCTTCTCCGGCCATGCTGAGGTGGCGTCCCACATAAAGTGGAGGAAGACGGGCATGGATGTTAGCCCAGGGCCAGTCTTCCTCAGCAAAAAAAAAAAAAAGAGGAGGATTGGCAGATGTTAGCTCAGGGCTGATCTTCCTCACAAAAGAAAAAAAAAAGGCACCATCAAATGACAGTTCCACAGAGTGAAAAGGCAACCACAGAACGAGAGGAAATATTTGCAAGTCATATATCTGATAAGGGATTAATATCCAGAATCTCTAGAGAACTCTTAAAATTCAACCACAACAACAAAAAAAACAACGTGATTTAAAAATGGGCAAAGGACTTCAGGAGACGCTTCTCCAAAGAAGATATACAAATGGACGATAAGTACAGGAAAAGATGCACCACGTTACTCATCACCAGGGAAATGCGCATCAAAACCACAATGAGATGTCAGCTCACACCTATTAGGATGGTGACCACCAAAAACACAGAAAATAACACGCGTTGGAGGATGTGGAGACATCGGAGTCCTGTGCACGGCTGGCGGGAATGTAAAATGGTACAGCCGCTGTGGAAGGCACTAGGGTGGTTCCTCAAAAAATTAAAAATAGAATTACCATACGGATCCAGAAATTTCTCTTCTGGGTCTACACCCAAAAGAGTTGAAAGAGTCTCAAAGAGATATTTGCACACCCGTGTTCACAGCGGCGTCATTCACAGTAGCCAAAATGTGGAAGCAACCCAAGTGTCCACCAGTGAATGACTGGATAAGCCAAATGTGCTCCATCCATTCAATGGAATATTATTTAGCCTTAAAAGAAAGAAAATTCTGACAAGTGCTACAAAACTTGGGAAAAAAGAAGAGAGGGGCACAGAGCTGGTGGTCATGTCTGGGGCATGGGCTGGTGTGCCTGTGGAACCCACACATGTCCAGCCCCAGTGGCTCCCACCTCCCTTGAGGGAAAAGCCCAAGTCCTCCCTGTGGCCCACCAGGCCCTGCCCGACCTGCCCCGTCCTCTCTCTGCCTCTCTCCCCCTCGCTCCCTCTGCTCCAGCCACACAGGCCTCCTCGCTGTTCCTCCAACACATCAGGCCAGGTCCCGCCCCAGGGCCTTTGCACGGGCTGTCCCCTCTGCCTGGAATATTCTTCCATTCCAACAACATCTGCATGGCTGGTCCCCTCTCTCAATGCCCATAACCCTCTCTGCTCCCTCAGGGGACAGTCCCTGCACCCACTCAAGCCCCTCAGCCTCGGACTTGAAGTTTGGGGAAGAAGACCCGGCCGGGGTGCAGTCTCTGAGTCACAAACCTCCAGCCCGTTTGTTCCAAGTGAATCAGTGATTTCCACCCTCAGCGCCAACCACGGGCGGGCGGGGGCGTCCCACCTCCTCTTCCCCCCTGAGCAGGGTCCCGAGCCCCGGGCACCTGCTGCAGCCAGATGCCGGGCACAAAGTAAGGGCTCAAGAAACGTCTGAATGACAGCGCAGTATGGAGAGGTAGAGACGGAGAGACAGAGAGGGAGAGAAACAGACGGCCAGAGAAAGAAACAGGCAGAGCAGGAAGGGCGGAGAGGGAAGGAGAGAGGGAGGCAGGAAAAGAGAGAGACAGAGCTGACCGCCACCAACCCACCAGCTACAATCCCACACGCACGGACTCCAGCAGACAGCCGGAGGTCTGTGACCACTAATTGTCTATGACAAACACCCCCACCTTCCACGGCCACTGGACCCTCACAGCAGTCACGCCAGACCCCAGCTTCCCCCAAATCTGTACCATAACTGGATCCCCACAATAGTCAGGCCCCACAGCAGACCGACCCGGAGAACAAGCCCCCAGGGGTCTGCACACAGCTGGACCCGCCAGGTCCCAGAATGCAGTTGGACTCCCCAGTGACCAACCCGGCCCTCCACAACAGCCAGACCCCCAGAAAACCACACAAGAGCCGGATCCCACCCCAGTCCCTGAAGCACCATCTCCTGAGACCTCGACCCCTCACCCGGTCCCCAGCCCAGACACACCCCCCCCCACGGACAAGTATAGTCACCCGCGAGGACCGGGGCTGCCAGCCCCTTTTTGGAGTTGCACAGAGCCTGCACACCATGCAGGGAGCAGGGGCCGGGTGCGGGGGCGACACCCACGGAAGGAGCAGAGGGACCCCAGAGGAGCTGGAAGCCTGCTGATGCGAAAGGGCAAGGAGAGAAGCGAGGAGAAGGTGGGCTGCGGGGAGAAAGTGGGCGGCGGGGGAGGACACGGGTGGCGGAGAGAAGGTGGCTGCAGGAGGGGCCCCCGAAATGGATGTCAGCATCAGGGACCGAAGCCTGATGTTCCCACACACGGCTCCCTGGGGCCTGGTCCGGGACCCCCTCCTGCCTGCCAGCCCTCCCTGCCCCTCTCCCAGGAAAATGGTGTCAGAGGAGGCAGAATCTCAGAAGGAGAGGAGAGGACCCTCACGTCGGGGAGAAGCCTGTTCTCCCCTCGACCCACCGTCCAGAGACTGGGGGCTGGATGGGGCAACAGAGGCAGCGGCAGACAGAGACCAAGAGAGACGCATAGGTAAGGAGAGACACAGAGAGAATCCCAAAGAGAGACAGACCCTCAGAGACCCAGAGAGAGAGAGCTAGAGACACGGAGAGACACAGAGAGACAGAGACGGGCCGGGAAAGCCCTAAGAGAGCAGCAAAGCCTCAGACAGAGACACACGGCGAGAGGAGGGACACTGGCAAGAGAGACAGAGACCGGCTGAGATGGGCAGGGGCCGTGGTCTGGTGTGGGGTCCCCAGCCCCCGGAACGTTGGCCAGCCCAGCTGGACTCCCACTTGCACACGGGGCTCACCTCCCGGGTGGCTGTTTCCCCGCCGCGTCCTGTGAGCCACAGCAGCTGCGTGGGGCCTGCAGACTCCTCCGCGGTGGAGAGAGTCACACGTTTCCGTCAAGGTGACACCCCGGCCCCCAGCCTATAGCTCGTGGCTTTCCCCGCAGGGCTGTCCCCCACCTGGCGTCTGCCCAGGGAGCAGGTGCCGTGGTCTGGCTCAGGCTCAGGGTGGGTCACCAGGGAGCAAACAGCCCCACCAGGAGGGCACACAGGGACAGGGGACCTGCTGGTCCAGCCACCGGGGGCCCACGGAGAGGGTCCGGGCTGGCCACAGCTAGAGTCTCTCATTCCAACCCCCTAAGATCCTTCTAGAAAGATCAGGAGGGCAAAAGGTAGAGGGCCCTCCCTCTCCTTACATCCGAGGACACTCCCCTGCTCAAACACCCTCTGTGGCTCCCCACTGACTGTCAGATTCTCTAATTCCTTGCCCTAGACAGACTCTCTCTGTCCCGTCTACCCACCAGAGGAAACTGAGGCACACAGCAATGAATTAACGTGCCCCCCAGGGAAGGGTGGGGCCAAATCTTGATGAGTTTTCTGAGTGGACATCCATAAACGGGGGACGGAAGGTATTCCCGACAGAGGGAACAGCATATGCAAAGGCTCAGAGGTAAGGATCAGCATGGATATATCTGGGGAACCCCAGAAGTAGGTGGAGGGACGTGGTCACAGCTGCTTGTAGGAAAGATCCTGCATGTGGCCCCAGGCGTGTCCTGGGCTTGAGGAAGGAGACTGAGCCACACTCCACGTCCTGTGATGGGGTCGGAGGCCGGATTTGAGGAAGATTCGCCCCGAGGTGGGATTGAGCGGGTCTTGACTTGGGAACAGCGGCGCCTGGTGGGCGCTCTGAGGAACTGCATCCTCCTTCCTCGGTGCCTGCAACATTTATTGTGAGCCCAGCGGCGCTCCCGGGGTATTAAAATATTTTTTAACTCCTCCTTCCTGTAAAAATAAATTCATTCTCAGCAATCACCATGAAATGAAACAAATAATCATAACGGCCGGAAAAGAAATACAGACGGTGAAAATTTGCTTAATGCCTGATATAATAATATTTTATGTAAATAATTGCCCAGTAACTACACGAATTTTAATAAAACTGAAATATCCGCGAACAGGACCATTTGGGAAGCCACTAAGTCGTACCGCTGATGTGTCATTTTATTTTCTTGATTCGTTCTTTAGTGTTCAAACAAGAAACAATTTAAAAAGAATAAGTCTCATACACTTTAAACGTCTTACAACTTTGTCAAATATACTCCCAAAAAGCTGAAAACATTAAATAAATAAAATGAAACGAAAAAGTTTCCATTGTAAAGATATTCAAATCCATCACTCTAGTTCACATAAAAACTAACATTTACACTTGCCAATGAAAAATACTGTATATCATAGTTTGCGATGCTTCGCTGTTTTAATAAACACAAATAAAATCTCCCAGTGACCCCAGAAAAGTGCAGAATAATAATTATTATTATTATTTGCTGCCTGCGTAACTGCTAAGGGTCCAGCACTCTTCTAATCACTTTATACGTAATTACCTCCTTCATTCCTCACCTAACCTGTGAGGCAGGCGCTATCATAACCCCATTCTACAGATGAGGAAACTGAGTCACAGAGGGGAAAAGATAACAGCCCAAAGTCACACAGCGAGGAAGTGATGAAACCAGATTTGAACCCAGGGGGACCGCCTGCAGGGCGTGTGTTCTTGACGTCTGGGCTCTATCGAGCTAGACTGGGGTCAGGAGGAGGGTAGCTAGGGACCATTCTCTGAGGACATGGCGTTTGCTCTGAGCTCAGGAGGACAAGCAAGGTTAGCCAGGAGGAGCAGAGGAAGGGCAATTTAGGCAGAGGGAACAGCAGGGGCAAAGGCCCTGAGGCAGGAGTAAGTTTGGCAAGTTGGAGGAACAGAGAGGAGGCCCGTGGGGCTGGATCTGAGTGAGGTGGAGACAGCAGCAGGAGATGAGGTGGGAGATGACAGCAGGGGATTTATCGTGCAGGGCCTCAGGGAGCCACAAAAGGTTCTAGGCAAGGAAGGAGTGACTCCAATTTCTTCTCTCCTGTTGTGCAGCCTCTGGCATCACTTGGAATCAGTCAGGGCTATAGTACCCCGTCATTCACTCAAACAGTAAACTAAGGTTGCTGTGAAGGTATTGTGTAGATGTGGTTCACATCTTCAATCAGGTGCCCTAAAGTAAAACAGATTACCTTCAATAATGTGGGTGGGCCTCACCCAATCAGTTGAAGGCCTCTCAGAGAGAAAACTGAGATATCTCAAAGAAAGAGTTCTGCCTCAAGACTGCAGCATCAACTCCTGCTCGAGGTTCCAGCCTGCCCCGCAAATTTCAGACTTACCAGCCCCCATGATTGCATGAGCCAATTGCTTAAAATAAATCTCTTAATATATATCTATATGTCTTATTGGTTCTGTCTCCTGGAGAACCCTGGCTGATAGAGGGGACATCCCCCTTACCGCCACCCAGCAGGAGGAGGTGGGGATGTGGAAGACGAGATGAGCCAGACTGAAGGCCCTGGGGTGATGGGAGAGGCAGAGAAGGTAAGGCTGGGGCATGGGGGTCTGCAGACCCAGGCAGGAGGAAGCCCGCGAGCATTCTCAGCCCCCTGTCCATGCCTCTCGGGCCCCTCAGCCTTCCTGGGCAAGCTGTACTGCTCCACCATCATGAAATCTGGATGGTCCCCCCACCCATGGAGGGCAGGGTGGGGTAGATTCAGGCACAGTCCACACCTCCAGAACCCAACCACAGTCAGGGCATGAGCAAGCATAGGGCATGGTTGTGTTGGACTTTGGGGGGGGGGGTCAAAAAAATCAAGTGGTGGCCTGTTGGGGTATTGGGGGACAAAGGACTCTTAGGTGCAGGAGTCCCGGGCGGTAGCCTGGTGAAGAATTTAGGGGTTGCTGTGTCAACCTGGCAGAAGTACAGCTGTTGACACACGGGTGTTGGGGCTGCCATATATGTTGAGTGTTGACTGGTAAGGACTTTGGGAACTGAACTCAGGGGGGATCAAGGTGACAGCTGCATGGGGAGCCCGGTGTTGCATGCTGGAGTAAGGAAAACACACTGAGGGCCGGGCGCTGGCCTGCGTTGCCCTTTATCTGGTGGAAGGTTGGAGTATGAGAGTGGGTTTGGCCAGTGGATAGCGGGGATTTTAGCAGAACTAGGTGCGCATGGGATTTCCATGTCTGAGGCAGGGTGTTGGAGGCGGGCCTCTTCGGATATTGGGTGTGCTGGGTGTGTTCTGATTGAGGAAGAGTTCAGAAATGTTGAAGAATAGATGTGCCACCCAGTGGGGTGTCCATTTGCTGGACCGTTTTGGTGTTTGGGTGTCAGCGTCTCAGACGACGGCCAGTGTTTGGGATACAAAAGCCATCGAATGTTGGAACGTCCATACATGGCGTGATGAGGTTTGGGTGTGAGTATATTGCCTGTCGTCTGATGGGAAGTTGGGGTGTTGACATTATTGTACGCTGGGATGTGCATGTGCTAGGTTTAGGGGGTCTGAATGTCTTGAGTGTTGGGGTGCTTCAGTGTTGACCAGTCTGGGTAATGAGGCATCAGTGCTGGCTAATGGGAAATTGGGACGTTAGATGCTAGAGTGTCATCCTACGCCCCGAATGTTGGTATCCCATGTTGGATAACGGGGTGCTGGCTTGTTCAAGTATTGCAGGGTCAATGTGTTGGGTGTGGGCTGGTGGGAGACTGAGACTGGGGTAGAAGTATTGGGGGTGCCCACAGATAGGGTGTGTGGGTACTGGCCCACTGCAGCATTGCAGGGTCAAAGTGTTGGGGAGTTGAGTACGGATAGAAGACAGCCCAGGGTGCTGAGTGTTGGGAAGGTCATCAACTGGAAAGGGCCTTTGGGTGGGATTACATGAGCCAGAGTTAGATTGGGGACTGGGGCATCGGGCACCAGGAGTGGGGGGCAGTAGGCTTGGAGGCTCAGCCAGCCCCTTTCCCCCACGCTGGCACTCATGTGTAGACCCAGCAGCTGCTGGCACTCATGTGTAGACCCAGCAGCTGCTCCAGAGTGTGCACATTGGGGCAGACACCTTCACTCACCCTTCCCACCCAGCCTGCACCTGCCTTGTAGGACATCCAGCCATGGGAGGTGGCCTCCCATACGGTGATCCCGTAACTCCAAATGTGACTAAGGCTGGAGAAGGGGGGGGAGTTCATACAGACGGGCACATACCAATGGAGCAGCCACCTCCCCACCTCCCTGGGGAGAGCAGGTGCTGCCGGGATGGGGCTCAGGTATAGTCGCTGATGTCAGCACCCTGCACCTTAGAGAGGCCGGAGGAACTGACCTTGGCATCGCCGTGGTTGACCAGCACGACACTCCGGGCTGCGAGGTCATGGAGGCCATTCAGACCTGAGAGCCACCTTCTCTGACCCAGCTGAGCAAAGGCCAGCTCACCATGCATTGAACAGACACTTATTGAGCGCCGACTGTGTGCAGGCACTGTGCTGAGAGCCAGGAACACAGCATGAACGGGACAGGCAAAAATCTCTGCCCTCGCAGATGGGACGGAAAACAAACAAGATAAATATGGAAATGCTATGTCGTATGTGAGCTGATGATAAGTGCTAAGGAGAAAAACAAAACAGGAAAGATACTGGTGATTTCATCCGTCTCGTGGCTTTAAATATCATCCATGTGCGGTTGGTCAGAGGATACAAACATCCGGTTAGAAGATGATTGAGTTCTGGGGGTCTCATGCACAGCATGGTGATTATAGTTAACGATATTGTATCGTATACTTGAAAGTTGCTAAGAGAGTAGATCTTAAATGTTCTCACCACAAAAAAGAAATGGTAATTATGTGTCGTGTTGGAGCTGTTAGCTATTGCTACAGTGCGAATCAATTTGAAATATATAAATGCATCAAATCAACAATGGTACACCTTAAACTTTCACAATGTTACATGTCAGTTACATCTCAATAAAGCTAGAGGGGAGAAAAGAATGGGTAAGGATTCAACTTGGGGGAAAAAATCAATGTAAATGTCTAACAATAGCTGATTGGTTAAAGAAACTTTGAACCATCCATCCAAAAATAATTTTTTTAATAAAAAAATAATTTCTAACTCTCAGAATCTCCTATTTGCCTAAGTGTGAAGAAATCCAACTAAAATACTGGAAAACACAACATAACGCGAGGTCTCTTTTGGAGAAATAGATCAGAAAATTTCTGGAAACTGCACTAGCGTTTACCCTGATTGACCAGATGTGATCTTATGACCAATTGCCACGGATGCAACTTAAAAATTCATTGAGATTTAGTCCAACACTTTACAAAATCATATGCAATTTCAGGAACCTCTTTCATTAGTGATGACGATAAAAGAAGGACCAGTTCTGATATTTAAACGATTTTATGTCTGGAGTGAAGATCTTTTCCAACATCACGAAACATTTGGTATCGACTCTCTTGTCTTTTGATTTGGCACCTACTAAAATTGGACTAATAAAGGAACATTTAATTATTATGACTCTTTTGTTGTTAACTATTATCAGCAGAGGTTATCTTTGATGTTTAAAAAAAAAACTAAATGCATTGGCTACCTAGACACACTTTTTACAGCTTTGAAACATTTGCACAGTTAGAGGAATGAGAGAAATTTGACCAAAGAATTATTAAAATCAAGCTAAAACTTTAAAAAAAATAAATCACCCATACACCATGATTCCCAAATTGATGCCTCTGGTTGCACCCTCGCTGGCCCCCTGTGGGGGTCTCACAGACATCTGAAAGGTAATAGGACCCTGAATGTCTTTGTCAGCTCAGTTCAGGACAGATCAGTCCTTCCAGCTACTCACCAGAGGCTCTGGAGTGGCCCTAAGCTCCTCTTTCTACAGCCCGCATCCAACCCCTCAGCAAACCCTGGAGCTCTGGCTCAAAGTGTAGCCAGAATCAACCCACTTGTCCCCACCTGTGCCACCTCCACCTGGTCCAACCCCATCACGGCTCAGCTGGACCAGCACAGCCACCTCCAGCTCCCAACCTGGCCCCCCACCACAATCTGTCCTCCCCACTGCAGCCACCAGAGGGCGCCTGTGAGCACCTGAGTCAGGTCCCCCCTCCTCTGCCCACAGCCCTCCAGGGCTCCCACCTCCCTCAGGGTAAGTCCTTCTCCTGGCCCACACAGCCCTGAAGAACCTGCCCCCCATCCCCTCCCTGCCCTTCCCTCCTCCCTCTCTCCCCCTGCTCACTGTGCTCCAGACACACGGGCCTCCTTGCCGCTCCTCCAATACAGCAAGCGCAATCCTGCCTCAGGGCCTTTGCACAGGCTATTCTTTCTGCCTGGAACACTCTTCCCCCAGATGTCAGCACAGCTCCTTCCCTCCCTCACTTCCCTCAGGTCTCTCCTCAATGTCACCTCCTCAGTGAGGCCTCCTATGGCCCCAAGGCTAAATAACCATGCCCCACCTTCACTCTTCTTCTTATCCTGCTTTGCGTTAATTCAGATTTATTCGTGTAGTGTAGCGTCTGTCTCTGCCATTATAATGCCAGCCCCTAGAGGGCAGGGACAGCTCCCCTCTGTGTCCCCAGTGTCTAGAACAGACTCAGCTGCCTGGGATCAGATCCCAGCTCCACCGCTGCCCAAGGTGGGGCCTAAGGCAAGTTACTTGCCCTCCCGGGGCTTCCTCTTTCTCATCTGTAAAGTGGGGACAATCATCGCCAGCAACGAGCTCACACAGGTGGTGGGCTTGGAAGGTGACTGGCATACAGTAGGTGCTCAATATGTGCATATCTATGCCAAGTGTCTTTCCCTGTGTTTCAGCAATTACCCAGATGGGTGTGTACACAGGCAGGCGTGCACCTGTGTGCCCCCACACCTGTGTGTCCGCACACCTGTGTGTGTGCACCTGCAGGCATGGCGTCCACACAGGGGCAAATCTAGTCAACCGTTGCAGACCTGGCCTGGCCCCCATCTCTTCCCCATCCAGACCCAGTGTCCAGGGACCCCGCTTCTGGCCTGGCATGAGCCCCACCATGCCCCCCCTCCACCAGCTCACCTGGTTCAGGAGTGGATTTTCCATCTGAGTTGAGGCTGTCCATCCACTTCTAAAGGTCATGGGGTTAGCAGGATCCCAGCTGGGGGGGGCTCTCTGCTGCTCCCATGAGACCCACATTCTTTTGAGGACTCTGCAGGGGCAGTGCTGGGAGGGGACCCTCTTTGGCTCCACAGCGGACCCCTCTCCTCCGTCCCAGTCCCCTCTAGGGTCAGGATTCATCTCCCACCCACCTGGCTCCATCCCGAGCCCTCACTTCTGAGATGCCCGCCCGACCCATGGGGACCTCTGCGGACAGGCGGGCTGGGAGAACGAGAGGAGTCACCCCAGGCAGGCTTCAACTAGCTGGGGGCAGAGGAACCAGGACAGGGGGTCCTCTCCTCCCGGGAGCCCATAACAGTGCCTCCGCCAGCCCAGGGCAGACCGGACAGCATCAAGCACGACCCCTCAGGAATGCAATATCCGCCCACCTGGTCCTGGTTCACGAGGTTTTCCTATAGATCAAAAGCAGTGCATGTGTGCCCTGCTCTTTCTGCGGCCACAGTCTGGGGCTGCAGGGGCGAGGGAGAGGATGTCACCACTGCAGCCACCTGGACCCCCTCCGGTGGTGCCCCCCCCCGAGTCTCAGTTTCCCAAAGACACGTGTGGGCTCTGCACACCAGAGCTTCGTGGAGAAGCAGCAAAGACTGAGGGACACAGGGCAAGCCCCACTCAACCTCCAGACCTCCAGGTAACAGGTGGCAGGGAGGAGGGGACAGAGGAATGACCGTGTCCACAGGCAAACACACAGTTGTCCATGGTGGTCACTCACCACCCAGAGTGGGACACCCGGCATCCATGGTGGATCCTCAGCCACTCATAGAGGGACACGGCATCCTCAGCAGGGGGGCTTGAAACTATTCCCTTGGGGAAAGGCAGAGTCGTGTCCACACCGCGTTGGTTTCCTGTGACTGTCATAATGAATTACTACAAACTTTGCAGCTTAAGTAACACACATTTGTGACCTTACAGTTCTGGAGGTCAGGAGTCTAACACAGGGCTCACCACGCTAAAAAGGCATCCGCAGGCTGCCTTCCTTTCTCGAGGCTTCAGGAAAGGATCCATATCCTGGTCACTCGGGTTGTTGGCACATTTTACTTCCCTTGCGGTTGTAGGACTGAGGTCTCTCTTTCCTTGCAGGCTGTCAGCTGAGAGCCGTTCCCAGCTTCTAGAGGCACCCGCATTCATTCCTTGTCTGTTGGTCCCCTTCGTCATCTTCAGATCCCACAGCAGTAGGTCAAATCCCTTTCATCCTTCAAATCTTTGCTCCTCTTCTCCCATCTCATTTCTTTTTTGGGGGGTGGGGGATTTCTCTTTTCCTTTTTTTTTTTTTTTTTTTTAAGCAACATTGTTCTTTATGAGTCTGGCTTTCTTTTTTTTTTATGAGGAAGATCGGCCCTGTGATGACCTCTTTTTTGCTGAGGAAGATTGGCTCTGAGCTAACATCTGTGCCCATCTTCCTCTATTTTGTATGTGGGACGCCGCCACAGCATGGCTTGATGAGCAGTGCGTAGGTCCAAGCCGAGATCCAAACCCAGGAACCCTGGGCCACCAAAGTGGAGCACGTGAACTTAACCACTACGCCACCAGGCCGGCCCCCACATCTCATTTCTGACCCAGATAGGAACGGTTCTCTGATTTTAAGGGCCCATGTGATTAGACTGAGCCCACCTGGATAATACAGGAACAGCTCCCATGTCAAAATCTATAACCATTATCACATCTGCAGAATCTCTTTTGCCATGACTATGTGAGAAAACATACTCAAGGTTCCAGGGATTAGGATGTGCACAACTCTGGGGGACGCAGGCATTATTCTGGCTGCGACACGCAGTTGGACACCACACAGGTACACACAGGTCCATGGCTCACTCATGGGGCACCTTCATGCAAATTAGAACAAGTCATCACAGTAAGCTGCCAAGTCATTGCAATAGATTGACTTTGATAAAATGAGACCCTTGACTGCCCTCCGCTGGAAAGTAGTTGAAATAAATTTCCATATTGACCACGTCCCTGATGCAAATGGCACCCTTCAACGATGGCGCCCTAGCGCAGAGAAAATCTATGCCCGGCCCAAAACACACACACACACAGATCAATTTAGAGTCGAACACTTGCACGCTCACATCCCACAGTGAAACCAGCTGACACCTCCCACAGAATGGTTTTGTTTTGAGCCATTGGTGCAAGGGTCCAGTCTAGGGTTAAGCGTAGATTTCCAACAGCAGAGAGAGGATAGCTCGTCCTGGGGGAGCCTGTGAACACTGAGGGCAGCTGACCAATGATCGCTAAGGGTTCACGCTTGGAGTTACAGGAGGGCTTGCTGACAGCAGGCAACAGGAAGGAGCCATTGGGATGGCACACGAGGGGGCACCCTCAGAGGTGTTAAACCCCAGACAAGGATTGGGTCCTGCCCATGGACATTCACTCCCTGGACAAATATTTATTGTCAGCCACGTGCCAAGCACTGTTCTAAGGCAAGTGGTGGACAAGACATATGTGGCCCACTGACAAGGTGGGAACGGTCCCTGTAAGTCAAGGAACAAAGAAATATTCCCTAAATCACCATGGCAGGGGACAAGAGAGTGGCTGTGACCATCCCATCCATTCCTGGATAGCACATTCCTCTGAGAACAATGCAGGGAAAGACTACAGAGTTCCCAAGCTAGCCCACAACAGTCTGTTTAACCCATAATGCAGTGAAAGATGGAAAGGTATGGAATGGGGGAAGGAGTGATGGAGGGAATGCAGATAGGTGACAAAGAGAACCCCACAACAAAGAAATTCAAATATCCATATAGAGGAAGCCACCTTCCATAACTAGACTGGTGGGCTAGCCTGCGGTTATGGTCTCTGATTACAAGTTCTCTTCTTTTGAGAAGTGAAAACACCTCTTAGAGTCAAAATCCTTTAAGTTTTAAACTGACAGGGGCCAGCCGCGCAGCATAGCGGTTAAGTGCATGCGCTCCGCTGCTGGCGGCCCGGGTTCAGATCCCGGGCGCGCACCGACGCTCCACTTGTCAGGCCATGCTGTGGCGGCATCCCACATAAAGTGGAGGAAGATGGGCACAGATGTTAGCTCAGGGCCAGTCTTCCTCAGCAAAAAAGAGGAGGATTGGCATGGATGCTAGCTCAGGGCTGATCCTCCTCACAAAATAAAAAAAATAAATAAATAGACTGACAATGCCAACAATCACCAGCAAACGTGTATGGGAGATTGAGAGCAAAAAATAATAACAATAGCCACAATTTTTGGCAGCTCCTCCGTCAAGATACGGCTTCTCTTTCTCTTCCTCCTGATTCTGGATTTGACCAGGTGACTTGTTTGGGACAATGAAGCCTTAGGAAACACGCCACCAGTGGAAGCTTGAGAAGGGCTCACACGCTGGGGTTTACCCTCTCTGCTTTTCCTGGTAGTTCTCTGTAGGACTGAGCTTGAGCTAGCCTCCTGCAGAGGCCACGTGAAGGAGAACCAAGGCACCCCAGCAGACACCCTGTGACGACCAGACATGTGGTGAAGCCCTCCAAGATCATTCAGCCCCAGCCAACCCACTGGCTAACTGCAGTCTCATGGGTCACCCAAGCAAGACCAGCCAAAGAACCACTCAGCTGAACTCAGCCCAAACTGCCAGCCCAAAGAATCAAGCGTTAATCAACGACCATTGTTTTAAGCCACTACATTTTAGGGTTGTTTGTTACACAGCAAAAGCTAACTGATACAATGTTCAAACACACTCTCTTTGGAAGAAGACACATGCTCATAAAAAGGCAGCCACTAATTCCCTGACATGAACCACACGGACAAAGACATTGGTGTAGCCACCATGTATGTTTCAGTGTCACGAATTCTGCTTTATTCACAGAACCACTAGGTGGCAGGCATTCTTTGTCTGGTTCAAACTTCCACTTAAACGAGAAGTATAGGCTACGGAATCCACTTGTGTCTCCACCTAAAAAAAAAAAAAAACTATTATTATTATGTGAATTTTGCAGATGAGGAGACTGAGGCACGGGGAGATGACATCTCTTGCTGGTAAGGGGTAACGCCAGGATTGGCATCCAGTTCTGACTCTGTAGTTAATTGCTACGTGGGACTGACACCCAGCTCTGTCACTGATTACCTATGTCACTCTGAGCAACACGTTGTGCTCTTGTGACTCTGTCTCCTCTCATGTTAAATGAAAGAACCGAACTACAAGCAGGGGTTCCTAACCTGGATTGGGCAACCATGATACTATATAAGTGTCTAAAAAATCTTTTGGGTAAATATATGGTGGGGAGAGGGGGCAGTGGATCGGAGGTGGTCTTTAGATTCGGTTAGATTCCCAAATGAGTTTGTGATCCAGAAAAGGTTAAGAAACACTGGGCAATATGTTCTCGAAGGCGATCCCAGGGGTCAGGTTTCTATTCAAGTTGACACCCAATGCTACAATTACAATTAGGCAGAAACCAAGCGATCCTTTACAATTAGGAAGAGTTTGGGCCAGACCACAGCAGCACTGAACTGTGGTCAAGGTTAAGCATGACCCTGGTGTTAATTCCAGGCTTGAGTGGAATGCATCTTTCTTACCCACCCTGCACGCTTGTCTTGGAACTAGACCAGTTCTGGCCTTGTCCCCCGGGTCGCGACGTGCCCAGCAGCTTCTTCTGACCCCTGCTCCCTGCAAAGTTCTGTTGCTGCAGCTTCGACCTCTGAGCCCTGACCCTCGGCACTCTGAGAAAGCAGTTAGCAGTGATGGCGGTGGAAGCCGCCAAAAGAATCTATGAGTGAGTCCAGCCGAAGCAGCCCTTGCCTAATTTTCCAGAAGTCTGGCTCATTGCAACTTTCTGCTCTCGATGTTTTCCCGGATGAGCTGCTCTCCTTCACAGCTGTGTACTGCCAGCCTCCCCCTGAGTTCTGCGCCAGCACCTATCTCCCCATGCCTTGATGTCCCCCAGGTCCTCCTACCTGCCACCAAGCCAGCTCGACATTAAAAGCATCTACAGTTGCTCACCTCCAGCTTGATGTCCACCAGAGCTTCCCCTTTGCACGACAGCCTGGTTAACTCTAAGCCAGTCATCAACTTTGCCGTGTTGTGCAAGGGGTGTGCGAACTTTTCCTTTGGGTGGTGGAATTTTTGTCAAGCAGCATCTTACGGAAGCTCAGACGATGTTAAAACCATCGAAAGGGCAGAATTTTAGGGAGGGGCCTGCATCTTGCGGGGGACCTGCAGGCAATGGGCTACACACCCCGAGATCGCACACGGGTGGTCCGGGGGAAGTCGAGAAGGCAGGGCTGGTTCCCCAAAGGGTTGGCCCCAGGAAGGTGGGTGAGAGGGAGGGTTCGGCGGGCAGGAACTGAGGCCAAGACATAACCATGAGAACACAGGCCCTGGGAATTTGCACACATCACCGGGAGGGCACTGGGCTTCCCGCAGGTCGTGGGAGAGAGGCAGGCGCCAAGATCTCCGAGGCCCCAGTGACCCCGGCTGACATCTGGATAACATCTGTTATATAAAAGAGCAAGTCCCAGCCAGAAAGCAGTCCCCCCAGCAGGGCTCTCAAACACCCAGCAGGGTTTTTTAAATGGCTTTAGAGAGATTCTTTCACAACAACAAACTCACTAGCAGCTGCCCGGCTCAGCCATCACTCAGACACACCCCAGACACTCACGTCCACCACACATAATAATAATCTAATATCTAATGCATGTTAGTATGCACCAGACACTCTGCTATCAATCTACACATACTAATTCATACCATTCTGATAACAACGCCTTGGAGTAAATGCCATTATCATCCACGTGGCTGCCAAAGGGAGCTGCTTCAACACCCTCTTTGGGCCCACAGGCCCTGCCCTCCCTCCTCCCTCTCTCCCCCTCCTCCCTCTGCTGCAGCCACACGGGCCTCCTCGCTGTTCCTCCAACACACCAGGCACAGTCCTGCCCCAGGGCCTTTGCATGGACTGTTCTCTCTGCCAGAAAGGCTCTTCCCCACTGAAGCACTGCACAGCTCACTTCTCACCTCCTTCCATTCTTCACCCAAATGTCCCTTCTCAGGGAGGGCTTTAGATCTAAAACTGCAACCCCCTCCCCGTATACACACACAGAGCACTTGCCGCCATCTGACATACCGCATACTTTATTCCTTTATCTTATTGTCGGTCTGGCCCCCCAGAGCAGGGATCTGTGTCCGTTTTGTTCACTGCTGCGACCCCGAGTGCTTGGCCCGAGTCCTTAAGTGGCAGAAGCGAGATTCGAACCCAGGCAGTCCAGTTCTGCAGGCCTAAGCATGTCCCACAAACGCACACGACAGCCAACACATGTACGCACTCACGCGCGCAGCCGCTGGCAGCCGGCAGCCTCCACGCGGGCTGACCCCCAGGCCCAGCCCCTCACTCAGCCCCCAGGCTCCTGGCCCCCAGCCCTCACCTCCGCAAGCCCCCAGGCGCCAACACCCCAGGCAGGAACTAGCTGTTGGTCCGCACCCTGGAGGAATTTGCGCTCAGCCTCCTCTGCGTCAGGCTGTGGTGGTAACAGGGTGTCCGCTCGTGGGCCGCTAGGGCTATGTGCCGCTCACGTGGGGTCCGAGCCGGTGGCGGCCAGGTCCAGCGCCTCGCCCTGGGGAGGGAAGGCCGCGAGAGCTGCTGATGCAGCCAAGGGCGCGACCACACAAACCCTCTTCCATCTCCTGGCCCCTCTCAATCGGCCGCATCCCCATAGCACCCCGACCCTGGCGCACCTAGGGTGCGCGGTGCAGGCTGCTGAGGGTACCCCGCCGTCTCCACGACCCTTGCCCACCTTCCCAGGCCCGCACTCCAGCTCGGCCCTGGCGCTTCTGCCACTTCTAGGTCTGATAAAGGTGGCCGCGCATGGTGGCACAGCGCAGGCTGCAAAAGAGCACAGCCTCTCCTCACCCTCTTGGACCCCCTACCCCCCACCCATCTACTCAGGCTCCTCCCTCAGCCCGAGCCCGGCCTCCTCTCAGCCCGAGCACACCTTCACCTTGCGGGGGGGGTGCAGAGAGTCAGCACCAAGGCGTGGCTCAGACTGTGGAAGAAGACCCCCACCACCTCGGGGACCACGCCCGCAGAGCCTCCTCCCAGACCCCGCCCCCAGCCAGGGCCCCGCCCTCCAGCCTCCTAGAAGGGCGCGCCACCTCACCTTCAGCCCCCAGCGGCCCACTCCACCCCAATCCAGGCCCCGCGCTCCAGCCCCGCCCCCCCATGCACGTGGTCGCGCACTACAGCGTGGCGCAGGCTGGCGAAGACGCCCCCGTGCCCCCAGCCATCATGCTCCCTTCAGCCCCCCATGGCCTCTTCTGCCACCTCAGAAGCTCCGCGACCCTCCGAGGCCCCGCCCCTCCTCTGCAGCTCTCACCCGCGGCGCACACATCCTGCCCACGGCTTGCGCAGCGGGCAGACACCAGTCCCGGAGGCGCGGGTAGACCTCGGCGGGAGAGCCCCGCGAGCGCGGAGCCTGGCGCGGCGGGAAGGGCGCGCGGTCCTGCCCGCCGGCTCGGGGGCTCCGGGGCCTCAGCGCGCAGATACCGCGGAGGAAGAAGGGCAGGTGCGGGTCCCGCGTCGCCGCCGCCTCTCCCGGCCTCCCTGGACCCTGCGGGGTCAGGGGGGCTTTGGAGCACGTCAGGCCCTCGACTCCTCTTCCTGAACCCTGTCCATCGGGCCAGAAGTAGCGGGGCGTGCGGCAGAGCTGTGCTTTAAGCCAGAGTCGATTTGGAGAGGAGCCCCAGCCCGCTGGGCTCAGATCGGGGACCTCAAACCCACCTCTGACTTTTCAGAGACCTTGTAGGGAGGCCCAGACACCCCTACTCGTCCCGATGCCCAAGCACCTGGAACCGTTCATTCCTTATACAGACACGTGTTGAATTCTCATTGTGTCTTAGACCCGGTGTGGTGGATACGGGGTGAAGAAGGCAATCGTGGCCCCTGCCCTCTTGAAGCTAACCCTCTAGGGGAGAGTAAGGAATCAGATGAACGAGGAAGAGCCAAAAATAATAATGGCAGATTGAGGTAAGTGCTACAAAAGAAATAAACAGGGAATATGAGACAAAAGACAGGTGGCTGGAACTGGGATGGTCACCTTCTCTGGGGAGGTGGCGTTTGAGCTCAGATCCGAAGGACGGGGGAGCTGGCCATTCAAAAAGCCAGAGGAGAGCGCACCAGGGAGGGAGCACTGTGAGTGCAAAGGCCCTGAGGCTGGAACAAGCTCCGCCCATCAGAGGGCCTTGCTCCTCAGCCTTCCTTCTTCCTCTCCACTGACTCTCCCCGCGCAGCCTTAGAAGTTCCCCATCATCCTGACAATCCCTTCTTTGCCCTGCCTCTCCCCCCAACCCCTGCCCCATAGCCCTCCGTAAACCCCCAGTTTCTAGAAAGCATGGGCTAAGCAGAATGTCCATCAACAGAGGATTGGAATGAGATGTCTGATTGAGGGTTGGAATGGAAACGAATCTACATCTATTTGTAGGAGAGAAATAGGAATTTGATCCTATTTGAGGAGGAGGTGATTAAAGATACTTAGATATCTAAGTAGATGCCTAGCAAGGCAGATAACTTAAAATGGTCTACCCTCCACTTGCTAGGGCTGGTGGTGATGCTCTACATCTGGGTTTTTTTTGTGGGTTTTTTTTTTTTTTTTGGCGAGGAAGATTGGCCCTGAGCTAACATCTGTACCAATCTTCCTCTATTTTGTCTGTGGGATGCCGCCACAGCATGGCTTAACGGGTGGTGTATAGGTCCGCCACTGGGATATGAACTCGCAAACCACAGGCTGCCGAAGCAGAGTGTGCAAACTTAACCACTACGCCACTGGGCTGGCCCACTATGATGCTCTATGTATCTTGATCTGGGTTGGGTTACGCTGGTGTCTGCTATTCTCAAAATTCAGGGAATGTACGCATAACATGTGTCTGTTTGTTCCAGGTAAATTTCACCCAGCATCGGTAACAAAGAGACATAAAATATTGAAGTCTAGGTAGGGATGTGCATGCTGAAGCGCTTAGGAGTGATGGATACTTATGACTGCATCTGAAAAATAACATGGATTGATGGATGGATACGGAGGGAGGGAGAGAGGGAGGGATAAATAGGTGACAAAGCAAATATAGCAACATGTTAATTGTAGTATCTAAGGGTGGGTAGGCCAGGGTAGAGTTCTTTCCATTTTTCTGTATGTTTGAAAGTATAAGGTTGAGAAAATTTGTCTCCCCACAGCAGCTACCGGTCATTTCTTTATTAAAGTGGGTTCAGCAAGGCCACCCTGGTGCAGACCTGTGTTGGGAAGGGTCCTTGAGAGTCTGTCTTAGTTCTGCAAGTGTGAGGGGAGTATGAGGAAGCTTTTGTAGGTTGAGATGGTCTTCTGGCCCCCTGAGCCATAGGGGACATACAGGGATGAAGCTCGGGCTGAGGGGAAGATACAGGAGAGGGAATTAAGTGAGCTCTGGGTCAGAATGGGAAAAGGAGGAACCAGAATCTTCATTCTAACCGGATCCTTGCCAATTAAAAAATGGGCAAAGGATCTGAATAGACACTTCTCCGAAGAAGATACACAAACAGCCAACATGACAAGATGCTCAACGTCGCTAATCACTACGGAAATGCAAATGAAAACCACAGTGAGAGATATCACTTCACACCCACCAGGATGGCTAGAATCAAAATGTCAGCTCATAGGGGCCGGCCCAGTGCCATAGTGGTTAAGTTCGCATGCTCCACTTTAGCGGCCCAGGGTTCACAGGTTCGGATCCCAGGCGCAGACCTACACGCTGCTCATCAAGCCATGCTGTGGTGGCGTCCCACATACAAAAGAGACGAAGATGGGCACAGATGTCAGCTCAGCAACAATCTTCCTCAAGCAAAAAGAGGAGGATTGGCAACAGATGTTAGCTCAGGGTCAATCTTCCTCAAAAAAAAAAAAATGTCAGATAATAACAAGCATGGGCGAGGATGTAGAGAAACTGGAACCCTCATATGCTGCTGGTGGGAATGTAAAATGGTGCAGGTGCTGTGGAAAACAGTTTGGTGGTTCCTCAAAATGTTAAACGTAGAGTTTCCTTAGACCCAGAAATTCCACTCCTAGGTATATACCAAAAAGAACCGAAAACAGGTATTTTAAAAAAAAAATACTTGTACAGGAATGTTCATAACAGCACTATTCACAATAGTCAAAAGTAGAAACAACCCAATGTCCATCAATGGATGAATGGATAAACAAAATGCGGTATATCCATACAATAGAATATTATTCAACTGTAAAAAGAAATAAAATACTGATACATACTACAACACATGGATGAACATGGAAAACATTATGCTCAGTGAAAGAAGCCAGTCACAAAAGATCACATATATGATTCCATTTATATGAAATATCCAGAATGGGCAGATCTATAAGAACAGAAAGCATCAGGCCAGCAGGTGGAGGGGAATGGAGACTGATTACCAGTAGGTACAAAGTTTCCTTTTTTTTTTTTTTCGTGAGGAAGATTAGCCCTGAGCTAACATCCAATGCCAATCCTCCTCTTTTTGCTGAGGAAGACTGGCCCTGGGCTAACATCCGTGCCCATCTTCCTCCACTTTGTATGGGACGCCGCCACAGCATGGCTTGCCAAGGTGCATTGGTGCGCGCCCGGGATCTAAACCTGTGAACCCTGGGCCGCCAACTGCGCCATGGGGCTGGCCCCCAGAGTTTCTTTTTAGGGAGATGAAAATGTCCTAAAATTAGACAGTAGTAATGGTTGCACAACTCTGTGAATTGTCACTTTCAATGAGTGAATTGCACGATATGTGAACTATATTCCAAAGCTGTTAAAAAAAGAGAGAGTCAAGACTCCTAGGGATTCATCCAAAAGAAATGAAAACTTACATTCATACAAAAACCTGCACATAAATGTTTACAGCAGCTGTACTCATAATTTCAAAAAATTGAGAAGAATTCAAATGTCCCTCAAGAGATGAATGGGTGGTGGTCCATCCAGACCACGAAATACTCCTCAGCAATAAAAAGGAATGAAATACTGATACACCAGCATCTGGGGGAACCCCCAATGCATTCTGCTGAATGAAAGAAGCCACACGCAAAAGGCTGCGTATTGTATGATCCCATGCATACAATATTCTAGAAAAGGCAAACTATATACAGTGACAGAGAACAGATCCATGGTTTCCAGAGGCTAGGAACGGGGCATATTCTGTATCCTGATTAAGGTGGTGGTTGTAGGGCTGTATGTGTTTGTCAAATATCATAGAACTGTACCCTAAAATGGGTTGATTTTACTGTATGTAAATTACACCTTAATTTTTTTTAATGAAAGGGAAAAAAAGAGCCAGAAGAAAAGACACACAATGCAGTAAAAATAATAGCTGAATAGGAAAGAAAGAGCTGTCTGTGCTCTCCAGATCCACCTCTTCCCCTCCTGTCCTCTCGTCCAGCCTTAAAGTCTGTTTCCCCTCAGACCCCACTCTGTTGAGTGGCTGAGTACCAGGCAAATGGCTAGGGCCCCCCTCAGCCTCCTTGTTGCTAAGCCGCATGAGCAGTGGATGCTGGTGCACCCTCTGTCCTGCTTGAGACGCAGAGCTCTCTCTCTCTCTCGGGTCCCCATGCAACCTCTCCAGCTTGCCTCCTCCATCTCTGATGGCTCCTGCTCTGTCTTCTTCCCCAACTCCTCATCATCCTCCCTGAGCCATCCTGTCTGTGGCTTCACAGGCTGCTAACATGTCAACCACACCCATCTCCCCACCACCACCCACGTCTCTCTCTAGAGGGTGACTTGTGATGATACCACCTCCTTGAATCTCCACAAGCTATTTCTATTAATACGACCTGGGATCCAGATCTGACTCACACTGTACCGGTGGTTGGCTGAACCTTCAGTCTGTTTCCCACGTGACTTGTGCTCTGGGGTCTCAAGATACTGCCTGGCAAGTACTCCTGAAACTTTCCTTGCTCAAGAACCTACCATGGGATCCAAACACCTAAACTTAAGAGCTAAAACTATAAAACTCTTAGAAGAAAATATTGGGAGAAATCTTCATGACATTGAATTTGGCAACAATTCCGTGTATATGACATCAAAAGCACAGGCAACAAAAGATAAAATAGATAAATTGGACTTCATAAAAATTAAGAGCTTTTGAGCAGCAAAAGACACTATTAAGAAATCAAAAAGACAACGTGCAGAATAGAAAAAAAATTGCAAATCATATAGCTGATAAGGGATTAATATCCAGAATATATAACAAACTCCTACAACTCAATACCAACCAAAAAACCAACAACCTAATTCAAAACCGGTCAAAGACAACATGGGTGGACATTGAGGGTATTATGCTGAGCGAAATAAGTCAGAGGGAGAAGGTCAAATACCGTATGATCTCACTCATAAGTAGAAGATAAAAACAACAACAAACAATCACACAGAGACAGAGATTGGATTGGTGGTTACCAGAGGGGAAGGGAGGAGGGAGGAGGGCGAAAGGGATGATTAGGCACATGTGTGTGGTGATGGATTGTAATTAGTCTTTGGGTGGTGAACATGATGTAATCCACGCAGAAATAGAAATATAATGATGTACACCTGAAATTTATACAATGTTATAAACCAATGTTACTGCAGTAAAAAAATAAAAATAAAATAACCACTTAGAAAAAAATTCTAAAATTAACTGAAATTTAAATACTTAAAATTGAAAACACTTAACAACGTGCTAATGGATGGTGATTACATTTGATAATGCTATGTAAAGTACTATATTTCCCAGTTATTAGAAACAGAACTACCCATAAATATGTTTTAATAAACTAAAGACTATACATTTTCCAAAAAAACAAAAAAACTGCTCAAAGAACTTGAACAGACATTTCTTCAAAGAAGATATACAGATGACCAATAAGCACATGAAAAGATGCTCAACATCATTAATCATTAGCGAAATGCAAATCAAAACCACAATGAGATACCACTTCACATCTACTTAGGATGGCTATAAAAAAGTGAAAAATAATAGTGCTGGTGAGAATGTGGAGAAATTGGAACCCTCATGCATTGCTAGTGGGAACGTAAAATGGAGCAGCTGCTATGGAAAACAGTTTGGTGGTTCTCCAAAAAATTAAATTGAGAGTTACTATATGACCCAGCAATTCCACTCCTAGGTCTATACCCAAGGGAGTTGAAATCAGGGACTTGAACAGCTATGTGTACATGACTGTTCACAGCAGCATCGTTCACAATAGCCAAAAGGTGGAAACACCCCAAGTGTCCATCAACGGATGAATGGAGATACAAAATGTGGTCCACCCACACAATGGAATATTATTCAGCCATAAAAAGCAATTAAATTCTAATACATGCTACAACATGGATGAACCTCGAAAACATGTAAAGTGAAAGAAGCCAGACACAGAAGGACAAATACTGTGTGATCCACAGACAGGAAGTCCCTAGAGGAGGCACATCCACAGAGACAGAAAATAGATGGTGGGGCCAGGAGCTGGGGGAGGGGATGGGGAGTCGGTGTTTCATGGGGACAGAGTCTCAGTTCGGGAAGATGACAAAGTTCTGGAGACGGATGGTGGGGACGGTTGCACAATGTGGACGTTCTTAACGCTACTGACCTGTATACTTAAGAACAGTGAAAATGGCCAATTTTAGGTTATGTCATTTTACCACAATTAAAAACAAAACTAGAACCTTCCACGGCCCCTTCTTGCCTACCTCATTGAATCTAAACTCCTCAGCCCTCTGCTGCCGCCGGCCTGGGCTTCCCGCCTTCCTTCTAACACACCTCCACACTTTTTCCCACGCTGTGCCCTCCGCTGGGTGCAGCGTCTCCTCTCCTGTGCATCTCCCCATATCCGCCAGCCCTGCCCTGTAGACTCCGAGAGCTGCTGCCCCGCAGAGAATCAGAGCAAGGCAGCGAGGTGGGGCTTGTCCGGGACAGAGGAGAGGTGGGAGTAGCTAAGACCGTCTTGGGGCAGGAAACCATCCTCAGCACAGTCGGAGGAGCTCCGCCCCCTGGCGGCCACAGGTGCAGCCAAGTAGCCAGCGGTGGGTGAGGCAGACAGAGCGGCAGGAGGCTGACCTTCGTAGCCCTGCCAAGAGCCCGAGGTCATGGTGTCCCAGAGATGATGCATTTCTTCTGCATTCTGCCAGCCCTGCATCTGTGCCCTTCCAGACTGTGCCCATCGGGGACACACAGGGGCAAGGCATGGAGTGACCGAGTCCCTGGGGTCCCCACCACCAGAGATGCTGGGAGAGGCCAGAGGGGGTGGACAGGAGGAGGCGGAAGATGAGAGGCCGAGGAGCTGACGTGCCAGAGCCGCCACAGGAGGGGGCTGGGCAAAGGCCTGGCAGCTGGACCGAGGGGAAGCCAGGCCAGCATTGCTTGTTTACTTTCGGAAGAGCAGGGCCAATCCGTGGCCTCCCACTGTGACCCTGGACTCTGGGCCCCCGTGGGGATCAGATGTTTCTCTCCTGAGCTAATCTCTGGGCTTCGTCCCAGGGGGCTCTGCAGCCTTCCCAGAAGGCACGCCCACCTTGAGAACCCCCAAAGATCAAGGGACATTATCCAGTTCAGAAATTCTGCCCGCCCCTCCCCCATTAGCCCATTCAACCCTCAAGCCCAGCCCCCAGTCCTGCCCGGGCTGACCCCATCCTGCCCGGGCTGAGCTCCTAATTTGGCTGCCCAGAGTCTGCAGCCCCACTGGGCCACCCCAGAGAGAGCCATGGGACGCCAGCCTTGTTCTCAGTGCCCAGGTCCTGGGAAGAAGAGGAGGGGGAAAAACCTTTGATGCTTGGCCAGGCATCTCTGCCTGAAATTCACCATTCAAGTGTCCCCTTTGGCTTAAGGCATGTTTCCTTTACCTGTTCTGGAAACCCCTCGTACCCCAAAAATGCCTCAGAGGTTAAAAAAAAAAGCCACAGGGGCAAATGAGTTCTGGAAAGCCACGCAAATCACATGAGCGTATGAAAGGCTCTGAGAAGATCTGCACGGAATGACTTCATGGAGCTCTGCTTAATCCCACACTTGGCCACGGTTCCGTGGAACAGACTCTGAACCTCCAGGGCCCTAATTAATGCCCATCGTGAGAGCCCAGAGGGGCGATGGGGGCAGTCAAGCTACAGAGGGTGGAAGTCAATTCGACTGGACCTGGAGGGAGGGGACCAGGGCGATGCAAGCTGGGCCAGGGGACCCTGTGTGCCACCCTCAGAGAGCAGAAATGTCCCCCAAGACACTGGAAGGGGACACAGCCCCCACAGCCACCACCTTGCTCCTCGATGCAGCTCCTGGCTCTCTGACTAAACCCCCAGTCCTCCACCCGGGACCTCAAATTCCCCCAGAGCCGTGTTTCCTGCTCCTTACAGCCGCCCCTGGTGGGGGCCGCTGTGCCCATCAACAGAACTATAATGGACACATCACAGGCACCATAAAGTGCCGTGTGGCCACGTTATAAAGACCAACGACAGGAGTTAGCCTGAACACGATGCTCCACGTGGGACAGACACTTCCACGTATAATTCCTTACACCAGGAGGGCAGACGGGCGTGGATTCGAATCACAGATCTACCATTGCGCAATTGTGCGATCCTGGGGCAGCAAGTTAAACTCACCACATCCCATCTGGAAAAGGGGCCAGCGAAGGTGTCCACCACCGGGCAGTTGTGGCGATTCCATGAGATAACGGAACCCAGGGCCTGGCCTGCTCTTGTGTGTCCTCTGCCCACAGCCCTCCAGGGCTCCCACCTCCCTCGGGGTAAAAACCCAAGTCCTCCACAAGGCACGGCATGATCTGCCCTGTCCTCTCCCTGCCCTCCCCTCCTTCCTCTCTTTCCTTCACTCACTCCCTCCCAGCCACATAGGCCTTTTTATGATTCTAGAACAAATTAGGCACAGCCTGACCTCAGGGCCTTTGCACTCGCTGTTCCCTCTTCCTGGAACACTCTTCCCCTAGATCTTCTTCTCTTCGACCAGGTCTCTGTTCAAATCTCACCTCCCGCAAGAGGCCTCCCATGACCTCGCTTTCTAAAATAACTCTCTGGACTGGGTTGAATAGGGTCCCCCCAAAATTCAAGTCCACCCGGAACCTGTGAACGTGACCTTATTTGGAAAGAGGGTCTTTGCAGATGTCATCAAGTTAAGATGAGGTCCCAATGGATTAAGGTGGGCCCTAAATCCAATATGACTGGTGTCCTCACATGAAGAGGGAAGTTGGGCACAGAGACACAGACACACAGCAAAGAAGGCCACGTGGTGACAGACGCAGAGACTGGAGGGAGGCATCTAAAGCCAAGGAACGCCAAGGATTGCCGGCAGCCACCAGGAGCTGGAAGAGGCAGGGAAGGCTTCTTCCCTGGAGCCTTGGGAGGGAGCATGGCCCTGCTGACACCTTGATTCTGGCCTTCTGTCCTCCTGAACCTTGAAAGAATAAATTTCTGTTGTTTCAAGTCACCCAGATTGTAGTGTTTAGTTATGGCAGCCCTAGGAGACTAATACACCCCCCATCTCATCTCTCTATCCCCAACCCAGCATTTTTTTTTTTTTCTGCTGAGGAAGTTTAGCCCTGAGCTAACATCTGTGCCAGTCTTCCTCTATTTTGTATGTGGGTCGCTGCCACAGCATGGCTGACAAGTGGTGTAAGTCCGTGCCCGGGATCTGAACCCGCAAACCCAGGCCGCTGAAGCAGAGCACGCAGAACTTTAACCACTCGGCCACAGGGCCAGCCCGCCCAACCCAGCTTTTTTGTCTCCTCTCAGCTTTCATTACCACCCGAAAGAGTACAGAGTTGATCCCCATTACTGGCAGATCCCATAACTGCAAATTTGCCTACTCACTAAAATGTATCTGTAACCCCCAAATCAATCAATAGTAGCTGGACCCTTATGGCCATTCATGGACACGCGCAGAGCGCCCGAGATGCACATTCCCAAATTCAGCGACGCTCTGCCTTCTTGATTCAGCTCGTGTGCCGTAAACAAGTGTCCCTGCTGTGGTCTATAGTGCCACGTTTTTCGCATTTTTGTGGTTTTTGTTAATGATGCCACAGTTGAAAATGGTCCCCAAGCGTGGTGCTGAAGCTCTCCCCGGCGTTCCCACGCACAAGGAGGCTGGGATGCACCTGATGGAGGAAATATGTGTGTCAGACCAGCCTAGTTCAGGATGAGTTAAGCGCTGTTGGCCGTGAGTTCAATGTTCATGAATCAACAATGTGTATTAAATAAGGCATCTCCACAGATACACATGTAACACAAGGTTACATGTTGATCAGTTGATGAAAATGTCATGACCACAGGTTCACAGGAAGCTAATCCTGGGTTTCTCCTAGAGCAGTGGTTTGGTATTCACCAATTCAGTGTTTGCGGTGACTTTATAGAATGTAACTGCCTCAAATAACAAGAATGATTGTATGTGTATTAAAAAATGGGGGGGAAGGGACACGTCTAGTCCAGAAGCCAAAGGCACCAGAGAGGCCAAGAGGCTCATGGCCTCCAATTCAGACCTGGAGGAGGCCAGACCTCCCCAACAGCCAAGCCAGGGCTTTCACCCAGAGAGAGGGAGGCGACAGGCGGGCCAGGCTGGCTGGATGGGGGACACGCAGGCCAAGGGGCAGTTCTGGGGGGTCTGTCCAGCTCGAGCAGGGAGGCCAGTCCGGCCTCTCAGACACTCATACTGTCACATGCTGTGTGTGACCTGGGACAACACACCAGCCTCTCTGAGCCTCCAGGTCTCCGTCTGCTAATGGCTGTCGCTGGGAGAGCCAGTGGGATAGGACTTTAAAAGTTCACTGATGTCTGTCTCACTTGGGGTTTTCTGGTTATCAAGTCCCTTCCTTCATCTGAGCAACAGCCAACACGTCGGTTTCCACTGTCCTACAGAGAGGCCGTCTCAGCATAAAAAAAAAAAAGTCAGGATACTGAAAAAATTAACAACCGTGGGCTGGGAGGGACACAGCTCGTGCCAGTGGATGCCAGCGTGGACAGAAGATGACCTAGGAAGGACCAGTGGTTATGCCTCCCACCCCAGGGGACAATGGGCAGTGTCTGGAGACGTTTTGGGTTGTCAGAATTGGGGGGGCCAGTGGTATCTGGTGGGGGGAGGCCAGGGATGCTACTTAACATCCTGCAACACACAGGATACCCCCACACACAACCAAGAACCATCCAGCCCAAAATGTCCGTGATGCTAAGGGTAAGAAGCCCTAGATGAGTCATCCACCACGCTAGACATCGTGTGGTCGGCCACAGAGATCATCGTCACCGTCACCACCGTCATCCCCATCATCATCACATTGATTAGATTCATTGCACAGTTACTGGGTACCAGGTCCCATTCTAAGTGCTTGATACACATTGGCCATTTTATCCTCCTAATGACCCCTTTATAAGGAGGTTACTATTACTGTCCCCGTTTTCAGAGAAGTTAAGGAACTGCTCCAAGCTCACACAGCTGGTAAATGGCACAGCCAGATTCCACCCCAGGCTGCCTGGCTCCGGATCCTTCTCTGTCCTCTCAACTCCCCTCCCGAGGGAGGTGGGGCGGGGGTACCCTCAATCCACTGGGATTATGTTTTTCCCCACTGCAGCTGAACAAGGGCGCGGAGTAGAGCTTAAGATGGGTCACAAAATATCAAATTCTGTTGCTCCCACGCCTAAGTTTGGGGACTCGGATCTGCGCGCCTCCCTGAGGGAGCATCGAGCCCCACCGTAGGCACTCACAGGACATTTCCTCCAGCCGTGGGTAAGCTGAGCTCTGCCTATCCCAGCATCAGAAGTGATCTTGCTTGGCTGTGGGGCGGCTGGGGTCTGGGTGAGGGTCAAACATGGGCTGGTTATTCCAGGACAGAGTTTAGGAATCAGGGGGCCGCAGAGTGGGAGACACGTGCCACCAGCATCATCGTTGTCATTGTCATCATCGTCACTAAGAACGCACCCATGACAGTTCGCACTAATTGAGCACTTACTATCAGCCAGATCTTATCCTAAACCTCTTACATTCTTAACCCACTTAATCCTCCCAAGAGCCCTGTGCAATCGATACGATTTATCATCCCCCTTTTACAGATGACGAAACCGAAGTTCCGAGAGATCAAGTCACCTGCCCTGGGCCAGGCAGTGGTGGGTGTCACCCCGCGCCTCTGCTCTTATCCCCGGGTTTCTCCAGCTCCATCCTGTCTGCATTTGGGGCCGGATCATTCTTTAGGATGGGGCAGGTCCTGTGCATTGGAGGATGTTAGCAGCATCCCTGGCCTCCACCCTCTAGATGCCAGTAGCATCCTCCCCGAGTTGTGACAACCAAAAGCATCTCTCGACATTGCCAGATGTCCGCTGGGGGGCAGAGTTGCCTCTGGTTAAGGGCCACTGCCTTAACCCTATACTTTGGGTTGGAACAGGAAGTGATCAGCATGAAGAGATCTGGCTGCTGCAGCCCCCAGAAGAATCTAGAGTCCGAAACGTGAGCTAGTAATAATGACCAGTGTTGCAATTGTGGTTTTACAGCACCTACGCCAGGCCCTCTAGGCCTATGCCTTCATTTAATCCTCACGAGGACCCTGTGAGGAGAGGAGGGTGGTTAAACCCATTTGCAGATGCAGAACCGGAAGCACAGAGAGGTGGAGTGACCTGCCTGAGGCCACACAGCTGGTGAGTGGCAGCCATGACCAGGATCCAGACTGCCTGCCCTGAGTCTACACTGAAACACCATGTTCCCCTGCCCGCCCGGCGGCCCTGCCAGGGCTGCGTCGGTGAGGCTAGAGGACAGGTGAGAAGAGGAAAAGGAAGTTCTAGAATCACAACGAAGCTGGTCTGGGGCTGTCTGTCTTCCTGCCAAGACTCTTTTCCTCCTGGAACACGTTTCCCAGCCTCTCATCCAAGAGCCAGGAGCTGAGCACATATTAAATGCCAATATTTGCACTGACTTTTACCAGAGGCACAAAATGAGGCTCAGAGAGGCCAAGCGCCTTGGCAGGGACACACAGCAGTTAAGCAGGAGTTGACAGGCATCTACAGCCGCCCCCCGGGGCTCTCCTGGGGAATCACCAGCATTTTGTTTCCCCAGATTCACGGTCCCATATTTACAGGGTTGAAGGGCGAGAGCATGCATCGCTTCCTCCATTGGTTTCTCTGCTCCCTGGAGCCAAGGACGCAGCCCTGATGAGGCCTCAGCAGAAGCTGAGAACTGGGTGTCCCTTGGGCTCCTGGTGTCCCCTGGACACCGGCCCTCTGGAGCAGAAGCCGCATCCCTCGGGGTTTCTGCTTCCTTCTCCAGCTGGACCGCACCCATCCCAGGCCCCCTCATCCCTCTTGGTCCTTCCCAGCAGCCCCCTGACTCCCAGTTAATACTCTGGCCCCCTCTGCAGGCCCCAGGCCACCGGGGACAGCAGCCCATCCAAATGGGCTGCTCCATCCGGGCATGACTTCCCTGACGGAAGGGGAGATGGCTGTTCGGGCTGTTCATGGTCTCTGGTCCACAGCGCCAACAGACAGCTGGTGAAGGACGTGGGATGCGAACCCAAGAAGCCAACCTGGGCGTGTTGAAGCCAGGCCCCCAGCCTGAGAGCCCCTACTCGCTCGCCACCCCCCCTCACACACACAGGCAAAATGTAAGGAGGTCCCACCCCATCGGGGTCTCTCCTTTAAGGATGAGGGGGGATTTTATCCTGCCAGGCAACCCTGCAACTTCCAGGGTGGCCATGGTGGCAGAACGAGGGCAGAAGGCCCGAGGCCGGCCACTCCCCTGGACGTGCCAGGACAGCACAGAGGTCCGGGCGGTGACAGGACAGGAAAGGCTGCCGGGTTCAAAGTGTGCGTCAAAGTCGCAAAGTGCCGGGCTCCAATCGGCAGCCACGTGCTCGGGGGGTGGCAGAGAAGGGAGCTGCCGAGTCACGTCTGCCCCAGCAGCAGAGGGGAAACTGAGGCCAGCCCTCAGATCAGCACTCTGAGGTCAAGAGTGGTGGTCCCAACAGCAGTCCCCAAAGCTGGGGACAAGGTGGGGGGGCCTCTGTGTGCTGTGATGGGGGTGGGGGGGGCAGTGGGGCGGGGGGATCTCCAGGGCTCATTAGAAAGGGAGGGGGATGGTGGGAGGGTAGAATTGCATTCGCTGGGCGGAGTTGGGGGATTTTTGTTTTTTTTTTTCCCCAGCTTTATTGAGATGTAATTGACATGTAACATTGTATAAATTTAAGGTGTACAATGTGTTGATTTGATACACTTATATACTGTGACACAACCACAGCAGCCTTAAGCTAACACCTCCATCAGGTCACATAATTACCATTTCTTTTTTTGCCTTGAGAACACAAGATTATTCTCTTAGCAACTTTCAAGCATACAATAGAGTACTGTTAATAATAATCACCATGCTATGCATGAGACCCCAAAACTTACTCATCTTCTAACTGGAAGTTTCCACCCTTTGACCAGCGTCTCCCCATTTCTCCCACACACGCCTCCAGCCCCTGGTAACCACCATTCGACTTAGATTCTATACATAAGTGAGATCACACAGGATTTGTTTTTCTCTGTCTGACTTTCTGGGCGGAGTTCGAGTAAATATTCACTCCAGACACAGGAGGAATCCCAGAGGAAACTGACCTCATGCCCTTGCCTCTCCCACCTCCAGGCCTTTGCCCATGCTGTGCCCTCAGCCAGAAACTCTTCCTCGCCTCTCCAAGGGCCCAACTCCAAATTAACCTTCAGATCTCCTATTAAATGTGCTTCCTCTGGGGAGCCTTCCTTGACCCCCAACTGGGAGAGGTGTGGCTTTTTGTCAGTTTCACCTGACTCTGGTCAGATGCGATTCATCTCAGCATCTAAGGGGACACAAACCTACAGCTGGGGAAACATCTGGCAGGTGGGCTACAGATGGGGGCTCCAGCCCCTGGGAAAGGGGATCCACCTCACCCCACCCCCGCTGGGGGCAATGATCCCAGGGCCCCTCAGGGATTCCCTCTTCAGCCTCATAGCTCACCTGCCTGCCCCCTGGGTGGTCATATAACAAGTGATGTTTATCACAATTGTTCTTTTCTGGTTTTGCCACTCCTAGCCAAGCAACCTCGAGCAAGTTACTCAGTCTCTCTGTGCCTCAGTGTTCTCATTTGGGAAATGGGCATGATAATGGTGCCTACCTCACAGGGCTGTTGTGAAGTTGAAACAGGCCTCAAGGCAAGTGCTCCACGATCATCACCTCCCTTATGTTCCCAGTTCCTGCAGTCCCAGGGCGACAATGGGATTCCGCTGCGCCCTCCTGTGGCAGCGCTGGAGTACTGCATCCGTCCTGGCGCAACTCATTACATCACTCCGAATTCTAAAGGTTGCAACTTACCAAAAAAAAACAACTTTTTTAAGTGAGTCCAAGCTGGTTGAAGATAAAAGAGAATGTCCTGGCTATTCGAGGCTTTGCATTTGCTGTGCCCTTCTTCTAGAATGCCCTCGCCCCCACTGCCTCCTTCTTAACATTCGAACCACAATGTCAAGGCCCCCTCCACTGGGAGCCTTGCCCCAGCTCCCTAGTTATGCAATACTGAGCACCAACTGTGTGCCAGGCCCTGTTCTGGGATCTAGGCTGCTGCTGTGGACCACACAGAGGAAAACCTCTTCCCTCAGAGCTGACATTCTGGAGAGGGAGACAGAGAATCAACAAAAATAAGAATTCCACAGAGTATGTCATGGTGACTCATGCTAAGAATTAAATAAAGCAGGGAGTGGAAGAGGAGGTGTGTCGGGGTATAATCTTGAAGGGGGGGAGTGGTGGGCAAGACTTGAAGAAGGAGATAGAGCCGGCCATGTGAATGTCAGGGGAAAGAGCGTTCCAGGCAGAGGGAACAGCCGGTGCAAAAGTTCTGAGCCAGGACGGTGACCTCCAGGAGATGGAGATTGTTGTTCTTCCTGGCTCTGTCCCCAGTACCTGGAGCAACACGTGGCACAAAATATTGCTCAACAAAGATTGCATGAAGGAAAACCCAGCCGTGGACTTCAGGAACAGCTTGCTCAGGGCTGCAATGATGGCCCTGGGGCCATTACCCTCCACCACCTGGTGGCTTCCTTCTTACAAGAGGTGTCTCTTTGTTGTCTAAGATGTGGACTCAGCTTCAAATCCTACTCATGACGCACAAGTCTGTTTCCCAAGATTCCTTGCAAAAGCCCCAACATGCCCCTCCCCTAATCAATCTGGGAGGCCAGGAAACGGGATGTGGGAGTGGCTTAGGGCCAAGTCACATGCCCTACCCAGACCAGCCCCAGAAGGGAGAGGGAGACCCCAAGGGACTCGCGGGGCTGTGGCATGGCAGGGAGGAAGAACAGAGGCAAAAAAAGATTTCACAGAATAATTATAAGAGGTTTACAGCTAGTAAGTGGTGGGCGGAGCCTCGGAGCTCCTGACTCAGAGCAGCCCTGAAACTCCCAGTGCGGTCTGGTGGCCCCCCATCGCCAGACTAAGGCCTGGTGGCTGGACCAGCCACTGGGTTGAAGGCAGGAGCTTTTCGCATCAGTGAGAACGCAAAGGCAGCCCCCTCTTGGATGGGGAAAGAGGTCAACGGGGGGCAGCACAGGGCGGAGGGACGGCTGGCAGAGGCCATTCACAGCTTCCCTAGACTTGTTCCCCAAATGGGGGCTCAGGAGGCCCTGGGGGGAGTGGGTAGCAAACGCGAGGGTGGGCTGCCCCTCTGGGCTGGTCGGAGGATGGGGTGGAGTGAAGCTGCAGCCTGATGGGAGCTCCGGGAGGAGTCTGGTATTTATGGATTACCTGCTGTATGCCTGCGCCCTGGCATGTCATTCCAAGTTCAGGGCAGATGAAGAAATGTTTGCCGTTGAATGAACCCCTCCCCGCTGTTATTAGCCCCCCCCTTTACGATGTGGAAACCAAGCCTCAGAGAAGGCCAAGGGCAAGGCCAGGCCAGGCTCTGCCCAGCCCCCTGGGGGCCAGGCCTGGAAAATGCCCGGAATGGTGAGGTCTGGGGGTCACCGCCCTGCCCCCTCCTGGAGCACTGGCCCCTGGCCAGGCACCTAGAGGCCTGTGGGGCAGCCGGCCACCTTGGGCTCGAATCTCACCCCCGCCTGACCGTCCAGGTCACCCCCGTTCATGCCTTGGCTCCACTTTTATGGAACAAAACCCACAGGGCCCGGCTCCTGTGGCGCCTTCCCGCTCCCCGTCTCCGGCCTCAGTTTCCTCTGCGGCGAAATGGGTCCAGCCAGGCCCAGGGCATGTCAAACCCCCAGAGAGGAGCTCCGGGGAGGGCGAAGGCGGACTGCGATTTATTCAGTCTTCCCGGGCACCGTGCCTGGCACACGGGAGGCGCCCAATAAATACTTGTTTGAGCGAGGACCGGCCCTCAATAAATAACAGCTGTTGTCGATGCCGCGGAGGCTGGCGAGGGAGTGGGCTCTCCCCTCCCCCACCATCCCCTCTTTCTCCCATCCCCCTCGCGCCCCATTCCTTCCCCTCAGCCCGCACCCCGCGAGGTCGCCCCCTCCTCCAGGCCCCCACCTCCTCCCGCCTTTCCATTCAATCTTCCCCCGCCCCCACCCACATGCCCCTCCCTCCCCATCCCCCAGCCTCCCTCCCCATCCCCCACACTCCCACCTTATTCTCCCCCCACTCCCGCCCCTACCCCATGGCATCCTCTCGCATCCGATTCCCCCTCCTCCCCCCGTGACTCCCCAGCCCCCACGCGGGGCGCGCGCCGGGCGGGGCCGCCCGAGCTCCCGGGTCCCTGGCGCGGATCCAGCCCGCGGCCCAGGCCGGGCGGCGGCGGCGGCGGGCGGGGTTCTGGCGGCGCGCGGTTTGGGGGTTTTTTATAACCCTGGCAGGCGGCTCAGGAAGTGCCTTCCCCGCGCCCCCTCCCCCGGCCACGCCGCCGCGCTCGCTCCCTCCCTTCCTGCGCGCGCGGGGCGCAGACGGCGGCCGAGACGCAGGCGAGGCCCGGCGGGCGCGCGGCCGCAGGTAGAGGCGCGGGCCGGAGCCGGGGTGCGCGACTCTGGGTGACTTCGGGTGTGTGCGTCGGACCGGGATGGCTGGGGGCCGGGGGACCCTGGACCGGCCGGCAGTGGGGGTCGTGGCGATGTGCTGTGTCCCTAAGAAGCGTGTGCGACACTGAGTTCATGCGAACCCGTCTGGGTTTGTTTGCTGTGTGTGTGTGTGTCGGGGTGCGTGTGGACATCCACGGACGTGTAAATGCTTGTGTGTCTGCATACATGTGTCTGTATGAAAACGCCTGTGCGTGTCTGGGTGTGTTTGAACTTGTGTGTGGTTAGATGGGATGTTGTGTGTGTGGTTCTGCGTAAGTGTGTGTGCACAGTGTGTGTCCATCTGCTGTGTGTGAGTGTCTAGATGAGGGTGTGCGTATCTCCACACATCTGTGTGTTTGTCTCCGGGTGTGTCTGAGCGTAAGGAGTGTGTAAATGCCTGTGTGTAAGTGTGTCTGGGCTGTGTGTCAAAGTTTTGTGGAACTTTGTGGGTTTGCCCCGGTCTGGTGTGAGTGAGTAAATGAGTGTGTACGTGTCTGTGCGTGTAGGCCCGGGTGCGTGTTTGTGTGTCTGGGTTTGTCTCTGGGTTGCCTGTGTATGTGTGTGAATGAGTGTGGAAGTGTGTGTGTGTGTGCACATAGGTCTGGGGAGTGTGTAGTTGTGTGTCTTGTGCGTTTGTCCCTGGGTGTGTTTGTCGGTGTGTGCAGGGGGGTCCTTTGTGGGTCTGCCGTGTCCGATTGTTGGTCCCCAGCTGCGCAGGTGTGGCTGCCCCCGGTGTGTGTATGTCGCTGTGTGTGTTTGTGTGTCTGGGTGTGGGAGTGGCACCGCCCACTTCCCGTGAGTTGGTCACCCAGGCCACAGCCGTCTGTCTCAGGGTGTCTCCAGCCCGGCGGGCTCGAGGCCTTTAATTAGTGACTGGTCAGGGGGAACCCGCCGGTCCGCAGGCCCCCTCCTCCTGCGGGCCGCGGCCGGCCTTTGTCTGCTCTCCGGGCAGGGTCTGCCTCCTGCCTGCCCGGCCAGATGTGCTGCGCCCGCCCGGAGGAGGAGGCCGGCGGCCCAGGCTGGCGGGGCCTCTGCCTGGGCAGCCTCGGCCGGCCGTGGCCTCCAAAGGGAGGCCTGGCAGCCCTGTCCCCCTTCCGGCCCGGGAGGTCTGGTTGTGGAGCCGCGGGTCCCTTCAGGGTCCCCGGGATGGGATGGAGCCTCTGTTTCCGGGCTGTTTCCGGGAGGCATTTCCTCCTCCAGCACTGGCACCCTCCCCCACGCCGGCCGCCTCCCTCCTGCCTTCTGGGAGGAGGGGCTGAGGGGAACGGCCAGGCCTGGGTACACACACACACACACACACACACACAGAGACACATGGACACACACCAGACACAAAGTCACATACATACACAGTTACACCCATACACACAGTCACAGTGCAGATCCCCTGATGACGTCTGTTGCCCCTAGCCACGCTGGAGTCCCCTGTCCAACCCCAAGCCTCATCTTCCCCCCAGACTCACCCAGACCTGGTCATGGTCCCCCCAGTGCCCTGGGCAGGTCACACCTCCTGGCTGCCCCCTGGGCTGGGCCACAGTCCCAGGTGCTCTCCCCCGGCCCCGTCCTGCCCCATCAGACCCTTGTGTGCCCTCCCCCTCCAGCCCCCTCTCCTCCCCATCCCCACCCACCTATGCTGGGTCCTTCAGCACTGTCCCCCATACCCAACCTGAGCCGGAAGCACAAGGAGGGGTGTGAGGTCATTGGGGGGAGGGGCCCAGCCTCAGAGAACAGTGGTGAGGACTTGGGGAGGGGGGAGCAGGAGAAGACACTGCCACCAGGACCAGAGCCACAGAGCCACTGTGGGGGGCAGATTCTGCACCAGCCTGGCAGTGGGGCAAGGAGGAGAGGGATAGGACTGGGGGAGGGGGGTTCCAGCCTCATTTGCAATGAGAAAGCTGCCACCTTGGCATGGGGGCGGTGGTGGTTTAAGGCAGGAGGGGGCTCAAGGGAGCCCGACCAGGAGGGGTTTAATCCAGAGCTGATCAAGGCCTCCGAGGACGGACTAGGCAGGGGTAGGGAGGAGGGAGTTTTGAGGGGGCTAGGAACAGAGGGAGGACATAATCCAAGAAGGGTTGGCCAGGGGTGGGGAGAAGGGCAGGGTTTCTTCAGTGACCCTTGAACTCCAGACCAATCCAGCTCCTCCTCACTGCCCTCTCCCTCCCTGCCCAGGCTCCAAAGAAGAAGCTACTGAGGCCCAGAGAGGCCCACACACAGTGAGCCGCCGAGGGAAAGATCCTCATAGGGGTCCGACACTGCACCACCAACTAAAACCCATGAAAGGTAAAAAGAAAAAAAAAAAAATCCAGGGCTGGCCCCATGGCATAGTGGTCAAGTTCAGTGTGTTCCGCTTCGGTGGCCCAGGTTCGCAGCTTTGGATCCTGGGCGCGGACCTACACCACTCCTCGGCCACGCTGTGATGGCGTCCAACATATAAAGTAGAGGAAAACTGGCACAGATGTTAGCTCAGGGCTAATCTTCCTCAGCAAAAAATAATAATAATAATCCAAGGGGTAGATATCAGCCCTTGGGAACAGCAGGGCCACAGAGTGTCTGAGAGTGAGCTCCCCATCACTGGAGGGGTCCAAGCAAAAGTGGGGAATGTCAGCTTCTAAGTCGTCGTCTTAGAGAAAACCTGGCTCCGTCCCTTAGGAGCTGAACTGCCCTGTTTGGGGATCGACTCTCAGACTTGGCCAGGCTGCAAAGAAAATAAGACAGTGTGTGATTAAGCGGGAAATTGCACAGAAGAGGAGGAGGAGGGCGGAGACGGGAGGGGGAGGAGGCTTTGGCACAGGGTGGCGGCCCAAAGTGGTGTCTGTGGCGCGGGCTGGTCTGGGGCAGAAGCCGGAGAAACGGAGACCTGCTGTGCAGCCCTGAAGCTTCAAGGAGGAAGAATCTGAAAGGAAAAGAAGTAGGTCTAGGGGCTGGGCTGGAAATGTAGGGTGGAGGAGAGGTCACAGGGATAGGGACCACGACGTGGGGGTTTCCAGCCCGCTGGCATGGTGAATAGTGCTACACAGGGCAGAGGCCCCAGGATGGTCCAGGGGGAGAGGGGACCAAGCACTGGCCTCGGGTTTTGTCTGGGTTGAAAATTCACACCGGCCACCACAGCCTTCAAGTGTGTCCTGTTCCAGCCTCACCTTGCTGCCCTCCTGCCCCTGCCACGCTGGCCTCTGTGGTCCTGGGTCCACACCAAGCTCCTCCCTGCCTCCGAGCCTTTGCTCGTGCTGTTCCTCTGCCTGATACACCTTCTCCTGTCTCTTCCCGTGATTGGTTTCTTCTCGTCCTTCGCACCTCCGCTTCTGAGCCTCCCCTTGACTTCTGAAGAAGCTGTCACATCTGAACAGCTCTCATTCATTTGACTCTTCGTTTACTTGTCTGTCATCTGTCACTCCCAGGAGACTGAAATGAAATGAAATGGTGTGAAAATGCTCAGGCCAATAGCTGGCTAATAGTAGGTGCTCACAGAATCGAGGTCCTTGCCTGTCTCAAGAGTGTAGGGAGGATGGGGGGACGGGGGCAGGGGGGCTACTGACTTAAGGAAATGCGTTCAGTGTCTTCAAGCCAGAGGAAATGCCTTGGGCATCCTCAGAGCTGGGGGTGAGGGGCGGCAGGACCAGCCCCCCCTGACCTAGCTGCCCACTCCCAGGAGCCCGGTGATGCTGCCCAGGCTGTGAACAGGGAAGGCGGCGCTGTGGGGGCTGCCGGCAGCCAGGGCCGGGGAGAGACATGTGGACACGTGGCCTCTATGGCTCCCGCCTGCCAGATCCTCCGCTGGGCCCTCACCCTGGGGCTGGGCCTCACATTCGAGGTCACGCACGCCTTCCGGTCTCAAGGTAGGGGTGGTCCAGGGGAGGTGGTGGGGAGGAAGCAAGGGGCTGAGGAGGGATCAGTGGGGCTGGGATGGTGGTGATGGGGGGTGGGGGAGGTCCTGGGGTCAGTGAGGCCAGAGTCTTACAGCCGCTGACCTGGATTCAGAGGCCAGTGAGACCAGCGTCACTTGCCCTGCAGCCAAGCAGTCAGGACACGGGTCATTCCCAGGGCCCACCCCAGGCCTCTGACCCTTGCCCACAGATGAGTTCCTGTCCAGTCTGGAGAGCTATGAGATCACCTTCCCCACCCGAGTGGACCACAACGGGGCACTGCTGGCCTTCTCGCCCCCGGCCCCCCGGAGGCAGCGCCGGGGCACCGGGCCCGCGGCAGAGTCCCGCCTCTTCTACAAGGTGGCTGCACCCAGCACCCACTTCCTGCTGAACCTGACCCGCAGCCCCCGCCTTCTGGCAGGGCATGTCTCCGTGGAGTACTGGACTCGAGAGGGCCTGGCCTGGCAGAGGGCCGCCCGGGCCCACTGCCTCTATGCTGGCCACCTGCAGGGCCAGGCCGGCAGCTCCCGTGTGGCCATCAGCACCTGTGGGGGCCTGGTGAGCAGAGGGCTCTGGGAAGCGGGGGGAAGTGCCCACAAGTTAGAGAGTAAAAAAAAAAAAACACTTCTAAATATAGGTCAGAGAGGGAATCATAGAGGAAATTTTGAAAGCATTTTGAGCTAATCAATATTTTTAGGATGCAGCCAAAGCAGTACTTAGAGGAAAATGTGTAGCCTTAGGTCAGGCTGAAAATTAATGAGCTGAACCTCCCTCTCCAGAGATTAGAAAAGAAATAGCAGCATACACCCAGGAAGATAGGAAAAACGAAATCAGAAAGGCAGAGATAGGGTCTCGGGGGTCTTAGGAACCAGGAAGTGATCTGAGCCCTCTGTCCTACTCCCCACCCCTCAGCACGGCCTGATTGTGGCAGACGAGGAAGAATACTTGATAGAACCTCTGCAAGATGGGCCAAAGGGAGCCCGGGGCCCAGAGGAGAGTGGCCCACACGTGGTGTACAAACGTTCCTCCCTGCGCCACCCCCACCTGGACACAGCCTGTGGAGTGAGAGGTACGTCTGTCCTTTGGGGGATGGGCAAAGGGGCCGCATGTCTTTGCCTTGAGGCAGAGGTGGGCAGCAGTGTCTCTCTATCCAGGTCCGCAGGCAGCTGCATGTGGGGAGGAATGGCAGACAGTCAGACGACAGGGCAGGAGGGCGGAGGAAGAGCCCATCCATCACCTCCATAGTCCAATGGTCCAGCAGTGAGTGAGACAGGCAGCTGGACAGCCAGACATGCTCATGTGTAAAACCATCCGTCTCCAGGATTACCGTCTGATCAGACGGTTACACAGGAGGGTGGTTGTAGCAGATACTCACACAGTTGCACGATGAAAACACCAGGCAGAAGAAGAGCTCACCCACCGTTCAGAACTTCTTGCAGGAAGACAGCTGTGCAATCAGACACTTAGGAGATGGGAGAGTAAGAAAGCTAGACAACAGAAAAATATTTACCGGGACACTCACAGCTGGAAAATCAGATCGCTGTGCGGTGGAAATGCAGAACACTGAGTTGTATAATCCGGGAGTCCGAGAGTAGGATGCTGTGGCAGACATACAACCACAGTTGGTTGCACAAGCAGAAAAGTGGGTGGTGTCACAGCTGGGTGGTAGTGAACAGTCAGGTAGTAAGACCATCAGGGGGTTGGATTGTTCTAGAGACATAGGGTTGGGCAGTGCGTTGATTAGAAAGTCGCACAGTTGCGGGCAGGCCCGGTGGCCCAGTGATTAAGTGTGCGCACTCTGCTTCGGTGGCCCGGATTCGCAGGTTCGGATCCCGGGCGCACACCGACGCATCGCTTGGCAAGCCATGCTGTGGCAGCGTCCCATATAAAGTGGAGGAAGACAGGCACGGATGTTAGCCCAGGGCCAGTCTTCCTCAGCAAAAAGAGGAGGATTGGCATTGGATGTTAGCTCAGGGCTAATCTTCCTCATGAAAAAAAAAAGGAAAGTCACACAGTCGGAAGACCAAGAAGTGGTACACGGACACGACTCCGGCAGTGAGGCTAGTGGCTACACACGTACGCTCAGGCAGTGGAATTGTCAGAAAGTTGTACGGTCGTGCTGAATGTTGTGGGGTGCTAGGCAGCTGTTCAACCAACTGGTTTGGCCGTGGGGTAGACATGTCATTGTAGAACCAGGCATCCGGGTGATGGAGCATCCGTAGAACCAGACATTGTACAACCAGAATACGCAGTAGCAAAAGAATGACGTTGTGACAGCCGGGTAGACCATCAGACAGGTAATTAGCCAATAAGTGCAAGCACCAGAATGACCAGCAGTTGTCCATCCAGACGAGAAACCGTGGAAGGGGCGGCCGTGGTGGCTGCGCACCCTGAAGCCGCCACCTGCCAGGCCGCTGGGCAACGAAACAGAGCGTGGCCAGCCAGGCCTGAAGCGCTCGGTCAGCCGGGAGCGCTACGTGGAGACCCTGGTGGTGGCGGACAAGATGATGGTGGCCTACCACGGGCGCCGAGACGTGGAGCAGTACGTGCTGGCTATCATGAACATTGTAAGTGCCTCCCCCTCCCCGGCCGTGGAGCCCCGAGAACCTGGAGCCAACCTCCAGCGGTCAGGAAAAGGGGTGTCACCATCCCACCCCCATCCCTGACCTGAGGCCGGAGAAACAGAATGGAGGGGGGACAGGATGAAAAGGGAGAGCTGCATGTGACAAGGATGCAGGAGAGACAGCTTAGCACAGTGGCTAGGAGCGTGGGCTCTGCAGCCAGATGACCAGGGCTGAAGTCTGAGCTTTGCCACTTTTTAGCTGTGTGCCCTTGAGCAAGTTACTTCACCTCTCTGTCTTGGTTGACCCATCTGTAAAATGGGTACAATCATAGTATCAACTTCATAAGGCGAAGGTGGATGCGGTGAATTGATAAAGCACTTAGAACAGCGCGTGGCACACAGTGGGTGCCATATAATTCTTTGCTTTAGAAAAATAGACCCGTGGCTTGCAGGTACTTGTTGAGGTTAGCAGTACACATGTGGGCACACATCTGTGTACATGCAGAATTCTCGCTCAAGGGGCCGGCCCCGTGGCTTAGTGGTTAAGTGCGCACGCTGCGCTACTGGTGGCCCGGGTTCTGATCCCGGGCGCGCACCAATACGCCGCTTCTCCAGCCATGCTGAGGCCGCGTCCCACATACAGCAACTAGAAGGATGTGCAGCCATGACATACAACTATCTACTGGGGCTTTGGGGACAAAAAGGAGGAGGATTGGCAATAGATGTTAGCTCAGAGCCGGTCTTTCTCAGCAAAAAGAGGAGGATTGGCATGGATGTTAGCTCAGGGTTGATCCTCCTCAGGAAAAAAAAAAAAAGAATTCTGACTCAAGCACCTACCTATAAACTCATATGGGCTGACATCACTGACCCAGACTCAGATATACTCCATGCCCACGCTCGGTCTCAATCAAGGCTCTAGACCTCTCTGAGCCTCAGTTTCCACCTCTGTAAAGTGGGGTTATAATAGTATCTACTGCCGAGGGTAAGACTTAGTGGGAGGCAAGCCAGATGGAGAGCTTGGCTTGATGAGTGGTGCTCTTGTTTCACTGAAGCAAAAAGGGAAGAGAAAAAGTCTGGCAGACAGACAGATGGCCCAAGATGTTGACAGAACATGGTATCTGATGCCACGATATTCTGCCCCAGCCCTGCCTCCCTCCCCTGGGCTTTCAAAGTTTCCTAAAACCTGCCAGGGTTGGGGATTTCCAGAGGGGTCAGTGGCGGTCCAGGGCTCCAAGATCGTGGCTCGGAATGGCCTCCATCATCTGTGCCCACTCACCCCTGGGTGACTTCTTCCTTCTCTCTGACCACTGTCTCCAGAGCTTTCTGCCCCCACAGTTCAGCCTTCCTGTGGTGGTGCTCAAATTGGTACCTTCAGAGGGCCATGGAATGAGGCCAGAGGCGCACAACCCTCGGGCCACCTCTGGGCAGAGGCAGCCAGGGGTGATGGGTGGGGGGGCATGGAGGACAAGCAGACAAGCTGAGCGGGGGTGAGTCCGTAGAAACGTACTGGCAAGCAACCAGAGCTTTGCAGGCTGGCTTCTCTGGACTTGAATCCCACTTATGGCACCTACAAGCTGCGTGTCCTAACCTCTCTATGCATCAGTTTGCCCATCTGTAAAATGGGAATGATAATGGTACCTACATCATGGGAAGATATACACAGCATGCTTAGCCTGAGACCCAGCACACAGTAGGTAGTTGATGCAAATGAGGTATTGTCATTGTCTTGCTTTTTGTTTTCCATCCTGGGCCCCTCTTAAGACTCGGTCTCTCTTGTTTCTTGGAGGTCAGGTTGCCAAACTTTTCCAGGACTCAAGTCTGGGCAACATCGTTAATATCCTGGTGACACGCCTTATCCTGCTCACGGAGGACCAGGTGCGGGGGCCCCACCCTTCCCGCTGCACGCCAGTGGTGCCTGCCCTCCCCCCAGCGGGGGTGGCTGGCACCCATGCACCTCACTCTGTCCATCCTCAGCCTACCCTGGAGATCACCCACCACGCCGGGAAGTCCCTGGACAGCTTCTGTAAGTGGCAGAAATCCATTGTGAACCGCAGCGGCCATGGCAACGCCATTCCAGAGAACGGCGTGGCCAACCATGACACAGCCGTGCTCATCACGCGGTGAGGGGCGGGCAGGGCTCCAGGCTTTAGGCCGGGGGAACACGCGGTCCAGGGGACCGTCCAGGTCCAGGCAGGGGATCACTTCCCTGGGAGGTGGGAGAGGCTGGGACTATGCAGCCGCCCCCTTGGGGAGCCAGGGATGGGGAGGGGCTGCTGGGAGCTTGAGAATGCGGGGAGGCAGGTGTTGGGCTGCTGGGTCATGGATGCATTCATTCACTCACTCTTGCATTCATTCATTCAAGCACTCGTGCACCAAGGCCAGCTGGGGGCAGAGCATGAGGTTTCCAGTGAGAGGCAGATAGCGCCTCCCGGGCAGAGCTCAGCCCTCTCACTGTCCCCCTCTCCTTCCACAGCTATGACATCTGCATCTACAAGAACAAACCTTGCGGCACACTAGGTACCGACGCCCCAGAGGTTTCAGCCACCTATGAGGGCAGTGGGCTGGGTGGCCCTGGCCCTGGTGGTGGGGGAGACCTGGCAGGGTGGGCAGGGATGGCCAGCACAGCCTGGGCCCCCAGCCCCACCCCACGTGCCCGTTCCCTAGGCCTGGCCCCTGTGGGCGGGATGTGCGAGCGGGAGAGAAGTTGCAGCATCAATGAGGACATCGGCCTGGCCACCGCATTCACCATCGCCCATGAGATCGGACACACGTGAGGCCAGAGGCACAGGGCGGGGGGGACGGGAGGGGCTGGGCAGGTCCCTCGGCACCCGGCGGAGCCGACGCTGCTCTCCCCAGGTTTGGCATGAACCATGACGGCGTGGGGAACAGCTGCGGGGCCCGTGGCCAGGACCCAGCCAAGCTCATGGCCGCCCACATCACCATGAAGACCAACCCGTTCGTTTGGTCATCCTGCAGCCGCGACTATATCACCAGCTTTCTGGAGTGAGGACGTACCCGCCTGTTCTGCCCACTCACTTTGGGGGGGACCCTCTGGAAATCGGGGCTGTGTCTGAGAAGGGTCCCATCGCCCGCAGGGCTGCCCCCCTGGGACCCCCAACCCAGCAGGGGCCCCTGAGCTCTTGGCCTGCAGCCCCCCAGCCTGACAGCTGCTTTATTCTCCCCACAGCTCGGGCCTGGGGCTCTGCCTGAACAACCGGCCCCCCAGGCAGGACTTCGTGTACCCAACGGTGGCGCCCGGCCAGGCCTACGACGCGGATGAGCAGTGCCGCTTCCAGCACGGAGTCAAATCGCGTCAGTGTAAATACGGGGTAGAGAGAGCCTTCCTGCTTTCCTTCCTGGGAGGGGAGGGGGCCGTGACCACCAGGGGGTGGGAAACTCCACATGGGCACCCCCTGCCGGGCAGTGGGGGTGGGAGAGCCGGGAAGGGGAGTGAGCCCCCGTGGGGGCTGCGTGGCATTAGTGTCACAAGCAATCGGACAATGATTGGGAACGAGAGTGGGACCTCCTGGTTCCCCACCCCTGACTTGGGGCTGGGCTGGGCACAGCCTGGGAGACCACCTTCTGCTGCAGCAGAACTAAAGTCCCAGGACCCCTCACTGGGCCATTTTTAACCAAACATCCAGACTTGGTGGAAATAGTTTCCCTGGGAAGGAACCGTCTTCCCCACTTGGCAGAAAAACTGGACAGAGTCGTCCAGGGAAGCCCTCTCTTCACTCCCTGCGTGCCCCACCAACTGGTTCACAAGATCTCCTGGCCCCAGTCCTTGGCTGGATGAGCTCTGAGGCTCCTGACCCCTCCCCACTCTTTCCTGAGATTTAGACTCGGCTCGCAAAGCCCCATCCATGCATAGAGAAGCGAGCCGGGGTCCTACTCCCAGCTCCCCCCAGGTTGCTGGAGGCCTGCTGGCTTCCTGCTTCAGCCACCAGGGGCCACCAGCTCAGCTGGGGTCTGCACCTCCACGGCCTACCTCCTCCAATACCCTAAACACACTCCCCGCCCCCTCACGGCCTCAGCCCTAGTAGCCCGGACCCAGTCCCAATCCTCCATGCCCTTAAAACTCAAAAGATCAGAGTTGGGACGATCATGTGCAAGCTAATGCCATATTAACTCAAAACAGAGAGCAGGCAGCTGTTTAAATGCCCTCCCTTCCTTCCAGTGCAAGACAAGGAGACAAACCCTGGATTGACTTATATTTAACTGGCATTCCATTCTTACCCCCATACCCTAACTTGGCTGGTAACTACAGCGCCCTCTAATGAATTTCTAAAGAATTCTGAAGCCACCCTTGAGCGTCTGCTGTGTCCCAGGTATCCTAACAACGATGACAATGGCTGACATATACTGAGCGCTCACTATTTGCTAAGTATGTGATATGTATCATCTCATTGAACCTGTTGACAATCCTATGATCCCCACATTACAGATGAAGGGACTGGGGTCACAGGAAGGGTACCTTGCCCAAGTCACAATTTGAGAACATGGCAGAGCTGAGACTCGAATCCAGGTCAGAGTCTCTATGACTCCAAATTTTATAAAGGGGTGGGGGAAGGGACGAAGAGTCAGAACATCAAGCGTGGACTAGTGCTGGCTGTATGTTGAATTGATTCTTCCTTTTGTTTTTCCAAGGAACATCTTCCTGGCCCTCCTGGCAAAGGGGGGACTTATTGACTACGTGTAAATCGGTCAATATGTGTAAAAAGCTGGGCTGAGTTCCTGGTTCAGAGATAGCTGTGGTGATTGTTCCTCAATAACAGGGTGTTTATGCAAGCCTTTACATATCTGTCACATGCCTCTCTGCCTTTTATAGAGGCGAGGCCCATCTTGTAGATGAAGAAACTGAGATCCAGAGAGAGGGCAATTCAGTGGCGGAGCTGAAGTCCCAGAGTGGCCCAGAACTCATTCATATATACCACAGCACCTCCTTGTGGAGAGGAGGAAAAGCAGGGCTGGAATAGGCAGTTCTTTTAAGAGGTGTCAGAAGTGGGATGCTCGTGATATTTCTACAAATGGCCAGGAGGACACAAGCCAAGGGAAGCCAGAAAACCAGGCTGAGTTTTTAGTTGAGATGTGTCCTCTGGAGGGGCAGAAGGCAGGGACTCTGGAGGACATTTGAGGGAGCAGGTTTGAGGACAACTCTCCAAACTTCTCATGTGTATGCAGGTGTCTCTCAGAGGCTGACTCAGGAAAATTCTCTTCCTGTGGCCATTGATTGGTCCCATCTCAAATCTTCAAAGCTTGGAAGGATTAGGTTCAAAGAGGAGATTACACGTGATTTTATAAAAAGGGGACAGAAGGATCTCCACTTCTCGGAGGGAAGACCCTGGGGCTAGAGGGTCAGATGTGGCCACACCTGAACCCCGTGGGGCTTGTCCAGGGATATTAACCTGGGCCTTAAGGGTCAGAGTGACTCCTTGGCGTTGTCCCAGCTTCCTGCCATGGACAGGACTTGTTGCCAGGGCCTGGGCCAGCCCAAGCAGAGTTCAGACAGGAAGAAGGTGGGCTGATTTTTCGCTGGGGGAAGTAGAGGAATACCCCACACAGACCCAGCCTGGCTCTGTCCCCTCCCAACCTTCCACAGATTAAAAGCTTTGGGATTTTCCCCAGCTTAGGTGGGGGGAAACAAAGAGAATCACCAGCTGGAAAAAATTAGAGATGGAGCCCTTGCCCTGAGCCATCTTCCAGGCCTGATTTTTCAGAACCACTTCTTCTCCATGGGCTGCTTTGCTCATCCTAAAAAGAAATCCAGAATTCTCTTCATGCCTCAGCAGGTCCCAAGGTTCCTTCTAGAAACTCAGGAGGTACCAGGGGCTGAACTGCAGAGGGATTAGATCACAGACCCTGCGATCAAAGGTCTGGGTGAGAATCCAAGCTGCCCTCTAGTAGCTGTGTGATCTCGAGCAAGTGACCCTATCTGTCTGAGCCTTGGTTTTCTCCCGACAAAATAGGGATAATGCTTAAGAGAGTTGATGGCACATGTAGGCGGGCAGCCTATAGGCACAGAAGAGGTCCCAGGCCGTACCCAGCAAGGGGATCCAAGAAGACTCACTTGAAACTCAGAAAAGGAGCGCTGGGGCCCCACTGCCAAGCCGGCAGTGAGCGGGTCGCCTGGGTCCTTCCAAGCCGGGCGGGCTGCCCGAGGGAGGAGGGAGGGGGGGCGAGCCTGAGCGGGCGCCTCGGCCCGCAGGAGGTCTGCAGCGAGCTGTGGTGTCTGAGCAAGAGCAACCGGTGCATCACCAACAGCATCCCGGCCGCCGAGGGCACGCTGTGCCAGACACACACCATCGACAAGGGGGTGAGCGCCGGCCAGGGCCCGCAGCTGGGCCCCGCCCCCTGTCCTTTAAGCCACGCCCACCAGCGCCACAGCGCGCTCTCCGGTCGGTTCCGGCCACGCCTCCTGCCCGCAGGCCCCGCCCCGTGCGCCTCCCGGGCCTGAGGCCACACCCCCTCCCCGTCTCAAGCCACGCCCCTCGGCGTGTCCTAGCCCCTGTTCGTGACTCGCTGCTTAGGCCGCTCGCCTTCTCTGTACGCGTCCAGCTCCCTGGCCACGCCCCGATGCTACTTGACTGCATCCCGGGCCTCAGCCCCCACCTCCTTGCTCCCCCGTCCGCCCCATACCAGGGGGGGCTGAAATCTCCAGCTGGGGGCAGAAAGGGGCGCCGATCCCCCCGCGAGTGCGCAGAGCCTGACAACCCCCTCCCCATCCCGCGCGCAGTGGTGCTACAAGCGGGTGTGCGTCCCCTTCGGGTCGCGGCCGGAGGGCGTGGACGGGGCCTGGGGCCCGTGGACCCCGTGGGGCGACTGCAGCCGGACGTGCGGCGGCGGGGTGTCCTCCTCCAGCCGGCACTGCGACAGCCCCAGGTCAGCCCTCGGGACCCCTGCAAGGAGAGCGGGGCGGCCCCGGCCCCTGCTCCCCCCGCCCCATCTCCCTCCTGCCCCCCACCCCTTCCAGGCCAACCATCGGGGGCAAGTACTGCCTGGGCGAGAGGCGGCGGCACCGCTCCTGCAACACGGACGTGAGTTCCCCCGGGCCCGAGCCGGCGCCCTCGGCCCCCCTACCCTCGGAAGAGAGGGTAGTACCAAGCCCGCCTCCTCGGGAACCTTCTGGGGAAATTGGGCTGTGGAGGGAGGGGCCGGGCCGCCCTTCTGTCTCCTCTTTTCAGCTTCTCTGCTGTTCCTTTTTTCAATGTTGGGGTTCCCCACGGCTGAGTCCTGGGTGTAAACGAGTCTTACGTGTACAAACCCAATAAGCACGAGGCTACTGCAGGACGGGGTGCTCAGAGAGTGGGGATGGCTTTTGAGCCAGGGGTGGCCTTCCCAGCCCCTACGTGGGGGGCTCGTGCCTCCCGGCGTCCACATACCCCGCACGCTCATGAAGAATGGGCCTGGCTCCTTTCTCGGCCCTCTCTCTCAAGGAAGTCCCCACGGTCTGAAACCAGAAGCCCAGGCATCGTCCCCAGCTTGCCCCCAACCTCTAATGAGTCACCTAGTCCCACCTCAGATGCTCCTGTTCCTCTAGCACCACTGCCTGGACCTAGCCCAGGCCACGGTCCAGCCTTCTCTGGATGTTCACAGCGTCCTCCCTGGCCTCCCTGCCTCCAGCCTCACTCTTCCAACCCATCCCATTCTGAGAGAGAGTTCTCCACCCTGGGCCTCTGCCCTAACCCCTTTCCCCCACACCTGGCCTCCCTCCCTCTCCCCTCTGGTACCCCCAGGACTGTCCCCCAGGCTCCCAGGACTTCAGGGAAATGCAGTGCTCCGAATTTGACAGCGTCCCCTTCCGTGGAAAATTCTACACGTGGAAGACATACCGAGGAGGTGAGTGGGGGCCTCAGGAGGCTGGGAGGCAGGTGGATACAGCATCGTGGGGTCTGCCCTGAGCCCTCCGCTCACTCAAGGAGCCAGAGTGCCTGGGATACGGCTCAGCGGTGCCTCGACTGGATGCTGGGAACCCCACTCCCTCTGCCCAACCTGCTCGTCCTTCTTGGGCCTGGGGTCTGTCCCTCTGGGCCTCACCTCCCCCAGGAAGCGAGTGGGGAGTCCCAGGCGGGCCTGGCCCTCCTTCTGACGGGACCGTGCCCCCCAGGGGGCGTGAAGGCCTGCTCCCTCACGTGCCTCGCAGAAGGCTTCAACTTCTACACAGAGAGGGCGGCAGCCGTGGTGGACGGGACGCCCTGCCGCCCGGACACAGTCGACATTTGTGTCAGCGGCGAGTGCAAGGTGGAGGGGGACTCCCAGAGAGAGGGGAGGGCATGGGAGACTGGGGGGGGGCCTCACTGACACCCCCACCCCCACTGCCCTCCCCAGCACGTGGGCTGCGACCGGGTGTTGGGCTCTGACGTGCGGGAGGACAAGTGTCGAGTGTGCGGGGGAGACGGCAGTGCCTGTGAAACCATCGAGGGGGTCTTCAGTGCAGCCCTGCCCGGGGCCGGTGAGAGACCCCCGCTTCCCCTCTCATGCCCCGTTTGGTGGCTGCAGGTGGGGCTGGCCTCACCCCAGTACAGGATCAGCAACTCCTCAGACCCAGGGACCCAATGGGGTGTCAGAGACCCAAAAAGTTCTGGGGGCGCAGCAATGCCCCAGATCAGAGTCAGGGACTGGCTTGGGCTCTAGTGCCTAAACCTTGGCACTTAATGTGTCCAAGGGGGTGGGGAATCTCAATCTCTCCCCTCCGCCATCCTGGGGGCCTCCTGTGCTTCTGGGGAGATGGGGGGTCGCTCTCCATGGCCTGTGAGCCAAGGGGGCTGAGGGATTCTCTGGGCTAAAGGAAAGGGCTTACCAGGAGCGGGGACACCTGCAGGGTGGGGTGAACTCGAGCCCTTCCAAGCCTTGAGCTGAAGGAGAGAGACCCCAGGGAGTGGGAGATGGAAAGGTGGATTTATGGAACCAAACACACAGTGAGGCCCAAGTGTGGGGCTCGAGGGGACAGTGTAGGGGTCCAGGCAGATAAATTAGGACTCATGGGGGGCACAAGTGGACAGGGATGGGGGGTTCACAGGGACCGTGATCGTCCAGGGAGTAAGTGGTGGAGCCCACTGCAACCTAACTCTGACTGCTGAAGCCACCACGTCGCCCTGTGCCCAAGCCCACTCCTGCTGCTTGTTGGGGGGTGGGGGTGGACCAGATCATTTTGGTAGATAGCGAGACAGGAAAGTTTGAGTTCGAATCCCAGCCCAGCCACTTCCTAGCTGGGCAAGCTGCTTAGCCTCTCTGAGCCTCAGTTTTGTCATCCGCAAAATGGGCGTGATGACACATCTGCTTCACAGGGCCATAGCTTGGGACGCAGGGGGATGTCCTCGTAAGCGCTTAGGCCCAAATTGGTAGCTGCAATCCTCAGGGACCAGAGATGGGGGAAGCAGGCAGGTGTGGCGGACGGGCTGAGTGGGCAACATCTGAGCTCCGCCGTCCAGGGTACGAGGAAGCCGTCTGGATCCCCAAAGGCTCCGTCCACATTTTCATCCAGGACCTGAACCTCTCCCTCAGTCACCTGGGTGAGCCGGAGATGCGGGAATGAGGACCGGGGGTCAGCAGGGGTGTTAGCGTGGCTGGCGTTCTCACCCTTGTGCTGTCCCCCAGCCCTGAAGGGGGACCAGGAGTCCTTGCTGCTGGAGGGGCTGCCCGGGACCCCCCAACCCCACCGCCTGCCCCTGGCCGGGACCACCTTTCAGCTGAGACAGGGGCCAAATAACACGCAGAACCTAGAAGCCCTGGGACCCGTTAACGCATCTCTCATCGTCATGGTAACTGCCCGGCTGGGAGCCAGGTGCAGGAGAAGGTTAGCATCCTTGTGGGGACTGGAGCTTGACTTCCTTTGATGCCCCCGTCCTCCCAGGTACTGGCCCGGACAGAGCTGCCCGCCCTCCGCTACCGTTTCAATGCGCCCATCGCCCGCGACGCGCTGCCCCCCTACTCCTGGCACTACGCGCCCTGGACCAAGTGCTCGGCCCAGTGTGCAGGCGGTGAGGCCAGGCTGGGGCTGGTGGGGAGGGGGTGGGCACTGGTCACCCGGGCTGGCCTTCCGGGCCGGGCGGGGCTGAGCAGGCCTCTCTCCCGCCCCCAGGCAGCCAGGTGCAGGCCGTGGAGTGCCGCAATCAGCTGGACAGATCGGCCGTGGCCCCCCACCACTGCAGTGCCCACAGCAAGCTGCCCAAGAGGCAACGCGCCTGCAACACAGAGCCCTGCCCGCCCGAGTGAGTGCCCCCAGGCTGCAGGGTCACAGGAGGGACTGTGTTACTGAGATCAGAGGAGGGAGTGCTCCCAGAGTTGGGGTGACAGCGCTCCCCAGGGTGGGGTCAGGGCCCTCCTGGAGTCAGAGGCAGAACAATGATGCTCCCCAGTCAAGTCCAGGTAGTCACCTACCCTGGGATGATGCGCCTCCCCACCGGCAGTGTGGGTACAGAATAATGATGTTCCAGGATGGGGGTTCAGAGTGCTCCCTAAAGGAGCAACAGTCTTCCCAGTGCCGGTTTCCCTAACCACGCAGGATGTTGCAGAGGAGGAGATTATGTTAGGGCCTCAGGGTTGGGGCGCCCTGCCCTGCATGCTCTCAGACCCCCGCCCCCGTGCCGCAGCTGGGCCGTAGGAAACTGGACGCGCTGCAGCCGCAGCTGTGACGCGGGCGTGCGCAGCCGCTCGGTCGTGTGCCAGCGCCGCGTGTCAGCCGCCGAGGAGAAGGCGCTGGACGACAGCGCGTGCCCGCAGCCGCGCCCACCCGTCCTGGAGGCCTGCCACGGCCCCGCCTGCCCGCCCGAGTGGGCCGCCCTGGACTGGTCGGAGGTCAGCCGCCCCTTCCCGCCCGTGCCCAACCCACTCCCTTTGCAGCGCGGGGCAGGGACTAGGATGCCCATGTGGGGTCATGCCCTCTCCACAGTCATGAGCCCCTCCCACTAGCCTTAGTGGACCACCCTCCACTGGTCCGAGGTTAGCTGGGCCCTCTTCACCTCCCACTGGACCAGCATCCTCCGTACTCCCCGTGCGTGCGGGAACCGGGGCGCCCGCTGAGCATGAACCGCCTCCTCCAACTGCAGTGCACCCCCAGCTGCGGGCCGGGCCTCCGCCACCGCGTGGTCCTTTGCAAGAGCGCAGACCACCGCGCCACGCTGCCCCCCGCGCACTGCTCGCCCGCAGCCAAGCCGCCGGCCACCATGCGCTGCAACTTGCGTCGCTGCCCCCCGGCTCGCTGGGTGGCGGGCGAGTGGGGCGAGGTAGGCGGGCGCGCCCTGGGGGGCGGGGGCGGGGACGGGGCGGCCCTGCGGCGGCTCAGCGGCGACTCCCCGCAGTGCTCCGCGCCCTGCGGCGTTGGGCAGCAGCAGCGCATCGTGCGCTGTTCCAGCCACACCGGCCAGCCGTCGCGCGAGTGCGCCGAGGCGCTGCGGCCACCCACCACGCAGCAGTGCGAGGCCAAGTGCGACAGCGCGCCCCCTGGTGACGGCCCCGAAGGTATGTGGGGCGGGAGGCCAAGGGCCACCAGGAGGGCCCTGTCTGGAGGAAGCCACAGGAGAGCGTGGGGGTCCTGACCATTGGCCCTAGAACTTCTCCACCCACCAAAATGCCTTCTCTGTCTCCTCCGGATCTTTCACCATCCCCTCCCCACAAACATTTATTAAGTGCCGCTGTGTGCCGAGCATTTCAGGCACCTGATCCTTCCAACGGCACCCAAACTCTGGTCATTCTCCCAACCACCTCCATGACCTTGCCCTGTTTACCTCCACCTGTAGCAGTATTTGCCTAATATTTTTTCTTTAAATCAGAGTTTCTCAGCAGGCACTGTTGACATTTTGGGCCACGTGATTCTGTGTCGTGGGGGCTGCCCTGTGCATTGTAGGACGTTGAGCAGCAGCCCATGCCAATCTAGTGCCTCCCCCCAGTGGTGACAACCAAAAATGTCTCCAGACATCGCCAAAGGTCCCCCCCGGGGGGCAAAATCTCATCCCCTTGAGAAACACAGATTTAAATACACCCGTTTTTTTTCCTACCTAAGTAAATTTATTTTTCATAGAGAACACTAGATGACTTACTCTGGGCATTGGAACCAAACTGCTTTCACCTTCCACTTCTGTGCCTTCGTCTCCTCATCCATCAAGGGCGGTAAATAATATAGACACTTGAGGGAGTGCCACGTTAGGGAGATGGAAAAAGATAATCCACGAGAAGCACCAGGCCCTGTCATACATCACTGACCGCTAGGGGGAGCCCGCGTCCGCGGTCAGGAACAGACTGTCGATTATCATAACCACGAAATACACAAATGCCCTGAAAAGGAGGGACTCTGCTGGAGGCCAAGGTCCTCAGTCTGTTACAAAGGAAAACGAGCAAGGATTACAGCCCCAAAGGATCTAAAGGATCATTGAAAAGGGAATAATTTTCTCGTGATTTAATACTGTGTCCGAGCCACCCATCCTGTGCGCTCTCTCTCTCAAAACCCTCAAACAGCCTAATGACATAGTTACTATGATAAGCCCCCTTTGACAGGTGAGGAAACGAAGGCACAGAGAAGCTAGGAAGCGCTGTGCAGGCAGCCACGTGCCCCCGCGGGGAGGGACTCTGAGACCTGATCCCCCGACTCCCTTCTCCCGCCCCCTCCAGAGTGCAAGGATGTGAACAAGGTCGCCTACTGCCCCCTGGTGCTCAAATTTCAGTTCTGCAGCCGAGCCTACTTCCGCCAGATGTGCTGCAAAACCTGCCAGGGCCGCTAGGGGGCGCGCGGCCCTCGGAGCCACAGCTGGGCACCGGCTAGGGGGGACCCAGCCTGCAGCTGGCCAGCCTGAAGGAGCCCGAGGGGGCGGGAGCTGGGAGTGAAGGGTGAGATGGAGCCGGAAGTTATTTATTGGGAACCCCTGCAGGGCCTCTGGCGGGGGGATGGAGAGGGGCTGGCCACCCCCAGGGCCCCTCGTCTGACCCTGTCCCAGTTCTTAAAGAGACCCCCTCCGGGGTGGGTTTGAGGAGGGAACAACTGTTCCCCCTAGTGCCCTCTTCACCCACCCCTAGGGAGCCCGCGACACTCCCCCCCTTTGATCGGAATATGTACTGTGAAGAGGGGGGGTGGGGAGGGGGTCAGCCGGTGCCCTGCCCGCCCCCCCAGCACTGCCCTATCCCTCCACTCTGAGCTGGGGGGGGTCTATGTCCGCTATGGGGGAGGGGGGTTAGCACCACCTCCCTACCACCCTCCCCCTGACCAGACCAACTATAGGGGTGAGGCAGGACTGGGAAGATCCACCCCGCCCTCTGCCCTGTCTGCCCCAGGGGGACCCCAACATACAGGCCGCCCCCATCATGGTGCTACAGGCCCTGCCCTGGGGCCCACACCCCTCGCCAGGAAGCCCTACATCAATAAAGTCCTGTCTTGTGTAGATTTCCGCGCAGCGGTGTGTGTGTCAGCGCGTCTGGGTCACATTCAGCCCCCGCCCCAGCCTGGACGTGGCCACAGCCACTCACAGGTCGTCCCCAGCAGCCCTAAGGGGGCTTTTACCAACACAGACTAGAGCCCAGTGATTTTAGGATAAAAATACAGCTTCTCACGGAGGCTCTCGAAGCCACAGGGTCTGGCAGCCGCCATCCCGGCCACTACACTCCCAGTCACTCCGCACACCCCGGCCTGCTAGAGGTTCCTCAATCTCCCAGCAATCTTCCCATCTTGGGGTCTTGGCCACAGCTGTTTCCTCTGCCAGGGTACCCTCCCCTCCACTCTTCACCTGGTTAACTCCTACTCACCCTGCGGTCTCAGCACAAGCATCGCCTCCTCCCAGACGCCTCCCCTGATGCCCCCCACAAGGTGGGGGTCCTCCCGCCTGCTTATTCACTTTTAGTGCCTGGAGGCATTGCTGAGGTTTGCACACGCCGAGCCCGTCGACGGAGCAAGCTTGCGCGGATTCAGGGAGAAACGGGCTCCTCCCCAGATGTCGCCACTAGGGGGCGCGCGTCTTGGCGACCTCTAGGCAGGATGACGTGTGCCGCCCGGAGCGCGGGGTATCCCTGTCCTTGAGCCTCCCTGTCGGGCTCTCCGAGGGCCGGCTTCTGCCTCGGCTGCCTCCTCGCTGGGGGGCACGGGGAGGTGACAACCTCTGGGAACTGCCATGTCCTCAAATCTCAAGAGGAGACCAGGAGGTGGCCTGCTGCTGTCCTAAAGATCAGGGCATGGGCTGACACCATGGGTCCCCTGTGTGGAGGAAGGACCAGCAGAGGCCGCTCTGGAAGAGGGAGCTTGCTCAGGGATGCCCAGAGCACGCACATCTGAAGCGGTTTTGAAAAGACCTGAGCAGCCCAAATGATTCCTGGGGTCAGTCACGCAGCCAGCTGACCTGCGTGCTGCTTGCTGCAGCCCGTGCCCCTGAGGAGCGGGAGAAGGGGCTTCTGGGGTCTGGCGGGGGCTGCCATCCATCCTTGATCTCTCCCTTCAGGCTCAGAGCCCCAAGCAGCCCGCTCCCCCTGCCCTGCCGCTGCTGCTCGAGCTCTCTCCCCGCCCCTGGGCCCAGCTTCCCTCCCCTGTAGCCGCGGCCCCTCCCGCCAAAGGAAGTGAGAAGGGGGCTGTTGTAACAGGAACTAAGGCTGGGAGTCCGGCGAAGGAGCAGGAGCAGGGCCATGCCTGAGCCACCCCCCAGAGCCCCCTGAGCCTGCACCCCTGCCACCACTCATTCGGGCGCCCCCCAGGGGCCTAGACACCAGCCCCCACCATGGTAAGTCCTTCAGGGTGGGCCCTGAAGCACAGGGGTGGGGGGCACCAGCCAGGTGGAGGTGCCCTGAGGGCCACCATCAGAAAGTGGGGTGATGGAGAGGGGCACAGCAGACCCTCTGGGGTTCCTCAGTGCAGCTCAGGTGCCCCCAGAATCCCTCACCAGGGACCAACTCCCATCTGATGGTGGACAGAATGACTATGGGGGACCGAGGATGGAGAAGTAACTGGGGGACAAAGGTGGCCCTGAGGGGTCTCACAGTGTCTGCAGGGATAAGGACACACCCCTTTCTTGGGGCTCGGGGAATCCAGTTTCCAGCCCAGCTTGCTCTCCCATCTCCCCGTGTGGCCTTGGGCAAGTCACTTCCCCTCTCTGCACCTCCCTTCCCGGGAATGTCATATTTGGAAGTCAGCTGAGATGTGGAAGATGTTTTGGGGCCCTCTCCGCTGGAACTTCGGAGGGTCTATGGGTTTGGCCACTCTGAGTCCACAGCTGGGAGGGGAAGTTGTGTCCAATGGGCGGTGGGGTGCAGTGGTGGTGTGGTGACAGTCTGTGTGGGTGACAGAGGTGGTCTGGCTGTAGCAAGCACAGAAGTGGGAGATAATGAGTCCCAGTATGCCCACACGGCCACTGGTACCCTTCCGTGCAAGGGTGGCGGGGGACACACTGCAGCCAGAGGCGTTGCCACCTAATGAGGTTGAGATCTGATGGTGGTCGAGGTGATAGGGTTGGGGAAACTGTGACCATCATGGGTCTAGATCCAGCAGCATCATAACACACACACTAAAAGAGAGCTTGGGCTGCCTATAAAAGTCATCCCCACAGCCCCGAGCATCTGCAAGCCACTTCAGCTTTCAGTTTTGGTCATTCTGTCCATGAGGGTGTGTGGCTGGGACAGTCACAGAGCCAGTGGTGACAACTGCAGGGTTCCTGGCGGTGGCAGCAGGCAGCTGAGCAAGGCGGAGGCAGGGAGGTGGACCAAGGGGCAGGGATTGTGTTAGTCTGCGAGAGAACATCTTCTCGGGCATCATTGGCCAAGGACCTCTCTGGGGAATTCACAATGAAAGCATCAGTGAGAGCTCTGGGTTTAAGAAGGAAACTCTTCCACGAAGGATCAGTCCAGGAGGACTTGAGCTCAGATGGGTAGACTTTGATCAAAAGAACATAACAAATGATTTGCTACTTGAAAGAAAAGCAACCCCCAAAGGAAGCCTTACGAAATGCTTAGTCAATTGTTTGCTCGGCCAGTGGGGTCTGGGAAGGCAGAAACTCACCCAGAGGACCATGGAGGAGAAAAAGAGTGGAACCCACCCATAAGGCCAATACCTCTGTCTAGGAGTGCTGACGTCTTCCTGGAGGGGTGATGGGGGCCCAGAAAGATTCAATGAAACAACGTTCTTAAAGTACTTTACAGAGCACATAAGATGCTCTCAGTACACAGTAACCGGCGCTGCGGGTGAAGCTTACTCATGGCGGGAGTTAGCAATGGCAGTGGGTGGAGGTGACTGGTTCTTGGTTGTTGAAGAGGAGATGCTGTTGAGTGATGGTGGTTGGGTTGGTGCTGTTGGTTGTTGCAAATTGGTGGTAAGAATGGTTCTTGTGGGTGGGTTGGTGGTGGTGATGGTTACTTTTGGTGCCAGCTAATGTTGAACGTTGATGGTTGGGTGTCAGTTGTTTTCAGCTGGAGGGTTGATCCATGGAATGATGGCAGTTCGGGGGTCACTGTTATTAAGAGTTGGGTGGCATTGATAGCGATGGTTTGCTCTTGGTGGTTCATTGTTGGTTTTGGTTGATGGTCTCTGGAATAATGGTGATGCATTGTCGGTTTTAGAAAGGGATATTGTTGATTGCTGCTTCGACGGTAGTTGGTTATGTTGGCTATTGATGGCTAGTATTGGGATCGTGGCTGTTTTTGTTGATGGTGGTTGATTATGATGCGTTGCTGGTGGCGGTGGTGGGTGATGGCGGGAAATTGCCGGCAGAATCGATTGCTGTTTCTGTTGGCTGGCGGTGCTAGAACTGGGGTTATCAGCAGTTTCTGTTTGACATCGATGGCAGGGCAGGTGAGCAAAGGCAGAAATTGGTTGTCTTCGTTTCGTGATGTTGGTGACGTGAAGGTCATGGTGATCGTTTTTAAAGTAGAGACACGAAGGAGGGAGACCAGTGATGTGGCTACTTGGTCCGTGAGGGGCTGTCAAGGCTGGGGGCCAAGGGTGGAGGGAGGAAGAATCAATAAGACCTTCAGTTGATTGGAAGTGAAGGGCGAGGGAGACTGAGGTGTCAGGGACAGGCAGGTCTGCCTTGGGGGCTGGGCCCCCCCCCCAGAGGTTCTTCCCTAAAGAGCAGAGAGAGGCAAGGCCACAGGCTCAAGCCAGCGTTCCCAGGCAGCTCAGGGCCTCAGGTCCCCAGCTGTGATGGACAAGGAATTGTCCAGTATCCAGCAATTTGCCGGCTCTAGGACAAGGGTCCCCACGTGTTGGATAAGGCCCAGAAGGAAACTGAGACCCTCACCCCACCAAGGGAAGGGGAGACCCTGGGAGCCTTTGGAAGTGAGAATGTTGTCTGGATGGTGTGGGGAAGCGAGGTGTGGCCCCAGAACCCCCACCAAGTTGGGGAGGGCAGGAGCAGGCTCCGGGGGCATGCCAGGTGCCAGGGTGGGGCCAGAGGCCGGGGCTGCTGGAGCCGCCCCGGCCTCTGCAGCTTCTCATCTCCTCCCGGCCGGCAACCACAGCTCGGAGGACCCGGGCGAGGAAGGAAGTGGCTGTTTTGCTGTTCCCTCCAGTCTGGGGCTCTGCTCATCACCACCCAGGAGCAGGAGGCCAGAGCAGTTGGGGCAAATTGCAAAAGCTCCCTCGTCGGGTCCTTCCTCCTGGGCCCGCGCCCTGTGCCCGTGGACTGGCCGCTTTAAGGCTGCTGCCACTGCTGGCAATGGGAGGGAAGCTGGAGTTTCCACTTGACAAACTTTGCCTCATTGAATCTGCATAGCTTCCCATTTCCCAGATGAGGAAATTGAGGCAAGCTGCCATACAACCAAAAGTGGCAGAGGATTTCAACTCAGTGGCCCCTGAGGCCACACTTTTAATGGCCACCTTGACCCACAGCTTCCTCCTCCTGCTCCTGCAAGGTGAGAGGCCCCCCAGGGGGTGTACTGACCCGCACATGCCCCCTGCTGCCCATCCCGGCCTCATTTGGAGCTGGGACCTCTTCCAAAGAAACTAGAATCCTGGTGTCCCCCACACACCCAAGGGCTTCCTGGCCCATGGTGCCTGCTGCCGCCACCAACTCTGCTGGGGAAGTTCATGTTGTAAAGCCTGCCTCCTACAGGAAGCCCTCACTGATCACCTCCCCTCTCCTTAGCACCATCTGATGTGGACCTACCATCTCCTTGGGCAGCTCATTTCACCCGCTCGGGGTAACTGAGTTCCTCAAGAGCAGAATTTAGGCCAGGTCCCCACCTCTCTCCATGCACAATAGGGGCTCAGGAAGTGTGTTCCCTCCAGGGCTCCAATGCCCCAGCCCAACAGGAGCCATCACCTTGGTCACAAACAGGCCCTCGCTCCTTCAGCACCAGAGAAGCCCCACCCTCCTATGCCACCTGCCTTGGGTTGGGGGGCGCCTCTCTGAAGAGCTGAAGTTAGAAACTACCTCCGCCCTCCCACCCCAGCCACCTCGAGCCCCTGACTGTCTTTCACAAGAGCTTCAGCAGTTTGAGTCATACTCGGCTTGCGGTCAACTGTGACCACAACCTCTTCATTGCACCCCCACCCCCAAGGAACAGACTTAGGAACAAACAGTTTCGACTTGACCCGTGGAGACCTGGGGGCCACAGAGAGAGGGATACCCATGACACAGGGCTGGGGACAGTCTCTTCCCAATGGCACTTCATTCATTCATTCATTCATTCATTCATTTGACAAGTATATATTTCCCAGCTCCTATATCCTCTGTCAAACACCAATCGCTTCCATGAATTGGTCTTAGGGCCACCAGCTGTCATTCCTCAGGCACCCCAGCGCGTCTCATCTCTGCCCTGGCTCATTTACTCCTCTCAGCAAACCCACAGAGGAGGTTTATTATGGAATCCATTTTACAGATGGGGAAACTGAGGCTTGGAGAAGTGAAGTGGCCTCCCTGGGGTCACGTAGTCAGTCACCTGGCAAGCCAGGCCTCACACCTGATCCCTCTCAAGCTCAAATTCCTGACTGTTCTCCCACACACTGCACCCACTTGAGCAAAACTGCCTCCCTCTGCCGCAAACAACCGCGGATTTTGTGATTGCATGGAGCTCAGAGTGGATCTGGGGGTCCCATGCCTGAGGAGGAACACAGAGGGAGGGATGGCCGGGGATGCAAGAGGCAGAGGGCCACTCAGCTGCGCGGGGCGGGGAGGGGGACAGGAAGAGGAACTGAGTTCTGGGGCCAGGAGAGCCAGCTAGACACAGCCGGCCTTGGTGGCCTCTGACCCCAGAGAAAGAAGCAGCCTTGAGGCTCAGCTCAGCCTGAGGGAGGCCCAGGAGGGTGGAGATCGGGCTGACCCCAAAGGGGAAACCCTGGACAGGACCAATCTTGTCTCCACCCCATCCTCATCTGACCTGAAGCACCAGTCCCGGCCACTTCCGACCCAGACCAGGCTGGGGACGGACAGCCTCCAGAGTCCTCCCCCAGGTCTTCCCTTCATGCTGTGTGACCTTGGGGAGGACACCTAACCTCTCTGTCCCATCGTCTTCTTTTCTGCAAAGTGAACCTAGTCATAGTACTGACCTCAGCATGTGTCGAGAGGATTAAATGAGGTAATTCACGGAAAAAGCTTAGACCAGGGTCTGGAGCAGAATAACACCCAGTGGGGTGCTAACTATTATTGCGATTGTTGTTGTTTGTTACCATAGTTACCACCCCAGGCCCCACCCCTCGAGCTCTTCAGAGAGAGGATCCGCTTCCTGTACCCTCCTCTGTGCCCACACCCCGACCTGGCTCAGGGAAAGAGCAGACCGCCCTCACCTTTTGTGCCCCACTGGCCGTGAATGACGCCCCTTCACTCCCAAATTTCATCATCTCCTCTCATCAACACACTCTGGTCTCTCCATCTTGAAAACGGGAAATAGGCTCCCCTGACCCCACCCCTCCTCGAAGCCTCTTTCCCTCTTCCCCTTCTCAGCCAGACTGTCCAAAAGCCGGCTTCTAGAAGCCTCCCAATCCCACTTCTGACCCTGGGGTCGCCAACGCTCTCCGTGGGGTCCCCTGAGCCTCCAGTGAGCGAGGATGCCCTTCAGTAGCTTGGGGTCCGGACGACGGCTCCCTGCTTCTCCCACCCAGCCTTGCCACCTCCAGGCCTCCCTCTGCCCTGGCTGCCTCCGACCTCCCGGGTGGCCTCGTGCTCAGCCTCTGTGGTGGGCACCCTCTCCCCGCCTCGGCGCTGCTGCCGCAACTTCGTCCCTCCCTCCCCCTTGCCGCTGCCTCCCTGGGTTCTTAGCGCATCACACCGGTACCCCCTTCTTATGACAGACGTCTTGGCAGGCCCCCTGAAACCCTGACATGAAATTCACGGACGGTGAAATACACCAATTCCCCTCGTTTCAAACATCATTAACGGGATGCCCTGTAATGCGGAGGAGAAAGTCGTTTAGGATAAAATGTGTGCACAAAGATGAAAGGGCTCAGGCCAGGGGCTCAGGGATGCCCACTGGAGCCACCAGCTGCTCACACCTGGACACAGGTGTGTCTCGATGAGCTGAAAGCCCCCCGCAGGTCGGTGCTGAGCGGGGGTGCCGGCCGCGTTAACGCCACGAGCCGCGTGAGCTTCCAAAATGCTGAAAACTCAGTGAAATCTGAACAAAACTAAAAATCTCCCTTGATATAGGTAGTCACATTGCCAGAAAACGCAGTGGGTATCAACCGTGCAAAAAAATTATAGATTTTCTCTTTATACGTAAAATAGAATTTGGTCCTAGGTTCCGATGATTATAAATAAGTTTGTCACTTACGTGAACATCTGCTGGGGTGGCGTGGGGGGCTGCGGGCAGGACAATTATTTGTGTGAAAATTTGGCACCTGTGGCTCCCTGAAAATGCCAGTCTGTCCCCATCCCTGGGGATGATTCTTAAAGCGCCCCCAGGAGCAGTACGGCCCTGCTGAGAACTCTCCAAACCACTGACAATCAAGTCCAAATCCCTTTGCTTGGCATTCAAGGCCCTTCAGGACCTGGCCCTGGCCGACCTCCCCTCCATTCCTTCACGCAGTGCCTCATTCCTTTATTCATTCATTCACGTGAGCCCTGGCGCCTTGTCCCACCAGGCATCGCCTGAGCCCCTGCCCTCAGGAGCTCAGACACCAGAAGATGCTGCTAATGTGAGTGATGTCCAGAACGTGGACGGGGCTGTGGTGAGGGTCGCCCGGGGAGAGTGGGAGTCCAGAGGGAGCACCTGACCTGGTCCGGGGTCAGGGAGGTCTTCTCAGAGGAGGCGTCATCTGAGCTGAGTCTTAAAGGATGGATTGGCATTAACTGGGCAGGAAGGGTGTTCGGGGCAGAGGGATCAGCATCTGCAAAGTTTCAGAGGCAACTCAGCGAGGAACTGAAAAAGTTCTTCCTGGAAGACTTATGTTACCGGCACCCAGTAGGTGCTCAAGAATTCTATGTAGATGCATGAATGGGAGGGTGAGGGGAAGCCGCAGACGGGTTTTCAGCCACCGAGAGATGAGGTCGGATTTGCCATACGGAAAACACTCTAACTACTCAGGCTGGAAGCAGTTGGAGGGGTTCACCTGGCCTGGTGCTCCCTGTCTCCCTGCTCTCGATATCCCTTCTTGACTTTCAAGTCCCAGCCCAACACCCCTTGGGTCCCAGCCCCTCGTGGGTGTAGACACAAGAGCCTGGCCTTGGCTGTCAGAGGGACCCAGATTCGAATCCGACATTCTTGGAAACAGCTTAGCTGTGTCCTTAGTAGAGAATCAAGCCGCTGCACTCTCAAGCCTCAGTTTCTCTCCTAGCCCTCACCCCACTGAGCCGCTGTGAGGATTGCTGATAATATTGGCAACACCCCACCTCCCCACCCCAGCGTCAGACATGTCATGGGTACTTGGTGACGTTAATTCTGTCTCGTGCCGCTCTGCCGGGGCCCATCCCCACCACTGCTCGGGCTGGGGAGGAGTGCCAGCCCCCAACCCCACTTCATTCCCCAGAGCAGTTAATCCCTCACATCAGCCCTGGGAAGTGAGGCCGCTTCTCCCATTTTACAGATGAGGTCATTGAGGCGCACAGCAGTGTCAGGTCACCCAGCCAGGACTAGAACCCAGGTCTGCCCCATCCCAAAAGCTGGGCTTGTTTAATGTCCATGGATTCCTCTGGGAACCCTCCTCCGGCTGTCTGCGTGTCTGGAATCTGACCATGCACCTCCCTTACTCAAGAACTTTCCATGGCTCCCCAGTGCCCCCAGGAGAGACTGCGCCTCAGCCACCTCTGCCCTACAGTTCCCCACACTGACCCCCTCCTTGATCCCTGCCTGAGTCCCCTCTGCCCAGCACGCCCTTCTCCCTTCCCTGGAATAGCCTGGCAAATGCCCATCATCTTTGAAGACTTGACTTCAATTCCCTGCATCCTTTGCTCTTGGGGTTCTCCTCTGAAGCTGGGTTTCTTTCTTCACCCTGTTCCTTGTGCATTTGCTAGGTCCTCCCTGCTGGGGCTGAGAAAGGACTCAGTCTCAGGCCCTGCCCTCCAAGAGCTCCTGGTCTGGCGGCTTCCTGGAGGAGGGGCATCATCCTAGCCGGAGTGCACCAGACGGGGGCGCTCCAGGCCGCCATCACTCTGTTGGCCAGACTCCTCCCATGGCAGGGGTGTACTGAATGGAGAAAGAGTGGGCCTGAGAGAGCCAGCGCGTTTCAGTGTTTAAAGTTCTTGATGAGTTCACTTGGGCTAAAAGGATAGAACATTCCAGAAGGACTTCCTGGAGGAGGAGTCTTTTGGAGAGCCTGTGTCTGAGTCTCCTCCTTGGGGCCTAAGAAAGATACCATCTGATGAAAAGCTGAAATGAGAAGGAGAAGCAGGAGCCTTGGAAGGTGCGGGAGCTGGGGAGGGGGAAGACCGTGGCTGGGGCGCAGGAAGGCTGAGGCGCAGGGTCACAGCTGGGCACGGAGGACAGAGGTTACAGCCACGTGGCGGCTGAGAGGATCTCAGAGGGACAGGCTGGGGTGCTTGACCACGAGAGAGGAGCAGGGAGTGGGAGGAAGGAGGCCATCTCGAGGTGGAAGGGGCGGGCAGTGGATCAAACGCCACGGAGAAGTCATGGATGCAGCCTGCGCCTGGGTGGGGAGAGGGGCTCGGGGAAGTGAGGAGCGGAGAGTCTGAACGGGAAGTGAGAAGGAGGGCGGGCCGACTCCCCCATCAAGCCTTCCCCTGCTCCCTCATCCCCTCCACAGCCCACTGGAGCCCCAAGAACACTGGGGCCCCGCTGGGCCCGGCGTCACTGTCTCCTCCGTGGCAGCGGGATACTGAGTGGAGGGATGGGTGGACAGAGGGACCAAAACGGAGGGCTAAGGGATGCATCCGAGCTGTCGTCCCGTCTGGCTGCCTCCTTTGGGGCAGGGAGCCTGGTGTCCCCAAGATGGGGAAGGAGGAACAGAGGTGGCAGAGGTGGGCAGAATCAGCAGCGGGCGACGGAGGTGAGCCAGGCGGGGGTGCTGAGGCACCAGCCCCCGCGGCGCCCCCCTGCAAGGGCTCACCCCCATCCCGCCGCCCCCACCCCCAGGGCAGCAAGGAGCGCTTCCACTGGCAGAGCCACAACGTGAAGCAGAGCGGCGTGGACGACATGGTGTTGCTGCCCCAGATCACCGAGGACGCCATCGTGGGGAACCTTCGCAAGCGCTTCATGGACGACTACATCTTTGTACCCTGGGCTGTGGGCGGGGGTGCACAGAGGAAGGACAGAGGGACAGGAGGATGACTGGCCGCTGGAACGAGGGATGGAGTGTGGATGGATGCGGGGAAGGATGGCAGAGGAACCGCAGCACAGAAGCGGCACACAGATGCCTGAGCAAATGAAGAGAAGGAGGGATGGGCAGTGAGAGCCCCAGGTGGTAGGACAGGGGACAGATGGAGTGAGAGCAGGGCCCTGGTTGGGGCAGCTGTGGCCCCTACTGCTCCCTCTGCCCTGGGGTAGCTCAGCCACAGCATATCCCATTTCCTCCCATTCTGGACCCAGTCTCGTTTTTTCCTGAGACCCAGGGTGCATCCGAGTATCTCTATCTTTTCCTCTGGCCAATGGGGTTCTAGGAGGGCCCAGGGGAGCAGGATGAGGGGACAGGGGCCCATGAGGGACAAAGCCAGCCAGGACAACGCATGGCCCTTAACCACCCCCCAGACCTACATCGGCTCCGTGCTCATCTCCGTCAACCCCTTCAAACAGATGCCCTACTTCACTGACCGCGAGATCGACCTCTACCAGGGCGCGGTGAGGCCGGGGCTGGGTGGGAGGCACAGCGCCAGGACCCCCTGGCCCCAGCCCTGGGCTGAGACCTGACCTCCCCCGCCAGGCCCAGTATGAGAATCCCCCGCACATCTACGCCCTGACGGACAACATGTACCGGAACATGCTCATCGACTGTGAAAACCAGTGTGTCATCATCAGGTACAGAGTGGGGGGCCCCAGATCCTCCTACGTCATCGCTACCCCAGAGAGGTTTGCTGGGAACTCCCGATCCAAACAGATCCTTGCCACCCCTCTCTGCCCCCAGCCTGCTTCACTTTCCTTGTCACTATCTGACCCATGATGTATTTTATTTATGCATTCTGGTATTCTCCATTTGCCATCTTTTTTTTTTAATGTTTATTTATTTATTTTTTCCCCCAAAGCCCCAGTAGATAGTTGTATGTCATAGCTGCACATCCTTCTAGTTGCTGTATGTGGGACGCGGCCTCAGTATGGCCAGAGAAGCGGTGCGTCCGTGCACGCCCGAGATCCGAACCCGGGCCGCCAGCAGCGGAACGCACGCACTTAACCACTAAGCCACAGGGCCGGCCCTCCATTTGCCATCTTTGTTAGCTGCAAGAGGGCAGGGAATTTCATCTGTCTTGTTCGCTATAGTACCCCCAGTGCCTGGCACACAGTAGGTGCTCAATGAATGAATGAATGAGTGAATGAACGAATGATCAGGCATTAGAAAGGGCACTTCCCCCCACCCCTGGCTGCTGATGGTGCCTTTTACCCACCCTCAGTGGAGAGAGTGGAGCTGGGAAGACGGTGGCAGCCAAATACATCATGGGCTACATCTCCAAGGTGTCCGGCGGGGGCGAGAAGGTCCAGGTGAGGCGAGAACAGAAGGAGGGGCTGGGTCTCTCCACTGCGTGGTCGTTCCCCACCCCACTCCTGCCTCAGTCTAGCCTCTTCCCACCCCCACCTGCCTCTTTCCCCAGCACGTGAAGGACATCATCCTGCAATCAAACCCACTGCTCGAGGCCTTCGGCAACGCCAAGACCGTGCGCAACAACAATTCCAGTCGTTTTGTGAGTTTCTGACACGTCTTCCCAAGAATACAGGAAGTACCTGCTCCTGGATGGGAGACTCACTTCCTGTTATGGTCCGTCTCAAAAAGAGTCCCCCACGGGCAGAACTGTGGAGGCCATGACATGTCTGTGTAACATTCTTAAATACTCCCCTGCCTGCAACCAGGCTCCGTCTGTTCCTATCCACATTTCAGGTCCCATTTATTCTTTCTTTCAACAAATAGTTCTTGGTCGCTTTCTTCGTGTCAGGTGCTATGCTGGGCCTAATGGAAGACAGAATAGGTAAACAGATCTGGATTTATGGTCTGTTTCTGTCACTAGATTTGTGGCTTGGACCAAAAAAAGATGTCACCTCCTGGGGCTCCTCTGTTTTCTCGTCCAGAAAATAATGGGGATGATGTTAATATCCATCTCATTGACCTCCATAATTTCAGTACAGTGCCTGCATATGAAAATGGCTTAACAAATTCCATACACTAATAGGATTATTTTATTTCTCTGAATATTATTAGCTTTTTATTTCCTATATTTATTAATCTATATATTACATATTAATATAAAATATAATTATATATTTATTATATTATATAGTATTAATTATATATTATTAATATATCTTTATATTATTATATATAAAATAATTTTGTATATTTATAAAATAAAATTATAATTATATTTTAAGTATTTTCTCCAACATTTTATTATTAAAATTTTCCTTTTTTTTTTTCTTTGTGAGGAAGATCGGCCCTCAGCTAACATCTGCCAATCCTCCTCTTTTTGCTGAGGAAGACTGGCCCTGGGCTAACATCCGTGCCCATCTTCCTCCACTTTATATGGGACGCGGCCACAGCATGGCCTGACAAGCGGTGCGTCAGTGCGCGCCCGGGATCTGAACCCTGGGCCGCCACAGCAGAGCATGCGCACTTAACCGCTACGCCACTGGGCTGGCCCCTAAAATTTTCAAATACACAGAAACGTTGGAAGGATAGTACACTGAACACCTGTATTCTCAGCTCCTAGACTCTGTCATTAACATTTTACTATCCTTGCTTTATCATCCATCCATCCATCCATCTTATTTTTTAATGCACTACAAAGTAAGCTGTGGGCACCATACCTTTCCCCCCAAGCACTCTGGCATGCAGATCATTAATTATAGTCCAATTTAAATTTGCAGTTCTTTTTTATTTCTTTTGCAGTAACATTTGCATACAGAAAATTACATAAATCCAAAGTAGACCATTTGGAAAAATGCATATACCTGTGCAACTCAGACCCCTATCGATATACAAAACATCACCATCACTCCAGAAAGTTCCCTCCTGTCCCTTTCCAGTCAATCTCTACTCCCACCTTACCCCAGATGCAACAACTCCTCTGATTTTTTTTTCACCCTAGATTAGTTTCACTGTTCTAGAACTTCATCTAAATGGAATCACACTGTATGTATTTTCAAACTACTGATAGACATAAAAACATGGGTGAACCTCAAAAACATAATTACATTTTATTTTCTATTTTTATTGTTCAATAGAATGAGTATATGTCATCTATGACAGGTGCTTGTGTAATATGATGATGTAACTTGCATTGTTGTTGGATGGAGGTGGCAGAAAGGAGAAATAAGGAGGCTTCTCTGTCTCCCAACCTCTGGCCAGAGCAGAACCCAGTTGGTGTCAGACACCAAAGAAGGGGCTTGTGGGACCCTTGCTCTGGGCTCGGGGACAAGACGTGGGAGACATCCAGGATCAGCGGAACCAGTAGCATCCCACAGACACATGGAGGCCTCTGTGTTGTGGTGGAGGGTCTGGGGAACTGGTCAATGAAATGTGATAGTTCTACGTGGCAGGCACAGGGCTGCATGCCCAGAGGGAGAGCTTGAATCATCAGAGAGGGAGGAAAGGGCATTCTGCTCCAGCTAAAGCGAAGGCTGGAGGGAAGAAGCCAGTGAAATCACGAGCTGTCAATCAGCGGGAGGTGGGGAGAGAGGAGCACGTTGCGTTCCCATGGGGAGGAGAGGAAAAGAGGCCACGCTCATAAGACCCATCCCCAATCCTTCCGCCACCTGCACCCCGGGACCCGGGAGGCGGGGCTGACGTGGCTCTCTTGGGCTCAGGGCAAGTACTTCGAGATCCAGTTCAGCCGCGGCGGGGAGCCGGATGGGGGCAGGATCTCCAACTTCCTGCTGGAGAAATCGCGCGTGGTCATGCAGAATGAAAACGAGAGGAACTTTCACATCTACTACCAGGTGCAAGGAAGGGGGCTGTGGGGCTGGGCCGCACCTGTACCCAGGGGGAGACATGGGAGGGGTAGTGTCCGCGAGCCCGTGACAGTGAGGACCAAGGGCTCACAAGGGCTGTGCCAGTGTAGCGCCAGACGCATGAGCATCGCTCACCCTCCAGCTGCTGGAAGGTGCCTCGCAGGAGCAGCGGCAGAACCTGGGGCTCATGACCCCCGACTACTATTACTACCTCAACCAATCGGACACCTACAAGGTGGACGGCACCGATGACCGCAGCGACTTCAGTGAGACCCTGGTGAGCGCCAACCGCCACTCCAGCCCTGGGAACCTCCCTGTGTTACAGATCAGGAAACTGACGCCCAGAGAGGTGCAGGGACTTGCCCAAGGTCACACAGCAAGTAGATCGAAGAGCCGGGACAGGGACCCAGTTGTCCTGACTCCCTGCGTCCGTGCTGTGGCCCCAGAAGCCTGACCTAGGTGGGGGACAGGGTCAGGACCCGAGGCACAGGCTCTGTCCTCGTTGTGCCCGCAGAGTGCCATGCAGGTCATCGGGATCCCGCCCAACGTCCAGCAGCTGGTGCTGCAGCTCGTGGCGGGGATCTTGCACCTGGGAAACATCAGCTTCTGCGAGGATGGGAATTACGCCCGGGTGGAGAGCGTGGACCGTGAGTTGGCTGGGTGCTGGGGAGGGCGTGTGTGTCTGTGTGTGTGTGTGTGTGTGTGTGTGTGTGAACTGCTTCCTCCTAGTTCGGCCCCCAGAAGGTGAGAACCCACGAAGACAATATCAGTGTCACCGAGCCAAATGGGGAGACGGAAGTGCCCGCACGAAGCCCAAGGGCCTGACCGGCTGCCCCCCTCCCCCCGCCCCGCAGTCCTGGCCTTCCCCGCCTACCTGCTGGGCATCGACAGCGGGCGGCTGCAGGAGAAGCTGACCAGCCGTAAGATGGACAGCCGCTGGGGCGGGCGCAGCGAGTCCATCGACGTGACCCTCAACGTGGAGCAGGCAGCCTACACCCGCGACGCCCTGGCCAAGGGGCTCTACGCCCGTCTCTTCGACTTCCTGGTGGAGGTGGGTGCGGTGGGGCCCCGGGGGTGAGAGAGGCACTGGCCCTGGGCTTGGACCTGCTGAGTGGGGGAGGAGGCTTGACTGTCACAGCCTCACCAATCCCCGGCCGTGGGAGGCGTCAAGCAGGGGCAGGAGGCGATGAGACAGCAGATTCAGGGGCTCCCTCTGGCTGTGCTTGGAGCCCAGGAAGGAGGGGGCCGGCAGAGCCGTCCAGGCCTGGACTGGGATAGCGGCTGTGGGGACAGAGAGGGGTGGGTGCATTTGAGAGCCCAAGAGGGGCTGTCGGGAGGACAAAGTGATGGCCTGGACGGGGGTGGGTGGGAGCGGGAAGTGTTGAGTGGTGACAATAGTAGCCAGCATTACGTGCCACCAAGTGTGTGCCAGCCACCATTCTGTTTTACATGCATCGATTTATCAAATTCTTAGAAAAAGCCCTATAAGGTAGTTGCTATTATTAACCCATTTTAAAGATGAGAAAATAGAGATGCAGCGTGGTGAAGGGGCAGAGCCAGCTCTCAAGGCAGGAATCTGGATGTTCCAACACCTGGATTTCTCACACGGGTGATTGATTGGCGGGGGGGTGTGCACAGAGCTGGGGAGGGCAGGAGAGAGACTGGTGTGAGGGGACGCGGCCTGTGAACGTGGCTAAGAGCATATCAAGAGAGCGGCAGGCTGGCGCTCACCGGCTGTCCCCGCCCGCATCACAGGCCATCAACCGTGCTATGCAGAAGCCCCAGGAGGAGTACAGTATTGGCGTGCTCGACATCTACGGCTTCGAGATCTTCCAGGTACGGCCTCTGCTCCCCCACCCACATCCTGTCCTCCCTGTGCCCCCCTCTCGGGCTGGCCCAGTGACCCAAGGAGCCTCCAGCGTCAGCCCACTGAGGGAAGCACCCTCTCCCTCCCTCGGCAGAAAAACGGCTTTGAGCAGTTCTGCATCAACTTCGTCAACGAGAAGCTACAGCAGATCTTCATTGAACTCACCCTGAAGGCTGAGCAGGTGGGCGGGGGCAGCCAAGCGGCCAGGGACAGGGGACACTGGGGTTGGGGGCAGGACCGCACAGGCCGCTGAGCAACCAGGGGACGCCCCGGCGCCCCATTCCCACCTCTCTCTGCTGACCTGTGCAGTCTCCACCATGAGACTTCCATCAGAAGAGGAAGGCTGGGGAAATAGCTTCCCTCTTCGTTCCATCAACGATTATTTATTAAGCACCTGCTGTGTGCCAGGCACTGTTTGTGGTGCTGGGGAGACCGCCGTGAACAGGATGGATAAAAATCCCTGCTGTTTTCATTGTACGCCTCCCGCAGAAGCACGGCCTGAGACAAGGATTCAGGGCGAATACCAGGAAAGGAGGGAAGAAGTGAGAGAGGGATTTAAAAAGAGCCCGACCGGCCCGGTGGCGCAAGCGGTTAAGTGCGCGCGCTCCGCTGCGGCGGCCCGGGGTTCGCTGGTTCGGATCCCGGGCGCGCACCGACGCACTGCTTGGCAAGCCATGCTGTGGCGGCGTCCCATATAAAGTGGAGGAAGATGGGCACGGATGTTAGCCCAGGGCCGTCTTCCTCGGCAAAAAAAGAGGAGGATTGGCGGATGTTAGCACAAGGCTGATCTCCTCACAAAAAAAAAAAAAAAAAAAAAAAGAGCCCGAATAGGGTGTGTTGCTGAGCAGATTATGCTGCAGGCTACTGGGGATCAGTGCTGCTGGGCCCCGGGGGAAACTTCGCAGAGCAGAGCTCAGATTTGGCCCACCTGAGGAGCGAGGGACTCGGGGCGTCGACCCACCAGCTCCTCTGCAGTGGAGGGCTGTCGGGGGTGGCACTTCCGGCCTGCCCCGCACAGAGCAGTGGGCTTTGTTACTAGAGACAGTCCTGAATGATGAGATGGGGGCTACGGGGGGACACCTGCCACCCTCCTTCACCCAGCCTTGTGGAGCGTGCCTTCTAGAAACACAGCACCTTTGCCCAGACACCAGCCCCCATCCCCGCCCCCTCTGCTGCCCCCCAGGAGGAGTACGTGCAAGAGGGCATCCGCTGGACCCCCATCCAATACTTCAACAACAAAATAGTCTGCGACCTCATCGAAAACAAGCTGGTGAGGGCCGGGCCAGCCTTGGGGGGGCTCGCCAGGCCTGGAGCTGGGCCTGGGAGACCTGGGAGGGCGGGGCGGGGGCTATGGCCCCCAGAGGCCCTGGGAGCCTAGAGACAGATGGAGCACAACTGAATTATCCCGTCAGCCACCTCGTCCATTCTCTCTCACCTTTCATGTATTCACTCAACAAACATTCCCCCAGGCAGCTTGCTCAGGGTCAGAGGGAGTCAAAGCTGACAGGTCTCCCACCAGGTCATCTCTGACTGGGACAGAGAGAGGCATGGATCCCTTATGGGGACCCTCACTGCATCCTGTGCCCCAGCGAGCTTCCCCAGCAGCCCCACACACACTTGGGCCCCCCACCCCCACCCCCTTTTGCTCTTGTATTTGGAAGTCCGCTCTCCTCCACTCCCCACCTCCCCAGTGAAGCTCTCTCTCCCGCTAGTGGGATGGGGGCGGGGCGGGGCCAGGCTGAGCAGCTGCCGCCTGCCCGGCCCCGCAGAACCCCCCGGGCATCATGAGCGTCCTGGACGACGTGTGCGCCACCATGCACGCCACGGGCGGCGGCGCCGACCAGACGCTGCTGCAGAAGCTGCAGGCGGCCGTGGGCACCCACGAGCACTTCAACAGCTGGAGCGCTGGCTTCGTCATCCACCACTACGCCGGCAAGGTGCGCCGCGCCCCCGCCACCTCGCAGACCCCAGGGGCCCCCCGCTGCGGCCTCCAAACTTCCTGGAAGGAGCCCCCAGGGACACCCCCCCCCCAGCAAGGGCTGCAGAATTCCACCGACCCCCTTCTCCAGCCCTCCCCCGACAGACCAGAAACATGGAGCTCCTCCCACTGACCCCCAGGAACTGGCCTGGGCCCCCCACTGTGGTCCTTCAGCCAGGGCTGCAGAAACCTGCTGGGCCCTGATCGAGGTCACAGCTCCCCCTTATGGGACAGAACCTCTCCCCCATTGACCCCAAGTTGTCAGCAGACAAGGCTATACAAATCCCCTGGCCTCTGACCCTGGCCACGGCCCCCCTCCCTTAATGTGAACAGCAGAGACCCCCAGGGATCCCCTGGCTATGCTGCAGCCCACCAATTCCTCAAATAGGTCTGGAGCTCCCGCGTTCCCTCAGCCCCTTGGCCGGTCTGTGGCGAGCCCCCTCACCACCTTGGTAGCACACCCAGCCCGCAAGCCTGGCTGAAGTCCCCAGGGGTCTCCAGCCAGTGCTGTCACCCTCCCCCCACACAGCCCCCCAACCCCCCAATTGACCATGACACAGATACTCAATCTGACCTTTTGACTCCAAATTAAGTAGCAGACCACTGGGGAACCCCTGCCCAGGCTGCAGACCCCTGCTCCCCAATCTGGGCTGTAATTGTCATCTCCTCCTGCCTTGGATCCAGGCTGCAGCTCTGCACCCCCAATCGAGGCTGTAACCCCCACCTCCGACCCAGGCTGCAGCCCCCACCCTCCAACCTCGACTTGAACATCAGACCCCCAGGGACCCCAGGCCCCTGCTATAGCCCTTCTGCCCCCTATTCTGAACCACAGATACCCCCCAGTCCTCTCACCCCAGAGCAGGCCCCCACGGGACCCCTGACCACCTGGGCTGTAAGGCCCCGGACGCCCAGGCCTCAGCCCATCACTCCTCCAACGCCGCCTCCCTCCAGGTCTCCTATGATGTGAGTGGCTTCTGCGAGAGGAACCGGGACGTTCTCTTCTCTGACCTCATAGAGCTGATGCAGACCAGTGAGCAGTGAGTGGTCCCGGGCGTGGGGGCCTCTGGGCAGAACCCCCCCCCGCAATGGGGATGGAGGAGGACCAGGGACCACCCCATCTTCCCCAGAGCTCCCAGAACCAGTCCCCACACCACGGACTTTGCGGGGGTGGCTGTGCGGCCAGGACAGTGTTTCTAGTGACTGGTTCTGATGGAACAGTAGCCCCAGGTCCACAAGGAGAAGCTGCAAAACCCCAGGAGTAGTTCCTTACGGCCCTCCCAGCGCTCCTTACGGCCCTCCCAGCGCTCCCATCTGCAAACCCAGCATCCAGGTAGGGCGTGGACAGTCTCCCTGTCTACACAGTGAAAACACATCACGCGGTGCATTTTTCTGTATTAATACGTATGGATCCATCTACCTGACCACAGCTGCAGACCGGGTTCCATCTTTTTTTTTTTTTAATTTTATTTATTTTTCCCCCCAAAGCCCCAGTAGATAGTTGTATGTCATAGCTGCACATCCTTCTAGTTGCTGTATGTGGGACGCGGCCTCAGCATGGCCGGAGAAGCGCTGCCTCGGTGCGCGCCCGGGATCCGAACCCGGGCCGCCAGCAGCGGAGCGCGCGCACTTAACCGCTAAGCCACAGGGCCGGCCCCCTGGATTCCATCTTTTTGGCTTTTTATACCTCAAAAGTTTATTCAAGCTCTGCTGTGTACCAGGCACCATTTGAACTGGCAGGGATGGAGGACGGAACAAGTCAGAGGACACAGCTGCTCTCACTGAGCTGACAGCCAGGCAGGGAGGCAGAAATTGAACTAGAAAAAACAGGCAAATAGGATAATAACATCAGGTGAAAGTCATAAGACAGTGGTTCTTAAAGCACTGAAATGTGGGTCCCACACCAGCAGTATGACCATCCTCTGAGCTGGTTACAGATGCAGAATCGCAGGCTCCACCCTAGACCTAATGAACCAGATCTTGTTAAAATCTGCATTTTAACAAGATCCCCCCCGCCACGTCTCCCTGGGAGCCACGTGCACGAGAGATGGCGATTGATTGATCTAGAGCGCGCTGTCCAATATATTCCACATCCAACAATATTCAAGCTACGTACGTAATTATTTTAATACAGCCTAATTCAGGGACAATTTACATACCATTAAATGCACCCAAGTTAAGAAGTGATTTTTTAGTAAATGTGCAGAGTTGTATAACCATCACCACAATCCAGTTTGGCGCATTTGCATTACCCAATTTTGTGTCAATTTGGAAATGCTCCAATTTGAAACATTTGCATCATCCCGAAAAGATCCCTTGTGCCAAATGACAGTTCATCCCCATTCCCACCACCTGTGTACTTTTCAATTTTCTAGTAAGCACACTTAAAAAGTAAAAAGGTGAACAGGTGAAATTAAAAAAAAATGTTTCCTTTAACTCAATATACCCAAAATATCATTTCAACATGCAATCAATATCAAATATTATTAATGAAATATTTATATTCTCCTCTGCCATAGCGCATGCTCTTTGAAAGCCAGTGTGCATTTTCACATTCATGGCGCATCTCAATTCTGACAGGCGCCGTTTCAAGGGCCTCTGTAACCACATGTGACCAGTGGCCGCCATACTGGAAAACACAGCACTAGACTTGTGGTTCTCAAAGCGGGGTCTGGACCAGCAACATCAGCATCACCCGGGAGCTTGTTATATATTATCGGGTCCCAGCCCAGACCTGTGAATGAGAAACTCTAAGGGTGGGGCCCAGCCATCTGTGTTTCAGCAAGCTCTCTTGGTGGTTTTAGTGCCCTCTGAAGTCTGAGACCCAGTGGGACAAGTGTCGTGAAGAAAAACTAAGTTGCTAAAGAGGTAGACAGCGAGAAGGGCATCACTCATTTATTCTGTTTTGCTTTCTTTTAATTGTGATAAAATACACATAATATAAAATTTATCTTTTCACCGTTTTAAATTGTAAAACTCAGCGGCATTCAGTACATTCACAATGTTGTGCAACCATCACCACTCTCCAGTTCCAGAACTTTTTCATCACCCGGACGGATACTCCGTATCTATTAAGCAGTCCGCTCAGTCTGTGTCATGGTGGCCAGGGAAGATCTTATTGAGGACACGAAGGAGGGAGCTGTGAACGTACCAAAGTATATTTAACCAATCCCCTGTTCATGGACACTTAGGTTGTGCCCGTCTTTGACTATCCCAAACAGGGCTACAGCAGCAAGCATCCTTGTCCGTATTTCTTGACACACACATGCGAGCCTGTGCATGTAGGATGGTTCCTACAAGGGAACATGCCCCTGTTGCCTGAGATGCTGCATCACTTGATATAATATTTTACTACTTAATTTAACTTAATTCTCTTTTACTTGCTACCCAAGTCATGCACAGTCACGGAGGAAGAAGTAACAGTGCAAACAAATCTAGGAACCAAAAGGATGAACCCAGCCCTCCAGTTCTCGCCATCACACCCCCAACATTCAGGGAGAACCATACTGTGCAGCGTGCCCTCTGGGTCCCAGGCACCTAGGCAGCCCCACCTCTGGGACAGAGCACCCTAAGGTCCAGCTGCACCTCCTACCCCTCCTCTCCCCCTGCCCAGGGCCTTCCTCCGGATGCTCTTTCCTGAGAAGCTGGATGTAGACAAGAAGGGCCGGCCCAGCACCGCAGGCTCCAAGATCAAGGTGGGCTGGGGAGGGCTGGGTCCCTCTCCCCACCATCCACAGGTCTCTGCCCCTCTCTCTGGCCCCCCTCTGTCCAGCAGGGTCTCCCTCCAGCTCTGGGGTTAAGTGATTTGGACCAGCTTCCTTGATGTCCCCCCAGCTCCCTAAATCCAGACGAGAACCATCATCCTAATAGCTTTTTTGGTCTTTTGGTCATTTGCCACTTTTTTAAAAATTGTGGCAACGTATACATAAAATTGACCATCTTAACCATTGTTATGTGCACAGCTCAGTGGCCTGAAGCACATTCACATAGTTGTGTAGCCATTCCCACCATCCATCTCCAGAACTTTCTCATCTTCCCAAATGGAAACTCTGTCCCCATGAAACACTGACTCCCCATCCCCTCTCCCAGCCCCAGGCCCCCACCGTCTACTTTCTGTCTCTGTGGATGTGACTCATCTAGGGACCTCCTGTGTGTGGGATCAGACAGTATTTGTTCTTTTGTGACTGGTTTACTTCACACAGCATAATGTTCTCAAGGTCCATCCACGTTGTAGCAGGTGTCAGAATCTCCTTCCGTTTTAAGGCTGAATAATATTCCATTGTCTGGATATACCACTTTTTCTTCTCTATTTCTCCACGGATGGACACTTGGGTTGTGTTCGCCTTTTGACTATTGTGAACAGTGCTGCTGTGAACATGGGTGTCCCATCCTAATAATATTTTAATAACCATGTATTGAGCACTTTTCAGTGCTGGCAGCCAACACGGGACACTTTACTCATGTGGGACTAGTCCCACCTGGCAGATGGGGAGACCAAGGCTCAGAGAGGCTCAGTCACTGGCCCAGATCACACAGCAGAGCCCTGATCCACACTGGGGTCTCTCTTGCCACACCCCCCACTCCCCTACTTGGAACGATTTCCTTTTTGGTCTCCCCCGAGAGACTGAAATGCACAAGCCAAGGCTGGCCTCCTAGGCAGACACCCATGATTCCCTGCTCCCAAAGTCCTGGTGCCCCGAAGGACAGGCAGAAATGTTCTGGGTGATGTGTTCTCCGGTGCTCAGTTACTCCATCAACAAACGTTTGCTGAGCACTCATTATGTGTGAACCCTAGTCTCTGGTTCAAGGGTGGGGTCGACACACAATATCAAACCCGCATGGTGTCTGCTAACGGAGGTGTGCACAGAGCAGGGACACCAGCCCCCCCACCCAGTGTGTCTCTGTCTCTTGGGTCTGTATCCAGGGTGGGAGGAGAGAGAGGCCAGAGGGTCCCATCTGTGGCCCCCTCACCCCCACCTTCTCCTCCGCCTCAGAAACAAGCCAATGACCTGGTGGCCACGCTGAAGAGGTGCACGCCCCACTACATCCGTTGCATCAAACCCAACGAGACCAAGAGGCCCCGGGACTGGGAGGAGAGCAGGTGACCCCCTGGCCCGGTCTGGCTCCCGGCTGGACCAGTCCACCCTGCCTGTCCTCCAGACCAACCCTCCCAGGGTCACAAGACCCATCCCAGGACTAACCCAGGCTGGCCCCCAGAACCAGCGCAAGACTCCTTAGGGACCCCGCGTCACACCCAGCACTGACCAAGACCCCCCCAGACCCTGGGGGTGACCTCAGACTAACCGTAGGATGACCCAGGGACTAGCGGTGTCTCCCTAATTCCCCAGACCCCACCCCTAGAAGTGACCCTGAAACTGACCACAGAACTAACACAGACCCCGCCCCCAGAACTGACTCGCAGGCTGACCCCTGGGACCAGCACCGAACCCCCCTCCCCAGGCCTCAGAACTCACCCCCAAACTGGCCCCAGCACAAATCCAGACCCCTCCCCGGGCCCCAGGTCTGCCCTTTCCGGCCCCCCCAGTGCACCCACCCCCCGCACCCAGGGGACTCAGGCTGCCTTCCCCTCCAGGGTGAAGCACCAGGTGGAGTACCTCGGCCTGAAGGAGAACATCAGGGTGCGCCGGGCCGGCTTCGCCTACCGCCGCCAGTTCGCCAAGTTCCTGCAGAGGTGAGCCGCCCCGCCCACCCCCGGCCCTAGCCGCGCCCCTGAGGAATAGCGGCCAGCTGGGCCGCCTGCTGCAAACCCTCCCACCCCCTCTGCCCCCAGGTACGCCATCCTGACCCCCGAGACATGGCCACATTGGCGTGGGGACGAGCGTCAGGGGGTCCAGCATCTGCTGCGGGCGGTCAACATGGACCCGGACCAGTACCAGATGGGGAGCACCAAGGTCTTTGTCAAGAACCCCGAGTCGGTAAGTGTGTGCGTGAGAGAGACAGACAGACGCTTGCACCCCCCGGGTGGGCTTGGGTCCTGCTCTTCAGGCCACTCTGTGACCTCGGGCGCGTTTGCCCACCCCTCCGAGCCTCAGTTTCTCCATTTGGAAAGTGGGGAGAGAATGGCCACCCTGCAGGGCTAGGGTGAGAACGGGACAAAACAGAAAGTCCACTGCACAGCGCCTGGCACGTAGTAGGTGATCAGAAAAGCCTAAATTAGCTGGCCGGGAAGCAGGTGGAGAAACACACGGCCACCTGTATGACATCCTCTTGCGAGGAATAGGGACTCAGCTTAGCCAGAACGTCTTTGGTCCCTTTTTCCTTCCTCTGTCTTTCCTCCATCCCTTTCTGCTTTCTTTTTTTTTTTTTTTTTGGTGTGAGGAAGATCAGCCCTGAGCTAACCTCCAATGCCAATCCTCCTCATTTTTTTGCTGAGGAAGATTGGCCCTGGGCTAACATCCGTGCCCATCCTCCTCTACTTTATATGGGACACCGCCACAGCATGGCTTGACAAGCGGTGCGTCAGTGCGCACCCGGGATCCGAACCGGTGAACCCTGGGCTGCCGCAGTGGAGCACGTGCACTCAACCGCTTGCGCCACCGGGCCAGTCCCCCAGAGAAAACATTTTTTCAAAAAAAGCAACAGGGCCGGCCCTGTGGCTTAGCGGTTAAGTGCGCGCGCTCCGCTACTGGCGGCCCGGGTTCGGATCCCGGGCGCGCACCGACGCACCACTTCTCCTGCCGTGCTGGGGCCGCGTCCCACATACAGCAACTAGAAGGATGTGCAACTATGACATACAACTATCTACTGGGGCTTTGGGGGAAAAAAAAAGGAGGAGGATTGGCAATAGATGTTAGCTCAGAGCCGGTCTTCCTCAGCAAAAAGAGGAGGATTAGCACGGATGTTAGCTCAGGGCTGATCTTCCTCACAAAAAAAAATAAAATAAGCAACAATGACAAGAAGATCAGAAAACCAGGGCAAGGAATCCCCTAGGTGTCTGCGTGGCCACCCGCTTCTATGTGAAGATTGGAAGCAAACAAGGAGACAGCTGTCTCCAGGAGCTGTATGAGTTCACCAGACTCCCAGGCGAATCCTAGGTTCCCCAGCCAGGGACAAGCTGGGGCAGCGGGGAAGGGGTGCTGGGGACAGGGGCAGGCCCTGCTAAGTGCCTCATCGCTTGCATAGTCCTGGCACCTGCTCTAATAGCGCTCAGGAACTTTATGAAGACAACCGGGAGACTGTTGAGATGTTTCCCTTGACGTTACTGTAACTTACAAGTTACTGTAACTTACAAGTTACTGTAACTTACAAGTTACTGTAACTCACCAAACCAAAAACGTAACCCAGTGGGGTGGAGACTACAGAGATCTCACAGCTACAAAAATAGCCTCTGTCTTGGGGGGGTTGGGATTCTTCATCCCCCAAATTTGTCTGCATCTGCCTCCCGGAGCTTCTCCCTACGGATGCACTTTGCACCAAGAAATAGAGAGAGGCTGGAATGGCATTCAAAGCAGATATTGTTTCTCACAGAACTTATTATAAACCAAAATTGTTCATGGCTAAAGCTGTGCCTAGAAGAATTTAGTTTGTAACAGATAAGAAAGAAAGGAGAGGGGCCGGCCCCGTGGCTTAGTGGTTAGGTGCGCGCCCTCCGCTGCTGGCAGCCCGGGTTCGGATCCCGGGCGCGCACCGACGCACTGCTTCTCCAGCTGCGCTGAGGCTGCGTCCCACATACAGCAGCTAGAAGGATGTGCAGCTATGACACACAACTATCTACTGGGGCTTTGGGGGGAAAAAATAAATAAAAGTAAAAAAAAATTTTAAAAAAAAAGAAAGGAGAGAGGGGGAGGGAAAAAAAAGCAGAGAATGGGAGGGAGGGAGGGAGAGAGAAAGAGAGTCCATCTTGCTGGTTACTGGCAGGTTGCAAAGTCTCACTCTGAAAGAGACAAATAAAAATTGACACTGGAAAAAAAAATAGACAAAATCAAGCTAGCACTGGCTAAGACCATGTAAGGTAAAATCCGATTTTGAGCAAAATTGCAGTCTGCGCGTTTTGAGGTGGGGAAGATGAACTGGCAGGAAATGTGAAATTCACCAAGGTAAAAGCTTGGTGGGAAAATTTGATAAGGAAAGAAAAAAAGACTGAAAATTTGCACAGGAAAAAAATGATCCTGATGAGAATCATTTTAGTAAAATGAAAGCAGAAACAACATGGAAACAGTTTAACAGTGCTGGATCAAAAATGGATCAAGGAATTAAATAACCCTAACGGAGATGGAGCCTTTCTCAACCAAAAAGGCACTTACGTTGGGAGGATTCTGATTTGGATTTTGTTTCTTGTAAATATGGACTCAAAATATCCTTGAACGTTTTACACACCTGTTGGCCTGCACCGCCCATCATCCCAGGTCTCTGTGGCTGCTGTAGCAAAAGTCCCACACACTGGATGCCTTAACACAATAGAAACTTTTCTCAGGTTTCTGGAGGCTGGAAATCCGAAATCAAGGGGTCAGCAGAGTCATGCTCCCTCTGAAGGATCCGGAGAAGTGTTCTTCCTTGCCTCTTCCTACCTTCTGACGGTTGCCAGCAATCCTTGGCTTTCCTTGGTTATAGATACATCACTCCAATCTCTGCCTCCGTGGTCACATGGCCATCTCTGTGTATCTGCGTCCAAAGTTCCCTCTTCTTATAAGGACGCCAGTCATATTGGATTAGGGCCCACGCTGATCCAGAAGGGCCGCATTTTAACTTGATGGCATCTGCAAAGACCCTATTTCCAGAGAAATCACATTCACAGGTGCCAGGTGGACATGAATTTGGAGGGAACATTATTCATCCCAATATGGCAGGATAAGCTCCGATTTGGGGGGCCCATCTTACCCACCTAAGCACACCCACCCTTGCCCTCTGCAGCATGAAGGAAAAGTGTTTTCAACTCTTTAGACAGGAAGTGTTCCCCACCTTTTATGAACAGTTATAAACCTCCACAGCTTTAAAATCCTCCAAGATATATTTTTTAAAGTACGTTTGAACCAAGTGTCTGCGGAATTCTTTCAGTCTTTGCAGGGAACCCTGGGGTTTTTCTAAATAAAGCTCAATTTATTTTCAATACTATTTCCCATCTACACTGATGGACAACACTGTCCCTTTTATCACTGAATTTGTTTGAATTAGGATGTTTCCCAGCCATCCGTCCTACTTCAATTGATCTATCCTTCGACTAGCACCCCACTGTTTTTATTACTGTAGATTTATATTTTCATATCTACTGTGTTCCTTTCCTTGATGCATTCACTTGTCATTATTCCAAAAGAATAGATATCCTTCACGGCATTTCCACTCTGACTTGCTCTAAAATAGTTTATTCCCTAAGTCCCCTCTGGGCCGAGACTCTTAAGAAACTCAAAAGTTTGCCTTTGCAAAAGCTTCCTTTCCAGGGCTGCCATGTACAGCTGTGCAGGTTGTACACTGCACAACCACATCATCGCCAATCACATCACATGGCCGCCTATATATCAGATTTTCACACTGACAGTATCTTGTTGGGTTTTTAAGATGCATGTTGGTTCACATTTCTAACATCTCTGAAATTGAGGTGCGCCTCACACGGATGGCATGCCATAGCTTAATTAGCAGTGGGAGAAACTGTGATGTTATGCCGTTTCTGGCAAGACCACACAGCTAGTAAGTGGCAGAGCTGGGATTTGAACCCAGCAGGACTAATCTACAGTTATAATGTAATGTAGAAGCTTGTGACCCATATTGGGAGGGAAACCTGGATCCAGTCATTTGGAGGAAGACAAGGTGTTTGACCCTAGTGTATGAGCATGTGCACAGGTGCCCATAAGCAAGAGCATGTGGGTGGGGTGGCCCCCGGGGAGACGCCGGGACCCACCACCCCTCCCTCTCGCCCAGCTCTTCCTCCTGGAGGAGATGAGAGAGCGCAAGTTCGACGGCTTTGCCCGCACCATCCAGAAGGCCTGGCGGCGCCACGTGGCAGTCCGGAAGTACGAGGAGATGCGCGAGGAAGGTGAGAGGCTGCGGGTGGGAGGCTCAGGGTGGGGACAGGTGGACATGCAGGAGCCAGGCCGTGACCTCTGCCCCCCACCCTGGGTCCCCACAGCTTCCAACATCCTGCTGAACAAGAAAGAGCGGAGGCGGAACAGCATCAATCGGAACTTCGTCGGGGACTACCTGGGCCTGGAGGAGCGGCCGGAGCTGCGTCAGTTCCTGGGCAAGAGGGAGCGCGTGGATTTCGCCGACTCGGTCACCAAGTACGACCGCCGCTTCAAGGTGAGGCATGAGCCGGGGGCACGTCTGGGTCATGGCCCCAGCCTGGCACCCCTATCAGAGGTACACCCTCACCTGACCCAGACACGCCTGTCCACAGGTATATATTCACCCAGCCTAGATACACCTGCCCCATCACAAGTACATCCTCACCTGGCCCAGAACGCCTGTCCACAGGTATATATCCACCTAGCCTAGATACACCTGCCCCATCACAGGTACACCCTCACCTGGCCCAGGCACACCTGCCCACAAGTATATATTCACCTAGCCTAGATACACCTGCCCCATCACAGGTACACCCTCACCTGGCCCAGACACACCTGCTCACAAGTATATATTCACCTAGCCTAGATACACCTGCCCCATCACAGGTACACCCTCACCTGACCCAGACACGCCTGCCCAGAGGTATGTATTTACCTAGCCTAGATACACCAGTCCCATCACAAGTACACCCTTACCTGACCCAGACACGCCTGTCCACAGGTATATATTCACCTAGCCTAGATACACCAGTCCCATCACAAGTACATCCTCACCTGACCCAGACACGCCTGTCCACAGGTATATATTCACCTAGACTAGATACACCTGCCCCATCACAGGTACACCCTCACCTGGCCCAGACACACCTGCCCACAGGTATATATTCACCTAGCCTAGATACACCAGTCCCATCACAAGTACATCCTCACCTGACCCAGACACGCCTGTCCACAGGTATATATTCACCTAGACTAGATACACCTGCCCCATCACAGGTACACCCTCACCTGGCCCAGACACACCTGCCCACAGGTATATATTCACCTAGCCTAGATACACCTGCCCCATCACAGGTACACCCTCACCTGGCTCAGACACACCTGCCCACAGGTACATATTCACCTAGCCTAGATACACCAGTCCCATCACAAGTACATCCTCACCTGGCCCAGACACGCCTGTCCACAGGTACATATTCACCTAGCCTAGATACACCAGTCCCATCACAAGTACATCCTCACCTGGCCCAGACACACCTGTCCACAGGTATATAACCACCTAGCCTAGATACACCTGCCCCATCATAGGTACACCCTCACCTGGCCCAGACACACCTGCCCACAGGTATATATTCACCTAGCCTAGATACACCAGTCCCATCACAAGTACATCCTCACCTGACCCAGACACGCCTGTCCACAGGTATATATTCACCTAGACTAGATACACCTGCCCCATCACAGGTACACCCTCACCTGGCCCAGACACACCTGCCCACAGGTATATATTCACCTAGCCTAGATACACCTGCCCCATCACAGGTACACCCTCACCTGGCTCAGACACACCTGCCCACAGGTACATATTCACCTAGCCTAGATACACCAGTCCCATCACAAGTACATCCTCACCTGGCCCAGACACGCCTGTCCACAGGTACATATTCACCTAGCCTAGATACACCAGTCCCATCACAAGTACATCCTCACCTGGCCCAGACACACCTGTCCACAGGTATATAACCACCTAGCCTAGATACACCTGCCCCATCATAGGTACACCCTCACCTGGCCCAGACACACCTGCCCACAGGTATACGCTCAACTAGATACATCTGTCCATCAAATATGCCTTTAGGTAGCCCAGACACACCTCTCCATCAGATACATCGTCACTTGGCCAGACACATCTGTCCACAATTACACACTCACCTCACCCAGAAGCCTTGACCACAGGGCCGCCCTTACTTATCCTGGACACACCTGTCCATTAGGTACGCCCTCACCAGTCTAGATAGACCCGTCGATGAGACACACCTTCATCTGGCCCAGATACTCTTGTGTACAGGTACACTCTCATCTGGCCTGGGCACCCATGTCCAGCAGGTATACCTTCACCTATTCTGTACCTGTTCACTGGGCAAGACACCCTTTTCTAGCCAATATTCCCTTCCTTAACCTCCTATTTCTTATATAACATAACCATTCATATACCTTCACATGGAGGGACACCCTCACCCGACCTGTCCTTCACCTGACCTGCCAGCACCACCTCTCTGCCTGGGGTTCACCCCCTGGGGCCAGGCTGCCCATGCCTGGGGCTCCTGCCACCAGCTCTGGTCCTCCATCCTCACAGCCCATCAAGAGGGACTTGATCCTGACACCCAAGTGTGTGTATGTGATCGGGCGGGAGAAGGTGAAGAAGGGACCTGAGAAGGGCCAGGTGCGTGAGGTCCTGAAGAAGAAGCTGGAGATCCAGGCCCTGCGGGGAGTCTCCCTCAGGTGAGGCCCCCATCTGCCCCCAGTCACCCTCCTTCCCCCTTCATCCTGCGCTGCCCTCCTGATACCCCATCTGGCACGGTGACCATCTTACTTGCTGCTCTACCTGCAACTCTCTCTTGGCCCTGCCTGTCACCGTCACCTGCCCCCACACTCACGATCCTTATTAGCCAACAGCACCTGTCCCCTCACCTGGCCCTTCTCTAGTACCACCTTCCCCGGCTCCTTGCCACTTCTCTCGCTTTCCCCCACCTGTGTCACCCCTTACCTGACCCTCACCTGTCACCCTCACCTGTCTTTCCTCCCGCCCCTCCCCCAGCACGCGGCAGGACGACTTCTTCGTCCTCCAAGAAGACGCAGCCGACAGCTTCCTGGAGAGCATCTTCAAGACCGAGTTCGTCAGTCTCCTGTGCAAGCGCTTCGAGGAGGCGGCGCGGAGGCCCCTGCCCCTCACCTTCAGCGACACGTACGCCCCCCGCCATGCTCAGGCTGGGCTCGGCACAGCGCCCCCTCTCCCAGCCCTGCCCGGCCCGGCAAGGATGGGGAGGGGAGCGGACCCCCGCTTGGGGGAGTGGGCGCCCCCACAGCTTCCTCCTCTCCCCACAGACTACAGTTCCGGGTGAAGAAGGAGGGCTGGGGCGGAGGTGGCACCCGCAGCGTCACTTTCTCCCGTGGCTCCGGCGATGTGGCTGTGCTCAAGGCTAGCGGCCGGGCCCTCACGGTCACCGTGGGCGACGGGCTGCCCAAAAGCTCTAGTGAGTCTGCGCAGAACCGGGGGCGGAGCCAAAGGGCGGTCCGGAAGAGGCGGGACCAGCTAGGGGACCAATCAAGCCTGTGGGGGCGGGGCCAGCGAGGGTTGGCCTAGAGTGGGTGAGGGCCAATGAGGGGCAGGTCTTGACCAATGAGTGGGCGAGAAATGTAGAGGGGCGTGGCCACAGGCAATCCGTAAGCCGGCTAATAATAAGGGTGAGCCCTGGAATGGGCGGGCCCAGGGAGCCAATGAGAGGTGGGTCCTGGAGGGGCGGGACCAACTACTGGGCGGAGCCGGTGTTCCACCGCCAAGGTGCGGTGCTGTCGGGAGAGCCAGTGAGCCTGAGGGGGCGGGCTCTGGGCCGGAGCCACAGAGTGGACCTGCCTTGTGGGCGGGGCCAAGAGCCTGGTCCGGCCTGGCTACCGCTCAACTCTCTATATTCTTTCCCCTTTCCCTTTCAGAGCCTACACGGAAAGGGATGGCCCAGGGAAGACCTCGAATGTTGGCCCCCGCCCCTAGCCGGGCAGCCCCCAGGGCCCCCAGAGGTGAGGGGATGCCCCCACTAAATGTCCCCCCTTGCCTCTTGTGGGCTCCATGACCCAGGCCAGACCTCCTGTCAACAGGATCTAACAAGCAGAGTTGACTACTCTCTCCTTCTCTGTCCAGAACTGTCTATAGCTCCCCATGTCCCATAGAATAAAGGCTCAGCTTAGTTTGGTATTCAAAGCCCTTCGGAATCTGACCCCTGCTAACCACTGACCCCTTCTCTCCTCCCATCTTACACTCCTGTCATTCAAACTCCATCTTATTTTGCCAACTTACCCAATTTGTTATTACCTCCTTTGCTTGGGCTGTTTTCACTGTCTGTCTCCCAAATTCCCACTCCACTTAAGCTCCTATTCATCCTCCAAGACCCACTCACAAAAGCCCTCCTACAGAAGTGGTTAGGGGAAAATCTTACTCCTGCAGAACCTCCTTCTGGTCCTTTCTAGCCCCCGAGTCCCTCCGTCTGGCCCAGTCCTTACCTACTGGGTTGAGAGTGTGGCTGCCTCCTCCCTCAAACTGGGAACTTGGAGCTAAGTCCTCCTCAAATCCTCCTAGCATCGCCCTGATAAATGCCCCACCATTGCTCCTGCCACAGGCCCGGACCGCAACGGGGTGCCCCCCTCTGCCAGAGGGGGGCCCCTGCCCCTGGACATCACATCTGGAGGGGGCTCCCAGCGGCCTCCCCGAGGCCCTCCATCCTCAGCCCTGGGGGCCAGCAGGCGCCCCCGGGCACGGCCTCCCTCGGAGCACAACACAGAATTCCTCAACGTGCCTGACCAGGGCATGGCTGGGTAGGTGGGGTGGGGGGGCAGCCCCAGGAGGTGAGCAGAGGGCGCGGGAGTGTCTGGGGCTGTGACAAGTGGCCCTGTGCCCACAGCATGCAGAGGAAGCGCAGCGTGGGGCAGCGACCTGTGCCAGGCGTGGGCAGACCCAAGCCCCAGCCGCGGGCACATGTCCCGAGGTGCCGGGCGCTGTACCAGTACGTGGGCCAAGACGTGGACGAGCTGAGCTTCAATGTGAACGAGGTCATCGAGATCCTCATGGAAGGTGCGTGTGCCGGGGCAGAGGTGGGAGTCAGAACCCCGACATGGCCAGGCAGCCCCCCGTACTGCATACCCTTCCCGAGGAGAACGGAGGCGACCAGCTCCCAGCCCCCGCCCCCCGGAGATACCCTCTCCCGTGCCACGTGGCTGCATAGGCTAGAAGGTCTTGGGTCTGGAAGTCACCTCCTAAGCCACCCTGGGAGCCTGGCCTCACACCCAGCACCCCAGCCTCGTATTTCTCATCTGTCAAACACAGGGCTAATGGCAGAACCCCTTGTGACTCCTTGTGAGTAAGAAATGGGCCATGTCCTGATGGCCCAGGCCCCCTCCTATCTTAGTCCCCTGAGCTGCCCGTGGAGGGGCCTGGGACTCAACAGCACTCCCTGCATGTGGAGGGGGGGGCCCATAGGGGTCCTTCCTGGATCCACCATGGGGATTGTGGGAAGGGGTCTGCAGGAGGAGATGATGAGGGAAGAGCACAAGAGAATGGTCTAGAAAATGATGGAGTGTGAGCCAGTAGCCAGGAAAAACCATGTGTCCGTCCCTCCGTCCCTTCCTTCCATCTGTTGACAACTCTCTTTTCGGCCTCTGCCTTCTGCCAGGCCAGCGGAGATGGATAAGACAGACACTGAGCCAGCATGAGGCTTTCTCCAGGGTAGGCTGGGTGCCGCCTCATGCTCCCTTCTCCCCCCCAGATTCCTCGGGCTGGTGGAAAGGCCGGCTGCATGGCCAGGAGGGCCTCTTCCCAGGAAACTACGTGGAGAAGATCTGAGCGGGGGACCCAGGAGTCTGCTTTCCCGCCTGCCTGCCTGCCCGCCGGGGAGCCAGGCCCTGCTGGTGGGGGTCTCGTCTTCCTTGGCTGCACCAGCCAGAAGGCCCAGTCCTGTGGCCTCCAGCCCAGCCCAGCCCAGGCCCTGGGTCTGGGGGTCACCACTGCAGCCACCCCCGGGCCCTGGCCTCCCCCATGTCACACCTGCTGTTCACGTCTCTGTTTCCTCCGGTTTCAAACAGAGCTGACAGCAGAACCTACCTCCCAGCGGCCTTGTGAGGACGAAATGAGTCGTGTTGTGTCGGCCAAGTGCAGGGCACAGTCGGGGGGGCCTTGACAAGCGTGACTTCCCTCCTTCTTCATCACTGAGGCAATAAACGTTTGCCGGGTGGAAACGGGAATTCACTTACTGAGCGCCAGCAACAAGGACCGCCTTCTCACAACCCTGTGAGGTAGACACAGCCAATGCCCCATTTTACAGGTGGAAAAATGGAGGCTCAAGAGGTTGACCACTTGCCCAAGATTCCACAGAGCCAAGTCTAGAACTCAAATATGTTCCTGCTGTTCCCTCCTAAAGCTTGAGTTTGTCTCCTTTGCCAGCTTCCAGAAGCTGCAGCCCAGCTTTCCTGCAGAAAATGGTCTGGCGGGTCCTGTCAGCTTTGCATCTGCAGCCCCCAAACCCACCTGCGACCCCCTGAGGGAGGAGGCAGGCCCCATGTGGACCCCGCAATCCTCCCTAGGCCACCCCTGGCCCCTGCCACCCTCCCACCCCATGTCTGTCCCTTCTTAGCCCTCACTCACCTGGAGTCAGGATTAGTTCTGACATCCGAGGGCCCTGGCTTTCTGCACTTATGGGCATGGGTGAAGGGGCTCAGGCTGGATACTGGTCTCCCCAGCTGTCTCCAAACCAGTGCTGGGTCTGAGCCTTTCAGAACTCCCATAGGTGTCGCTGGGACCCGCTGCAAGTCTTGCCATGCTCTGCCTAAGGATCCTGACTTTCCAAATGGATCCCCGCTCTGTGCTCAGCCCCTCAAAGAGCAGGCAGGCTGGGAGAGACAGATTGGCGGGGTCAGGACTAGGGCGGGGAGATACAGAGGGAGAGTGGGCATGGCTGGAGGGACCAGGAAGGATGAAAAGGGTGGTCTCGGCGGATCTTGGTGGCAAACACCACACAGGATGATCTGAGCCGGGATGAGAGAACTCCAGGCAGAGGACAGCTACCCAGCTGGAAGATGGGAGACGAGGTATCAAAGACTGGCCAGCAGAGCCCTCTGCAGGACCCGAACCTTCTCTCTTCTGCACCTACGTGCGGAAGCTGAGTGTGGCTGGAAAAAAATCCCAGGGTTGCAATTGGGTCTCAACAGCCCTCTATTAGTCAATCATTAGACAAAAGCATTTAACATAGTCCCTTGAATGTCCCTGTTTCTCTCCATCTCTAAGCTTCTCCATTCCACTGCCCAACCGCCACTGTGTGCATCTCTCTCTGCAAGACTCAGATGCGAGGACAGACTGGGGGAGGATGACATGAGCCACCAGCCTCATCAGCCGGGCATTTCCTGATACTCAAGAGCAATCAGGGCGGGCCGGCCCCGTGGCTTAGCGGTTAAGTGCGCACACTCTGCTACTGGCGGCCCGGGTTCGGATCCCGGGCGCGCACTGACGCACGGCTTCTCCAGCCACGCTGAGGCCGCATCCCACATACAGCAACTAGAAGGATGTGCGACTGTGATGTACAACTATCTACTGGGGCTTTGGGGCGGGGGGGAAGGAGGAGGATTGGCAATAGATGTTAGCTCAGGGCCCGTCTTCCTCAGCAAAAAAGAGGAGGATTGTCATGGATGTTAGCTCAGGGCTGATGTTCCTCACACACACACACACACACACAAAAAGAGCAATCAGGGCTTCCGTACCCCTTCTCTGCCCCTGAACTTACCATGCAGTCGGCCCCCCCCTCCTGGCACTCTGGGGTACAGCCCCGTGGCCCCGCTGCCTTGGCGCAGGCACTCCATTTGCAGGAAGTGGGGTATTCTGGGCGGGACAGATGGGTGAGGCTTGGGCGGGGCCCTGGGGACAGAGAAGGGAGTGGGTTTGACATGTTCTAAGAGATAGTGTCAAACATCTAGGTTACAGCATCTTCAGACTGCAAACCTCACAGTCACCTTGGCCCACCCACTTGGCAGCCCCACATCCTGTTGACTCTTTTACCAAATTTCTCACGTCCGGCCCCTCCTCCTCCTTCCTTGGGTCCCTGTCCTTTCTGAGGCTTCGCCCCACCCTTCCCCAGGTTACACCAACCTCTCCTGCATACACACACACTTCTCCACCCTGCACCCAAATGAGCTCTGTTTTTTCAGTTAATGAGTTTTTAACTGTACTAACAATTAAAGAAAACAGTTTTTTGATTCAAACAGCATCAAAGTGTGAAAAATCTGTCTCTGCCTCACTCAAAAAGCCTTGTTCCCCTCCCCAATTTTTTTTCTTTTTTTTTTGTGAGAAGATCAGCCCTGTGCTAACATCTGCCAATCCTTTTTTTTTTTTTTTTTGCTGAGGAAGACTGGCCCTGGGCTAACATCCATGCCCATCTTCCTCCACTTTATATGGGATGGCACCACAGCATGGCTTGCCAAGCAGTGTGTTGGTGCGGGCCCGGGATCCAAACCAGTGAACCCTGGGCCGCCGTAGCGGAGCGCACACACTTAACCGCTTGTGCCACTGGGCCGGCCCCTCCCCAATTTTTTAATGTCTCCTTCTAATGGTATTCCCTGTATGTGAAAGCAAATAGGTCCATCTTATGTACACAGATGGAAAAACATTGCACATAAAGTCCACACTTGCCTAGAACTCAACAAACACTTCTTGAATGGTTAAATAATGTATTATAGAGATCTGAGATCAAAAATCCACTTTACTGTCCCCCTAAATGCCAATCCTCCAATGACGGCCAGCAATCAGGTGGTGTACCTCCCCTGCTAAAAATTCATCAGTGCCTAGAATAGAAACCACACTGCTCTCTCTCCACGGTTCACGAGGCCCTGCACCTTGTTCACTTTCTGACCTCCAGACCCCACCTCCACTCTGCTCCAGCAGTGCACTATCTCCTCACTGTTCCTTGAAAAAGACAAGCTTGTCCCTCTCCACCTCAGGACATTTGCACCAGCTATCTACTCTTCCCTGAGTGCTCTGGCCTCCTGACCCTCCATTGGCTCCTCCTTCCTATCAGGCAGCAGCTCAGAAGTCACCTCACAGAGAGGTTTCCCTGACCCACCACTATCACATCCTTCTGGGTTTTTTGTTTTTGGGGGGTTTTTTTGGTAGCACTTAATATAACCTAAGATGCTTTTCTGCATTTGTTGACTCCTTGTTTCCCCATTTTAAAATGTGAGCGGCCCCTGAGGGCAAGGATGTTTGTCTGTCCTGTTCATCTCTGGGTCCCCAGCGCCTGGAACGTAGGTTGGATAGGTGACTCAGTCCACACTGGTACACCCAGGGCTCTCCATCCATCCTTCTGGAAACACACTTCTCCATCCTTAGGCTACACCCCATTATTAGCAGGTGTACTGAGGACAGACAGCTTGCTTCCCGCCCTTGGCTATCACAACGGACCCATCCCAACTTCAGAACTAAGTGCATTGAAAATTTTGACGACCACTACCAATTTCCCTCCGAAGAGGGGCCCAATCAACACGACCTCTTCAATAAAGGAGAACCGCTGTTTATGTCCTTTCGAGGGCTGGTGACGGGACTGGACCGGAGGGGATGAAGACGCCCATTTTGCAGACGAGAACACAGAGGCCCGGAAAGATATAAATCCCCGATCTCCGCGCACAGACTCTATTGAAGGCGCGCTCTGTGATGACCCCCGGCTTCCAGGTCCGCAGCCACGCCTGCACCGCGGTCCAGGAGGACCCGGGCTCTCAGGCCCCTCCTCCTCGCGGAGCGCCGCGCGCAGGCCCCGCCCCCGCTCTCGCGAGAGCTGGGAGTCGGAAAATGGCGCCGACGTGAGCGCAAGCGCGCGGCCGCACAGGGAGTCGCTGCAGCCTCAGCCCGAGCTGCCGGAGCCACGGGAACAAGAGTGCGATCCGAGCCGAGGATGGTGAGCGCAGCGCCGGGGGCGCGGGCGCGGCGAATCAGCGGGGACTGGCGGGGAACGGCCCTATCGCGCACACACCCTGCGGCGGACCCCGCCCCCACATCCGGGCACTCGCCCGCCGCTGGCTGTCACTCGGGCAGTATCCCCTACTTCCGGGCCTGGCCTCGGCTGGGCCACGCCCACAGGCCTCAGGCTCCGCCCTTGATCCATTTACATCCGGGCCCCCAGCACGTCCACGTTCTCCAGTCAGCTCGATCCCAGCCGGTCTGTATATCTCAGTCCTCAAACAATCCGCTCGGCCACTTCGAGCCCCTCCAGCGTCTTTCTAGCCGCGCGTTGTTCGGAGCCCCGCCTTCATAACCTTGGCCCAGCCCACTCCCCCTAGGCCACGCCCCTGCCGCGTAGGGGGCCTCCCACCCTCCCAAGTTGGGAGGAGAGGATGCTCCTCTTAAATGCGTAATTCCTGACAGATACCCCCTTCTGCATTTGGGACACCTCCCAGCTCCTTCCTGAGGATGGGGACACAGGAGGCTGCAGCTCGGTCCATCCTCACCCCCTGCCCTCCCTTGATGGTGACTACTTAGGATGATGTCTCAGGGGCATTCTCTGCTTCAGGAATGCCTTGTGGTCTTGGCGGGGTGGAGGGGTTCAGACCCTGGGCCTAGAGGGGTTCTCCCCGCCTCTTCCTTCCACCAGGAGGAGGAACCCTCGGGGCCCAGCGCGGACATGCCTGCCACTGCAGAGCCCAGCTCCATTGAGACCGACAAGGAGGTGCTGTCCCCAGTGGTGGCTGCTGCGGCCACCCCGTCTTCCATGGGGGAGGAGCCGGGCCCTGACCGGGCAGCCACACCCCCAGTGTGGGACCGGGGAGGACCTGGAGGGACCCAGCAGGGTGCCTCCCCAGCCCCAGACAGTGGTCAGCCTGGCCCTGGACCCAGCCTTGGCCCGCCCAGCATAGTCTCCGGGACCAGCGAGGACCTGCGGCCTGCCAGACGACGCCCGCCTCCAGGTGACCTGTGATAGGGCCTTTAGTGCAGAGAATCTCCAAACTTGGGGCTCATCTAGAGGGATGCCAGTCACCGTTTACTGAGCATTAAGTGTACACCAGGCTGTGGCTACAGTGATGAGGCAGGCTCAGCCCCTGCCCTCTGGCAGCTCAGTCCGGTGGCAGTGGGGGCAGAGCCCTGGACAGCGTGGGTGGGGAAGGGACGGGTGACCCCTGCTCTGTGCATCCCGCAGGGAAGCAGATTCCCTGCTCCAGCCCTGGCTGTTGCCTCAGTTTCCCCAGCGTTCGCGACCTGGCACAACATCTGCGTACCCACTGCCCACCCACACAGTCCCTGGAAGGTAGGCCCAGGGTAGGTGGTGGGGTGGCAGGTTAGGGTGGGAGGCACGCAGAGCCTCCGGGCCGGCCTTGGCCACCCCATTCCCCTCCTCTGTCCTTCCTCCCTGCCCTGCCAGGCAAGCTCTTCCGCTGTTCCGCCCTGAGCTGCACCGAGACCTTCCCCAGCATGCAGGAACTGGTGGCACACGGCAAGCTACACTACAAACCCAATCGCTACTTCAAGTGAGACCCTGCCCACCCCGACCTCCCCCGGTGCTCGGGGACCAGGCCCCAGGCAGCTCCGCCCACCGCTGGTGGGATAGCCCCACTCCCTGGGCTCCAGGCCTTTCTCCCTTCCGGGTCAAGGGGGTTGGGTCTGGAAGGGGGCGTGGCCTCGGGCAAGCCCTGCGCTTACCTGCCCCGAGGAGACTGGACCCTCGAGCAAGTCCCAGGGACCCGGGGGGCGGGGCTCGGTGGGGCGGGGCTTACGTGGTATGGCTCCGCCCAGTCCCTCTTGCCCTCCCAGGAAGAAAACTGACCCCCTAAGTCAAAATTGAGACTTCCTTCCTCGTTTTCCCAGGGCTCTAACCCGGAGGGGTCCGGAAGGGTCGCGGTCACAGTAGGGGGGCGCTTAGGGCCAGCTCCTCCCCCGCGGTGGGGGATCTGTGGTTTGGGCCCAGGCTCCCAGGTCCCCCAGCACACCCAGCCCTGTGCCTGGCCCCAGGTGTGAGAACTGCCTCCTGCGCTTCCGCACGCACCGCTCGCTCTTCAAGCATCTGCACGTTTGCGCCGAGCATGCGCAGAGCCCAGCCCCGCCGCCGCCCCCCGCGCTCGACAAGGAGCCGCCGGCGCCCGAACGCCCCCCGGAGTCCGACCCCGCGGCGGCGCCGGGCCTGCCGTTCCCGCTGCTCGAGCCCTTCACGACCCCCGCCCCTGCCCCCGCCGGGCCCTTCCTGCCCTTCTTGAACCCCGCGCCCTTCGGCCTCAGCCCCCCACGCCTGCGCCCCTTCCTGGCCACCGCGCCCGGGCCGCCCACCTCCAGCGCCGCCGTCTGGAAAAAGAGCCAAGGTGAGTGTGGGGGTGGGGCCGCCTAGAGCGTGGACTGGGCGCGCTCTGACTTCTGACCTTGACCCGCCCTGGTCCCGCAGGTGCAGGCGGCAGCCCGCGAAGACCCCAGGGCGGCTCCGACGCGCCCTCAGGTGCGTGCAGGTGATCTCCAGGGAGGGGTGGAGGGGACTCCTTTGCCGCGCCCTGCCGGGCCGGGGGATGCTTCGAGGCAGCAGTGCCCGCCCCCTTCCCAGGTGGCCAGAAATGCCACCCCCAAAATACAGGATTTTGTCTTAAAAATGACTGGCCCTTGCGCCTTCCTCTGCGCCGGCGTCTCCGTGTAACTCGCGCCCGGTTCCCGAGTCCTTCCCTTGCGGTGGTTCCGGGGATGGGAGTGGGGGCGCGGATAAGTGAAGTTTAGAGCCCCCCATTCCAGGGGGGGACACGCCCGGGAGAAACGGATCAGCCAGGCCAGACCCCCGTTGCCTGGAGCTGATGGGGAGGCGGGGAAAGGGCCGCCCTCGCCCTCCGTCCCCGGGGGTGGACGGGTCCTGGGGCCCGGGCCTGACGGGGTCCCGCCTGCCCGCAGGGCACGCGGCCCCGAGCCGCATCGTGTGGGAGCACACGCGCGGCCGCTACTCGTGCATGCAGTGCGCCTTCTCCACTGCCTCGCGGCCCGCCATGACACTGCACCTGGAGGACCACCGCCCCATCGCCCCCGCGCCCGGGCAGCCGCGCCCCGACGCGCCGGCGGGTAAGGCCCGGGAGCGCGCGGGCGGGGAGGGCGGGGGCCCCGAGGCGAGGGGCGGGGCCGAGGCTCAGGCGCCCCCTCCTCTGCCCCGCCCAGACCCGGCCCCGCTTGCTCCCAAAGTGTCGCCGCTGCTGTCAGAGGGGGAGTGTCCGGTTTTCTCGCCGCTCTGAACCCCACCGCGTTGGGGGTGGGCCCGTGGGGCGTGGGTACTTTTGTAATTTAGGGGGGGCCCGAGATGGACGGGGTGGGAGGACAATAAAAGAGGCGCAATGAGCCAGCCTGTGCTGTGTCTGGGTCCCCTGTCCCTCCGATGCGCAGTGGGCCAGTCTAGCTGCCCTGGGGCGCTCCCACCTTGGCAAGGGACAGCCCTCCCCTCGCCACCCGCCTGTGTTCCTCTTCCCCTGGAACCCAGGTCTCCAGCCCCGTGCCACCCCATCCAGCTGTAGGTGGTCAGCCAGTGCCCGCTGTCCTGTCCCCCCACTTCCAGAAACCAGACGGTGGGAAGTTTCTAGTTTTACTTAAAGAGTGTCAGGAGCTGGGAGGACAGGCTGGGAGGCTGGTCCTGACAAAGTGCCAGGGGTGGCCCGGCTGGACCCCCCCCCCCCAGATCCTGAGGCCAGTGCTGACTCACAGGGAGGTGACAGGGCGGTGGCACAGTCCCGGCCCCCAGGGCTGGGCACTTTGTGGCAGGCTGGGGCTCAGGCCTGTCTGCATCCTCCTCAGGTCCTCTGGACCCTCACGTTGGCTCCCCACTTCTGCTTCTCCCCCTGCCCCAGCTCTGGGGATGGTGGGTCGAGGGCTGCTCTGGAGAGCCTGGGCTCCCTCCCTCCCCACCCCTCCCCATCTCGGTCCTCCTCGTCCCTTCCTTTCTGGGGAGTCAGGCTGGGGGCACAGGGTTCCAAATCTGGTGCCACACTGCTGTCTCAGGCCTGCTGTCCCCAGAACCCGTGGGCCAAGCCTCCTGGGTACGGGAGTCCCATGTGCTGTTGGCAGCCACCCCACAGGAGCTGGTGTAACTCCTGCGTTTTGCGCCCTTCCAGCCCCGTGATCCCCTAGCCCAGGCCTCAACCCTCTTCCCCATCCTGGGGCACCTGGAGCCACCCCTCCTGCCCTTCCCGCCAGTCTGAACACCCCTGGAAACAGGAGTCTCTTTTGATTGTGCCCCTTCCCTGCCTAGTACCCTTCAGTGGCCCCCCACAGCTCTCTGGATGAAGATCCCGTTCTCCTAGTAGCCCACAAGGTCCCATCTTGAACCTCCCCACTTCCTCTCCGGGCGATACTCACCATGTCCCTCCTCATTCTCCTCTTCTTCCTCTTGCTGCGAGCAGGAACCCAAGGACCAGGTCCCGAGCCCCACCCCATCCTGTTCCGCTCCTTACGGCCTCCTTCCCATCTTCTGAGTCCTCATCAGAGTTGTCCTCTGTCACTGTTTCATGCTCAGTGTCTGCAGCCAGCAAGACACTAGTCACTCTCTGGGTGGAGTCCCAAGACCCCCTCCCTCAGCGCCCCTCCATCTTCTCCTTGCCCTCCTCTCCATCCTCCCCCTCATCCTCCTCGGAGTCTTGGCCTCCTGGTGTGTTGGCTCTGAGGAGGGCACCACAGGGTCCCCGGTGTCGAAGCCGCCCAGGTAGAGGAGCTGGGGCAGCGGCTCACACCTGCTCTCCGCAGCACAGTTGAACAGGTCCAGGCTCCGGAGGCACTTCAGCTTCTGGAGCGGCAGGAGGGGGGTCCCGGCAGCCTTAGGACCCGGCCCGCCTGGATGCAGGGGCCCGCCTGCCACCCGAGGGCTCACCAGGGGCTTCAGGGCTGCGACGTCCTTGATGAGGTGCAGCTGAGGCTCCGGTGGCTCAGGCCAGGTGTCTGCTCCACCAGCACCTCCAGGCCCCCGCTGAAGCACCTGTCACTCAGCACCAGCTGTGGGGCAGATGGCCATCAGGGGACCCTGGTGGCTGCCTGGGGAGGAGGTGGGGCAGGGTCAAGGGGCCCATTTTACAGATGGAGAAGGTGAGGCTAGGAGGGTAACCTGACAGCTCTGACGCTGGCCAGGCCCAGTTCCAAGGCACTCACCGATTCTGCACCACCCTAGACGCTGGGCACAGTTACCAGCCATGAGAAAACGTGGGCAGCGAGGTCCGCAGGGCACTCCCCTTTCCCCGCTCTCCCAAGGCCCCTAGATGCTCCTTGAAATCTAACCCCAGTCCCAGCCTTTCCCACATCTCCAGGGACAGGGCTCAATGTTTCTTGTCCCCCAGGCCCCGGTCTTGTCTCCAGGGTACCAGGGTCTCCCAGCCCCCAGGAGTCTTCCTTCCCCATCAAGCCCCTCATTCAGCCACATGCACCCCCAAATCCAGGTGAGGCCACTTCCCAGTCTGTCAGACCTTTCCAGAAAGACCCAGAGCCAACATCTTGGTCCAGGTACCTCTCCCCACCCCATCACCCACGTAGATGCAGCAGCCCCTCCCATGGATACAAGAAGCCCACAGCCCCCTGCTGCCCTCTGGGGCAAGCTGAAACGGCCCCGAGGCCTAGGGAGCCTGGGTCACCACCTGGCCTGGGCACCCTGTCCACTCGGAAAACCACCTCTGACCCTCACCCCTGCCAACTTTTGTCCGCTCAGTTGGGAGGTCTTACTGCTCCCAGTGCCCCTTCTGGGCTCCCGCTGTCCTTGCCCTCCCTCTGGCCCAGCTCTGACTCCACAGAGGGTCCCCCCTCACCCTAACTCCAGGATGCCTGCAAGCCGAGTGCTCTCGGGGCCCGGCTCCGCCCAGCAGAGGGCGCCCAGGAGTGTCAGTCTGAAGGGAGAAGGAATGAGGGGGGCCACCGCCCGCTCCATCACCTGTGGGGGCCGGCTCGGTTACCCTCCCCCCTGACTGGGAGAGGGGAGGTGAAGGCTCCTGGGCGCGCGTCCCCGGACCCTGCTACCGACCGGGCCCGAGCACCCCCCTCCCGCGCTCCCGACACCTCCGCGACCGCGGGCGGGCTCGGCCGCCCACGTGCTCCGTCCTCCCCCCCGCGCGCTCGGACCACGTGGGTCTGAGCCCGGCCCCCCTGGCTGCCGCTGTCGCCGCCCTTGGCTCTGGCGCAGCGATGGGGCACACCAGCTTGGGCTCCCTCCGCGCGCTCGGAACCCCAACACCCCTCCCTGGCCCGCAGTTTCAGACGCTCGCCCCAACGAACCCCCGCAAGACCCGAAGGCGCACCCTGGCCCGCGCTCCCTTCTCTGGGCTTCCGGTTCCCTAGCTCCAAGTGGAGCCGCCTGTCCACGTTCACGGCCGCCACGAAGACGCCACACACGCAACGGGGAGTGGGGGGGGACGCGCCCCCTGGGGGCCGAGCCGGGAGCCTGCGTGCCCGGCCCACAGGGGCTCTGCCCGGTGGGACCCTCCAATCTGCGAGTTCCTGGCGGGGGGTGTCCACAGAGTGCCTGGGGAGTCACTAGCGGTCATTCAGCCCTTTAGCTTACCTTGACTGAGCGCCTACTGTGTGCTCTCGGCCAATAATCGCTGGTTCTTCATTCATTCTTCCCCTCACCGCACACTGGGAGGGTCAGTCAGCCTGTGACTGGTGCCGAGGACTCAGACCTCGTCATCCTTGGCCTCCGGGACTCCTGTTTGGAGTGGGACCCACATCTGGGAATGTGGCCCAGGATGCGTGTGTGTCGGTGCAGGAATGGAGAGGCACAGGCACAGCGGCTCCAGAATCCTCAAGCTGTGCTCTTAAAGCAGACATAGGAACAAGCAGGCAAGGTTGTTTCCAACTGTGCTGCCTGTGGCCTTCGTGGCAGGGCAGGTAAATGAAGAGCTCTTCAAGACAAATGAGCCTCCTTCTCTGTCTCAACTGGATCCTTCCGGATCCTTCTGGAAACATCTACATCCTTGCTACTCCAGGTGTGATCCTTGGACCAGCAGCATGAGCCTCACCTGGGATGGTCTGGAATCTGAGGCCCCTCCATGGACCTGCACTTAGTGGGGTCTCGAGGTTTCTCAGCTTAGCTGTGAGTTAGAATCCCCCCTCGAGTGTTTAGGAAATCCCCAGGCTCAGGCCACACTGCAGACCAATTTGGTCAGAATCTCCAGGAGCTTCTGTCTTTGTGTAAACTCCTCAAGTGATCTGATGCAGAGCCAAACTGAGAATCAGGCCTCTGCTGTCTCCAGGGCGGGGGAGGGGTTCCTTCTTCATCTGTGTGCCCGAGGTCACTGACCTCCTGGGGCCTGAGCCCTTCTCTGGCCGGGCCTCACACTCTATCGCACAGCGATGGTCCTGCCCATTAGCTTCACCCCCTCCTCGCTGGCCTCCCAGCCATCTCCATTTCCCTCCCATCCTCTGTCCTCTGGGAACCTGGGGTGCCCTAGATTCCCTCCCTCCCCAAGGGGCAAGGCCGTGGACACTACCCACCCACCCAACGCCAAATCTGCCATCCCAATTAGCCCTCTGCCCAGCCACAGCCATCCACAGTCCGTGTGACATAAAAAGGAAGTCCTGTTCAGAACTGGGGAATCGGACGGCGGGGAAGTGTTGAAATGACGAAGGCGGATGAGGCAACGAGCCAGAAGGGCCTCACCCGCCACACTCACCCGACTCCTGGGTCTCCCCGCCTGGAGCTGACTGTGCCCCTCCCCCACTGAGCACCTCTCCCGTGGAGGCCCTGGCTGGAGCGGGCCTTGGCCTGCCTCCGTTGGCAGGAGGTCCTGAGGGCCTGACACAGAGTCCCCGGTGGAGCCCAGAGGTCAGCGGAGAGTGAGGGGGACAGCAGAGTCGAGAAACTAGTGACTGGGTTGGGAATGTGCTGCCGTCCGATGCACCAGGCGTGGAGACAGTAGCAGGCAAGGCAGGGGCTTAAGAAGTGCCCAACAGGATCTAGGGACAGGCTGGGGCTGTCTCCGCCTCCTTTCCTTCCTCCTCTGCCCTCCCCACCCGCCAGCAGCCCCCACCTCGTGGGGCCCGTGGAGCAAAAGCCACAGTCACTTCCTGAAGGCAGCAGCCCCGGCTCGGGTCCCACTCGCCCCACGGCCCACCACCCGCCTGCAGCCATGGTGAGTGAGTCCCCAAGCCCTGGGAGGGCCCCCACGGGCCGGAGGCAAGGGGTGCTGTGGGTGGAAACTGGGGAGTTCCAAGAGGGGAGCAGCAGAGAGGGGCAGGAAGCCGTCTGGAAAACGAGAATGACCGTCACAAAGGCCCAGAGGTGGGAAGCATCCAAGACACGTCTCTGGGACACCTCGTGCTCCGGGGGGCTATGGTCCAGGCCAAGCCTGCGACCGTAAGGGGGACAGGGGGACTGCCGGGACTACTCCCCTCCCCCATGTCCGTGTGAAGAGCAAGTGGGTAGCAGGCAGCTATGATGAGCAGTACAGGGGCTTCCTGTGAATGAGAAATTGGGTTACGCACCTGCTGCCCCCCCGACCCCGGCAGTCATCCAAGGTGACCTGCTGACCCTGATTCTCTGGCCCTGTGGGTCACCTGGGAGCCCTTGCCCCGACCACCCGACCACCCGACCATAGTGGGGCTTTAACAGAGGCATTTCAGGCCCCAGAAAGGAGTCGCCACCTTCCTTGTTCTCGGGATGGGGAAAGCGAGGCACAGACAGGGGCACAGTCCACATGGTTCTGCCCCTCCCCTCCCCCAATCTCCTTGACCCCGGGGGAGATTGGGGGCCTGCAGCGGGGCCACCTCGGGGGTAATTTGTCAGGCAGAGCAGGCCTGGCATACATGTGCCTCTGCCTGTCTGTGACCGCTGGCGGCCGGTCGCGATGGCACCCAGGGCAGACTGCATGAGCCACAGAGGCTGCATGGGGGCCTGCATGCTGGGCCCCAGGGGTGCCGTCGACCGTGAGCGCCCCTGACCGCCAGCCTGGGTGTCTGGGCCTCAGAGAGAGACCCCACACCCACATCTGCCCCCAGGTCTCTCAGTGTCTCTCTGCATCCGTCTACATGAGTCCGTGAGGGGCAGGCTGGACATGGCTGAGTCGACGCCTGTCTCTGTGCCCTGTGTATATTCTTCATTTCAGCAAATGTTGACGGAGCCCCGACTGGGTGCCAGGCACTGGGAGGACAGCAGTGAATGAGCCGAGTTGCTCATTTAAAAAGCCATATGAGTGAAATAAATAGTATGATACAGGGCGGCAGGTGCTAAGAGAAAAATCGTGCAGGTTGGGGAGGATGGAGAGTATTGGGAAGGGGGAATTGTTTTTTTTAAATTAGCGTGGTCTGGGAGGAAGGCCTCTCTAATAAGGAGATACTGGAGCAGAGAAGTGGAGCAGGAGGAGGAGGAAGAGAACCACGCGGTGGGGGGAAGTGTCCCAGGCTAGGGGCGGGGGGGGGCGGGGGGGGGGAGGAGGAGGAGGGAGGAGGAGTTGGGGACCAGGTAGAGGTTGCTGGATGGACGGTTCAGGGCCTTCCTAGGAAGAGGAAGGAAGGCTGCCGGATTTTGAGCAGAGAGGCACAAGCCAACTCATGGTTAACAGGCTTCCCCCGGCTGCTGTGGGGGGACTGACCAGGAATGGGGTGGGGGGCGGGAGGCCAGGGAGGAGCCTGTTACAATAATCCACGCAACGGGGGACAGTGCTTCTGGCAAGTTCCTCCAGTGGTGACAGTGGTGCAGGCGGTGAGAAGTGGTTGGATTCCGGAGGTATTTTGAAATGAGAACAGAAAGGACTGGGGACCTAGGGGGTGCAAGAACGAGGGGATCTCGAGGATGCTCAGAAGGAAGGCACCACCCACTGAGGGGGAGGCTAAGGAGCAGCAGGTGGGGCCGAGGGAGGTAGGGCGGACAGGAGCTCAGGCCCTGAAGGGGTGAGGTCAGATCCTGATGGCGGGGAGGTCAGGTCCTGATGGAGGGAAGACTGGGTCCTGATGGGGGGAAGATTGGGTCCTGATGGGGTTGAGGTCAGGTCCTGATGGAGGTGAGGTCAGGTCCTGATGGGGGGAAGAGGGTCGGGTCCTGATGGGGGGAAGATTGGGTCCTGATGGGGTTGAGGTCAGGTCCTGATGGGGGGAAGAGGGTCGGGTCCTGATGGGGGGAAGATTGGGTCCTGATGGGGTTGAGGTCGGGTCCTGATGTGGGAAGATTAGGTCCTGATGGGAGTGAGGTCGCGTCCTGATGGGGGGAAGATTGTGTCCTGATGGGAGTGAGGTCAGGTCCTGATGGGGGGAAGATTGGGTCCTGATGTGGGAAGACTGGGTCCTGATGGGGGAAAGACTGGGTCCTGATGTGGGAAGATTGGGTCCTGATGGGAGTGAGGTCAGGTCCTGATGGGGGGAAGATTGGGTCCTGATGTGGGAAGACTGGGTCCTGATGGGGGGAAGATTGGGTCCTGATGGGGTTGAGGTCGGGTCCTGATGTGGGAAGATTAGGTCCTGATGGGAGTGAGGTCGCGTCCTGATGGGGGGAAGACTGTGTCCTGATAGGGTTGAGGTTGGGACCTGATGGGGAGGAGGTCCAGTCCTGATGGGGAAGAGGGTCGGGTCCTGATGGGGGGAAGATTGGGTCCTGATGGGAGTGAGGTCAGGTCCTGATGTGGGAAGATTAGATCCTGATGGGAGTGAGGTCGGGTCCTGATGGGGAGAGGGTCGGGTCCTGATGGGGGTGGGGTCGGGTCCTGATGGGGAGAGGGTCGGGTCCTGATGGGGGTGAAATCGGGTCCTGATGGGGGGAATGTGCGCTGATAGGGGGGAGGTTGGGTGCGCATTCGGAGCCCAAGCAGAGAGGTCAGGAGGGTGTAGTTTACAGGAGCCCATGGAATGTGGGAGTCCTCAGCCAACAGAGAAGAGGGCCAAGGGCAGAGGGTGGGGAAAAGGAGGAGCCTAGGGAAGGGGGTGTGTCCCCAGGGCTGTCTCTCCACAACCCCTGTGTGTTTGAGTCCCTGCCTGACTGGCTCCATGTCCCCTAGGGGAGCCATCAGGACTTTCGGACCCTTCAAGCAAAGTTCCAGGCCTCTCAGCCTGGGACCAGTGAACACCCCCAAAAACCCCCAAAGCCTGAGTTCAACAAACTCCTAAAGAAGTTTCCGCCGCCTGAGCTAAGCGAGCACCCCAAGAAGCCCCTGCAGCCCGAGTTCAGTGCAGTGCCCAGGAAGCCCCCGCAGGCTGAGTTCGCTGATCTCCCCAAGAAGCCCCCGCAGGCTGAGTTCGCTGATCTCCCCAAGAAGCCCCCGCAGGCTGAGTTCCCTGGTCTCCCCAAGAAGCCCCCGCAGCCTGAGTTTGCTGATCTGCCCAAGAAGTCCTGCAAACCCGAGTTCGGCGAACTCTCCAAAAAGTTCCCACAGCTTGAGGCCACTCTGTTCCCCAGGAAGCCCCCGCAGCCGGAGGCTGGTGAGGCCCCTCAGAAGACCTCGCAGACTGAGCACGGCGCACTTGGCCAGAAGCTTCCACAGCCTGAGCTCAGCCACCCTGCCAGGCCCCCCACAGAACCCAAATCCAGTGCATTCCCCAGGAAGTTCCGGCAGCCTGAGCCCAATGAGGCCACCCCAAAGCCCTCGCACCCTGAGTTCAGTACCTTTCCCAAGAAGCCTCCGCAGCCCGAGTTCAATGCGAACCTCAGAAAGCCCCCACAGCCTCAGGTCAGTGGCCTCCCCAAGAAGCCCCCGCAGCCTGAGTTTGGTGACCTCACCAGGACGTCCTCGGAGCCTGAGGTCAGTGTGGTTCCCAAGAGGCCGCAGCAGTCCGATTTCAAAGCGCTCTCCAAGAAGCCCCCGCAGCCCGAGCTGGGCGGCCTCCCCAGGACCTCCTCGGAGCCCGAGGTCAGCCTGCTCCCCAGGAATCTTCTGCAGCTCGAGGTCCGGGGGCCCCCCCGCAAGTTCTCACAGCCTGAGCCCAGCACTTTGCTCAAGAAGCACACGCAGGCTGAGTTCCTCGGGGGTCTCCCGAGGAAGCCCCCGCTCCCTGGCTCCGTCTCCGAGAGCTCACTGCCCACTGCCGTGGCGGGCTGCAGCCCCAGGTTCCCGCTCAGCCCAGGGTTTGGAGCCAGGCAGCAGAGGTCGGGGGCTCTCACTCCTAGCAGAGGGTCCAGGCTGGGGCTCAAACCCCGGCGGAGGCCTCTGCCCTCCGTCAGCATCCTGGGACCCCCTCCAGCCAAGCCCCCGCTGCCCCCGGGCCCTAGGGACATCCAGAGCTTTCGGAGACCCTCGGCGGCGGCCACAGGTGGGTCAGGGCGGCACAGGCGGCAAGGAAGGGGCAGGGGCTCCCTGGCGGTGCCTGCCCGCCTCCCTGCTGCTCCCATCTCCCCACAGCTCTGCGGAGGACCCACTCTTCCACTGGGATCCACTTCCAGGCCCGTCTGTCTGCCGACGCGCTGAAGTGAGTGTGGGGAGCGAGGGGCGCGGGCGCAGGTGGTGTGGCCGGAGGAGGCCCTCACCTGGGGTATCTCCGCAGGGCCCCGGATGAGACCTACGAGCTGTACGACGACGTGGAACCCACAGACGACTCCAGCCCCAGCCCCCGAGTCAGAGGTTTGTTGGTGGCGGGGCCGGGCCCACCACCTGCCAGGGTGCCTGAGGAGCGTTCAGTGCAAGGGCATTTCCTGCCATGCCGCAGGTGTGAGGCCAAGCGACAGTCCACCTTCCTGGCAGCGCTGGGGGAGAAAGCAGAAGGGAGGAGGGGCCTTGCAGAAAAGTCACACCAGTAACTGGTGGGTGGAACAGTGTGAGGGAGGGCAGCCCAAGGGCCAACAACTAGTGAGCGTGGTATGACCAGGGCAGGGGTGTGGCCCAGGCGGTGGCAGAAGGCGTGGGCAGCAGTGGGAGAGTCGGCTCAAAAGCAGCAAGAGGACCTGGGACTGTACCCAGGAGCAAGAGGGGGCGAGCAAGCTCCTGACATGGTTGAGGCCCGAGGCCCAAGCCTTGCACCTGGGTGCAGAGCGGAGCCATCCCTGAGTCAGCCCCCTTAGACCTGCTGTGTTTGCGGTGCCTGAGGGATGTCCAGGCAGGCCTGGGGCCTGGGACTCGGAGGCAGGAGGCAGGGGCTGGAGACGGGGTGTGGCAGGTCCCCCAGGTCTGCGGGCCCAGGCAGCTCGCTCGCTCTCGGTGCTCTGGGTTCCAAAGGACCCTTCTCTCCCTTCTTCCAAGTCTCTGCTCCTGGAGAGCAGGGTGATGGCCCAGTAGGCCTGCGCCTCCAGCCCAGCTCCAGGGTTAACGCCTTCAACCAGCCACGCGTGAACAGAAAAACGGCTTCCACGCAAGCACTTGACGTGCAGGCCACCAAACCTGCACAACCTCCCAACCCCAAAGCAATCTCATGCCCATTTTACAGATGCAGAAGCTTGAGGATCCGGGAAGTGACTTGCCCAGCTCACACAGCCAGTCCGCAGTGGCCCAGGGGCTGGGGCCCAGGCCCTCTGCTCCCAGGCTGCCTCCCTGCCCTATGTTTGGGAAGGGCCTCCCGCAGGGGAACCTCACACCAGAGGTGCCTTGGGGATCTACCGCTGCCTCTCCAGCTGTGGCTCCTTCCTGGCCCCCCGTCTGCTTTTCCCGGGCTTTCCGCGGGGGCTGCTTGCAACACGTTTTTGTTAGCACAGAGCTTCCTGGCAGGGCCCCTCCTGTTTCCGCTCCAGTGAGGCTCTGTGGCTGGGGTCTGGGGGCCACTCTTGGGGCTCTGGAGGTGGGGAGGGAGTGCCTCTGGCCAGGCCATCTCCAGCAGCCTTGCAGCTGCTTTCCCTGCCCCTTCCCTAACTCCAGTCACACCAGACACGTCCCCCCCTCGGTGCACTGTCCCTGCCACGGGACGTTCTATGCCACTCCTTTAAGACGGGTCAATAGCACACTTCCCCGGATCTCTCCCTCCTTGAGACCCCATGTGGCGCTCACTGGTAGTAGCGCTTGTCCCAAAGGCTGCTCTGCCCTTTTTCAGTCTGACACCCACTGGAAGGCCTTGAGGGTCCCCCCACCCACTCTCGCCTCACTGGGAGCAGTGGCAGCTGGGGGCTCCTCTGGAGATGGCCAGACCCAGCTCTTTCCCAGGATCTGAGGATGGCCTGCTCAGGGTCACAGTGCCAGGAAGCTCAGGCCACAGGGTCTGTGCTCTATGCCTGCGGTGGGTTTGTAGGGGCCCTGGGGTTCCCAAGTCAAGATCACTCCCAGCTGGGAGTTAGCCTAGGCAGCCTCTGGGAGAGGCAGGAGCAGCTGGAGGGAGTGTTCTGGGTGGGGCCATGGAATGGCACCCATCCGAGCATCAGGCTGACGGTGGAGGCAAGCCCACTGTCTGCAGGGGTGGGAGGGCACTCACAAACACCACTCGGTGGGCAGCTTGATGGGAGGGACAGATAGCCTGAAATGTGCAGGGCGACGCTTCGAGTCATTCAGGGGACGGCAAAAAGCTGAGGGCCGCATGTTCTGGATCCTTCACTCACCTGGTGGTCCTGAGGCTCTCGCTGTAAGCCCAACCCTTGGCCAGCAGGGCTCACACCTGGAAAGCTGGTCGTTTGCCAGGAAGTCAGCCCTCACCTGGGAGACCCTCGCAGACCAGTCTCATCATCAGCCAGGCCGGTCCGAGACCCCCACCCCGTCAGCCCCTTCTCAGAGGTAGATTTCATTTGCCTCCAGGAAATGCTTCCCTTTGCCTTATTTTTAACCCAAATCTCCTGACAATTCCCAGAACCCAACCTGCTCTAGGAGGCAGACATGAAATGGCCTCAAAAACCTACAAGTCAATCCTGCCTCTACCACTGAACAGCTGGGTGACCTTGGACAGGTTGTTTACCTCTCTGAGCATCTCCTCATCAGCCGGTTGGGAATGACAGTATCACCTGTCACCAATAAGGTTGTGTGTGGGGTGAAATAAGTGAACAGCTCTGCCATACCTAGCGTGTGGGAGGAGTGAAGAAAATGAAAGGCCACCTCCTAGAACTCACACACCAAGAGAAAGGAGAGGGATGGGGAGAGGACAGGCAGGGCTGGGTTGGGGGGACCGATGGCCTGAGAAGCAATGTCCAGGGAAAGCTCACTCGAGATCAAGTCACCAGGTCAAGAGGGCGAGCCAACGGTCCCTGCCCTAACTCGGCGTTCTGACTGCCCCAGATGAAGTGCCATCTACCCAGCAACCCCCCGGGAGGCCAGAGCCAGAGCCCAGGTACCACGGGGCAAAGGGAGTGGGACAGGGGGCTGAGCTGCGGGAGGACAGTGGAAGGGGCCCATGAGGAGCACACCTTGCTCACGGGCACCCATTCCTTTGGGAGGCAGGAAGGAGAAGGCCCCCCAGCCACAGCAGTTGCCAGCCATGGACCCAAAGGTCCTGAAGCAGATCCGGAAGGCGGAGAAGGCTGAGCGGGAGTTCCGGAAGAAGTTCAAGGTGTGGACGCCAAGCTAAGCAGTCAGCCCCAGTTGAGCAAGGCCCCCGAATTCCATGCTCAGAGGGAAGCGGGGCGGGGAGGGGGGGCCCGGGTGGCAGCACAGCTGAAAACTCCCCCTTCTCCCTCCAGTTCGAGGGGGAGATCGTGATTCAGACAAGGATGATGATCGACCCCAACGCCAAGACCCGTCGTGGGGGCGGCAAGCACCTGGGCATCCGGCGTGGGGAGATCCTGGAGGTGATCGAGTTCACCAACAACGACGAGATGCTGTGCAGGGACACCAAGGGCAAGTGTGAGTGAGCGGCCGGCAGCCAGGGGAGGCGGGCAGCCCTGGGGAGAGGGCCACCTCGGCCGAGCACTCACCCGTCCCTCGGCTCTCCGCAGATGGCTACGTGCCCAGAACAGCTCTCCTGCCCCTGTGAGTGCGGCTGGCATTCGTGGAGAATGGGTGGGGGTGGGGTGGGGTGGGGCAAATGGGCCTGGGGCCCTCGCTGACCCACTGTGCTCTCCACCAGGGAAACGGAGGTGTATGACGACGTGGCCTTCTGGGGTACGTGGATGCTCTGGGGGGCTGGAAAGGACCACAGTGCCTCGGGAGGGGGTATGCCCCACTCCAGTCTCCCAGGGGCTGTTTGCTATCTGCTCATGGGGGGAGGGGTCACTGGCAGTCACCCTTCCTCGGCAGACCCTCCGGAGAGCCAACCACTCCCCCGGGAACGATAAGGCCCGCAGGTGTGAGACCCAGGACAACCCACCAGCCCAGCCACCTGCTAAACCCAGGAGCCCTGGATCCCAGCCTGGCGGTCACAGAACTGCCCAGGCTCCCGTCTGACCACGTACATGGACCACATAAAGCCCCTCTTTAAAGCAATCCCTGCTTCTTGTCTTTTCTTTCCCTCCTGGTTGGCACACAGTGGAGCCATGATCAAACACTCAGCGGGGTGTGGGGTCGACCCCCTCCTCCAAGGTCTCACTTCTCAGAGATAAAGGCCACGAAGGAGAAAGTGGGCCAGGAGGAAGGTGGCCAGGGAGCCGGCACCTTGCTAGACCTTGAGGTGGGATTCTGAGATGAGACCCCTTGCCAGCTGCCAGTCAGAGTGGAGTGGGAGATGGGCAGGACAGGCCCCACACTCTGCCACCCCCCTCAGCCACAGCACAAGCAGCAGCTGCAGCTCCTCACAGGCTGCAAACAGCTGTCTGGCCCAAGTGGAGCCGTGTAGGAGGTCACGTCTTGGGAGGGGAGGGGGAGTGTGACCCAGCTCTGACAGCGCAGGTATCAAGTTCAGCCTGAATCTCTGTCGCAACTAAACACGCTCAGAAACTTGCACGCCACTCCATCTATTTTAGCAAAGAAACAGGACTGAATGTTTGTGCGCCACCACCACCCCCCAACCAATTCCTACGCTGAAAACCTAATGCTCAGTGTGAGGGTACTGGGAGGTTCTGCCCTTGTGAATGGGATCTGTGCCCTTATCACAGAGGCTAAGAAGGCCTCATGCCCCTTCTGCCACGTGAGGTTACAGCTGGAAGGTGCCATCTATGTACCACGATCGATCAGGCCCTCACCTGATCTGACACCAGACACTGAATCTGCAGGCGGCATATCTCGGACTTCCCAGCCTCCTGAGCTGCGAGAAATCAGTGTTCGCTATAGCAGCCGGAGCAGACGAAGACAAAAGCCACACTGGAAACAAGCCTGGCACAGCGCCTGTGCCCACAGGCCAACCGCACTGGAGGGAGAGGCAACAGCCCTCACAGCCAAGCGCTCCATCACCCACAGCGGCGGATTCAAGGCCACTCAGGATTCAACGGCCTCCCACCACCGCGTGCACAGCTCCAAGGATAGAAAGGAGACGGAGTGGCTCTAGCTCCCCAAATCTCGGGCGGTTGCCCCACAACACACACGCAAAAGCAAGCAGCTTTCAGGAACTGTTATTTATTATCAAAGTCATATTTGATGTCAACAAGATGCCACAACTACAAAAAAAATTGCGCACATTGCAATCTCAATGCAAACAGTCAAATGGAACCCCAGTCATTAAAAAAGTAATTCAAATTACCCCAAAAAGCAACTGAATTTTTTTAAACATCTTTATACATCCAGCCAACAAATTAAAATGGTTAACAAGAAAAAATACAAATTCAGAGGTCTGGTATCGATGTTTAAAAAAGGCAACTGCTTAAGCGTTTCTATCGATTCGAACATCGATCTCTCGGCCACTCAGCTTCATCCCATTCATCATCCGGCAGGCTCTCTCAGCCACCTCCGGCGACTCAAACTTCACCACACCGCAGCCCTTGGACTTCCCGTTCTCCATCTTGATGTCGGCATACAGCACGTGGCCTGGCACAGGAAGGGAAGGAGAGACCACACTCATCAGGCAAACCCAGAGCTCAGCCTCTGCCTGGGCGCCACTCAGGCCAGGCCACCTGCCGGATTTCGGCGGACGGAGCCAAAGGGAGCGTGGCCCTGGCACCTGGCACCTGAACGCTCAGAACACGGCAGCGGGAACCCAGCTAGCACGGCCCTCAGCCACGGTGCCATTCTCCTGCCAGCATGACAGCAGACCGACCGGCCTGTGATATGCGCTTCTGGCAGCTTCAGATGGCCGCCTCCACACTCGAGAGAGTTTACACGGGGGCCTGTGAAGCCAACTTCATAGGCAAATTTCACAGAGGCTTCATTTTTAATACCCGCACCATCACGTGTACAAGGCCGCCGCCCATATAGCGGACACTTCAGTACTGTCCACACACAGGCCGTGTGAGAACCAATAAGCGGGTTGCACGTACTCATTCAAGCACGGGTTAAGCATCCAGGTATGTCAAGCACCACGGAAACAAGTGTACAGAAGAGCCGCAGAAACACAGGGCTCCACTCCTGGGAGTGCCAAGGACACGCCAGCGTGGCCAGCGAGGCCAGTGCTAGGGGCCCCCAGTTGTACAGCCATTACCTCGGCCAGAGAGAGGGTCAACATGGTGGAGGCTTCCCATGGGAAAGTTTTGAATTAGCTTAAGTAGAAGTTGACCAGAAGGAAGCCTCTGGTAACAGCTCGCCACAGAGCACCTGTGGGGAACAGCAATGCAAGCTTGGGGACGGGGGAAATGAAAGAGGAAGGGACCAAGTCATAAAGGGCTTGTGAGTCTGGGCCTTCTCCTGCCAGCGGAGGCACACCTCCAGGCGTGTGCGGCAGGGGCAGTGGCGGGATCCACTGCACTTTTCAGAACGTCTAGCTACAATGTGGAAACTAAGGAGTGGGGAAAGAGGGCAAGAACAGGGCAGGAGGCAGGCTATGGCTCAACAGCTGACCCCAGGAGAAGCAGCAAGAGTGGTGAAATCTGAGCCACCACGGAAAAGGGAAATGAGAGGACACGGAGGAAGCCTTGATCCAGTAAGCCTCCCAGGCCAACCTCTGGCTCAGGGTGGGGGCTCCCACTCGACATGGTTCAAAGAAGGGCACGGCTCACCCAGAGACAGCTCAACTTCCTTTCGGCCAAATAGTGAGCCTTCCAGAATGGTTGCCCGGTGTGCCAGGAAACCACAATCCGAGACCCTTAGCCTCATCCACACACCAGCTGCTGTGTGCCCAGAGCCTGCGACCTCACCCGTGGGACCAGCTGGGCAAGTGCTCTTTGAGGGATGAACCAATGGTGCTGTGGTGGAAAGTGAGCTTGTCTCGGACGTGTTTATTATATTTAGCAGTGTCACTGAGAAGCCATGTGACCTTGGGAACCTGACTTTGCCTGACTCATCCGTAAAATGGGGACAATGTGACCTGACCTCCTTTCAAAAACCATAAAAGGAGACAAAAAGAGAGATAAGCAGGAAATGAGAACACAGGTGAAAAGTGTCTGACATATAACAGGAAACTCCATAACCTGTTTGAATATGTGCATCGGCAGAAAAATGGCAAATCCCACCAGGCCTCTAATCATGGAAGGCGGCTGTGCAGACTGGGATGGAAGTGTTGCCACACCACTCAAATGCATCACCAACAAGCTATGATTTCTGAAGCCACGACACGTGGAAGCACCCAAAGAGCCTTTCGCAAACACTTACCACATTCGTTGAATTTGTCCTTGAGCATCTTCCATGTAAAATCAAATGGGAGCTAAGGGAAACAAGGAGAGACTGATGAGTGATCCCCCAAACGCTAATGCCCGACCGGCACAGGCATCTCCCATCAGAGACGGGCTGACCTTCACACTGACCAGCCCCCCCACAAGCAGAGAACAACCCGGGTCTGTCTGGGGGAGGTTCTACACACTGAGCCCATGAGCAGAGAACAAACCAGGTCTGTCTGGGGAAGGTTCTAAACTAGCACACCAAGTCGCTCCCTTGTGGCTTTATCTGTCCGTGGGAGTGTCATGCAAAGCGCACAGGACACAGATGCCTGTGGTGAGCGGCCCACAGAACCACCCAGTGGTAGCTAAAGGTGATCAATTTTGTAAAGATAATGCAGACACAGCCATTTTTTCCTCTGAGTTGTCAAGCCAAGGCTTAGTGGCTCTTCAAGCTAAAGGATCATGAAACTAGAGTTCTTCGGCTCACTGCCAGTTCCATCTAGTAGTGAGACAAGCCCAAGCTCTCACAGACCCACAATTCTTGTTGCATGAGTGTCTTAAGCTCTCACATCCTGCATCCTACCAGCTCCAAACTCTGGGGACAGTGGCAAGGTGGCCTTGCACGCTACTCAGCTCCCCTTCTGAGGACATCACCTCTGACTTCAACCTGCCACCACTCAGTCCCACTGACCTCCTGCGTCCCTCCTCCCTTTCTGCATAAAACCCCCGAGAAGTTCCTGAAGAGCCACTTACATTCCTCACAAATATCTGGCAGGCCTTCCTGGCCACCCCAGGAGCGTGGCCTCCAGCTCCACCAAAGGAGCCTGCGAAGCTTCCTCCAAAGTTGCCACGCTCCATCTCAATCGCACGGTCAAAGCTGGCACCGCCGCCGCCACCCATGGCCAGGCCCATGCGCTCAATGCCAGCGCCCAGGGCTGGGCCCATGGCAGGACCCATGCGCTCCAGGCTGTTGGCGCCCATGCGCTCTAGGCCCATGCGCTCGAGACTGTTGGCGCCCATACGCTCCAGGCCCATGCGCTCCAGGTTGTTGGCGCCCATGCGCTCCAGGCCGGTGGCCATGCGATCCATCACAGGGCCCATGCGCTCCAGGCCAGCCCCCATGCCTGCGGGCACCATGCGCTCCATGCTCAGGCCCATGCGCTCGATGGCAGGGCCCATCCGCTCCACGCCGGAGCCCATGCGCTCAATGGTCTGGCCCACACGGTCAATGGGTGCGGCCATGCGCTCGAGGCCAAAGCCCATGCCGGCACCCATGCGCTCCACGCCAGAGCCGATGCGCTCCATGGTCTGGCCCATGCGCTCGATGCTGGAGGCCATGTGGTCGAGGCCCAGAGGGCCCATGCGCTCAATGCCGGAGCCCATGCGCTCGACTGAGCCCATGCGGTCCATGACCAGGCCCATGCGCTCGATCTCAGAGCCCACACGATCCATGCCATGGCCCAGGCCTGCGCCCATGCGCTCCATGCCGGCACCCCCAATGCGGTCAATGCCGGGGCCCATCCTCTCGATTCCAGGGACACTGCCTCCACCTCCACCTGAAACAGACACACAAAATACAGGCTGATGTCAGGGGCTTGTGCATCTGTGTGCACACCATGCCAGGAGGGTGACCTGGGTGCAGAGGCCTGGGCACTTCACAAGCTCAACCACGATTCAGGAACTAAGCCCCACAGTAATTTATCACTAGATACCCCTCAAATGCTGACAACTGTTAGCGCTGGGTAAGGAGTACATCATTCTTCCTACTTCTGTGCCACAGCTGAAATGCCCATAACAAAAGGGAAAAAAAGCCACCCTGGAGAACTTGTTTGGACAATGTTCTCCACGTTACTTTGGAAGTGTCAGTACTCGTGACAAGCTTTGTGAGCCACAGCTGTCAACTCCTGAGAACTCTATGGTTTCCCCACCACCAGACATTGAGAAATGCTCTCAAGGGGGGAGGCTTGGAAACCCCACACTCAGATGGTCACCCAGTGTAATGGATTACATGGATTCTGTGGTGACAGTTCAAAACCACTCATCACCTTTATCCTCTCCCAACTGTCCCTCTAAGACGCCCTGCTGGTGGCCAGTCAGGCTGCATTTCCTTAGCACCTCCAGAGCACAGAGAAGCTATGATACAGCCATGTGATCAAGAAGCAATAAAGAAAACAAACACCAACACCCAGAGAGAGCCCTGTGTGTAAATGAACACAGCCACTTCCAGGGGACCTCACTCTGTCACAGGGAAACCACCAACCGACTTGTGTATAACTTTGCTGGCTCTGGAGGAAAAGAAGCCGATGGCAGTGCAGAGTGGATTCTGGAAGAGGCCTAGGATTGGTCCCTCACTGCCACGGTTCGGCTGGACACATGCTGGCAGGTCACCAGTGCACACTGACCATGATGCTTGCAACCCTGGACAAGGAGGGTCTGGCTCCACCACCAAGGCCACCGCCCACCACTCTTCCACATGCAGAGCCCAAGGGTCCCTCTCATTCCAGCCTCACCACCACCACAGCTGCCACCTGCCTCTGAAAATGGGCACTTGAGCCTGCAGCCAGCCCATTACTGATCCAAGCAGCCCAGTCCAAGATGCAAATTTAAGAAGAGGAAACTCAGCCATTTCTATAATCATTCTCTAACGGACCAAGGTCGTGACCTCACACGAGTCACTCCACTTCTCCGTGTCTGTTTCCTTAGCTGAATAACAGCACACCAAATAGAAACACAACTTTAAGACTATTTCTCAGCAACTATAAAAAAGGACCTAAAGAGAGTAGATAGCATGCCCAAGAGCATCAGAAATGAGGCTGACCCCCCAGATGCCAACAGCAGCAGAGAATTAGGAAGAAACGGTACCCACGTGGAGTTCTAGAACCAGCCCACCACAGAAATAACCAGTAAGTGGAGTTACCAAGGAAATGCCAAGACACTCAGAGCCATGAGAAAAAAAATCAGGCTCAAAAAAGTACATTTAGTTTTAAGTACCCATTACAAAAATATATATTAATGGAAGGATATATTCCAAAATGTTTACAATATTCATCACCGGGCAGTGAGATTTCAGCTATTTACTTCCTTCATAATTTTCTGAATTTTTATGAGTACACATGAATATTTTAGCAAGCATTTGTTATGTATTAGGTGGTATACTTTTATAATCAGGTAAAACATTTACTTTTAAGAATTTACAATTTTATAGTATGGAAAACAGGAAAGCCCCCAAATTGCACAGCCATTATGATAATGACAATGGCTAACGCTTACACGGACTTATGTAGGTACCTTTCCTGTGCATTCACTCATTTACTCTTCACAACAACCCTGTGAGGTAGGTACTAGCATATCCCCATCTTACAGTATGAAAAACAGAGAGGTTCAGTAACTTGCACAACATCACACAGCTGGGAAGAGGCAGAGCTGGCTCCCACCCCAGGCAGTCTACTGTAGAGCCCATGCTTTTCCCCACTATACTCTACTACCCCCAGTAATAACAGCCTATTCTAAACATCAAAACAGCAAAACTAAGCGTTTCCTACCTCCTCCCTGCTTTGCAATGATCTCTCCTCTCTTCAGTGCATTACTTAGGATTTCTAAGGAAATCAGGAAGAAAAAAAAATTAGCCAAATTTCTCTATGGAACAGAAATTTGTTTATTACAGATTCCAGAGTAGGACTACTGTGAATTAAAAAATTAAAAATAAAGGAAAGGGGGAAGGGATTGAGAAATACACACACAGACAAGATCATTTCACTGGAAACCGTAAGAGTCCTTGGTGATGGTCATGATGCCGGGGTCCCGTGTAGCTCCAGAGTCCGAGGCCCCGGTGGCAGGGCATCTGGGAAGGCACCCAGCAGAGTCGGAAGCCCGTGTGCACCCATGAACTGAGCTTGGACAGTCACAGCGAGAATGGGCCAATAGCACAGTTTTTTCAAGCTGGTCCAGACCCTCAGTACTCACAGCCTGAAGCCCACACCCACCCACCCAGATCCAATCAACACCTCACGATTACCCTTCAGCAGACTAAAGCTGTAGCTACACTTACAGCCGAAACCCTGAAAACCAGGAGCCACCACGTACAGTGCTGGAAATATGCCCTAATTCACGAGCCATGCATTGAGAGCCTTCAGCAAACCGAGCCCACCAGCCCCGCCTGGAACAAGCTGGGTGTGATGGTGACTAAGCGGCAGACAAAGCCTCAGGAAAATAAAAACCCCAACACACAAGGCTGCCCAGAACAGAAAACGCTGCTGTTTGCCAATGGTTCATCCAAACCCCTTTAAAGTTTGTCTCACGCTGTTGTCAGTGTTAGCTGTAAAAGTTTCTTCTCGGTCTTCCATTCTGTAGAAGCAAGTTTCACCCAACCCCTCTCTGGTCCTGAAGTGTGCTCAGCAACGTGGACAACAGCCACAGAGCACATCTCATATTACAACCACGAGCACGAAAAGATGAAACCCCACCCCACAGCTGCTTCTGCTACTACGACTACCTGCTGAAGGAAAGGGGCTGGGAAAGGACACCCAGGAACAACAGCCCTCCAGGCTGCAGGCAAGCACACGGCTTACCGTCCATGACACCTGCAACCCTGCTCTGCACGCCCAGGCCTAGGCTCGCTGTCCTCAAACAGCACCTGGATCACACCAATCCCTGCGAAAGCCTTCACCCTAGGTCAACCACTGATTTGAAAGAAAAGCCAAATTCTCTTCCTGGGTGCTCAAAGGCCTCCCTGCTCTGACTCAGCACTTGAATGTGTTCTTCCAGCCCCAGGCAGACCCTCACCTCCACGCCTCTGCACTGACGCTGTCAGCCCTCTCCGTGTGCCCATATACCCTCTACCTGCTGAACCCTCCCCGACGGCCAGCCCCTCCAGCGTAAAGTGCATCCCCTCCACGGTGTTCGTGTGCTCAGAGCAGAACGCCTCTATCTGCCGTCTAGAGCAATGCTTTCTCAAGTCTTCACACAGAGAAAGGGATCACCTCCGTACGGTGCTCGCACGGCTGCCGAGGCCCAGGAATCAACATCTCCACAGGGTCCTCACTAGCCGCCTCCAGGTCCTGCCCTCTGGTGCTGCCCGAGCCTCTCAGCAGCGGCTCCTCAGCTGCGCCAGGCCCTTCGAGGTCAGGGACCACATCAGCTATCTGTGTCCCGCAGCACCAAGGACAGCAGTTTGCACAGAACAGTGCAAACATCTCCTGCCTTGTCCAGAGAGAAGAGACGCTACGTAAGGAGGCACTACAGAAAGCAGCACCCAACTGATTCAACTGTCAAATCAACAACACAGAAAAAAGATCAAGAACGGAATCTGAAACCAATCCAGGCAACCACTCTGAAAACCCGACAAATACTTTATCTGGTACGAAGGCCTTTTTACTACCTTGGGTCTGAACACAAGTAGCAGCAGGGAATTCTACAACAAAGCCCTCTGTTCTTGCCCATGGTCACTTTGGGAGGACTTGGGACACACAGACGACACAGTCTCCATCAGTGAGAAGGTGCCAAAGCAGCAGGAGACAGCAAGGCCTGCAGATGACGCTTCTGTCCAGGTCAGGACAGGACAAAGCCGCCAGACTCATCACAGAGGTGAGAGGCACCACAGAGGGGCAAAGGACCGAGGGCTCAGAGCAGGAGAAAGTGCCTGTGGGAGCACAGCCACGTGCCATCTTGTTCTCACCACAGGCACCCACAAATTGGCTGTTTGCAGCCAAAGGACAATAAATTTTAAAATATTTAAAACTACTCTACCATTCCAAGACACAAAAAGAAAGTCATGGCAACAACAAACTTTTAAGTGACCTAGTCACATACAGATTATGAATCCACCCCCAAATTCTAAAGCTTTCACAATCTAGAATAAAGCTACAGTCACATCAAGCAAGTAGAGAAAGAAAAGGTGACTCTTCACTACCGGCCTAGTAAGATGCAAGAAAATCATTCAGCTACCTCACCATGGTCAGGGAACAAGTGAAACAAGTCTCCACCGAACACCAGAACCGACTCAGGGAAACAGTTTCTAGTAACACGCCTGATTTTTATGAAGGAGACAAAGATGATGGGAGTCCTGGAGATAATTTGCAGAGTTAAGAACCCTGTCTCATTGATGAGCTGAAGGACGAATCTTCTAGGGCCTTCGTAAATTCTAATACAGCTTAACTCATACAAAATACAAATAAAAAGCTTACAATCCTCACATCCAGCTCGAGGTGTCCCATAAAAGACAGAGGCTGAGCACTGAGACCCTCTGAGGCTGTCACCCAGCAGCCTCATATGTGCACAGATAAGAAGCGGAGGAAGGGAGGGGAGGGGAGAGGCATCCACACCCTACATTGCCTTGAAGAGAAACAAACTTTCGAGTACAGGAAGGGACAATCTCCCTGCTCCACACTAATGAAGGGAAATGAAGCTGAGAGACTCTCAGAAACTTCTCAACTCCACACAGGGGAAGACATCCGTGGGACAGTAAAAAAAAAAACTGCCTTGCAATCTAATCAAAACTGACAAGAGCGTTTCTCTGTATTTAGACAGGCCCAATACTCAAGCCTTCCAAGGTCAGAAAGCTTCTCTAGGTCACCATGGTCTCTTCCACAGGCATCAGCAAGCACACCAGACCATCCTTGATAACTGAACACCACTGGGCCCTGACTAAGGAGACGCACACCACACCTAGCAGGGCCTTGAAAATCTCTACCATGACTCAAGAGCCACAGGGTTACGTCAATGCAGCAATGGTAACTCCCACAGCAAGCAAACACTTTATACCGATGTGAAAAAAGCAGCCAGCTGAAAAGACTAACAGAAAAATGGTGCTATTGATATCAGTAAAAACTTCAAGGACCAAAAGATTTTCTCTAGTTCTCGAAAACAAACAATTTTTTAAAAGCCTAAGGAAAAAGAGCAGACTTTGCCTAAGAAAGAAACTCGGACATCAGGGTGAGCCTGCACCCCGGGCGTGGACCCCGCCCACGTGGGGCCCATGGGGCCTTCTTACCCATTCCTCTGCCAAGGGGCTCTCCAAAGCTTCGAGACAGTCTCATCTCATTTCTGGCAAAGTTTCTCTCAAATCCTCCACCCATGCCACGCTCCATCTCTGTGGAAAAAAATATTACCCTCGGCCTTTCCAGGAATACCAGGATGTTTTAGACATTAAAAACAAAAAAACTAGAGAGACACAACAGCCACCACCAAGTCAGCATGTTTAGTTTTTCTATAGGAAACCACCATTCATCCTTTATTCCTTGAAAAAAAAAAAATTCACCTCAAGTGAATCCCTGAAAACCACCTACCTTGAGTCCATTAAGAAGGACTAATTGACAACGCACATCACAGCCACACACCGGCACACCAAGCCCTAATACTGCAGTAACTGGTGTGGGGGCAGGGGTGCTTAGGGAGTCAAGGGCAGGCTGCAAGAGAGCCTGGTGATGCAGGAGTAGCAGGCACCCCCTCTGGGGCACTGCCCACAAGTCCTGTCCTGCCAAGGACTCTGCGTGTGCCCTCATTATTTTGTGAAATCCTCACAACCGGCCTGCACACCTGTGCTACCCTCCACCACCACTGCCCCTTTACAAAGAAACTGAGGCTCAAAGGACTTAAGAACTTGACCAAGGTCACAGGCCTGGAAAGGGGTGAGGCAAAGGCTACAACCTAAACCCAACACAAAAGCCCTGCTCTAATACACAAGCCCAGCACTAGAGTACAGAAACAGGCCCGAGTGTCACGATCTCTCTAGACACCTCGAGTGGTTTCATTTAGTCCACCTAACGGAGTACGAGTAATTTTATTTGTTTCTCTGCAGACAGCAGAGTATTTGTTATTTTTTACAGTGTCCTTTAAAAACAAAGGTCTCAGCTTCTGTGGGGAAGAGCCCTGCCACAGCTGTCGCCTGCTTGAGAAAGCCTCTCATGACTCCTATCACTGGCTACTACCGGCCTTGTGTATTTATCTAAAGCAAGACTTAGGGGCCAGCCCGGTGGCGCAGTGGTTAAGTGTGCGTGCTCCGCTTTTGCGGCCCGGGGTTTGCAGGTTCGGATCCCAGGCGCACACCAATGCACTGCTTGTCACGCCGTGCTGTGCATCCCATATAAAGTAGAGGAAGATTGGCATCGGATGCTAGCTCAGGGCCAGTCTTCCTTACAAAAAAAAAAAGAACAAGAGAAAAAAAAGACTGGGCCGGCCCCGTGGCTTAGCAGTTAAGTGTGCGCGCTCCGCTGCTGGCGGCCCGGGTTCAGATCCCGGGCGCGCACCGACGCACCGCTTCTCCAGCCATGCCGAGGCCGTGTCCCACATACAGCAACTGGAAGGATGTGCAGCTATGACATACAACTATCTACTGGGGCTTTGGGGGAAAAAAATAAAAAAAAAAAAATAAAAAAAAAAGACAAACTGTGCATCACACTTTGTCTCCCTCCCATACTGAGAGGCCCCTGAAAAATCCAGTTTATTAATCCTGCTCCTTAGAAATATCAGGTACACAGGTGCTATATGATAAACACCTTTTATTGCACAACTACAAAAAATGGTCATATGCAGCTCAAATCCCTATTCAATCTAGTCTATTAGAGATGTGGAAGAAGGCCAGCATTATGAATTAATAAGGAAATGCAGCACATTTTAGCAACAGTGAACTTCATATTAATCACAGTTTGAATCAACCCAACTGAATCCCATAGGTTGGTAGCAGGCCATGTGCTGGAAATACATCCAACTCACGTGAGCCTGTGTGGTAGGCAGAACAGAAAGCCCCGAGTGGCATCGTAACAGACAGGGCTCTCTAATCCTTATCATAAGCCCGTGAAGGCACCCCCCCCTCAGATATGGAGTCATGTGCAGGCATTAACGCTTTGGCAAAGGCCTCAGAACGCAGCTTCCCGACTGTCAGCAGCCGCTAGTGTTCAGAGAACCCTGTCTGAACTCTGATGTACTCCAAAAAAAAAAAAAAAAGAGTTTTCACTGGCAGTTATTGCATGAAATCAGTCATTGTTTGATATCCAATGATGTTTTAATTTAAAAATTTGTTTATCCATTTTACCAAGATTTGACCTCTACTGGTTGACTGGCCCTGAGAATCGGACTGATTTCTAATCAGTCTAATATTTTAGCACCTGTGACCATAACGGATGCATTATGGTCATCAACTAAACATTAACTTCAACCGGAAACATATCAATTTTTACCCAGTGATTGACACTTCCTTGGACCTGGCGCCCAAGAGCTCTCGAGCCGATTCCACACAAATCTCAGACCACAGCTCAAGCATAAGGAAGTCCCTGTGCTCTACTGCAGAGGAGGGAGGACTCTGAGCACCTGTATCTGAGAACATCCAAGAACGCAGCCTGAGAACACACCCTCCACTGTGGCTCTCCACTCTGAACCTTTAATCACCAGGCTCACGAACGTAAATGCTGCATTCCACGAACCAGGTCACCAGACATTTGTCCACACGGCCCCACACGGCCCCGCACCATTTCCATCTACTTCTCAATCACATCACTCAGTTCATCAGAGCAACAGCCCCAATCACCTTTCTAATGGCTCATCTGTTCTGAGTAAACACTTGATCAAGCCAGACGTCTCCAGCTCTCACTTTTTATTAAAAATCCCATGCACAGCCAAGCTACAGGCAAGCTGAAAGCACAGTGAAACACAGACCTTTGTCCCTCCATCCCTAACTAATGGTGAGGACCTTCCCACGTCTTTCCACCACCATCTAGAATAAGGCACCCCATAAAGAAGGGCAGTTTATTCACCAGGAATACCTTTCTTTCCAGTCTGACAGTTAATGTCTATCCTAGTTAGGCTCTTGCTTGCTCTACACTCTCCTCACATTATATGTTACTACAGACCAGCAAAGAAACATTTAAGCCCAATCCTCAATGACGCCCCATCCTAGGGAAGTTTGTGTGTATCAAGGAAGCAGCAATCCCATGTGGGAGTCAGAGACCCCCAACGCACAGAGGATTTCAGACAGAGACAGACAGGGGGTTTCTCATGGCACAGTCTACAGCCCTCTGGTGACGGGGGCTGGGCCCGTGCCTGAGGCAATCCTAAAAGGCAGGATGGCCTTTTAGTGTGATTAAGAGCCAGGCTCTGGAGCCAGACAGCCTGGATCCAGATCCCACGCCATTAGTAGCCACAGGACCTTAAGCAAGTCACTCTCCGGGCCTCAGTTTCCACTGAAATGGGGATAACAGTACCTACACATCATGTGGTTCTTGCAAGGACTAAATGAAATAACACCTTGTTGTTATTATAATTCATATTATCAGTGTATTTCTAGTAAGAGGCTGGGAGGGCTATAAGATTTGAATGGTAGCACACCAAAATGTGCATTATGTAAATCCTAAATGACATTAGTGCCTCTGCTCACAACTCGAGTCATCAGAGATGATCAAGAGCTCACTCAGTCCAGCACTCCAAGGGAGATAAGAACTTGATGAAAAACTCCAGAGAAACGAATCTCTTACACTTGGAGACCATTTTAAAGTGTGCAAGACATAACCACAGATGTCTACGTGATCTTACAAGTGCTGGAGGCACTAAGAAAGCTTTACAACTTTACTGGACAATTATTGGGGAAATTCAGCACAAAGGACATCTTAAGAGTTTGGGGACTCAAGGATTAACACTGTTAAGTCTACCTTCTGAAATACAAACTTATGATTTTGCTAATATTTAAGGCAATTCAAAGACATCTGGTTCATGGAAATCAGAAATCATTTTAGAATCATGTGAAAAGGGGAAATCGCTTATTAAAAATGGGGCTGCAGGGCCGGACCCGTGGCTTAGCGGTTAAGTGTGCACGCTCCGCTGCTGGCGGCCCGGGTTCGGATTCTGGGCATGCACCGACGCACCGCTTCTCTGGCCACGCTGAGGCCGCGTCCCACATACAGCAACTAGAAGGATGTGCAGCTATGACATACAACTATCTACTGGGGCTTTGGGGGAAAATAAATAAATAAATAAAATCTTTAAAAATAAATAAATAAATAATAAAAATGGGGCTGCAGCCTAAAGGTCCCCCGAGAGCCAACAGTCAGCAAAGGGTAAGAGTAAGCAGGAAGGAGACACGAGTCTTACCGTTTATTCTGCCCATGTTCATCCCAGATCCAAATCGACCCATGTTTTCCATACCACCACCAAAGGGTCCCTCCATGCCTGAAAGAGACACCTGCACTTTAGCACCATGCCAACAAGGCTGCTTACACTGACCAGAGAGAGAAAAATGTTTTCTCAAGTTTCACCTTGGGCATTTTCTGCCAAGAACTTACAATTTTAAGGGCTTTTGGAAAAATTTAAAATTGTAGTACCCTGGCTTAAAAATCACCATCTTTAAAAGCTGATCTGATCCAACTCCATCAATGAACAGACAAGCAAAGAGAGGCCCAGAGAGATGGAGGGATTTGCCCAAGGTCACAGAGGTAGTTAGTGAGAAAGCCAGAATCAAAAGCCAAGACACCCACTGGAAGGTTCGACAGGTAAAAGTAATTTCTGTACTCAAACTTTTTGGAAACCAAAGTGAGAATTTCATGCAAGGCTTAAGAGAAAAGAAAGAGGAAAAAAGAGAGAAAACCATACCTAAAAGTGATTACATTTGTACTTCATTTTAAATTTCTTACCTCCCATTTTATTTATTCCAAATCCTATGCCTTCCATTCCCATTCCTTAAAAAGAAAAAGTCAATGCAAACTAAAATTATGTCAAAGCAGTAAGTAATGTTTGAACTTAAAAAACACAAGAAATTCCAAAACGGCAAATGCATGGAAAAATATCCCTGACTACAAATATATTTTAATTGTCAAGGAAAACGGGGGGGGGGCCGTCTACCATCTCAAGTGTCAAACTATCACATTCCAAGAAAACTAAGCGTTTAACAAAATAATCACCAAGTGACTCAAAATTCTGTTGAGTCCACACAGTTTTATTAAATGGCTAAGTCAGACAGTTTGAAACACAAAATATAATTACCAGGTACAGACTAGGGAACAGTAACTTTTTAGAAGCTTATTTTAGGGAACAGAAGTGGATTTAAAAATCCCTTTTAGGGCCGGCCCCGTGGCTTAGCGGTTAAGTGCGCGTGCTCTGCTGCTGGCGGCCTGGGTTCGGATCCCAGGCGCGCACCGACGCACCGCTTCTCCGGCCATGCTGAGGCCGCGTCCCGCATACAGCAACTAGAAGGATGTGCAACTATGACGTACAACAATCTACTGGGGCTTTGGAGGGAAAAAAATAAATAAATAAAATCTTTAAAAATCCCTTTTAAAGGTAAAATTCTTCAAATAAAAAGTTTGTTTTTTTTTTGGGGGGGGGTTTTGTTTTTGTGTGATGAAGATTAGCCCTGAGCTAACATCCATGCCAATCCTCCTCTTTTTGCTGAGGAAGACTGCCCGAGCTAACATCCGTGCCCATCTTCCTCCACTTTATATGGGACGCCGCCATAGCATGGTCTGACAAGCGGTGCATCGGTGCACGCCCGGGATCCGAACCCGGGCCACCAGCAGCAGAGCACGCACACTTAACCGCTATGCCACGGGGCCAGCCCCCTAAAAAGCAGTTCTTAAAAACAATGCGGCTTCCCTCTCCCTCACCCCAAGTCTTTCCTCTTAGGTGTCAGTCAGAGGATGTGGTGGTCAGATTGGGAGAGCCATCTGAAGTGACGGCCCAGGACGCTGAGGACAGCCCCAGTTTTATCTGAGAGGAAGTCAGGGATACGCAGAACTGACAGCAGTAGGGGAGAGGGACATCCATCTTGCAAGTCAAAGAATTTCAAGAAAGACCTAAGTCTGAGGTCATAAAAATGAAATATTTCTTAATTTCATTTATATATATATAATTTCATATATAAATAATTTCATATACAAATGCCTCATTGTACAGCAATGAAAATGCTGGAGAGCCAAGTTTACAGTCTACTGTCCATGTCAAAGCTTTCGGTTCACTGGCCAGTTCCTGTCTTCTTGAACAAAGACAGCACCGTGCATGACTCTGCCTTGTGGCCTGACAGCCATGTCATCATGCAGCGAGACCCACCATGCCTTTTTGCATCCATCAATGCCCCTACCTCTAAAAGCCGTGTCAACACCAGGAGAGAGCCCAAGGGTGTCTGGGGAATAGACGGTGGCAGTGCTGTGGTCCCAGGTCAGGGGACCTACAGTCTCTGTCACTAACTGACAGTGTGACCTTGAGCAAGACCAAGTCTCTGGCCCCCTCCTGTTATCACATGGCCTAACTAGCTCAGCTCAGGTCGTGCGAGGATAAAACGCAAAGGTATCATGGCTTTAGAAAAAAGGATTCAACTCAGTAAAAATATAAAAATACTGCCTTTATCAAAATGAATCAGAGAGGAGTAAGTAGGGCATTTTGTCCCAATTAAAGCTTTATTCCATTTGAACTACTCAATGTCCAATTATCCCAATAATTAACTTTAATAATTTTAGCTTCCCCAGAAGCCTCCAACCAAGGTACACTGTAATTCTCACCTGCAGGTCCTATGTTTCCCATTCCAATGCCTTTATTCAGGTGATTGGCATCGATAGGCTGCCCTCCTGGTCCTAACCCCATGCCAATACCACCAAGTCCATCTGAAAGGGAAAAAAAAAGTCAGAAGTCTAGATTCCACTGACTTAAAAAACTGCGACCCTCAAAGGCAAAAAGTCTTTGTTTCCCGTTTTGTAGCTGTCACACTCCATCCCACCCACCCACCTCCACCAGCAAAGCCAGGGATTAACTCCGAATTCAACACTGCTCCATTCGGGAGCTCCCCCTTTAAGGCATAACCTTTAAATGTGATTACAGATTGGAGTTCGTGATATGTACAAAACACGGGCAACTAAAAATCAGTCCACTGGAAAGTTACAGAGAAGAACTATAAACAACCCACACAATAAGAATTGTGAGCACCTGTTTGTTTCCCCGAATCGTGAACTGGGAAATGTTTGATCAAAAAAGGCAACTCAAGACATCAGGAGGCAAGCAGCACAAACATGCCCAACACCCCCCCCACACACACACACCTGGTAGCCCAAAGGACTTTCCTCATGAAAACACGATGTTATAAGGCAGCCAATTAGCACACTGGGAGTATACTAGCCTCTGACTCCCCTGCAGGCGGAGTAACAATGAAGCCAGTGTATTCAAAGAACTTATTTTATCTTCTACCCAGAAAGCCTCCTGACCCATGGATGATACCCAGCCCACTCTCAACTCCACGCTCCACAAACACACAGGGACGCAAGAACACAGACTCAAAGCTAGCCCACAAGGCCTAAGACACGGGCAAGCTCTGGGTGACCAGGTCCAAGGCTTAAACCAAGACCAGCTGAGATCTTTTCAAATGGGAATGAAGTTCAATAAAAAAACCTGACACAGGTTCCTAAGTATGTAATCCGATTAACATCCCTCTGTTTTTAAATTGCATACAAACAGCAGCAAGAGATCACCAAGGTTACTTACTCCCCAAGGCACTGAAGACTAAAGTCAACCCTCTGAAATGTGCTGGGAGACCAAAAGCCACGGAAAATGGGCTCCCTGGGGCCCAGTGTGTGCCGGCCATGGCCGCCAAGCAGCCCTCGCCCCCCTCCTCTAAGCAAGAAAGTCAACAAGAGCCAACCCCAATCCTGGGTGATCACTGCTAGTCACCACATTGATTATGACAAGGAAACGCGGTCTTGCTCTAAATAATGTTAACTTTCAACAGATAAGCCATCTCCCATTCTTGAAGCCATCGACCTCCACTCAAAATCTGCCTCTGTTATGTTTCTATAATCCTAACCTGCAAAGGTAACTCGAGAGTTATTAGTGCTCTAGTCTAGGCTCCCATTCCATACTATGTGCAACAGCTGGGACCTCAGCTTGAGTCACGGCTCCAGACCAGAGGCACTTGCTAGCCCTCCCAACAGCCCCACCGCTCACCTGGTGGAAGTCCTCCCTAGCACAGCAAAGCAGGTCCCACCCCCACCCACTGCCGTCTTCCTTCTACAGGACAACCCAGTCTGCACCCTGATTCCCCAACCCTCAGGCTGCCACAGACCCCCAGGCCCACCGATGTCTGTGCTCAGGCTCAGCTCACCCCCACGGGCTTGCAAGATGGAGTGCCTAGGACACCGCTAATACGCGTGACTTCCATCTATGTAGTGATCAATCCGCCAGCCTTCCCTGTCACACGACAGACTTGCACTTGATGTCGCAAATAACCCTATATAAAAATTTTGAGGGGCCAGCCCATGGCGTAGTGATTAAGTTCAGCGCACTCAGCTCCAGCGGCCCAGGTTTGCAGGTTCAGATCCAGGGCGTGGACCTACCCCACTCATCAAGCCGTGCTGTGGTGGCAACCCACATAGAAAATAGAGGAAAGACTGGCACAGATGTTAGCTCAGGGCCAATCTCCCTCACCAAAAAAAGAAAAAAAAAAAAAATCTTGATTGCTATACTCCATATACCATAAAATTCACCCATTTAAAGTGTACAGTTCATGGGCCGGCCCCGTGGCTTAGCGGTTAAGTGCACGCGCTCCGCTACTGGCGGCCCGGGGTTCGGATCCCGGGCGCGCACGAACACACTGCTTCTCCGGCCATGCTGAGGTCTTCCTCAGCAAAACAAAGAGAAGGATTAGCATGGATGTTAGCTCAGGGCTGATCTTCCTCACAAGAAAAAAAAATAAAGTGTACAGTTCAGTGATTTTTAGTATATTCAGAGTTATGCAACCATCACCATCTAATTCCAGAACACTTCCATCATTCCAAAAAGAAACCACCCCCCGATTAGCAGTCACTCTCCACTTATCCCCTTGCCCAGCCCCTGGCAACTACTAATCTACTTTCTGTCTACGGATTTGCCTATTCTAGCCATTTCCCCTATAAATGGAATCAATGTTCATCCATGTTGCAGCACGTATCGGTACTTCTTTCCTTTTTGTGGCTGAGTAATATTCCATTGCACGGATCTACTACACTTTATTGATCCTTTCCATCGGCTGAAATCACGCTGCTATAAACATCCGTGTACAAGTTTCTGTGTGGACCTAAGTTTTTAGTTCTCCCGGAGTATACCCAGGAGTGGAACTGCTGGGCCATATGGTAATAACCAATCTCACTAGAACCCAAGGGCAGCCTGGCTTTAATTCCCTTTGCAGTTTCTGGTTCTTTTTTTCCCAGGACACTTTCAAAATGCCCAATTACATCTGGGCAGCCTGCCTGCCACGAAGTAATCCTAACAATCCTTCCTAAATTGAATCTCTCTGCTCGTTTTTCACCCCGAAAAATCTATAGGGGAAAAAAACAACCTTTTTGAACCTTCTCCTCAAGAATGAGTACGCAAACTGCAGAATAACATGGCACAAGTCCAAGGGTAATTATAGTTTTCTGGTTAATATTCGTCAAATTCAAAATCTCAGCCATAATAATAGAGACACTTACGGGGAAGTTGTTGTGGACGCTCAGGAGGGAAAAAGTCTCCCTTTGGTAGGGCCCTCTCATCCTGAAAGAGAAAGTGAATAAAGAATAAATCTCAGTATTCCTCACAGCACTGTCTGCAACAGCAAAAGATGGAAACAACTCCCCCCCACAGAGGGCTGGCTAGATACATCGTGAGACACCCACATCAGGGAATGACATGCCAGGGTGAAAAGGGATGTGGGGGAGTGCTTGCTGCCTCTGTGTAAAGAGGGGAGAACGAACACACACGTTCATGTTTCCGTGGGGGTGTATGGGACCTGGGCACGAAGTAAGAGCAGGACTCACACTAGCTGCTTCATACTTTTTGACTTTTGAGTCATGTGAAGCAATTATCTATTCAGAAACTAAACTGAATGTTTAAAGTAACTAAAAACTCCTTTATAGCTCCTTTTCTTTTTTTCTTGAATTTGAGTCCTAGACTGCCCTCAGCACGTCTGCCATGCTTGTATTAACTATGACCTTGGGCACAGCCACAGCAGGGCTGGAGTTACAGTGAAACACTTCAACAGAACTTTAAAGGCTCTCTGAATCAGACACTTCATGTTCACAACAGATACAATGCTAACTAACATCAGAACACAAGACTCTGAAAATGGGAAGCCCACGTATACAACCATTCTTTGAAACTGATCACTTGCTCAAGCAGGATACTCAACTGACCTGACCAGGCCAGTAAGAGCCAACTGTGCAAAGGAAAAAAGATCTGGAGAGCTGAGTGAGCAAAAAGTTATTTCTGTCATAAAATTTGCTCAACACGCTAATCCTATTTAACCTAGACTCATCCGTACAGTATAGTGGCTCTGTGTACATTAATAATCTCATGTTTTTGCTAGACTTGAGTATATTATAGAGAAAGAGATCCTATTAACTTACCATTTTCACGTGCATTGGTCTATCAAATAGCAGTTGACCATTAAACATAGCTGATATTACAATTAAGGCTGTTTCTTGCAATTCTAAAAGCATGCACAGCAGGAAAGAAATACATAAGACAAAAATACTCCAACTGCTACCAGTCTGCTAAGTGATGAATTTATGAGCAATTCAGATTTGTCATTATATTTTCAAGTATTTGTTTCTATGGTAAGCATAAAAAGAACAATAAATAAAGCTCAAGGGGAAAAAAAAGTAAGCCTCAGCTTACTCCTTAGGTGTGGAGCGTCATTCACATAACCTTACGCTTCTCACCATACCACCCCGTAAGCACTGGCGTCAGTCTGTGTGCGCCCAAGGGCAGCCATCCAACCGTTTTGGAAGTAACATGTTTTCTGGGTAAGATATTCAGCGAGAGCCCCGCCTGAGTTTAGAGACTGTTCATGTGTGGTCTTCTCCACTGTGACTACAGATATAATTGTAGGGTGAGCAGAGAAGTGCTTCTTCCAGAATGATGTCAATCCAACTGGAGAGACGGGGCCCTGTAAGGACTTACATATGAAATGACAACCAAATTTCTCTTCACTGGCACATTCTCTGGACCTCTCCCTTCCAACCAGATTCCTCTAAACAGAAAACACTGGAAAAGACCACTCATGGGCATGTGCCTATTTTCTAACCATCCCCTCTACCTACCCAGTATTAAATCACCTCCATCCCAGAGAACTTTCAAATTCCACAGTAATGTGTTCCCCCTAGTCACTTAGCAACTATTAATACACAAAGTTACCACTTCCCCACACAAACCTGTATGACTAATACAACATTTAGGCCAAAGTGTTCACGAGATGAATTCTGGTAAAAGGATACATATAGCTTGCACAGCTTCAATGGACTGTTCAAAAGTAACAGTGCCTATTCCACGGCTTTTCCCATCTTTATCCTCAAGAATGTCTGCTCGGACCACCACACCAGCCATACTAAAAACTTCCTTCAGTTTCTTCCAGCCAACTTTATAATCCAGCTAATCAAGAGAAAGGGGAAGAAAACCTCAATGCAGACATCTTAAGGAAAACAACATCTTTACCACATGAACACGACATGCTTTGGTTGGAAACAAGCATTAGAAAACAATGTCACAAAAACTTATCAACAGCAGTGGAGTTTTTCAAACAGGATTATGAAGCCTGGCCTTAACTGCTATTTACTGTCTCTTTTCTCTGAAAGAACAGTTTAAGTCACCTCATACCTTCCAAATTAATGCTTATTTTGTGAACATGAAAAAGAAAAAGTTGCTCCTCAGCTGAGGTTTACCATCATCCTTCCCAAGCCACTTTCTTTTAAAACTATTTTCCTTTGCAAATGACAAAGGTATTGCTATTCATCCCAGACACAACAAGAAAACGAAAATGTCAATATACAACATCTGCTCATACACTTTCTTACCCTGCACCTAAAAAACCCCAGAGAATGCAGACTCAGCTGCCACTTTTGTAAACACCAGCAAAACTCAGTCAACATGGCCCCAACAGGACCATGGTCAAGCCTGTGACTTACGACTGCAGCTGTCATTACGGGACAAAGCCCAACCCTAAGGCTGATTTTTTTAATAGACCAAGAAGATAACATAACCCTCTTTAAAATTTTTCTTCTCAAATGTCAAGAACCACTCTTATAACACGTTGACAAGACTGTTTTCAGAAAGTTCTGATTTTCTACTTCAGCCAATGTTTCCGTTTACTTACATTTGCTACAAATACCGTGCTTCCAAGTCTTCCAGCCTGTAATGCATGGATAATCTCATTTGGGATGTTAGGATTATTTAGGATACTGGGTGGGATATTAATCATTCCTGGGCCACCTGGTCCCATACCCATCCCACCAGTCGTAGCCATCACCTTTTGCATTGCTCTCCTGGCATGTTCACCATCAGGATCCTAAAACAAGCACAAAAGTGTTACACTGAACTGACCCAGTGACAATGAAAACTATGCTCGCACAATAAGTGATAGTCCCGAAACTTCAGAGATTGGGAGACTGTCTGGAAAGCATTTCTCAAAATCTACAACAAGAAACTCAAATAAACTAAACCACCAGGCTAGGAAGAATTCCAGCCACAGGAATGAGGAAGAAAGAAAGGGTGTAAAATTCAGCTCTCAAATGAACTAAGTAAATAACAAAAAGGGGGGTTGGGAGGTGGATGACATGATTAGTAGACATAATATAGAACTTCCAGACTGAAATAAGATCTTCACAGGCTTGATATAGTTGAATCTTACTAATTCAATGAGGTTTTGACCTTTCTGCAAACCCCATCAGTGAATTTTTTCCAAACGTTTAAAAACACAGTCCTAGACCACCAAGATACTCCATCCTTCAAGTTAGTCAGGTGTTTGACTCATGAGTCAAATCTGGACAGGTTTGTGAACTTCTCGTATTGACACTATCCTTGAACTCTTTGCCCTTTAGTGTATCACCTTCAACACACAAGAGACCTTAAACTCTACCACGCTTTCCTCTCTGAGCTCTGAATATTCTGATCTTCCTCCAAGAAGAAGAGGTAAAAATAAGTCAAGGAGGGAGTGAATCAACAAAAAACCTCCCTCTTCCTTGAGGAAGAGAACATATTTGATTTGGATTAGCTATGAAAGAGGATTTGAGTAATGACAACCTCACTGTAAAAAAGAAAAAAGGCAGACCAAGAATAGGGTGCAGACTGGGTAAAACTGTGGGTGTAGCATCCCTTTAGAAAACCAATGACAAACCATGGGCTCAGTCTGCGTGCCCTGAGAAAACAAGGCAGGCTGGTCTAAGACAAGTCACAGATGCTGGGAAGGTGGCCAGCGGTCACTCAGGACGTGTTTGGCCGCTATTTCTCTCTCTCTTTTTTTTTTTTATAATTTTATGTATTTATTTTTCCCTCCAAAGCCCCAGTAGATAGTTGTATGCCACAGCTGCACATCCTTCCAGTTGCTGTACGTGGGACGTGGCCTCAGCATGGCCATAGAAGCAGTGCGTCGGCGCGCGCCCAGGATCCAAACCCGGGCCGCCAGCAGCAGAGCGCGCACACTTAACCGCTGAGCCACGGGGCTGGCCCTTGGCCACTATTTCAAAGTTCTCACAGGAGTGACCGCTGAAGCCTGGCCTGACTCTCTTCACTAACAACAGGTTGTCTGCTCTGTAAAATGCAGGCAAGGGCTCTTTTGGTCTTTTCCTAACTCTCAACAGGAACAACTGGACAATCACAAATGGCATCCACAGTATCTCAAGAGCTTACTTCTTTGACTTTCAGTGGTCTTCCACTCAGACTATGCTTGTTTAGCACTTCGGCAGCTTTTTTCATGCTCTCTTCCATCTTGAATTCAACAACGCTACGAAGAGTCAAAAGGAAATGAGTGAAAGCAGTCCCAGGACTCAGAAGCTCAACTGCCAATAAGTAACTAGATAATACTTACGCACATCCCTGTGGGAGAAGCCAGAGACCAGTCAGAAGAGCAAGGAGAGGGGGGAAAAGAGAAAAGAAAAAATAGTAAATATCAATGACAGTTATAAATTAAAAGTATGATTTATGTAATCAAGTTAGTTTTTTTTTTAATTAACCCTTCTAAGGGGAAGCTGACAGCAGTGTCTGGCCTAGCCCTCCTTATGAAAAGCTGGGCTCCGATCTTCTCCTGCTCCTGCACGTTACCAGCACTACACTAGAGCTCCTGAAGTTATAATGTGCAGACCTAAATTCAGGTTCTCCAAGAAATCACACAAACTTTAGATCTGCGTCCCTCTGTCCTCAGTCAATCCCTTATCATACTCCTCCTAAATCCATCCCTTCCATAAATTAAGCTCATCCTTTTGATTAGTCTAAGCCATTCTATTGCACAACAGAAAATAATTTATTTTCTCTTTAAACTAGGCCAGTTTTAAACGTTCAGGTTTTAACATTTGTTTTACAATTTACTGGCACAGAGGCAACTTTTCGGAATCTTTGGTTCACACAACTTTCAAATTCAGCAAACAACCAAGAGTAACATTTTCTAGACAAGAACACACGTTTTACATTAATATACCACCGCTAAAATTCCATGCATAATTCACACACAGCCAATTCCTCTGTTAACAAAGAGACAATGCTGCTATTGGTCCCCAGTTACCCAAAACGGGCATCCAAACAGAATACCAAAAAGCTCTTTGGCCAGCCATTTGGAAAAGCGGGACTCCCGTTTGCAAATCCCCTCCCACCCCACTCAAATGTTTGGCAAAATCAAACATAGCTACTATAACATGAGCACTCACTGCCTTCCTGATTTCATTCGATTCCACGCCACCATACAGTTACATTTTTCATGTAGTAAATCCACAGAAGAAATTCTCTCAGACACTTACCCTTGACTTTCCTTCAGCGTCCATTAAGAGCTCCACGTATGTTACCTCACCAACTACAAATCAGTTTCCAGACGACACATAAACCAAGGGAGAAAAGCCAAGAAAACAATGGGAATTTAGAACAATCATCAGCAACCTTGTATGGAGCCTCTGCCTTATAAGAAAGCCCAGAAACACTCCATATTCTCTAAACCACCGAACTAGGCATTACAGGTGTGCAGTAAAAGTAGGTGCAACTCGTTAACAATATGTCCTTGATTTTCCTCCCACCACAAACAAGCTCTTTCCACAGATTTCCAGATCAATTTCCCTACCTGGACTCCTCACTCATGACTAGAGGCAATCCAAATCTACAGAAAAGGAGTCTGCGTGATCCACTTTTTTGGGGAAGGGAGGAAAAGAGTGTTACACACACACTCTTCCTGGTGAAAGCAGGTCAACAGTACATAAATTGCAATGCCACTGGACTGGGTGCAAATGCTAAATACAAGGCCGTGCGTCCGTATATGCTCAAAGGCGCACACACGGTGTGGCCGGCTACGTGGGTGTGCGACCTGCACAACCGCACGGGGCTCTGCACTCAGGAGGGCCAGCAGCTTGGTGTAATGCTCTGTTGTTGTCGCCTTGAGATTCTTAACAATTTTTTAACAAGGGGCCCCATGTTTTCACTTTGCACTGGGTCCCACAAAATCTGCAGCTGGTCCTGCACACAGCTCTAGGCTCCACAATTGTTAGAAGGAGAATGTTGCAATATTCAATCACAAAACCAGAGCAGCACCTGGATTCTCTTCAGTGAATGAAGCCAGGCTTTATTCTTACTGCTTTCTCAACTTCCCCATTAAAGGCCACAGACAAATGCAAATTTAGAGTTCAGTCTGCGTCTTCACAGTTAAACAGACTCACATGATTCTAATCTAGACAAACGGGACAAAAAACAAAGCATTTCCCAAGATTCCGCAGAGTTTCCTCCAGGTTTGGATTGCCAATGCGCGACCACCGTGACTGATCTAAGAGCCCATCAAGAGGAACCACCACAATGGCTGCTGCACTTGAACATGGCACACAGAAAACAAATTTCAAGTGTTAATCTGGAGAAAACAATCTCTAAGCAGGCTTTCCAAAGTCAAGAAAGAGCTTTTTGTTCCAGGAATCTCTCTCTTTTTCTTTTTCCAAGGATTATTTTCTGATGGTAAAGCCTTCTCCAATTCAGTTTTCAGGTTTGGCTTAGCAGTTCAAGGGTAAAAATAACCCTCTTAATGGCCTCAACAAGTCCTGCCTATTCTAACTCCTTTGTTCAAAGGACAGTAAAATTATTATACAGACTTTTAAATTAATATAGCAAGGAGAGATTTAAATGTAAAATAAGATTAAATTATTTTTTAAATAAAATTAACAATTTGAAAGGCATATTTCTTAGTAATATATCTGCACGGCACTTGAAGCAAGAAGGCCAAGTGTTCAAAGTTTAAGTTCACAGCCTCACCTCCCCTGTCCTTTCCTGAGATGTTACAGAACCAAACCAGTACTTTGCACAAAACAGGAAGGAGAGAGAATCAGTGCAAAGAAATGAAGAAAGGAAACAGGAGGGACTGGTATAGCTTAACTTTTGGAGTATGTACTCCTGTGGGACAAACGGAAAAATGGTCACAGCCACAGGATAATCATACAAACTGGCTTTATTTTACACTTACAAAAGTAAAGGAATTCCAAAAACAGGTGTGGCCATTCCTGAGGCCACGTTAAAAGCCATTTATTTCAACAGCAGCAGCCATTTGAGGACCAACAGCCCTTGTCTCCACTTTGATGAAAATGCCAAGTAGTGTCAAGACAGTGAAGAGAGACCCCACATTTACTTCCTAAGAGCTGTGACTACCACCTAATAACCTTAAAAATAAAAGAATCACAGAAGACAGCTGTAACTATGTTGTCAGAATTCAAATACTCTTGCATTTGAAAAGTTGCTAGTCTGTGTCCATAAAGGCACTTTATAAAAAGCTGTCATTGCAACCTAGAAACCAAGCAAGTCCAAACCAAACTTGTTTCCATGGTCATAACCATTTTAACAAAAAGCCAGCTTTAGAAATTAGACTTTTTCCCCTTGACATTCTAGTGATGGCACACATCCAACTTCAATCCTCTGCACCAAAACTTTGCTGAAAATGTTCCCTCTCTTTTTTTCCCCAAATGCTGTAGTTGTTTAGTAAACAAAAACTTACATTAACAAACCCTTCCATCCTATCAGTTTAGCCATACGTCAGGCAGTCACTGTGACTCTAGCATGAGCAGCGCTGTTCCCGAGGACCCTCAGTAATAACCAGGCTCCTCATCAAGTCATAGAATTCTGATCTCTACCCTGAGAGACTACATTGCTTCAGAGATGTAAGCACATGAGTCACAGGATCTGCAAGAGGTGCTAACTGGTACCTCCCTAGAGGAAGACAGCAAGGAAGCCTTTCACAGACCACTGCTCTTTCAACTGTCCAATACAATCAGCACAACTTAGAAGGCAACATTTGCCAACTTTGCACAGTCTGGTCACATTCAATGAAATGAAGTTTAAAAGAGTAAATGAGCCAGAGCAAATCACTGTCAAGACTGAGAGGGTGGTCAACAAATTGGCAGTAGCAACAGTCTCACAGACATGGAATTCACAGGTATTAATGAAAAATACTGCTGCTCCTCTCCCTCCCTGCACATGGATAGAATCCCAAGAGGAGGGTGCTAAGAGGACTCCTATTGCAGCTTTAAACATCAAAATACCTAAATGAAAAAACTAATAAGACTTTGAAAAATCTAATGCCAAATGTTATCATCTACCTTTATTTTAAAATGCTCCAAGAAATCATCCTTAACCAACATTTAGGTGAATTATTAAAAATACTGCCTCGAGAATCAGATACATCATGAGGATAAGTAGATGAGCAACCCAAAAAGAATTCAATTCAGGCCGTTCCTTGGAGCTACTTTGATGTAACACTCCTGCACATATTTTTATCACAGAAAGTATATGTTTCGGTGTTCTCATGTACTGCCCAAGTCTGAAATGGACAAAAAAAATAGGAGTACAGAGGCCAAAGCTTCACTGAAGAGAATTCCTATGTGAAAAGGCCTGTAACATTTTACAAAAGGGTGGGGGAGGCTCAAAAGCAGGTCATGTTATCCTTTTCCCCTCGGAATGGTCACCTCTCAAGTAGCCACCTTAATGGAGGGGTGCATAGAATAAATGCACACTTTAACTTAGAAAGCTTGTTTCTTTAAGATATTGACACCTTGAAACATGGGAAAATAATTATTCTACACAATGACTACTTGGTTTATGGACAAGTTAGGAAATGACTGAGCCCATTCTTGCTCCTAATTCCATGACGACAGCAGAAGAGGACTGCCTCTCTAACTAGAACAAAACCACTGAATAAGCTAGGTGGGCTGCATTGTTGGGATTCAACCCAAGCACCCACAAGTATGAACACTTAAGCCTAACAGGCCTTTCCAAAATGCAGGCTGAATTTCCAACAAAGGAAAATACAAAGGAGCCAAATAGACTGGCTAGGGATTTTTACTTAAATTGAAAATAAAGTTCTGCCCCACAGATCTGCAATGAAGATTATCTCCAAGAGCCAATGGAGAGTTCTACTGGACTACACATGCCCTCTGGGCCTCAGTTTTCTGTCAGCTGGAATTCAGAATTCACTTAAAGTGATACATTAAATAAAAACAGAGGGATTAAGCGCTTAAAGAAATCTCTGGTTACACACGCTGAACTGACTGCTGCTAAACTTCGGGATTGACGGAGCGTAAACTACATCACTGACTGTCCTTCTTCCGCAGCCTGGGCTCGTGTTTACCCACTGCCGGGGCGGCCAACACTGCCGGCTCCCTGGTTAGGCCAGAACAGGCAGCCCCACATCGAGCTTTCTTCAGCCACACAGGACTCCCCGTTCCGCTGCACAACACTATTTGAGTTTAAAATTCCCAAGGCCACTTGTTGCTCACAGAAATCCTAATTTGTCGCCCAGTCCTTATGGTCAAACACATTAAGATGTGTATCCCAATATATGTTAGCTGATGAAAATTAAGCAGTTGTGAGACTGTTAAATCACTTTCAAACCTGGTTTGGCATCTCCAATTCAAATTCCTGATTACACTGACTCAATTGTTTTTTTCAATCCTGCAACTCTTCGGTGCTCACAGCAGCCATTTGTTCCATGCAATAATCTCCGTTGAAAAATAAGCACGGTCATAAGGAAGGACAATAGAAACCTTTCCTCTGTCCCACTGGGACACCTAGAGCAGAAAGGGAAAGCTCGAGGAAGAGTTCAATTCCAAAGACTGTGACAACGGTTTAATCTGTGTCCCTGACTGATATGATGGGGCAGGGAGAGAACAAAAAAGCAGCCTGGCTCAGAACAAAACAAAGCTCTCAATGCATTTTCTCTTTAAAATCAGCAATGCTGATTTCATGATGTGCCACCCAACAGCTGGGCACCAAATAAGCTTTGTGATCCCATCCAGGGAAAACGCACTGAAGTGACCAGCTCATATAACATCCTCATTATTAACAGCATCTCCTACAACACTGTTCACTTAAAGAAGGAGAATGTACCCGTGGTGTCCAAGGAGGGGTACGTGAGGCAATCTCAGGCGTCATTATCCTTAGAAAAGCTCCCACCTCATCACCCCAAAGCTCCTCCTGTAGCTGTGAGAGGCAGCACTTAGCCCTGCATCGACAGGACATTTTTCAGATCTTTAAGCTGAGGACAACTAATTCTAGCTCTTATTCCCCTAGTTTCCTGAAACAATAGGACTATGATTTCATCAGGGACAGACTCTTAAAACGCAGGCTAATGAAGAGTGGCTGGATTATGACAGCCCAAATCTCTGTTGTTTGTCCACTCTAGAGATCATCTTGAGATTAAGGTTTTTAGTGTAAAGGCCTCTATCTGCAAATTTTTTCCTGTGCAATAACAAGTTGTCAAAAACCTTAAAACTTATTTGCAACAGATTTCAAGTAAATATTTCAGATTTCAAATAACCATTTAAATATATTTATGGTAAACCAAAACATGGATAAAAATATATTTTTAAAATCTCATAACGAAAATAAGAACATTTCTTAAGGAGTCATGTGCATGTAACCACAGTAAATTTCTTTGGACCTCACATACTGAATATAAGCATTACCATAAAAAAGATTACCTTTCTCTTACAAATCCTTTTACCCACAATCTAATACTGCAATAATTTAATTAAACAGAAAAGTAATGAATTTAACCTATACAGGGGAGCTCTAAACAAGAACATTTTAAGGTTTGTTAAAAATAACTGATTTACTGCACACCTGTAATTCTAAATTACACCACCAAAAATACACTGAAAGGGCTGAGCCAGGGCATTCGGAGCAGTATGCCAGGGGAATATGAGAACCAGTTTGGAAGTATCCGAATAAACCACCAGGCTGGCTCCACACTTAATACAGTGCAAAATAGGAAATGGAGGTGAACTGCTTCTACATCCAGAAACATCATGGCTGCTGCTGCCACCAGCTTTCAGGCTTCCAGAACTGAAGTACTGAATGGTAAAGCAGTAAAAATGTCACCGACTTTATCCAGCATGTCCCAAAACTGGTTCACACACTCCTAAAAATGAAAAAATAATTTGGCCAGCAATCTCTTACACAATTCTAACAATTGCGTTTTCAAAACCACATTCCTGGTTCTTGGAACTACTATACCTTATTATCAATGGAAGTATCAATTCAGCGGTTCAACCAAATCACGAGAACACAAATTTGGGGGTTATTCCAAAAACTAATTCGAATGAGACCCAACCGTACTGTACAGAAATTCTAAGCTTGTATGGAAGCAGCAGTCCCAAAAACCAAGAACACTGCATCTGGGATGCCATGTGACGTGCCCTTCAGACAAAAAGAGACTTCCCTCTGGCCCTAAGAGCACTGGCAGGAATGATGTGGCTGATCAAGGCAGGAAAACAAACCTCACACCAAAACGTTTCTCCATCCGTGTTATCTGGAGAAATGCTACATGGGAGCAGCCCACATGACTGTACAGAGAGGTTCCCGGTGCCTAGTGCTTCTGGCATATCGTGGTCGGATTAAGTAATGGGACAATGATGGCAGTGGGCCATTCATCATTTCAAAACCCAATGCTGGGAGCACCAGTACACATACCAAAATGGCCTATCCAAGTGGCATCTGTCACTGAAATGTTAATCATTTGACACATCAACCTCAAATCTCTTTTCATTATGAATGCTCCAGAAAACCAATACCTTTCAGTCCTTCAAAAAGACTCCATTTAAGGGTAATTTGATTCTAGGTTTCCCTTGAGGGTGGGAGTGAGGGGAGACCTCACTGCATTAGACGAATTGTTCTCTAGCAATGGTTCTGTCTAAAGCAGGGCTGAGCAATCTCTTTAGCCCTGAGTGCCACCAGCAGGGCCAAGAATCAGGAAAGGAAGGAAGACAAAAGCAGCAGAACAAGAGTGTGGAGAGAGAGAGGACACGTGGTGTGCACGGAGTGGGGGGGTGAGGCAGAGGACCAGGGCAGCAACCAACCTCCTGGGACCTCCTGGTGGCAGCAGAGCGTCAGCTGCTTCCCCTGCCCTAGGCCAGACGTAGACCCCTGGGCTGTGACTGACATGCCCTGAAGGCACGGCGTGGCACAGCAGATGCCTTCTTTTGAGCTCTCCAATTGCCAATCTACTCTCTTCTTTCCCTTAGCAGGGAAAAAAAGCCTAAGAGTTTCAATACAGGCTAATATTCTATAATTTAGAAAATCTGAACAGCACAAGTTCCAGCTACCAAATTTTGATCCCAGGAAGACATCCACAAAATTTAAACAAACTACCTTCCCACCAGAATTGAAAAGCCAAAAAAGAATAAAAAAGAAAAGAAAAAAATCTCTCCCATCAAATATGAAGAATTCGAAAAATTTCCTCAACACAGAGGCTCCCCTCAAGCTTAATCGAAGCCCTACTGACAATATTAAGCCAGTAAAATCATCTGTAGGCCCAGGGACCATACAAACCACCCTGTCGGACACACAGGTGCATGACCACGAAAAAAAGGAGGCTGGGCAGGGGGCTGAACTGTCAAGCCTGGAAAGAACACACGCTCTACCAAAAGAGCTTCCACTGACAAAAATAACCAAGGAATTAGCCACAGGAAGGATGACACAGCGACCTTCTTACCCTCCTCAGCCATCAGTACCATTACCTTTTTCTTTAACCAGGTCTTTAAGTGACTGCCATTTCACATCGAAAGGTATGTTTGTAATGAAGGCTCTGTATCTCTTAGTTGGATTGGCATATGGCTCAAAGCGATTGCCGCCTCTTTTTATGTTTTTCTCCTTCCTCTTCTCATTCTGAGGAGGTCGTTCTCCTTCACTGAATTCAAAAGAGAAAAAAAACCAAGTCCATATGTTAGCACAACATGAAAGACAATATTTGATTTGCCAGGTTTACAGCTCCACATACAGTTACATATGACACAAGACTAATACTGATTTTGATTTGAGACATTCAGACTGAAGTGCTCCATAGAGCAGACAGCATGCATTCCTTAAAATCCACCTATCGAGAAAACTGTTCCCAAGAAAGCGTGCTCTCCCAGGCCTCTGCACACTCCGACGGGGCTCTAACAGAGACGCAGGGAGAGGCCACCTCCCTGCCCAAGATGCTCTAATTTCAAGACAGAGACAGGAAAAGAGAAGGGAAGATTTACGAGATTTTATGGTACAGACACGAGGCGGTACACACAGGCCCAACCAATTTTAGCTTCACAAATAAAAGTGTCTTTTGTTGTGGTCAAAAAAAGTTTCTTTAAAGGGGGAATGTAAATGGTGCAGCTGCTACACAAAACAGTTTGGCAGTTACTCAAAAAGTTAAAACATGCAATTACCGTAAGACCCAGTAATTCCATTCCTAGGTATACACCTCAAAGAACTGAAAGCAAGGACTCAGGTACTTGTATACCAACAGCAGCATTTTTCCTAACAGCCAAAAGCTGGAAACAAACCAAGTGTCCACCAATAGATGAACGGAATAAGCAAATTGTGGTGCGTCCATACAATGGAATATTATTCAGTCATAAAAAGGAATGAAGCACTGATACGTGCTGCAACACAAACGAACTTTAAAAACATTATGCTAAGTGAAATAAGCCAGACATAGAGAAAGAAAAAAAGAAGAGAGGTTACCAGGGACTGAAGGAAGGTGGGAACTAGGAGTTATTGTTTAATAGGTACAGACTTTCTGTTTGGAATGATAAAAAAATTCTGGAAATGGGTAGTGGACAGTGGCATAGTGCACAACACTGTACTTAATGCCACTAAATTGTACACTTAGGGGCCAGCCCCGTGGCTTAGTGGTTAAGTGCGCACGCTCCGTTATTGGCGGCCCGGGTTCGGATCCCAGGCGCGCACCGACGCACCGCTTCTCCGGCCATGCTGGGGCCGCGTCCCACATACAGCAACTAGAAGGATGTGCAACTATGACATCCAACTATCTACAGGGGTTTTGGGGGGGGGAGGGAGGAAGAGTATTGGCAATAGATGTTAGCTCAGAGCTGGTCTTCCTCAGCAAAAAGAGGAGGATTAGCACGGATGTTAGCTCAGGGCTGATCTTCCTCACACACACACACACACAAAAATTGTACACTTAAAATGGTCAAAATGGCAAATTTTACATATATTTTACTACAATAGAAAAATTTGTTTTCAAGGGAAAGAAAATATTCTCTACACAACCCTGCTACTTTGAGGCTAGGAGAACTCAAGTCTGGGCAACCCTGGTAGGTAAAAGCACGCAAACAACTCCACCCTCAGCAAAGAAGGGTGGATGCTTTTCGGCACTGGCTTTCCAGTAATGTTCTTTACCTTCATGTGTTAGGTGCCTCCGTGAGAAAAGATCTCACTTCTTTTTTTTTTAATTTTATTTATTTATTTATTTTTCCCCCAAAGCCCCAGTAGATAGTTGTATGTCATGGCAGCACATCCTTCTAGTTGCTGTATGTGGGACGCGGCCTCAGCATGGCCGGACAAGCAGTGCGTCGGTGCGCGCCCGGGATCCGAACCCGGGTCGCCAGCAGCAGAGCGCACACACTTAACCGCTAAGCCACGGGGCCAGCCCCAAGATCTCACTTCTAACCTCTACAGATACTAACTCGGCTTCAAGTGGGACACGAAAAACATCCCACCAGAAATGCAGCCTTCCAAAGTACAGAACAGGCCGGCAGGCTGAAGCCCAGGCCCAAGGACAGCAGGCCGGCATGTGCGGCCAGGGCAGGGGTGCGCCAGCGAGTGAGGCTGCTCCCTGCCCTGCCTGCTCCGCTTCAGCCCCTCTGGCTACAGGCCGACACCTGTGAGAGCTGCCCAGGAACACCGAGGAACGGGGAGCGGCAGGCACGGGAAGTGCTTCTCAGGCCAAGTCCTGCACTTTCTGCTCCCAAGCCCTATACTTTCCACCAGCGAGAACCCAGCGACTCCACAACTTCTAGAAGACTTTGTGACCCACGACAAAAATGGAAAAAACAAAAAGCTAAGACTATAGTACTGATGATTTATAAAACGACCTTTACTTAATTAAAAGGCTGATCTTTATTCTAGGATATGTCTTCCTTGTGTGGGGAAGGGGTAGTGTTCAAACACCAGATGTAGCTGGAGGACTTTCTTTTAATGTGCTTACTTGGAAAAATTAAGAAGATAGCAACTTTTTGTAGTCCTTAAAGTTTTTTTTACTGGTCCCTCATAGCCAAACACAAGGGTGCCAAGCGGTAACCCAAGGAAGGTGAGGTGACATCCCAGGCAAAACTAAGGAAAGCCACTTCCTCCCTGATCTGAACTGTACCAACATGCAGTGAATAGGCTTCTTCCTCACAGGCTGGCAGAGTGGAGGTATGGCCACTCCAATCCCCTGGGTCCTAGAACTCTCTACTCTGTCTACCCAGGTTCACAACAGACCCTCCTCGGGCGGCCTGCACACCACAAGCAGATCTCAAAGGGAAACCTTCAACTGTCACCCAGGCCACCTGTCTACTCCCTATGAAAGTCCTACACGAAAGTCTGCCAAACAGAGCGTATTTGCCAACAAGTCTTACTCTTAGCAGATGAGGAGCAAAGTGTTAGCAAAAGTTCATAAAATGTAGATCAATCCACATTTCCTGGACTACAGTAGATAGAAATGTATTTTAATATAACTAGTTTCTTGTGAAACCCCAACAGTCTATGACTTACATTAAAAAAATTCTTCTGACACAGGGTCCATGCCACAGTAAAAGTTCCAGGCTGTTTCCACCTACTAGTTACAAAATGCACAAAAAACTAAGTACAGCCAGAGCAGGTAACAAAGTGTCTAGGCCTCATTCTGCCGATGGCTAGGTGCCCTATGACAGCTAAGAATAAACGACCCCATCTAACCACAGGGGCTCAGTATCTGGTTTGGGGTTAATCCTCACCACGTGCTCACACCAAGAAAGCAGCTCATATGGATTATGCCGGGGCCGGGGGGGGGGCACCCCACCACTCCACCCCAATCCTCTGGCAGACCATTTCCTCCCTCTGAGAAGGTTTCTCTAAGTAAAAGGGGTTAGAACTATCTCTGGGCACTTGCAGCTTCTTAAAAAATTGACCTTTTCATAAATCTAATGATCACCATCAACTCTGTTCTTGACAGAATTACAGAGAACCACCCTCAAAGAAAACTCACTCAAGACACGTATTGAAGTACAGATGATGCGACAGTTTAAGGCTGGTGTCCTGAAAAGTGTGTTTAAAAAATGTCCAATTTTACCACTTATCTTTAGGATGAAATTAGAGGAATATTCTTCTCTAGCCCTAAAACATATCTAACATTTAACTCTGAAAATCTTTCAGAAGCACATTTTTATAGGTGGATTATAATTTGGCAACATTGATGAAATACATTGCTTTATCCTAGATACCCCAAATTTAGATTACAGACATTAAAAATGTTAAACACACCCTCTTACACGACCCAATCATCCACACCTAGACACCTACCACAGAGAAAACAAAGCATACAGCAACGCAAATACTTGTACTTGAAATGTTCACAGCAACGTTGTTTGTAATAGCCCCAAACTGGAAATCTAAATGTCGACTCACAGGTAAATGAATAAACAAACTGTAGTATATCCCTACATTGAAATACTACTCAACAAAAAGTAATGAACTACACACAACATGGATGAATCTCCAAATAATTAAACTCAAAGAACCCAGACCAAAAAAAAAGAGTACATATAGTATGATTCCGTCATATAAAACTCTGTATTTGAGAAAATCCAATCTGGCAAACTAATCTATAGCAGGTTTCTCAACCTCAGCACTACTGACACTTTGGGCCAGGTAATCCTCGGTTGTGGGGGGCTGCCCGGTGCACTGGAGGATGTTTACCAGCATCCCTGACCTCTACACAAGAGATGCCAGTAGCAACTGCACCCCTCAGTCTTGAAGGTGAAGATCAAAAATGTCTCCAAGATACTTCCAAATGTCCCTGGAGGGGAAAAAAGTCACCCGCTGAGAATCACTGCTGCATACTGATGGAAAGCAGATGAGTGCTTGCCTGGAGGTAGGGGAAAGGAGGACTCAAAAGATTACCAAGGGGCAAGAAAAACCTTCTGGGGGTTATGGATGTACTTATTATCCTGATTCAGTGAGGCCTTCATACATTGACACTTATCAAATTGTACATTTCCAATATGTGCAGTTTATTGTGCCAACCATACAACATTTTTTTTAAAAAGTTCCTACTCATGATTGTTAAATTTCAATTTCAAACCCCACCCCAATAACTTGACTTGTAACTCCAATATAAAGTAACAAATTCGTAATCTTTCAAAGAAACTGAAGCCACAATAAGCATATACCTAGGCCAGCTAAATGTCTTACCAATATTCTCATTGCTAACTGGCTCTCCATTCTTAATTGCCAATGAACACGCCATCTGATTCTGGCACCCAATCATCCACTTCATGTTCTAAATAAGCCTGACATCATAAAAAGTTTTTCTGACCTTCTATCAATCTATTTCATAATACATCAATAAAGACAAGCCTAAACTATCTTAAGTACCTTCCAAGTCATTAAGATTACTTATGTTTAATATGGCTTTGGAATTATGTCTCACTGACAGTGTTCTTTGAAAATTGATAATTTATCATGTCACTGCTCCACCATACTAGAATTATACTGTACATAAAGATCACAACTAAAAAAGATTGCGTGCCCACCCCACAAAGGACCCCTAATTCCCTGTGTAAACACTGAACCCCTACCCTCTCTTACGCCTCCATGGCATTCCCCCGTATAACACTCTCATTACTTTCCGAGTTTCTCAATCAAGAGTGTAGCTTAAAATGGCAACCTCAATACCCTGAAATCCTGATCACATCTCTTCAGGGAAAAGTCTCCCCCACTCCCCAAATCCCCGAGAACCATCCCTTATGTAAAATGATTCTTCACAGAAATCCTGTCAATCCTGAGCTCCTCAAATGCATTTAAGACGTGGAGAGCACTACTCACAGCACTATTCTAGTTCCAGGTCCACCACTTAACTACCCCCGTGACTCAGGCTCTTTACCTCTGGTTCTTTATCAGCAAAACCAGCATAACCTACATCCATGGTAGCTCACAGAGATGCTGCGAGAATCAATAAATAGTCCAACAAGCAGCAGCTTGATAAACACTAAGCGCAGCATCTAAGCAAGCAGTACTACAGGTGACTAGGGTCTCACAGCTGGGCCTGAACCTCAACGTCACCATCTCTTTGCTAGGCCTCAGTTCCCTCACCTGTAAAAGGAGGTTACGATCCACACAGGTTTAAAGGAGAGACCTGGCACACAGTAACTGAGGCAATGACATATTTTTGTACCAATAAAGACTGATTCATTCCTAGCCTTCTACCATTGCATATGCTGATTAGGTTTTAAAACAAGCCCACGAAGGCAGTGGCTGAGGAAACCCAGGCACTGTACTCACTACAGACTACAGAAGGAGCATCTCAGCTTTCAACTTGATGCCTGTAAACATGGTAACGGGAGAGTCCATCTGAGAATCCTGAAAAGAAACAAGCAACCTCAACTTCGCAGACTAGTGTTTCTTTGCCTAGCCATGAATAAAACCAACCGGCAAAGGGAAAGCAAAGAGCTGGCAGCACGCACTCACATAATCCAGAGCCCCATATTCTAATCCCGGCCTCACAACCTAATGTGCTTCAAAAATTCCTCTTATCAAGTACACAACCACTCCATAAAGTACAGCAAACACTCAAATCATTGCAAAGCACAGAGATTCTGATTTAAATAAAACACTTCAAGTGACTGTTTAGTGAGAGGTTACCAGGGTGGCAGTGGAGTCAACACAGCCTCCCCCAGACTCTGGGTCAATTTCCTTAACCTGACTTTTCTCAATTGTTTAAAAAAAAAATTTCTCAGTTATAAAACAGAGTTAACACTAACATTACCTCCCCGGCAACCTACACTAAATATAAATTTTTATTTTTAAACTAACTAATCCATCTCTGTTTTCTGATTCAGCCACAAGATTAGTTTGGAAGTAGGTTACATCACTGATTTTAAGTATATGGTTCAACCTTTAAAAAAAAAAAAAAATCAAACCTGAAACTATATATTCCCCAGAATGAATGCTTTTTCTCCCTGACTAAATATACTCTAACTCTGAATCTTGACTGACTTTAAATGGAACAGATTTCTCATCAAAATAAAACAAATCCTCCTCTCACACCCCGGAGAAAAGTCACTGCAAAACAAGCTTCCTCTCTGGGGTCCTCCATCAAGCCTGCAGGCTCACTGCCTTTTCAGCTTACAGCACACTCCACTCCTGGTGGAGACAAAGGTCAGAAGAACCAAGTTTCACTCACTTTCCATCCCTCAGAGGCTTTCAAGATAAAAATCTAAATTCCTCAGCCTGGAATCCACTGCCCACCAGCCGGCCCCCGGCCCCCACTGTTTCAGCGTTGGCCCTCACTGTTCCAGCGTTAAGTGCTACAGCAGCATCAGTTCTCTATAAATATGCAAAGCATATACCAAAGTCCCTAGTCGTGGGCAGCTCTCTTCTCCCCTCTCCACAATCATCCTCTTTCATCCCCCTCCTCCTGAAGAAACCCCCTCTTCCCCACCCTGCCCCCAGGGGGTTCAGTTGTGGGGAGGGGAGCTGCTCCCTACCAGGTAACTCCTTTACTTCTATCACAGCATAATTACCTCACTACAAAATTATCAGCTGGCCTCTCCTCTGGGCATGGGCTTGATTCTCAAGAGCTTCCTAATGCAAAAAAAAAAAAAATACACAAAGTTTCCACCGACCCTATGAAATACATCTAAGTGTTGCTAGCTTCCTGAAAGAACTTCTGTTAAGCAGCCCTAGACTCTAAGGTTCTTTCCAACAAGAGCTATTTTATCTCTAAAACCTTCAGGTTCTTTCTAACGGTCCACGTGTCACATTTGTCAAATAAACCCGTCACAAAATGACTATTTGAAAATGGACAGTGGAAAATGGGAAATTTGAAAAACATACCCCAGATGCTACAAACTATAGCTAATTCAACTTCTCACCTAGCACGTTTTAGCAGCACTCCATCCTGTGATAACTGCTTTGAAAGAAAAAATACAGGAAATAAATGTAACTTAAAGGCATCCAAAAACGGCCCTCAGAAATCCTCCTAGGCTCCCCTAGACAGATGATGAAAAAAGTCTAAACGAAGGCATCCTTTTCCAGAGTTTTCGAGAGTCAAGTGCTGGGAATACTTCTGGGATGCCATTCTTTTGATTTCCGAGGACCAGGAATCATGGTATTTTGTTCCTCCCCACCTAAGGAGAGAAGGTTTGACAACAACACAGCTAGTCACCTAGCGAAAGCTCGGTAACATAAAGCGCTTTAACTACATTCACTTCTAATCCCCACAAACTCTAGGGATGCACATTAGAAATTTGTGGGAAAGCATATTCATAAGAGACATAACGAATAACAGAAGTATCCAGGAGCTGGTGACAGGGGGAAATCGGAAGTTACTGTTTAATGGCTGCAGTCTGAGATGATGAAAAAGTTCTGGACATGGACAGGGGTGATGGTCGCACAACACTGAACGCACTTAATGCCGCTGAACCGTACCCTTAAAAATGGTTTTAAAACTGTAAATGTTATGTTCCACATACGTTACCACAATTAAAAAAAAAAAATTAGTGGGAAATCACGTGTGCCCAGCCTCCCCCTCTCCTCCCCCCACGGGTGCCGGTGGGAGCCCAAACGTCCCTCCGCATCTTCCTTCCAGGTGACTGTCATCAGAACGAGTGCGGACACAAGACGATGCTCTAAAGCTTTGAGGACACTTGAACAGCCAAGGAGCAGAGACGGAGGCCCAAGCAAGGCTCGAAATGGTGACGGAGCCTGGAAGTGGGCGAGCCCGCCTGAGGATGGAAAATCTCCCCCGGGAACACGGAAAATGCTGTTTCTCTGCTTTTTTTCTCCTCCTCTTTGTTTGGGGGAGCGCAGGTCCGATCCCTGCACAGACACCTCCCGCGCACCTGGGGAGCCGGCGGGGGCCTCGCGCGCGGCCCCGGCGTGGAGCGGTTCCGGCCGGGCCGGGCGGGGCGGGGGAGGGGAGGGGACGCGGGGGCGCTCCGGCCGGCCTCGCGGTCCTGCCCGGCTCCCACCCGCCTCCGCCGCCGTTTACCGGGCCGAGCACGCGCGAGGCCCCGCGCGCGCCCTCGCTTCCCTTCCCTTCCCCCCAGTTTACGGGGCGGGAAACTGAGGCCCCGGGCGATACGGGGGGCGGGGGGTGAAACCACGCGCCCAAGGTCACCCGACAGGCCAGCGGCCCGGGGCGTCGGGCCTCTCCGGCTCCGGGGCCCGTGCCATCAGCCCCGAGCGCAGAGGCCGGGCCCGAGGCCTCGGCGTGGGGCTCGGACCCGGCCTGGAGGGACCCGCGGAGCTGGGCCAGGGCCGAGGAGGACGGAGGGAGCGAGCCTTGCGGCGCCCCCGGGCCCCTCGGCGGCCCCGGCCGCCCCCACCCCGGGCAGGCCCCGCGGGAAAGGCCCGGGCTGAGGCCGCGCCGGGGGGAGGCCTCCAACAGACCTAACGGCGCCGCCGCGAAGGCGGCCGGCCCGGGACGCGGAGCCGTGGGATACTCACCCCTTCGGGCCCGGAGCCCCGTTGCCGCTCGGCACGCCGGGCGCGCCGCTCTCCTCCTCCATTTTGGGCTCTGTCGCCGCCACCTCGGCCGCCGCTTCGACCCCTGCCGCCATTTTCTCCGCGTCTGGGCTTTGTGTGAGGGAGCCGGCTGCGCAGCACTGCGCCTGCGCACTCACGTGACCCGGCGCGACCAGTAACGCCTGCGCGCGCCGCGGCCTGCTCCCGCCTGGTCCCCGCCCGCCCCGGGCCACGCCCCCGTCGCGCGCAGGCGCAGACCGGCCGCTGTTATCCATTCATCCCCGCAACAAACTCGTGTTGGGCGCCTTCTGAATACTCCACCGGTTCTTGAGGTTTGGCACGGGAAGGATCTACTGACCCCACACCCGGACCTCGTCACTCCCAGTTTTCGGTAATCAGAGCTGCGGCAGAGGGGCAGAAAGTTCTGTTTACTAAGAATATAAAGGAGTTAGCCAGGCAGGAGGGCAGGACGCGGACGGGCCAGGCAGTGGAACTGGTGTGCAAAATTCTGTCTCTCTAAGCAAGTATCCTGCACCAGGAATATCTGGGCTCTGTCCGACCTGGCTCCCCACCACCCCGGGACCTCCTGGGTGCAGATCCCATGGCCTCTGAACCCATCAACCAACAAGCAAAACGCATCGCTGGGGTCTTGGTATGCGCTCACGGATGTTTCTTGAGTGAATGAAGCAGCAAGATCCAAACACGATGGAAGAAACGAGCTACAGGCCAACTGATCCCATTAAAACTTAACTGGGCCTCCTTCCTGCCTGATCCTGGCTGGGTCCCTTTGCCTAAGGGCTTGGCTCTGTCCCCAGACTGGTTTTAAGGACTGTTACAGGCTGTGTCCTGGGGCAGCCACGTGGCCTGGAAAGAGGCCAGAGCCCAGGGGCGCGTTCTGAGGCCTCAGGCTCCCTTCCCCAGCAGCAGCCCCTCTCTCTGATGTCTCTGGAACTTTGAAATGCTTCACCGAATCTTGCAGAAGTTCCCATCTAACCACCAAACTCGCTCTAGGCTTACAAAGGGAAAGAGGTACCCCCCCCCCACCCCTCAAAGAATGACTACATTTCATCAGGCTCTGGGGGAATATTCACCACACTCTCCCAGCTGCTTCATTCTGCCTGGTGATTCTGACCCAGGGTTGAGAACTCCAGGCCCAGAGAATAAATCCATCCCGTAGTCCAGCCTGACATGAAGGCTGTGCCCCACCCTCTTTCCAGCTCCGTTCCCACATTTCCAGCTCTTCCCAAACTCACCTGCCTCCCAGAATTCCCTTCTCTCGCCCATCGTCAAGCCCCTCCCTCCTCCCATGCCCCCTCCTGAAATCTCTGTTAAAATCGCCCTTGCATACCTATTAAAATCTTCTCCCATGGCCCCAATGGAATCTGTCTCAGTTTACCTTCCTCCCCGTTAGACCTCTCCTAGACTGGAGGGGCCCTGAGGCAGAAGGAGCCTCATGAACTTCTGAATTCCCTCGCCCAGCAGGGCTCAGAAGTGGCGGAAGAGGCCACGGCAGTCTGTCAGAATCAGGGAGGAGTCCCAATGCAAAGCGTTAGGGACAAGAAGCCACCTCTCTCTCTGATCCCTCCTCCCTCGGTGGGTGTGACAGGAGGTCAGGGACAATCAGGCCCTGGTTGTGGAGACCAACTCTTCCAGGCTAGGCTCCTACAGGCTGGTTGACTTAAACCAACAGTGCCCAGATCCTGGGTTCTGCTATCTCTTGAACTGTTATTTCCTTCACACTTCACATTTTCCTTTAACTGACACACCTTCTTATCCTTTAAAGACGCATGTTTTAATATTGTGTTTTACATTGCATGTAAATATATGCAAATATATGTAAATTGAGTATATGAAAACTTGCTATAAACAGCTAACTGTAAAAAATAAATAAGAAGATGATGCTATTCAAGTGTGAATTCAGTTGTGCATGCTGCCAAAGGCTCTGAGCCTGAGGCTTGTTCTCTCCTCCCTTAGGTTAAGGGTCATTTAAGACAGTCTAGCCCAACCTACAACTTTCTCCTTGATGTAATTGAAAGTATTAGAAGAGATTTGCAAAGGAAACAGCTCTTTTCACAATGGCATGTCCTGGGGCCTCTTTGCATCACCTCCAGGGGCACCACAATCCAAAATTGGCCTGAGAGAGGTGGGTGCTGGGCCTGTGTAGAGAGAGAAGATGCAGATGCCAGAAGGGCCCCTGAGCGCCAGCAGAGCGATTGCGCTTGGATAAGGTCCTGGGTTTCTGCAGACCCCAGATGCCTACAAAGCCCTGCTCGTCTTTCTAACTGCCTCTCTCCTGCCCCTCAGTCTCGCTGCTCCAGCAATCACGTCTGCCACACTGCTCCTCCTACAGGCCACACAAGTTCCAGCCTCCAGGCCTGTGCCCTTTACTGTTCCCTCCATTCCCGTGGCCAGGCTGGCTGCCTCTGGCCCTTCTACGCTGGGGTGGAAAGGGTTTTTTTACTCCGTGGGTGAACCACATACCAGACAGGGCTTCATGCTGAAAACAATAGAACATTCCAGACACTGTGCTAGGTCCGTCAGGGAGGTGTGATCTTGGGTGAGCGACCCCACTGCTCTGAGCCTCAGTTTGCTTATGTGCAAATGGGATTAATAAGAGAAGTCCAGAACCCACCTTTCAGGGCTGCTCTGAGTATGAAATGCGGCCCAATGCAGAGAACCCTTCCACGTGAAAAGCTCAGAAAGTGCTCAAGAAGTACATGTGGTTATTAGCACAACCATATTCTGCTGCTTTTCCTGAGTCCTCCTGGAAGGCAAGCTTAGAGCTCAGCACTAGGCCCACGAAGACCCAAGGTCAACCCCAACTCTCCTTCCTAGAGCTGTGCAACCTTAGACAGAGGCTTCCTTGCTCTGGGCCCCAGTCTTCTCATCCGTAAAATGGAGGCAGCAGCCATTCCTCCCCTCAAGGATGGTCTAAAAGGCAGAGAGAGGATGCCTGTGCAGGCTCAGAACTGAGGAACCCTCGAGAAGTGTGGACGTTAGTGATTAGTAAGTACACCAGCGTGGCATCTGGAGATGCAAAGTAAGTGGAAACTGTTCTCCTTATGCATAGCGATTTTAAACCATTTATTATATAACCCTGCTACCTGCTTTTCACTTGAAAACTCAGACTTTGCTTCTTCCGGTGTGTTTCATAACAGATCCCTCAAAACCAGCAGAGGGCCTCTGTTGTTGTTTTTTTCACCTGTTTGTGGTCCCCGGCTGCCCTGGGGTCCCAGGTCCCTCACTTGAGGCCTTGGTTCAGAAACGTAACTGACAAGTCCGTTTTGTCCAGCAAGGGCTCCTTTTATTCATTCGGGGTGGGTTTTTGAAACACGGTGCAACTTGATGAAGTCAAGGGTGCCGGGAAAGCGAGCCTGCCAGGTGTGGAGAAGCGCAAGAAGCTTGTGGAACCTTCCGGCCCGATGGACACCCTCGGCTCGCCCATGGCCACAGCTGCTGGCCCCGGAGGGGCCGAGTGGACCTCAGAATGAGATCAGGGTGCCTGATCCGTCCGAAGCTCAGGACCACGTCCACCTCCTCGGGTACAACCGTGTGCAAAACAGTCTGAAAGTATCTTCACACGGGATCACAGAATCGGCTCTGCTCGGTGTCTCTTGGCCTAAAAAGCGTTCTGGCCGTGCAGGAAGAGTCGGGCAGTTTCCGTCCCTCCAAACGCCAGGGCATCGCCAGCTGCCGCTGGCCCTGCCAGCCTGGCCTTCACACAGGCGTCTCCTCTGCCACCTTCTTCAGGAGTCCGGCTGCCAGCAGGGAGGGCTGGGGGCCCTCGGGGCCATCCACATCCTGGATCTTCAGGCGCACTTTCTGGTTGGTCCTTCTCCACTCGGAGTACAGTTGGCAATGGTAGCGGAAGGAGACCTGCGGGGCAGCAGCACAGGGGTGGGTGCGAAGGCCAGCCGGCCGACCTCCACCCCCAAGAGAGGAAAACTGGGCCCCTGGATGCTTCCAGAAGCAGAGCCAACGTCCAGGCCCTTCTCATACAGACTGTGCACACGCACCCATCACTGTCCTGGGGCAGCTCCCACCAGCACTCGGGGCCCTGCAAAGGTGAGGGGGTCTACAGCAGGGAGCAAGGGACCCCCTTTCTGTCTCTCAGAGGGCGGGAGTGAAGCAACGCAGCCCCTCAGAAGGGGCTCATTGTCAATGGGTCACATCATTGCCAATACGTGGAAGCCACCAAGATGTCCTTCAGTCGGCGAATGGATAAATAAACTGAGGGACACCCAGACAGTGGAATATTAGTCAGTGCTAAGGAGAAATGAGCTCTCAAGCCATGAAAAGGCATGGAGGAAGCTTAAATGCATATCACTAAGTGAAAGAAGCTGCTCTGAAAAGGCTACGTAATGGATGATTCCAACCCTGTGACATTCTGGAAAAGGCAGAACTATGGAGACAGTAAAAAAATTGGTGGCTGCCAGGGGCTGGGGGAGGGAGGGATAAATAGGCAGAGAGCCAAAGATTTTTAGTACAGTGAAACCGCTCTGTATGATACTATAATGGTGGACACATGTCATTACACACTTGTCCAAACCCATAGAATGTACAGCACCAAGAATGACCCCTCATGTCAACTGTGGACTCTGGGTGATGATGACGTGTCCATGTAGGTTCATTAGTTGTAACAAATGTACCACTCTGGTGCCATGTTGATCGTGGGGGAGGCTGTGGGAAGGGAGCAGGGGCTATAGAGGAAATGTCAGCACTTTCTGCTCAATTTTGCTGTGAACCTTCAACTGCTCTAATAAATAAAGTCTGTACAAAAATTTTTTTAAATAACTGTCAATGGTTCCTACTCTTTGACCAAGCAAGTTCCAAGAAACATTTGCATGGGTGCCCAAAGCACTGTTCATAATGGCAAAAAAAAAAAAGGAAGAAAGAAAAAACAAAACATTGGAAGGAATCCCAGTGTCCACCAAAAGGGCTTAGTTAAATAAATATGGTGCACCCACACAGTGAATGGCTGTTTGGGTGGCTGCCCTCGTTTTTAAAGGACATTAGCAAAGTGAAAAGAAGCAGACTGCAAAGCAGTACCTATGATTTCATCCTATTTATATTAGAAAACAAATGCTCGTGGATGCACTGCAAAATAATTCTTGAGGAGGGAACACCCCCGCACAGCTGGACGGCAGTGGTTCTGTCCAGAGGGGTAAGATCTGGCGGCACTTTTCTCTCCGAGCAGGGGTGCTAATGCCTGCTGGGAGCCTGCAACAGCCCCCCACCGCAGTCGCTCTCTCAACCTCTTGTTCTTCCTCTCTCTCCTCGTCTCCCCGCAGCCCGGCCCAGTCTGGGGGGGCTTGTGGACGGCGGGGTCGCACTCAGCACTGGGGATCAGGTGCCCTGGTCTCCTTGGAGCAGAAGGCTCACACCTGGCTCAGGTTTCTCTCAACCTTGGCTGGGCTCGGAATGTGGAATCCACGCGACTCGGTGTTGCTGCCCCCCAGGGCCACACGCAGAGGCAGGCGGGGAGCCCCCCGCAGCCCGTGGCCTGGCTGCTCCGAGCCGGAGGCCCCCACTGCCTGTTCTCTGGCCAGCAGCCACTCACCAGCGTCCAGAGGACGTAGATGGTGAAGAGGGCGATGGTGAGGGCGATGAGCCCCACGGCCTCGAGCCGGCTGTGGAGCCGGAGGTGGTCCTGGGCCCCTCGCAGGCACAGCCAGCCCGAGATGGCAGCCAGAGGCGTGATGAACAGGAAGCACACCATGTCGCAGCAGAGTGTCCGCTTCTCCGTCCGCGGCCCCGGGTCCCTCAGCCACTGAGGGGGAGAAGGGAGCGGGCAGCTGCTGAGGGGGCTACACGGCGCCCTCCCGCCAGCCCCCACCTGGGGATGGGGGACAAACCTCCAGGCCCTGTGCCTCCCTCTTCTGACACCCAACTTGATCGCTGGGCCCTGCAGGACCAGCCGCCTGCCTGGCGCCTTTCTTCAAATTTCCTTTTACTGAGTTGAGGAAGAGCCAGGCCCTTCTAGGTGCTGGGCGTCTCTGCCCCCATTTTACAGATGGGGGAAACTGAGGGCACAGAGGGGCTGACTCATTTGTGCAAACTCACATGGCTAGTCGCCCGCAAAGCCTGGACTGGAACCCAAGAAGTCTTGCCCCGGGCCCCATGCGCCCTTGGCCACTACGCTACACTGCCTGGCCATGAGAAATGGGCTTCACTCACGGAATTCTGGAGAACGGAACAGAAAGGGTCTCTCCCAAACCGGAGCTCCCTTGCTAGTTGGGGGAGGTGTGAAGTGGGGTGGACGGTGAGGGAGGGGAAGGCCCTGCTGAGGAGAACTGAATGAGCAGAAGGAGCCACGTGAAGAATGGGGGAGACAGCGCTCCAGACTGCAAGAACAGCATATGCAAAGGCCCTGAGGCGGGCGTGTGTGGCCTGGACAAAGTGCAGCGGGGAGGAAGCCCGTGTGGCTGGAGCACGAGGGAGAAGGGGGATGGGTGCAGGCAGGGGCTGGCTCTCCCTCCAACTGTTCTTCTGGGAGCCCAGTTCCCCAGGGGCAAGGGACCCTTCCAGGAGCCCACACCTCAGCCCAGTGACGTCACCCTGCAGCTCTCCAAGTAGGGCAGGGAGGAGCCTGGAGGGCATCCAACAGCTAGCAGTGACCCGTTCTCAACCCTGACCCAACACACGCGGGCTAAAGTCTGAGCTGGGTGTGGCCCCTGTCCTCATCCTTTAACCCGCTCCACTCCAGCCACACGGGCTGCGTCAAGAACACCAAGCTCCTCGTGGCCTCAGGGCCTCAGCACTTGCTGTGCCCTCTGCCAGGACTGCCCTTCCTGGGTTCTTGGCAATGCTGGCTCCCTCTCGTTCCTCAGGTCCCGGCTTTGGTGGCGAGGGGGCCCAGGGTCTGTCAGGTCTGGAACCTCAGACCTGGTTCCCCACCCCCTTCAGCAGAATCCACCCAGGGTGGGGGGGGCGGGGAGAAGGTCCGCCCAACCAGAGAAGCCGCTCCCCCAGCCCAGGGCGGTTCCCTCCTCCGGCTCCAGGCCCGCCCTCCTACCCCCTGCCCACTCCAGCCTCAGGCCCCCAAGCGTACCTCTATGAGGGGCCGGGGACACTTCTCCACCGCAAACTCCGTGTGGCACAGCTCGCAGTAGTTGGTGTTGGATGAGGAGAGCCACCTCTCTAGACAGCTCTTGTGCACGGCGCCCAGAGTGCCGGTACAGCCACACGGAGACAGCAAGCTCTCCCCGTTGGCTCCCTCATGGCAGATCCGGCAGAAGGGACCATCGCTGGACACAGAAACAGGACACATGAGCTTCCTGCCTAAGCCTGCTTCACCACCCACTGGATCACAGGCTCAGCGTTGCCCTTGTGCTGCCACTTGGCAAACTCCTACTCATCCTTCAACGCCCAGCTTCAAATGTCCTTTCCATCGGGAAGCCTTCCCAGACTCCCACAGGTGGGGTGATGTGCTCCTCCCCAGGGTTCCTGTGGCACCTTTTTAGGCCCGGAGTGAGCATCTCTTGTCCCTGCCTACCCAGCGTCCACTCCTCCTTTTCCTGCAATACCGCCTTGAATGGCCTGGGCAACCACCCTGCTCTCAATTCTTGGTCCTCAAGGACTAGGGCAGAGCTGATGACACCCCTGATGACCTCAGACCTGACCAATCAGAACACCTCACACTCCTGGTCACGGGGACCAACTCAGGGAAGGGCATGTGTGATGCAATCAGAGCCAGTGGGAATTAATTCCTGAAATTCTTTTTTTTTTCCCCCACTAAACTCCAGAACAACAGGCAGCACGGCTGATATAAGTCTAGAGCTGCTGGCAGCAGTCTGGTCTCCACGTGGAGTCTGTGAATGACGCCAAACAGAGGAAGACAGAGCCAAGAAGCAGGGAAGGGCAGATTCTCAAGGACACCACCAGAGGCTCTGGATCTAGCTGCACCTGAAGGCCATGCTACCTGAGAAACCTGTGTGTCCAGGGAAAAGAGCTCCCCCACTCCTCTGCTCTTGTGAGGCTCAGAAAACAGACGTAAAAAGTGTCCGCAGGAAGCCGCTTCGGAGAAGTCTCAGCCCTAGCCGGGTCTCTGGGGATGCTGGGTCCTTCCTGGGGCACCTCAGGAGGCCGGGGGTGTGGCCTTGGTGGGCCCAGAGGCAGGCCAGCACATGAGTCATTGTTTTCCAGACATATCTGCCCAGAGACACACAAAGGAGGCGGAGCAGGAGAGCTATTTTCCAGATAATGCCTGTTTCCCCTCAGAACTGTTTTCTCTGCTTTTCTCGGCATGTCGGGCTGTGGGGCGGGGCCTGGCTGCTTTGAAACCCAAGAGCTGAGCAGACCCCTCACGTCTGTTTCCCGGCAGCCCTGTGCTGGCTGCTTTTTCCTGCAGCGTCCAAAGGGTATTCCCGGCCCCACTCTGCGCCCTTGCTCCCCAGACACACACCAAGTTCACAGGGAAGGAATCCCTGCTCCGGAAACCAACCCCAGGAAGTGGAAGGGACGAGAACCTCGAGGCAGGGCCATATCAGTTGGGGGTTTGTCCCAGGGCACCCTACTTTGGAAGAGCAAGTTCCGAGAAAAGAAGACAAAAACGGATTTATTATCGAGCAACTTTTTATGTACCACGCACTCTTCGAAGTGCAACCCGCACAAGGAGCCTGGGAGGAAGGTGCTGTTTCTGCCCCCATTTTACAGATGGGGAAACTGAGGCATCGAGGGGTTAACTTGTGTGTGCAAACTCACACAGCTCGTAGTCCGCAGAGCTGGGATTTGAACCCAGGAAATCTGAATCCAGGGCTTGTGTACCCTACGCTGCCCGCCACGGATGGTGGGGCAAGAGAAACGGGCGTCACTCAGGAAATTCGGGCAGGCAAAGCAAATAACACAGATGACAAGGAAATGGGATGGGGGAGCGGGTGAGACACCCACAAACCCCAGTGGGGCTGCCCAGGGAATGCTCCTCAAGCAAGAGGAGATGGGAGAGCGTGAGCAAGGAAGGGAACAGAAGCTGTAGGAAAGGCCGGGCAGAAGGCTGGGCATGCAGAAGTGCCAGGGCAGCTTCCAGAAGGGCCTCGGACAGCTTGAGCCTGGTGGGCAGAGCGCCGAAGGCTCAGCGGGTCCCAGGGGCCCCCCAGGCTGGCCCCAAGCCTGAGCCTCTGTGGCTTGTCTTGGCCCTGGAGATGCCTCCTGGGCCTTCCTCTTTGGCCTTTGTAGGTTTCAGGGTCCAGAACTTTCCACCCCACCTAGTCTAGGCCATGTGCCCCCAGGGATCCAGGTCTCCTTTGAAGCGAAACGGAAAGCTTGATTTGTCGGAAGGCGCTGGGTATATCTTTGAGCCCCAGCTCTGCTGCTCTCAGACGGCAGAGACTGGCTAGGAGGAGGAATTACAGGGTGAGGGCCAGGGAGGGGACAGTGACCTGCTTGCGTGGCCTCTGCCAAACCCAGCACCACCTTGTAGCAGCCTGAAGACCCTCATTTACTCCCTGGGAGACTGGCCAGGAGGCTGTAGGGGAGGCCACATCCCTGGATGACGACAGCTCTTTGGAGAAACAGCGGCCTTCTCTCCAGGAAAGGCAGTCCTGCCCTGGCCTTCAGCACGGGCAGGTCTGGGTTGGGTTGCATCGAAAAGCAGAGGGGCGAAGCCACCAGCAAAGAGGCCAAGGGGCAGATCAGGAGGGCCCTGGGGTCTCAGTGGGCGTGGGAGGCTGTCCTGACCACCAGCCGGATCACAGAGGGGTTGCCCGCCGCTTGCCTGGGTCTCAGGGGGCTGCAGGAGAGGCTGCTGGGACCAGTGAGCTCCCCCTCAACCCCTCCCCACAGGAGCGGGAGCCCTGGGTTCAAGCCTCAGCTCTGCTCAGTGACACTGATAGCTGTCCGCCTCCCTCTGGGCCTCAGTTTCCCCAGGTGTCAAGAGGGAGGGTGGGGCATGGTGAGGTCAACTCACCCAGCGCCCCTCAGGCACCCCATGGAGAGAGACCCCAGCTTCTGTCAGCCTCCTCCCTGGCTCCCTGCTCTGCCAGCTCTGGCTGGGAGGCCTCTGGGCCTGCAGGGGTCCCCTGGCTCCCAGCCTGGCTGGCCCAGCACAAACCCTGTCCTGACTCCAAAGGGTCTGATGGAGACGCAGACAGAAAACCAGCGCCCTGGAGGCAGCCCAGAAGGAGAACTCCCAATCTCATCTGGGCTCAGGCAAGGCTTCCCGGAGGAAGCGACACGAGGCAAAGACTCACAGGGTGAGCGGCCATGAGCTCCCTCAAAGCACTGCAAGGCTTCCACCTGTGTCTCTTTGTGTTTGAATGAAAAGCTTATGAATTAACTCTGACACACGATATAACATGGATGGACCCGGAAGACACGATGCTCAGGGAAAGAAACATCATATGATCCCACCCACAGGAGGTCCCTAGAGGAGTCACATCCACAGAGACAGAAAGTAGATGGTGGGGACCTGGGGCTGGGGGAGGGGACGGGGAGTCAGTGTTTAATGGGGATAGAGTTTCAGTTTGGGAAGATGGAAAGTTCTGGAGAGGGATGGTGGGGATGGTTGCACAACCATGTGAATGTGTTTAATGCCCCTGAACTATACACTTGAAAATGGTTAAGATGGTACATTTGATGGTATGTATATTTTACCACAATAAACAAAACTAGGAAAAAAAGCTTCTGAATTAACTCGTAGCAAATAAACATAAATACATAAAACTTAAAAAACTGAGAAGAAAAAGAAATCATTTAGAGTCCTGTTCCTCCAGCCAACCTGGTAACTATTTTAAATCTAAGTGAGTTATAATGGATTCAGATTTGTGTGGGGTTTCTTTAAAACTCTGTTCCTTGGAACTGATGTCCAATGAGCGAACCAGGCTGATTCAGCTCACAGGTGCGTCTGGAAGGCCAGTGCTGAACTTTCAATACATGCATTGAATGCTTACGAGGTGGCTATGCTTTATGTGGACCATGGCAACGTGCTCTCAGAACAACTCAGCAACGAAGGTGGCCCCATTTTAGAGATATGAGGGTGAAGTGGCTTGTCCCAGGTCGCACAGGGAGAGAGGTTTCCACACAGGATCTGAGCCCAGGCACCGTGAACCCACAGCCTACACTCCCACCACTTGTTTATACTGACTCCCCAAATCTGAGGCAACATTTCCTCTTCAGATTTCACATCATAACCCGGAGTTTCACATCATAATCCGGAGTTTCGGCTTTTCCCAAAGAGTCAGACCTGGCCAGCCGGGGCCTCGGTTTCTACGCGGTGGTGACTCATTGGGCCCCTTCTCTGGTCAATCTGCCCACCTGGCCCCTCTAGACGGCTGGATGTCCGACCCCAGACAGGGAGGAAACCACTGGGCCCAGGAAATTCACCGGGCCCAGCGAATACAAAGACACCTGCTCGGTCACCACTCACCTCGGCGCGTCCAAGGCCCGGATGACAGTGGAGAGGAGCCGGCCGTCCCTTGAAGTCACCTGCGCCACATACTGGGGTGGCCCGAGGCCCGTGGCCTCCACGATCTTGGAGAAGGAGGGGCTGCCGGAGCAGTCGCACAGGGAGCCGGGGAGGTGGCAGCATTCGCCCGTCGTCATGGCCACGGGGAGCCCGTGTCCTCAGGGCCCAAGGCCCATGGTCCCAGGCACCTGGGCAGAGGCCAGCAGAGAGATGGAGGGAAGGTCAGCACGCCGGACACAGACTGGGGCTTGAGTCCAGCTCTCTGAGCCTCAGTTGCCCGATCTGTAAGATGGGGCTTTGTAGGGGCTAAGTCAATGAGGACACAGGTGCCCAGGCTGGGCGCACAGCAGGGCCTCGGTTATGTTATCTCTACCTCTCCTAAGGAAAGCCAGCCCAGGCCAGCCCTCCAAGCTTGCAGGCCGCCCCCAACATCACCTTTCCAGACATGTAACAGCACCTAACAGTTATTGAGCACCTGCTGTGTGCCCGGCCCTGGGCCTGGCCCTTTCCCGGGCCAGAACCACAGCCAACCATGTAGAGACTTGTTCTCCGTGGACTGGATTCCCAGGGCTGGTCTCTGAGTTGGGCAGAACTGAGCTGGAAACACGGCCCCACAGACCAGCCTGGGGAGTCACCTTGACCCTTCTGGTTCTCGGCCTCTCGTACGGCTCTGAACTCCTTGACACCAGGCCATCCAGGAAGTGGCCCAGGCTGGGGACGACCAGGGCAGCCACTGTCCCCACCAGAGCAGCTGGTCTAAGCCATGTCTCTGTCCCAAGGAGAGGCTTGGGAGACATTTGGAGCCTCAGGTAGCAATCTAGTCTGCTCTGGGTAGGTGACTTCAGCAGGATTCTGTCCCCCACCCCAGGGTCTGACCTGCAGAAAGGAACCCTTGGAATATCCTCCTCCATCCCTCCTCCCACCTCCTCCTCCACCCCTCCTCCCACCTCCTCCTCCATCCCTCCTCCTCTATCCCTCCTCCCACCTCCTCCTCCATCCCTCCTCCATCCCTCCTCCCACCTCCTCCTCATCCCTCCTCCCACCTCCTCCTCATCCCTCCTCCATCCCTCCTCCATCCCTCCTCCCACCTCCTCCATCCCTCCTCCCACCTCCTCCATCTCTCCTCCAACCTCCTCCTCCATCCCTCCTCCCACCTCCTCCATCTCTCCTCCAACCTCCTCCTCCATCCCTCCTCTCACCTTCTCCTCCATCCCTCCTCCTCCATCCTCCTTGTTCCATCCCTCCTCCCCCATCCTCCTTGTTCCATCCCTCCTCCCACCTCCTCCTCCATCCCTCCTCTAACCTCCTGACTCCATCCAGCCAGTGAGACTTGGGTGTCTCCCTGTGAGAATTTCATGAAAGTAACAGAGGCCTCTCTAGATGCCCCCTTGAAGCCAATACAGGTGCCCTGGAGCTAAGGATCTCTGTCTCCAACTTGTCTCATCCTCAGGGCTTTGTCTCCAGGAACTATGGTCCAGAGACCCCAGAAACACTCACTGAGGTACCCCCACCATCTGCTTTTACCAACCTCTGCCAGTCAAAATCTGAGACTCAACTAGAGAGAGGGGAGAAAAAAGCAGCTTAAATTATTGACTAACTTTTTGCACCAGGAAAGTCTGACGACGGATCAAAGCCCTCTGAACAGCTCCACCAGAAGCCCTCCTGACCCAAAATGCCCTTCTGGGCTTCCACAGTTGGGCCGTTGCAGGCCAGATAAGCAAGTCCAGTCGGCACTCCGTATCCGAGGGTTCCACCTCCGTGGAGTCAACCAACCACAGATCGAAAGGCCTACGATGGTTGCATCTGTATTGAACACGGACAGGCTTTTTTCCCTTGTCATTATTCCCTAAACAATACGGTATAACACCTATTTACACAGCATGTCCATTGTATTAGATATTATAAGTAACCTAGAGATGATTTAAAGTATACAGGAGGATGTGTGTAGGGTATATGCAAATACCAAGCCATTTTATATAAGTGACTTGAGCATCCGCAGATTTTGGTATCTGCTAGGGTGGGGGGTGGGGTGGGGTGGGTTCCTGGAACCAATGGCTCTCAGATACCGAGGGATGACCGTATCAGCCCAGAGTCAGGGGCCCAGGAGGAAGGCTGCGTGACCGAGATAACATGCGCAGGGCAGCGGCCGGGCCTGCCCTGTTGTATACGCCGCTGACCCTCCTGCGTGCCTGCAACCAGAACTTCCAGCTCACAAGTCAGAGAAGCCACTGGGCTATTCAAGGGAATACATGCAGACAGGAATCTATTCCTCCTGCCCCTCAAAGGATTGGTCTTAACATTTCTGCAAGAGACCAGGCATTATAAGAACCATCACAGCTCCTGTATATTAAGTTCTGCAATTCCTTTTACTCTCAGGGGAAAATTAAAACCCCACTGGTAAATCTGCTAGTGCAAGGCCTACAAATGGCCAAAATAATCACAGCGGCCACTGTTTATTAAGGACCTACTGTGTGCCGGGTGCCAAGCTTGCTAGAGTCTAAATAGCTCTTGTGAGTGTCCTCTTCAAAGGTCACCTCCCCGGAAAGGCCTTCCCTGAGACCCTGGACAAAGAGCCACGGGTGTCTACGTTACTGCCCTCACGGAATGGGTGCCTCTCCAAAATGCCCTCATTTGTCGTCTACTTGTGTAACCGCGTCTGTCTTCCACGCTTCGGTAAGCTCCGCGAAGGAGGGACCAGGCTGGCCTCGCTCTCCGCCACGGCCAGCGCCTGGCCCTGTGTCTGGCACAGAGTGGCTGCATTAGTTGTTGCTGCATTAACTTCTCGGCCCCCACTCTGTGTAGCAGCAGTGAGAGAACCAGGTCTCTTGACCCCCAGACCCTGGTCTGCCAGTGCCCGTGGTGGGAATCAGAGATGTTTAGAGGCTAGAGGTCCGTGCAAACCACAGAGGCCTGGGCTTGGAAGAGGCCAAACTCCAGACTGGACACAAGGATATGGTGGCTGCAGGCTACAGTCAGCTCTGGAGCTGCTGGGATGGGAGAGCAGGTAAACTTGGCCCAGTGCCCGGGAGATGGAGTTCACTGAATCTTCACAACAAACCTATGACATAAGTCCAATAAATACCCCCATTTGACAGGTAAGGAGACTGAGGCTCAGAGAGGGGCAGCTACTTGCCCAAGGTCACACAGCTAAGACGAGACAGCGCCAGCATTTGAACTTAGTCCAAAGAGTGGCTCTGGGACTCAAGACACCTGGGTTCTTTTAAGTCCTGACTCTATCACTGATGCTGTGTGTCCTGGGACAAGTCACTTTGCTTCTCTGGGCCTCATCCTTCTCCTCTGTCAAATACATTGACGGAGTTGGTGGACTTTGTCTGCCGAGGGGCTTGCTAAGAAGGAGCCCCCAGACTCGATTCCTGCAGCGAAATTCGCCCTCAGCTAGGCCTGTCTGGGGTGGTGCTGGGGCATCACACACTTTCCACACCTGCCCAGTCTCCTCTTTCTGAGGGCAGGAAACTGAAGGGAGAGTCAGAGGACCCTAACTCCCCACAGTGTGATACCAGGCTAGCTGCTTCACTCGCTGCACCTCGATTTTCTCATCTGTAAACTAGGGGCCGTAACGACACCCAGCTCAAAAATCCGTAAATATTAAGAAATCAATAAATATTAGCTCTTGTTATAATTACCGCCATCAGCTTACAGAGCTGTCGGGAGGGTCTGATGAGACAAGGCACAGTCAGCGCCTGGCATACAGTAAGTGCTCAATAAATGCTCACCATGATTATTTTTTAGGGTAAACGTGGAGCCTGTGGAATGCATTCCTACCTCTTCACTCACCACAGAGAGGTCCCTGTGTGTCCTTCAGTGGAGGCCAGGTGCTAATGCCAGCTCTGCCCTCATTTGCTGTGTGGCCCTAGGCAAAAGACTTGACCTCTCTGAGCCTCGATTTCCCCATCTGTATAACAGAGAAGGTTCCTAGCACTTCCACCTAGTCTGGTCCCTAGAGGACTAAATGAGCTAATCATATAAATTCTGGCTACCCTGTTTGGGGCACCCGGTAACAGCCAGGCACTCTGCTAAGCAAGTCCTTTGTACACAGTGCCTGGCTTATGATAAGAGTTACTCTTTTCCAGGCTGAGCCCCTCTGAGAAGAAGGCTGGGGAAGGACGATGAGCACTTATTGGCCGCCTACTGTGTGCAGGGCGCCTTCCTCATCCCCCACCTCCGGAATCCTCCCGACAGCCTCGCGAGGTCGGCGCTGGGATGACCCGGTTTCCCAGATGGGGAAACCGAGACTCCCAGAGACACCTACTGTGTGCCAGGCCCCCGGGACCTCTCGCCGCCCTCGAGACGGGAACCGCGAGCCCCTCGTCCCGGGGAAGGCGGAGGCCGAGGGTCCAGCCCGGCCGTCCCGCCCGGGGCCAGGCTCGGGCCTCGAACCCGGGGCCGGCCCGCAGACCGGCGCCCCCCGGCCCCGCCCGCTCGCGCCTACCTGATCCGCGGCCGGGCCGGGCGGCCGCGCAGACCCCTCCGCTCACCCCGGCCCGAGTCCCGGCCCGGCCGGTCCGGTCAGCGCCGCTAGCTCCGCTCCGGCCGGCACCTGCGTCCGGACACCACCCGCCGAGCCGACGGGGCCGCGGGCCAATGGCGACCGCCTCTCGCCCGCACTGGCCAATCGCCGTGCACGTCCCGCCCTGGGAGGCGGGGCCTGAGCGACGGGGACGTCCTGGGCCGCACAGGCCCCGCGGCGCCGCAGCTGCTGGCTCCGCCCCTGCCGCGTCCTGGCCCCGCCCCCAGCCCTGACCCCGCCCCATCCCGGCACGGGGCACGAGCGGGCCTAGTAGCGCCACCTGCCGACGACCAGCGCTTGTTGATAAATAAGAGCGTTGTGGAATTCAACGTGAGGCCCGGCAAAGGGATTTATCTGTCAGTGTTCATCACCTCCCTTACGCTTTTCCTCAGTCCTGGGGGAGGGAGGAACCGTATGATCACGTTTTACAGAGGGGAAACAGAAGCGTAGAGAGGTTAGGGGGCCGTGGAAGAGCCTAAAGCCAACATCATTATTCATCATTCATTTATTCATTCGTGCGTGCAATAGATTCATTCATTAGATGTCACAAACACCAATAAGAGGGCCTGTTTTGAGCCAGGCACTGTGCGAGGAGATGGCGACACAATGTTGAGTGAGACAAATGTTGCTGCCCTCATGGACCTCAATCTAGGGAGGGAGACAGACATTAAACAACCAATTATGTAATTAATTATTAATTACAAAGGTGATAAATTGTAGCAAGTGAGGGGGACATATCATGGAATAATATGGAAAGTGAAAAAAATATTTCCTCAAAGAAGAAGCAATTGAACTGACAGTTGAAGTGTGAGTGGAAGTTATCTGGGAGAAAAGAGGGGAAAAGAGTCCTAAGCAGAGAGTTCAGCATGTGCAAAGGGCACGAGGGGGGCTTGAGAATTGTCTCATTATTCCTTTCTTCCCCTGGCCCTGCCTGTATTGAATATATAGATCAGCTCAATTCCCTCAGTTAAATTCTGTTGTGTTGTACTGGCTTATATTTTTCGAAAAAGGAAAGATAAATCATAACTTTTTTAAAACATTACCTCTAGAGGGAAGAAGTAGGATGCAGGGGACGGGGATAGAAGCTAGACCTTTAAAAATATATCTTGTTTTATATATTTGACTTTACAACCTCGTAAATCTTCTGTATAATTATAAAAAACTTTTAAATGTAAAGATATCCCTAAAAACAAAAATAAAATAAAACGAATGAACCTGTGTATCCAGTTGGTGACAAACAACACAGAGATGAAATTCTAGTGACTTTAAAACACAACAGTTTGACTGTACATACCACTACTATAATGGTGGTTGTGGTCTTAAATTGGTGTTCTGATCTTCTTGCATATTTAGTATGGGATAAAGCAAAGGAGTAATTATGTTGGTGTCAAGAACTGAGATTTTCAGAGGGAGTGAAAGAGATGTAAGGTTGATTATGTTAAATTAAAACCCTGAGGTCTTGAATTTGAATTGGGAATACCATGATATATTTTATCTTTATAAAAAGCAAACATTTCCTAGGTCTGTTCATCAAAAAAGTTCCCACCAAAATAAAGACCAACCTCATAGCAATAAGCACTCCTTAAGCCCAGATTATGGTCTCTAAATACCATTTCCAATAGAAAGAACCAGGGAACCTTGAGGAAACAGCTGATTCTGGGTCTGGGGCAGAAAACATACAGATGAACCCGGCACGTCTTTTTTTTTTCTTTTATGGTGAAGAAGATTGGCCCTGAGCTAACTAACGTCTGTTGCCAATCTCCCTCTTTTTGCTGAAGAAGATTAGCCCTGTGCTAACATCTGTGCCCATCTTCCTCTATTTTGTATGTGGGATGCCGCCACAGCATGGCTTGATGAGTGATGCATAGGCCTACACCTGGGATCCGAACCTGTGAACCCTGGGCTGCTGAAGCGGAGTGCAATAACTTAACCGCTATGCCACCAGGCCGGCCCTTGGCACGTCTTGATACACCAGAAATTACTGGAGTTTTCAAAAACATTACCTAGTGAGGTAGTCTCAATGGAACCAACTGGAAGAAACTCCCACTGGCCACGAAGGAGACAATTTGGCCTTTAATAACGATACTGATTGCAGTAGAAAAACATGTCAAATGGTTAAATCCATGCACTTGGGTTCTTAAAAATTCTTATTTTAAAATAATATCAAATTTACATAAAATTTACAGGAGAAAGACACAGAGCTCCCATTAACCCTTTGCCTAGATCCCCTAATTGTTAACGTTTCTGAATCCTTGAATATAAGGTAGACACGTGGTGTCTCATTAAGCTTTAATACTTTAGTGTGTATTTCCTAAGGATAAGCACAGTCTTCCACATAATAGCAGTACAACCTTCAAAATCAGGAAATTCCTATTGATCCAATATTACCGTGTAATTCCCAAATCCCATTCAAAGTTTCCAATAAAGTCCTTTAAAGCTCCAGCATCCATCCTGGATCACACGGTGGATCACATGGTGTGTTTTGCTGGCTAGTTCAGCCTCCTCCAGTCTGGAACAGTTTCTCTGTCTTTCCTTGTCTTTCCTGACTTTGATACTTTTGATACTTCAAAAGATACTTTTTTTTTTTAAAGATTTTATTTATTTATTTATTTTTCCCCCAAAGCCCCAGTAGATAGTTGTATGTCATAGTTGCACATCCTTCTAGTTGCTGTATGTGGGACATACAGCATGGCCGGAGAAGCGGTGCGTCAGTGCGCGCCCGGGATCCGAACCCCGGCCGCCAGCAGCGGAGCTCACACACCCAACCCCTAAGCCACGGGGCCGGCCCTCAAAAGATACTTTTGAAGATGCTAGTTATTTTGTAGAAAGTCTCTCCATTTGTGTTTGTCTAATGTTTCCACATGATTTGAGAAAGGACCCACAGAAGTGATACTGTGTTCTCAGTGTATATAACAGGTGGCATAGGATGTTGATTTCTTTCACTACCGATTATGCTAACCTAGTTAAAATGGTGCCTGCCAGGTTTCTCCCGTGTGAGTTAGTACGCTGCACTTGTCAATAAGTGCTTTATGGGAAAATACTTTGAAACTAATTAAATAACCTGTTCCTCAAAAAATCTTCACTCACCAGATTTAATATCTGTCAATGACACTGGCCTGAACCAATTTTGTTGCTGTTGTTGGTTTAAACAAAGAGGGTTTTATTTTTATTTGCAAGAATTCTGGAGGAGGATAGCTGCATTGGCTTGCTCAAATGAAGATAGGCTCAAAGATTCTGAGATTATCTTGATGTTTTTCTCACAGTAGCAAGATGGCTGCTGTGGCTCCAGGCATCACATCCTCAATCAAAGCAAGAAGAAGGGAGGGGCAGGGCAATGTTAGCCAAGACTGTCTCTTTGATCAGATAGTGATTACCACATGATGATTGTTCTCATTCCATCTTTGAGCACTTCCTTACTTACTGGCTCAACAAGATGTTCCAGGGTGGATTTTCTTTTTTTTTTTTTTCAAATAGTCCTTTTTTTTTTTAACAATTTTTTATTTATTTACTTTTTCCCCCAAAGCCCCAGTAGATAGTTGGATGTCATAGTTGCACATCCTTCTAGTTGCTGTATGTGGGACGTGGCCTCAGCATGGCTGGAGAAGTGGTGCGTCGGTGAGCGCCAGGATCCGAACCCGGCTCGCCAGCAGCGGAGCGCGTGCACTTAACCGCTAAGCCACGGGGCCGGCCCCAGGGTGGATTTTCTTCAATTTGTACCTGCCCCAGCTCTAGAATCAACATTTCTCCAAGGAGGCCTGATTTCTTTTAGTGAGGAATGATATTGAGAAACTAAGATCTGGGTCCCAGGCATGCTCATTGCTACCACAGTATCATTAATTCTTGCTTCTCTCATTGTAATACATATGTATATATGTACCTATATAGAGACATTTATCTATCTGTCTGTCTGTCTATCCATCTGTCTTTAAAACCATGAGTGGCTTATTTTTATTTTATTAAAAATTTAAAAAATAGGGGCCAGCCCGGTGGTGCAAGCAGTTAAGTGCGCGCACTCTGCTGCGGCGGCCCGGGATTCACTGGTTCGGATCCTGGGCGCGCACCGATGCACTGCTTGGCAAGCCATGCTGTGATGGTGTCCCATATAAAATGGAGGAAGATGGGCATGGATGTTAGCCCAGGGCCAGTCTTCTTCAGCAAAAAAAAGAGGAGGATTGGCAGATGTTAGCTCAGGGCCAATCTTCCTCACAAAAAAATAATTAATTAATTAAAAAAATAACAATAAAAGAAAAAGAAAATTGACAAGCAAAGGAAAGAATTAAGTATTTATGCTGACCTATACAATCTGTACCTCGGGGTAACCACATAGACGAGGGGAAATTTCTCTTTATAGAAGTATTCCAGAAATAAATGTAAAGGGAATTTCTTTTTCTTTCTTTCTTTCTTTTTTTTTTTTGGTGAGGAAGATCAGCCCTGAGGTAACATCTGATGCCAATCCTCCTCTTTTTGCCGAGGAAGATTGGCCCCGGGCTAACATCCGTGCCCATCTTTTTATACAGGTCACTGCCACAGCATGGCTTGACAAGCGACGCATCTGTTCACGCCCGGGATCCGAAGCTGCAAACCCCGGGCCACTGAAGCAGAGTGCGTGAACTTAACAACTACGCCCCTGGGCCAGCTCCAAAAAGGGAGAGAATTTGAATATCACCATTTTGTAACTCCTAATGGATTACGAATCTGAGTGATGCTCAGGAGCATCTGTAAACACCACAAGTCAGAAACACGCTGACGGGATCTGCCTCCTAGGGTATTTGCATGGCGCCATCTATGAAGTCTCAATCCTAAATCTGATCATCCTCTGGGTCTAAGTAGTAATTTACAGGAAACGCAGGGGAAAAAAGGACACATTTTAAATATCCATAGGTCCAGAGTGACACAAAGCAGATTAGCAGTTACCAGGGGCTGGGGGTGGGGGGAGGGGTAGTAAGTGCTTAGCGGGTACTGGGTTTCTTTTCGGAGTGAAAAAGTCGTAGATCAGATAGCAGTGAAGGTTGCACAACTTTGTGAATATACAAAAACCGCTGCATGCACTTTTTCAAATGGTGTCTTTTAAGTTATGTGAATTCTATCTCAAAATCTTAAAAAGCAAAAAGAAAGACACCTAGGGATGCTACCAGCAAAATTCAGGCTGAGACTGCAATACAAATGACCCATTTCTTAAAAAAGAAAAGAAGCGAGAAAAATGAGAAATCAGAGAGTCGATGGGTTACAAGAGACTGAGGAGACATCAACCGTTGAAACGAATGGACTGTGTTTGGAAACTGATTCAAACAAATCATTAAAGCATTATAAGACATTCAGGGAGAGGCGAACATCGGCTAGCTACTTGACGATATTATGAAACTACTGCTCATTTCCTTAGGCCTGATAATAGTATTGAGGTCATGTTACCAAAAAAAGTCTTTGTGCTCTAGAGATACACACAGAAATTTATAGCTGGAGTGTGTCTGGGATTTGCAAATGGGAGAACAGAGTGAAACCACAGTGGTTGAAGTTGGGTGATGGGCATATGCGGGTTCATTAGACTATTCTCTCCTCCTACATGTGTTTAAAGTTTTCCACTATAAATTTTTTTTTTTTTTTTTTTTTTTGTGAGGAGATCAGCCCTGAGCTAACATCCGCCAATCCTCCTCTTTTTTTTTTTGCTGAGGAAGACTGGCCCTGGGCTAACATCGGTGCCCATCTTCCTCCACTTTATATGGGACGCTGCCACAGCATGGCTTACCAAGTCCACTATAAATTTTTTAAATTAATATTTTTAATTTTGGTATACTTCTTCCGAGGCTTTTATCTAGGCATTTTCTCCATTTTTTAGGGCTTTCTGGCTCATAGTAGACACTCGATAAACATTGAGGGAGGCCCTATCGTTCAGTGGTCAGAAACACAGCTCTGGGGTTGAAATCCGCTTGTTTGTTACCAAGTGTGGGACCCCGGGTGGGTCACTTACTTCTGTTCCCCATCTATAAACCGGGGCTAGTAAGTTACGCCCATCTCCTAGGATTGTTGTGAATACTAAATAAATTACGACACGTAAGAGACATTTTTTGTGGAATTGCGTTCTCCTCCTCTACATGTCATAATTTATTTAGGTTAACAGGGTTCCTCAAGAAACAAAGCAGAATTACCGTGCGATCCAGCAATTCCAATTCTGGGTAGACACCCAGAAGAATCAAAAGCAGGGACTCAGATATTTGGACACCCATGTTCATAGCGGCATTATTCACAATGGCCAACAGGTGGAGGCAACCCAAGTGTCCATGGATGGATGATGGATAAACACAATGTGGTCCATCCAGACAATGGATTACTATTCAGCACTAAAGAGGAAGGAAATCCTGATACCTGCTACAATGTGGATGAACCCTGAGGACATGATGCTGAGTGAAATAAGCCAGACACAAGAAGACAAATACTGTGTGATCCCCTCACAGGAGGTCCCTAGAGGAGTCACATCCATGGAGACAGAAAGTAGATGGTGGGGGCCAGGGGCTGGGGGAGCGAGAGGGGGAGTCAGTGTTTAATGGGGACAGAGTTTCAGTTTGGGAAAATGAGAAAGTTCTGGAGGGCCGGCCCCGTGGCTTGGCGGTTGAATGCGCGCACTCTGCTGCTGGCGGCCCGGGTTCGGATCCCGGGTGTGCACCGACGCACCACTTGTCCGGCCACGCTGTGGCCGTGTCCCACATACAGCAACTAGAAGGATGTGCAACTATGACATACAACTATCTACCAGGGCTTTGGGGAAAAAAAAGGAGGAGGATTGGCAGTAGATGTTAGCTCAGGGCCAGTCTTCCTCAGCAAAAAAAAAAAAAGAGTTCTGGAGATGGATGATGGGGATGGTCGCACAACAACGTGAATGTGCTTAATGCCACTGAACTGTGCGCTTAAAAATGGTCAAGATGGTAAATCTTATGTTATGTGTATTTTACCATAATAATTTTTTAAACAAGACTTAAGAACAGTACCTGGGCCAGAGTGAGCACAATGTGCTTATTAAATCACTGAGATTAGAGTCACTGAAATAGCATCACTGCGCTGCGACCCCCAGGGGCACAGGGTCACATCAGTCTTGTTCCCTGGTATGTGCCCCAGGCCTGGCCAATTGCAGAGGCTCCGGAAAGATGTGATCTTTTGGCTGCTTGAAACTCTTCGGGTGCTCCATTGGTTCACCTGGCCCTCTTGAAACCTCTGTCCACTCTCTGCCCTCTCTACGTCCCGCCCTTCCTAAACCCAGGAGAGTCAGTGCCCCCAGGGTCTGTGTGAGCGGGCCGGGAGCAGGGGCAGGGGGTGGTCCTGGAGTGTTCAGTGCATGGCCTGCCCTCTAGGCCCCTCCAGCCCCCACTCTCCCATCACTGGCCTCGGCCCAGCATGCTCCCTCGGCCTGAAACACACTCTAGCTCACTCCAACTCCCCTGTCTGAACAGCCCCCTGCGGCTCAGAGCTGGTCTAGAAGCATGTGTCTGGGTTTACCCATCCCTCCAGGCAGGGTGCCCAGAGCCTGGAATCAGGAGGGATTCTGGGGGCTCTCCTAGGTCTCAAGGGCACAAGGGGCCTCTTCAGCCAGAGGCTGGAGCTTCTGGAACAGCTGCAGACACTTACGTGAGAGGGGACACACTGCATCATGTAGTCAGGGCAAGGATGGAGGTGGGGGGCCCACACAGGGCGGGGCTGGAGGATGGCCACACCTCCTCCACAGTGGGAAACAGCCCTCAGGCTAGCCTTGCCACATGGACGAGGGGAGAAGCTGGATCCTACGGAGAGGCAGAGGAAGCCCAGGCCACCCGCCTCTCCTCTGTCACCAGCCTCCCCCCACTGGGCCCTCCTCAAAGGCCAGTCTGGGATGCAGACAGCTGGGGTGGGGCTGGCATCACCAACACCCCCTGGACAAGCGCCTCTTGCCACTCCCCAGGTGAGGAGGCAGCCAGATGAGCAAGAGATGGAAGGAACAAGCACTTCAACCCCTGGGGCTGGGAATGGGGAGCAGCTGGCACAGCCCACCTCCTCCCAGGCGGCATCCTCAAGTCCTACAGCTGGTAATCCCAGAGTTGGGGAGCTTAACAACCCCCGCCCCCAGCCTTCCCTCCCTCCCTGCCACAGGGTGGGCTTGGACGGGGTCCACCCGACCCTCGGCCACCCCGGGACCCCAGGGCACTGCCCCGGGCGGGGGCTCGGGGCTGAGCAAGGCCGGCCGGCCCCAGCAGCGCATGCGCATTGAGGGGCCCCGGCTCCGCGCGGCCGGCCGTCCAGGGGAGAAAGAAGACAGAGGCGCGCGGCAGGTTTCTGTACAGGAAGTCGGATTATACATTTCAGTAACGGGCGAGAGAAACGAGGCATCGGGGCAACAGTGCGGGAGCCACAGGGAGAAGAAGAGATCGAGAGCTGGGGTTTGGCGTAAATCTTACAAAGTGTATAAAGAATCTGTGTTTCTCTACAATAACAAAAACCAAAGGCTACAAGGAGCGGTCGTATGTACAAAACACGGAGATATTGCTTCACTTGCAAACGGGTTCCTGACCGGACGGGGAGACAAGACAGAGGGGGGCCCGGGGAGGCAGGGCGAGCGCGCTGCGTGCAGAACGGGGGGGGCGAGACGGGGAGCCGGTCTCCCAGCACACATCTACAGGCAGGAGCTGGAGGCGCGCGTGCGCACGGGAGGGGTCGAGGCGCGTGCTCTGGCCGCGCGGGGGCAGCGGGCTGCGAGCGAAGTGTCCGCCTGCCCCAGGCCCCTGGCGCTTTGCTCTCTGCCCGGAGGGGGTTCTGGATGGGGACCCGGGGCCAGCTGGGCCCACTGGCCAGAGAGAGGGGGAAGCAATCGCTTCCTGGAGTCTGCCGCGGAAAGCTGGAGAAGCCTGCTCGGTGTGCCCATCTCCCTTGCCTCTGGCCGGCCCTGTCCGTCCTGCCTCCCTCCCCGCCCTGCCGAGAGGCCCCCTGGGCCCCCAGAAGAGCAGGTGCAGCAGCCGGGGCTTCTAGCTTTTCTCGGGCGGGACAGGAGGTGCCGCTGGACTCCTGTTCTCCCCTGGCCCCGGGCTGGCCGTGCGCTCAGGGGCAGGGCGGGAGCCAGTCACAGAGGGACAGGGAGGGCGGGGCCCGGAGGACGGCGCGGGGTGGGGGGGGGGGAGGACTAGGACGTGCACGCAGGCGCGGAGGCGGCGGGCGGTCACAGGTTCTGGCAGCACTGCAGCTTGCTGGGCTTCTGTCCGTCGGTGGTGGGCGGCACGCTGATGTCCACGACGTTGTTGCCAGGGGACTCGTCGTGGGCTGCGCGGTCCGCGATCTGCTTCTGCGACACGATGCGGTAGATCTCTGCAAGGGGGGGTGTGGGGTGAGCGCCCAGGGTGCCGAGCCCGGAGCCCTCTTGAAGGCCCCACTGTGCCCTGCGCCCCCATCACATCAGGGGAGCAATGCTCGCCCGCTCGCCCAGTGCCAGCTGTGCACTCAGCAAGGGGGGACCCACATCTGGTCACAGATATACCCCCCAGCCCACGCCTCTTGTTCTCTAAGATCTGAGGGCCCTCAGAAGAAACTCCCACAAGCCCAGTGGCTCTGAGCCCCTGAGGCCAACGCCTCCCCAGCTGACCCAGCTGGCTGTTCTCTGGGGGAGCCGGGGCAGGGCCCACCTAGGGGAGCTGGGTCGAGGGGTCCCTGTGTCCCGAGTGCCAGCAGAGGCGGGATCTGGCCTGAGCCCGTGGAGCAGGCCATGTCCGTCCTCGTGTCTGGACTGACTGGCAGGTTTAAGGAATGAAGTTTCAGGGGCTGCATTCTGGAGCCTGTGACCAGAGTGGCTGGTGCCCCTCCCACCCCGCCCTTGGCAGGCCCACTGGGGTGACGGTGGCCCCAGCCAGGCCCTGGGACCACCTGTGAGGATGTTCTTGAAGGCCTCCTCGACGTTGGTGGAATCCAGAGCTGAGGTCTCAATGAAGGACAGGTTGTTCTTTTCTGGAACAGAGAGAATACTGCCCAGGGGAGCCCCTCTCGGGGACCCTGCCTGCCTGCCCGCTCACCTAGCTCAGGAGATGAAGGATTGGGGCCAAGGGAGTAGGATGGAGATGCCCACTGCTCAGGGAGGGGCCATGGACACAGCCGGGGAGGATGGGGGGGATCTGGGGGCGGGGCTGCCTGCCTTCCAGATGTTTCTCCGACGCCTCAGTCACAGTCCCGCTCTCAGGAGCTGGCCCCTGGGGGAGGCCCGGGGCCTGGGCAGATGGCCCGGAGTGAACCCCGGCAGCCCTCGGGCACCACCCTCTGCGGCCCGGCACGCGCTCACCTGCGAAGGCGCGGGCCTCATCAGTGGGCACAGCCCGCAGGTGGCGCAGGTCACTCTTGTTGCCCACCAGCATGATGACGATGTTGCTGTCGGCGTGGTCCCGCAGCTCCTTCAGCCAGCGCTCCACGTTCTCGTACGTCAGGTGTTTGGCGATGTCGTACACCAGCAGCGCGCCCACGGCGCCACGGTAGTAGCTGCGGGGGTGGGGGCGGGGCCCAGGCATGAGCCACGCCAGCGCCCACGGGGCCTCCCAGGTTCTGTGGGCGGCAGCTCCTCCGCTCGCACACAGGGCCCAGCTGAGGGGCGACCGTCATGACCTTGAGGGAGAGGGGCATGCCCTGGGGCCCTGGCTCTGTGCCCCAGATTCCGCTCAGGAATGTGGGGGCCTGAGAAGAGAGTTTGGGGCCTGGGGTCAGAAGACACCCATGGGGTCAGTCACAAAGAGGGGAGGAGGACACAGTGCCCACGCAGGGAAAGGACTGCTCCTGGGCAGGAGCTGCGATGCCTGCCTGGTCCTGCCCGGATCAACAAGGAAAGTGACGGACACACATTCACCCCGAGGGATTAAGGGGACGGGGAGGGGAGCAGGCCTCGGTGGAGGGAGACCAGGGTACAGCAAGTGACTGATGGGGAGTGGCTGGGGTGTTGCGAGGGCCTGGGAAGAGGCCGCCCAAGTGGGTCCCGATGGCTGGGTGGCCACGGGGAGGCAAGGGGTGCCAGGTGTGCGTGGGAAGACAGGATGAGTGTGGGACAGGGCGTGAGACCGAGGGGACCTGAGGGAAGGGGATGGCTGGGAATGTGGCCCGTCAGGGCTGAGGAGCCAGCAGAACGGAGTGGCCCAAGCCAGGCCTGGTTAACAGCCCTCCCTGTGCAGCCACCACCCAGCAAAACTGCAGTGCCTTAGCGGGACGCCAGGGCTCAGAGGGGCCAGGGGACATACCACCTGGGGTCTTCCCTAGGGTCCCAGGGTTCCTGGAGGTCTCATCCCTCCACCCTGGGTCCCCCTGCTCTCGGGGGTGTGCTCTCCCCTCCTCCTCCCGCCTAACTCCTACTCGCCACTCGGGGCCCACTGGCGCATGCCCCGCCTCCTGCGTCTCCCCGCCCACTCACGCGGAGGTGATGGCGCGGTAGCGCTCCTGCCCGGCAGTGTCCCAGATCTGCGCCTTGATGGTCTTGCCGTCTACCTGGATGCTGCGCGTGGCGAACTCCACGCCGATGGTGCTCTTGCTCTCCAGGTTGAACTCGTTGCGGGTGAAGCGTGACAGCAGGTTGCTCTTCCCCACGCCTGAGTCCCCGATGAGCACCACTGAGGGCGGGGAGGGACACGGTGAGGCCTCACCCCTGAGCCAAGACCCCACGTGCCAGCCACGCCCGCCCGCGGAACCTTCACAGGGCGCCCCGGGGGGCCAACGACGCGGCGGAGTCAGAGCTGGCCTGGAGCCCCCTCGCCCGAGGCACCACGTTTCCTGGTGCAGAAGTGAACATAGAGCATAGAGCAAGGCTGCCCCACACGGGGCTTGGGGACTCAGGCAGACGCTTGTGGATCCATCAACCCCCAAACCTCCACTGCAGCCTGGTGGCCTGGCAGCTGTGTACACCCGAGAAAGCTGCAGGGCTGGGCAACCTTGGTCAAGTCACTTAACCTCTCTGGGCTGCCTTTTCCACATGTGTGAAAAGAAAGACAGTAACGGGGCCAGCCCGGTGGCGCAAGCGGTTAAGTGCGCGCGCTCTGCTTCAGCGGCCCGGGGTTTGCAGGTTCGGATCCCGGCGCACACCGACGCACTGCTTGTCAGGCAGTGCTGTGGCGGTGTCCCATATAAAGTAGAGAAAGATGGGCAGAGAAGTTAGCTCAGGGCCAATCCTTCTCAGCAAAAAAGAGGAGGATCAGCATAGGATGTTAGCTCAGGGCTGATCTCCCTCACACACACACACAAAAAGACAGTAACAAGAGCCACCTAAGGGAGGGGGACACCAGGTTCTTACTTACAAGGGTCTGTCTCTGGAGCTCTAAGGAACAGGAATTAAGAAGCCTCACCCCCACGCCCACCCCGCGGTCTCCTCACAGAAAGCTGCTGTGAGCAAACCCACATTCAGCCCCAGCACAGCCCCCTGGCTCACGGGGAACAGGAATGTGCCCTCTGGACATAGCCGGGAAGGGACAGAGCCTGCCGCCTGCCCCCAGGGTCGGTCTGTGCCGCAAGGACATGGGAACAACGAGAGCCCTCCTGAGCAGCGCAAGGCAGACCAGGCCCCTCGGGTCCCTCCCTTCATCCCTGTCCCAGTCGTAGAAGCGCTGCCTCCAGGGGAGGCACATGAGATGGTCCAGGAGGGGCCCGTGCCCAGGAGGACTGTCCTCAGGCCCAGGGCATACTGGAGACTCCTGTATGTACATGCACATGTGCGTGCGCACATGCGCCGGGGTGTACGTGCAGCACAGAAGAAACAACACATGGCCACCTGATCAGACACACCAGCCAGAAACCACATGGCCCCAAGTGTGGGCTTTGGGCTCTGGCACCCGAGGGTGGGTCTGCCCAGTGCAGAGCCATGGGGGCTGCAGGCTTGCTCACCCATGGTTCCGATGAAGAGTTTTATGTGTGTGTCCAGATTCCTGCCACTTCTTACCACCATCCCTGCCCCCACCCTGCTCCCGGGGCCGCAGCCACCTCTCCTGGGGCTGCTGCACCTGCCTCCTCCCTGGGGGCCCTAGCACTCTCCTCTCCAACCAACAGGCTGTTCTCGTTGTGGCAGCCAGAGGGCGCCTGTGAGCCCCTGAGTCAAGTCCCGCCCTCCTCTGCCCACAGCCCTCCAGGGCTCCCACCTCCCAAGTCCTCCCTGCACCCATGCAACCCTGCATGACCCGCCCCCGTCCCCTCCCTGCCCTCACCTCCTTCCTCTCTGCCCCTCTTTGCCAGAACTCTGAGGGATGCGTGTGCATGCTGCCCTTTGCCTGGCCGGGTCTTCCCTGGGCACCAGCCTGGTTCCTGCCCTCATCTCCTTCAGGTGGTCCCTCAGATGGCACTTGATCAAGGAGGCCCTCCCTGCTGTCCTCTTAAAACCCCGCACCCCCAACACTCCCCACTCCCTTCTTCTGCCTTTCCTCCATGGCTCCCACCCCCTCCCACTCCCCAGGTCTCTCTTATTCATTTTTTTGTCCAATCTGCCTCGAGGGCGGGCATCTGGGACCCTCTGCTTCCCTGCTGTATCCCCAGGACCTGGCGCAGTGCCTGGCACACAGGAAAGAATGAACAAACAGCAAAGTGGCTGGCGAAGCCGTGGGCCCACCTCCCCCCACACCTGGAAGATGCCCAGGTCACCATCCTCGGGCCACAGGTGAGGAGGGAGCAGGTGAGGCAGCCACCACAACCCAGCACCCTCCCTGGGCTGACTGCCTTAGAGCCAAGAATAAAGAGAACAAGAAGAGTGTTTAGTGAGTCTGTGCTGAGAGAGCCCTTGATGTTGTGCCTCACCTCACACAGCCTTACATAACCCATTTTACAGATGAGGAAACTGAGGCACAGACGGGAATGACAAGCCCAAAGCACATGGTGAGCAGGGGGCAGAGCAGGGGTCTGAGCCTGTGCGTCTCTGCAGGTTCGCTCCCCCCTCCCAACCATGCTCACCAGGCAGCGACCTGCCAAGGGCCACCCAGCTGGAGGGTGGTCTGGTAGGATTTGAACCCAAGTTTTCCGGGTTCAAGGCTAAACTTAGGGGTCTGGGTTCAGCCTTCTCGTGTCCCACCACCTGGGGCATCCTGACCCTCGGGAGTAGCCAGCAAACTCCTACTCATCCTTCAAAACCCCTTGGTCCAGGCCTCTCTTCTCCCCCCAAAGCACCACGTGGCCTGGCCCACAAGACGTGTGACAACAGTGCCAATGTCCTCTCACGACAACGTGGGTGCCCAACACAAGACTGCGAGCTGACTTCAGAGAAAGGTGGAGATGGACATGGGCCTGCCGCCCAGAGCCAAGGACTCCCAACCATGCTGAGACCTCAAGTCAGCTCCCAGGCCACGCAGGGCCAGACTAGATTGACTGTGGGGCCCAGCACCCACACCCCCAACCCCTCACCTCCTTCCCACGGCAGCCACAGGAACCCAGCCGAGGCGAGGGGGCTTTGCTCAGTTCTCAGGTTCTCGGGTCCTCAGGAATGGAACAGGAAATGAGGAGGAGGGTCCCCCTCCGGACGTGTATCCCCTGCACCCCCTCACTCCCTTCCCAGCCTTGGGGTCCCCTTAGCCCCACTGGTTCTGCCCTGACCCAGCCAAACCTCCTCAGCCCCTCAGGCCAAGCCCAGCCCTAAAGGCTGGGTTTACTGAATTCTCAGGGCCAACCCAGGGACAAATGTTCACACTGTTATTCCCTTTGTAAAGTTAGGGACACTCAACCCAGGGTGACCAAGTCCCCCAGCCCAAGGTCACCCACTGAGCACAGAGCAGGACGAGGGCCACCAGCCACTGCCCAGACGAAGGGCGGAAGGCTGGGCTGCCCGGGCAGTCCCTGGCACACGGTGCCGGATGCAGAGAGGTGGCCAGTGGGACAGCGGCCGGGCTGGCCCCAAGTGCAGGCTGGGAATGAGAAGAGCATTGTCCAAGACACAAGCGATCTATTGTCTCAGGGAAATAAAGGGCCCTTGAGGACATGGCCCCCAGCATTTCCACAGAAGTTGGTGGCATCACTGGCCGGGAAACAGCCCCCCGGGACATGCCACTTGGCTGGCAGAGCAGGCAAGCCCAGTTGGCAAAAGCAAAGAGTTGGCACCTCTTGAAGCCCTGGGTCCTCTGGCCGGTCCCATGACAGTGTGGCATCCCTGGGGCCCACACTCTGAGCTCAGGCGGACTGAGTGGCCATTCAGCTGGAGGGCTGGCTCCCCTACTCCAGGCAGAGCAGGGCCCCGCCTCTCCTCTAGGAAGCTGGCCCTGACCATCCCAGGCCCCAGCGACTGGAACTTGGGGCAACCCTGCCACAGCCATTCCCTAGGGAATCAGAGAGCAGAGGACAGGGGCCCAAAGTCAAGGCACAGGCAGAGCCTCCACTGGCAATGGGGAAGATGGTGTGCTCAGATCCTGGACCAGGGGGGCTGGGTGGGGGGCCCTGCCCGGGCTAGAGAGGGGAGGCTGCCTCAGGAGCACCCAGCAGAGGGGCCGAGCACTGGGGCTGGCCTGTTTCCCGGGAGCCAGCTGCCACTCGCTCCTGGCACCTCCCCAGAAGGACTCCTAGATGGGGCAGGGGCCAATCCAGAGGAGAGGGCCCTGGGCCACCACGGCAGCTTCCCACACCAGCCACGTCCTCACAGGCCAGGTGAGTGCCTGGGGGCTCCGGGAAGGCCTCGGTGGCCCCTGGGGACACAGCTGCACCCACTGTGGACCCCACAGCCAGTCCATCAGAGGAGAGGTCAGGGGCGACCCCTGGGGATCAATGGGCAGGCTGGGAAGATGGTCCCAGGTTATAAAATGTTAGCAGGATAAATGTAAGGATCTATAATTAGCTACAAATAAACAACCTCATTCCTAGGGGAGGGCAGAATGTGCAAGGAGGAAAATAAACAGCACACAGCACCAACGGGGGTCTGTTGGCCTTAGCCGAGCAGGTCAGGGGATCCAAGATATGATGTGGCTGCCAAATAACACAAGGCACTGAAGGAGGGCAGGACAGGGGGCAGCCAGTGTCCCAAGGGAGAGGGGTGGCCCCTCTGTGCCCAGGGCAGGGCCAGGGGAAAGTGACTGAAGCCTGAGGGAGGCTGCGCACAGGGCAGGGGGCAGAGGATCGCTGCCCTCTCCGCTCCTGAAGGGCTCCCCCGACTGGAAGGCACCTGCTCGACTCAGAAAAAGGAGGCCAGAGGGGGAGGGCAGTGGCGCAGGCACCCCCCGCCCCCACCACGTACCAGTTGCCACAGGAGCCAGATCAGTGTTTCCAGGAAGCGGACCCTGGAGATGCATCCCGGGAAGCACACGACCGCTCCATTGCCCCTGACCCAGTAACTGTACTTCTGGGAACAAACTTCAAGGAAATAACCCAAAGAGCAAAAGATGACTTGTGCAAACGCTTGGACCTGGGTTATTTATAACAGCAAACAGTTGAAAATAACAAGCGGGGAATGACCACAGAAACCTGGAGGTGGCCACTGGGAATGCCTTCTGCCCTGGCAGTGCCACATCCGGGTGAGTGCCCAGCCCGGACCTGGGGAGCAGATGTCTCAGGGCGGGCAGAGCAAAGACAGGCACCAGGTGCAGCAGGACTGGAGTCCGGTCCACCTGTCACCAGTCCCCAGAGCCCTGATAGAGCTTCCCTCGCTCTTAGGTGAGACCCCAAGGCTCAGCCGGCAGCACCAGGGCTTTGGCCTGATGCCTGCCGACCACACAGCCTCACTGGCCAGCGACATAGCAGCCTGCACGCATCTCGCCAAGCCCATGGAGCTGTGTGACGACCCTGGGCCTTTGCATGGGCACCCCCTCTGCCCAGAAGCCTTTCGCCACATGGATATCCCAGGTACGGAGCATTCCACCCCAATGTCCAGGTCCCCAAGGTCCCCAGGCCCCCACATGCTAGATAATACTACAGACACAATGGGCAGTGACAGACACAGACCACACTCTCAGGGCTGGCCAGGCTCCCCCATCGAGGGGAAGATGCCAACAGCTGGCATGGGAGACAGACCCGCAGGCAGCAGGGCCAAGGTGCCCCACGTGGGCCCAGGGGTTAGCCTCAAGGGTGGCCACTGTCAGCCAGGGAGCCCAGCACAGGCCCTGACCGAAGCCCAGCTTGGCACAGAGGCACTGTGAAGCCAGTGACCCCCCAATCAGGAGGGAATCTCCCAGCTTGAGGGGCAGGGTGAATGAGCTCCCCACTGGCCCCAGGCGGGCAATGGCTGCCTGATCTGCCTCAGCCTTACTTGAGGCTCTTAGAGCCCTCTACCCCCGGGGCAGGGTTGGTGAGGCCCAGCCATCAGCGCGCACGTGTTGGGGGAGGCAGTCTGACAACCTCGGCCCCAGATCCTGGCTGCAAGCCGCGCCACCCCCCCCCGCCCCCCGCCACACTTCCTAAGTGGTAAAGCCCACAGCTGATCTAGGCTCAAGTCCTGCTCCAACACTTAACACTCGTCTCTCTGAGCCAGTTTCCAGGTCCATAAAGAGAAAGGCTGGATAATACCGACCTCACATGGTTTTGAGGATTTCAATGACTACATGAGTATAAAGTGCTTAGAAAAACGCAGGTATTTGGACAGTGCTGTTAATGTTCTAATAATTAAGAGATATAATTGTTGCTGTTAAACACGGGGCCCGGGTCCAGCACACACAGTCCCCCCACGTGCCCCTCCACGCAATTCGGGGTCCGCACCCCAATCCAGGCTCCCCCCCACACATTTCAACCCCCATTGTCCGCCTCGCCCTTCCAAGGCCCCGCCCCCAGACGCGCTGCCACCAATCAGGTCTGGCCCCTCCCACCCCGTGAAGCGCCCGGCCCCAGCAAGTTCTTGGACACGCCCACTACCGCCTAGCCCCCGCCTCCAAGGCCCCGCCCCCACCACGAAGGGAGCTTTCCACCCAGCCCGGCCCGCCGAATGCTGGGGCGGCCCCGCCCCTCCTGAGGCCCCGCCCCTAACGGCCTCTCCCACCGCTCCGGGCCCCACCCCCTCTGTGCCCCAGCTCCGCCCCGGCTCATCCAGGGCCCCCAGGGCTCCCTGGGCCGCCCGCTCCGCACGGTCGCGCACCCCGGCCCGAAGCTGACTGAGCCTGGCCCACCCCGGCCTTCCCGGCTGCCTGACCCGCCGGGCCCCAAGCCCCGGGCTCCGGCCTGGGCCCAGCGGCCTGGAACGCAACCTCGGCCCGCCGGCCCGCCTGCCCGCCGCCTCGCCGCCGCGCCCTCGCCCGTCTGTGCCCCACCGGCCACACCTTTGAATAGGTAGTCGTACTCGTCGTCCCGGGTCCCCATTGTCCTGGTGCTTCCGGCGGGATCGGCGACTCCGCAGCCCCACCACAAACACCCGACGGGGGCGGAACCGGCGCCGCGCAGAGCGGCGGCCGGATGGCTAATCTGCGGCGGGTGGCGTAGCGACCGGCACCCAGGGCAGCCAATCAGAGGTGGAAGCAGAGTCCCAGGGGTGGGCGCCGCTAGGATCCGCCCTCCGCGCTCCTGGTCTCCTGGAGAAAGGCGGAAGGAATGCGGCCCTTTCTGAAGTGACAGCTGCGCCAGCCTATCAAAGGCGGGTTTAGGAAGGCGGGACGGAAGAAGGGAAGAATGAAACGGATTGACGGAGCGAGTAGCCAATGAGAGGCTTAATTCAGACCGTACCCGACTGCCTGAGGACCTGTCCGGGGAGGGAAATAGCGCTACGTCCAGGTGATGTTACGCTATGTAACGTCCCGATGACGTCATAGGTCTGTGCACGCTGCTCTGCCTCCCCGCCCCATAAATGACCCTGTCTGGGGGGCCTCTCCCCGAGGTCTTTTCCATTAGAGGTCACCTCTCCTCTCTCGGTTGCACTTTCCATCACTGTATTGGTGTCTCATTGCGATACCGTTCTGCATCAGTTTCCTTCATCTGTATAACAGGGAAGAAACCTCGTGGAATCTTTGGAAGATAACTAGATCTTGTCCCTAAACGCACACTAAATCAGCCGTCCACATTCTGTCTTTAAGTCTTTGATTAACAAATATTTATAAATCCTTACTGGGCGTCAGACTCTCCAACATGGTCTCCTCCCCTCGTCTGTCCACTTACCCTGTTTTATTCCACCCTCTCCCCCAGGACTTATCGCTACCTGACATTAAAGTATGTGTTTCTTTCTTGACCCATTAATCTGTTTCGTTTGTCTCCATCAACAGAACATCAGCCCCATGAGGGCAGGGACTGTGTGTGCCACAACCACTGCTGTGTCCCTGTGCTCAATAAATATCTGACCAGTGATGAACAACTTAGGCATGGAGCTCATGTGCTAGTTACAATAATTATTATTATTACTGCCTCCTGGACTTCATCGCTGGGATGTCCATCAGGCATCCCGACACTTGTTTGTCCTCTTTCCGCATATCCACTCTTCCTCCTGTGTCTCCATCCCCCACCCCCTCCATCATCAAAGCCACAAGTCAGGGGCTCCTCTCTCTTTCTCATTGTTTACCACCCTCTGCCCCTTCCCCTTATTGTGTCTCTTCTCCCTCCCAAATTTCTGACCACGTCTCACTCCCTCCACTGCCACCACCCTGATCCTGGCGCCCATCATCACTCCCTGTGACACCGAACCAAGTGGCCTCCCCTCCTGGTAAGTTAAATAAAACTACACCAGTGGAAGTTGTCTCACAAAGTAAAGTGTATTTGCAGCAAATAGGAGACCATGAAGAATCATTTCCAAAGTCAGGGCGTCTGGGAACCAAGGAAAGCAGGAACTTTTATTTGGTTGGGGAATGAATATTCAAAAGGGAGAGGCAGGTATTCGATTGCACAGGCTCAGTTGGAGAACATGCTTCCACATCATGAGGCCTAAGCTCCACCTGGAGAGATTTTTGCATTAAAAATAAGGCAAAGGTCGTGGGCGTAGCTCTTGTGGTGAGGCTTGGTCAGTTTCAGCATGGCTGGTGGTTATATCTCCCTTGAGTGCCTCCCTTGGTCAGTTTCAGGATGGCTGGTGGTTACATCTCCTTAATATACAAAAGGAAAAGAAACAACTTGGAAAAACAGTTAATTGCTGGGTCATCCTGGTGGCGCAGCCGGTAAGCGTGGGCGCTCCACTTCGAGGCCAGGTTCACAGGTTCAGATCCCAGGCGTGCACTGACGACGCACTGCTTGTCAAGCCATGCTGTGGCAGTGTCCCATATAAAGTAGAGGAAGATGGGCACGGATGTTGGCCCAGGGCTAATCTTCCTCAGCAAAAAAAAAAAAAAAAAACCAGTTAATTGCTTCCAAACCCACCTTTGACTTTCTCGAGGTCCGTAGTCAGTGACACCTGGACCTGTGCATTTCCCGCTCCCAGATCCCCCTGCTCTGCCCTCACTTCACAGTCTGTTCTTCCCACAGCAGTCAGAGGGGGGTTTTTAAAACATGTCAGGTTGTCTCGCTCCCCTGTTTAAAAATCTTTTAGTCCTTCCTTTAGGACGTCCATTTACTGAGCATCTATGAGGTCAGGCAGCACTCTAGGTGCTGGGGATGCAAAGTGCCAGCCCTCATGGAGCTGAGAGTCTCTTGGGAGCAGTCAGATAAGAAGCAAGTAAAAAACATGTGCAGGATAATTGCAGAATGGGAGGCATGCAATGAAGAGAATAACCTGGGTTATTCTCCTTAGCTCCTTAGCTAGTGGGAGATCGGAATTGGCCCCCTCAAAATATGTCTCTTCACCTTGATTATTTTCTCTGAAAGAAACTTTGACCTCACCCCTTTCCCACTAACTGCCTAAATGAATTTAAATCTGTGTATGGATAGAGTGGGAGGGTCCTTGCTAAGCCCATTCTTATCAAAGTTCTGTTGAAGGGAAATGTCCATTTGTAAAGATATCTCCCTCTCTGTACCAGGAAGAAGTGGGGATGACCTTATCTCTAGAAACTCTTATCAGTGCATACTCTTGTTTATTGTGCTTTCTGGTAATCTCCCATAGCTGACTCCCCACCCCCCCAACATCCTCCTTTGTCTACCTGAATATGCTATTTAAGGTGAAAACCTCCGCCATTTGTTGAGAAACTCAGTTTCCCTGGTTTCTCCCATGTGTACGTTATAAAGCTTTGTTGGATTTTCTCCTGCTATGCGGTCTCATGTCAATTTAATTTGTAGCCCAGCCAGAAAGGACCCAGAGTGGGTAAAGGATAGTCTTCCTCCCCTTCACTAGGAAGCCAGGGAAGGCATCCTGGAGGAGGTGGCATTTGCACTGAGTCCGCAGGAGGGGGAAGAGGTATTAGGAACAGCATTTCAGGCAGACACAAAAGCAAGTGAGAGAAAGAGCTTGATGTGTCTGAACAGCCAGAAGGTCATGGTGGCTGGAGAGCGGGGTCCAGGGGCCAGAAAAGAGATTAGGCGAAAAGGCAAGGCTGAAATCCAGACCAGGGAGGAGCCTCCCAGCCTTTGTCAGCAAACTCCTGGGCAGTTGCCTTGAGGCCCTGCACATTCCAGCACAGATCCCTTCCCCACCCGCCCTGCCGTTCCCCTCCCCAGCCTTCTGCCCCTCGCTGCAGCTAGGTGGGGCTGTGCGCTGGCTCCCCAGACAGGAGCTGCATTTCCCACCGAGGCCACTAGGCTTTGGCTCTCACAGTGACCTCTTTCTGGAATACCACCCTCCCTCCTCATCTTTGTAAAATTTTCTTCCTTTGAAAACTGACTCAAAAGCCACATCCACCGTGAAGTCTTTTCTCCTGTCTGGGTCATGCTCCCCGCCCCCACCCCGAGCATGGCTCATCATAACAGTATTAGTAAGGACGGCTAATGTTTATATTGTGAGCTCACCATGAGTGAGACACTGTTCTGAGCGCTTTTCACTTAATGCTCCAGGAAATCCTTGCAGCACCAGCAGAACAGAAGTGGGGGGTGGGGGGTGGGGGTGGGAGGGCAGGGTAGCAGAACCATCCCCATTTTGCAGATGCAGGAACTGAGGCCACAGAACTTTAGTGGCCTGTCCCCAGTGCCAAGAAGTTCATCACCTACACTCAGCCAGGGCCCCAGGGAAGCCATTGTGTCCCCAGCACCTTCCAGGAAGAGTCACGGAACAGGAAAAGCATGGAGGTTTTCCTCTAGTGCAAGAAGCCCCCACGACCTCTCCAAGGAACACTTACAAGAAATACTGGAAAGATAGGTTCTCCTATGAAAACAGCAGTTGGGGCTCAGGGCTTGGACAGATGCTGTTTTTCCCAAACATGTGTCCCGGAGACAAAGCATCACATTATTCCAGGCCATATGATATGGATGATTATTCTGGGCAGTGCATTAAATAACGTTGAACCACATGCTGAGAAAGTCTTACCTTTTTGCAATTCTTGAAATCCTTTATTATCCTCAAACAGAAAGGCTCACTCTCTTTTGCTCATATCTCTTGAACAATTTTCTAATGCTTATCTCCCTCTTTAAACAGAGCTCAGAAGCAGAGCCTTCAGAAAGCCACAAGATCTAGTTAGAATTTTCTTCCCCGCATTTTGTTGTGAAATTTTGGGGACTTTTAGAAAAATGGAAAGAATTGTAGAGAATACTCATATCCGCAACACCTAGAGTCCACTATTAATATTTTGCTTTATTGCATATCCATCTCTATCCACCCATCTATCATCCTATTTTTTGATGCATTTCAAAGAAAGTCGAAGATTTGGGGCGTCTCATGCACAGCATGGTGATTATAGTTAACAATACTGTATCGTATACTTGAGGGTTGCTAAGAGAGTAGATCTTCAATGTTCTCACTATGAAAAAGAAATGGTAATTCTGCGACGTGATGGAGGTGTTAGCTCCCTATGGCGGTCATCATTTTGCAATATATAAGTGTATCAAATCAACACTTTATACGCCTTAAACTTACACAATGTTATATGGCAATTATACCTCAATAAAGCTGGAAAAAAATTACGAATAAAACAAGGACGTTAGTCCACTTCACCTCTAAACACTTCAGCATGCATATCATTACCTAGAGTTCAAGGATCGTTTATGGCTGTTTTCTTAGTTTTTGTTTGGAAGGTGAAATTTACATGTAATAATATGCACAGATCTGAAATGTACATTCACCAAGACAAAGGCATATGCCAGAGTAACTCACCTCTGTGGAGGGAAAGTTGCCTCATGTCCCTTCCCAGTCAATTCCCATCCCACCCTTCCAGGGGCTGCCACTATTCAGGGTTTTTTGGTTTGTTTTTTTTTTTTCACCGTAGATCAGTTTTCTAGCTGGAATTTTAAAGCACTGGCATTGTTTTATTTTCATTGGCTTTAGTTTCACTAACTTATTTATGGCAGGGGATACTAGTTCTCCATGTGCAGTGGAGAGATGTTTACATTTTTAAAAACTGCGTAAGTCCCGGGGCCTAGGCGTGAGCTGCTTTACAGCTGCCATTGGTTTAATTATTAACAGCACACCCTCTTTCACTCTCAAAATTATGCCATCAATTATAGGTCACCCTATCTGTAAAGGGAGGGTTTTGAAGGTAAGCCTGGTGCAAGCAGGTATGTTTACATCCACTAAAGTATCCCAAATACTTAGTATGGAGCTTAGCTTGTAGTTGGTGCTCAATAAAAGTTGAATTTATGTACATATATATTTTTAAATGCCAATTTAAAGGAAAACTTATGCATACGTGGCAAAAAACGGGAAGAATTTACCCAAAACTCTACATGAATGTACATACACACTATAACTGCACTGTCTACTATGGCGGCTATTGGCCTCTGCGGCCACTGAGCCCTTGAAAAACGGCTGGTGCAAACTGAGATGTGCCGTAAGCATAAAATACACACTGGATTCCGAAGACTTAACAAAAAGCTGTGTCAACTATCTCATTAATAACTTTTACATAGATCACATGTTGAAACCAGTATTTTGGATATACTGGGTTCAATAAAATCCATTTCTGAGATTCATTTCACCCGTTTCTTTTTACTTGTTTACTTGTTTTGTTTTTTGTGTTTTCTTTCTTTTTCTTTTTACCTTTTTTTTAATGTGACCACTAGAAAAAGTAAAATTGGACGTGCAGCTCACGTTACATTTCTATCAGATGGCAGGACATTAAAAAGTCAATCGTGGGGCCAGCCCGGTGGTGTAGCAGTGAAGTTTGCACTCTCTGCTTCCGCAGCCCGGGGTTCACAGATTTGGATCCTAGGTGCAGACCTACACACCGCTCATCAAACAATGCTGTGTCAGTGTCTCACATACAAAATAGAAGATGGGCATAGATGTTATCTCTGGACCAATCTTCCCGACCAAAAAAAAATTTATCGTGATTCATATGCATAAGTACGGGCAGGAAGGGGTTCTCATTTTCTCTCTTACCTGCTTCCAGAAGGATTGAGTGAAGGTTTTGTTGTTTTGTAATTTTGAAAATAAAAACGAGAGAGATACACATCATGCAATGATAATTAAAGGACACTGAAATCAGTTGTCAGGTTGCAGGAATAAACAGTGTTGTCCTCAAGGGACCCGGGAGTGTTCATCCTCCACCCTGGGAACATGTTTATGTGGACTCTGAAACTGTCCACTTTTTCAAACTAACCAAAGGACAAAGAAGAACAAAATGTTCTGAAGCTGTTTTTATTCCAAGAATTCCGTGAGCTCCACCCAGACACGGCTGGCGCCAGCATGCCCCACAGCACCCACACATGACAGGACTATGGGGGTGCCCGGTGGCCACGGGAGCCATGGTCCCCCGGCCAGTCAATGTGACTGAATCCGCCATCAAGGGCCAGCCTGGCTGCTCCCAAGTGGTCCCTCTGCGTCTCCCAGTCCTCGGGCGGGCGAGGAGCAGGCCTCACGCCCCTCTGTCCATGCTTCTTGGGTCTGTGCCCTGCAGCCCTGCAGCTCTGTCCTTCTCAGAGGGCACTGCCTGCAGCCCCCCACTCAGAAAGGGGGCCTCTCCAGTCCTCGCTGCTTCTCTGTCCATGAGGCTCCAGACGGCGCCTGCCCACAGCCCCTGCCCAGGCAGGGAGTGGCCACGTGCTGGGCCAGGTTCAGAGTCAGTGTCCTCGAGGAGCCTGAGTCCAGGCCCCAGGGAGGAGACTAGGAGGCTGCTTCGGCCACTGTGGGCCGGATCAGCAGGGTGGTGGCCTGCAGCGGGTAGTAACGGCCCCGCCACGTCTTCCAGAAGATGCCCTTCTTGCGCTGCTGCCGCTGCCGAGGGATGGAGCGGAAGTACTGGCCGTTTAGGTTGGAGTGGCCGCAGGTGCCGAACCACCAGCCACCTGCCGGGGTCAGAGAGAAGGGAACATGGTCAGGCTGGGGTCCTTGGGCCTCTACTGGGGCTGGGATGGGGATGAGGCTGGGCGTGGGACTTTAAATGCTTTAGATGGGAGGATTTTGGCGGTGATTGTCAAACTGTGTTCCAAGGAACCCCAGGTTGTGACAAAGGAACCTCAGGGTGAGCTCTGGGTCCCCCCTTCCCGGTAACCGCAGCTTTCACGTCTGTACCCACAGCAAGTTACTTCTCTGCACTTGACACACAGGAAACACTTATTAAAGACTTTCTCTGATTGTCATCCATTTCATCAATTTATATTAGGTTGAACCATATGAAATTACGAGTATCCCATCATTTTCTGACCCAACAAAAGGCAGTTTCAAACCTTGACCTGCAAGTTTTTTTTTTTTCTTTTGTTTGCTGAGGAAGATTCACCCTGAGCTAACATCTGCTGACAATCGTCATTTTTTTTTGCTTGAGGAAGATTAGCCCTGAACTAACTGTGCCAATCCTCCTCTATTTTGTACGTGGGTCACTGCCACAGCATGGCTGATGAATGGTGTAGGTCTGCACCCAGAATTCAAACCCGCAAACCTGTGCCACTGAAGCGGAGCAGACCGACCTTAACCACTACACCACTCGGCAGGCCCTTGGCCTCCAATTTCATTAGCACAAGATGGGGTTCGTCTTGGTGGCTTTGGACACACCAGCCACCATCCCACAAACGTCATCTCATTGAATTTTCATAATAATCCTATGGAGTGGGCACTGTGGTTATTGTACCCCATTTAAAGACAGGAAAACTGAAGGTGAGAGAGGTTAAGTCAGTTGCCCAAGGACACACAGCAAACAGGGAGACGAGGGAGCAGGAAACAGATAGAATCTGGGATTGAAGCCAGGGCAAGGAAGCAGGGAGGGGAGGCCTGGGCCATGTAGCACAGGGCAGGACAGGGAGGGGCAGAGCTGGCTCACCAGAAAGGCTCCTGGCACAGTTCTTGTCCCTGCGGAGGTCGTGGTCCTGGTCCCAAGTGGAAAAGGGCAGGGAGAGGCCGCTGGGCGCGACAGTGGTGGCGCCCAGTTTACTGGCCACGGGTGCGGTGAGCTGCAGGCTATAGGCTGTGTCCTCGCCACCCAGGTGGATGGGGAACTGCAGGGACTCGGCGTTGCCCTCCCAATCCTGCAGCTGCACCGCCAGGCGGCTGCCGCGGTCCCCCACGATGCGATGCACCTTCTCCAGGCCCAGCCAGAACTCACCTGCAGCGGAGAGGTGGATCGGTGAGACGGACCCACCTCCACGGCCCCTCCTCCCCCTGTGCCTCTGGCCCCCTGGCAACACCCACCTTGGGGGTCTCCGAAGCCACCCTTGTAGGCTTCCCAGGGCCGGTTAAAGTCCACGGAGCCGTCCTGGCGCCTCTGGATTACAGTCCAGCCTCCGTCTGCCCAGAGAAGTCTGAGGTCACCAAGAGGACTCTTCCCACAGCACACCCTGACTCCCCCATCTGGCTCCCAAACCCCAAACCGCCTCCAAACCAAGGGAGGGCAACGCTCCTCTCATGCCTTCCCGCAGGACTGGAGGAAGGTGGCCAAAGGGAAAAATGCTGTGGGCTGGCGCAGGCAGGGGGCTCAGCCTGGATCTTTGTCCCAAGGAAGCAGGGAAGGAGGGAGGGGGGAGACAGGGAGGGAGGGGAGTGGGCTGCATTTGACAGAAAGACAACGGGCCCAGGATCTTCGCGGCACGCCGGTGGCCAGCACATCCCACCTGAGGTCATCTTGCAGTTAACCAGGAACGGCGGGGACCCCTGAGGCTGGATCTGGAACAGTCCACTCTGCCGCTCTCCCTCTTCGAATAGCTCCTGGCAGTCCCTGGGCAGCCCTGCAGGGCAGACAAACGGGGGTGGGTGGGATTGAAGCAGAAAGCAGTCCCCGGGGGTCTCAGGAAACGAGCATGTCTGGGGGCTGGACAGCGGGTGGCAGGGACATGAGAGGACCATCCTGAGCTCATGACACCCCCCCCTCGACTCCACCTGCCGAAGCCTTCCACGGCTCCCCAAGGCCTTCCTCAGCATGACCTACAAGGCACCCCAGTGCCAGCCCCTGCACCCAACCTCCCTCCTCCCACACTGCATGCCCACACCGCCTTCCTTGTACCACATCTCCTGCCCCAGGGACTTTGCACACGCCAGTCTCTCTGCCTGGGACCCTCCTCCCTCATGACTTTCCCTGCCTTATTCTAAAGGTCTCAGCTTCTGGAAGGGATGCCTTCCCAGACGCCCAGACCAGGCCAGACTTCCCAAAAGGGGCATTGAGAACTTCCCACTCGCCAACACCGGGGTCATCTGTGGTCTCTCCCCCATGCCCCCACTGAAGAGCGCTCCATGGGGCCAGGGACAAGGAGCGGCTCTTTGCCCACGCTCTGGCACCAGTGCCCAGGCTGAGCCTAGCCCTCAGCAGGTGTTTAATAAATTAGACTCGATGAATAAATGATTGAAGGAGCTGGATCAGAGGAGGCAAGGCAGCTGAGCAGGAAGGGCTCCGCTTTGTCCAGCGGGGGATGCGGATGGGGCCTGGACAGGGCTGGGGGGCCCGGATGGGGCTGCCTAGGGTTCCAGGTATCAGAGGGGGCGGGGAAGGATTGAAGAGTGAAGGAGGAAGGAGGGAGGAGGGAGGGATGATTAGGGCGCGTCTGGAGGCTTGGAAAGTGCCCGCCCCCAGTCCAGCCGGGAAAGTAGGGGAAAGGTCGCCGGGGGGAGGGGAGGAGGGGGTCCGCCCTGCGAGGGCGAAGGCGGGGTCGGGCCCTGAGCGACTGCAGACACTTTCCCCCATTCTCCTCTCTTCCAACCAAGACAGGCACCGGGCCAGACCGACAATGTGGCTTCCATTAGCACCAACTGTTTGTCCCTCCAGCTCTGAACTTTCCCCTACTTGGCAGGGCTGCGCCCGGAGCCGGGGAGTCCCCGGACCTACATGCCCCCCCCCCCACACTCCTTCGCCACATTCCGGGCCGGACCTAAGCCTGCTGGCCCCGCCCACCAGCCCCTCAGCCCGGGAGGGGGGTGTGGGAGGGTGCGATGGACCCTTGGTGGCCTGGGGGGAGCCCTCGAGCCTAGAGGGCTGGAAGCCAGTAACCAGCCCGAGGATGTGGGGGGATCCGAACTTTCACCCAGTTGGCTGCAGCCGCAGATGCCTGGCTGAGTGACGGGGTAGGAGGACTCCAGGGAAGCCAGCCGGGTCTGGGGCGGGGTGGGGGGGGGACTTAGGATGGGACAGAGCCTTGGGGAGCTGGGAGCCTGTGCCAGGCACAGACACGCTGCCGTTGGAGATTTGGGGCGATGTGGGGCATACACAATAAAGGACCCAGAACTCATGATGGTGGCAAAGGTTCACGCTTTTGGGGGCTGGGGTGGGGTGAGGGACCAGGTGTGCGGGTCAGGAGCCCTGTATTTGTAAGAGATGCAAGACTGAATGGTTTGTCTGGCCCCAGGGAGATGGGGGTTCCCTGCCCTAGCCACCCCCACCCCAGATCCACACTAGAAGAGACCCTGGGAGGCCTAAACCTCAGAACCCCCCTCCAGGCAGCCGTTCTCCCCACCCAGTAAGGACTCCAGGCTCCCCAAGTGGCACCCTTTTGTTTCCTTAGCGGCCTTCTAGAAGGTTCCAACCTGCAGGAAGGTGTCCCTCAGCTGCACTGCCCCTTTCCCCACACCCCTGCAGCTCAAGTTCCTCTTGGACTCTGTTTCCCACCCCCTGCTCCAGGTAGTGGCCCATGAGGCTATGAGGAAAGCCCACTGGCACCCAGGAAGAAGGGTGGGGTGGCCGAGCTGGGCAGGGTCGGGGCTGAGATGGAAGGTGCCCCGTCAGCCCTTCACCAGAGCCCACAGGGCCCCAAGGCCAGGACCTCTTTCCTTTTCAGTAAAGTGGACCTGACAAGGAGGGGGACGAGAACGGCAAATGTATGCGTGTGTGGAGGGGAGAGGTACCATAAGACAGTGAAGGGCCGGACACTCACTGTGCAGGCGGCTGATGTTGTGAGCCGGGCCAGCAAGCTGGGCCGTCTTGGGTAGCCTCTTTCTCCTAGCAGACTTGGCTCCCCCACGGCCCAAGTGCATGGGGGCCAGGAGGTCCACCTGGGACAGGACGGGAGGAGGGGGTCAGGTCTGGCTGGCTCAGGCTGCCCAACCTGGCCGGCTCCACGTCCAGACCCACAGGTCTGGCTGCCACCTCCCTCCCCTCCTGGAGCAAGCATCGCGCACTTGGCTCTGCAGATTCTGGATTCTCAGGCGCTGCTTCTCCAGGTGCCGCTGCTGCTGGGTCACCTTCTGGAAGAGCTGCTCGATCCTGCTGTTCTGAGCCTTGAGCTGCGTCTGGGGAGGGCGTGAAACCGTGGTGAGGACCCAGCATTCTGCCACCAACCTCTCCATTCACCCACCCGTCGATCCTTTGAGGCCGGAGCAGGAGCGCTCAGGGAGCCTCGGATGCGACCCCTCGCGTCAGACCCATAGGAGCGCACGTACCTGCAGGCTGCCGAGGCTCTCAGGGGCGGCCTCGCCGCTGGGGACCAGACTCGCAGGCGCGTGTAGGGGCGCGGTGGACACCCCCGACTCCTTGCAAGCGGCCCCGCAAGCGCCCAGGCGTCGCTCCAGCGCGTCCAGCTGCCCACGGGTGCGCTCCACGTGCTCGCGGAGCCCGTGGCCGAGCTGCAGAAGCCCGTGCGCCAGCACGTTCACCTCGTCCCAGGACGCGAAGCGCGGCGGCTCGGACGGCGCCGCGCGGCCCTGCGCGCTCAGCAGCCCCGCGGTGGCGGCGCACAGCACCAGGGCTGCTCCGGCCGTCGGCGCACAGTGCATCCTTCCGGGTGACCTAGGCGCGGGGACGCGGGGGCTCGAGATGCGAGGGCTGGAGACACCGGGGCCCTGGCGGGGACTCGCTCGCGTGCAGAAGGCACAGGGAAAACTCGGATCACGGCCACCGGCCCTCTGAGCTTTTGGTGTCCCCGCGACGCCCCGTTTTATAAGCCGGGTGCGGGAGTGGGAGGGGGAGCCTGGGAGGCGGGGCGTGGGGAGTGCCGGGGGCGGGGCGTGCGGCCGGGGGTGGGGTTCTGGTCCTGGAAGCCGGTTAGTTATGGGGGGTTGGGGGCGCCCTGGAGGTGCAAAACTGTAGCTCCTCTCACCAGGCCTTGACATGCGTTCTCTGCTGACTGTGGGAGACTTGACCCTTTTTCTCGCCGTGGTCCCCTTCCCAGCGCCGGAATTCCGAGCCCCCCACTCAGTGGGGGAAAGGACGCTGGCCTTGGCGGGGCCAGGCGGGCGGTTGACATTCCTGACCCCCCCCCCAAGTCAAAAGCTGGGAGAGAGGGCGGGCAGAGAGGAATAAGAAAGGGCCCCGGTGCGCTGAGTCCAGCAGGGCCAGGCGGGGAGCCCGCGACGCCTCAAACATCCCCGCCTCCAGGAGGCTTCCCGGAGAGCGTCCCAGGACCAGGGTGGACCCACCGGGAGACGTCTCGGGCTCCCACGCTCCTTCCGGCTCAAGGCTTCGTCACTGCAGATGTGTTTGTGGATTTCGTTAACATCCCTCATCCCACCCCCCACAACTGAGTGGTCTGTCTTGTTCAGTCTCCAGCTGGAGCCTCACTCTGTCCTCAGCGTCTGCGGTGTCTGAGTCTTTGCCTGTAGCAAAGCAGGAACCTCGGAACGGGAAGAGGGGCTACATGGACGGAAGGCCCTCCTTCCTTCCTTCATTCATTCAACGAACAGTCCTCTGTTCTCCTCTATGGAGTTCCCAGGCTGGTGGAGAGACCCCAACTCTCTGAGCCTGGATAGGGCAGCGTTGAGACAAAGGGAGAACTGAGTGAGGCTATGGGGCTGGACCACGTTCATTCCACAAGGTTAAGCATTCATTCAACAAACTTTTGCTCAAGTCCACCTCCTCCGTCCCCACCCACTCCCCTGTACCCTGTTAGGAAATTGAGGCTGGCATAGACAACCCTCCTGCCAGGAAGAACCCATGGCAGGTTGGCTCAGAGCTCGGGCGAGAAAAACAGAGTTGACTCAGCAGGGCTCAGAGCCAGTGGAGCCTCTGGAATCTGAAACTTAACGCCCCAGGGCTGACGTGCAGGTCACCACTCATACACTCGGCCAGGCCAGATGCCAGGATGGCAGATCCCAGCAGCAGTGGCAGGCAGAAGGGAAGGGCAGAGAGGAAAACTTTGGCAAGGAGTAGATCCGGACAGCCGCCATCTGTCCTGGCAGCTGGCCTGTGCAGCCCCCGTCCCCCCCTGGCTTTTTGCCCTGGGAGAAGTGATCAATTCCTTTCCCAACCTGATGGCCTTTTTATGAGCCACATTTCAGAGCTTCTTCCTCTGTGCCGTGTTTCAGAGGGCACAAAACACGCCAAAGGCTCTTAGAGGCACCTGCTATGAACAAGCTACAAAGAATGTGTGCAGGGGCTGTGTCCAGCTGGCTCTGGATTTTATCCTAAAAACTGCTCTGTGGAGCATGCCCCCTGACCCAGCAGTGACACAGTCACCCTGATCAATTGTTTATTGAGCACCTACTGTGTGCCAGTTACTGTGCTGGGGCCCTAATGGTGGGCAAGACATCCCCCCTCCTACAGTAGGCTACTCTGGTCAAAGTAATGGCATTAGAAGGGTGACATGTGGGCTGGCCTCTCTCATCAGAAAAGAAAGCAATGAAATTGACTTCTTTTTCCCTGTCAATGCCCTGCCTCTGGGAGATTTCAACCTGGGGCAGGACACGGTCTCATCAACAGTGTCTTTCCATCTGTGTCTCTAGGATCTAGGTTACTGGGGGCCCCTCAGTTCCTCTTTACTAATCTCCAATAATTGGTGGCTTTGCTGGGTGGCATGGGAGGAGCTGATCTGTCCGTGGAGGGGCTGCTGATAATAAAAATAGCAGCAAACACCTACTGTGCACTTCATATATGCCAGGTGTTGTTCTAAAGTGATTATATATTCATTTAATCCTAATGGCAACTCCAAATGAGGTAGGTACTGCTATTATTCTATTTTATGGATGAGGACACAAGGAAAGAGAGGTTAAGTACTTGTCCAAGGTCTCCCGGCTATCTGGGCAGAGCTGGGATTTAAAACCAGGCTAGCTGACCCACAACTGTGTTCCTAGCAGCCCTGATATGCTGCCTTTATTCAAAATAACTCAATGATCTTTGCCTCCTGATAATCACACCCTTATGTGGTTCCCCCCATCGTATAACTGAGAGCAGATTGTTGAAATGATGGTGTATGTGACCTCTGAGGTTAGGTCATAAAAAACATGTAGCTTCTGCCTTGTTCTGGATCAGATCACTTGCTCCGGGAGAAGCCGGCTGCCATGTTGTGAGGACATTCAAGCAGCCTTTTGGGGAGATCCACGTGGCGATGAACTGATGCCCCCACCCAACGACCAACATCAGCTTGTCAGCCACATGAGGGAGCCTTCTTGGAAGCACATCCTCCAGCCCCGGTCAAACTTTTGGATGAGGCAGCCTCAGCTGACACCTCTCAGCAGCCTCATGAGACCCCAACCCAGAACCACCCAGCTAAGCTGTTCCCACACTCCTGGCCCATAGGAACTATGCAATAATAAACATGTATTGTTGTTCTAAGCCACTTGTTATGCAACTAACACAATAGATACCTAATACGGTAGCCACCACTTGCATAGCACCCACTCTGTGCTGGCGCTATTTAAATATTTTACATATATTCATAAGGTTGGCACAGGATTGTTTTGTTTGTTTTATTTGTGAGGAAGATCAGCCCTGAGCTAACATCCATGCCAATCCTCCTCTTTTTGCTGAGGAAGACGGGCTCTGAGCTAACATCTATTGCCAATCCTCCTCCTTTTTCTCCCCAAAGCCCCAGTAGATAGTTGTATGTCATAGTTGCACATCCTTCTAGTTGCTGTATGTGGGACGGGGCCTCAGCATGGCCGGAGAAGCGGTGCGTCGGTGCGCGCCTGGGATCCGAACCCGGGCCGCCAGCAACAGAGCGCACGCACTCAACTGCTAAGCCACGGGGCCGGCCCGCATCAGGAGATTTCTAATGGAAATCTAGATTTTCGGCTTCTCTTGCAAAATTGGAAGGTCCAGCAGGAGTGGTCTGCAGTCCTGCTTGTTTGCAATGGGCCAGAGCGGAGGGGGAGCTGCCCCTTTGTCTGAGGCAAGCTGTGCTATGCCATCACTGCTCTGCTCTGCTCTTGCAGATTCCTTATGCCTCTGGTTGTTGCCCTCGGGCTGGTGTTCTTTTGTTGTGCCAGCCTCAGAGCTGCTAAAAGGGGCTTCTATTCTGACACTGCACTTTATAGGGTGCACCCCTCACCAGGGGAGGATTTGTGGGTGTGGGAGCCCACACGTTCCCTGCTAGATCATGGGTACAGAGTTTCCATTTGGGGTGAGAAAAAGTTCTGGAACTAGATAGTGGTGATGGTGTATGATATCATGAATGTATTTAACGCCACTGAATTTTATACTTTAAAATGGTTAATATGGTCCACTTTTTGTTATATGTATTTTACCACAATAAAAAAATCTAACAGGGGACCGGTCCCATGGCTTAGTGGTTGAGTGTGTGCCCTCCGCTACTGGCAGCCCGGGTTCAGATCCTGGGCGCGCACCGACGCACGGCTTGTCCGGCCATGCTGAGGCCACGTCCCACATACAGCAACTGGAAGGATGTGCAACTATGACATCCAACTATCTGCTGGGGCTTTGGGGAGAGAAAGGGGAAAAAGAGGAGGAGGATTGACAATAGATGTTGGCTTGGGGCTGGTCTTCCTCAGTAAAAAGAGGAGGATTGGCATGGATGTTAGCTCAGGGCTGAACTTCCTCACACACACAAAAAAAGAAATCTAACAAAAAAGTCTTGGTAAAGCAAAAAAGAACTAATACATTTGAACCTGGCCTTCCATATTGTTTGGAAGGTATATTTAATAAAGCAGGAGGATAGAACATATTTTATTATTTAACAGGGGTTAGTCATTGCATTGGTTTTCTATTGCTGCATAACAAACATTCCCAAAACTTTGTGGTTCAAAGCCACATCCAGTGGACTCAGCTGGGCAGTTTTTTCCCCTAGGGTCAGCCGTGCAACTGCAGTCTCCTGGAACTCAACTGGGGATGGGTGGGCCAGGGTAGAATTTAGATGTCTAGTGGCTGGCTGGGGCTGTCAGCTGGGATCCCTCGGTGCTCCTTTCTGTGTCGTCTCCAGCGGGATGGCCTGAGTTTCTTATATGGTGATGGCTCTTTCAAGAGGACCAGACCCAAGACCCAAGATGCATTAAGCCTCTGCTTGTGTCACATTGGCTGATGTCCCAATGGCCGAAGCTACACAAGAGCATAGACATCATTAGGTGCAAAGCATTGGGGGCTATTCATGAACAGCCTGTCACAGTTAGCTTGATTTAGGACTTTAAATATTTGGACAGATAGCCCTGCAAATATGGGTGTGGGCTTCTCTATTGCCCCAGGGACTCAGTGCAAATCAGGATCCTGCCATAGCCCTCAAGGAGATCCCGGTCCCGGGGGTCAGACCCAGCACAGACTCACATCATGCATTCCGCAAATGTTGCTTAAGCACCTACTGTGTGCCAGGCCCTATGCTATACCCTGGGGATACAGCCCTGAGCAGGTAGACACAGTCCTGTCTTCAAGAACTCACTGGCGAGACAAGGGTGCTGGGATGAATTATCTACGTGGAGTTGAGCTGCATTAAGACGATGTCAAGGGACATTTTGTAGACATTTAATTAAACGTTTATCAACTTTAGTATTGCAGTTTTTTTTCCTTTCCAAATATGCGAGAAGATGTGCTTTGTTTTCACGTCTCAAATGTTTTTGTAGGGGCTTCAAAAGGGCTTACACTGTAGACTCCTTGTGGAAAAGCTTGCTCCAGGGACACAGTCCGTGTAAGCCTGCGACTTCTTTCTTTCTTTTTCTTATTTTTAATTTCGAAATAATTTCAATTTACAGAAATATTACAAGAAGAACACAAAGACCTCATATATACTCTTCATAGAGATTCACCAAGTGTCAACTTGGTTCTTAGCTTTATCATTCTCTCTCTCTCTACATATATATAACATGCATATATATATTACACGCATATATAGAAAGAGACATAGATGTAATATACACACAAATATATAGACATATACATGTATATATAGCATATACAAATATATTGAGAGAGATATATATATCAAACATTATGAAGAGAGACGTATAATACACACATTTACATGTAGAGAGAGATATATAGTACACACAGAGACATATATAATACACATATATGCGAAAATATATATAACACACACAGACACATATAGTACACATATATATAGAAATATATAATACACACAAGGCATATATAATACACATATATACAGAAATATGTATAACACACACAGAGACATACATAATACACATATATACAGAGATATATATAATACACACAGAGACATATAAAATACACATATATGCATAAATATATATAATACACACAGACATATATAATACTCATATATACAGAAATACATATAACACACACAGAGACATATATAATACACATATATACAGAAATATATATAACACATGCAGAGACATACATAATACACATATATAGGAATATATATAATACACACAGAGACATATAATACACATATACAGAAATGTATATAACACACACATATATGTAGAGGCATATTAATACTCACACATAGAGAGAGACATATATATAATATATACAAATTCCATATATATATGAAAAGAGCCACATTTATGTGTGGAGAGACACACATATATCGATACATACATATAATATATACACACATATATCATACAGATATATATATACACACATATGTATAAAATACACACACACACAGAACAAGTGATAATAACACACACACGCGCACATTATTTTCCCGAAGCATTCGAGGGTGTGCTGCAGACGTGATGTGTGCCTCTGCCTTTAAGAAGAAGGACGTCCTCTTATGTAACCACAGTCCAGTTAGCAACTCCAGGGACTTCGGCCCTGACATAACACAGTTATCTAATCTACAGTCCACACTCCAGTTTCATCAGCTGTGCCCATCGTGTCCTTTACAGCTGTGTTTTTCGCTGTCGGGATCCCATCCAGGACCATGAGTTGTGTTTTTTTGTGTGTGTGTGAGGAAGGTCAGCCCTGAGCTAACATCTGTTGCCAATCCTCCTCTTTTTGCTGAGGAAGACTGGCCCTGGGCTAACTTCTGTGCCCATCTTCCTCTACTTTTTTTTTTTTTTTATGTGGGACACTGCCACAGCAAGGCCCGACAAGCGGTGTGTCTGTGCGCCCCCGGGATCTGAACCTGGGCTGCCAGCAGCGGAGTGCGCGCACTTAACTGCTACACCTACCTGGGGCCGACCCTACGGGTTGTGTTTTGATGCTGTGCCTCTTCAGTCCCCCTGAATCTGAACCCGTTCCTCAGTCCTTCTTTGCCCTTTACCACATCGACATTTTTGAAGCGTACCCAGCAGTTATTTGCAGAATGTCCCTCGTGTTGCGTTTGCCTGATGTTTCCTCCGGGTTGTGCATTTTGGGGCAGTGATGCTGCGTCGTTCTGCGTGCATGGTATCAGGAGGCGTGTGACGCCTGTCTGTCCTTCTTAGCACCATTAATTGTGATTATTTTAGCCACCTGACTTTAGCACTGGATGATCAGGGCTGTAATGAGGGAAGCACAGGGACCTAGAAGAGCCCAGAGAAGGGACCCATTGCATCACCCCAACAGTAAGGCTTCCTGGAGCAGGGGCCCTGCGGCTGAGGGAGACTAGATTATCCAGACCAAGCGGGTAAGGAATGGGTAATCCAGGTTGAGGGAAGAGCCTGGAAAATGCACTAACTGCTGGGACCTGTGCCTGATGCTTTCCAAATTAGCCCAGAGGAGCACTGGGGCCATGCATGCGGATATCCCAGGAGAGGCTGTCGGGCTTCTGTCCAGGGAGTGGCCCCCAACACCCCTGGTCGCTGAGTACACCCTTTCCTGCAAGCCTTCGGTCACAGCCGGGGTATCAGGAAAGGTCAGATTTTGGGTGGGGGCCTCAGAGGCTCAGAGCAGAGAGGATGACTCAGGTTCTGGTCTGGGACCTCAGGAAGGAATGGAGTGGCCTCTGTCCGAGACGCCCTCCCCCTCTCCATCCCGCCTCAAAGTCCCGCCTGGGAGCTTGTGTGTGTGTGAGCCTGGCAGCCTTTGCTCCCCAGGGTGCAAGTCCTGAACTCACTAAGGAAACAATAATAAGCATAACTGTGCACATCTATGTAGCACTCACCTTTCTTCCATCAGGTGTGTGCAGAGGCCATCTCGTGTCATCCTCAGATCAGCCCTGGAAGGGACAGCACTCCTCTCCCCGTTGGACTGATGGGGAAACCGAGGTTCTGAGATGCTCAGACACTTGGCTAAAGTCACACAGCTTGGAAGAGCCAAGATTTGAACCTAGTTCTCTCCAGTTCCAAACCACTGAACCATTTTTGGTTTTTAAATCTTGTCTTTTTTTTTTTGTAATTGATTGTTTTGAATGGGTACATGGCACGAAACCCAAAAACTCTAAAAAGCATAGCTGGAGAAGTCTCCCTTCCCTAATCACGTGTCCACACAAAACTTTGTTCAAGAATGTTCAGAGGCCGGCCTAGTGGCCCTAGAGTTAAGTTCTTATGCTCCGCTTTGGTGGCCCGGGATTCACAGTTTTGGATCCTGGATGCGGACCTACACACCACTTATCAAGCCATGCTGTGGTGGCATCCCATATATAAAGTAGAGGAAGATGGGCATGGATGTTAGCCTAGGGCCAATCTTTTTCAGCAAAAAAAGGAGGATTGGCATGGATGTCAGCTCAGGGCTAATCTTTCTCACCAAAAAAAAAAAAAAAAAGTATGTTCATCTAGATTTATTCGTAATTACCTTTGAGGTTTTTTTTGTGTTTAAACATTGTCATTTTATTTTATTTTATTTATTTTTTTTGCTGAGGAAGATTCACCCTGAGCTAACATCTGTGCCAATCTTCCTCTATTTTGTATGTGGGTCGCTGCCACAGCATGGCTGACGAGTGGTGTAGGTCCGCACCCCGGGAACCGAACCTGGGCCACCAAAGTGAGGCATGCCAAACTTAACTACTAGGCTATGGGGCTGGCCCTAAACATTGTCATTTTAAAAACTGTGATAGACTGAATGTTTATGTCCCCCCAAAATTCATCTGTTGAAGCCCTATCCTGCCATGTGATAGTATTTGGAGGTGGGGCCTTTGGGAGGTAATTAGGTCCTGAGGGTGTGGCCCCCATGATGGGACTGGTGCGCTTACAAAAAGAGACGGGAGAGAGCTTGCTCTCTTGCTCTCTGTCATGTGGGGACGCAGCGATAAGTTGGCCGTCTGCAAGCCGGGAAGAGAATTCTCACCGGGAACCGAATCTGCCCGCACTTTGATCTTGGGCTTTCCAGCCTCCAGAACGGTGAGAAATAATCTTTTGTTTTTCAAACCACCCAGCCTGTGGTATTTTGTAATAGCAGTCCAAGCCAACTAACACAAAAATGGTGGGGGGAAATTTTAGCAGCGTGTTGAAGTCTAACTGACAGACCACAATCTACATATATTTCAAGCGTGCAATTTAGTCAACTGTATACACCTGTGTAACTGCTACCAGAATCAAGATAATGGACATAACTATTATGCCCCAAGGCTTCCTTGTGTCTCTTTGGGATCCCTCCCACTGCCTCCTCCTGCTATGACCTCCTTTCTGTCACTACAGAGTAGCCTGCATTTTCTAGAATTTTCTATCAGTGGAATCACATAGAATGTACCCTTTTTTGTCTGGCTCCTTTCACTCAGCCCGATTACTTTGTGATTCATCTCTGTTGGAGTGTGTATCAATGGTATATTTATTTTTGTTCCTGATATGGATAAACCATGGTTTCTTTATCCATTTATCTGTTGAAGGACATTTGGGTTGTTTCCAGTCTTTGGTTAGGACAAAGAAATAAAGCTACCGTGGACATTCACATACAGATTTTTGATTGAATAATGCTTTCATTTCTCTTGCGGGAATTTTTTTTTTAATTGAAATCTTAATTTTTTTTTCGTGAGGAAGATTAGTCCTGAGCTAACACCTGTTGCCAATCCTCCTCTTTTTGCTGAGGAAGACTGGCCTTGAGCTAACATCCGTGCCCATCTTCCTCTACTTTATGTGGGACGCCGCCACAGCGTGGCTCGATGAGCAGTGCATAGGTCTGCACCCGGGGTTCCGAAACTGCAAATGCCGGGCTGCCAGAATCGGGGCGCACAAACTTAACCACTACGTCACTGGGCCAGCCCCTAATTTTAAATTTTAATTTCCATCTCCTTGGCACTCCTGTCCCTTGTCTGCCCAGTTCCCCCACACACCCACATCCATTGTCAATGGTTCCTTCTCTGTCTTTCTTACACTAATTTATAGAGATATAAGTAATACACCCCCCTCTTTTTACACAGGAGATAGCATATTACATGCGATGTTTTGCATCTTTTTTCATTTGACGTGGATCTCAGAGCTCTTCTCAGCCCATAGAAGCTTCCTCGTTTTTCATAGCTGTATAGTATTCCATTTTATGTTGGTACTCTAATTTATTTAACCAGGTCCCTATTAGGGATTGTCCCTAATCTTTGGCTACAACAAACAATACAGTGCTGAATAATCTTGCAGGTTGTCATATTGTACCTGTGCAATTATACCTGGAGGGTGAATTTCCCAAAGTAGAATTACTGGGTCAAAGGGGACGTATATTTGCAATTTGATGAATGTTACTCCATTGCCCTCCATGGAGCTGAGCAATATACACTGGCACCCACAATGTACGAAAGCACTATTTTCCCTCAGCATTGCCAATAAAGTGTTTTATTGGGTTTTTGCCAATCTGATAAGTGGAAAATGGCATCTCATATAGTTTTTTTTGCATCTGTCTCAGTACGAGTATCCTTTTAACTCTTTGATCGCCCTTTGTATTTCCTTTGTCTTTTGTTTGAAATTGGTATGTTCTTTTTCTTATTGATTCCTAGAAGCTCTTTGTTAGGCAGATTAAGTCTTTGTGATATGAATTGCAAACTTTTTGTGTGTGTGTGTGTGTGAGGAAGATTAGATCCGAGCTAACACCTGATGCCAATCCTCCTCTTTTTTTTTGCTGAGGGAGACTGGCCCTGAGCTAACATCTGTGCCCATCTTCCTCCACTTTACATGGCACGCCACCACAGCATGGCTTGACAAGCAGTGCGTTGGTGTGCACCCAGGACCCAAACCTGCAAACCTTGGGCCTCCGAAGCGGAGTGCGTGCACTTAACCACTACGCCACCGGGCCGGCCCCTGCAAACTTTTTTTTTTCCATTTGTCATTTGCCTCTGACTCACGTTTGACTTTTTTTTTTGCCATCCAGAAATTGTAGGGGGGGGTGTGTGTGTGTGAGAGAGAGCAAACTTATCAAATTCTTATGGCTTCTGGGTTTTAAGTCACAGAAAGTCCTTCCTCATTGCAAGATTGTAAAGGGATTCTCCCATTTTTCCTTTGCAGAACATTTCTGGTTTTATTTTCCTGCTTAATCATTTGATTCAAATCACAACGTCTTTGTGAACCAGTACAACATCTCCCTAGCCAATGACTTGTTACACTAATGACTAACACTCGGGGAACAACCAAAGTGTTACAACATTAGGGAACAGCCGTGCAGTGCAACACACTTACAAATTGCAAACTATTTTAAGGAAGTGACTATACTTCCTTATGTTATGTTATGTTATGTTAAATGTTAAATGAGTATGTTAATGAGAAATCCAGAAATCCAAACTCTGTAGCCAGGGGCATTCCAATGTTTCTTTTCAAATGTGTTTCTGAGAAAAGGAGCTGGTGAGAGACACATACATGGGTGAATAATCTTAGGCAGTGTGTCTGTGGGCACATTCATTCATTCAGACATTTGTTGATGCTCGAATAACGAGAGAGGCAGTGACGCATCTCTTCATGGAAGTACACATCTCCACTGACCAAGTTGCCTTGATGACAAGTCAAACCTCAATCTGAAAAAAGGCCTAGAATGTTCCATGTCCAAAAAAATGTCCAAAATAGCTATGAGTCACCTGTGGCTATCAAATACTAGAAATGTAGCCAGTCCTAATTGAGATGTGCTATAGATGTAAACTACACACCAGATTTTGAAGATTCGGTTAAAATTCAAAGACTCAGTTAAAAAAAGAAGAAAAGAGGGGCTGGCCCATAGGGTCGTGGTTAAGGTTCGGCACGCTCCACTTCGGCGGCCCGGGGTTCACAGCTTCAGATCCTGGTCTCGGACCTACACCACACGTTAGCCATGCTGTGGCGGTGACCCACATACAAAATAGAGGAAGATGGGCACGGATGTTAGCTCAGGGCGAATCTTCCTTAAGTAAAAAAAGGAAGATTGGCAACAGATGTTAGCTCAGGGCCAATCTTCCTCAGCAAAAAAAAAAAAAAGAAAAGAATGTAAAATGTCCGACTAACTTACTATTGATTGCATGTCGAAAAAATCAAATTTTGGATGTGTTGGGTTCAAATTAAATGATTAAGATAATATTTTTTTTACCTTTTAAAATTAAAGTGGCTACTAGAAAATTTAAAATGACACATGTGCCTTGCATCGTGGCTCACATTATATTTTTATTTGGACAGCACTGGTCTAGATCTATCTGTCAATTTTTACAAAGTACGGAGAACATGGGAACATCATAAATGACAGCTGAGGGTGCCGTCAACTAAATCCCAACTGTGGGAGATGCTACAGGACAAATCCGTTTTTTTTTTTCCCTGAGGACTATCGGCCCTGAGCTAACATTGTTGCCCATCTGCCTCTATTTTATATATGGGATGCCGCCACAGCATGGCTTGATGAGCAGTGTGTAGGTCTGCGCCTGGGATCCAAACCCGAGAACCCAGGGCCGCCTAAGCAGAGCGCAAGAACTTAACCACTACACCACTGGGCCGGCCCCCAAAATCTGTTTTCTTTAACAAATAAGTTGCAAAAAATAAATAAATAAATAAAAAGACGGTGAGAATATTCAGATCAATAGATTTTAGAAACATTTCAACTAAATGCAATGTATGGACATTTTGAGACCCTGATTCAAACCATCTCTAAAATAATAAAATAAAATGTAGCAAAACAAATGATAACGTTTCTGACACAATTAAAAATTCGAACATGCACTGGACATTTGATAATATTAAGTTTTTAAAGCATAATAATGCTATTATGGGTATTTTTTTAAAGAAATAGTGTTTATCTCCTAGAATGCATACTCAAATGTTTACAGATGATGGAACGTCTGGGATTTGCTTCAAAATAATCCAGTTGGGGAGAAAGAAGATAAAAAAGTCTGGGTTAATAATTGGTGTTCATGTTATACAGTCTTTTTTTCATTGTGGGAAAATATACATAATGTAAAATTTACCATTTTAACCATTTTCAAGTGTACAGTTTATTTTTTTTATTTTTATTTTTTTTCCCTAAAGCCCCAGTAGATAGTTGTATGTCATAGCTGCACATCCTTCTAGTTGCTGTATGTGGGACGCGGCCTCAGCATGGCCGGAGAGGCAGTGCGTTGGTGCGTGCCCAGGATCCGAACCCGGGCCACCAATAGTGGAGCACGCGCACTTAACCGCTAAGCCATGGGGCCCGCCCCAAGTGTACAGTTTAGCGGAATTAAGTACATTTCTCTACTTTTTTTTGTTTAAAATTCTCCAAAATAAAAGGGTAAAATAAATGTTTTGAATAAGCAAACGGAGTTCAACGTAAAATATGTTGATAGATGCAATATTGAGTTCCCAAGAGGGCTAATGCAGCAATTTTTATTTCTCTCTTTAGTTTCTTAACTTTCTATAATGAATATGCTAACTTTTAGAAATTATTTTTGTAACAATAAGAAAAAGCTAGAGATGCCATTTTTTTTCTTTTTTCAGAAGGAAAATTCCTCCGTGGGTATTCCGCAGACAAGCGCGGGTCCCGGGGATTTGGCCGGTGGAGGAGCGCCCCCTGGTGCATGATCCAAGAGCAGCTCTCGCGCATTCTTTTCCCGCAGTTCCCGGCTCTCCTGAGGGCAGAGGGGGTACCCGAGGTGACCTGGAGGTCTTGTCCTAGAAGATGAGAGATTCAGGGGAGAAGCCAAAGGGGAGATGTGAAGATGATGAGTAGCAACTTTCTTCCTCTTCCTCCTCCCACTTCCTCCTCCTTTTAAGCTATCTCATTTATTTAACAGCAGTTCATTCATCAAACATTTATTGAGCACCTACTGTCTGCCAGGCCCTGTTCCAAGCACTGGGGACAAAAGTCCTTGCCCTAATGGAGCTGACACAATTACCTGTGAGAGAGACACAATAAACAAGTAAAGAAAATATATAGCATGTTACATGGTGATAAGTTCTAAAGAGAAAAATAAATCCAAGAAGGGAGATACAGAATAGGGGCAATGCTTGTAATTTTAAATAGAGAGGTCAGGAATGGTCTCATTGAGAAGTGGGCGTTTGTGCAGTGAAGTGAAGGAGGTGAAGAGGTAAGTCAGGCAGATATCTGGGGGAAAAACATTCTAGGCAGGCAGAATAGCCAGTGCAAAGGCCCTGAGGCAGGAACACACCTGATGTGTTTGAGGAATATTAAGAAGGTCCATGGGTGGGGGGAGGGAGAGAAAGGGAATAACAAGTGAATGTGGCAACATGTTAGCGTTTGGGGAATTTGGGTAAGGAAGATATACACACACACGTACATACACACATACACATATATACGTCTGTGTGTGTGTATATATATATCTGTGTGTGTGTGTATATATACATAGATATATGTATGTATATGGAGAGAGGTATAGATACAGGTACTCGTTATTTTTTTCTGAATCTTTTGAGAACCAGTCTCAGACATGACTCCTTCTTATTCCTAAATACTTCAATTTATATTTCCTGAGAAAAAGGACATTCTCTTACAGATGGTTTCCCTACCTTGTCACCGTGGACATGCGGGCTGGGTAATTCTTTGCTGTAGGGACTGTCCTGTGTGTGACAGGCTTTTTAGCATCCCTGGCCTCCATCCACTAGATGTCAGCAACACACACACACACACACACACACACACACACACACACACACACACACGCCTGGTGGTGACAACCAAAAATATCTTCAGACACTGCCCGGTGTCCCCTGGATGACAGAACCGCCCCCAATTGAGAACCATCGCTTATATAATTACAGTACAATGGTCACAATCAGGAAATTTAATATTAAAATAACATTGCTATCTAAACTAGAGACCTTATTCAAATTTTATCAATCATCCAATAATGTCTTTTACAGTGATTTTTATTTTCTGGTCTCTGGTCCAATGGAGGATCACAGATTGCTTTTATTTTTTTATTATTTTTTTAAAATAATTTTATTTATTTATTTTTCCCCCCAAAGCCCCAGTAGATAGTTGTATGTCACAGCTGCACATCCTTCTACTTGCTGTATGTGGGATGCGGCCTCAGCATGGCCGGAGAAGCGGTGCGTCGGTGCGCGCCCGGGATCCGAACCCCGGCCATCAGCAGCGGAGCGCACGCACTTAACCGCTAAGCCACGGGGCCGGCCCTACGGATTGCTTTTAGATGTCATGTCTTTTTAACTTCCTTTCATCTGGAACATTCTTTCTCCTTTCCTTATCTTTCATGACACTGACATTTTTGAAGGTCATAGCCCGGTCGTTTTGTTGAATGGGCTTGTTTGGGTTTGTCTGACTTTTCCTCATGATTAGATTCAGTTTACGTATCTTTGGGAGGAATGCCGCTGAGGTGATGGTGTGTCCTTCTCTGTGCATTATATCAGGAGGCACCCAATATCCATTTGCCCCATTACTGGTCCTGTAAACTATGATCACTTGTTTAAGGCCCTGTCTGTTTCTCCCCTGTCAAGTTACAATTTTCCCCTTTGTAACTAATATGTATCTTATAGGCAGATACATTGAAGCTACACAAATATCCTGTTTCTTATGAAACTTTCACCCACTAATTTCAGCTTCCATTGATGATTCTTGTCTGAATCAATTGTCCTGATTAATTGCTTTTAATAATTGTTTTAAATAAATATGGAAGAAGGACAAAAGGCTGCTTTAAATATATGTGTGAGGTGTAAGGAATAAAAATGAAATGCACATCCATGTAACTTTCAATCAGGCTAAGAAAGAGATACATTAGGACGTGTGAAGCCCTAGCACAGCTGCTGCCCTGGTGATAGATATAAACTGTTCAAAGCTGGAGGTGGGGGCAGGAGGGCAGCAGGGAGACCTGGGATGGTGGCGTCTTGGATTAACCAGATGTGGAGACAGGAATAAATCCCACAACTATTTAGTTGGTGAAACTAACAGGATGTGGACCAGCTGGATCTGGAGATTGGGGAGGATGGTGGAGGGGGAGGCTGGAGACTGGGTGGAAGGAGATGCTGCCTTTTGAAGCCCCCAACCCCGGCAGTCAGCCCTCAGGGCTGGGAGTGTGAATGTTGAGGGGCAGGCGCAGCCTCTCTGGGGCCACTGGGCATTCCAGACCGGGGCGGGGGCTGCTCCGGAGTTTCCAGGAGGCCCTTGAACTGGCGAAGGGGCTGAAAGTGGCTCCCAAGGGGTTCACGTGCGTCCTGGAGTGGCCAGGAGCCTCCTTCTCTTCTCCTCTAGCTCAAGCCTCAGCCTGGGACAGGGTGGGACAGAGAAGGACCACATTTTCTACCATGAACGGTGTTAGGAATCCGGGGGGGACAGTTATTTAAGAGGTCTAAGAGAATTGCATTTCTTCCTCTCACCTACCCAGTCAAAGTTCCTTCTCCATGGTACACATCTCCATGCCTGGTGGCTAGGCTGGGACACTCTTCCAGAGCCCCTCGGAAATCCTTCATCTGCATGGAGCTCAAATTCACCTTTCCTTTCTTTCAATCAGTGAACAAGTATTTATTGAGCGCCTCCTGTGTGCTGAGCACTGTTCTAGGCTCTGGGGACCAGGCAGTGAAGAAGACAGACAAAAGTTCCTCCCCACAGGGAGCGGACATTCCAGTGAGGAAAAGATAGTGTGTAAGAAGGTTGTAAGCACCTAATGAAAAAAATATTGCAGGCTAAGGGGGGTCTTGAGTGGAGAAAAGGGGGGAAGGTGGCCAGGGCAGCCTCTTTGTGACATTTGAGCAAAGATTCAAAAGAGGTGAGGAGGAAGCCACGAGGACATCTGCAGGAAGAGCATTCCAGGCAGATGGAGCAGCAGGTGCAAAGGGCCTGAGGCAGGACTGTGCCGGGTGGAACACAATGAGCGAGGAGGAAAGTGGAGGAAAGAGGAGGTAAGAGGTGACTGGAGCTGGTCATGCAGAGCTTTGTGGGTCACTGTAAGGATTTTGGTTTTCATGCTAAGTGACGTGGGAGCCATGAAAGGATTTGAACAGAGGAAGGACCATGACTTTGCCCCAAAACAGATGCTCCCTTCATCTCTCAGCCTGGTATAGTTCTACCCAGGTTGAAGCCCTGTCTTTCTCACCTCCCGAGTCTCACCTCCATCTGGATCCCATCCTACCTCCACCTCCATCTGCCTCTCACACCCTCACTTTCATCCCATTCAGTGTTTCTGGAAAGGGTAGTGCACAGCAAATGAATACAAATACATAAGACCAGTAGCATTCTGACATGGCAAAAGCAGCCAGTTAGGAAAAGATAGCAAATGGGGCTTCTGTTTACAAAAGCAGCCATCTCTCCCTGAAAAGAAAATAACCTTAAGGAGGAGGGTGTGACCTGTTTGAAGAAAACTACCAAATTTTGTTAAGAAGTTAATGTAAGACTTAGATTAATTAACAGCTCTATCATCTTTATGGATGAAATAACTGAATCTTATTTTTTTAATGCCAATTCTTTCCATATTAATGTATAGGTTTATTGCATTTCCTGTTTTTAAAAGTTCAATAAACTCAAAATGGAGCAAAGGACCAAACTTAGGAGCCAAGACGATAGAACTCTTAGAAGAAAACGTAAGAACTAACAACCCAATTAAAAAATGGGCAAAAGACCTGAACAGACATTTCTCCAAAGAAGATATACAGATGGTCAACAGGCACATGAAAAGATGTTCAACATCATTAACTATCAGGGAAATGCAAATCAAAACTACAATGAGATATCACCTCACGCCCGTCAGAACGGCTATAATTAACAAGACAGGGAACAACAAGTGTTGGAGAGGATGTGGAGAGAAGGGAACTCTCATACACCGCTGGTGGGAGTGCAAACTGGTGCAGCCACTATGCAAACCAGTATGGAGATTCCTCAAAAAATTAAGGATAGAACTACCATACGATCCAGTTATTCCACTGCTGGATATCTATTCAAAGAACTTGAAAACACCAATGCGTAAAGATACATGCACCCCGGTGTTCATTGCAGCGTTATTCACAATAGCCAAGACTTGGAGGCAACCCAAGTTCCCATCAAGGGACGAATGGATAAAGAAGATGTGGTATATACACAATGGAATACTACTCAGCCATAAGAAATGATGAAATTCAGCCATTTGTGACAACGTGGATGGATATTGAGGGTATTATGCAAAGTGAAATAAGTCAGAGGGAGAAGGTCAGATACCATACGATCTCACTCGTTAAGTAGTAGATAATAACAACAACGAACAAACACATAGAGACAGAGATTGTATTGGTGGTTACCAGAGGGGAAGGGGGGAGGGAGGAGGGCGAAAGGGATAATTAGGCACATGTGTGTGGTGATGGATTGTAATTAGTGTTTGGGTGGTGAACATGAGAACATGATGTAATCCATGCAGAAATAGAAGTATAATGATGTACACCTGAAATTAAAAAAAAATTTTTTTAATTAAAAATAAATAAATAAAAAGAAGAAAACATAAGAGAAAATCTTCGTGACACTGGATTGTCAATGATTTCTTGGATGTGACACCAAAAGCACAGGCAACAACAGAAAAAATAGGTAAGTTGGACTTCATTGAAATTTAAAACTTTTGTGGATCATAGGACATTATCAACAGAGTGAAAAGACAACCCGCAAAATGAGAGAAAATATTCACAAATCATATACCTGATAAGGAATTAATATCCAGAATATATAAAGAACTCCTATAACTCAAGAACAAAAAAACAAAAAAACCCAACTCAAAAAATGGGCAATGGTCCGGCGCTGTGGCTTAGCAGTTAAGTGCGCATGCTCCGCTGCTGGCGGCCCGGGGTTCAGATCTCAGGTGCGCACCGACGCACCGCTTGTCCGGCCATGCTGAGGCCGTGTCCCACATACAGCAACTAGAAGGATGTGCAGCTATGACACAACTATCTACTGGGGCTTTGGGGGAAAAAAAATGGGCAAAGGACTTGAATAGACATTTCTCCAAAGAAGATATACAAATGGCCAATAAGCCGTTTGATGGCACATGAAAAGATGCTCAATATCGCTAGTCATTGGGGAGATGCAAATCAAAACCACAATGAGATGCCACTTCATACCCATTACATTGATTATTACCAACAAAATGGAAAATAAGAGTTGGCAAGGATGTGGAGAAATTAGAACGCTCGTGCGTTGCTGGTGGGAACATAAAATGTGGCAGCCGCTGTGGAAAACGGTTTGGCAGTTCCTCAACAAATTAAACATGATAAAAAATGGTCAAAAAAGTCAATTTATGTTATATATATTTTACTATAATAAAAATTTCAATGGAACCTGAGAGTTTCCACTCAAAATGACCAAGACCAAGACATACTTTAATGAAAATGCTGGATTTTAAAGGAAAAGAAATATCCATCGCATTTAGGAAAAAAAGAGTGAGTGACTTATAAGGGATGACAATTAGAGTCTCGTCAGACTTTTGAGAGCAATGCTTTATGTGAGGAGAAAATGGAATAATGTGTATAAAGATATTCTAGGAAAGAAAATGGGAGGCAAAGATTTTATACCCAGCAAAACTGACTTTCAAATATAAAAGAAACAGACTGTTATCAACATGTGAGAACTAAGGGAACATAGTTTCCTCGAGGTCTTCTAGAGGATTCTGTTTCAGACAAACTTTCTAATCGTTATTAGAAAGACGTGAATACAGGACTGGCAGAGAGTGTGAACCTTACAGTTGCTTGTAACACTAAGACGAAAGGGTGATAAAAACAAAAAAGTACTTACACCTGAAATGTTATAAATGTTATAATGTTATAAACCAATATGACATCAATAAAAAAAATCAAAAAAAGGAAAAACTACTGTATGTAATGGCTAAATGTTCTCATACTGTAGATACAGCACAAGTATTTAAAAAAAAAGATGGCAAATGGAGAGCATATATGCAAAAGATACTTTAAAACTGTTTTTAGTAACATATCAGTGGTAGTACCGATGTTGTTATTTTGAGACTGTTGTGTGAGCAGCGTTGATTAAGGTAAATGAGTAATTACGAGATATTCTAATTCTGTCTTCTTCTGTGTCCTTGAGAACCAGGATTTTTATGGAAGAAGAAAGAAACGAATGGGAGAAGTATTAATGTTAGTTTCCTATGGCTGCTGTAACGAATGACCACAAATTTAGTGGCTGACAACAACACAAATTTATTATTTTACAGTCTGGAGGTCACAAGTCCAATATGGGTCTTATTGGGCTAAAACCAAGGTGGTGTTGGGACTGTGTTCCTTCTGGAAGCTCTAGGGGAGAACATTTCCTTGCCTTTTCCAGTTTCTAGAGGCTGCCTGCATTCCTTGGGTGGTGGCCCCGCTTCCAGCAATCACATGACCTCTGCTTCCCTTGTCACATCTCCTTCTCCGACTCTGACCCTCCTGCCCCTTCTTATAAGGACGTTTACAACGACATTGGGCCACCGGGATAACCCAGGACCTTCCCCGTGTCCAGATCCTTAACTTAGTCGCATCTGCAGAGTCTCTTTTGCCAAGTAAGGTGACATATGCACAGGTTCCAGGGATTAGCCTGGGGACATCTTTGACAGGATGTTGGTCTACCTGACACAGATAGGTTCAGTAAAAATCATGTAGTCCTGGATTTTAATTGGAAATATTTAGAACGAACCCATAAAGTATTTTATATAATAGAATATGTACATGTATGTGTATTATATGTCTATATACATATATATTATAATATATACATATTATAATAGATATTATTATACGTATATACTATATATTATATTATATCTATACGATATTATTATACTAATATAATGTATCACAATATTCTGATATAGTAATTATATAAGGATAATTATATCATTAATAATTATATTCGTATATTATAAAATTTTATATTTTATAATTTTATATTATAAAAGTTTATATTAATATATTAATATTAATACTATAATACACTATATTATTTATTATATAAAATTATAATATATATTATATTATATCATAATATTGTGATATAATAATTATAATGTAATATGATAATTATATTAGCAATAATTAATAATATAATTATATTATATAATGTTCTGATATAATAATTATGTAATTATAATGTCATAATTATATTAATAATTGTTAATAATATAATTATGTTGTTAATAATATTAGGATATAATATATATATTCCTCCCTATTTAGCCCGGTTCACTGCAACAGTCTAGACACAATGACCAACACAACAGCACATGAACATTCCTAGCACCCAAACTAATATATTTCCCACTAAAAGAAACCAGAGTTTCTTGGAGCTTCTGGCTGACACCAGGTCTGGGATAGGCAATGTCCGAGACGAGCCTGGAACATCCGGTCATACGAGAGCAAGAAAACTATCAAAGACTATTAGAGTCGCTTCAGAAATTTCCACCTGCAGAGGCTCCTGCTGGCCTGGTGGGAATCAGCGAGGATAATTCAGTGGATGGAAGCCAGATGTTTTTGAATCTGCAAGTTCATAATAACTTAAAACTAAATCAGCATCATTCATCGCCTTCAGAGGATGATGAAGAATCAGTCCATTATTTTGAGAACTGATATATATAGGGAAAGAATCAAGCGTTTGTCTCGTCTTTCCTCTATGAACCCGGCCCCGGGGAACCAAATAGGACACAAGGAGAAGCCTCGGGCAAAGGAAGAATTCTAGCTAATAAACAGAAAAGGAACGCTTGAGGGAGGGTGTCACTATTTTGCCACCCCCATGAGTGAGTGCCCAGGGGCTGCTGGCCTGGTGAGAGGAGAGACAGTCAAAGAGATGAGCCTCCTGGTGGAAGGACACATCGCCACTCACGGTCGTGCCAAAGGAATCAAAGCTGGGTATGACCTTAGTTCTAGAACCAACTGCCAATTTGCAGGGAATAGGACAGAGGAACAGGATGAACTTCGCCATGAGTGTGGGATCAGCGACACCCAGACCACAGGAAACGCTTGAGGACAAACAGCCTGAGTTGTGCAATCGATTCATTGTTATAGAAGGAAAGGGATGCAGGGGAACCTGTGGATTAAAAGATATCATTTTCTTTTTGAATGGGTAAGACTCGACTACACCGCCTAGAGATTCGTAGCTGGGTGATAAGCTCTACAGAAATGCAAGACAGTGATTACTCCAGCAGTCACAACGGTGGTTACTTTGCAGAGCGAGGGGACAACTGTGATGGGGACACGGCTCATGGAGGGACCTCTGGGGTTGTGGTGACGTGCTATTTGTTGACCTGGCTGGGGGTTATAATGATGTTCACCTTCCAGCTGGGTTTCTCAAACTCACCACCGTTGACATTCGGGTCAGATAATCCTCGGTTGTGGGGGGCTGTCCTGTGCATTGTGGGATGTTTAGCAGCACCCTTAGCATCCACCCACTGGATGCCAAGAACAGCCCTCCCTCACTCCATCATGACAATCCAAAACATCTCTGGAGACTAACAAATATCCCCCGAGGGCCAAAATCACCCCTAGTTGTGAACCACCCTTCAGTAACTCCTTAAGCTACATGTTTATTTTACACGGTTTCTTGGATCCGGCACTCTGTGTGCGTGAATTTTATTTTACCATAAAAATATTTTTAAAATTCCAGTGGAGTTTTCATGGGGGAAACTCGATGGAATTCTACAGTTTATCTGGAAGAAAACAAGACCATGGGAATAGCCCAGGAATTTTGTAAAGAGTGGAGGATCAGATATTAAAATAGATTCTGAAGCTACAGTCGTTGAAACAGAGTGGTACTGAGACAGACAGACAGGTGAATCTCTGGATTACAATAACCCACCCAGAGGTGGGCCCCATTTTATCACATGAAGTCTGAGCTGCTTCCCATGCACCCCTCTGCCTGTCCCTCCAGCCGCTCTCCCACCAACACACCGACCTAGTCAAAGTTCAGTATGGAGCTTCCTAGGTCTCCTCCTTTGCACGCGCAATTTCTCCCATCTGGAGCACCCTTCCGTAAGTGTCACCCCGCAGGCTCCCACCCCAGACCCTCCAGGTCACAGATATGCCCCTTCATTCTCCTCCCATAGACTCCAGCTCCTGTCCCTGTCACCCTCTTACCATAAACCATAGCTGGAAAGTCTGTCTCCTCCTCTCAGCTTTGCAGCCCAGGATGGCAGGGACCAGCACTGTTCCCAGCACACACTAGGTGCTCAATAAATGCTACATTAATCAGAAAAAAACAATCTGTAGAGTCACTTTAGATCAGAATATATTCCAAATGGGTTAAGGAGTTACATGGAATTTCAAATCATTCTTTTAACGAACATTTATTAAGCACCTACTGTATGCCAGGGGGCACTGGATAAAGCAAAGAACAAAATCAGTTTCCTATCCTTTGGGGAGACAGATGGCAAACAAGTAAACAAATAAATAATACAGTCTTTGTTTTCCCACATAGTGCAAGTAGCTATTAGGTTCATAAAACAGAATGATGGGAAAAATAGTGACTGGAGAGCGGCCACGTTAGGACTTTAGGGGGCGGGGACACGTAGGTTGAGCCCCAAAAGGTAGGAGAAGGTGGCTGCGTGAACACGTGCAGGGAAAAGAAATTCTGCAAGGTGGAACAGCATGTGCAAAGACCCTGCGATGGGAAAGATCCAGGGTCCTGGTCCCTTCCCCAGACGCAGGGACATGAACATCGGCCCTTCCAGCTTCCACTCAAAGGATCTTCCAGATACACAAATCCCACCGGGTCACTCTCCTGCTCAGTCTTCCCATGGCTCTCTAGTGCCCTGGGAATCAAATCCAAGCTCCTTAGCTCGGCGCTGCGAGCGCTTGGCTGCTGCGCTCGGAGCTGCGCCCAGCGCGCCCTCGGGGACCGTCATCCCAGGCCCCGCCCCCAGCCAGGCCCCGCCCCCAGCCAGGCCCCACACTCTGGGCGCCCGCCCCGCCTCACCATTGGACAGCTCGGGGAGCGCCGGGCGCTGACTGGCTGGCTTGGACGTCAGTTAGGGTCGAGGCCTTGATAACCTGTCCCCGGGCTTCCAGGGGGCGGGCTCCGGCGCGGGCGCGGCGGGGGCTGCGGCTTCAGGTAAAGCGCCAGCTGGCGGGGCACCGATGGGGGTCCTGGGGGGATCGGGGGACGCACTGGGAAGGGGCACGGCGCCTCTGGCCCCTCTGCGGGCTCAGCGCGCTGCGACAGGGCGGGCGCCCTGTCCTCCGGCTGGGACCCCTGCCACACTGGGAGCCCCAGGTGGGTAGCGAGCAGAGTGGAGGGCTCTGGGTTCGCGAGATCGCCCTCCTCTTGCCCTTCAGGAGCCAAGTGGGGGGCTTGTTCGCCCCCTAGCGCCCCAACCCTCCGGGACCCTTTCCCAGCGTCGCTCCTGGACAGCTTGGGGACCCGGGTCCAATCCCTCGCGCCGGACCTGGATGTGGGGGGGCGATACGGAAACAGTGTTGGGGGGAGGGACGGACGGCCCCCGGGCCCGCAGACAATGGGCAGCGGATGGAACCGCCCGGCGGCGTTTCCTGCAGGAAACAGCTCTGTCTCTGCGAGGCCGTCCTGGGGGCGCGTGACGGGGTGGTGGGTGCCGACTTGAGCACCTCTCCCTGCCCCCATCATCAGCCGGCACCCCTCACCTCAGGGGTCTGAGAGTCCCGCCCCAACATTAGGGGGTGCCCCCACCCAGGGCCTCAAGCGGGGAAGACGCCCCCTCCCCAGGACCGGGATCTGCCCTGCCCGCCGCGTCCTTCATCCCTCAGGTTTCGTGATCACAGCTCCGAGTCCCGAAATAGTCCCTGGGGCGGGAATGGGGGCGTGCGTCGTCGTCTCTGACGGCCTAATGAGGGGGTCTCAGGCCGAGGATCCGGATCTAGCCGTGACAGCTCGGGCAGGGAGCGCAGGAGAGAGGCGGGCAGTCGCGCACCCCGGGAGCCGCCGGGGTGTGGGCCTGCTCCCCCTCCTCAGGGACCCACGCGGGGACAGGCATGGGTGCAGGCTGGAAAGGCCAAACCTCCTCGGGCTCCCTGCCCCTCCTGGGGAGGGGAGGCCTGTTTCTAGAAGGCCACCCAGTGCAGTGGCCAATGCAGACACTGGCAAAGCTGTCTGGGTTCAAATCTTGCCTCAGCGCATGTGTGACCTTGGCGAGTCACTTAATCTCTCTGTGTCTCAGTTTCTCCATCTGTACAATGGGGAAAAGGATAATGATAATAAGAAAACCTACCTCAGCAGGTTTACCTAGGAGTCCTTTTTTTTTAAAACTTAATACCCATAAATTGCTTAGAATAGAGGCTGGCCCATAGTAAATGGCAAAAGTATGGTTATTATTATTATTTGCCATTCTTGGGGCGTCCACCCATTTCTCAGCCCAGCCTCTGGATCTGGCTGCTCCTGCTGGTTTGGGCCTTAGGGATGACCCACAGCTGTTTTTTGAATTCCCAGGGCCAAGGATTTGGGTGTGACCCGGAGGAGGGGGCTGACCCGACTAAGTCACACCGCCAGCTGTGTGAGAGGCAGGCCCGGACCCCTAAATCCCCGCCCAGGTTTTTTCCACGATCCAGCTCTTCCCTGGCAGTTTCCTGAAAACAAGTCATGAGAGGCACTGGCTGTCCTCCGTGATGACCGGCTGCCTGCTGGCCCAGGGACAGGAAACAGCTGCTTTGGGACTGGAAGGGGCCCCGCCTGCCCTGGGGTGGGGTGGGGTGGGGGAGGTGTCAGGGACCCAGGCTGGACGGAGGTGGCGAGGGGGAGGATCCCCCCAGCCGTGGAGCAGGGAGAGTCAGGTGGGCCCATGGGTGCTCAACAGCTGGTGGGTGTCAGGCACGCAGGTGGCCATCAGGAGTTCAAGAGACTGGACAGGGTGGCCGGGAAGGTTGTTAAGTGGTTAGCGCAGATGAGCAGTGGATTAGGACGAGGACAGATGGGGTCCGGCAGGCACCTGCTGGTGGAGGGCTGGGCAGGCAAGGGGTCCCCAGAAGACAAGCAGAGCCCAATCCGAGGGCATTTCCCACAGGCAATTGATTTCACTGCTTTGTGCCTTAGTTTCCCCATTTGGAAAATGTGAATATCTACCTTCAAGATTGTACTGAGGTTACATTTAATCAGGCAGGGCATACAGTAGGCACTCAATACAAGCTGCTTTCCCTTCCCTGAAGGTTTTTCATGTGGGCTCTTCAAAGCCCCATTTTTCCCACCCTGTGCTTTCTGAATCCAAGTTCTGGACTCAATATTTGTCCTTGTTAAATATCATAGTATTAGATGTGGCCTGATTTCCCTCCCTTAGAGCCTCCATATGTCACCCGAAGAGTCGCTCTCCCCCCAGCCCATGCATAGCCACAGCTCTGACAACCTGGTTGCTTGTAGTGCCATTATAAGCTCTTACAAGCCCAGGGCAGAGCCTTGTGGCATCCGCTAGAGACATCCCGGGGAGACAGGTAGCCAGTGATTTGCATCCTTGGTTCATCTGGCCCACAACTTGCCATGATTCCTACAAGGATCTCACAAGCGACCTTGGTAAAAATTCAGATGCACAATTATATCTTGTTTGCATTTCTCTAAGGAAAAAAAAATTCAAGAGAGCCTGTTTTTTTTTTCTTTTCTTTTCTTTTAATATGCAGAATCTGACCAGATGAGTTTTCAATGAGCCCACGAAGGGCTTCCAACTCTCACCTTCCTCTTCTGAACGTTCATATCCCACCCGTTTGAACATCAATTTCTAATTTTCCGCAGGGACTGACAGAAATCTCAGCAGGTCTGGAATGACCCCCTCCCCGCACTGTTCACTTGACCACTGCCCACTCTTCTCCTTCTCATGCCCTTCCTGCCTCTCCCCACCCAGCAGGCTGAGGCCTGGCACCTTGAGGTTCCCACATTCATCCATTCCAAAGTTTCAAGGTCTCTTGCAGGGCCAGGGAGGAGAGGGCCTGTGTGGAGGGGTGGGTGGCAGAGTGGAGCTCTGGGGTCTAAGCCCTCAGAGTCCAGGCGACCCCAGAGGCACAGCCAGAGGGAGGGCTCAGCCTCCCCCTCACCCCTCTGGGGGCCTTTTTCAGGCTGTATCTGGCGGTTACTCCAGGAAACATGGCCAAGTTTGCTGTCAATCAGAACCTGCCTGGTGAGTGTGCAAAATGGGATACACGTGTGTGCACAGATCCACACTTGGTGCCGGTGTGTGGACACAGCCCTGCAGTTCCCTCCTTCACACGGTGGCCATAGGGCCCTTTCTAAATGCCCATTGGATAGTGTCACGGCCCTGCTTAAAACCCGCCTATGGCCCCCATCACTGTGGACTAAACTCCCAACTCCTCATGGTTGCCCAGGAGCCCTCCTCCCCAGTCTGGCCCCAGCCCACCTCTCCTACTCCTCTCTCCGCTCCCTTCCTTCCCTCTGCTCTGACACCCTGGCCTCCACCCTGCTCACTCCACCCCAGGGCCTTTGCATGGGCTGTTTTCTTTTAGGAACCTTCTGTCCCCGGCTGCTTCCTCCTTATCACTCAGGGCTCACCTCCTAAGTCCCCTCCGCAGGAAACCTGCCCTGACAACCAGAGCTAAAGTCACGCCATCTCCACTTCTCTCGATTTCATCTTATTATTCTTGCCCTGAACGCCATTTCGAATGATCATGTTTATCTATCTCCTACAAGAGGGCAGGGATGTTTGTTCACTGCTGTGTCCTCAGCGCCTAGAAAAGTGCTTGGTACATAGTAGGCGCTAAATAAACGCGTGACTGCGTGACGATTTGGGTGCAGACAGGCGTTTGAGCCTCAGGCGTGAGTGTGTAGGGTTTGGTGAGGTGGAGCCGTGCAGGCGTGTCATGGGGGGTGGGAGGGTGGGAGATGCATTCCGTGTGTCCATCTCTCCGGGTCTCCTCGGCCTGACACCCCCCACGCCCCTGTCGTGCCCGCAGACCTGGGCGGCCCTCGCCTGTGCCCCAGCGCGCCCGGGGGCGCCCGCAGCCCGAGCTCGCCCTACTCGGTGGAGACGCCCTATGGCTTCCACCTGGACCTGGACTTCCTCAAGTACGTGGAGGAGCTGGAGCGCGGCCCCGCCGCCCGCCGCGCCCCGGGGCCCCCGCCCGCGCGCCGCCCCCGCGCGCCCCGGGCTTGCCTCGCGGGCGCGCGCAGCCCAGGCGCCTGGACATCCAGCGAGTCCCTGGCCAGTGACGATGGGGGAGCGTCGGGCGCGCTCTCCCCCGGCGCGCCGTCGGGGGTCTCGCTGCAGCCGCTGTCGCCGCGCGCGCCCGTGCGCAACCCGCGCGTCGAGCACACGCTCCTGGAGACCAGCCGGCGGCTGGAGCTGGCGCAGGCGCACGAGCGCGCGCCCAGCCCCTCCCGTGCCGTCCCGCGCAGCCCGCGGGGGTCGGGCCGCAGCAGCCCCGCCCCTGGCCCCACCCCCAACCCCGCCCCCGCCTCTCCCGGTCCCGCGCAACTGCAGCTGGTGCGCGAGCAGATGGCCGCAGCCCTGCGGCGCCTGCGCGAGCTCGAGGACCAGGCGCGCGCGCTGCCCGAGCTGCAGGAGCAGGTGCGCGCGCTGCGCGCTGAGAAGGCGCGGCTGTTGGCTGGGCGCGGGCCGCCGGAGCCCGACGGGGAGGCCGAGGCGCGCCCGGACAAGCTCGCTCAGCTGCGGCGTCTCACCGAGCGCCTGGCCACCTCCGACCGCGGCGTCCGCGCCAGGGCCAGCCCCCGGGCTGACGGCCCCGACGGGTCGGCTTCGAGGCGCAGCGAGGGCGCGCTCCAGGTCCTCGACGGGGCAGACGGGACCCCCGACGGGGCGCCCCAGACGCGGGAGGCGGGCACACAGGCCGGGCCGGAGACCCAAGATGCAGGAGCCCAGGCCGGGCCGGAGACCCAAGATGCAGGAGCTCAGGGCAGGCCAGAGACCCGGGAGGCTGGCGTGGAGGCAGCTCCTGAGACTCTCGAGGCGGACGCATGGGTGACCGAGGCGTTGCTGGGGCTGCCCGCGGCCGCCGAGCGCGAGCTGGAGCTCATGCGCACCAGCCTGGAGCACCAGCGCGGGGTGAGCGAGTTCCTGCGGGGTCGCCTGCGCGAGCTGGAGGAGGCCCGCGAGGTTGCCGACCAGGAGGCAGAGGCAGCGGCGGCGGCTCGGCCCGAGCCGCGCGAGGCTGCCACCCAGACCCCGTGGGGTTGTGCCGAGGCGGCCACGCAGACCGAGCCCCCCGCAGAGGCCCCTTCCCTGGCGCAGGAGAACTCGCCTGGATCCCCGGACGGGGACAGAGCCGCGGCCCCCGCGGGTGAGTCCCGACCCCTCGCTGAGCCCTGGCTTGCTGGCCTTCGGACTCGAACTCAGTGCCCTCATCTGATCCCCGCCAGGCGTCCTCAAATCCATCATGAAGAGGAGAGACGGTACACCTGGCGCCCAACCCAGCCCTGGACCCAAGAGCCTGCAGTTTGTTGGGGTCCTCAACGGAGAGTGAGCACTTTCCCCTCCCCATGGCAGCATCGGCGGGGACACGGACTGGGGTTTGGATGCCAGCTCTGCCCCGCGCTCACAGCGTGTCCTGGCAAGCCTCAGTTTCCTCATCTCTACCGTGAGGACAGCCACTCCCGCCTCGCAGGAGTCCAGAATGCCTCCCACCCTGCCCCCAGGTACGAGAGCTCTTCCAGTGAGGACGGCAGTGACAGCGACAGCGAGGACGGCGCTGCCGAGCCCCCGAGGAGCAGCTCCTCCGGCTCCGGGGAAGACAGCGGCGGGGGATCCGACTCGGGCACCCCCGGGCCTCCCAGCGGCGGGGACGTCCGGGACCCCGAGCCGGAGCCGGAGCCGGAGCCGGAGCCGGAGCCGGAGCCTCAGCTGGGTGCGCAGGGAAGGTGAGCGACGGCAGCGACACGGAGTGGGGACGGCTTCTCTCGTTCCTGTCCCCGCGGCCCCGGCCCCAGACCCCTCCTGAGCATCTCCTGGTCCTCGGTAGGTGCGAGCTGAGCCCCCGTTTGCGGGAGGCGTGCGCAGCGCTGCACCGGCAGCTGAGCCGGCCCCGCGGAGTCGCCCGCGACAGTGTGAGTGCCGAGAGAGCCCTTCACAGATGGAGGTGTGGGCCGCATCAGGGACCTCCCCTGACGTCCTCTTAGGGAAGGCATCGAGTTTCCCAGAGTTGGGAGGCCCCAAGTTCGGTCCCCTCGCGCCAGAGACCTCCACCGATCCCAGGCTCTCCAAAGGGATCTCTGCCCCACGACAGCGCTCATCTTGCCCTGGTGACCCAAAAGGGGCCCGCCCCAGCACTGGCCCAAGCCCCCCCCCCCCCACTCCCCAAAGAGAAGCGCTCACCGCCTTCCTCCACTTTAGGTTCTCCCTCAGCCTCTTCCCCAGAACGGGAGAACCCTGTCCCTCGAGCCCAGGACCTGCACTGGCTACTCCCTCCTCGAGAGGGGTGTGGTCCCATGGCTCCCCACGGGCCCTCCCTGTCACCCCGCTGACGCCTTTCCTCCTGTCGCGGCAGGGCGCGGCGCGCCTGGTGGCCCAGGAGTGGTTTCGAGTGTCGAGCCAGCGGCGCTCGCAGGCGGGGCCCCTGGCGGGGGTGTTGGGTGCGGTGGCGCGCCTGGGACCTGAGCTGCTGGCCCACGTGGTGAACCTGGCGGATGGCAACGGGAACACAGCCCTGCACTACAGCGTGTCGCATGGGAACCTGGCCATCTCGAGCTTGCTGCTGGACACCGGTCAGCGCCTGCCACCGGGGTTACAGGATCCATCCTGGGTGGATTGCCCAGGGCATCCTGACCTCTCCACTCTGAGCTCTGCCCTGACCCGCCTCTCGCTTTGCAGGGGGCAGGAGTATCCGGGTTTGGGATTAGGTAGATCTGCATTTAGGGGAATTGATTCGTCCCACCAGCCTTGGCTTCCTCACCTGGGAAATGGGGATGCAATGCCTACCTCCTTGGACAGCTGAGAGAACACCTGTAGAACAGTGCTAGGCCCCGGGTAGGACGTCAATCAATGGTCACCATGTCTTCTGTCCCTGAATCTCCAGCCTGGCGCTCACCTCGTTCCTGGGCCCCAGTGCCCAGCCACTCGCCTCTCCAGGCTTGAGGGGAGGTGCTCACTGGTGGGGCTCTGAGTACCCTCCCCGGCTGGGGCGCTGCGTGCTGCCCTCCACCCCCCGTTCCTGCATTGGCTCCACTTCACACATTTCTGTCACCTGCCTCTTGCTTCCCCCTCTCTAGAGTAGAGATGCGCACACCCAGCTGTTGTTGAGCCCACAGATGTGTGTTGAGGGCCGACTAGGTACCAGTGCGGGGCCAGAGTCCCATTCAGCTGCTTTCCCCATGGGATTCACAGCAGAGGGGACAGTGGGCAGTAGACAAACTGACAGCCCATCAAGAGGACACCTGGGTGTCCTCCTTCAGGTCTAGTAACCACTGGGGTCTGCCCTTGGAGGCCTGTCACTCTCACTGCAGGCGCAGGAGAGTCCCACTATACCCCCCCACCCCCAACACACAGATCCATCCATGTCTGCAGGTTTGGGGATCTGGGGAAGTGTGTGTAGCTGGTCTGGGCTGGACAGGGAGCTGGGCTTGGGAGAAGGGGACGATGCATGAGTTAGAAAGATTTCCTTGGCGTCTCCTGTCTTAAAGGGGGCTGGGGACCGGGACACAGCAGGCTCCTTGGACCCCATTGTTCTCTGCATTCAAAGCCCCACTTGGGTCCAACTCCCCAGACCTGGCCTTGGGCCTTGTGCTTCTCACCTCCTCATCCCCTCTGCCCCCGCCTGCTTGCTGCCATGGCAACCTGGCCCTCCCCTGCCCCAGGACCCTGAGGGCTGAATGCACCCCTGCGTGGGGGCTGTTTCCTCTTTCATCTTCTTGGAACGCAGGGCATGGACGTGGCTGTGTGCCATCCTTGCTCTGGATCTCCACTTCCAGACCTTTTCCTCTCCTCCCTAAACCCCGCCTTGGAGCCTATTGATCAGACCCGTACCCTCTCCGCCCCTTCTGGCTTTTCCCTCTGACCTCAGGTCGCTCTTCCCTCATTGCTTGAATTTGAGCTCCCGGCCGGTTCTCCTCTCAGCCTCATCCTCAGCAGTTCCACTACCCTCAGGGACCGTCCCTCCAACCTCCTGGCTTCTCAGTTCCTTGAGCTCCTTCTCTCCCTTCACCTTGACCTCTGCCCTACATCAGCCTTACACTTGGAAGGTCACCCCAAGACCTTGATGTCATCATAACTATGCCCCCTCCATGACTCACTTCCTACACCCCCCTTCTCACCTCCCAGCATCTCAGCCCACTGTCTCCCGTTCCCCTTGGACCTTATGGGACCATTATCCATCGCTCCCACCCCATCTCGCTGCCCCCACCCCGTCTCCTGGCCTCCTGGCTCACGCTCTGGCCTGTCATGAACTACTCTTTTATGTGCCCCTCTCTCACCTCACCCGACTTGCCTCGCAGTCCCAGCGTGGCACACAGTAGACCCTCAAGTGTTTGTTGAGTGAATGAGTGAGCTTTCATGAATGGATGGCTGTGACTGTGTCCCAGGGGAGGAAATCAAGAAACAGGTGAACCTTTAGCTTAGCAGGGCCTCAGGGTAGGTGGGAGGGAAAAGGGAGAGGGAGGGAGAAGATGGGGGTCCTCGGCTAGCCTACGGAGCCCCCACTCTGGTTATTTCTCTGTGTTCCTCCCCACCTAACACCTTCCACTGGGGTCATAGAGGCTTGTGACAGCAGTGAACACCCAGGCAGCATGCCACACAACTAGGGACCCTCCCCAATTTTGATATTTGACTTAACGCAATTACCCCTAGTCCGTCGTCTCAGATTCCCTCTCTCTCTAGGCCATCGCCTCCATGACCTGGATCCCAGATCCAGCTCTTTTCCCCAAACTTCTCACTATATGCCCCTCCCACCCATTCATCTCCCAAACTGTCCCCAGCCTGGTGGAGCTTTCAGAATGGTGGGGGACCCGCATCAGTCTAGTAAATGTGGTCTGAACACAGGCAGGTGCCGTGAGGGAGGGCCAGGAGGGTAGCAGATCTGATCCCAGAGGAAAAGAAGCCGATGTTGTGTTCCGTTCTGGAGGATGGGGAGCAGTCACCAGGCTGTCCGTTTCCTCCAGCCACTGTAACCAAGTACCACAGTATGGGCGGCTTAACACAACAGAAATTCATTTTCTTGCAGTCCTGGAGGCCAGAATCCGAAATCAAGGTGTTGGCGGGTTGGTTCCTTCTTAGGGCTCAGAGGGAGAATCTGCTCCGTGCCTTTCCCCTAGCTTCTGGTGGCTGACGGCGATCCTTAGCGTTCCGTGGTGGTTTAAGGCCCCTTAACTCTTCTCTGCCTTCATCATGTGGTGTTTTGCCTGTCTCTGTGTCTCATCGAAGGACACCAGTCATATGGGCTTAGGGCTGCCATAATAACCTCATCTTCATTATTTTTCCAAAGACCCTATTTCCACTTAAGGTCACATTCACTGGGGGTTAGGACTCCAAAGTATCTTTGGGGGACACAGTTCAATCTGTAACTCAGGCTTGGGGTGAAAGGGGGATTCCAGAAGGAAGTTGAGTTAGACAACAGAGAACCTCAGAGGCTGTGTGGGTAACAGCCTGTACTCAAGGAGCAATGGGAGACACAGGAGGGTTTTAAATAGGAGATGACTGGGCCGGATTGCTTTTGATCTGCCACTTCTGGCTGCTTCATGGACCCGGAATGGACTGGGACAGCAGGGTGGCCCAGTTGGCACCGTTCTCTAGGGGAGCAACGTTGGTGGCTTGGTGGGTAGCAGCCATGAAAATAGAAACATCCGTTTATTCAGTCAACACATCTTTATTGAGTACCTACTATGTGCCAGATATTGTTCTAGGGACTGGGGGTACAGCAGCGAACAAGACAACTCCCCAAACCAATGTGAAGGAGGGAGGTGAGATTTGAGCAGACCCTGAAGGTCGGGGCCATTGGAAGAGAGCCTTGCAGGCAGAGGGGACAGTAAATTCACGACCCACGGTGACACCAATACACAGATGCTGAACCCGAGGCTTGTGGGGAGGTGAGCGGACCAGGTTGGGCTGGGGTGTCGGGCTTCTTGGTTGACTGACCTTCCTCTCTCCCAGGGGTCTGCGAGGTTGACCGCCAGAACCGAGCGGGCTACTCGGCCCTCATGCTGGCTGCGCTCACCTCCGTGGGGCGGGAGGAGGAGGCCATGGCTGTGGTCCAGAGACTCTTCCGCATGGGCGATGTCAATGCCAAGGCCAGCCAGGTGTGCGGACACCTCCTCCTTGCCTCCGAGTCCGGGGATCACTTCCACTTTGGGAGCCAACTGGTCTCTGACCTCCCTTCCTCAAGCTCACCCCAGCCCTGTCCCCTTCTCCCCTACTCCTCAGACCGGGCAGACGGCCCTCATGCTGGCCATCAGCCATGGCCGCCAGGACATGGTGGCGGCCCTGCTGGCATGTGGGGCAGACGTGAATGCGCAGGATGCGGATGGGGCCACAGCGCTGATGTGCGCCAGCGAGTACGGGCGCCTGGACACTGTCCGGTTGCTGCTGGCCCAGCCAGGCTGCGACCCCGCCCTCCTGGACAATGTGAGCCACCATGGGGCTGCTCAGCGGGGTGGCAGGGCACCCACGCCTTGGTTCAGGGACCTGACTGTACTTCTTGTTCCTCAGGAGGGCACCAGTGCCCTGGCCATGGCCTTGGAGGCTGAGCAGGATCAGGTGGCTGCTCTGCTGCACGCCCACCTGAGCTCGAGCCAGGCTAGTCCCCTGGTGAGTGCAGCCCCAGCCCCTGGAAACAGAGCTTCCCAGCTGCACATCGGGGTTGGGGAGGACACCAAGTGTGCCCCAGGAAAGAGGAACACCCCCGGGGAGACCAGCGGTGGGCAACTTGGGTCTGAATTCCCGTGTGGCTGAAACTTGTGTTCAACCCGCAAAATGTCCTCGAGTTGGACACACCCCCACCTCACAGGTCATGAGCCTCAGGCCTCCAGAGGGGAAGTGACTAAGGTCAGAGTGGAGGAGCTAGACCTCGCTCAGACCTTCCCTGTCAGCGGGGGCTTATATTCAAGACAAGACCCAGGCTGGTCTCAGCCCTTTCACAACCAAATTCACCCAATCAGCCTGCACTCTCCTGTGGATATGCAGGAGGAGGCACGGAGGTCAAGTGCCTCTGCCAGCTCAGATGGGGCAGAGGCAGGATTCAAACCCATGCAGCCTGGCTCCACCTTAGGGTTGACCACAGTGCAGAGAAGCAAGACCTCCACTAGGTTAAGCACCCCCGGAACCCACTGAGACTGTGACAGAATCCCCCCCAAACCTCTCTCTCACCAGTCATCCCCTGATGCCCCCATGGCTGCCCCTGGTGAAGGAGGATGCAGTGACAATGGAGAGAACCCCCAGCCTCAGTGAGCAGCCTGGCACACTGGACCCGGATGGGAGCAGAGATCTTTCCCTCCCCCACCTCAGCCCCTGGGGCACAGCAGGGGCCAGAGTTCACTGTCCAGAGGCTAGCCCTGGCCCCCAGAGAAAGACTTGGATGGTTCAGTATCTGGGAGGGGCCCACCGTGGACCAGCAGGGTGAGGCAGGGCTGAGGAGTGACAGGGCCCCTAGTCCCCCCCTCCCCAGTCCCCCCACGTCTTCCGTAATAAAACATTCCTCACTCAGCTGGTCTCTTGTTTTGGGGACACACATGAACACAAGATTCCCCTTACTCAAAAAAAAGTGCCTTGTTGAGGAAGACCCCTCCCAGCTTTCCAGAGTGCCAAGCATCAGTGACCACATAAAGGCCCCACTAGAAGCTTTTATCAGCCTGGTGACAACCCAGAGAAGAACCCAAACAACATAAGCTCTTTATTAACAGTCGCAGATCATCCCCATGGGCCAAGTAGTCAAACCACACATCCAGGACCCTGTGAACAAACCCAAGCATGAGACGCTGACGCTCCCTCCCCCGTCTTGCCCATCGCAGACCCTTTCTACACCTCCCCACCCCTGTGGGCTTGGTGAAGCCTCCCTCCCACCAGGCAAGGATCTAACAGGAGCCTGCTGTTTCCCACCCCAGTCCTGCACTCACCAGCCCCAAGTTCAGCGCAGCCTCCGAGCCTCTCGCTCTGACTCCAACAGGGTGAGCACGTCGCCCTCGCGCACGGGACCTTTCACGTTGCGGATGATGGAGCGGCTCGTGTCGTCCATGAATTCCACGCGCACCTACGGGGCCCACCGACGGGGTGGGAAGGAGTCAGGGCCGGCCACGAACAGGCCCCGTGGGGTGGGCAGATTTGGATTCAGAGAACGTGTCGGGGCCGGACCAGGGATACCTAAAAAGGGGACTGCGACTGGGAGACGGGGCTCGGCCGGGAGAGAAGCCGAAAAGAGCTGAGACTTGCAGAGCAAAGCTCTCGAGTGCCAGAAGCAGCCATCGGCAGGTACAACTGCAGCTCTGGGCCCGTCGGGGACGGGAACACAATCGGAAAAAGGTGGAGCCCACAGTGGTCATGGGGACGGGCTGAGCCACGAGGACGGACACCGGGGCTCAGACCCGGTTGGCAGGACCTCGGACCCTCCGGGAGCCCTGGAATAAAAGGGACGTCGGTTCTCAGATTCCAGCTGGCAGGGCCTGGGGCACGGAGGGGGTCATCCTTAGGGGTCTCAGACCCCGGGGCGCCCCCACCCGCTCACCTGTGTGCACTGTCCCTGCGAGCCGGTCCTGCCCAGCACCTTGGTGACCTGGCGGAGAGAAGCTAGAGTCAGACCTGGCCCGCCCGGTCCCCCGATCCCCTCCTTCCTCATCCGGGCCCCCAAGTCCGAGCCCCCGCCTCACCCTGGCCAGCTTGATGGGCTGCACACGGCTCGTGTCCATGATGGCGGCGCGGCGGCGGTCGGGCAGAGAGGAGTCACGTGTTTTGGGGAAAGCTTTTATACGACCTTCTAGCTCCGCCCACTCCTACTCTCGCGATACCATACGCGCCCTTCCCAGTAGCCCCCGCGGCAGAGACGTCACCGGCGCCCTTCAGAGCGGACGAAAGATGGCGTCAGCTACCCGGCTCATCCAGTGGCTGCGGAACTTTGCATCCGGGGTGCGCGGAGCGGGAAGCGGGGCGCTAGGGGGGCTGCGGGCTCCGTGCGCGGACTCGCTCCCGCTTCTCATCTTCCTCCCACACCCCTGGGCCTGGGGGCCCTATTGCCGAGATCCCCCTGGGCCGGACTCCTCGCTCAGCCCGGGACCCCCAGTCGTGACCCCTTCAGCCTGGGACACACCGGCCTCCACTTTCAGCCGTTGACCTTCCCTTGGCCGGGGACCCAGTCAGGCCTTCTTAGCCTTGTCGCCCCGGTCCCCGGCTTTCGTTTGCAGCCCCATGTCCCCGTCCCCAATTGCCCGTCTCCAGCTTTCCCTTCCTTTGTCCATCCCCGGGCTGCCCCTGTTCTCTCGCCCCCTCCTCTCTCGGGCTGCCCTGCAGGCTGACCTCCTTCCTTTCCTCCTCCCACAGCGAGACTTGCAGGCGAAGCTGCAGCTGCGCTACCAGGAGATCTCCAAGCGGTGAGCAGGCGCCGCTCACTGCCCAGGCTCCGGCCTTGTCCTGTCCTCCCTCCATCAGAAACAAAATCCATGTTCCTTTAGACCCCTGGAGTGCTGGGCCGAGATCCCGCCCCCAGCCCACTGGCAGGTGTGGAGGCAGAGGTTTTCCTTCAACCTTGCTGGACTCTGTCGGAGACGGCTGCTCGGGGAACAGCCAGGTTGGGCGTGAATTCTGGGTGGGAATCGTGTGCCGATGCGCAGTCCTCAGCGCGGCCCCAAGCTCCGCGTGAAAAACTTGGAGCCTTGGAGGGACTCATTCATTTGCTTAAGGTCACTCAGAAGCTAGAAAGTGACAGTTGGGAGTTGAACCTAGAAGCGTCTTGATTTCAAACTCATTTATCTCCAAAAATGGGTTGATATTTACAAGCCCCTCCCATGTCGTCAGCCTTGGGGACACTAGTGGGAACAAGAAAAGTTCTTATCCTCACTCCTTTCATGGAGACCAGATCCTAGGGAGAGAGAAACATAGGAATTAAACACAGCCGGTAAAAAACGTTGTTCTGGAATGCTCCGAAGACAAGACAAAATGAATGAGAGTAGCTGAGAGTGGCGACCTTAGGTCAGGTGGTCAGGAAAGTTCTCTTCAGGGATTGACATTTGAGTTGCCTGAATGATGAGAAGGAGGCAAAGGATAATTATTGAAAGGACATTCTGGGCAGTAAGCGCCAAGGCTGTGAGGCCAGAAAGTGCCAGAAATAGGAAGGAGAGCAGGGTGGCTGAAACGCGGAGGAAGGGGGTGGAAGTCCACACAAGTCAGAGGGGCAGGTAGAGATGACACAGCCACGGAGGGTTAGCATGCAAGGAAGAAAACTAGCATTAAAATAGCCAAATTCCTGTAAATGTCTACATATTGTGACTGATTCCAAATGGCAAAGTTTTGAATTGCTTTTCCATGCAGGGTAGTTGGTGGGCCAGTTGAGGGAACGGTTTTGTGAAAGGAGAATGGCGCCCCCTAGTGATTCATTTGGGCCTTTCTATGGGGCGCTGGTTCTTTATGCCTTTTCTGTGCTAAGTTGTAGAAAGCTATGGCCTGGCCTTCGGAGCATCATCTCTGCACTCCACGGGTTAAGCAGATTCTACTTTCCACCCAGGATATTGCTTTTAATATTAGATTTTTTTTTTTTTTTGGTGAGGAAGATCAGCCCTAAGCTAACATCCATGCCAATCCTCCTCTTTTTGCTGAGGAAGACTGGCCCTGGGCTAACATCCGTGCCCATCTTCCTCCACTTTATCTGGGACACTGCCACAGCATGGCCTGACAAGCAGTGCATCCGTGCTTGCCCAGGATCCAAACCAGTGAACTCTGGGCTGTGGAGGTGGAGTGCGTGCACTTAACTGCTACGCCACCGGGACAGCCCTAATGTTAAATTTTTAAGCTTTATTTTTATGTATTTCTCATTTTTTTATACAATGATTATCACTTTTTTTTTTTGCTGGGAAAGATTCGCCCTGAGCTAACATCTGTTGCCCATCTTCCTCTCTTTTTTTTTTTTCCTCCCCAAAGCCCCAGTACATAGTTGTATATGCTAATTGTAAGTCCTTCTAGTTCTTCTATGTGAGCCACTGCCACAGCATGGCTACTAACAGACGAGTGGTGTGGTTCCGTGCCTGGGAACCGAACCCAAGCCGCCGAAATGGAGCGTGCTGAACTTTAACCGCTAGGCCATCAGGGCTGGCTCGATTGTCACTTGTTTTAAGAGAAACTTTTCGGGGCGGGCCCTGTGGCTTGGTGGTTAAGTGCGTGCTCAGCTACTGGCGGCCGGGCTTCGGATCCCGGGTGCGCACCGACGCACCGCTTCTCCGGCCATGCTGAGGCCGCGTCCCACATACAGCAGCTGGAAGGATGTGCAGCTGTGACATACAACTATCAACTGGGACCTTGGGGGGAAAAAGGGAAAAAAAGGAGGAGGATTGGCAATAGATGTTAGCTCAGGGCCGGTCTTCCTCAGCAAAAAGAGGAGAATTGGCATGGATGTTAGCTCAGGGCTGATCTTCCTCACAAAAAAAATAAATAAAAAAACTTAGATCCTGGCAAAACGGTCACCAGACAAAAAAGTTATTTAAAAACATGGTTGAATGAAAAAGGATCTTTTTTTTTTTTTTTTGTGAGATCAGCCCTGTGCTAACATCTGCCAATCATCCTCTTTTTTTTGCTGAGGAAGACTGGCCCCGGGCTAACATCCGTGCCCATCTTCCTCCACTTTATATGGGACGCCACCACAGCATGGCTTGCCAAGCGGTGCGTCGGTGCGCGCCCAGGATCCGAACTGGCGAACCCCGGGCCACCGCAGTGGAGTGTGCGCACTTAACTGCTTGCGCCACCGACCGATCTTTTAATGATTTTTTCCAGTCTTTTCTGCCCTCCCTTTCTGCTGTGTTTTCCACGGAAGCTTCTCTTTTGTTTTGAGGTTAACGTTTCCTTTTCATGCCTTTTTGTAAATTCAGCTCAGTTCACACCCCTCCTCTGGCAGCAGCAGCCAGGAGGAGGCAGGAAATGCAGAGGCCTGTGAGGCTCAGAGGTCAAGGTGCTCTTTGAGTAGTAAGGCTTGATGCCAGCGGGGTTCTCCAGAGAGTTCCTGAGATAACAGGGCCTGCTGGGTTTCTGCAGCCTGGCCTTTGGGGACAGAGCCCCTCAGAATGAGCTAAGTCTGGGACTGTCACCTGTGTCTACGGACAAGTGGTGGACAGAGCCTCAGACCCCGGCCTCTGCATTTCCTGGGCACCTGCAGGTGGAGCTGAGGCCAGCTGCCACACTCGGGGTTGTGGGGGGTGGGAACAGGCCTGGGTGTCCCGTCTGGGCCTCCCCTTTCCCTGGGAGGCACCTCACAAAAGGTCTTCTACCCACCACATTTGGGGCAGCTGGGGGCCTTGCGGACGGCAGACCAGGCCTCGCCTTCCAGCACCTTCACATCCACAGCGGGAGCTGCCACCCGCTTCTGGGCCCTAGACCCTCCCCAGTCATATGTCCATGACAGTGTACCAAGGGCCACCCCCGGCCTGCAGCACGTCCCCGTGGCTGCCGACCCTGAGTCTTGTGACTGAGTTGACGGGCCCACGCCAGCCCAGATGGGCAGCGAGCGACTGTCGGTTTGCTTCAACGCCAGTGTTCTTTCTCCTCAGAACTCAGCCTCCTCCCAAGCTCCCCGTGGGCCCCAGCCACAAGCTCTCCAACAATTACTACTGTACTCGAGACGGCCGCCGGGAAGCTGCGCCGCCCTCCATCATCATGTCCTCGCAGAAGGTGCTGGTGTCAGGCAAGCCAGCAGAGAGGTGAGGCCCCACACCCTCCTGCCACCAGCCCTCTCTCCCTCTTGTGCTTTCAGGGTCCCGTTTATCGGGCAGCAGCTGTGTCAGGAAGGGTGCTGCCAGGGGCTGGTCGTCCAAGAGCTCATTCAATCTCCACCCGGCCGCCCGGCAGGGGTAGGGGTTAGGGCCTCAGCCGGGGGTGGGTTTCCTGCAACACGGACCAATCTCCCTTCAAGGGCCCTGGAAGAAGCCCAAGCATGGTTGTTTTTATGATTTTGTATTCTTTATTTTTTATTTTTTTGTGAGGAAGATTAGCCCCCTGGGATAACATCCGATGCCAATCCTCCTCTTTTTGCTGAGGAAGACCGGCTCTGAGCTAACTAACATCCGTGCCTGTCTTCCTCTACTCTATATGGGACGCTGCCACAGCATGGCTTGACAAGCGGTGCATAGGTCAGAGCTCCGGATCAGAACCCTTGAACCCCAGGCCGCCCAAGCGGAGCCCACGAACTTAACCACTACACCACCAGGCCAGCCCGTATAATTTTGTATTCTTTATTTTATTTTTTAATTTTTATTTATTTATTTTTTTGTGAGGAAGATCGGCCCTGAGCTAACATCTGCCAATCCTCCTCTTTTTGCTGAGGAAGCCTGGCCCTGGGCTAACATCCATGCCCATCTTCTTCCACTTTATATGGGACGCCGCCACAGCATGCCTTGACAAGCGGTGCCTCAGTGCACGCCCGGCATCTGAACCTGCGAACCCCGGGCCGCCGCAGCAGAGCGTGCGCACTTAACCGCTTGTGCCACCGGGCTGGCCCTATAATTTTATATTCTAAAGAGAGAATTGCATAAACCTCACGCTCCTCAAAAGGCGGGTTGGTCCCTGGCCTCAGCTGCTTCTCTTCATCAAACGGGAACAAGAATAGTTTCCACTTTAGAGAGTTCCACTGGGACGGGATAGCACAGACCAGGCGGCGTATAAACAACAGAAATGGATTTCTCCCGGTTCTGGAGGCTGGAGTCCAAGATGCAGGCGCCTGCAGGTTCAGCGTCTGGCATCTTCTCACTGTGCCCTCACGTGGTGGAAGGGGGAGGGAGCTCTCTGGGGTCCCTTCTCTAAGGGCGTTGATCCCATTCGTGAAGACTCCGCTCTCATGACCTGACCACCTCCCAGAGGCCCCCCACCTAACACCGTCACCTTGGGGCACAGGATTTCAACATACGGATTTTGAGGGGCACAAACACTCAGTCTACAGTGGAGTTGTTATGAGGATTAACCCTCATAGTTAACATTTGCAAGCTGTTAGAATAGAGTCCACGACGTGCCTGCCTCCTAAGAATTGCACGGGTTAGGCAATCATGGTTCCTGTGGCCGAAGAGGGAATCGAGGCGCAGAGAGACCAAGTGACCTGCCTGGGTCACATAGCCCATGGATAGCAGAAGCAGGCTTTCAGACCATTTTGCCTGGACCCCCAGTGGTGTCTGGTCTCTAGCCGATTCACCATATGGTCCTGGGCCAGTCCTTCAGCCGCCTTGAGCCTCAGTTTCTTCATCTGTAAAATGGGGGCGGTGGGCTTGCACTGTGAGGAGATCTATAAGGTGGTGAGGCCAGGCGGGGCCTGCTGTGCAGTTAGAGCTCTGAACTGTGGTGGTCTTCAGATCCACCAGAGTCCAGCACCGGACTGGGGCAAGCTGCCCTGCTCCCCCACACCCCTCACTGCCCCCGGATGTCTGCTGCCTTCTGCCCCTTGCATCTGCTTCACGCTCCGGGAGAGTAGGAGGCACGGGGGGCCTCCTCCACAAGGAGAGCCCCCCTCTTTCTGCCTCCTCTCCTTTCTTGCTCACCGTGTGCAAGCCCCTCCAGCCCTAGGCCCCAGGGGCTCAGGTGGGGGGCTGCTTGCCTCGGATTTGCTGGCACGGTGTCTCCTTGGGGCTCACCCCAGGCCACCTCTGGGCCAAATGATGTGTTTTCAATTGCACACCGACCCTCAGCCCCGTGAGACTGAGGGGGCTGGTCTGGCTGCGCTGTGCCCACATACAGCGCCTGCCGGGGAGAGGTGCTGGGCACCGAGGGAAGGATGAGCAGCGGGGGCCGTCGCCTGAGGGCCCGGCCCTTGCCCCTGTCCTGTCCTGGGGCAGCAGGAGCGGGGTGCTGGTGCACCCTGGGGCCGCATGTGGGAAGGAGTACTGGAGGGGACAGGGCTAGTCACGGCTGCTTCTGGGCCCAAGAGCCAGGCCGACTGGGGGTTCACGGGGCTCAGGGCAGACGGGGCTGGCCAGCTCCCAGCAAGTGGGCTGACCCTCCGGGGGACCCCATTGGAGGGGTCTGGCGTTCTGAAACACCCCACGCTCTGGCCTCCGGCTCCACAGTCTCAGCAGGCGAGTACCCCTCAGGGGCAGGTGTGTCCCTCAGATCCTTCCACCCTGTTCTTTGGAAACCTGGCCCTAACCACAGTCTGCTTTTCTCCTCCAGCCCGGCTGCGGCAGCCACTGAGAAGAAGGCGGTGACGCCGGCTCCTCCCATCAAGAGGTGGGAGCTCTCCCGTGACCAGCCTTACCTGTGACTGTGCCCTGGGACACCTGGCCGGGCCCTCAGTGCCACCGGGGTGCTTCCCCTCCTTGGATTCCCTTTGGGGAGACTGACCTAATTTATGCCGATTATATGGAGCTGCAGTATGGCTTCCGTTGTTCCTTTTGAAGCGACACCCGCTTGCTTGGACTTTGGGGTGAAGTGGGTGAGAATCTTCTGACTCCAGCAGCGCTCTAGGGGCGGGGGAGGGGTAGTGTTCTGGGGGTCCAGGGTGCCATGCTGCCACTGGGCACAGAGTCAGGTGACATGGTGCGGGGGGGCCCAGACATGTCACTGGTCCTTCTCCGAGGGCCTGGCTCTGTCCCCGAGAGTGGTGGGGTGGCTCCAGGACCCCTGGGTGTTTGTGAGCACCGACTGTGAAGGACGCGGGCCAAACACAAACTGCTCACTTGGCCTCTGGATCTCAAGAGCTCCCCAGGCCATCACTTGTGTGGACATGGGCCAGTGCCCTCCCACCGCGACCCCCCAGCCCGCCCCGATCCTGGACCCCCGCAGCTCAGCGGGGAAGGCAGGACAGCGAGGCGGCGCCCAGGGAAGGCTCACCTAGGGCAGGTCAGGAAAGGCTCCCTGAGCCAGAGACCTCTGTGCTTGGGCCTGGGGGCGGTGAGGCCCCTGGTCCCTGTGGGGGAATGAGGGGAGCAAAAGCTGAACAGGAAGTAGCCCAAGGCTGGCTGCAGGAGCCACGCAGTGACTTCAAGTGGGAGAGTGCCCCTGGGAAGAACCTGCAACCCTCAGTAGGTGAGGAGGATCAGCCGTGTGCCCGGAGCCTGGTGAGACGGCCCTGCCCTGTGGCAGCCTAGAGCAGGGCAGGAAAAGGTCACAGTCCCCAGCAGGAGTTATGAGTGCCCCAGAGTGGGAGAGACAAATGCTAAAAGCTCATCCAAGGGGCTGAAGCCCCTGGGAAGGCTTCCTGGCGGATGTGGGATTCTGGTTGGGGCCAAGGATGAATCCCATTGAGAAAGAAGGTCAGCAGGGAGAGGGAGGCGGGGCAGGGTGTGCAGAGGCCACAAGGAGGGCAACCCGGAGGGCTTTGAAAAACCCAGGGCAAGGCGGGTCACTGCAAGTTTCCCAATAAATTTGCATGACCCAGACTTGAAATTGGGCGTGGGAGTGGAGGAGGGGAGAGGTCTGATGCCTGAGCTCCTCGCGGTGCCAGGCACCTTCTGAAGCCTTTCTCTGCGTGATCCCGGCTCCTGGAGCAATCCTGCCAGGTCATCGCTGGGGTCACAGCCCCTCGACAGAAGAACCGAGGCGTGAAGAGACCGAGAACTGCCTCAGGCTCGCTGAGAGCTGGCCCCGAACGGGGGGGGGGGGGGGGGGGGGGCATGAGTCTGCGCTCCACTCCCGCAAAGGCACAGCTGCTCCCGCTCTTGTCCCGCGCCCCATGCCTCCCTCACCGAGATGGCGAGGCTCGAAGGCGGCTGCTCCCCTGCCCTGCCCTGGGCAGTCGCGTCTGCCATCCTTGTCATCCTCCTCCGCATCTGTGCACCCTCGCGTCTTACCTCATTTCCCCTGGAAATAGGGAGAGAGGCTGATTTAAACAATTACATGTATATATGCTCCAAAAGCAGCTGAAACCTCCAGCGTTTTGAAATAGCATGCCATCAACCTGTAAATGCAACTCCTTCTGGGAAGATCTGGACGCTTTAGTGTGGCATCACGGAAAACTGGGATTGGTGAACACTCCCACGCCTGTCTTAACGCTGGGGGACGGTAACTTGTCTGGGGTCCTGCTGGCAGTTGGACGCGCTGCTTCTCCGGAAGGCAGAGCTGTCGATAAGCTCTTTATTTCCAAGAAGAAAACACTGAGGTCAGATTGGCTGGAAAGTCTGCAGCAGGTTTGTAATTTATGTGCCTACTGGGTGAGCGGGAGAAGAGAAACCCCAAGGGCTGCCTTTGCATATCTTGTTCCCGAAGTAAAAAATGATACCCACCTCCCTATGAGGAGTCTAGAAGGACTAAGTGAGGCAGGGAGCGAGGGCGCGCGCATCCAGGTGGGAGGGATGGAGGACCCAGGATGGAAGCCAGGAACCGGAGGATTCTTACATTTACACACAGCATCTATTTTTTTTGTGTGTGAGCAAGATCAGCCCTGAGCTAACATCCATGCCAATCCTTCTCCTTTTTTTCCCCTTTTTCTCCTCAAAGCCCCAGTAGATAGTTGTATGTCATAGATGCACATAGTTGCACATCCTTCCAGTTGCTGTATGTGGGATGCCCCCTAAGCATGGCCAGACAAGAGGTGTGTCGGTGCGCGCGGGGATCCGGACCCAGGGCCGCCCGAAGCGGAGCGCGCACCGGGCCGCCCCTACTCACCAAATCTTTAAGAGCCTACTGGGCGGGCCCGGTGGCTTAGCGGTTAAGTGTGCGCGCTCCGCTGCTGGCGGCGCGGGCCCGGATCCCGGACGCCACCGACGCACCACTTCTCCGGCCATGCTGAGGCTGCATCCCACATACAGCAACTAGAATGAGGTGCAGCTATGACATACAACAATCTACTAGGGCTTTGGGGGAGAAAAATAAATAAAATAAAATCTTAAAAAGAAAAAAAGAGCCTACTATGTGTCAGGCACTGTTCCCGGCTTTGGAGACACAACGAGGAACACAGCATTCCTTCCCTCCTGGAGCTGACATTCTAGTGGGGAATCAGACACTAAACAAAAATTAGTAAATATATAATCTGTCCAGGGCACAGAAGGCGCAGGAGGAGGGAGGGCTGGGGCACGCCTGAGAGGAGTGGCGCCATATTCAATAGGATAATTAGGCAGTGACTTTTGCTGCCGGATGCAAGTGGAAAGTTAAATATTGTGAGAAGCCACCCACAAGTTCGTGTACATCCCCACAAGTTTCTAACTTCAAATGGGCCCCAGAGCCTTCGCTATGCCTTGTGGGTGGGGAGAGCGGGGTGAGTGTGAAATCGCTGCGCCCCTCGTATTCGACCCTTTACGGTAGCCCTGGCCGCGGACGCCGCGGGTCCTGGTGCCTGGGCCCCGCCCCCCGGGCTGCGCGTGCGCGTGCGCGGGGATAAGAGCGGGCCGGTGGCGCGATGGGGGCGGTGCGCCGAGCGGCTGATGGCGGGGGGCGGGGCGCGGCGAGCAGCGGCTCTGGGCCTGGCGCTGCGGCTGCTGCTCGGCCTCGGGCTGGGCCTGGACGCCGCCCCGGCCGCGACCCGACCCTCGGCCCAGGCCCCAGGTGAGTGAGCTCCGCGCGCCCTCCCCGCGCGCCAGCAGCGCCCGGCCATTGGCTGCGGCGAGTCGCGGACACTCCCCCGCACGTGGCCCGACGGCCCCGCGTGCCGCCCCGACCCGGGACCCTCGGCCCGGGTGGCTCTGCCCGCCTTGCTCCGCCCTGCTCGCCCCGCACAGCCGCTCTGCTTGTCGTGCCCTGTTGTCGCCCCCACGCCGCCCTTCAGCCCAGCGTGGCGGGAGGGCGCGCTGCAGGCGCTGGTTGTGCCCCGTCTGATCGTGCATGGCCGGGCACCCGGCGCCTCCCGCAGCAGCGCGCCTTCCAAACCCGCGCGCCCCAGCCCGTGTGGCTGCGTTTCCTGGCGACCACCCCCCGCGCTGCCAATCTCTGCACCTTCCTCCTCTGGCCTTAGAGAACGGCCTTAAAGAACGAGAGGGCTCTCTCCCTCCCTGTGACCCCAGAGCCGCGGACGCGTTTTCCCTAAGTCCCCCTGACCCTCTCTGAGGTTCCCAGAGGCAGCTGGGCGCGTTACAGGGATCTCCCGGTGCGCACTGTGAGCTCGGGTTCAGGCTCACCCCGCTCCTCCGTGGGTTCCTGTCTGCTGTGGTCCCTGCCTGACCCCGAAGCCCCTGCCTTTTCGGGCCGGATGTGCCTGTTTCCTCCAAGGAGGCAGGACTCACGTTAACCAGTTCCAAACTTTTTACACGCAAGCAGTCTTCTGTCCTCAGGACACTGAGGTGGGGCCTCCTAGGGTGCCCGTTTTACAGGTGAGGAACCTGAGGCCGGCAGGGGAGTCAGTGGTGCCTCCAACTCCTGTCCGACCCCCCAGCCCCATGAGGCCAGGTCTGCTCTGCTCTGCCGCCCGCTTTGCAGAGGGACGCACGCTCCAGCAGCCAGGGAGGGAGGTCAAAGTTTGTCAGTGCAGAGAGCGGCTAGGGCTGGAGAGGAAGCCGGCTAGGGCTGGAGAGGAAGCCGTGCCAGCGGCGGCCAGACCCCCGGGGGCCTGGAGGGAAGGCGGATCCCGGATTTCCACAGCTTTTCCGGGCTCCCTGAGCTCGGGGACTGTGTGGCCCGCAGGTACAGTTGGGCCTGGAGCCCTGCGGAGGGGCTGGCTGTGCGGAGTGGGGGTTTTGGAGGCTCAGGGCCCTGGGAGTAAAGGTGAAAGGGGCCAGAGGCCCAGGACTGAAGGGAGTGAGGCTAGGCTGGGGCCAAGCCAGATGGTGGCCACCTGCCCTGGTTCACCCAGGAGGAGACCCTCAAGGCCACTCCCTTCCTCTGCCCCTCAGACTCCTGCCTGCTGGCCCAGCTTCCAGGCCCTTCTGTGCTCCGGGGTCCAGGAAGTCTCAGATCTCATCTGGACTCAGCCTGGACCCTTGTGTGACCTGTGTCCGCTTGCTGTCAGGCACGGCCCTGGGCTTGTGGTCACCAGGTCATTGCTCTGACCTCCACTGAGCGCCTAGTCTACGCGGGTACCAGTTTAAGGACCATTGGGTCCATTGTTATAAGCGGGAGGCAGAGCTTCAGGGGTCTCAGAGAAGGGCATGAGACCCCTCCCAGGAAAGAAGCTGAGATCTGAAGGCTGAGGAGGAAATCAGCAGGTGCAGAGTTGGGGGAGGAAAGGGCAGTGTGAGCCAGGGAGCAGCATGGGCCAAGGCCCTGAGGTGGAAACGAGCCAGGCCTCTTGGAGAAGCAGCAAGGAAGTCAGGCCAAGGGCCTGATGAAGAGGAAGAGTGGGGGAGGAGGTGAGGTCCAGGAAGGGCTCAGGGCTGGACCACACAGAGGAGGTAGGGTTGGTTGTGAGAGGGTCGGGGACCAGGGGACAGTTTTGAGCAGAGGGGAGGCGCGGGTGGGTGACGGAATAGTGCGACTCTGAGAGGTCTCCAGTGTCCGACAGGAGATGGTGGAGGTGGCACGTTCAGGGTGGGAAAATGATCGGATCTGGGAGGAACTTAGGAGTTGAGTCGACAAGGCTTGGTGACTAAGCAGGTCCTCTTCCCAGGGCCTCAGTTTCCCCTTTGCTAAGCAGGAAGGATATGACAGCCCTGCTGACCCTGCCGCTGGGCCTGATCCAGAGCAGGTTCTGTTTAACCCAGAAGGGTCTTGGAGGGACTTCTGGGGAGGTCATCTGGCCATTTGGAGCCTGGTAAAGGCTGGAGGATCGGCGAGACCTGGGTTGCAACCCGGCCTCTGCCACTGGCTCTGCAGCCTCTGGCCTTCCCTCTCCTCAGTGTCTTTTGTAGAGTGTGGATCGCAGTAGAACCTGCCCCACAGGGCTCGTGGTGAGGCTGTGACGCGCGCAGCTCCAGCCCCACACAGAGTAGGTCCTCAGCAAAGGGTCCCTGGAACCCGCCCTGTCTCCACGAGGTGGAGCCTGTGACCATTGCTCCTGGGGGAGGGTGCAGACTCGGCCTCACTTGTGCGCGTCTCGCAGGCCCCAGCGCAGGCTCGTGCCCGCCCACCAGCTTCCAGTGCCGCACCAGTGGCTTCTGCGTGCCCCTCGCCTGGCGCTGCGACGGTGACGCGGACTGCGCTGACGGCAGCGACGAGCAGGAGTGCAGTGAGTGGCCGCGTCCCGGGGGCGGGGCTTGCAGGGGGCGGGGCCAGAGGGAGGTGGGGTGGCTGCGGAATGGGTGTGGCTTCAGGCAGCGCCCACTGGGGCGGGGTCTGGGGTGGGCGGGGCTTGCAAGGAGGGAAGCTGGGATTGAAGCTTGAGGAGCTGTGGGTTTACAGGGAGGCGGAGTAGTGGGGTCTTGGCAGGAGGGGCTTACAGGGAGGCCTGTGCTTGGAAGGTGGAGCTAACGGAAGCGGGGCGGAGCCATTATGGTCGGCGGCACTTATAGGGTCTACTCTTCGTGGAAGGCGGGCCTTGCGTGGGGCTGGGCGGTGGGAGAACCCTGGCCCTCTTGGGTGGGCGTATGGGACCTGACTGACCCTCTGCCCTAGGGATGGAGCCTTGTGCCCAGGATGGGGGGTGCCCGCCACCCTCTGGCAGCCCCTGCTCTTGTGACAGCATCGATGACTGCGCCAATGGCATCGACCAGAACCTTCAGAACTGCAGCCACCAGCCCTGTCCCGCCGGGGAGCTCCGCTGCCCACTGGGCGGTGCCTGCATCCCACGCACGTGGCTCTGCGATGGCCACCCGGACTGTCCCCACTCTGGCGATGAGCTTGGCTGTGGTGTGTGCCGTGGGACCTTGGCGTGCCTGTGGGGTGGGAAGGGCTGGTTGTTAGACATGGCACCCGGACACCTTTTGGTGTGTGACCAGCCTGGGGGCGTGGCCGTGGGCCTCTGGCCGTGCCTGCATCCCCGTGGGGGTGGCGGGAGGTGACTCGGCGTGGCAGTGCTCACCAACCTCAGTCTGGGATGAAGATGAGCCCCGAGGTCCCCCCTGGGTACCTGGAACACCTACTCAACCCCCCACGCCCTGGGTGCCCCCTCCGCAGCTACTGAATGCCTGGACTTATTACAGGAACCGAGACCCTCCAGGAAGGGACCGCCACGTCCATGGGGAGCCCTGTGACCCCGGAGAGTGTCACCTCTCTCAGGAATGCCACAGCTACCTCTGTTGGGGACCTGGACTCGGTCCAGCCTGGAAACCGAAGTGTCTATGGGGCTGTTGCAGCTGCTGGTGAGATGAACGGGCCCTCCCTTGCGTGGGGCTTGGAGCGACTACTCCTGGGAGCAGGGGCTCGGAGAGGGGACAGGCTTCAGACCCCCCACCCTGACACGTCAGGGGCTTGGTGGGTGTGGGGGCTCCTGCCACCCCGTCACCTGCTCCCATGTGTCTGTCGCCCACAGTGCTGCTAAGTGCAGGTCTGGCTGCCATTGCCCTGCTGGTGTTGTCCCGGCTCTGTGCCTGGGGGCGCCTGGACCCGCTGGGGCTGCTGGTGGCTGTGAAGGAGACCCTGCTGCTGTCAGAGAGGAAGACCTCAGTGCTCTAAGGACAAGCTCTTGTCGTCACGTCGCCCGGGCCCTGAGTGTGGCAGCTATGGGGACACGCACACGGCTGCTGGCACACCTGCCTTCAGACATGGGTACTGGCCACACAGCGCCATGGACCTGAGCTCCTGCAGACGTGGCCCTGGAGGTTGGAGGTGCCCGGATCCTTCCCCTGGATGCAGGGAGCCTTGAATGCGGAACACGCCGCAGCTGGAACTGAGGGGCTGGCCCCAGGCCACTCCCCGGGGTGGCCCTGTTCTTAGGGACTCTTGCTGCGCCCGTCGGAGGGTTGTGATTAAAGTTACTTCACATCCTCTGCCTACCTCTGGGCCTCTGTCTCCCTCTTCCCTGGGCAGCCTGGGGTCTCTGCTGCCACCCCTCCTCCGCGGTGGAGCGCCAAGCCTGGAGAGCATGGGACTCAGTGACCCAGCCCAGGGTGTCCCCTCGGCCACTCTGCCCCTGGCTTGCTGGGATCCAGAGCAGGGGACGGGGAGGCGGGGTGGCAGGGCTGTCTGCATTACCTGCAGGCTCTTTGGAAGAGGAGCAGAGCTTGGGCGGTTCCTCCCCGAGTCCTGGGCTGGGGGACCCTGTCCATCACGCCTTCCTCCTTTTGCGATGGAAGTTGGGCATCCCAGGGTTGGTCTCAGTCCCACTCTGTTTTAACATGTAGGTTTATTATTATTCAGCAATGGCGAGGCCCGTAGATCAGGAGATGACCATTGAAAAGACACTTTGTTACTCACAGATCCCAAGAGAAGGGGGCACAGCACACCAGGCAGGGCCACATGGGGAAGCACCAGGGTGGGTCAGGGGGCAGAGGGAGGGGGAACATGAGCAGGAGTCCCTATTATGGTTTCCAGGGAAGGAACAGGCGAGGCAGGGTAAGCAGATTTAGGATTGGCTAGTCGGAACAATTCCAGCGCACTCTGCGGGGCAGGGGCTGGCCCTGGTGTTATCCGGGCAGGGGAGAGTGCCCTGGATTGGTTGGGTTGCATGTAAAGGCACACTCGCTGGTGACTTGCTTGCTTATCTCTAGAACCAGCTAATCCTGGGAGGGATGGTCCCGCCTGGTTAGCGAGGCCAGGCTGCCAAGAATACAGAAAGTATAGTTAATACACACCCTAACTGCCAGGTGGTGATGGCAGGGCTCTTCTCTGACCCTCGGTTTCCTCATCTCCAGATGGGGGGTCCAGGGCCCCGGTAGCCTGTTTTTGGGGCAGTGACCTCCCTGACAACCTTGGAGGTGGACCGGGTGTCTGCCACCAGCGGGCCCCGTGCAGCCCAGTGCCGGGGGAGCATGCAGGGTCGGGGGCTCTGACATCTGTCAGGCAGGGAGCTGGGCCTTGTGAATGAAATGCTTGGAGGAGCAAGTGGGTGAAGCAGGAGGCCTTCCTGGGGGTGGTGAAGTTTGCCTTTGGGACCCCGTCCCCGTGGGGAGGGTGGTTGAGATGAGTTTTGGAGTCTGGGCCTCGGCCAGCGTGTTGGGGGCTGAGTTCTCTGCAGGGTAGTGGGAGTTGAGGTTTGGGAGATGGGCTGCAGCCAGGATGGGGGGCCTCGGCTGACCGTGGAGCAGAGGGCGCTCCACCTCCTGGGGTACAAGGCCTTCCCTCTGCTCAGGGGGTGGGGCCCTGGGCCTCTCAGCTCCCAGCTTGGCCCACCGGGTACACGCTGAGCTGTCCCAAGGCGCCCTCCACAGAAATGGAACCACGGTGGGCTTCGTCCGGTTGGAGGAAGAAGTTGTATCACAGATGGGATTCTCTCTTTAGGATTTTTGTTTTTTCTTTCCTTTGCTCAGGCACGCTCAGCCACAGTAGGCGAGAGGCCCCATCAGGGGGCCGCGAGGCCGGCCACAGGTGTCACACAAGCAGAGGTCTAGGGTCTGGGTCTTTCTGGGATGTCACTGGGTTCTCAGCTGTCATGGAGCAAACCACCCCACGCGCAGGGTTCCAAACAACCCCTGATGTGTTCTCTCGCGTGGCTCCGTGTTGACCGGGCCGGCTGCTGGCTCCTGTTCCCCCTGATGGTGGCTGCTGTCCTCTGGGCGCTGGGCTGGCTGGACACCACCTTCTGGAATGTCTCTGTTATGTCCGGTGCTTTGGGGGGGATGGCGGGGCCAGCTGGACCTCTCCCTCTCCGCGTGTCCTCTCCACATGGCTTCTCCCTCTCCACGTGAGGCCTCCGTGTGGGCTCTCCACGTGGCCTCTCCGTGTGTCCTCTCCCTCTCCACGAGGCCTCCTGAGCAGGATGGCCGTGTTCCTTTCATGGCGACTCAGGCTTCCCTAAAGTGCAGACCCAGCTGCGGGACCTTCTACAGCTCTGCCTGGAACCGGGCCAGCGTCTCGTCCGCCACATTCTGTGGGTTCAGCGGAGCCGCAGGCCAGCCCCGATGTGTGGGGCGCGGAGGTGGGGGCCACAGAAGGGTGATCCCGGTTCCTGGGGCCATCCTTGCAGGCCCGCTGCCACAAAGGGGGTAGAGGGCAGGGGCCGGGGTTGGGGCCGGCCAGCGTGGGTGACCGCGTCCCCTCGAGCCAGCTGAGTGACGGTGGCCCGTGGCGTTGCTCTCTCAGGTGCCCTTTGTCATCTGCGCCCCGGGGCGGTCACCAGTACAGGCGCCGTGAGCACGCTGCGTTGCAGCTCTCTCTGTTCCTTCAAGTGGGGCTCACTGTTCTGCCAGCCGCCCGTCCTGTCCCGGACAGCAAGCCCCGCGAGTCACTTCCAGGAAATTCCAGCGAAGGTCCAGGTTTCAAAGGGAGGGGTGTTTGGGGAGCGCACAAGGAGGGAGACGTGGGGGTGGCCACAGGCCCAGCCCCTGGGAAATTCTGATGGGCCGGGGCAGGTGGGGCAGGTGGCCGGAGGGGCTGCGGGGTGGGGGCTGCAGTGGCAGATGGGGAGGGGGTGGAGCAGTGTGCGTTTGTGTATCTTTGTCCAACTGGCCCCTTCTTCCTTATTTTTATTGAGGAAAAATTCACGTAATATAACATTAACCATTAACCATTTGAAAGCATACAATTCAGCGGCATTTAGTGCATTCACAATGTTGTGCAACCATTATGATGTTTTCTATCTAGTTCCAAGACATTTTCATCCCCCTAAAAAGAAACTGCATCCCCGTTATCAGTCACCCCCCACCCTTCTCCCCAGCCCCTGGCAACCACGAATCCACTTTCTGTCTCTACGGATTTGCCTGTTCTGGACGTTTCCCGTCAATGGAATCACTCGCTCTGTGGCCTTTGGTGTCTGGCTTCTCTCACTGAGCATCGTGTGTTCAAGGTTCTTGCCCAAAAGTTTCCTTGTGCCCTTTTTATCCACCCCGCCTCCATTACCCAGGCAACTCCCGATTGGTTCTGCATTTCTAGAATCATAGAGTATGTATCTTTTTCTGCCTGGTGGTTTTTACTCCCGGGGATTATCTTAAGATCTGTATAGGTTGTTACATGTATAGGTTGTTACATGTAGTGAAAGGTAACTCACTTTTATTGCTGAGTCTTTTGTTGTCTGGCTATCCCAGGTTCATTTACCCATTTCATCTGTTGATGGATATTTGGGTTGTTTCCAGTTTTTGATTATGACGGATAAGGCTGCTGTGATCGTTTATGTGTAAGTCTGTTCCCATGGTTTTAATTCTTTTGGGTAAATACCCAGGAGTGGAGTGGTGGCGTCCTATAGTAGGTATATATTTAATTTTAAAGAAATTGCCAATGTGTTTTCCAAAGTGGATGTATTCTTATTTTTTCTGCCCCCGCTGCATATGTATTCTTGTTTCCTCGCATCCTCGGCGTCACCTGCTGTGGCCGGTCTTTGAAATGTTAGGCATTCTAACAGGTGTGCAGCGGTATGACTCTGTAGTTTTTTTTAATCAAAGTGAAATTCACGTAACAGAAACTTACCCATTGTAAAGCAAACAATTCAGCAGCGTTTAGCACATTGGCTTCTTAACTACCAGTACGTGCATCTTTTTGTGAGCTGGTGGCGTTTCATAAAAGGTCCTGTTGGGACTTTGGGATTGCATTGCGTGTGTAGGTTAATTTGTGGAGGAAAACAAACATTGAGTGGGTGCCAGGTATTGTTCTAGGTGCCGGAGCCTTGGCCTTGAGCAGAACAAAGCCCTCTCACCCATGAGACGGAGGTGGGGTGTGGGGACAGTCACTTCATAAGAGACCAGGACCTTGACGTCACATGATGCTAAGATCTGGGGACCTAAAGCCGGAATCGGAGGGATCCACCTGGTGGATCGGGAGAAAGAAGGGTCACTGTATTTTTTATCTTAGTCGAAAGAGGCCTCCCGAATAGGCAGACATTTAAATAGAGACCTGGAAGAAGTAAGACGGTGGGTGAGCTGGGGCAGGTATGTATGTGAAGAACATTCTGGTAAGAGAGAACAGCACGTGCAAAGGCCCTGAGGCAGAAGTGTGTTGCAGAAATAGAGAGGAAGTCTGGAGGGAGTGGGTACCAGTAGTTGTACGATGTGACAGCAGAGATGGCTGGGTCAGGGCACAGAGAGTACATAGTTACGTGGCAGCCTCTGGGAGGTTTTGAGTAGAGGTGGGCATGCCCTGACTCAGGTTTTAAAAGGCCTTTCTGCAATAAGAAAATCCCTCTTTAGAGAAGTGATTTATCTAACTGAAAGCTTCTGGCTTAAGTAAGACTTTGTTTTTTTACCAAGTTGGTTTAATAACAGCATTGTGTAGGTACAATTTGTTCTGAAATGACGCATGTTAGTTTGTATTATTACCGAAGTGGTTCAATTTTCCTCAATTACCAAGTACCTAAGGGGCTGGCCCCATGGCCTGGTGATTAAGTTCTGTGAGCTCTGCTTGGCTGGCCCAGATTCGCGGGTTGAGATCTCGGGCGTGGACCTACACCACTCATCAGCCACGCTGTGGCAGCGTCCCACATACAAAATAGAGGAAGACTGGCAGAGATATTAGCTCAGCAAAGAAAAAAAAAATAAAGTACTTAAAAAAGTGTCTTTCTGCCCCGAATAGCTAAAGCAATCCCAAGAAAAAAGAACAAAGTAGGAGGCATCACAATCCCTGACTTCAAAACATACTACAAAGCAATAGCAATCAAAACAGCATGGTACTGGGGCCGGCCCGGTGGCGCAAGCGGTTAAGTGCGCGCGCTCCGCTGCGGCGGCCCGGGGTTCGCTGGTTCAGATCCCGGGCGCGCACCGACGCAATGCTTGGCAAGCCATGCTGTGGCGGCGTCCCATATAAAGTGGAGGAAGATGGGCACAGATGTTAGCCCAGGGCCGTCTTCCTCAGCAGAAAAAGAGGAGGATTGGCAGATGTTAGCACAGGGCTGATCTCCTCACAAAAAAAAAAAAAAAAAAAAAAAAACCAAAAAAAAAACAGCATGGTACTGGTACAAAAACAGACACAAAGATCAATGGAACAGAACTGAAAGACCAGAATGAAACCACACATCTACGGACAACTAATTTTCGACAAAGGAGCTAAGAACATACAATGGAGACAGGAAAGTCTCTTCAATAAATGGTGTTGGGAAAACTGGACAGCCACATGCAAAAGAATGAAAGTGGACCATGTGCTATCGCCATTCACAAGAATTAACTCAAAATGGATCAAAGACCTGAAGGTGAGACCTGAAACTATAAAACTCATAGAGAAAATATAGGCAACACACTATTTGACATTGGTCATAAAGGAATCTTTTCGGATGCCACGCCTACCCAGACTAGGGAAACTAAAGAAAAAATAAACAAGTGGGACTTCATCAGACTAAAGAGTTTCTACAACAGAAATGAAACCAGGATCAAAATGAACAGACAACCCACCAGCTGAGAGAAAATATTTGCAAAACATAAATCTGACAAGGGGTTAATCTCCGTAATATATAAAGAACTCACACAACTGAACAACAAAAACACAAACGACCCCATCAAAAAATGGGCAGAGGAAATGAACAGACATTTCTCCAAGGAAGATATACAGATGGCCAATAGGCACATGAAAAGATGCTCAACATCACTAATTATCAGGGAAATGCAAATCAAAACAACACTAAGATACCACATCACGCCCATTAGAATGGCTATAATCACCAAGACAAAAAACAACAAATGTGGGGGGATGTGGAGAAATGGGAAACCTCATTCACTGCTGGTGGGAATGCAAACTGGTGCAGCCTCTACGGAAAACGGTATGGAGATTCTTCAAAGAATTAAAAATAGAAATACCCTATGATCCAGCTATCCCACTACTGGGAATCTATCCAACGAACCTGAAATCAACACTCCAAAGAGGCTTATGCACCCCTATGTTCATTGCAGCATTATTCACCATAGCCAAGATGTGGAAGCAACCCAAGTGTCCCTTGACTGATGATTGGATAAATAAGATGTGGTGTATATATATATTACAATGGAATACTATTCAGCCATAAAAAAGACAAAATCGTCCCCTTTGCAAAAACACAGATGGACCTAGAGGGCATTATGTTAAGTAAAATAAGCCAGAGAGAGAAAGACAAACACCGTGTCATCTCACTCATGTGGAATATAAACCAACATATGGACAGAGAGAACAGTATTGTGGTTACCAGGGGTAGAGAGGGTGGGGGGTGGGCACAAGGGGTGAAGGGAGACATGTATATGGTGACTGACAATCAAAAATGTACAACCAAAATTTCACAATGTTATAAACTATTAAGACACCAATAAAAAGGCAGAGCTGCGATTTAACCCCCCCCCAAAAAGGGTCTTTCTGATACTTTCTCCTCTTGTCTTGCCACAGTCTGAAATGTCCACTTTTATGTGGTTCTTTGGGTTAAATTATTAGAGTTCTTCATTTATTCAAAACATGTTGGTCATATGTGAATATTCATAGCGGCACAATCATTAACAGCCAAAAGGTGAAACCAAGCCAAAGGTCCATAAGTGGATGAAGAGATAAACAAAATGTGGTCCATCCATACAAAGGAATACTATTCAGCCATAAAAAGGAATGAAGCTCTGGGGCCGGCCGGTGGCTTAGCGGTTAAGTGCGCGCGCTCCGCTACTGGCGGCCCGCGTTTGCATCCCGGGTGCGCAACGACGCACCGCTTCTCCGGCCGTGCTGAGGCTGCGACCCACATACAGCAACTAGAAGGATGTGCAGCTATGACATACAACTATCTACTGGGGCTTTGGGGAGCAAAAGGAGGAGGATTGGCAATAGATGTTAGCTCAGAGCCGGTCTTCCTCAGCAAAAAGAGGAGGATTAGCATGGATGTTAGCTCAGGGCTGATCTTCCTCACAAAAAAAAAAAAAGGAATGAAGCTCTGACATAGCTACAGCATGGGTGAGCCTCGAAAACATCGTGCTAAATGAAAGAAGCCAGACGCCAAAGGTCACATAGTGTAAGATTCCATTTACATGAAATATCCAGAACAGGGAAATTCATAGAGATGGAGCGATTAGTGGTCGCTTAGGGCTCGGGGAAATTAACGAGATAGGGATGATGCTACAGAATATGGGTTTTCTCTTTGTGGTGAAGAAAATGCCCTAAAGATTGACTGTAAAAATCTGTGAACATACTAAAAACCATTGAATTGTGCATTTTATGTGTTTATTTTTTGTGTGTGAGGAAGATCAGCCCTGAGCTAACATCCATGCTAGTCTTCCTCTTTTTACTGAGGAAGACCGGCCCTGAGCTAACATCTATTGCCAATCCTCCTCCTTTTTTTTCCCCCAAAGCCCCAGTAGATAGTTGTATGTCATAGTTGCAAATCCTTCTAGTTGCTGTATGTGGGACGCGGCCTCAGCATGGCCAGAGAAGCCGTGTGTTGGTGCGCGCCCGGGATCCGAACCCGGGCCGCCAGTAGCAGAGCGCGCCACTCAATCGCTAAGCCACTGGGGCAGCCAGAATTGTGCATTTTAAGTGGGAAAAGGCTATGTTATGTGTATTCTGGGCTGAACTGTCTCCCCTCCAAATTCATATGTTGCAGCCACCTGGCCAGCCCCTATAATTTGTTTTTTGTGTGTGTGAGGAGGACTAGCACGGAGCTAACATCTGATGCCAATCCTCCCCTTTTTTTTTCTTTGAGGAAGATTGGCCCTGGGCTAACATCCATGCCCATCTTCCTCCACTTTATATGGGACGCCGCCACAGCATGGCTTACCAAGCGGTGCGCCAGTGCACGCCGGGGATCCGAACCTGCGAACCCCGGGCCACCGAAGCGGAGCGCGCACACTTAACTGCTACGCTACCTGGCCGGCCTATAATTTTATATTCTAAAGAGAGAATTGCATAAACCTCAGGCTCCTCAAAAGGCGGGTTGGTCCCTGGCCTCAGCTGCTTCTCTTCATCAAACGGGAACAAGAATAGTTTCCACTTTAGAGAGTTCCGCTGGGACGGGATACCACAGACCAGGCGGCGGATAAACAACAGAAATGGATTTCTCCCGGTTCTGGAGGCTGGAGTCCAAGATGCAGGCGCCTGCAGGTTCAGCGTCTGGCATCTTCTCACTGTGCCCTCACGTGGTGGAAGGGGGAGGGAGCTCTCTGGGGTCCCTTCTCTAAGGGCGCTGATCCCATTCGTGAAGACTCCGCTCTCATGACCTGACCACCTCCCAGAGGCCCCCCACCTAACACCGTCACCTTGGGGCACAGGATTTCAACATACGGATTTTGAGGGGCACAAACACTCAGTCTACAGTGGAGTTGTTATGAGGATTAACCCTCATAGTTAACATTTGCAAGCTGTTAGAATAGAGTCCACGACGTGCCTGCTTCCTAAGAATTGCACGGGTTAGGCAGTCATGGTTCCTGTGGCCGAAGAGGGAATCGAGGCGCAGAGAGACCAAGTGACCTGCCTGGGTCACACAGCCCGTGGATAGCAGAAGCAGGCTTTCAGACCATTTTGCCTGGACCCCCAGTGGTGTCTGGGCTCTAGCCGATTCACCATATGGTCCTGGGCCAGTCCTTCAGCCGCCTTGAGCCTCAGTTTCTTCATCTGTAAAATGGGGGCGGTGGGCTTGCACTGTGAGGAGATCTATAAGGTGGTGAGGCCAGGCGGGGCCTGCTGTGCAGTTAGAGCTCTGAACTGTGGTGGTCTTCAGATCCACCAGAGTCCAGCACCGGACTGGGGCAAGCTGCCCTGCTCCCCCACACCCCTCACTGCCCCCGGATGTCTGCTGCCTTCTGCCCCTTGCACCTGCTTCACGCTCCGGGAGAGTAGGAGGCACGGGGGGCCTCCTCCACAAGGAGAGGCCCCCTCTTTCTGCCTCCTCTCCTTTCTTGCTCACCGTGTGCAAGCCTCTCCAGCCCTAGGCCCCAGGGGCTCAGGTGGGGGGCTGCTTGCCTCGGATTCGCTGGCACGGTGTCTCCTTGGGGCTCACCCCAGGCCACCTCTGGGCCAAACGGTGTGTTTTCAATTGCACACCGACCCTCAGCCCCGTGAGACTGAGGGGGCTGGTCTGGCTGCACTGTGCCCACATACAGCGCCTGCCGGGGAGAGGTGCTGGGCACCGAGGGAAGGATGAGCAGCGGGGGCCGTCGCCTGAGGGCCCGGCCCTTGCCCGTGTCCTGTCCTGGGGCAGCAGGAGCGGGGTGCTGGTGCACCCTGGGGCCGCATGTGGGAAGGAGTACTGGAGGGGACAGGGCTAGTCACGGCTGCTTCTGGGCCCAAGAGCCAGGCCGACTGGGGGTTCACGGGGCTCAGGGCAGACGGGGCTGGCCAGCTCCCAGCAAGTGGGCTGACCCTCCGGGGGACCCCATTGGAGGGGTCTGGCGTTCTGAAACACCCCACGCTCTGGCCTCCGGCTCCACAGTCTCAGCAGGCGAGTACCCCTCAGGGGCAGGTGTGTCCCTCAGATCCTTCCACCCTGTTCTTTGGAAACCTGGCCCTAACCACAGTCTGCTTTTCTCCTCCAGCCCGGCTGCGGCAGCCACTGAGAAGAAGGCGGTGACGCCGGCTCCTCCCATCAAGAGGTGGGAGCTCTCCCGTGACCAGCCTTACCTGTGACTGTGCCCTGGGACACCTGGCCGGGCCCTCAGTGGCGCTTCCCCTCCTTGGATTCCCTTTGGGGAGACTGACCTAATTTATGCCGATTATATGGAGCTGCAGTATGGCTTCCGTTGTTCCTTTTGAAGCGACACCCGCTTGCTTGGACTTTGGGGTGAAGTGGGTGAGAATCTTCTGACTCCAGCAGCGCTCTAGGGGCGGGGGAGGGGTAGTGTTCTGGGGGTCCAGGGTGCCATGCTGCCACTGGGCACAGAGTCAGGTGACATGGTGCGGGGGGGCCCAGACATGTCACTGGTCCTTCTCCGAGGGCCTGGCTCTGTCCCCGAGAGTGGTGGGGTGGCTCCAGGACCCCTGGGTGTTTGTGAGCACCGACTGTGAAGGACGCGGGCCGAACGCAAACTGCTCACTTGGCCTCTGCATCTCAAGAGCTCCCCGGGCCATCACTCGTGTGGACATGGGCCAGTGCCCTCCCACCGCGACCCCTCCCCCGCCCCGATCCTGGACCCCCGCAGCTCAGCGGGGAAGGCAGGACAGCGAGGCGGCACCCAGGGAAGGCTCACCTAGGGCAGGTCAGGAAAGGCTCCCTGAGCCAGAGACCTCTGTGCTTGGGCCTGGGGGCGGTGAGGCCCCTGATCCCTGTGGGGGAATGAGGGGAGCAAAAGCTGAACAGGAAGTAGCCCAAGGCTGGCTGCAGGAGCCACGCAGTGACTTCAAGTGGGAGAGTGTCCCTGGCAAGGCTTCCTGGTGGAGGTGGGATTCTGGTCGGGGCCAAGGATGAATCCCACTGAGAAAGAAGGTCAGCAGGGAGAGGGAGGTGGGGCAGGGTTTGCAGAGGTCAAAGGAGGGCAACCCGGAGGGCTTTGCAAAACCCCGGGCAACCGGGCCACTGCAGGTGTCCGAATAAAGTTTCATGACCCAGACTTGAAATTGGGCGCGGGAGTGGAGGAGGGGAGAGGTCTGACGCCTGAGCTCCTCGCGGGTGCCAGGCACCTTCTGAAGCCTTTCTCTGCGTGATCCCGGCTCCTGGAGCAATCCTGCCAGGTCATCGCTGGACAGAAGAACCGAGGCGTGGAAAGACCGAGATCTGCCTCAGGCTCGCTGAGAGCTGGCCCCGAACCCGGGGGGCCCATGAGTCTGCGCTCGACTGCCGCAAAGGCACAGCTGCTCCCGCTCTTATCCCGCGCCCCATGCCTCCCTCACCGAGATGGCGAGGCTCGAAGGCGGCTGCTCCCCTGCCCTGCCCTGGGCAGTCGCGTCTGCCATCCTTGCCATCCTCCTCCGCACCTGTGCACCCTCGCGTCTTACCTCATTTCCCCTGGGAATAGGAGAGAGGCTGATTTAAACAATTATATGTATATATGCTCCAAAAGCAGCTGAAACCTCCAGCGTTTTGAAATAGCATGCCATCAACCTGTAAATGGAACCCCTTCTGGGAAGATCGGGACGCTTTAGTGTGGCATCACGGAAAACCGGGATTGGTGAACACTCCCACGCCTGTCTTAACGCTGGGGGACGGTAACTTGTCTGGGGTCCTGCTGGCAGTTGGACGCGCTGCTTCTCCGGAAGGCAGAGCTGTCGATAAGCTCTTTATTTCCAAGAAGAAAACACTGAGGCCAGATTGGCTGGAAAGTCTGCAGCAGGTTTGTAATTTATGTGCCTACTGGGTGAGCGGGAGAAGAGAAACCCCAAGGGCTGCCTTTGCATATCTTGTTCCCGAAGTAAAAAATGATACCCACCTCCCTATGAGGGGTCTAGAAGGACTAAGTGAGGCAGGGAGCGAGGGCGCGCGCATCCAGGTGGGAGGGATGGCGGACCCAGGATGGAAGCCAGGAACGGGAGGATTCTTACATTTACTCACCACATCTATTGTTTTGTGTGTGAGCAAGTCAGCCCTGAGCTAACATCCATGCCAATCCTCCTCCTTTTTTGCCTCTTTTTCTCCTCAAAGCCCCAGTAGATAGTTGTATGTCATAGACGCACATAGTTGCACATCCTTCTGGTTGCTGTATGTGGGATGCCCCCTAAGCATGGCCAGACAAGAGGTGTGTCGGTGCGCGCCGGGATCCGGACCCAGGGCCGCCCGAAGCCGAGCGCACGCACTTAACCGCTAAGCCACGGGCCGCCCCTACTCACCAAATCTTTAAGAGCCTACTATGTGTCAGGCACTGTTCCCGGCTTTGGAGACACAACGAGGAACACAGCATTCCTTCCCTCCTGGAGCTGACATTCTAGTGGGGAATCAGACACTAAACAAAAATTAGTAAATATATAATCTGTCCAGGGCACAGAAGGAGCAGGAGGAGGGAGGGCTGGGGCACGCCCGAGAGGAGTGGCGCCATATTCAATAGGATAATTAGGCAGTGACTTTTGCTGCCGGATGCAAGTGGAAAGTTAAATATTGTGAGAAGCCACCCACAAGTTCGTGTACATCCCCACAAGCTTCTGACTTCAAATGGGCCCCAGAGCCTTCGCTATGCCTTGTGGGTGGGGAGAGCGGGGTGAGTGTGAAATCGCTGCGCCCCTCGTATTCGACCCTTTACGGTAGCCCTGGCCGCGGACGCCGCGGGTCCTGGTGCCTGGGCCCCGCCCCCCGGGCTGCGCGTGCGCGTGCGCGGGGATAAGAGCGGGCCGGTGGCGCGATGGGGGCGGTGCGCCGAGCGGCTGATGGCGGGGGGCGGGGCGCGGCGAGCAGCGGCTCTGGGCCTGGCGCTGCGGCTGCTGCTCGGCCTCGGGCTGGGCCTGGACGCCGCCCCGGCCGCGACCCGACCCTCGGCCCAGGCCCCAGGTGAGTGAGCTCCGCGCGCCCTCCCCGCGCGCCAGCAGCGCCCGGCCATTGGCTGCGGCGAGTCGCGGACACTCCCCCGCACGTGGCCCGACGGCCCCGCGTGCCGCCCCGACCCGGGACCCTCGGCCCGGGTGGCTCTGCCCGCCTTGCTCCGCCCTGCTCGCCCCGCACAGCCGCTCTGCTTGTCGTGCCCTGTTGTCGCCCCCACGCCGCCCTTCAGCCCAGCGTGGCGGGAGGGCGCGCTGCAGGCGCTGGTTGTGCCCCGTCTGATCGTGCATGGCCGGGCACCCGGCGCCTCCCGCAGCAGCGCGCATCCAAACCCGCGCGCCCCAGCCCGTGTGGCTGCGTTTCCTGGCGACCACCCCCCGCGCTGCCAATCTCTGCACCTTCCTCCTCTGGCCTTAGAGAACGGCCTTAAAGAACGAGAGGGCTCTCTCCCTCCCTGTGACCCCAGGGCCGCGGACGCGTTTTCCCTAAGTCCCCCTGACCCTCTCTGAGGTTCCCAGAGGCAGCTGGGCGCGTTACAGGGATCTCCCGGTGCGCACTGTGAGCTCGGGTTCAGGCTCACCCCGCTCCTCCGTGGGTTCCTGTCTGCTGTGGTCCCTGCCTGACCCCGAAGCCCCTGCCTTTTCGGGCCGGATGTGCCTGTTTCCTCCAAGGAGGCAGGACTCACGTTAACCAAGTTCCAAACTTTTTACACGCAAGCAGTCTTCTGTCCTCAGGACACTGAGGTGGGGCCTCCTAGGGTGCCCGTTTTACAGGTGAGGAACCTGAGGCCGGCAGGGGAGTCAGTGGTGCCTCCAACTCCTGTCCGACCCCACAGCCCCATGAGGCCAGGTCTGCTCTGCTCTGCCGCCCGCTTTGCAGAGGGACGCACGCTCCAGCAGCCAGGGAGGGAGGTCAAAGTTTGTCAGTGCAGAGAGCGGCTAGGGCTGGAGAGGAAGCCGGCTAGGGCTGGAGAGGAAGCCGTGCCAGCGGCGGCCAGACCCCCGGGGGCCTGGAGGGAAGGCGGATCCCGGATTTCCACAGCTTTTCCGGGCTCCCTGAGCTCGGGGACTGTGTGGCCCGCAGGTACAGTTGGGCCTGGAGCCCTGCGGAGGGGCTGGCTGTGCGGAGTGGGGGTTTTGGAGGCTCAGGGCCCTGGGAGTAAAGGTGAAAGGGGCCAGAGGCCCCGGACTGAAGGGAGTGAGGCTAGGCTGGGGCCAAGCCAGATGTTAGCCACCTGCCCTGGTTCACCCAGGAGGAGACCCTCAAGGCCACTCCCTTCCTCTGCCCCTCAGACTCCTGCCTGCTGGCCCAGCTTCCAGGCCCTTCTGTGCTCCGGGGTCCAGGAAGTCTCAGATCTCATCTGGACTCAGCCTGGACCCTTGTGTGACCTGTGTCCGCTTGCTGTCAGGCACGGCCCTGGGCTTGTGGTCACCAGGTCATTGCTCTGACCTCCACTGAGCGCCTAGTCTACGCGGGTACCAGTTTAAGGACCATTGGGTCCATTGTTATAAGCGGGAGGCAGAGCTTCAGGGGTCTCAGAGAAGGGCATGAGACCCCTCCCAGGAAAGAAGCTGAGATCTGAAGGCTGAGGAGGAAATCAGCAGGTGCAGAGTTGGGGGAGGAAAGGGCAGTGTGAGCCAGGGAGCAGCATGGGCCAAGGCCCTGAGGTGGAAACGAGCCAGGCCTCTTGGAGAAGCAGCAAGGAAGTCAGGCCAAGGGCCTGATGAAGAGGAAGAGTGGGGGAGGAGGTGAGGTCCAGGAAGGGCTCAGGGCTGGACCACACAGAGGAGGTAGGGGTTGGTTGTGAGAGGGTCGGGGACCAGGGGACAGTTTTGAGCAGAGGGGAGGCGCGGGTGGGTGACGGAAAGTGCGACTCTGAGAGGTCTCCAGTGTCCGACAGGAGATGGTGGAGGTGGCACGTTCAGGGTGGGAAAATGATCGGATCTGGGAGGAACTTAGGAGTTGAGTCGACAAGGCTTGGTGACTAAGCAGGTTCTCTTCCCAGGGCCTCAGTTTCCCCTTTGCTAAGCAGGAAGGATATGACAGCCCTGCTGACCCTGCCGCTGGGCCTGATCCAGAGCAGGTTCTGTTTAACCCAGAAGGGTCTTGGAGGGACTTCTGGGGAGGTCATCTGGCCATTTGGAGCCTGGTAAAGGCTGGAGGATCGGCGAGACCTGGGTTGCAACCCGGCCTCTGCCACTGGCTCTGCAGCCTCTGGCCTTCCCTCTCCTCAGTGTCTTTTGTAGAGTGTGGATCGCAGTAGAACCTGCCCCACAGGGCTCGTGGTGAGGCTGTGACGCGCGCAGCTCCAGCCCCACACAGAGTAGGTCCTCAGCAAAGGGTCCCTGGAACCCGCCCTGTCTCCACGAGGTGGAGCCTGTGACCATTGCTCCTGGGGGAGGGTGCAGACTCGGCCTCACTTGTGCGCGTCTCGCAGGCCCCAGCGCAGGCTCGTGCCCGCCCACCAGCTTCCAGTGCCGCACCAGTGGCTTCTGCGTGCCCCTCGCCTGGCGCTGCGACGGTGACGCGGACTGCGCTGACGGCAGCGACGAGCAGGAGTGCAGTGAGTGGCCGCGTCCCGGGGGCGGGGCTTGCAGAGGGCGGGGCCAGAGGGAGGTGGGGTGGCTGCGGAATGGGTGTGGCTTCAGGCAGCGCCCACTGGGGCGGGGTCTGGGGTGGGCGGGGCTTGCAAGGAGGGAAGCTGGGATTGAAGCTTGAGGAGCTGTGGGTTTACAGGGAGGCGGAGTAGTGGGGTCTTGGCAGGAGGGGCTTACAGGGAGGCCTGTGCTTGGAAGGTGGAGCTAACGGAAGCGGGGCGGAGCCATTATGGTCGGCGGCACTTATAGGGTCTACTCTTCGTGGAAGGCGGGCCTTGCGTGGGGCTGGGCGGTGGGAGAACCCTGGCCCTCTTGGGTGGGCGTATGGGACCTGACTGACCCTCTGCCCTAGGGATGGAGCCTTGTGCCCAGGATGGGGGGTGCCCGCCACCCTCTGGCAGCCCCTGCTCTTGTGACAGCATCGATGACTGCGCCAATGGCATCGACCAGAACCTTCAGAACTGCAGCCACCAGCCCTGTCCCGCCGGGGAGCTCCGCTGCCCACTGGGCGGTGCCTGCATCCCACGCACGTGGCTCTGTGATGGCCACCCGGACTGTCCCCACTCTGGCGATGAGCTTGGCTGTGGTGTGTGCCGTGGGACCTTGGCGTGCCTGTGGGGTGGGAAGGGCTGGTTGTTAGACATGGCACCCGGACACCTTTTGGTGTGTGACCAGCCTGGGAGTGTGGACGTGGGCATCTGGCCGTGCCTGCATCTCCGTGGGGGTGGCGGGAGGTGACTCGGCGTGGCAGTGCTCACCAGCCTCAGTCTGGGATGAAGATGAGCCCCGAGGTCCCCCCTGGGTACCTGGAACACCTACTCAACCCCCCACGCCCTGGGTGCCCCCTCCGCAGCTACTGAATGCCTGGACTTATTACAGGAACCGAGACCCTCCAGGAAGGGACCGCCACGTCCATGGGGAGCCCTGTGACCCCGGAGAGTGTCACCTCTCTCAGGAATGCCACAGCTACCTCTGTTGGGGACCTGGACTCGGTCCAGCCTGGAAACCGAAGTGTCTATGGGGCTGTTGCAGCTGCTGGTGAGATGAACGGGCCCTCCCTTGCGTGGGGCTTGGAGCGACTACTCCTGGGAGCAGGGGCTCGGAGAGGGGACAGGCTCAGACCCCCCACCCTGACATGTCAGGAGCTTGGTGGGTGTGGGGGCTCCTGCCACCCCGTCACCTGCTCCCATGTGTCTGTCGCCCACAGTGCTGCTAAGTGCAGGTCTGGCTGCCATTGCCCTGCTGGTGTTGTCCCGGCTCTGTGCCCGGGAGGCACCTGGACCCGCTGGGGCTGCTGGTGGCTGTGAAGGAGACCCTGCTGCTGTCAGAGAGGAAGATCTCGCTGCTCTGAAGACGAGCTCTTGCCACCATGTCGCCTGGGCCCCCGAGTGTGGCAGCTATGGGGACACGCACACGGCTGCTGGCACACCTGTCTTCAGACATGGGTTCTTCTGGCCATACAGCACCATGGACCTGAGCTCCTGCAGACGTGGCCCTGGAGGTTGGGGGTGCCCGGATCCTTCCCCTGGATGCAGGGAGCCTTGAATGCGGAACACGCCGCAGGTGGAACTGAGGGGCTGGCCCCAGGCTACTCCCAGGGATGGCCCTGCTCTTAGAGACTCTTGCTGCGCCCGTCGGAGGGTTGTGATTAAAGTTACTTCACATCCTCTGCCTACCTCTGGGCCTCTGTCTCCCTCTTCCCTGGGTAGCCTGGGGTCTCTGCTGCCACCCCTCCTCCACTGGAGCGCCAAGCCTGGAGAGCATGGGACTCAGGGACCCAGCCCAGGGTGCCCCCTCAGCCACTCCGCCCCTGGCTTGCTGGGATCCAGAGCAGGGGTTGGGGAGGCGGGGTGGCGGGGCTGTCTGAATTGCCTGCAGGCTTCTTGGAAGAGGAGCAGAGCTTGGGCGGTTCCTCCCCGAATCCTGGGCTGGGGGACCCTGTCCATCATGCCTTCCTCCTTTTGCGATGGAAGTTGGGCATCCCAGGGTTGGTCTCAGCCCCACTCTGTTTTAACATGTAGGTTTATTATTATTCAGCAATGGCGAGGCCCATAGATCAGGAGATGACTACCTTTGAAAAGACACTTTGTTACTCACAGATCCCTAGAGAAGGGGCACAGCACACCGGGCAGGGCCACATGGGGAAGCACCAGGGTGGGTCGGGGCAGAGGGAGGGGGAACATGGGCAGGAGTCCCTATTGTGGTTTCCAGGGAAGGAACAGGCGAGGCAGGGTCAGCAGACTTAGGATTGGCTAGTCGGAACAATTCCAGCACACCCTGCGGGGCAGGGGCTGCCTCTGGGGTTATCCGGGCAGGGGAGAGTGCCCTGGATTGGTTGGGTTGCATGTAAAGGCACACTTGCTGGCGAGTTGCTTGTTTATCTCTAGAACCAGCTAATCCTGGGAGGGATGGTCCCCCCTGGTCAGCGAGGCCAGGCTGCCAAGAATACAGAAAGTATAGTTAATACACACCCTAACTGCCAGGTGGTGATGGCAGGGCTCTTCTCTGACCCTCGGTTTCCTCATCTCCAGATGGGGGGTCCAGGGCCCCGGTAGCCTGTTTTTGGGGCAGTGACCTCCCTGACAACCTTGGAGGTGGACCGGGTGTCTGCCACCAGCGGGCCCCGTGCAGCCCAGTGCCGGGGGAGCATGCAGGGTCGGGGGCTCTGACATCTGTCAGGCAGGGAGCTGGGCCTTGTGAATGAAATGCTTGGAGGAGCAAGTGGGTGAAGCAGGAGGCCTTCCTGGGGGTGGTGAAGTTTGCCTTTGGGACCCCGTCCCCGTGGGGAGGGTGGTTGAGATGAGTTTTGGAGTCTGGGCCTCGGCCAGCGTGTTGGGGGCTGAGTTCTCTGCAGGGTAGTGGGAGTTGAGGTTTGGGAGATGGGCTGCAGCCAGGATGGGGGGCCTCGGCTGACCGTGGAGCAGAGGGCGCCCCACCTCCTGGGGTACAAGGCCTTCCCTCTGCTCAGGGGGCGGGGCCCTGGGCCTCTCAGCTCCCAGCTTGGCCCACCGGGTACACGCTGAGCTGTCCCAAGGCGCCCTCCACAGAAATGGAACCACGGTGGGCTTCGTCCGGTTGGGGGAAGAAGTTGTATCACAGATGGGATTCTCTCTTTAGGATTTTTGTTTTTTCTTTCCTTTGCTCAGGCACGCTCAGCCACAGTAGGCGAGAGGCCCCATCAGGGGGCCGCGAGGCCGGCCACAGGTGTCACACAAGCAGAGGTCTAGGGTCTGGGTCTTTCTGGGATGTCACTGGGTTCTCAGTTGTCATGGAGCAAACCACCCCACGCGCTGGGGCTCCAAACAACCCCTGATGTGTTCTCTCGCGTGGCTCCATGTTGACCGGGCCGGCTGCTGGCTCCTGTTCCCCCTGATGGTGGCTGCTGTCCTCTGGGCGCTGGGCTGGCTGGACACCACCTTCTGGAATGTCTCTGTTATGTCCGGTGCTTTGGGGGGGATGGCGGGGCCAGCTGGACCTCTCCCTCTCCGTGTGTCCTCTCCACGTGGCCTCTCCGTCTGCACGTGGCGTCTCCGTGTGGCCTCTCCTTCTCCACGTGAGGCCTCCGTGTGGGCTCTCCACGTGGCCTCTCCGTGTGTCCCCTCCCTCTCCAAGAGGCCTCCTGAGCAGGACGGCCGTGTTCCTTTCATGGCGACTCAGGGTTCCCCAAAGTGCAGACCCAGCCGCCGGACCTTCTACAGCTCTGCCTGGAACCGGGCCAGCACCTCGTCTGCCACATTCTGTGGGTTCAGCGGAGCCGCAGGCCAGCCCCGATGTGTGGGGCGCGGAGGTGGGGGCCACAGAAGGGTGATCCCGGTTCCTGGGGCCATCCTTGCAGGCCCACTGCCACAAAGGGGGCAGAGGGCAGCGGCCGGGGTTGGGGCCGGCCAGCGTGGGCGACCGCGTCCCCTCGAGCCAGCTGAGTGACGGTGGCCCGTGGCGTTGCTCTCTCAGGTGCCCTTTGTCATCTGTGCCCCGGGGTGGTCACCGGTACAGGCGCCGTGAGCACACTGCGTTGCAGCTCTCTCTGTTCCTTCAAGTGGGCCTCACTGTTCTGCCAGCCGCCCATCCTGTCCCGGACAGCAAGCCGCGCGAGTCACTTCCAGGAAATTCCAGCGAAGGTCCAGGTTTCAAAGGGAGGGGTGTTTGGGGAACCCACAAGGAGGGAGACATGGGGGTGACCACAGGCCCAGCGCCTGGGAAATTCTGATGGGCCGGGGCAGGTGGGGCAGGTGGCCGGAGGGGCTGCGGGGTGGGGGCTGCAGTGGCAGATGGGGAGGGGGTGGAGCAGTGTGCGTTTGTGTATCTTTGTCCAACTGGCCCCTTCTTCCTTATTTTTATTGAGGAAAAATTCACGTAATATAACATTAACCATTAACCATTTGAAAGCATACAATTCAGCGGCATTTAGTGCATTCACAATGTTGTGCAACCATTATGACGTTTTCTATCTAGTTCCAAGACATTTTCATCCCCCTAAAAAGAAACCACAACCCCGTTAGCAGTCACCCCCCATCCTTCTCCCCAGCCCCTGGCAACCACGAATCCACTTTCTGTCTCTACGGATTTGCCTGTTCTGGACGTTTCCCGTCAATGGAATCACTCGCTCTGTGGCCTTTGGTGTCTGGCTTCTCTCACTGAGCATCGTGTGTTCAAGGTTCTTGCCCAAAAGTTTCCTTGTGCCCTTTTTATCCACCACACCCCCATTACCCAGGCAACTCCGGATTGGTTCTGCATTTCTAGAATCATAGAGTATGTATCTTTTTCTGCCTGGAGGCTTTTACTTCCGGGGATTATCTTAAGATCTGTATAGGTTGTTACATGTAGTAAAAGGTAACTCACTTTTATTGCTGAGTCTTTTGTTGTCTGGCTATCCCAGGTTCATTTACCCATTTCATCTGTTGATGGATATTTGGGTTGTTTCCAGTTTTTGATTATTACGGATAAGGCTGCTCTGATCGTTTATGTGTAAGTCTGTTCCCATGGTTTTAATTCTTTTGGGTAAATACCCAGGAGTGGAGTGGTGGCGTCCTATGGTAGGTATATATTTAATTTTAAAGAAATTGCCAATGTGTTTTCCAAAGTGGATGTATTCTTATTTTTTCTGCCCCCACAGCGTATGTATTCTTGTTTCCTCACATCCTCGGCGTCACCTGCTGTGGCCGGTCTGTTATTCATTTTATTTATTTATTTCTTTTTGTGAGGAAGATCAGCCCTGAGCTAACATCCGTGCCTATCCTCCTCCTTTTGCTGAGGAAGACCGGCTCTGAGTTAACATCTATTGCCAATCCTCCTCCTTTTTCTCCCCAAAGCCCCAGTAGATAGTTGTATGTCACAGTTGCACATCCTCATAGTTGCTGTATGTGGGACGCGGCCTCAGCATGGCAGGAGAAGTGGTGCGTCGGTGCGCGACCGGGATCCAAATCCTGGTCGCCAGTATTGGAGCACCTGCACTTAATTGCTAAGCCACGGGGCCAGCTCCTGGCCAGTCTTTGAAATGTTAGCCATTCTAACAGGTGTGCAGCGGTATGACACTCTAGTTTTTTTAATCAAAGTGAAATTCATGTAACAGAAACTTACCCATTTTAAAGCGAACAATTCAGTGGCGTTTAGCACATTTGCTTCCTAACTACTCGTTTGTGAATCTTTTTGTGAGCTGGTGGCGTTTCATAACAGGTCTGGTTGGGACTTTGGGATTGCATTGCGTGTGTAGGTTAATTTGTGGAGGAAAACAAACATTGAGTGAGTGCCAGGCATTGTTCTAGGTGCCGGAGCCTTGGCCTTGAACAGAACAAAGCCCTCTCACCCATGAGACGGAGGTGGGGTGTGGAGACATTCACCTCATAAGATGTCACCTGATGCTAAGTTCTGGGGACCGAAAGCCGGAGTTGGTGGGATGCGCGTTCTGGGTCGGGAGAAAGAAGGGTCACTGTATTTTTTATCTTAGTCGAAAGAGGCCTCTCGAATAGGAAGACATTTACTTATTTTTTTTTAAAGATTTTATTTATTTATTGTTTTCCCCCCAAAGCCATAGTAGATAGTTGTATGTCATAGCTGCACATCCTTCTGGTTGCTGTATGTGGGACTCCGCCTCAGCATGGCCGGAGAAGCGGTGCCTCGGTGCGCGCCTGGGGTCCGAACCCGGGCCACCAGCAGTGGAGCGTGCGCACTTAACTGCCAAGCCACGGGGCCGGCCCCCGGAAGACATTTAAATAGAGACTTGGAGGAAGTAAGAGGGTGGGTGAATTGGGGCAGGTAAGTAGGTGAAGAACATTCTGGGAAGAGGGAACAGCACGTGCAAAGGCCCTGAGGCAGACGTGTATTCCAGAAATAGAGAGGAAGTCTGGAGGGAGTGGGTGGTGGCAGTTGTAAGATGTGACGGCAGAGATGGCTGGGTCAGGGCACAGAGAGTACATAGTGACGTGGCAGCCTCTGGGAGGTTTTGAGTAGAAGTGGGTATGCCCTGACTCAGGTTTTAATAGGTCTTTCTGCAGTAAGAAAGTCCTTTAGAGAAGTGATTTATCTAACTGAAAGCTTCTGGCTTGAGTAAGACTTTGTTTTTTTACCAAATTGGTTTAATAACAGCAGTGTGTAGGTACAGTTTGTTCTGAAACAATGCATGTTAGTTTGTATTATCGCGGAACGGGTCCATTTTTCTCAATTACAAAGTACTTAAGGGGCCCGCCCCATGGCCTGGTGATTAAGTTAGATGTGCTCTGCTTGGGCGGCCCAGATTCGTGGGTTTGGATCCCGGGTGCAGACCTACAGCACTCATCAGCTGCGCTGTGGCAGCGTCCCACATACAAAATAGGGGAAGACTGGCACAGATGTTAGCTCAGGGCGAATCGTCCTCATCCAAAAAAAAAAATTTATTCAAAAAAGGGTCTTTCCAGGGCCGGCCCGGTGGCGCAAGCGGTTAAGTGCGCGCGCTCCGCTGCGGCGGCCCGGGGTTCGCTGGTTCGGATCCCGGGCGCGCACCGACGCACTGCTTGGCAAGCCATGCTGTGGCGGCGTCCCATATAAAAGTGGAGGAAGATGGGCACAGATGTTAGCCCAGTGCCGTCTTCCTCAGCAAAAAAAGAGGAGGATTGGCGGATGTTAGCACAGGGCTGATCTCCTCACAAAAAAAAAAAAAAAAAAAAAAAAAAAAAAAGGGTCTTTCTGATACTTTCTCCTATTGTCTTGCCACAGTCTGCCATTTCCAATTTTATGTGGTTTTTGGGTTAAATTATTGGAGTTCTTCATTTATTCAAAATATGTTTGTTGTACATGAATGTTCATAGCAGCACAATCATTAACAGTCAACAGGTGGAACCAAGCCAAAGATCCATCAATGGATGAATAGATAAACCAAATATTGTGTATCTATACAATGGTTTATTATTCAGCCATAGAAAGAAATGAAGCTCTGACATAGCTACAACGTGGGTGAGCCTCATAAACATCGTGCTAAATGAAAGAAGCCAGATGCCAAAGGTCGCATGGTATGCGATTCCATTATGTGAAATATCCAGAACAGGTAAATTTGTAGGGATGGAAAGATGAATGGTTGCTTAGGGCTGGGGGATATTAGTGAGATAGGGATGATGCTAGAAGATATGGGGTTTCTCTTTGTGGTGAAGAAAATGCTCTAAAAATGGACTCTAATGATAGTTGCACATATCTGTGAATATACTAAAAACCACTGAATTGTACATTTTAAGTGGGCGAAGGCTATGCTGGGTGTATTCTGGGCTGAACTGTGTCCTGTCCAAATTGATATGTTGAAGCCCTAACCCTTAGGACCTTAGAATATGACTGTACTTGGAGACAGGGTCTTTAAAGAGATGATTAAGTTTAAAATGAAGCCATTTGGCTGGCCCTAATCTGATCTGAGTGGTGTCCTTATAAACAGAGGAAATTTGGACACACAAAGTGACACCAGGCTGTGGACACAGAGGGAAGACCATGTGAGGACACAGCGAGAAGCTGGCAGTCTGCAAGACAAGCAGAGAAGCCTCAGAAGGAACCAACCCTGCCAACACCTTGATCTCGGCCTCCTAGCCTCCAGAACTGTGAGAAAATAAATTTCTGTTGTCTAAGCCCCCCAGTCTGTGGTATTTTGTTACAGCAGCCTGAGCAGACTGAAGCGTGCATTATATCTCAAAAGCTGTTTTAAAAAGAGATTTGTTGAATGGTACTATGTCTTAGACGCTGTTCTGGGTGCTCAGGATACAGCAATAAATAAAATAGACCAAAAAAAAAAAAAAAAAAAAAGGTGGGCAGAGTGTTTCTGGCTGAGAACAGAGTACAGAGGTCCCCGACTTACGATGGTTCGACTTATGATTTTTCTACTTGGTCATGGTGCGAAAGCGATATGCATTCAGTAGAAATCGTACTCCGAATTTTGAGTTTGATCATTTCCTGGGCTACCGATACACGGGAGGATGCTCTCTGGTGTTGCTGGACAGCTCCCAGTCAGCCCCGCGATCACAAGGGTGAACAGCCGACCCACTTCCCCATTCTGTGCCGGGACAACCATTCCGTTCTTCACTTTCAGTACAGTATTCAATCAATTATGTGAGACAGTCAACACTTTATTATAAAATAGTCTCTGTGTTCGATGATTTTACCCAACTGTAGCTCATGTAAGTGTTCTGAGCACGCTGAAGGCAGGCAAGGCTAAGCTATGATGTTCAGGAGATGAGGTGTATTCAATGCATGTTTGACTTAAGATATTTTCAACTTACGATGGGTTTATCGGATGTAACCCTGTTGTACATAGAGGAAGATCTGTATAGGGCGGGAGGGCACAGAGCTGGGAGCCTGGAGACCAGGGAGGAGGTGACCGCGCTGGTCTAGGAGGGCACGATGGGTTGGCCCCAGTGGGGCGTGCAGGTGGTGAGAAGTGGTGGGATTTTGGATCTGTTTCCAAGGAAAAGCTGAGGGAGCAATGGGATTGGCTAGCACATTGCATGTGGGCGTGAGAAAGAGAGAAGGCACGGAAGGACGGAGCCAACCTCCAGGGGGAGGACGGTGGGGGCGTGGCGTGGGTGGGGGGCCACTAGATCAGCTTTGAACCTGCGACATTTCAGAGACCTGTGAGGCCCCCACGTGGAGACGTGGGGAAGACACTTGACCCTATGGTCTGGGTTGAAGAGAGGAATTTGGGAGCTGTCCCAGGTGGACTGGAGGGGAAGAGAGAGTACAGCCAATGTCTAGAGGTTTCTGGAGTGAGGAAGATTCTGGAAGGAGAAGGAGCAGTCACAGAGGTGGGAGCGAAGCCAGGAGAGTTCAGGAGAACAGAGTGAATCAAAGAAGAGAGCGTCCTCCCTGGGTCACAGACTGTGATGCTTTCTGTGAGACGGGACCTGGAGTGAGACACTGGGATTTAATAACATAGAGGTCATTGGTCTTGATGGCAAAAACAGTTACATGGCTTGAAGAACAGATGGGAGGGAGAAGGTGTGTATGGATGACTCTTTGTTTTGGGCAGAGGGCGCAGAGAAATGGGGCAGGGGCTCGAGGGAGCGGGGCGCTCAGATTATTTTTTTCCTTTTAGATGGAAGATGCCCATGAGAATGGCTATAATTTAAAATAAAAAAATAATGTGTTGGTGAGGATGTGGAGAAATTGGAACCCTTGTGCATTGCTGGTGGGAATGTAAAATGACACAGCCACTGTGGAAAACAATTTGGTGCTTCCTCAAAAGTGAACAGAATTACTAGAATTATCGTATGATGTGGCAATTCCTCTCCTAGGAATATGCCCCCAGAGAATTGAAAACAGATATTCGAACAAATACTTGGACGTGAACGTTCATAGCAGCAGTATTCACAATAGGCTGAAGATGGAAACAACCCAAGTGTCCATCAATGGGGGAATAGATCAACAAAAGGGGTGCCTCCACACAATAGAATATTATCCACACATAAAAAAGAATGTTCTGGTACACTGTGGATGGACCTTGAAAACATGATGATAAGTGAAAGAAGCCAGGCACAGAAAATCACATAACGTGTGATTCTGTTTATATAAAATGTCCAGAATAGGTAAATCCATAGAAACAGAAAGCAGATTAATGGTCACTAGGGGAGGGGCTGGCCCGGTGGTGTAGTGGTTAAGTGCGCGTGCTCCGCTGCTGGCGACCCGGGTTCAGATCCCGGGCTCGGATACCTGACGCGCACCAATGCGCTGCTTGTCGGGCCATGCTGTGGCGGCGTCCCACATAAAGTAGAGGAAGATGGGCACGGATGTTAGCCCAGGGCCAGTCTTCCACAGCAAAAAAGAGGAGGATTGGCGTGGATGTTAGCTCAGGGCTGATCTTCCTCAGAAAAAAATAAAGATAAAAAAAAATAAAGAAAAGCATGCTCAATTGTAAAAAAAAAAAGAAAAGGTCACCAGGGCCTGAGGGGAGCAGGGAATGGGAAGCAACTGCTTAATGAGTATGGGGTTTTATTTTGGGGTGATGAAAAAAATCCGTAAGACTTTTTTTAGATCAATTTTAGGTTCACAGCAAAATGAAGAGGAAAGTACAGAGATTTCCCATATACCCCGTAACCCTACACATTCGTAGCCTCCCCCACTATCAACATCCCCCACCAGAGTGGTACCTTTGTTACAACTGATGAACCTACGTTGACATGTCATCATCACCCAGAGTCCATAGTTACATGAGGGTTCACTCTTGGTGTACGTTCTGTGGGTTTGGACAAATGTGTAATGATGTATCCAGCATTATAGTATCAAAAGAGTATTTTTACTGCCCTAAAAATCCTCTGTGCTTCCCTGATTCACCTCTCCCTCTCCCCTAATCCTTGGCAACCACTGATCCTTTTACTGTCTCCATAGTTCTGCCTTTTCCAGAATGTCATAGAGTTGGAATTATCCATTATGTAGTCTTTTCAGATTGGCTTCTTCACTTAGTAAAGTGCACTTAAGATTCCTCCATGTCCTTTCATGGCTTTATAGCTCACTTATTTTTAGCACTGAATAATATTCCATTGTCTGGGTGTCCCACAGTTTATTTATCCATTTACATCCTGCAGGACATTTTTTTGGTTCCAAATTTTGGCAGTTATGAATAAGGCTGCTATAAACATCCATGTGCAGATGTGCAGGTTTTGTCTGGACATAACTTCCAACTCACTTGGGTAAATACCAAGGAGCGTGATTGCTGGATCATATGGTAAGAGTGTGTTTAGTTTTGTAAGAATCTGCCAAACTGTCTTCCAAAGTGGCTGGACCATTTTGCCTTCCCACCAGCGGTGAATGAGGATGTGATGCTCCATATCCTCACCAGCGTTTGGGGTTGTCAGTGTGTTCTGGATTTTGGTCATTCTCCTAAGTGTGTAGTGGAATCTCATTGTTTTAACTCTCAATTCCCTGATAACGTATGATGTGCGGCGTCTTTCAGTAAGCTCATTCGCCATATGAATATGTTTCGGAATTAGCTGGTGGTTATACAGTGTTGGCCTAAATAAATAAAACAGCAGTTATTTTACCAGCGAAATGAGTTTATTCGGGAACAGCAAAGAATTGCAATTTGGGACAAACAACCTATAGCAAAAACCACAGGCAAGTCCCCCAGTCAAAGGAGAGGAACGTTATTTTATAGGGAAAAAGGAGAAAATTGGGAGGAGTTGTTTTGAACGCAAGTCCATTGGAGAAAAGCACAAGTTCAGGGTGGGGATGGTTTCTCATTGGCTGAGTTGCTGGGGTAGCCGATTTCTGTTTGGGATGCAAGGCACATTTCTTCTTGTTGGGGTCTGTAATTGACAATCTTTCCTGTAATTGACCTGAGCGGTGCTGCGCGAGAGCTCCCCCTTCTGGCCTCCTGACTTCATTTTAAATGAGCTTTCCCTTTATTAATTTTTTTTTCTTTCTTTCTTTCTTTTTTTTTTTGTGAGGGAGATCAGCCCTGAGCTAACATCTGCCAATCCTCCTCTTTTGCTGAAGAAGACTGGCCCTGGGCTAACATCCATGCCCATCTTCCTCTACTTTATATGGGACGCCGCCACAGCATGGCTTGACAAGCTGTGCCTTGGTGCGCGCCTGGGATCCGAACCGGCGAACCCCGGGTGGTCGCAGCAGAGTGTGCGCACTTAACCGCTTGTGCCACCGGGCTGGCCCTCCCTTTATTAATTTTCACAACAGCCTTGTGAATGTACCAAATGCCACTACGGTTTAGTTTTAAACAGTTAATTTTATGTTATGTGGATTTCACCCAACAATAAAACCAAACCAAAAAGAAGTGGAAGATGAATCCGCATATTCGTGCGCTGATGACCTAGTACGGAGGGAGAATTGTTGTTGTGGCTGCTTGCATCGATGGGTTTGCCTGGGTTCCGGCGCAAATTGTTATCTCAAAGCGGCAGGAGGGAAGGCTGGGGTAGCGTGTGGGTCTAGGTGCGTGTCAGCAGGTTGGTGGGGGATGGCGGCTATGGAAGTTTTTTTCTGCTGGTTTCTGTTTTCTCAGGTATGAGAAATTTTCTGCCACAAGTGTTGGTAAACAGGAATGATGTCGGCATAAGGAGGAAATCGCAGCGGCTTCTGTGCCTGTCTTTCCAGCCCCTGAAAGAACGCAGCAAGGCAGCAAACCGCCCCTAGGGGGCGCTCTCTCCCTGCGCCTGACGCCCGGGCTTCATCCAGCCATGCTTTGCGTTTTGTTTTTTTAAATAATTTTATTTATTTATTTTCTCCCCAAAGCCCCAGTAGATAGTTGTATGTCATAGCTGCACATCCTTCTAGTTGCTGTATGTGGGACGCGGCCTCAGCATGGCCGGAGAAGCGGTGCGTCGGTGCGCGCCCGGGATCCGAACCCCGGGCCGCCAGCAGCGGGGCACGCGCACTTAACCGCTACATGCTTTCTGTTTTGACCACGTGCTGATTGTGGCTTATTTTGCACTTCCTCCCCGCTATTTATGCATTTGCTTTTGCCTCCACCCTTCCTCACTCTCTTCTCCATCAAGTAACATTCACCTTTGTGGGGGGGGGGTATTGTAAAATATTATAATGTGAAATTTACCATTTTAACCATTTTGAAGCGCACAATTCAGTGGCATTAAGTACATTCACCTCATGCAACCATCCCCACCATCCGTCTCCAGAACTTTTTTTCATCTTGCAAAACAGAAACTCTGTCTCTGTTAAACACTAACTCCCCCTCTCCCTCCCCCAGCCCCTGGCTCCCACCATCCTACTTCAGGTCTCTATGAATTTGACTCCCCCAGGGACCTCACAGAGGTGGAATCATACAGTATTTGTCTTTCTGTGACTGGCTCATTTCACTTACATAATGTCCTCAAGGTGCATCCATGTTGTAGCAGGTGTCAGAATTTCTGTGTTTTTTTTTTTGTTTATTCAATGAGGAAGATTAGCCCCGAGCTAACATCTGTTGCCAATCCTCCTCTTTTTGCTGAGGAAGATTGGCCCTGTGCTAACATCCGTGCCCACTTCCTCTACTTTATATGTGGGACGCCTGCCACAGCATGGCTTGATAAGCGATGCACAGGTCCACGCCCAGGATCTGAACCTGCGAACCCAACCACTATGCCACCGGGCCGGCCCCGGTATTTTTTTTAAAGATGAATTCCTATAGTTATTTCTTTACACTTATTAGAAATGTAACAAGTCTTTTAAACTGTGCTAGTATTTTTCTTAAGCTCGTTTCTGCTTTTGTTGATGATCTGCTTACAGGGTTGTAAGGATGTTGGGTGGCTTGCTTGACAGAGATCAATTACACTGACTTTCTGAGGATGACTCATCTGTGCTTTTCTGGCCAAATTGTACTTGGTCATGACGTAATTGTTCCCCCATGCTGCAAGACTGGGGTAGCAGCATTTCATTTAGAATTTCTGCTTCTATGGACATTATTGAAAATTGGTCGGAATTTTTCTATCCTGTTCTAGTCTTATCTATTTTTGTTTTTATTGAGGTGAAATTCACATAACAAAATTAACCTTTTGAAAGCGAACAAGGGCTGGCCCCGTGGCTTAGCGGTTAAGTGTGCGCACTCCGCTACTGGCGGCCCGGGTTCGGATCCCGGGCGCGCACCGACGCACCGCTTCTCCGGCCATGCTGAGGCCGCGTCCCACATACAGCAACTACAAGAATGTGCAACTGTGACATACAACTACCTACTGAGGCTTTGGGGGAAAAAAAAAAGGAGGAGGATTGGCAATAGATGTTAGCTCAGAGCTGGTCTTCCTCAGCAAAAAGAGGAGGATTAGCATGGATGTTAGCTCAGGGCTGATCTTTCTCACAAAAACAAAGAAACAAACAAACAAAAAACAACAACAAAAAAAGAAAACGAACTATTCAGTTGGCATTTAATGCACTCACTTCCGTCTAGTTCCAGAACATTTCCATCACCCCAAAGGAGACCCCAGACCCATTAAGCAGTTGCTCCCAGTCCATACGCCCCCCTCACCCCCGGGAACCACCAATCTGCTTTCTGTCTCTGTGGATTTACCCATTCTGGACATTTCACATAAACAGAATCATGCAGTATGTCGCCTTCTGTGTCTGGCTTCTTTAGTTCAGCGTCATGTTTTCGAGGTCCATCCGTGCTGTAGGCATCTCTGGTTTTGGTTTGTAGCTTATATATTATCATCCTAAAAGAAGTTGGGTGGTGTCCTCTCATCTCCTTGTTTTCTGTTCCTGGTATCAACCTGAATAAGATGGGAATTACCTGCTACTTGAAATGCTAATAAAACTTGACTGTAAAATTCCCTACGTTTTGTCCTGTAAGGAGAGGTAATTTTTTCCCCCTATTGTTTCCATCTCATTAACATTTATGGATCTAGTCAAGTTTTCTGATTTTTCTTGGTACAATTTTTGCATTTTATGTTGTCCCATAAATGTATTCATTTCATCTTGATTTTCAAATTTATTGGCATATAGTTTTTTTTTTTTTTTTTTTTAACCACCTTCACCCATTTCGCACACCTCCCCACCCTGGCCTCTGGTAACCCAATCTGTTCTCTGTATCTATGAGTTCGTTTTTGTTTGTTTGTTTGCTTGCTTGTTTTTAGATTTCACATATAAGTGAGATCATACAGTATTTGTCTTTCTCTGTCTGACTTCTCTCACTGAGCATAATGCCCTCCGTGTTGTCACACATGGCACTATTTCCTTCCTTTTTCTGGCTGAGTAGTATTCCGTTGTATATATATACACCACATCTTCTTTATCCTTTCATCCACTGATGGAGACTTAGATTGCTTCCATGTCTTGGCTATTGTAAATAATGCTGCAATGAACATGAGGGTGCAGATATCTTTTCAAGATAGTGATTTGGTGTTCTTCAGATAAATACCCAGAGGTAGAATTGCTGGATTGTATGGTAGTTCTATTTTTAATTTCTTGAGGAACCTCCTTACTGTTTTCCACAGTGGCTGCCCCAGTTTGCATTCCCACCCTCAGTGCACAAGGGTTCCCTTTTCTTCACATCCTCTCCAACACTTGTTATCTCTTGTCTTCTTAACATATGGTTCTCAACCTTCTCATATATAGTTTTAAATTCTCCTTGTTTCCCTCTTGCTCCTTCTCTCCAGGTGTTTATCTTATTAATTTTCCCAAAGAGCCAGAGTTTGGTGTTATCCTTGCCATTTCTGTTCCTTTGCCCTGTGTTGATTTGTTTTAATCTGTGTTGTTTCCTTCTTTTCTTGTGTTGTCGGGTTTTCTCTATTGTGCATTTCCTAGTCTAGTGCCAGGTCACCTCTCTGACTGAGCTCAGCCTCTCTCCGTGGGAGTGGCTGGCTGGGAGCCTGTCGTCCGGCTGGGAGGTCCTGGCCAGGCCGATGGACTCTCAGTCCTGGATTGTGAATCTAGGATCTGCCTCAGTGAGGCCAGGCTTTGCAGGGCCAGGTGAGGGAGAGGGGCTGGGGGCTCGAAGGCACAGGCAAAGGGTGTTGCATCTCCTGGGGGATGAAGCCAGCTGAAGAGGAGATGGGGGCAATCTGAGAAGGCTTCCTGGAGGAGTAGCCTTGCCTGGGTTGAGAGGTGAGGTAGGAGTAGGCTTTGAATGGTGAGCTTTCAGCACCTTCGAGAGGGCTGATGGGCCCTCCGTAGAGGCCCCTATAAAGAATGCACGAAAACCTATATAGAATAAAACATAACCCCTATAGAGAAAGCACACAAACACACGCGTGATAATATGTGTGGGCCCACAGGACGCAGAGGATAACATGCCTAAGTCACATGAAGACACACTGGGGAACATGGGCACGTACAGGCTGTAAGGAATGTGGACCTCAGTGAACACCAGAACATACCTGACCTGAAAACAGATCCTCAAGTACGTGTATATGAATGATCATAGCAGCACTACTCACGACAGCCAAAAGATGGAACAACCTGGGTGTCCATCCACAGGTGAACTGATAAACAAGATGTGACACAGCTATATGATGGAATAGTATTCAGCCATCAAAAGGAGTGAAGGATACATTACAGCATAACGAACCTTGACAACATGATGCTCTGTGAAAGAAGCCAGACACGATAGGTCACATTGTATGATTCCATTTGCGTGAAATATCCAGAATAGGTAAATCCACAGAGACAGAAAGCAAATTGGTGGTTGCCATGGGCTGGGGGAGGGGGGAGGGGGAAGGAATTGCTCATGGGTATGGTGTTTCCTTTTGGGGGGATGAAAATGTTCTGGAACTAGATAGAGGTGGTGGTCACACGACATTGTGAATGTCCAAAATGCCACAGCATCGTTGACTTTAACATGACTCATTTTGTGGTTTGTGAATTTCACCTCAATAAAAAAACGTGTAATAAAAAAAATCTCTTCCATCATTTCCATAGGTTTGGTGTGTGAAAGGAGAATCTAGCATGTTCTAGTCTGCCCTCTGCAATCTACACGCTCTCTTGTGTGTAGCTCTTGAAACCTTTTCATTATGAAGCACAGCAGATATAAAAACATACGAAAAACAAACGTATCACGAATCATTGCAAAGTAAACACCTCCTGGCACCCACTCTGTAGCGACAAAGCTCCTTCTCACATTTTGTTTCATTCTGTGAATTTTGGCAAATATGAAAAACAGAGAAATATCAGTAGGAAAAAGAAAGTAATAATCCCCGATAGTTCTCCCATCTCAATTACCGTTAATATTTTGATACTTTCACTTCCGCTATTTTGTTTCTATTCTTGAAAAATATACAAATAATTTAGAAACAAATGCATCTTTAAAAAGTAGCAAGTTCTCATAAAATGAAAGTGCTTTCTGGCCTCCATCCTTCATCTCAGCCCCCTACTGTGTGGCCTTTAGTCCACATGAAATACTTTTACGTATAGATAGAAAATGCAAAATATGGTTTTGTGTGTATTTTATTTTCATGTAGATATCAAGGTTCTATATGTATTTTTGCAACTTGCTTTCTTTTACTCAACTATATGTTTTGGTGTCAATTCATGTTGATAATATGGATGTAATTCATGCACATTTTATTAATATATTTCCATATTATTTGCCTTTGGGTGGTTTTCCCTCTTTTCCTACCACGAGCATACCCCTACATCCTCAGGCCCTCCTGGTGGGTCTGAGATATTGGCTTGTGGGATCAGCATGGTTTCGCTTTTTTTTATGTAGCCCTTAGTTATCTTCTAAAGCGACTTGTGTCAATTTCCACTCCACTCCCCCCCCACCCAGGAGAATACCGTTTCCCCCATAATCTCATTAACGTTGGATATTATCAAACAAAAAAAAATTTTTTTTCCAATCTCATGGTTGGAAAATAAGTCTCATGGCTGTTTCAATAGGCATTTTCCTGGTCACTAGTGAAGCTTATGTCTTTTTATATTTTTTTAATCAACTTTATTTTCTAGAGCAGTTTTTAGGTTCATAGGAAAATTGAGCAGAAAAGACAGTTGCATGTAGGCCCCCTGCCCATACACAGGTGCAGCCTCCCCCACTATCGACATGGCACCAGAGTGGTGCCTTTGTTACAACTGATGAACCTACGTTGACATGTCATCATCACCCAGAGTCCATAGTTGACATGAGGGGTCACTCTTGGTGTTGTCCTTTCTATGGGTTTGGACAAGTGTGTAATGACATGGATCCACCATCATAGTATCATACAGAATGGTTTCACTGTACTAAAAATCCTCTGTGCTCCAGCTGTTCATCCCTCCTTCCCCCTTCCAACCCTTGGGGATCGCTGATCTTTTTACTGTCTCCATAGTTTTGCCTTTTCCAGAATGTCATAGAGTTGGAATCATACAGTATGTAGCCTTTTCAGACTGGCTTCTTTCACTTAGTGATATGCATTTAAGGTTCCTCCACGTCTTTTCATGGCTTTATAGCTCATTTCTTTTTGCACTGAATAATATTCCCTCGTCTGGACGTCCCACAGTTTATTTATCCATTCACCTCCTGAAGGACGTTTTGTTTGCTTCCAAATTTTGGCAGTTATGACTAAAGCTGCTACAAACATCCGTGTGCAGGCTTTGTGTGGACATAACTTCCAACTCACTTGGGTAAATACCAAGGAGCACAATTGCCGGGTCGTATGGTAAGAGTATGTTTCGTTTTGTAAGAAACCACCCAGCTACCTTCCAAAGTGGCTGGACCATTTAGCATTCCCACCAACAGTGAATGAGAGTTTCTGTTGCTGCACAGCCTCATCAGAATTGGTGTTGTCAGTGTTCTGGAATTTGGGCCATTCTAATAGGTTTGTGGTGGTATCTCCTTGTTGTTTTAATTTGCATTTATTTCCCTGATGGCATATGACGTGTAATGACATGTATGTTTTCACACACTTATTTGCCATCTGTATATTTTCTTTGGTGAGGTGTTAAGATCTTTGGCCCATTTTCTAATCGGGTTGTTTGTTTTCTTGTTGTTGAGTCTTAAGAGATTTTTTGTATCTTTTAGATAACAGTCCTTTATCGGATGTCTTTTGCAAATTGTTCTCCTAGTCTGTCTGTCTTCTCATTGTCTTGATAGTGTCTCTCATGGAGCAGACATTTTTAATTTCAATGAAGTCTAGCTTATCAATTCTCTCTTTCTCCGATTGTGCCTTTGGGGTTATATCTAGTCATCACCAAACCCAAAGTCACCTAGATTTTCTCCTGGTACCTTCTAGGAGCTTTATAGTTTTGCATTTTACATTTAGGTCTGTGATCCATTTTCCGTTAATTTTTGAAGGGTGTAAGGTCTGTGTCTAGATTCATTTCTTTGCATGTAGATGTCTGGTGGTCCCATTACCAGCACCATTTGTTGAAAAGACTTTGCTCCATTGTATAGCCTTTGCTCCTCTGTCAATGATCAGTTGACTATATTTATGGGGGTCTATTTCTGGGCCCTCTATTCTGTTCCACTGATCTATCTAATCTTCCCTGGGCCCTCTATTCTGTTCCACTGATCTGTCTAATCTTTCACCAAGACCACACTATCTTGACTGCTGTAGCTTTATAGTAAGTCTTGAAATTGGGTAGTGTCAGTCTTCCAACTTTCTTCTCCTTCAACATTGTGTTGGCTATTCTGGGTCTGCTGCCTCTCCATAGAAACTTTAAAATCAGTTTATCAATATCCACAAAATAAGTTGCTTGGATTTTGATTGGAACTGCATTGAAACTGTAGATTAAGTTGGCAAGAACTGACAATGAATATCTTGACAATATTGAGTCTTCCTATCCATGGACATGGAATATCTCTCCATTTATTTAGTTCTTTGATTTCTTTCATCAGAGTTTTGTAGTTTTCCTCATATAGAATGTGCACGCCTTTTGTTAGGTTTCTACCAAAGTATTTAATTTGGGGCAGTGCTAATGTAAATGGTTTGTTTTTCATTTCAAATTCCACTTTTTAATTGCTGGTACATAGGAATCTGATTGGCTTTTGTACATGAACCTTGTATCTTGCAACATTGCTATCATGGCTTATTTGTTTGAGGAGGTTTTTTTATTCTTTTGGATTTTCTACATAGATGATTGTATTGTCTGTGAACAAAGACAGTTTTATTTCTTCCTTCCCAATCTGTATCCCTTTTATTTTCTTTCTTATCTTATTGCGTTAGCTAGAACTTTCTGTACGATGTTGAAAGGCATCCTTGCCTTGTTCCTGATCTTAGTGGAAAAGCCAGTTTCTTACTATGAAGTATGGTGCTAGCTGTAGGATTTTTTGTAGATATTCTTTATCAAATTGAGGAAGTTCCTTTCTATTTCTAGTTTACTGACTTTTCCCGTGTTTTTTTTTTTTTAAATTGTGGTAAAATACACATAACATAAAATTACCATCTTAAGTATTTTTAAGTGTACAGGTCAGTAAGGTTAAGTATATTGACATTGTTGTATACGCAATCTCCAGAACTCTTTTCATCTTGCAAAACTGAAACTCTATACCCATTGAATAAGTCTCCATTTCACCCTCTGCCCAGCCCCTGGCACCCACCATTCTACGTCCTGTCTCTATGAATTTGACTATCTTAGATACTTCATATAAGTGGAATCATATAGGATTTGTTTTTTTGTGTCTGGCTTATTTCACTGAGCATAATGTCCTCAAAGTTTATCTATGTCATAGTATGTGTGAGAATTTCCTTCCTTTTTTAAGATTGAATAATATTCCATTGTATTTTCCCATGTCTTAAAAATTCCACTCCTGTGATTTGCCTGTTCACATCCTATTGACCTTTTTTCTTTTGGGTGGCTCTTTTTTCATTTATATTTGGGAGTTCTTTTTTCGTGTGTGTGTGAGAAAGATCAGCCCTGAGCTAACATCCGATGCCAATCCTACTCTTTTTTGCTGAGGAAGATTGGCCCTGGGCTAATATCCGTGCCCATCTTCCTCTACTTTATATGGGACGCCGCCACAGCATGGCCCGACAAGCGGTGCATCGGCGCGCACCTGGGATCCAAACCTGCGAACCCCGGGCCACCACAGCAGAGCGCACGCACTTAACCACTGCGCCTCTGGGCCAGCCCCATTTTTGGAGTTCTTTGTTAAAGTTCACTCCAAAAAAAAATACTCATTAAACAGTTATTCCCTATTCTCCCTTCCCCCAGCCCCTAGCAACCATTAATCTGCATTCTATTTTTATAGGTTTAGCTATTCTGAATATTTCGTATAAAAGGAATCATAAAACGTGTGACCTTTTGTGTCTGGCTTCTTTCACTTAGCATAATGTTTCTAAAGTTCATCCACATTATAGTGTATATGAATACTTCCTTTTTATGGCTGAATAATATTCCATTGTATGGATGTACCACAGTTTGTTTATCCATTCACCCATTGATGGCCATTTGGGTCGTTTCCATCTTTGGCTACTGTGAATACTGGTGCTATGAACATCCGTGTCTGAGTGTTTGTTCAAGTCCCTGTTTTCAGTTCCTTTGGGTAGGTACCTAGGAGTGGAATTGCTGGGTCATATGGTAACTCTATGTTTAACTTTTTGAGGAACCACCCAACTGTGTTCCACAGTGATCGGCCATTTTACATTCCCATCGACAACATATGAGGATTGTTCCAATTTTTCCACATCCTCACCAACACTGGTTATTTTATTTTTTTGCTACATCCATCCTTATAGATGTGAAGTGGTATTGATTTACATTCCCTAGTGACTAATGATGTTGAACACCTTTTCACATGCTTGTTGGCTATTTGTATATCTTCTTTGGAGAAAGGTCAATTTAAGTCCTTTGTCCATCTTTTCATTGTGTTTTTGTTTTTGTTGAGTTGTTAGTGTTCTTTATATATTCTGGGTACTAGACCCTTTTCAGACACATAGTTTGCAAATATTTTCTCCCATTCTTCAGGTTGTCATTTTGCATACCCCTTTTAAATTGTATTTATTAATAATATAATATCTCTCACACCTCACAACGTCCAAAGCTAGAACAGTGACAACAATTCATATCTATCTGAATCCCATCCCCTGCCTCCCAAGATCAGAGATAACTTATCACTCTTGGGAGTTTTGTGTTTAAATTTTCTATTTATTAAAGAAATCGTTCTACTAGATAGATGTTCATACCTAAACAATACATTATTTTGTTTGAGTTGCTTTTGGACTTAATAGAATGGCCAACAATTTTACATAATGCTGGATGGTTTTCCAAAATGACTGTGCCAACACACTCCCCAAGTAACACATCTTATTGATCCTCATCTTCTGTAACACTTATTTTGTCCAATTTCTTTATTTTTGCCAATTGAATGGGTCTACAATGGCATCTCATAGCCTTGCTTTGCATTTTCCTGATTATTGAGACTGTCTTCAGATGTTTATTGGCCAGAAGTGCCTTCTCTTCTGTAAATGTCCATCATGGTTTCTGCTACCAATTTTTTTTTTTTTTTAGGTCAGTGGGCCTTTTCTCACCAAGAAGTACTGTAGGCGTGTTGGGAAGTTCTAGACGTATCTTCAGGGATAAGGAGGAAATGCATTTGTACTTCTAGGTTTTGCCAAATTCCTTTCCTTGGGTGTGAACCACGACAGTTCCATCTGCCCTGCCAATCTCACCAACAGAGGCTTCTGTCACTCTTTTTTGCCAGGATAGCTGGTGAGAACTGATATTTCATTGCGCAGTCGTGCGTCTCTTAACGACGGGGACACGTTCTGAGAAAGGCGTCGTGAGGCGATCTGGTCGTTGCGCGAACATCACAGAGTGTACTCACACAAACTCCGATGGTATAGCCTCCTACACACCTAGGCTATATGGCGCTAATCTTACGGCACCACCGTCGTCTCTGTGGTCCATTGTTGACCGAAACATTGTCATGTGGTGCAGGACTGCTGTTTTCGTTTTCACTTGGCTTCTGTTGAGTGAGGTGGAGCATCTTTTCATTCACTTCAAGGCCATTTGCATCTTTCCCCTGTGGACCACCTGTCCATCTTTTCATCCCTCTGTCTCTTCGGATCTTTCTCTTAATTAAATTTCCTCTTTCATGTTTCTTTTTTTTTTTTTTTTTTGTGAGGAAGATCAGCCCTGAGCTAACATCCATGCTAATCCTCCTCCTTTTGCTGAGGAAGACCGGCTCTGAGCTAACATCTATTGCCAATCCTCCTCGTTTTTTTTCCCCCAAAGCCCCAGTAGATAGTTGTACGTCATAGTTGCACATCCTTCTAGTTGCTGTATGCGGGATGCGGCCTCAGCATGGCCGGAGAAGTGGTGCGTCGGTGCGCGCCCGGGATCCGAACCCAGGCTGCCAGTAGTGGAGCGCACGCACTTAACCGCTGAGCCACGGGGCCGGCCCCCTCCTCTTTCACGTTTCTATTTGATAACCCCTCCATACCCCTGTGGTCCTCTCTCTCTTCCGTCTCGTTTCCCATTGCCCTCCTCTCTCCATCTTTCTGCCCATCTTCTCACGAGTCCTTCTCTCACATCTCTTCTCTCCAAGCTCCTAGTCTGCTCTCTTGTTTCTCATCTCCATGTCCTCTCCAATGCCTCTTTCCTCCCATCCCACCACGTCCCTGCTTTCTCATTCCCGTGCCGCCTGCAATTCTCCTCTCTGCTATTTTCTCCCCCCCTCTCGTCCTCCTGGTCCCTCTTTCTGGCATCTCTAATGCCTTCCTCTTGACTCTTTTCTCTGTCTTCCTTTCCCTCTGGCCTTGGCTTGCTCTGCCATCGCTCCCACATCCGTTCTCTCTTTGCTGAGAAGCACCCAAGACAAGACCTGGACCTTCTCTCTCTCTCTCTCTCTCTGTCTCTCTCGTGTCCTCAGCTCAATCTTCACTTGTCTGTCTTCTCCCATCCCTCTTACCCCTTTTTCCTCTTCTAGCTCCACTTCTAGCTCTTCTCAGATCTGCTCCTCTGTTGTCTTCAGTTTTCTCTTTTTTTTTCTCTCTGTGATCTGTCCTCTGACAGATCTTTCTTCTCTCTCTCTCCCATGACTCTCCTCCTCTTCAGTGTTCCCCTGAAGGCAGCACGTCCTGGCCCTGCACAGGGCTTTGTGGCTGTGATTTCTGGGGTATGGACGCAGGTCTCCCAGCCTCAGTTGGGGGAGGGGAGCACCTTCCTGCGGAGCTCCCAAAGAGATGGTGACCTCACCCAGGCCGACCCTTGGGAAGCCTGCAGGAATCCCCCCCACCCTGGGTCCTATTTCACCGTCTCCAGGGAGGCCCCAGGACCATGAGGGTGGGGTTCTGCCAGCCTTGAGCAGGGGCTGCAGGGACAGGCAGGAGCCTCCCCTTTGCCCTTCTGCTTGACCTCTGACCTGTGTGACCTTGGGCAAAGGACTTGACCTGTGTGAGCCTACAACCTTCTCATCTGTAAGCTGGGTCTATGAGTAGCTGGCCAAGGGCTGCCCTGAGCTGGAAGGAGGTGGTTTGGCCAAGGCGTTGGCCAAGTCAGGGACTTGCCTGGTGGGCAAGTGTCCACGCATTCTTGGCGTCTGCATCCCCTGGGGGCGGGCACGTGTCAGAGTGGCAGTGAGCATCTCGTCAGTGGGGTATGCCAGTAGGCCTGGCTCCCTCGGGGCCTCTAGGGATGGACGAGGAGCTGTGATAGGGACAAAGATCTCAGGCAGAGAGTTTGGCTCTGTTCAAGTTTTATTGGACCCCTTTCAGCTCGGGGCTCTTCACAGCCCCCAGGCTGCAGCCTGGAGGCGGCTCTGGCGGGCCGCAGCATCTCGCTGCCGCCCGCCCCCCCAGCTCTGTCCAGTTGCCTGGGGGAAGGAGGGAGGGTGAGCGAAGGAAGGGGCTGGAGACAGATCATCAGCCCTCCCCCCAACTCTGGGGTGGGGCCCTCTCTGTCTCCACAGAGCTGGCCCAAGGGCCACCAGTCCAGCCGCCCCACGCATTCAAACCGCTGGGTGCTGGGGGCAGCCCCTCACGGCCAGTCCTCGGCCAGCTACGTGGCCAGCGTGTGCCCATTGGCCAGCCGCCCGGTGGCCCGGCTCCGAGGGCCGTCAGTGGGGGCTGCCCCATTCTTCAGCCGAGGATGCTCCTGGGCCGCCTCCCCGTCACTCGAGTCGGACTCCTCCACGTCGCTGCGAACGTCCTTTTCCATCTGGAGAAGAGGGAGGAGGGCGGCGCTCAGAGCACGGAGTGGGGGCGAGGCTGCAGCGGGGCTCCAGGGAGGCACACGCGAGCCGACCCTCGCCCCGTCCTACCTGGCCCTTCTTGGCGAAGCTGTAGATCATGCGAAGGATGAGGCAGGACCAGAACACGTGCAGCAGCTGCAGCATCGTCAGAAGCGTGTTGAAGAAATAGTAGCCGAAGAAGGGGCCCGAGTTGGCAACAGACTCATAGTAGGTGGTATAGAGGATCCTACAGCGGGCAGGGGGGTGGGGCTTCACCAGCTGCCGCAGCCTCCGGTCCTGGGAATCTCTAACTTGTGTGACCCGTCCTGCTCTAGAACCTTCTATGGCTCCCCACTGCCACCAGAGTGATACCTGTGTTCTCCAGCAGGGCATGTAAACGCCCCTCTCACCTGCTTTTATTAAATTAGTGGAAGGCACAAGCTTGCCAACCAGCCAGTCACAACCATGAACCCCAAGGGGGTGCTTAGTATCCTGGTGGCTGGTATAAGCACCGGGTGGTCCGTTCACCCCTTTTCTTCTCTCCTCAGAGCCCCATCTTGCCCAGATCGGCTGGAGGGTCACCTTGCCCAGGCAGCAAGTGCCCAGCTGGCCCTTGTTCCTCCCTGACACTCTTTCCTCATGACTTTCAGGGACCCGCACTCCCCTCTCTGTCTCCTCTGCAGGCTCCCCCTGACCCACGAACATCAGGGGGTCCCAGGGCTGGGCCTCTCTGTCCACACCTGCCCCCCTGGGTGACCCCGTCCAGTCTTGGGGCTGCAAACCCCAGACATGTACATCTCTCCCCAGAACCTCGGGCTGGGTGCACACTGATTCCTCTACGACTATTCTGGGGGGGCCCGCAGGCCCCTCAAACCCAGCAGGACCAGAGCTGAGCTGCTCCTCGCCCCATGACCCTTGGGTCATCCTCCTGGGCCCACCTGCCTCTCTCACCCGCACTGGTCCAGCTGCATCACTGCTCACCTGGACCAGTGCAGTGGCCCGGCCCCGCCCAGCTCCTGCTGGGGACTTTCACTAGCTGTTCCCCCTGCGGCCACCAGAGGGCGCCCGTGAGCACCTGAGGCAAGTCCTGTGTCTCTTCTAATCAGAACACTCTTCCCCTCTCATCTAGCTTGGGATAAAAGCCAAGTCCTCCTGTGGCCCTGCATATTCTGCCCTGTCCCCTCCCTGCCCTCCCCCTCACTCACTCTGCTCCAGCCACAGGGGCCTCCTCTCTGTTCCTCCAACATACTGGGGACAGTTGTGCCTCAGGGCCTTTGCACGTGCTGTTCCCTCTGTCTGGACTGCTCTTCCTTTATGATCAGGGCTCTCTCCCTCACCTCCCTCCAGTTTCTGTATGAACGCTGTCAGTGAGGCCTCCCCTGACCACTGTAATTCCAACTAGCCACACACTTGTCTCCTTCCTGACTTTATGTTCTCTAGCACGATTGCTCCCTCAAGTGCTCCATATTCTACTTGTTTGCCCTTTTTATTATATCCCCCCATGTCAGCTCCACACGAGCAGGAGTCTTCATGGGGCTCCCTCTGCCGTGAAAGGCTCAGCAAACACACTGGTGGGCTGGTGGCTGCCCCTGCCTCCCACTCCATGTTCCAGGCACTCGGGAGAATGACGACTGAGCCCAGTTTCTTGTCTCCCCTACCTCTGGGCCTTTGCATATGCTGTGTCCTGTGCCGGGAACACCCTTCCTTGCCTCCTCTGGGAAGTCTCCTGGCCAACACCCCCAGCTCCCTGGGTGGGGGCACCGAGGGTGAGGCAGGCCTGGATCTCAGCCACACCAGCCCCCGTCCCCAACCCCCGCTGGAGGGCTGACTCACTGGGTGGGGAAGAGCACGAGGCGAGTATAGAAGAAGACCAAGGAGAAGACGATGAAGAGGGTGTCGCACACCCTCCGAAAGTGCGTGTAGTTGAACATCTTGCAGGCCTGGGGAGAGCAGCAGAGAGAGATGGATTCAGGCTGGTGGTTGGGTGGGGGAGCCAGGTGGGAAGGGTGGGGCTGGGCAAGGGCGGGGCCTTGCCTCAGGGCTAAGGCACCATGGGGCCGGGCCGGGTGGGTGGGGCATGCCCAGAAAAGTAAAGTGTGTGTCTCTGAGTGTGAGAAGTACATGTCACTGGAAGCCAAGAGGGGCCCGCGCCATCTCCCAGGAAAGCTGGGGGTGGGGGGGCCTCACCTCCCAGGAGGACCGAGAGGGGGCGGGGCCACACCTCCCTGGAGGATTGAGAGGGGGTGGGGCCTCGCCCCCAGGAGGACCAACGGGGCGGGGCCTCACCTCCAGGAGGACCGAGGGGGTGGGGCCTCATCTCACAGGAGGACTGAGGGGGCGGGGCCTCATCCCCAGGAGGACCGAGAGGGGCGGGGCCTCATCTCCAGGGGCACCTGGCAGGCCGGGCAGGGGAGGGTGGCCGGGAGGCGTCCGCAGGGCCAGGCTCACCTCCAGCAGGTAGTCAGAGGAGTCGTGCAGCAGCAGCACCAGCGAGCCGATGCGCAGCAGGTTGGAGCTGTAGGAGAAGGTGATCAGGGTGATGGTCACGAAGTGGTGCGCCACCTGCTCCTTGAAATCCTGCGGGAGACGCGGGCACAGCTGGGACACGGCTGTGAGGGCCGGCAGCAGGCCCTCCGGGTGGGGGGAGGGGTTGGCACCTGGAGCCTGTGGACTCCTGCCTGGGCACCAGGGCCCCTCAGGGTGTGGGGTGAGGCCCCCCTCCCCGCCTGAGACTGAGACACGACCCCCGGCACATCACTTCCAGCCGGACTCTTGGCCTGGCCTCACCTTGCGCTTGATGTCGAAGGGCAGCGTGATCAGCAGTGAGACGTAGAAACTCAGCTCCAGGAGGTACCACCAGTACATGGCCAGCTTCAGGGGCTGTGGCAGGGCGGGCACGGTTAGCTGTGGGGGTGGAGGCTCCACGGGGCAGGGGCACGGCTCAGGGCCCTCCCTGTTTGCTCACAACCAGGACACTTGAACCCCCGTGAGGGAGGAAGGCGTGAGCTCCCCGTCCCTGGGGGTAATCAAGGCCAGTGGTTTCGTGGCAGCTCCTGCTCCGAGTTTCCTGCCCCCGTCCATTCCGCAGCAAACGCAAAAAGAGAGAGTGGGACTCGGAGGGGATTACAGTGTGACGGCCCGGTTTGGCTCTCCTGCCAGTGGCTGCAGGAAGTCGGACCACCCCGAGCATCCCACAGCCTCCGAGCACCCCCTGCCACTCACCTGGTTTGGGTAACTGTCCCAGCACATTGCCGGCGTCCACAGCCATGACTCCTGCGGGGACATGGGAGTCTGAGGCTGCCCGAAGGTCGGAAGCCAGCCTACCACCCTGGGTCTGGGGCCTCCTCGGGGGCTCTCCAGGTGCTGCCCTGGCCCAGCCCTGCTGTCTCCTGTCTGGTTACGTCTCTGCCCTCACTCTAGACCGGGGGCTCATTCACTGCAGAAGCCCCAGCCCCGGCGCACAGTAGGTCCTCAATAGGCGCCCACTGAGTGAACATTCACAGTGACCTTGCCAAGTTCTCTCTCCTCTCTCTGTGCCTTTGCACATGTTCCCCTCTGCCCGCACCCCTCCACACACCCCCAGCCAGGCCCCGCACATAGTAGGTGCTCGTGGGATAGGTGGGGGCAGGTGAGCAGGCAGGTGGACTCACGTGGTAGAGGACCGAGAAGCCACCGAGAAAAGAGCACAGATAGAAGACGAACCTCCAGCTGTAGAAGGGGAGGGAGTCTGTGAGGCAGCTGCCAAGAGAGCAGACCCCCCTGCACACCCAGACTCCCCAGCCCCATCCTGGGCTGACCTGGCCTCACAGAACTTCTTGGTCAGGCAGGGCCGGTCCTGGTTCCGGCGTCTCCGGAACCAGTGTTGGGTCTGCCGCAGCGTCAGGCCACACCGGGCAGCCAGGAGGGCCATCTGGGGCTGGGGAGGGGGTGATGGGGGCCAGCGTCACAGAGGTGGCTTCCCGCCCTTGTCCCAGGACAGGCAGGACCCAGCTCTGCTCCTCCTCCCCTGCGGCCCCAGACCTTGTCTGCCTATGGAGATGGGGGAATCGGGGGGGGGGGTGTCACAGGGTGGACCCCCAAAACAGGCCTTATGAGAACCCAGCCCTGCTCACAGGACAGGCCGGTGACTGCTGGGGGCTGGGACTGGGAAAGGAGCTGGGGGCTGGGGCAGCTCCCCCTAGAGGTCTTCCTGTACCCACTCCAGAAGAGTCAGGTCACACCCCCACCCCAGGCAGGCAGCTGCGACGTTGCCCCCCACCCCTGCCTGCAGAGGGGGACTGATGAGCCGGATCACAGGCTCTCTGTTCTGCCCACGGCCCCTCCCGCCTCCCCCCTCCCCCCTCCCCTTCAGGACCCCGCCCAGCGCCTCCCATAGCCCAGCCCCTGCCCACCGGGCGGCCATACCATGGGTGGGAACACGAGGCGGGTCACAGGACTGCCTCTGGGGGTGGGGGGCCCCAGAACGGTCAGACCTTCCACTCCTCCCCTGCACAGAAGAGAACCCTGCTCCCCTCCCCTCCAGTCCCAGGATCTGCCCATTGGGCAGCTGGGCCCGCTGATGGCGGTCCCGGTGGAGTGCGGGGGTGGGGACACTGGGGGGTGCCAGAGGCTGCCCTGGGCTTTCGCTGCCCCAAACAGCTGGGCCACATCCCACCCCAGGCCCCATCCGGACAGCGGCCACGCAGGCTGGTGGGGCTGGAGGGTGGAGGGGCTCTCACCTCCTTGGGCTTCCACCCTTCCGTGAGGAAGTGTTTCTCCAGCACGGCGTTGGGCTTCACTGGCTTCCTGGCCCGATCCCGGACCCCCAGCCACTGGCTCAGGGGCAGGCCGACGAATCTGGGCGCAGGGAGACAGAGCCATCGGTCCAGGTGAGAAGGAACGTAAATGCTACAGCTGGGGAAACTGAGGCTCGAGAGCCCAGGTCACATCCTGGGACCCACTGCTGCTGCACTGGACCCACATAAGCAGGGGGCTGGACTGGTCTTCAGGACGGGGGTGTGAAGGCCAACTTTTGGGGTGCCCAGGTACCTTCACCCAATCCCACAGCAGAGTTCCTCTACTGCCTCCTTGGGGGTCCTGGTCTGCCCCACACAGGGCTGGGGGCTCCCCATGGGCAGGGGCAGGTCTGCTCCCTCTCAGGCCTCGGTCCTGCCAGCATCCCCCACTCCAGCAGACACTTGGAGAAGTCGGGTCCCTGGTCAGTTACCACACTGCCCACCTGGGGGCCCCCTGGAGTGGAATTTCATATCCACTGTCAACATCATCTGTCATTTGGGGAAACTGAGGCTCAGAGCAGCCCAACAAGGAACTGATTCCAGATTCAGTCACAAGGTGGGGAGGGGACTGGGGTTTACTGAGCGCTTACGATCTGTCAAGCCTGGGTCCCAGTCTACATTATACGCTGGCTCACTGAACCCTATTATCGTCCCCATTGTCCTGATGGGCAAACCGAGGCTCAGAGAGGTCAGAGAGGCACCCAAGGTGACACAGCGAGTGAGTGGCAGACCCGGAATTCGAACCCAGAATTCGCTTTCCCTTAATAACGGGGAAAACCCCTGCTTTTGACTCCAGAAATGCTACTCCCATCTCCACTGCCCTTTGGAGGGGCAACGGATGCTTTTGGGATGTGTTAACACCCCCACTTCAGACCAGACCATCAGTTAAAGATGCAAATGCCCCTTGGGGCTCCAGTAGTGAACCCGGGCATAGTCTCCCCCTCACCCCTCCCTCCCCACCGCTCCCTCCCCACCCCTGCAGGAAAGCAGACTGGCCCTTCAAGTCCTGGCTGAATTGGGCCTCCCAGAATCCTTTGGGCAAAGCCTCAGGCCCCACTGACCTATCTGCTGTGTGACCTCAGGCAGGTCACTGGACCTCCCTGTGCCTCCTTTTCCTCTTCTGTGAAATGGGGATAATAATAGCACCACCTCATGGGGTTGCATTGAGGGCTAAGTGAGTTAAGACACTCGACTGCTTAGAGCAAGAGTTGGCACAGAACAAGCACTCAAAGGCTGTTTGGGAGAGACAAAGCAAGATGCAGAAGGCTCCCATGTCCCTGTGGTCACAACGAGACAGAGGGGGGGACCCTAAGTGGGGGCTGGAGGGGGTCAAGGGCTTTGTGGGAGGAGGGGCAAGGCGGGCTTCCCTGCAGCCTTAAAGGAGCCGCAGAACAGCGAGTGCAAAGGCCAGGTGGTCACAAGAAGATGCAGACCTGAAATCAGGGGTGAACAGACGCCCAGGGACAGAGGAGGAAACCCAACACGGGGCAGCCCCTGGTCTCACAAGGAATGACTGAGAACCCACAGGGCTTGGCAGCTGGGAGGTCACCGGGAACCTGGGCAGGCGGGAGCCAGCCTGTGGGAGGCTGGGGTGAGCGGAGGCCCAAAGGGGAGGCCGGGGGCCTGTGATCCTTCCCTTGGCTACAAGGGGAGCAGGAGGGACGGTGTTAGAGGGAGCCAGGAGGCAGGGGTGGTGGGGAGGAGCCAAGGGCTTGCCCACAGGGCACAGAGCGGGGAGGGAGCAGGCAGGAGCTTCTCGCTTACTGGCTCTGTCCGGCCTCTGCAGACCGTCCTCGGTCAGCAAAGCGGGCACACGCCCTCCGGCCCCCACCCGTCTTCTAAGGATGCTGACACGCCCTGACCTGAGCTGCAGGCAGCGTTCCGATAAACCAGCCACCAGACACCAGAAGAGCTGGGGGCAGGACGGAGCCGGAAAAGCACTTTGGCTCAAAGGCCAGGCCCCACCTGGGGACACATGAGGACAAAACCATGCAGGATGCGACCGCCGCATACACGTGCGTGATGACGGGGCCGAGTGCAGGGCGGACACTCACCTCTCGAAGACGAAGCGCACGGCAACCAGGGCCAGCGCCAGGGGCAGGGCTGCCAGCATGTCCCGGGGGTGGGCGTAGACCAGGCCATCCCGATCCTCCAGTTCAGCCCATGAGACGTTGGGCGGCAGCCAGAACCTGTCCTGCCAGAACCACTCGTGCAGGCTGGACCACATCCTGTAGACACGGGTTCCAGTTAATGGAGAGCTCGGCCAGCTCACCCTGCCGCTCGTCCCCCCAGCGCCCGGCAACCTCGAGTTTATTACAGCCACTGTGAAGGACAGACTTGCGCTGTGTGTCCTCAGGCAAATGACTTGACCTCTCTGAACCTCAAGTTCATCTGCAAACAGGGATGTAATAACCACCCGTCAGACCAGCCTGGCTCCTAGTGACCCCTAACAACATAGCTCCTGACAGTAGTTATTATTCTGCACTTTATAGATGTGAAAACAGCGGCCAGAGTCAGGGGAGGCTTGATTCCCCGGCCATCCTTCTGAACGCGGACTCCCCCTGACGTATGGCTGTTGGCTGTCTCGCTCGCTATCCCAGAGGCCGGGCTGCGGTGGGGCAGGAGAGGCTGCTGCGTGCCCGAGCTTGCTGGATACAGAGCAGCGGGCCAGGGGAGCCACCGTCCCACCAAGAAAGCTTCCCACCAGCTGTCTTGAGGAGTCCAAATAGCTTCTCCCCTTCCCGAGATCTTAAGACAAGTGTCCAGACCCCCATACCAGTCCCCACTGGAAATGTTCGTCCATTCATTTGTCTGTCTATCCATCCATCTGCCTGCCCACCTGTCCATCTGTCCGTCCGTCCATCCATCCATCTGTCCATCTGTCTATCCATCCATCCATCTACCCATTCATGCATCCACCCACCCATCAATCATCCATCTACCCGTCCACCCATCTATTCATCTGTTCATCCATCCGTCCATCCATCCATCTGCCCATCCGCCTGCCCACCTGTCCATCTACCTACCCGTCCATCTATCCACCCGCCTGTCCATCCATCCATCCATCTATTCATCTGTTCATCCATTTATCCAACCGTCCATCTATCTATCCATTCATTCATCCACCCACCCACCCATCAATCATCCATCTACCTGTCCATCCATCTATTCGTCTGTTCATCCATCTATCCATCCATCCATCCATCCACCCACCCACGTGTCCATCTACCCATCCATTCATCCATCTGTCTGTCCATTCGTCCATCCATATCCATCTATCCATCCATTCATCCATCTGTCCATCCACCTGCCCACCTGTCCATCTACCTACCCATCCATCTATCTACCCATCTGTCCATCTATCCATCCATCCATCCATTCATCTGTTCATCCATTTATCCATCCATCTATCCATTCATCCATCCACCCACCCATCAATCATCCATCTACCCGTCCATCCATCTATTCATCTGTTCATCCATCCATCCATCCATCCATCCGTCCATCCATCCATCCATGCACCCACCTACCTGTCCATCTATCCATCTATTTATTCACCTGTCTGTCCATTCATCCATCCATATCCATCCATCCATCCATCCATCCATCCATCCATCCATCCATCCATCCAGTGTTCTCTGATTGACTTGTATATGCCAGCCTGGGGCTAGGTGTTGGGGACACAGCAGGGAACAGAGCAGACACATCCTGTCTCCATGGAGCTCACAGCCTAGCAGGGGAGGCAGCCAATACACAAAGAACCAGATTCACAGATAGATGAGATGACCCAGCATGATGGAGCCTGACTGAAAATAAACAGGGTGGTGTGGTTTTAAATCAAGTGACCAAGGAAGGTCTCTCTAAGGAGACATCGCCTGAACTGAGACCTAGAGATGAGGAGGGCCTGGGTTGATGCAGAAGAGGGTAGTGGTGGTGGGGAGAGGCTTTCCAGAGAAATACACAGGAGGTGCAAAGGCCCTGAGGCAGGACTGAGCTCAGAGTGTTGGAGGAACAGCGAGGAGGGCTGTGTGGCCGCAGCAGAGTGAGTGAGGGGGAGACACAGGGAGGAGAGGAGGGACAGGGATGGGATGGGGGCAGGTCGGGCAGGGCCTGTGAGCCACAGGGAGGAATTTGGATGATTTCTCCATTTTATGATGCAAATTTTCCCACCTGCAGAAAATCTGGAAGAACTTACAGTGAACATCTATCTACCCACCACCACATTTTGCTGTATGGTTTCATCACACATCTGCCTACATCTGCCCACCCCTCCACCCCTCTATCCACCATCAGTCCATCTTACATTTTCGGATGCATTTCAAAATGAGCAGGAGACAAGTCACATCAGCCCTCAATATTTCAGCATGCACATCATTAACTAGGGCTCAATACTCGCTTGTTTTTTTTTCCCCAAGGTAAAATTTACTAGAGCAAAATGCATACATCTCAAGCATACTAACCGCTGATTTTTGACAAATACATGTAAGTCTGTAACCCAACCTCCTTCTGTGAACATTCCCGACCCTCCACAAAGTTCCCTGCATCCGTTCTCAGTCAATCTCCATCTCTGCTGTCCCCAGATAACCTCTGTTCCAATCTTTCTTCCATCATGGAGTAGTTTTGTCTGTTCTAGAACTTCCTATAAACGGAATCACACACTCCGTCTTTGTGTCTGGCGTCATTCACTCATGGGATGTTTTCGCAATTCTTCTCTCCTTTTTATTGCTGGATCATAGGTACCGTAGGACTGTACCACAGTTGGTTATCGTTCGCCCGTCGAGGGGCACTTGGGATGCTTCCAGTTTGGGGTAATTATGAGCAAAGCTGGTGTGAACATTCGCAGCCGAGTCGCATGTGAACAGACGCGTGCATGTCTCCTGGGTCCGTCCCGAGGAGCGGAATTGCTGGGCATAGGGCAGTTGCCTGTTTAACTTCATAAGCAGCTCTGAAACTGTTTTCCGGGGTGGCTGTACCATTTTACACTCCCACTCATGGAGTCTGGGGGCCCTGTGGACCTTGGTTTTATTTTAGGTGAGATGGCAAGCCAGAGGTGTTGCTTGCCATGCAGGGAGTGGCCTTTTGGAGGCCAGAGGGGATGCTGCGGACTGTCTAGATGAGGTGGGGTGGAGAGAAGGGGATGGGTGCCAGAGACATTTTGGAGGCAGAGCCCCCAAGAGTTGAACATGTGAGGTAACATATTCCCAGGCTCCAGGATTAGGAGCCTTTAAGGACACCTTAAAGGGGGCATTATTCCACCCATCACCTCGCAGGACATCAGAAGAGTGGTCGCTCTTAGGGACAGGTGGACGGGTTGCCAAGGGCTGGAATGTTCTGTCTGCTGAGCCGGGTGCTATTCTGGTTGAGAAACTTCACTGAGTTGTGCATCTACGACGTGGGCCCTTTTCTCTGCACAGATTCAAGCATTTGCATTCAACAAGTCTACGATTCTCATTCCAGCTCAGACGTGTGGGTTTTCCCCCCACACCACCAAGCTGGGTGTCCTACAGTTCAACTCAATTCTCACTCCGGCTACCTGGAGAGAGCGTCAGATCCTACAGGTTAAGGGCTCGGTCCCACAAGACTAGCCCCCCCGACTTCAGATGCCAGTCGCGAGTCCAGGATGTCACCTGTGCTTCTGACCCACCAGCTATAGATCAGAGGTTCCCACCGTTCCCCTCCTTGGGTTCGATTATTTTGCTAGAGCGGCTCAGAGCTCAGAGAAACAGTTCACTTACTGGATCATCAGTTTATTATAAAAGGATGTAACTCAGGAGCAGCCAGATGGGAGAGACACAGAGGGCGAGGTCTGGGGAAGGACGGGGAGCTTCCACACTCTCCCCGTGATCGCCACCCTCCCGCACCCCTACTGCCCACCAACCCGGAAGCTGTCCGAACCGTCCTTCTGGATTTTTGTGGAGGATTCATTACACAGGCGTGATTGATGAAATCACTGGCCATTGGCGACTGGTTCAGCCTCCAGCCCTCTCCTCTCTCCCTGGAGGTCAGGGGGTGGGACTGAATGTTCCAACCCTCTAATCACAGGGTTGGGTCCCCTGGCCACCAGCTCCCTCCTAACATGCCCTAGGGGCTTTCCACAAGTTGCCTCACTAACAAAACAAAAACGCCTTTATGGCTCTCATCACTTAGGAAATTCCCAGGGTTTTAGGAGCTCTGTGCAGGGACTGGAAGGGTGGGGGCTCAGAAGTCTCTGGCTGATGTTTAAATCCATGGAGATGGACGGAACCGTGAAGGAGCAGCCCATTGACCACGCCGTGGGGGTGTGGCGTCCAGCATTCAGGCATCAGCGAAATGTTTCACAGCTGCCGCCACCATTGGACACTCGGGCGGGGAGGGACACTAGCGGGCGGCAGCCTGAGAAGCGGTCAAGGGTTTGGGACAGCGGCTCGTCTAGACCCACAAGGCCCAGGGCACCAGCCTGGCATTCTCGGCCCCGCCCACACAAGCCTCCCAGCAGGAGCCACGCCCACCGCAGGGCATCTCCATCCTCCTCCGCAGGGGCCCTCCCGCCCATCCCACAGACCCCCCAGTGCTGACGGAAGCGGGGCCGGGAGCCCTGGGAAAGCCCCCAGCCAGCCAGAACCCACAAGTGCAGCCCCCAGCCCATGTTCTTCCCCCACCCAAGGGAGCCCAGATGGGGGTCCACTGCAGCCACGGGGCTTACAAATCGAGATGAACTTCAGGGATGAGGGAGACCACACAGGAGCAACGGCATCTCGTAATCTCAGGCCTCTGCGGACGTCCTCAGCCTCAAAGCCTCACACTCGTGGCTCTCACCGCACAGTCGGATCTCACACACCCCAGCCTTTACAAATGCTGTCCTCTGCCTAGAATGCCCATCTAATATTTACTGCCCTGTGCTGGGTGCTGAGGACGCAAAATGAAGGGAAAGCGGGCAAGGTCTCTGCCCTAACAGGGCTTACCCACTTCCTTGTCTGGTTGGCAAACTCCTATGCATCCTTCAAAACCCAGTTCAGTGGTCACTTCTTCTTGGAGGTACCTCTGATTGCCCCCACCTTGGATCCAGTTAAAGCACCCTCCTCTAGCCCTGCTGCACTCACTGTGACATTGGGAGCTGGCCAGGCAGTCTGTTTGGAGGTGGTGAGGGGGTGGAGAAGGAAGGGAGCACGACCAGCCTGGAACCCCAGTCCCCTCAGCTGAAGCAAGCCAGCCCTTTTTGGCCGTCAAGTCAGAAAGCGGAACAGAAATACACTTTCCAAACTGGAGAGCCCTCCAAAGGGGCTTCAGACTGACACACCCTGACTGTAGATGCCTCCTCCTGGAAATCCTACCCTCTCTCTAACCTGACTCTGTGTGTTTGCCCACCTGCCTCACCCTCTTGATAAAGAAGAGACACTGTGATTTGAGAAGAGAACAGGGTCCAGAGTCCAGCAGACTGGCCGGAGTCCCAGCTCCAATGTTCTCAGCCTGGGTGCCTCAATTTCTTCCCCCACCTGTTGGCGGGACATGTGCCCTCTTTGCTGAGTGGTCGAGCTGGCCAGAGATGATCCTGCATGTGGAACATCTAGGCAGGTCCTGGCACACAGGAGGGGCTCAGGTACGGCTGTAACCAGGCGACCAGGCAGCAAGGCTCAAATTTCTCTGCGCCTCAGTTTCCTCATCTGTAGATTGGGAATAACAGCTCCTTCTACACGGGGTGGTTGGGAATGAAGCCTGGGGTGGAGTGAGCACTGAGTAAAAGTCAGCTACTGTTACTGTCAGCAGTGGAGAGGAGAGGGGCGGGATGCGGGGCCGTCTGGAAAGGAAGGAACCTGCAGCAGGTTCTGGTGGTTCTTCCTGGAAACCGCCCTCCCCTCGCCAGCCTCCCCTTAAAGCTGCCAAGCTCAGGCTGGGCTCCGCCAGGGCCGCCCAGGGGTCATCTGGTGAACGCCGAGGAGCCTGGTCCAGCCTGACCAGCCCGAACCTTCATCCCCATCCCCCCACCCCGCCCCCGGGTCTCCAAGCCCAGCTGTGTCTTGAAGCCTTTTTGGCCTCACTCCCAGCCCGGCCCCTCCCACCTGGGAGCCAGCCTCTGATAATCCTTCTTAGCAGCTAAAAATATCCCCGGATTGGGGGAAAGAGAGAGATTAGGGCTTTGCGCTGACATGGGGAGGGGGAGGAGCAGCAGAAGACCCCTGGCCTCCCTCAGGGGTCCGAATGAGTGCGCCTGATCCCTAGTGCCCCCTGAACCCCCAAATGCCCCAACATCGCCCAGCAGAGCAGGGCTGTGCACACAGGTTTGTTCTGTGTAATTTAAGATCCAGCTAGCTGCAAACGCAGGAATTGCCCGGCTCGAAAAAAGGAAATCAATTCAGACTCCAGATGTCTCGGTGCCCGGGGACAGGCGGATACACACACACCCCCACTCCGCCCCACAGCCTGGCCCGCTGCCGGGGGTCACCTGACTCCTGTGGCTGGAGGCCCAGGCGGGGAACACATGATGTACTAAGCAAGGGTTGTTTGTCAACCACGGCTGTCCCTGCATCAGGCCTGGCTGTCCCCTCCAGATGGCCCTGGATCCTCCATGCTGGGCTTCTCTGAGCAGGGCCCCCCGCGGGGTGCTAATGACCACAGATGCAGCCAGCCCAGGAGGCACTACTATGCTGCTCCCTGCAAGGACCCCACAGACAGCCCCAAGTCCAGGGCTCTGCCTCCCCCCAGCCCCTCATATTTAGACACACTCTTCCTGCCGTCCACACTCTGGCCCTGTTGGGACAGCCCCCATCTGCCACCAGCTCAATTCACTGCAACAGTTGGTTGGTGGGCTTCCAAATCACCAAGCTCACTCCTGCCCCAGGGCCTTTGCATATGCTGTGTCCAATCCACCAAGCTCATTCCTGCCCCAGGGCCTTTGCATGTGCTGTGTCCAACTCGCCAAGCTCATTCCTGCCTCAAGGCCTTTGCATGTGCTGTGTCCAATAGACCAAGCTCATTCCTGCCCCAGGGCCTTTGCATGTGCTGTGTCCAACTCACACAGCTCACTCCTGCTACAGGGCCTTTGCATGTGCTGTGTTCAACTCGCCAAGCTCATTCCTGCCCCAGGGCCTTTGCATGTGCTGTTTCCCCACAAAGCCCTGTGTCTAGCTCCATCTCATCATTCATACCTCAGCTCACTCGTCACCTTCTCAGAGAAGGCTTCTCAGATCACTACCAGAGAAACCACCATATTATTCCATCTCCTTACCCCATCTCGTTCCTTCAGCCCTCTTCTCCCACTTGATCTGATTTTCTTATTTACTTGTTTGCCTCACCCCACGGCATAAGCCTCAGGAAGGCAAGAATGTTGTTTTAGTCACTGCTGTGTCCCCAGACAGGGCCTGGCACAACCTTAGGTGACAACAAAATGTTTGCTGGGTAGATAAATGAGTGGGTAGAACAGACACACGGACAGGTGGTGGATGCGAAGACTGTAGCTCAGGTGGTTGAACTTTCTAGAAAAAAAACACACCCGCTTTAACAGGCAAGGTCGGCTTGATCTCTGCAAAGTAGGTCCACTGTCTCCCACTTTGGAACTGGAAGCCTGAGGCTCAAGGCAAGAAGCCACTAGACGCAGCCAGCAAGGGAGCAAGCCAGGGCTGGATGCTCCCCAGGGTGGGGAGGGGGCTCAGGGTTCCCAGGACCCTCCCCAGGCCTGCCTCTGCCTATCAAGGTTTCCCCAGGGGGCAAGCTCCTACCCCACCCTCCCTCTAAGCTTTCAGGGTGCCAGGAGCTCAGCACACCATTTCTTAACTTCGACACCCCCCGGCAGGCTCAGGGGGCTACATGAACCAGGGTGGGTCCCCTGGTGTCCCCAGCCCACTGGCCACCCCCTCGCCACTACCTGCCCTCCCACCCCCACAGCCCCTCCCACTCCCTTGGCAGCGCCTTCTCAGAACCACCCCCTTGGCAACTGCCCCCCAAAATAAAGGGTCACTCTGCAGCTGCCCACCCGGCTCTGCCTCGGGGCTGCCTGCGGGCCCTCCTCCTGGACTCTGCATTCCAGCTCTTCCTTCTGGAGCCCCACTGAGCCCCTGCACTCCCCCACGCCCAGGTGCCAAGATTCCCAAGAGCCTCCTCCAGCGGTCCAGCCCCCAGACCTCTGCACAGACAGTGCCTTTTCCCTGCAATGCCCCCACCCCCTTCACTGGCCCAGTTCCTAGTAGGTTTTCAAGACCTGGACCAGATTAAATTCCCTACTTAAAAGGCCTTCTCTATCCTTCCCACCCTTGGCAGAGCCCCCTCCCCACCCCAGCCCCGCCCCTGGGCCCTTCTTAGGGGCTTTGTCAACCCTGGCTGGGCCCCAGGGAGTTTAGAGAGCGAGCTGGCTCTGAATCTCCCCCTAGATAGTGAGCGCCAGGGAGGGACCTCTAGGGTCCCCAGCATCACCTCCTGGGGGTTTGTGTTTGGGCGTCAGCCAGGAAGCTTTTAAGAAAGACTGAGGGAGAAGAGAGGATCTCAGGTCTCAGGAAGTTTGAGGGGGGACACTGAGCAATCCCCAGCTTGAGACTGGTGGGGGCAGCAGGATCTGATTGTTGCAGGGACGAGATCAAGGTTGGGGTGGAAGGGGAGCTCACTTGGACTAGACAATTAAAAAGCCAACCAAACAAACACAGCTTTATTGAAGTATCACCGACATTCAAGAACCCACACATGTTTAAAGTGTGTGACATGATGCATTTTGACACACATACATACCCATGAAACCATCACCTCAATCAAGAGAATGAACATATCTGTCACTCGCCCAAAATTTCCTTGTGCCCCTTCAGGGTCTCCCCACCTCTCCCTTCCAGTGAAAACCGGAAGCAATCTTGATGTCCAACAGTTGGGGATCAGAAACCTCAGGATTCCATACTATGAAATATTAGATAAGAGTTTAAAAGGAGGAGGAAGACACAACACGGATGAACCTTGAGGACATTACGCTCAGTGAAATCAGCCAGACACAAAAAGACAAACATTGTAGGATTCCACTTACAGGAGATCCCTAGAGGAATCAAATTCCTAAAGACAGAAAGTAGATGGTGGGGGCCAAGGGCTGGGGGAGAGGGAGGAATGGGGAGTTAGTGTTTCATAGGGACAGAGTTTCAGTTTTGGAAGATGAAGAAGTTCTGGTGGGGCCAGCCTGGTGGCATAATAAAGTTCGTGTGCTCTGCTTTGGCAGCCTGGGGTTCGCAGGTTCGAATCTCGGGCGCAGACAATGTACTGCTCATCAAGTCATGCTATGGAGGCATCCCATATAAGGTAGAGGAAGATGGGCACAGATGTTAGTTCAGGGCTAGTCTTCCTCACCATAAAAAAAAAAAAAAAAGGTTCTGGAGATTGGTTGCACAACAATGTGAATATACTTAACAATACTGAACTGCGCACTTGAAAATACTCAAGATGGTCAATTTTGTTATATGTATTTTACCACAATTAAAAAAATTTTTGTGTATTTTATCACAATTAAAAAAATTTTTTTTTATTTAAAAAATTGCCAAAGGAGAGGCACCGAGGAGGAGGAGGAAAAGCTATGCTGACTGACTTGGGAGGATCACTGAGTAGAAAAAATGAAAGCAAAATGCAGAGAGATACTAATGGCCTGATACGTAATTTATGTAATGGAAAACCACCAGAAGCGTTCGCTCCTTCCTGGTGATGGTAGGGTTAGCCACATCAGACCAGCCCTCTCAGAGATAACAATAAACTCTGGCTATGAAAAATAAATAAACACTTGAAATTTCAATTTAATTGAATAAAATTTAAAATTCAGTTCCTCACTTGCACCAGCAACATTTCTATACTAATAGATGCATGTGGCTTGCGGCTACCGTATTGGGCAGAGCAGATATGGAACATTTCCATCACTGCAGAAAATTCTATTGGATGATACTGCTTTAGAGAGTGACCAGAAATACACAGGAGTTGCAGGAGAGTCTGTCCGTGGAATAAGGGACCAGCACGGGGTGAGTTTCCCATTTTTTATCGTTACTCGTGGAAATAGAAACTGGCTTGAAAAACAGGAAAACCGAGCTCAGAGAGACCACAACAGGTCAATAATGGGACAGAACATGTAGGAAAGGAGAGAGCCAGGAAAAGGAAGTTCCAAATTCTGCATAAAAACTCCGCAAGTCTCTTGCTAACCTCTGAACCACGCACGTGCCAGGGCAGACTCCAACTAGCCCAGCTAAGGCTGAAAGAAACAAACAGAGAAGTCACCTGTCACCCCCCACAAGGGAAACAGAGCTTGAGTCCAGACAGGTTAATTGCCTGATTAAAACAAAAAAAAATCTCTGCTCTTTAGAGGAGCACAACAGAAGCCAGAGCATCCACAACACACCTTTCACAATGTCCAGAAGACAATCCAAAATTACTTGACATACGAAGAAACAGGAAGACATGACCCATACTCAAGAAAGAAGGAAATTAATCGGGACTGACCCTGAGGTGACCTAGATGTTGGAATGAGCAGATAAGGACTCTGAAGCATCTAGTAGAAATCTGTTCCAGCGTGTGAAGAAAAATGAGCTCCTAACGAATGCACAAACAAGAAATCTCGACAGAGAAGCAGAAACTATAAAAATGAACCAAGCGGAAATTCTAAAACTGAAAAATACAGTATTTGAAATAAAACATTCACTGGGCTTGAGAGTTGATTGAAGATGACAGAAGAAAGGGTTAATAAATTCAGAGACAGATAATAGCAAATATCCAAAATAAAGAAAAGAGAAAGAAAAATTGAGATTAAATAAAACCGTGCGTCTGGAAATGGATAGTGGTGATGGTTGCACAACAACGTGAACATAATGAATGCTACTGAGTTGTGCACTTAAAAATGGTTAAAATGGTAAATTTTATGTTGTATATATTTTACTACAATTAAAAATTATATACAGAGTCTTGGTGACCTTTGGAGCAGTATCTAAAGGGCTAACGTGCACGCAATTAGAGTCCCAGAACGAGAAAGGAAGGAGAGAGTGGGATAGGAAAAATATTTGATGGAATAAGAGAAAACACCAAAGGATTTTCTATGTTTTTGTATGGCTACATATATGCATGTAAACATGCAGAAAAAGGCTGCAAAGATACAGTCCACACTCAGAGTTCCTATATCAGGATGTCGAGGGGAGGGGACAGCTGGTCAGCTTGTTTTGTGATTCACTCATTTTTGTAAGGAGTGTGTTTAAAGGTGACTTAAAATTTTTTCTTAAAGTGCGGTAAAATACACATAACCTAAAATTTACCATTTCCACCATTTTCAAGTGTACAGTTCAGTGGTATTAAATAGTCACAATGCTGTGCAACCATCCCCACCATCCATCTCTAGAACTCTTTTCCTCTTGTAAAACTGAAACTCTACCCCATTAAACACTAACTCCTCATTCCCCCGCCCCCCAGCCCCTCGAAATCTCCATTCTACGTTCTGTCTCTATGAATTTGATGACTCCAGGTCCCTCCTATAAGTGGAACCGCACAGTATTTGTCCTTTTGTGACTGGCTTATTTTCCTGAGCATCATGTCCTCAGGGTTCATCCACGCTGTTCCAAGTATCACAACTTCCCTTCGTTTTAAGGCTGAATAATATTCCAGCGTATGGATATATTAAGGGTGACTTTTTAAATCAAAAATTATATGAGTGCAAGAGAAAGGAAAAGGTTTCCACTGAAGGGGTGGTTGGCAGAGGAGATAGGGGCTCAGAGGGGGCATTTCTGGCTGGCAAGGGCCCCCACGTCCCCCAGCTCACCGCTTAAGAAACCACTTCCCAATCAAGATCAGCCCCATCCGCGATCTTGGCCACTACCCACCTTCCAGGGTGCAGAGAACTGCGGGCTCCAGGTTGCACTCCAAGGGTCTCCCTCCTTCACCCAACCTGGTCTAACATCTGCCCTACTTCTGCTGCCAGTTGGCTGCTAGACCCCTCTGCCGCCCCTTGGTGACGGCGTTCCTGGAGGCAGGTTCAGGTAAGGCCAAGTAGCAGCAAAAGCCAGACTATTTTCTGGGACGGGGGCCTCGCCCACACCCTTACCAGGGATTGCCCAACACACTTGGGGTGTTGGTACCACGCCAGGGGTTACCTGCAGACACCCACTGCCCCAGGTGCCTGCCTCCCTGCGTTGGAAATGTCAGCCATGCTCTGAGGAAGATACTGTTACCGTTCCCATGGATGAACTGTTTCAGTGACACTGATTCGTCTCCCGGGGTCACACAGCTGGCAGACGGCTGGAACTAGCTTCGCCCCGGGCATTCCAGAAGGACACGGGCTCACAGATCCTCGGCTCACCTGCATCCTCGGAAAGCAGGACTTGCTGTCTTGATGCCTGTATTTCACTCCATCCCCACCCCACTACTTCGGACTTTGCCTGGGTCCCCGTGGCCACCCCCCGACCCCAGGCCAATCCCAGCGGCCAGTTCCCTGTCCACGTATTCGCGACCTCCTGGTGGCGTATCCGACCCTAAGAAGGCACGATCAGCGCATGCGTGCTGTGGTTTCTAGATTCCTGCGCCTCCCAGGTCTCTCCCCCCAATGCCAGACCCGCTAAGCGACGCCACCCAACCACTGCTTGCGTGGACGTGTCACGCTCAAATCACTCTCCAGCCCCCACATGGTTTCTTCTTCCCCGGGCTTCCCACCTCGAGAAGATCCCACCTTCCACCCAGTCTTTGGGGGCAGCAATCTGGGGGTCATCCCAGACCCCTCTGCACACCCCCTGGACACTCAGTTCCTCACCGATTACATCCACGTCCCTCGTAATTGTCAAGCAAGTCCCTTCTCTGCTCGAATCCCCCTGCTGCAGCCTCGACTCTCATCTCAATCATTGTGGTCACTTCTGCCCCGGTCTCCCTGCCCCAGGGTTTTGTCCAGGCCACCTCCCTCTGTCACCTCCCACATGATCCTTCTAACGTGCAAATCAGACCCTCAGCTTTAAATCCTGTAGGTGTTCCCACGGACCCTGCACTATCCACCCAGGTGCACCTCCGGGCCTTTGCACGTGCTGTTTCCCCTACTGGGGTTAAGTGCCCTTCCCATGGGCTCTCTTACCTCCTTTCTCAGAACTTTTAGGGCAACTTTGGTGTCTTTCCCAGTAGCCTAGTGACGGGGACTGGCCTGATCTCTCCATGTTCCCAGCACCTGACAGGCGCCCAGAAGCTGTCCACAGAACAGATGACTGAATGAAAGGCCCAGCTGAGGCCCCAGTTCTGTCTGCGGACACCCAGAACCCCCGAGAAGAACCCAGCACCAGCCTGGCTCCTTCCCACAGCCCCGTCACCCTTCCGCCCCGCCCCTCTCCCTCCTGTGCATCGTGCACCCACTAGTCTCCAAAAGGCGCACTTGGTTTGTTTCTTAAGTACATTTGTTTTCAGAAGAAACTTTCCCTCCCTCTAGGAAAGCCAGCGTCCGCATCACATGCCGACAGCAGCCGCGAAACAAACACAATGAAACAAGACCGCATTCAGTCCTCGCCAGCCCCTGACACGGGCGGGGCTGCCAGCTCGGGCCTGGGCTCTGCTTGTTCCTGGGAGGTTGGCAAGTACCTGTCACCTGGGCCTTAAAGACAGAGCAGCAGCCATGGGAGCCTGGGGCCTCGATGTCCCTGGAAGGGGGTGGTTCTGAGAACTCTCCGGGAACGGGCGCTGTCCTTCCTTGGGACTCCACTGACAAGGAAGTGCCTCCCTAAGAGGTCACCCGTGGCTGGCGTCTGGGAGGTGATGGGGGCTGGGACAGGGCTGGGAGTAGAGTATGTTGGGGCAGGCAGGCCGGATCTGGAACGACCTGCTTGGGCAGGAGTTTGGGGGCACACAGCCCAGGGGTGGGAGGAGACGAGAAGAACCTTCTTGGGCAAATTCCAGGTGTGGGACTCGGAGAAGGCACCCTCTGAGAGGTAGCAGGGGTGGTGAGGGGGGAGAAGGCAGGGCCTCAAGAGCCCGGGAGTCCCAGCGCCCCCAGGCACCGCCTCTGTGCCCCCTGACTTGGTACACTCCTGAACCTGAGCCCGCAGACCTGTCCGGTGGCGCTGAGTGAGCGGCAAACGGGGGTGCACTGGAACGTCAGAGTCACCTGCACCCATCTGCTCCTGCTGGGCGGCCCGGGGCGAGCCGCGTCTTCGCTGAGATGAGTCACCATCCTAGCGCTTCTGCCCGTGCAGGGCGCACGTGAGCGCCGGCCATCCCCTGGGTTCAGGGAGGGCGCTGCCGGGCTGGGGTCCCAAACCCCATGGGGTGGTGCGGAGAGGGGCCCCCAGTCGGGCCGCAGAGGCTGTCCGTGGGCCCTTTAAGGACCGGAGATGTTTGTGTAACTGGAGGCGAAGCACTTCCTCTCAGATGACCACTGTGGGGCGGCCCCTCCTCTCCGATGCACAGATGGGCGGCAGGGAGGCGGTGGCGGGGGATGGAGAGAGGCTGGTGGCGGGGGATGGAGGGAGGGGGATGGCGGGGGATGGAGGGAGGCTGGAAGGCGCAGGGCCAATGGCTCTTCCCCACCCACCCCTCCCCCCCAGGGGCTCAGGGTGCAAGGCTGTCCCCTCCCCCACTTGAGAGCCCCAGGGGGCTCCCCACCCTCCAGGCGGCACATTCATCTCCTAGGAGGCCTCTGTGGTCCGGCCCCGCCCACCGCCCCCCTCCCTGCGCTGACCCCCTGCAGCCACCCAGACTCCGGGGTTCTCAGCCCCTCAAATCTCAGACACAGCGCTCTAACGCGATACCCAGGTGCCAGGCCTCTGTCCGGGCCCTTCCCTCCGCCTGGTCACTGTTCACCATCCTCCTAACCCACCACATCAGCAGCTTGCCTGTGGCTGCTTCCAGGAAGCCCTCCAGGACTCCCAGGCTGGGGCGGGGGCCTGGGGGTCCTCTGCTGCGCTCAGGTTATTCTGCCTTGTAACTGCCCAGGGACGCATCTGTCTCCCCAGCAGAGAGGGGGCCCTGGGAGGGCAGCGCATGCCAGCGGGTGTCCATCACCGGCTCCGACTCAGGCTCAGCTCAAATGTCACCTCCTCAGAGAGGCTCCGACCACCCGAAGTAAAGTAACCCCCCTCATGCTCATTTCTGGAAAATTCTAGGAATGTGTGGAAAGTCCTAAGGATCCTGCCTCGGGGTCTGATTGGCCCCCAACTCCTTCCAGTCTCCAGCCAGGCCCCCAGGAAGCTGCAGCAGGGGGTCCAGCGCCAGGGGCTTTGGCGACCACATTTTGCAGCTGGGGAAACTGAGGCACAGAGCCGCCTGTGGGCACAAAGGAGGAAGTGGAGAGCTGGGATCGAACCTAAGCCCGCCTGTCTGCAGAGCCTGGCACCCTATCTGCCACTCCCCATCCAGGCCCAGCCTGTCAGGCTGCAGCCAGAAGTCCCTGGGATGCCTGTCATCATTTCATAAACATTTATTGAGTGCCTATTGTATACCAAGTGCTGGGCGCCAAACTGGGGTCCCACAGGGAACAGACTAGGTCAGGATTCCCACCCTCATGGAGCTGAGGTTCTGGCCGGGGTGAGGTTGGGAGGCAGCAAAACCCATATATTTTATTAATTCATTTCATTATGTCAGGTAGCGGAGAGGAAAAAAAGGCAGGGGAAAGAGATCAGGCGTTGGGCAGTGGGGGGCTGCAACTGTAAACAGGGAGGTCAGGAAGGCCTCCCTGAGGTGATGCTCGAGCAAAGCAGGTGAGGGAGGGAGCCATGAGGACAGAGCGTCCCAGCCAGCAAGAACAGCCGTGCAAAGGCCCTGAGGCAGGGCCATGCGTGGTGGATTCGAGGCATAGTTGGGGCTGGAACAGAGGGGAGAGTGGGAAGAGGTGAAGGCAGGGAGGTGACAGCCTTATCTAGACCTGCCCTAACCAACATCTCAGATGGAGAAAAGAGACACAGAGGCAGGCATTCCCAGAACTCATCCTGCCTGCCCTCCCCTCCTGTCACTGTCTTTGTCCCCTGCTCTCTCACGGTTTAGCCCGACTCCCTTGCTCCAGCTGTGGCCGCATCGCGCCTGCCAGGATCACTGTCATAGCTGAGCCAGGACCACGGGGGAGCTGCCTTAAGGCACACCCATCCCCGATTTGTCCCGGCCGCGGTGTCCTGGCTCAGCCGAACCTCCGAACTAGGTTCCAGGGTCCGCTGTCTGAACCCCCTCAGTGAAGCCTCTGAAGCCGGAGGGGTTTGGGGCACGCCAGCGGTGGGGGCAGGAAGGGTGACCAAGTCCAGGCGACCAGGCCCTTGCTCACGTAGGGGACAGAGGGGGGGGGGGGCGCGAGTCCTTTCTCCTCCACCTGGAAAGGGAGTGACAGCAGGCTGGTGGCGGGGCCATCCTCAAAACACATCTGCTCTTGTGTTTGCTGCTTGTCCTTGAGGCCCAGCCAGGCGGCTGCCGCCATCCCTGTGTCCCTGAGGGCTCCTGTCACCTCTGAGAACATCCTGCCCCAAAACCCAACTCTCTGCCCTGCCTGGCCTGCCCACCCAGTAGTCCTCATGTCCTCCACCTCCATACCCCCCACCAGTGCCCTCTCCCCTGGCTACTGCCCCCCACTCCCTCCGGGGCGTCTCCAGGTCAGCTGAGCCCCACCACGTGCAGGGGGAAGGGGCGAGGCCTTGCCCATCGCCTCTCTCCTCCTACCGGCCCCCTCCGCCTTCAGGGTTCCAGGACTCGAGGGCAGAATGCCCACTGCACAGAGGACAAAGGACCGAAGCAACCCCTACAAACCGCAGAGCAGCAGGGCCCAACAACCTCTCAGCCCTCCAGTCAGGACCCTCCCAGGGTTTGCTGTTGTTGGACTGGGGGGCACTGAGGACCCTCAGTCTCTCCATCTACCCTTCTCCCCACTCTCCCCCTGGCTCACTCTGCTCCAGCCACACCGGCCTCCTTGCTATACTTCCAAAACAGCAGGCTGGGTCCTGCCCCAGGACCTTTGCACATGCCAGTCCTTCTTCCTGGAATGTTCTTGCTACTGATGTTCACCTGGCTAGCTCTTTCTCATCCTTCAGATCTCATCCCCCTCCTCCCAGAACATCAGCTCCATGAGGTGGGGGGCAGCAGGGAAGCTTCCTTTTTGTCCATGCTGGTCCCCAGTGCCTCCCAGTGCAGGCACTTCATATGTGCTGAATCAATAAATGGCAGACAACAGGGGTGGAAGGGAGGTGGGGCCAAGCACAGGGTAGAGGGGATCTCCAGGGTGTGGCTGGCAGGGGCTTGACCCCTCCTCAGATACACAGTCGTGGGACCCTGGGGCAAAATACGGTTTCGTGAGCCCAGGAGGGCGTGGGGCAAGAGCTGAGCCCCTGCTGGTTCTGTATAGGGAACTGGCGCGAGAGCATCATATTACCAAAGGTATAAACTCCAGATTGAGGGAGGAGAAAGGCCTCCTCTATGCCACTCTGGTCAGAGCCAGGCTGGGTTTGAAGAGCCCATTCAAGGGTGGCAAAGAAAAGCCCATTCTGAATGGCTTGGGGCGGGAGCAGGGGTAGGGGATGGTAGGGAAGGGCAGCCAGACAAGAGAGTAAGACCCCTGCCACGGGGACAAATCATTCGAGCAGGGGATTCAGAGACATGGTGAGGCTGACCTCTTCCTCCTCTCTGAAGCCCTTGCACCCTTGGCTTCTGGCTTGCCACCTGCTCCTGGTTTCCTCTCGCCCTCCCTCCACCCCATCCCCCCAGGGAGGATGTCTCCCAAGCTCAGGCTTGCTTCTCGAAAGCCCGCCCTGCACCTTGCTTCCGCCTGGGCATCTAGCAGCATCAATTTCCAGACGCTGGAAACAGACGGCTGACTTGCACCCGACCCTGCTCCCCAGTCAGTGGCCACTCCACCCCCCCACTTCACATCTATCCAGGATCACCGACTTCCCACGCATCCACACCTCCGCGCCGTCCAGCCCCCTCGTGACCCGGACCAGTGCAGTCGCCTCTGTGCAGATCTGGCCAGCTCCTCCCGTGCACCCCGCAGTCTCTCCCTCCACATCTTGCTCTCTGGTCCCTCTGCCCATCAACTCTTAACCATCCTTAGGAACCAGCCCATGGTCACCTCCTCCAAGAAGCCTTCCCAGACCCCTCCCGAGGCTGAATAAAGTCACTCCTCCAGACTCCCTCCCGGCGAGGCATCCAGGCATGCTCTGTCTGACCAAGTGCTTACTAGCCTCTAGTCTCTGTGCTCATCTCCCAGCCGATGACTGGTATTATGCCCATTTTACAGGTGAAGAAACAGCATGGGGAAGGTGAAGTCAGTAGCCTGAGGGCAGTGAACTCAAACTGGCACGAGGAGGTCAGAGGCAGCCTCCGGACAGCTGGAAAGGGGCCAGCCTGCGGAGCCCAGATAAGAGAGCAGCGTCCCACCGTGCCTGCATTCCTGTGGGTGCCCCGAGGGTGGTGGGAGGAGTCGCCCACTCCCCCCTGCCAACCACAGCCACCCTGGCGCTCCTGTGCCACCGAGTAATCACCCCATGTCAGGTGCTCTGCCAACCAAACCTTTTCACGTCTGGCTCACCCCATCTGCAGCCGCCCTGGGTCCAGAGGTGGGTGCAGTTATGCATGGCACCCATTTCTCAGAGCAGGAAATGGAGGCTCACGGGGCTCTGAGCTCCCACCAGTACTGCAGCCCTCCTCTAGGCCCTCAGCCTGAGGCTGCCACGGGGACTGGCCAACCCCTTTCCTGGCCAAGGCTTCCTTACATCCGAAGGATGCTCCCAGATATGGGTACTACTGACGCATTTCACAGATGGGCAAACTGAGGCTTGGAAAACCTTCCCTGGAACCAAGAGGCTCCCAACTTATTTCCACTGCCTCTCCCCTCCCCCCTCAAGACACCTCCACCAGGAGTGGGTGAGCCGGGAGCGCAGGCAAGGCAGGACCTGACTGCCTCCTCCCTCCAGCCTGGCAGGGCCTGCGGGTACCCAGGTGTGTTGAGTAGGCTCCAGGCTCTCACCCCACCAGCGCCAGGTTTATTCCCAGCAGCATTCCGGGAAGGGGACCGAGCTGAGGCTAAGTGTGCTGGGGGCTTCAAAGACCATCCCACACTCCAGAATTTCTGTCTCGGGCAGCCCCGTGCATCAGATCCAGGATGGCCCAGGGGGGCCCTGTGCTCAGCCGCCTGGGACCCTGCCTGGTCTCCAGGAGCCTCCCCATCAGGTGGCAGGTTTCGCTAGTGAGACTCAGCCACAGCAGCTGCACCCGGCAGACCTGTTTCTCTCAAGTTTCCCCATGCGGGCAACGAAAGGCCCGTCTGCACTCTTATCTGCCCGTGCCAGAAACCTCCTCCAGGCACTTGCCTTCATGCCCCGCTTCTGAGCAGGCGGGGAACGTAAATGACGTTCTTTTGCCAAAATGGATCCCCGATTCACTCACTTTCCACCACCCCTTCCAGTCGGGTCCCAGCCAGCAGCCTTCTCCCATCTCTTCTGCCCACAGCAGCTGCGGGATCACAATCAGACCACGTCACTCACTTTGTTCTAAGCCTCCGTGGTCCCCACAGACTTGAGTATGGAATCCACACACTCCTCGCCATCTTCGAGGCCCGGGCCAACCTCTCCCCACTTCCGATGCGCGCTCACCGCCCTTCACCCACGCCGGCCTCTTTTCTGCTCTCGCAAACACATCACGCTGGGCCCTGCCTCAGAATCTTGCTGTTTTCGGGGCCTAAAAAGCCCTCGCTGGCTGGACAACTCAGGCCCGGATGACACCTTCTCCGAGAATCCCTTCCCGACCCTTACCCCGTCTCTCTGATGCGTTGTCTTCCTCGCGCTTAGCACGGGCTGGAATGATCTGTCTCTCTGTTTACGCGGTTCCGAGCCGTCTACACGGCCAGGCTGCGGGCTCCGAGGCCAGGAGCCCGGCGGCATCCCCAGCCCTGGCACGTCGGTGGCACTCAGTAGGCGCTCCCTCTGGATTCGCTGGTGACGGACCGCCACTCCGGGCGCGCTCCTTGCGTCCACGCATCCGGATTCCCCCGCGTCACCGTGCCAGGCTCCCCCCCACTCCCTGCCGCGCGTCTCGCAGCGGCGCCCCGGCCCCCGGCGGAGCGGGGGTCTCTCGGGGAAGCGCCCGGGCCCGGGACCAGATGGGAAGCCCCGAGAGGCCGTCCCGGGCCGGGTGATGGGGGACGGGGCGGCTGCGTCTGGGGGCCGGGCCGGGGCCGCCATGGCCGCGGAGGCGGGGCCGGAGCTCGCCGCGAGGGTGGCGTTCCGGGCGGCTTTCGCGGCGCGGGGCGCTCGCTTACCTGGGGGCGCAGGCGGCGGGGCGCTCCGGAGGCCAGTGGCGGGGAGGGGGACAGCCGCCTGGTGGGAGATGCGGCGGCGAAGGAGACACGCGCAGCGCGCACGAGGCAGCCGGACTCTGCTCGCGGCACCGCCTCGGCCGCGGGCCGGGGAGGCAGGCGGGAGGGGGCGCGGGGCGGGACCAGGCCCCCTCCGCGCCACTAGGCCGCTGTCTGGACCCTCGGCCCCGCCCCCGGCGTCCCAGCCCCGCCTCGCCCCGCCCCGAGGCGCGCTTGGCCGGGATCCAGCCCCCAGCCTCCTGCCTGCGCTTTATCTCTCGCCTTTGAACCCAGCACGCGTTGCTGCGCGCCCAGTCCGGGCCCCGCTTCTCCTCTGTTAGCTGCGCGTCCCCCAGCCCCCTCCTGGCTCCCGTATTCTGGCTCGGCTCCGCCCCGCGTCTCTGCAAACACTCCCGGGGGCGCCCTGATCCGCTGGAGCGCACGGCTGGGAGTTGCGGGGGAGGCCCGGACTCCGCTTCAGGCCTCAGAGGCCACCCCCGGGCCCCCGAGTCTGGGGACCTGTCCCAGCTCGCAGGCCAAGCGGGCCCACTTCGTGGTTCATGGGGCCACGGCTCGCGCAGGCGCCAACTGCAGTGTTGGGAGCCCCGGGGGCCACCCCGAAGGTTGGGAGGAGTGGAGGGCATCCGGGCAAAGACTGCAATTTGGTGGAGTGCAGAGGTCAGGCGGCAGAGCGGGGGAGATAGGCCAGCGTGGGTGGTGGCGCAGCCCCGAGTCCCACTGCGGTGCCCGCCTGGCGGAGGGCAACGGGGGAGGAGGCTGGGCCCCCTCTCGCCGGGTGGAACCGAAAGTGACCCGGAATCAGCAGCGCGCACGGGCAGGGAGCCTGGGCGAGCCGCGAGTGGAGGACAATCCCGGATGGAGCAGAGGCGGTCTGAGCACTGGGTCGCCCCTGGGGGACTCAGGCTACAGCTGTCGCCGGTTGGGGGTCCGAGAGCCGCTGGCCAACTGCGTGTCATCTGGGCAAGTGGCTTCACCTTTGGACAATAAGCCTCTCCCTGAAGCAGATCCAGGGCGCGATGGGGGAAGTCGGGACCTTCTGGGCTGGGGGCCCTAAACGAGTTGTTTCACAGAGCTGACATTCGATTTCCACACGTGGGGAGAGGGAGGGAGACACAGACCGCTGTCGTAAGTGTGGAAGAACCTGTCCCTCCCAGTTCAGCCTCCAGCTCTTTGCACTCGCTCTTCCCTCCACCAGACGAGTATTCTTTCTCTTTTCAGTTGCATGCATCCTTCTCTCTCAGGCCCCTGTCCCCTCCCCAGAGCCCCACGCTCCACCTCCGCCCCACCCTCTGCATTCACCCTTCTATCCTCTCCCTCTCCCTCCAAGAGCTCCTTTGCACACGGGGAAAGGAAGACCATCAAGTCACTTTTCTCAGTTCTTGCGACTAGGATCTGTCCCATATGACACTTTGCACCTGGCGGTCCTCAGAGCATGGCAGCCATTTGTATTCATAGTGGGAGACAAGGTCAAAGTGGGGGAGTCCAGGCCCCAGGGGAGAAACAGCAGATCCCTGGAGAACTGGAGGGGGAGGCCCTCATAAGATGATTTGGGTGGGCCAGGGTCAGGGAGAGATTTCAGGTGGGAGGTACTGCGTGGGCAGAGGTGGGGAGGCTGGAGGAACCCCCAGTTGGGCTGTTTCTTGGCTGCCCCCTGCCCTCCTTCTCCTGGCCCCACCCCCCTTTGGTGAGCAGGGAGTGTTCAGGGCAGGCTTCCTGGAGGAGGAGGCATCTGAACCCTGAGAGATGATGGGTGGGGATTAAGCTGAGTTAGGGTCCAGAAGTGAGTGTGGAGAGGACAGCAGGGCCACTGTCCTGGGCCAGTGGCTGTCCAGGGCCAGCCACTACAGGTCCCCCAGGGCTCTCTTAGAGGAGACCTCTTGGGAGCGGCTGGGGCCAGGTCTGGGGGTTGCAGACAGGAGTGAAAGGAGGGACTCTAGCGGGATTTAGAGGTAAAATCGCCAGGGTTTGGGGGAAGCTGGGGAGGCCAGGGCCTGGTGGGTGGGAGCGGGGAGATGGAGCCGTTTCTAAGCTGGAGAGTCCAGTGTGGGGTGTCTGGGTCCAGGGAGAGGGGACCCTAGGGAGGCCCAGAGCTCAGACATGAGGTGGGGGAGCTCCTCAGCTCCCCTTCCCCTCCAGGCCTCCCCACCCTTTGTGCTTGAATGGGGGACAAAGAGGTAAGATTGGGGAGGCTCAACAGCCCCACCCACGTGATCAGCAGAGGGCCTCTTCGTCCCTCCTGGTCCCCTCCAGCCCGTCAGCTGGTCCCAGCCACCTTGGTCTCTTCCAGACCCTGGGACCACCACGGCCAGGCCTGGAGCCTAGACCCTGGACCCTGGACAACGGACCCTGTGCGAGGTGGAATAATAGCCACCCAATGATGTCCACATGTCCTAACCCCCGGAACCAGTGAATATGTGACCTTATATAGCAAAAGGGACGTCGCAGGTGGGATTAAGTTAAGGATCTGGAGGAGGGGCAGATGATCCTGGATTATCTGGGTGGGCCAGCGTCCTCACAGGGTCCTTGTAAGAGGGAGGCAGGAAGGCCAGAGAGAGCTTGGAAGATGCTGGACTGTTGCCTTTGAAGATGGAGGAAGGGGCCCCGAGCCAAGGAATGCAGGTGGCCTCCAGAAACTGGAAAAGACAAAGAAATGGGTTCTCCCCTAGAGCTTCCAGAAGGATCGCAGCGCTACCGACACCTTGATTTTAGCCCAGTGAGACCTATTTTGGACTTCTCACCTCCAGCACCATCAGATAATAAATGTGAGTTGTTTTAAGCCACCAAGTTGGTGATAATTTGTTCCTGCAGCCACAGGAGACCCATGCAGACCCCGAGCTTCCCATCCAGAGTCCTGCATGCACTGTCAACCCCCCCCACCCCTCATCTTGACTCAGTTTCCAAATCAGCACCCTGAGGCCATCCAGCTGAGACCCACCACCCCCGCTGTGTGCCCGCATCACCCAGCCCTCTGGAACTGCCCCTCTGGTGGTCTCCAGGGCTGCTGTTCCCCTGTTCCGGTGGGCGGTGTGGGGGAGTAGTGAAGTCCCGGATGTCTGTCTGTCTGTCACTGCCTCTCTGTCCTGCAGCGTCCAGTTCAGTGTCTCCTGTTCCAGCACCTCACGCCGGGCAGGTTTCTGCTGTCCCAGGCCCTCGGCTGACCGTCTTTCCTGGCCCAGCCTTTTGCCCTCAGTGGGGGGCTCCTCTCCCCGAAGACAGAGGCCCTGAGTTCAGACAGACCAGGGCCCACATTTGTGCTGTGTGACCTCGGCTGTGTGACACAGCCTCTCTGAGCCCTGTGATGCCCTCACCTGTGGAATGGAAGCTAACCAGGCCAGCTGGGGGGTGGATACCCGGATGGACCACTCTCCCCACATTGTCTCCTCCATCCAAACGGCCTGAGTTGGGACTGGGGGAGGGGAGGAGATGGGAGGATGGAGGAGTGGAGAGGCCTCTGCATTGGCTGTTCCCTCTGCCTGGAACACCCTTCCTGTATGTCCATGCCGCACCCTCCCTCATTTCCTTGGGCCTTTGGTCAAGGCCCACCCTGCCCCACCCATCCTGCCATCCACCTTCCCTGTCCCCCTCCCCAGTCCTCCTGCGTCTGGGCTCCATGTTTATTCTGTGCCCTGACAGCCGCCCCCAGAGGGTGTCCACCCCCAAGGGCAGGGGCGTCTGTTTTGACCCCCCTGTGACCCTAACGCCTAGAAGAGGGCCTGGTACACAGTGGGTGCCCCGTAAATGTCTGTTAAGGGCAGAGAGGACGGAGAGAGGCGAGGCAAGACGTGGAGTTTGTCCGAGAAAGGCTCAGAAAGAGGGCCTGCTGGTTGTATCTGTGTATGTGTGTGTGTGTGTGTGTCCATGTCCCTCTGGGTCTCTGTGTGTTGCTCTGTGTGTCTCTGCATCTGCCTGTCTGGGTGTGTCTCTGAGTGTGTGTGCGTCTTCTGTGCGTTTCTGTGTGTCTGTCTGTCTGTGGAGGTGTCTGTCTGTCTCTGGGGGTGTCTCTGTGCTCCCTACGTGTGCGTGGGCGTCTGAGCCTGGACAGGCGTAGCCTCGACTTCCCCGCTGAGCAGGGCTGGATCCTGAGCCCTCCTCTCCGCGTGGCGCCCCGCCCCCCGGAGTCCCGCCCCCTGCCTCCTCCGGGCGCCCTCCCGGTGGCGCCGTGCCTCAGTGTCCTCCCCTGTCCAGAGCAGGCGCTCAGTGCCCGGTGTCCCTCCCCCTCCCTCTGGCCCTTCCAGCTCCCCGGGGGCGGTGGGCTAACTGGTTTGAGCCAGTGCTGCCTGCCAGCCAGCGCGAGGCTCCCAGTGGCTGGGCGGGGGTGGAGGGGTGGGGTGGAGCGTGGCAGGGCTGGTGCCAGGCGCTGTGCTGAGAACTTCACAGAGATGAACACATCCACCCTATCTGGGAAGCAAGTGCGTTGAAATTCCCATTTCACAGATGAGGACGCAAGCCCAGAGTGGGGGAGCAAGATGCCCGAAGCCACACAGCCGCGGGGAGGGGGCATTTTTGAACCCAGTTCTGCCTCACCTCTTATTCTCCATCAGCCTCAACTTTCTTTTCCTCTGCTGGATTGGGGGGGCACCAGAGTGGGGGCAGAGAGGACCTCACCCCTCACCTCTCACCCCTGGTGGACTCAGACCCCTCACTCAACATCCATACTCACCCATCCCCCAGGGCTGGTTCTCTCTTTCCCCCCTGTCTCTGTGCCCTGAGAGGGGTGGGGGGCAGGGCTGGCCTGGCGCCCCCGAATGTGAGCTCAAGTGATGAGAAAGGGCCCCCACCCCTAAGTACGCCCTTTGCTCACCACCCATCCCCACCTTCCCGCTCACAGGAGGCCCTGGTTCATTCATCCCTGCCATCCGCCTGCCTGTCCGCGGGGCATCTGGGAAGCTGTCGTTTCTCCTGATCTTCACCTGCACTCCAGCAAGGTCTGAACAATCCGGCAAATAAGAACCCTGGGCCCAGAGGTGCTGTGACCAACCATCCCGTGTGCCTGGGACACGGGACTTCCAGGGCTAACGCCAGGATGGTCTGAGCATCATCCTCCCGGGAGGGGAGGTGACCTGCCCACAATGACCCGGGCACAGGAGCCCCCACGCCAACACCTACTGATGGAAGACACCGTCCCCTCTCCTGGATGTGATTAGGAGGAGCTAAGGGGGTCCTCTTTGAAAAGGGTTTTTAAAATAGGAGATGACATCTCTGATGGGCATGAAAACGTTTTTTGTTTGGAACAGTTCACACATAACATTCAGAAGCTTCACAAACATTTTCTGTGGCGGTAAGATTTCCTCCCCTCTGTTTCTCCGGCCCCACAGGCTCAATTTGTTGGTTTAGCTGCCTGAAACAGTCTTTGTATACAAATGCGCATGTTCTTTTTCTTTTCTTTCTTTAAAAAAAAAAAAAAAAAAGCTTGCATTTTACACATTCTTCTGCATCTTTTTTTTTGAGGTAAAATATACATAACATAAAATTTACCATGTTAACCATTTTGAGTGTGCAGCTCAGTGGCATTAAGCACATTCACAATTTTGTACCACCATCACCACTATCCATTTCTGGAACTTTCTGATCATCCCAAATGGAAACTCTGTCCCCATTAAACACTGACTCCCTATCCCCCTCCCCCAACCCCTGGCCCTCACCATCTACTTTCTGTCTCTATGGATTGCCCATTCGAATACCTTGTGTCAGTGGAATCACACAGTATTTGTCCTTTTGTGTCTGGCTTACTTCACTGAGCATAATGTTCTCAAGGTTCATCCATGCTGTAGCATGTGTCAGAATTTCGTTCTTTTTTATGGCTGAGTAATAGTCCATTGTTTGTATATATCATATTTTATTTTTCCATTCATTCGTTGATGGACACTTGGGTTGCTCCTACCTTTTGGCTACTGTGAATAATGCTGCTATAAACATGGGTGTACAAATATCTCTTTGAGTCCCTGCTTTCAATTCCTTTGGGTCTATACCCAGAAGTGGAATTGCTGGATCATATGGTAATTCTAGGTTTAACTTTTTGAGGCTCCTGAACCTTGTTTTTTAACTTGATATTCCTAGGAGGTCTTTGATTTTAATACATAAAGAGATCTCTTGTTCTTTTTCTTTTTTTTGAAAGAGCGAGTGTTTTATTTTTTTGCTAACAACTTTAGAGATGCAATTCACATATCATCCAGTTCCCCAATTGACAGTGTTCAAGTCAAGAGTTTTTAATAGAGTCACAGAGTTGGGCAAGCTGTCACCACCTGGTCACCACCTTTAACTTTAAAAAGTTAAAGGAACCAGTCCCCTATGGATGGATGGGAATGTTGCTTGTAATCTAAACAATGCTGCGCTGAGTACCCTGATGCAGAAGTGATGTCAAGCCAGTGTGAGCATCTCTCCACAAATGCCCAGGAGTAGAATTGCTGGTCAGAGGGCATTCGAGAACAAACAGCTATTGCCACAAGATTCCTTACCCTTCACAAGGGCAGCGCTATCAATCTTTGCTAATCTGAGAGATAAAAAGTGATATAGTTCTCAGTTGCATTTTTATTCTAAATGATGCTGAACATCTTGGTCTTTAAAAGGTGGGTCTCTATTCTTTACCTGGAAAAAAACTTTTTTTTAGTTGTCAGACTTTAAAAATTTATTTATAGAGGCTCTTTTTTAAAATTATGGTAAAAGATATAGAAGCTCTTTTTAATATTAAGGAAATTAATTAAGGAAATTACTTCTTACTCTCTGATATGAGCTGCAATATCCCCCTCCCCCCACTGCCCAGTTTGTTGTATTTTTATCTTGTTTATAATGTTATCTCCCCATGCCTCTATCTGCATTTTCAGGAAGTTGGACTTATTTGACTTTTTCTTTTGTGGCTTTTGTGTTTAACTTATTTTTCTTAGAAAGGCCTTATGGACTCTCAAATTATTATTTTGAAAAGGCCCCCATGTACTTTTTTTTTCTGGTTCTTTTATGATTTTATTTTTCCTGTGTAAAATTCCTATTCATCAGGAATTTATGTTGAGGTAGGGTGTGAGGTAGGGATCCAACTTTTTTTTTTTTTGGTGAGGAAGATTGGTTCTGAGCTAACCTCTGTGCCAGTCTTCCTCTACTTTGTAAGTGGGACACCGCCACAGCATGGCTTGATGAGCGGGGTGTAGGTCTGCGTCTGGGATCCAAACCCAAGAACCCCAGGCCGCTGGAGTGGAGTGTGCAAACCCAACCACTCCACCACTGGGCTGGCCCCTGCTCTTTTTTCTCCCAGTTGTCCCAACAGCATTCATTGCATCATCTGTCTTTTAGATGTGTAGTTTTGGGGAGATCACAAGGGCTGTCATATCTGCAAGTAGGACAGTTTTGAGGTGTGGACAGAAGTCAGAGTTGTCACAAGATGGACACTGTTTACTACTAAATTGATGATTTAGGAAGTCAGTCCCCACCCAAACCTCCAAGTGTTTCCCAGCACCGAGAAGCATCTGCGGAACGTGACTTTTTGGTTTTGGATCCATTGTTCTCTGGTCCTGGGATGTTGTAAGCGTCCCACAAAAACAACATTAACACAGTGCAAGTCGATTGCAAAATGATAGGCGAAATCTTGCAACTTGGTGCTATTTCATGTGATGGAAGGAAGTGGGTGTGGAGAGGGACCAGAATCACGGTAAGTTACTGACAGAGAAAGTCCTGGGAAGACAGCACAGGCTGCCCCAGGGAGAGTGTCTGCAACATCGCATGAGTCAGACCAAGACCTGGGTATGGTTTTCGGGGCTGCCATAAAAAGGTTCCACAAACTGAGTGGCTTAAACAACAGAAATTTATTATCTCACAGTTCTGAAAGTTCAAAGTCTGGAATCAAGGTGTCAGCAGGGCCATGCTCCCTCCGAAGGCTCTAGGGAAAAATTTTTTCTGCCTTTTCCAGTTTCTGCGCTCCTGGGCTTGAAGACCCATCACTCCACAATTTCTGCCTCCGCCTTTACGTGGCTGTCTTCCTTCTCTGTGTGTCTGTTTCTCTGTGTCCAAATTTCTCTTATAAGGTCATCAGTCACTGGATTTAGTGCCCAGTCTACTCCAGTACAACCTCATGTTAACTTGAGCACATCTGCAAAGACCCTATTTCCAAAGAAGGTCCCCTTCCCCGTTACTGGGGTTAGGACTTCAACACATCTTTTTGGGGGACGCAATTCAACCCACAGTGCCCTCCAAGCATTTTTTGTTTCGTTTTCGCTCTGTGTGTGTGTCTGTTTTCCCCCAAAATGACTCTTTCCAGAATCCTATTGAAATATTAAGTGCGAATTATTAAATACAAATTTATGAGGAGGGGAATGTCCCCTCCAAAAAACCCCAATGAATTAATTTCTCTTTTCATTTCGAGAATTAGCGCGTAGTTTCAATTACAGCCCACATCTTGTTCGCTGTAAAATAGATTGAATTCCTCATCGTAATTTGGACTCTGTTTTTGAAAGATACAGTTCCTTCCCATCAATTCTTTTGTTTTCCGCCCCGGGGTTTTGGTGCCCATGTTAATTGGAGGGGTTTTCTCTGGGACCAGCGAGCCGAGGCTAATGAGGGGGCTCCTTGGTGATTCCAGGTCGGTGTGGTGGGTGTGTGATGGGGGGTGTGTGGGTGGGGACAGGATGTTCAGGACGTGGACAGGAGGTCGCCGTGACCTTCCCAAGGATGGAACGCCCCTTGGCTGAAGGAGCAGGAGGGCAGGGATGCAGAGGGCTGGGGGAAAGGGGACTCCACTGAAACAAAATCCCAGTGTGACCTGAGAGGGCAGCCTGAGGGACTGTCCACTCAGGGCTGGGGGAGCTGAGACTTCATGGTGCCACAACTGAGTTTTTATAGGAGAGTGTCACGCTCTGATTTGCCATCTAACGGGTCACCAGGGTGCAGCATGCGAGGGCATGGGGAGAAGAGAGGGAAAGCAGCCTGGCTTCCGAGAGGAGGGTATCTGGAGGCTATTGGGACCCGGGGGAAGGAAGGAGAGGGAGGTGGAAGGGAGGTCTCTGGCAGGCCTGGACTGTGCCTCTCTGGCTGGGCAGCCAGATGGGTGTCCTTGAGTGGAGGGCACAGGGCGACAGCAGATTTGGAAGGATGGTGCTGGGCTGGACAGGAGAAGTCCAGATGTCCGTGGGGGCCTGCCCTGGAAGCTCCATGTTTCTGAGCTGGAGGTGTGGGTCCCTGGTGTCAGCCCGGGGAAGGCATGTGGAGGGGTAGGAAGTCCCGTGGGTGACAGCCCTTGTAGGTTAGGGCAAGAGGAGAGGATATGGGGAGGGGCTAGGCCTTACTGCAAGGGGCCGCCAGGCTGGGGCTTGTCCTGCCTCCTTCAGGGCCCCTCAGGCCAGCTGCACGGGCCACCCTCAGCCCCCAGACAGGGGAGGCCACGGAGCAGCTTTGCTGGACAGACGGAGCTGAAGGATCAATTCAGACGTTAAACTCGGCTTCTGCACCATCCTGGGGCAGCGTGGGGACAATCAGAGAGGAGGAGCGGGGAGGGAAAACCAGCATTTATCGACTATTTCCCACACACAGGGCACATCCCCGATTCTCGCCTATTAAAACTAACACCAACCACAAGCTGTCACAGGTCGCTTGTGTGCCAGACATTAATTTAAATGAACTTATCTGATCCCTCCACAGCCCTGTGAGATGGGTCCTCTTATCCTTCGTTTGCAGCTGAAGACACGGAGGCATAGAGAGGTTAGGACACTGGCCCAAGGTCACACAGCCTGTGAGCTGCTGAGCTGGGATTGGGACCTGGGCCGTGTGTTTCGGCTCTCCTGACAGTGAGCTAGTGACAGGCCGGAACCCGGTGTCTGTGCAAAGCAAGCGTGCACAGCTAGTGGCCCAGAATGAAGCCTGCCTCGCAGCTGTTCCAGTGAGGATTTGGGTCAGGAAGTGGGAGTAGCTGGAGACAGGCTTGGCTGGGTCTCCCAGAGGTCTGGGAGCACCAGTGGTGTGAGCTGCAGGTGGGGCTGACCTAACTCCACTTCCCTGGAACCTTCCTCACCCTCCCTAACTTCCCCTTCTGCAAAGGCTGCAGGCTGGGGAGGGGGAGAGAGTCCTCTGGAAACGGGTGGTGGGAGCCGAGGGCTGGACCCGCAGAGCCGGGAGAGGGGGCTGAAGATGTGCAGCTGGGGGACGCAGGCAGGGGCTGCCAGGAGAGAAGAGGGGCAGAGCTCAAGTTCAGGACATTTGAGATCCCTGCCTCGTCCTCCTCCACTGGAGGAGGGGGCAGTCTTTGGGTGAGGACCTGGGACTTCTCAGTTCTTCCCAGCCCAGGAGTCTCCCCTGCCCAGAGGTGGCTCAGAGGGTGGGGGCTTCCCTGCAGGAAAGGACCCTCGGGTGAGCATCTAAGCTTTTGCATATTACTCAATGCCTTCTCTTATATTTTGCAAAACTCAGTGTGTGTGTGCGCGTGTGTGTGTGTTGACTAGAAGAAAATCAGTTATAGTCCCAAAGCCTCCTGGCCCTTAGCTCTGAACTGGGGTAGAGGGAAGGGTCCGAGGCCGGGGGAGGCTTCCAGAGTAGGTGCATTGGAGCTGAACCTCGGAAGGCAAGAGCATATTGGGGGCAGTCAGGCAAAGAAGGGAGCAGGTACAAAGGCTGCAGTTTGAAGCAGGTGTTCTGGGCTGAAGCTTAGTTTAACTGTGCAAGGAGCAGAGAGGGTGGGTAGACATGAGACTGCAAGAGAAGCAGGGTTGGGACTGAGAAAGTCCCTAAAGCCTTGGATCTAATCTTGGGGACAATCGAGAGCCATGGCAGGGTTTAGAGCAGGGAGGGACACGGTCTTAGTTGTGTCTCCTAGAGATCCCCTGGGCTGCGGTCTGGAGGACGGGTTGGAGAGAGGGGACAGGTAGCGGCAGTCGCCCAGTGCAGAGCTGATAAGGCCTGAATAGGGCAGCGGGCTGGAAGAAAGGGGCAGAAATTTTAACTTTTAGAACTTTTATTCAAATATTGCACACGTACAGAAAAAAAATGCACAAGTCACAAACGGACGGCATGAAGTTTCCGCAACGTGCTTGAGAAGCCAAGACCCAGATGGAGGACAGACGTCACCAGCCCTAGGAGACCCTGCTGTTCTCCTTCCCGTCCTCCCACCCAGGGTCACCCCTTGACTTTGAACAGCACGGAATCACTGCCCATCATTTGAACTTGATATAAATGGAAGCGAGCAGGATGTTCTCTTTATAGCTGGCTTCTTCTGTGCAGCGTTGGGGAGGGGGGTGTGAATTTCCTCCAGTGTCCTAGGTCGCACCCTTGGTCCTTGTCATTGTGGTCTAGCAGAGTTTCTCAACCATTGTTGACATCTGGGGCTGAGCAATTCTTTGTGTGTCCCATGAATCATAGGGAGCAGCCTCCCTGGCCTCTCCCCACGAGAGGACGGTAGCCTGCACCCCCTCCCCCAAGTTGTGACAGCCAAAAATGTCTCCGAACATTACCAAATGCCCCCTTCGGGGTAAAAATCAGCCCTGGTTGAGAATCCCTGCTGTATAGTATTCCATTTTGTGAAGTCACGGCAATCTATTGACCTTTTGTTGGGCAGTTAAATGGTTTCTGGTTTGGGATTATTACAAGCAGAGGTGTTATGAACATTCTCATAGGTTTTTTGGTGAACGTGTGCATTTCCTTGGGGTTTATTCCTAGGAGTCATAGTGTAGGTGTTCGTCTGGCTTTATGGATACTGCCAAACAGTTTTACAAATGGGTTGTATCATTTTACACTCCCACCAGCAGTGTAGAAGCGTGACTTGGTATTGTCTTTTTCATGTCAGCCATTCTAGTAGGTGTGGCATGGTTCTAATTTGCATTTCCCCAATGACTCATGATGTCAAGCATCTTTCATTTATTGGCCGTTTGGAGGTGACATTTTGTGATGCCTTTTTCTTGGTGATTTGTAAGAGCTCTTTATATATGGTGGACATATGATGGCATTAGGACCACCTTTACTCTAGTCCCCCTGGTTCCTCTGGCCACCTCTGTCACATTGATGCCCTCTGGCTGTATTGACCATCAGGTCATACTCCATTCCAGTCACTGGACTCCACTGGCCACGATCTGCAGTGACCTGGTCTCTCTGGCCACTTTGGGGAGACACACTTGAAAGACACAAGTGCCCAGAACAAAATCACTGCACTCCCCACAGAGATAACCATTTCCATAATCTGTATCTACTTTCACAGGCAGAGCTGTATCTATAAACAAGTGTGTTTTTAATTTATATAAATAGTATCATATTGTGCTATCATTACACAACTTGTTTTCTCTCTCAGCAGTATGTTTTTGAGTTACTTTTATGTTGCCACAGAGACAGAGTTGGTATCTGGGGGAAGCTATTCATTCCCTTTTCACTCCTATATAATATTCGACCACAAGATCACCCTCCTTTTCATTTCTCTACTCCTCCATTGATGGACATTCCAATGGCTTCTAACTTTTCACTCTCATGAACATCACTGTAAAAAAAATCCTTATATCTGGCTCCTGTCACTTTTCAGAAAGTTATTTCCTTTCAAAACCCACTGTCTACTTTTCCTACTGCTTCCACAATAATGGCTCCATTTCTTGGCTATTTGGAGATGACCTTTTGTGAAGGGCTTATTTTTCCTTTGAGATGTCTGCCTTTTTCTTGTTGATTTGCAGGAGCTCTTTATATATGCTGGACATGACTCCTTTGTCAGATATTTCTACAGCAGTTTAGGGTGGTACTCAGGAGGTAAAGTCAGCAGATCTAGGTGACTAACAGGTGGAGAGGGAGAGGAAGGAGTGGAGAATGGTGCACCAATCATTCTAAGTGTCAGGGTGACTGATGGGGCCATCACTGAGGTGGGACATGGGAGGAGCCACAGGTGAGAGAGGTGCTGGTGGATCTGAGGAGTCACTAGAATTTGTCCTGGGGTCTCATGGACAAAGTAGGGCTCCACAGAGAAGGGCCCCTGGGTGGGCTGCAGACCCCAGAAATCATTTGCAAGATATGAAGCCTCGTGCATTTTCTTTTTTTTTTTTTTTTAGTGAGGAAGATCAGCCCTGAGCTAAGATCCGATGCCAATCTTCCTCTTTTTGCTGAGGAAGACTGGCCCTGAGCTAACATCCGTGCCCATCTTCCTCTACTTTATATGGGACACCGCCACAGCATGGCTTGACAAGTGGTGTGTTGGTGCACACCCAGGACCCGAACCTGCGAAGCCCGGGCTGCCAAAGTGGAGCACACGCAATTAACCGCTGCACCACCGGGCCAGCCCCCAGCCTCGTGCATTTTTCTAAGTATCTCTAGCTTGCAGCAGGTCCATACACGCCAGCCCTTGACTCAGAGCATGAAACACAACAGGGTCTTGTGGGCCAGCTGAGGCTCTGGCAGCAGGATTCATATTTTGCAATAAAAAATTTAAAAAAACTATTGTCAAATAAAATTGACTTTTTTTCTTTGTTCTGTAGCTCTGTGAATTTTAACATGTGCATAGATTCGTGTAACCACAACCACAATCAGGACGTATAACAGTTCCATCACCCCCCAAATTCCCTCGTGCTGCCCTTTTAAGTCTCACCCCCTCTCTCCCCCCGTCCCCCGGCAACCACTGATCTTTTTACTGTCTCTATAGTTTTGCCTTTTCCAGAATGTCACAGGGTTGGAATCATCCAGTATGTAGCCTTTTCAGATCAGCTTCTTTCACTTAGTGATATGCATTTAAGGTTCCTCCATGTCTTTTCACGGCTTGAGAGCTCATTTCTTTTTCGAGATGAATAATATTCTATTGCCTGGGTGTCCCACAGTTTATTTATCCGTTCACCTACAATAGGACATCTTGGTTGCTTCCACCTTTGGGCAATTATGAATAAAGCTGCTATGAACATCTGTGCGCAGGTTTTATGTGGACATAGCTTTCAACTCACCTGGGTAAATACCAAAGATCCCAATTGCTAGATCGCATGATAACAGTATGTTTAGTTTTGTTAAGAAACTGCCAAACTGTCTTCCAAAGTGGCCAAACTATTTTGCATTCCCACGAGCAACGAATGAGAGCCTGGTTGTTCCACAGACAACAGGATTTTTAATCCCAGAAAAAAAAATTGGGTGCCATCTGTAGACAGGTTTGTTTTAGAACATTACATGAAAACACTTTCCCTGTCGTTAAAAAAAAAAATCTCTCTGTGTTGTTAGAAAAATCTTTCTAACAATGTTAATGTTACAACCAGTTAAAAAGTGTCAAAGGTTAAAAACCTTTTTAATGACCGCATAATCAATTTTACCATGTTATCGTACTGCAATTTACTTAACTGTGTACCTTAAACCTTGTACTAAGTCAATATGAAAGTAATGCTACCACAACTATTGTCATGTGCAAATATTTGCCCGCCTCTCGTATTTCTTCAGAACAAATTCTCAGAAGTGGAAATACTAGCTTGAAAAAGACAAACGGTGTACGATTCCTGGGACCTGGTACCAAATGCTCTTTGGAAGGCTGCAATTTATGCTGAAAGCAGCAAGCCGGAGCAAGAATCTCTAATAAAACAAAAAGTCGTGATTAAAATAGGCAAAAGGAGGTTTCATTTCTAATTAGCAATTAGTGTCTTTGGGTATTCGTGAGGTCGAATGTCTTCCCCCGGCTGTATCTGCAGGATATTTGTGACTTCTCTGTTCGTGGTCTCTTCCATTTCTTGGTTGGAATATTCATATATATTGATTCATATAAGCTCTTTAAATTTTCAAGAGAGACAACTCAGTACATTCCTTTCCTATTCCTCCCATGGGTCTTAAGCTTAGAAAGAGCTTTGAAACTGCAGAGATTTGAAATCCACTTGCACACATACCTTGTTTTATTGCAGTTTGCAGATATTGCTTTTTTTTTTTTTTTTTTTTGGTGAGGAAGATCAGCTCTGAGCTAACATCTGTTGCCAGTCTTCCTCTTTTTGCTGAGGAAGATTGGCCCTAGGCTCACATCCGTGCCCATCTTCCTCTACTTTATATGGGACGCCACCACAGCATGGCCTGACAAGCAGTGCACGGGTCCATGCCCAGGACCCGAACCTGCAAACCCCAGGCCGCTGAAGTGGAGCGCATGAACTTAACCACTACACCACCAGGCTGGCCCCCAGATATTGCATTATTTACAAGATCCTCCTCCAGCAAAAAGATTATGACTTACTAAAGGCTCAGATGATGGTTAGCATTTTTTAGCACTACAGTATTTTTTAATGAAGGTATGAACAGTGTTTTTTTGGACATAATGTTATTGTACACTTTCTAGACTACAGTATAGTGTAAACACAACTTTTATGTGCACTGGGAAACCAAAAAATTTCCTGTGACTCACTTTATTGTGATATTCGCTTTACTGCAATGCTCTGGAACCGAACTTGCAATATCTCCTGGCTCTGCCTGCAATTTTATTCCTTCTGTTTTCTTCTAGCCGCATAAAAGTGTGTAGTTTGGAGATATTTAACTCTTCAGATCACCTTGTATTCGTTAGCTGTGGCTGCATAACAAATTGCCCCAAACAGTGGTGGAAAACAGCAATAAACTTGATTATCTTTCCGATTTTCTGTGGACCAGGAGTTCAGGAGCCGTGTGGCTGGGAGGTTCGGGCAAGGGGTTTCTCGGAGGCTGCAGTCAGATGTCACTCACAGCTGTTGTCATGTAAAGCTCGACTGGATTCATTTTGAAGGTGGCTCACTGTCAAGGCTGGCGAGTTGGTGCTGGCTGTTGGTGGGTGACTGCAGCTCCTCACCTCGTGGGCCTCTCCATGGCGTTGTTTGACCCTCCTCCCAACATGGCGGCTGGCTCCCACCAGATCAAGCGATCCAAAAGACCAGAGTGGTCACACCACAGCCCCTGGGTCCAATCTGGCTCACCGCCTGTTTTTATAAATAAACTTCCATTGTCACACAACCATACCCATGTATTTACCTGTTGCCTGCGGCTACTTTTGCGTTCCAACAGCAAGTCAAGTTGTTGCAACAAAGATTGTAGGGGCCATGACGCATAAAATATTTACTATCTGGCCCTTTCCAGAAAAAATTTGCTGATCCCTGCAAATGACCAAGGCTTCTAGAAGCTGATGCTATTTATGACCTAGCTTTGGAAGTCACGCACCATCATTCTACAGAATTCCATTGGTCACACAGGTCACCCCACTTCTGATTTAACATGGGAGGGGACTTGAATACCAGGAGGTGAGGATCATGGGGGCCATTTTGGAGGCTGATGGCCACCCTCCTGGAATTTGTTTGCAGGTATTTTTTCAGAGATGCTTGGCTGCCTGCCTGATATTCATTTTCCCTTCTTCATTACTAAAAAGTACGGATTTTGTCTGGGGCAGTAATATGCTCAGTTTAAAACACAGATGTCCCCAGATTCCCTTATAGCTAGAAGTGGCCACGTGACCCCTTTGTGGCAAATGAGATGTAAGTGGACTGTTGTTTTTCTGACTAGAAGGGGAAACTCTGCCACTTCTACCTTTTTTACACCTAATTCTTCCCCTTTCTTGCTTCCTGGAACATGGTCACAATGCCTGGAAGCACAGCGGCCATCTTGAGGCCATGAGGACAAAAGCTACATACTAAGGATGGTTATGCAAAAAAGTGGACTGACCCTAGGTCCCAGCCAGCGTCATAGAGACTCTGCACCAGCACTGGGCTCTACTTCTAGAATTCACCTTATATGAAGAATGAAATCCGAGGCCGGCCCCATGGCATAGCGGTTAAGTGCTTGTTCTCCGCTTCTGGCGGCCTGGGTTCGGATCCCTGGCATGCACTGACACGCCACTTATCAGGCTATGCTGCAGCAGCATCCCACATAAAGTGGAGGAAGATGGGCACGGATGTTAGCTCAGGGCCAGTCTTCCTCAGCAAAAAGAGGAAGATTGGCATGGATGTTAGATCAGGGCTGATCTTCCTCACACAAACACACAAAAATAATAATAATAATAAAAAGAATGAAACCCTCCTCCTGCCTTGTTTCAGTCACTATTAGATATATATATATTGTTTGGTCATACATAGCCAAATGCAATCCCAAAGTGGTTCTGATGTAGGATGAGGTAAGAATATTTTTTTTCCCTCCCAAATGGTTAACAAATTGTCTTACACCATTTACTGATCTGTGATAGCAGCTTCATGTTGCAAAAATCAGACACGGACTCACGCAAGACTTTTGGGTCCACAGATTCCATCTCAAATCTTATAGCTCGAGCAGTGTGGTTTCAATTATTCTAGTTGTATGATGTGGTTTCCTATGGAGCAAGACCTCCTTCCTCCTCTTAATTTTGCCTCAACTATCTTCACCCCTTTATCCTTCTCTGTGAAGTTTCCAGTTGATTTGTCAGTCCGCCCACCTCTCTCCCACGATATCTTAAATCGGAGTCTGGTATTTCAGGACAGCTTTTTATGTTTGGTGCAGGTCAGCTGTAGCTTTCTATCATTGGTTTGATTTTCTAGACTATTTACGGGGTCCAAGCGAGATCATGCTAGAGCCTGAGCTAAGGATCACCCACCGCTATCTTGTTTAATTTACACAATTCTCACCAGAAGTACGTGCTATTATTTCCTCATTTTACAGATGACTAAATTGAGGCTCAGAGGGGCTTCCTAAGTTGTCCAGTGTCACTAAGCAAACAAAAGGCTAGCGATGAAATTCAAACTTGGAGTCCCAACTCTGAAGGCTGTTTTAGCTCCTACGTGGTCCTACCTCCTTGTGGGCATGTCAATACCCCAGGAAAGGAGCCATTCTCGCCTAGAGCTGACTGAAGGGGTGGCAAACAGCCTCAGCCAGTCTCTGGAGGATGCTGCACCCCCACAAACCTCCCGCTCTGTGCCTTCCCCCACCCTCTGTCTTTGGCCTCCCAGAGGGAAACTGAGGCAGCTCGGGCAGCTGCAGAAAGAAATCCAGAACATTCCTGGGCAGAGGGAAATGTCAGGGCCCACAAGGCAGGCACCTGTAACGTGGGAGGCAATTGACAGGGCTTCTGCCCCTCAGAGACCCGCATGTAAGACGGCTTCACCCAAGTCTGGAATCCGTGACTTATAACCACTAGTATTTCTATAGTCCCCTCGCCTCTCTGTCCCCTTTATCCTCATGACAGCTTTGCCCAAGCCCCTGAACAGGAAGCGGCAAATCCATTCATTTAGTCCTTCCTCCCTGGGGTTGACAGACTAGAGGTCACTGATGGCTCTTGTCTCTCTGAGCATCACATAAGCCAAAAGGTTTCCTCTGGAAACCTTTTCCAACAGCGTGTATGGTGGAGGGCTGTCTGCCACCACCGTCCTCTCTCGATGTGGCTGAGTCTGGATCATTCCATCAATCCATCCATCAGTGGGAGCACCAGGCAGGACTCAGGATTCCCTGAGGATGTGACTGTTGGCAGGTTGGTGGGCTGACTGCCCTCCAGGTCCTGTTCTATGCCCAGCTTGGGTCCCCCAAGGGGTGCAGACCCTGGCATCACCTAGTTCTCTGTCACCTGAGTGGCTTTGCAGGGCCAACTCATCCTTTAGGCTCTGTGCTCAGGGCCCACGACATTTTTAGGGGCCTATGAAAATGTTTTAAATTTACTTTCTTTTAAAGTGAATAAAAAATAATGAATATGTAATAATGAATCCAGCCAGGATTACATTCATTTTTATACCAATGCAGTTCTAAATATAATTACTACTTTTTTTTAATGGAGGAAGGGGCCTGTGGAAGCAAAAGTGTCTATGGTCCACTAATATAGCCCTGGTCCTCTCCTCCCAGGAAAACCCCAGACCCATCCTCTGTACAGAGATTGGGTCTCATCCTTCTCCTGCTCAAAACCCTGCTGCAGCTTCCCAGCACACTCAGAGTGACACAGCCAACAATGTCCCCATCACCTCTCTGCTACTCACCCTTTATTCGCTCTACTCTAAGGTCATTGGTCTCTCTGCTGTTCCTCCAACCCATGGAGACACTTCCTGCCTCAGGGCCTTTGCACCTGCCCTTCCCGCCGCCTGAAACACTTTTTCCTAGTTCTTATCACAGCCGACTCCTTCTCATCCTTCAGATCTCAGCTCAAATATCACCTCCTCCAAGAGGAACTTCCATGATGCCCCCAACTAAAGCAGCTCCCTCTCCAGTCACATCCCTCTGCTTTCGTGTGTCCACATCACTGACTGAAAATCTCTTGTTCATTTGTTTGTTTACTGCCTCTCCTGGTTCTGGTTATCTAATGCTGCATAACAAGTCACACCCCAAACTTACTACTATCTCTCCCAGTTTTGGGGGTTGACTGGGCTCAGCTAAGTGGCTCTTGCTTAAAGTTTCTCATGTGGTCACAGTTGGGCTGGGACTGGAGTCATTGCCAGGCTTCCTGGCTCCCCTGTCTAGCAGATGATGCTGGCTGCTGGATCTCCGTGTGGTCTCTCTGTGTGGTTTGGGCTTCCTCACATCATGGCGGCCGGCTCCAAGGGGAGGGGTCCCAAGAGAGAGCCAAGAAGGAGCCCCGCCACCATTTATGACGTAGCCTGGTGGTGTAGTGTCATTTCTGCCATACTCTGTCGGTTAAGGCGGACACAGAGGTCTGCCCAGGTTCAAGGGGAGGGGACCTGGACCCCAGCTCTTGTCCTGGGTGTCAAGTCCACACTGAGGAAGAGCCAGTGGGATGAGAGAGATGGTCACAGCTGTCTTTGGAGAATACAGTCGGCCTCATCCCCACTGGAGAGTCACCTCCAGGAGGGCAGGGTCCTTGTTTGGGTTGCTCACTGCTGTGTCCCTGGCTCCTAGATAGTGCCTGGCACATAGCAGGTGGTCAGCACATCGGGAGCTTCTACGAAAACATTCCAATGCTTTCCGGAAAAATCCTGTGTTCTGAAAAATCACACTTGAAAAATAACAGGAGGGCCGGCCCCGTGGCTTAGCGGTTAAGTGCGCGCGCTCTGCTGCTGGCAACCCGGGTTTGGACCCGGGTGCACACCGATGCACCGCTTCTCTGGCCATGCTGAGGCCGCGTCCCACATACAGCAACTAGAAGGATGTACAGCTATGACATACAACTATCTACTGTGGCTTTGAGGGGAAAAATAAATAATAAAAATTAAAATTAGAAAAAAAGAAAAATAACAGGATGTTATTTATATATTTATTTATTACAATACAACAAATGTATTATTTATATTATAACAGGGTATTAATTACAATAAATATATTAAATATAAATTAAATATTACATTTAACAATGAAAATAATTGACCAAAAATGGGATTGAGGGCAGAATAATAAAACCCACTGCACTTTGTACCCAGAGCACTAACAAAACCAGTTGGCATCCTGGTCAAACCCCTATCCCAGGTAAACCTCTCCTGGTATCTGTGCCAGTCTCCAACTATGGGCACCCGGATCCTCATTTGAATGAAGGCATTCACTTCTAAGAGAGGTTGCGTCTAACCCAGTTCAAATCTGATCCAGCCCCTGGGTGTCTTCATTAATGTATTGCTTCAAACTAGGGCAAAATGTCTTTGCAGTGTCTTCATCTGAACTTGAAACTTTGCCAGGCAAGACAGCAGAAGGTGTAGAGGTTCTTGAAGTCATAAGTCAGCCACGGAACCCAGCCACAGAACCCAACCATGGAACGCAGCCATGCAACTCAACACAAAACCCAGCCATGGAACCCAGACACAAAACCCAACCATGGAACACAGCCACACAACTCAACACAAAACCCAACCATAGAACCCAGACACAAAACCCAACCATGGAACACAGCCACAGAACTCAACACAAAACCCAACCATAGAACCCAAAACAAAATCCAGTCATGGAACCCACCCACAAAATCCAACCATGGAACACAGTCACAGAACTCAACACAAAACCCAACCATAGAACCCAAAACAAAATCCAGTCATGGAACCCACCCACAAAATCCAACCATGGAACACAGTCACAGAACGCGACACAAAACCCAACCGTAAACCCAACCATGGAATTCAACACAAAACCCAATCATAGAACCCAACACAAAATCCAGTCATGGAACCCAGCCACAAAATCCAATCGTGGAACACAACCACGGAACTCAACACAAAACCCAGCCATAGAACCCAACCATGGAACACAGCTGCAGAACTCAACACAAAATCCAGCCACAAAACCCAACCACGGAACACAACCACGGAACTCAGCCATAAAACCCAGCCACAGAACCCAACACGAAACCCAACCATAAAACCCAACATGAAATCCCATCACAGGAACCCAGCCATGGGACCCAGCCCCTACTCACCCTGAAGGAAGGCATTTTTGTAGCTCTTCAGTTTTTTTCTTTTTAAATAAGATTTTTCATATACCGTTAAGATTTTCTCTTTAATTATGAAAAAGTGCTAGGAAAAAACCCAACACTTCTGGGTTATCCCAACGTCCACCCTCCCTCCGTCAATGCAAACTGGGTGATTTACAAAAAAGAAACACATGTTGTAAGAGAGCAAGCTGTGGTTACCGAATCTGTCAGCAGGGACTGGATGCCCAGGATGGGACTGCAGAACCTCATTCCAGCCTCTACGATGCAGCTCAATTATGCATCAATGAGCAGGAGGCGTTTGTGGTTCTGCCACTTCTCAGCCGAGCAGGCTCAGGCAAGTCACTTCCTTGTTTCAACATCTATAAAACGCAGCCTCAAGACCAGAGCCCCACGTGCAGAAGGGCCCTGCACTTGGTTTAATGCTCTTCTGTTGCCATCAGGAAATTCTTTTTATCTCCCAGCTTAGCTAAGATATAATTGACACATAATATTGTATATAAGTTTAAAGTACTGCAAGGTGTTGATTTGATACATTTAAAATTGCAAGATGATTACCACCCTAGCGTTAGCTACCACCTCCAGCCTGCCACATAGTTACCATTTCTTTTTTGTGGTGAGAACACTTCAGATCTACTCTCTTAGCAACATTCAAGTATGTGATACACTGTTAATAGCTATAATGACCGAGCTGTACATTAGCTCCCCAAACTTGGTAATCTTCTAACTGAAAGTTTGTACCCTTTGACCAATATCTCCCAATTTCCCCCATCCCCCAGTCCCTGGTGACCACACTCTCTGTTTTTCTGAGTTTGTCTTTTTTTAGATTCCACATATAGGTGAGACCATGCAGTATTTGTCTTTCTCTGTCTGACTTATTTCACTTAGCATAATGCTTTCATCTGGAAATTCTTAATCATGTTACCTTTGAACTTGTGCTTTGTAAGTGAAGCCTGGTGGGATAACGGAGCATGAGCAGAGACACATCTGCGATGCCCTGTGAGCACAGAATTTCAGCAGACTCCTCACATGTGACAGTTCATCGAGACTCAGAGTGAGTGTAAGGTGTTAGGTCTAGGATTGAGTAAGCCAGAGACACTGACAACCTCTCGAGGCAACGCTTTCCGTGAGAACCCAAATTTGCTTCTAGCTCTGAAAAGAAAGCAATAGTGTTCTAAGGAACGACAATGAAGAAACCCTGTTATATCTTTTCTCACTTGCAGTGCTGTCTTGTACTAGCCAACGAATTCTGCTGAAGGTGGTGACACAGAAGTAGAAAGAAAGAGAGGATAACCCACAGCTCCCTTTTCTTCAGCCTTTCCTTACACACTGGTGAACTGAAAGTAGAGAGTGTTGGTAAAATGTGCTTGTCTCAAAAAGTGAACGTTTTGTGCAACATTTGATCTGGTAAGAATGAAATACACGTGCACGGATGAGCTACGAAATCCAAACTGTGTAATTTAGGTGATTTCATGAACAAGATCAATGCCCTTACATCTGTATTTAAAACTGTCACTGGATGGAGATTTCTCAAAAAATTAAAAATAAAAATACCGTACAAGCCAGCTATCCCACTACTGGGTATTTATCCAAAGAACTTGAAATCAACAACTCAAAGAGACTTATGCACCCCTGTGTTCATTGCAGCATTATTCATAATAGCCAAGATGTGGAAGCAACCCAAGAGCCCATCGACTGATCAATGGATAAAGAAGATGTGGTCTATATATACACAATGGAATACTACTCAGCCATAAAAAAGACAAAATCGTCCCATTTGCAAAAACATGGATGGAGCTTGAGGGTATGATGTTAAATGAAATAAGCCAGACAGAGAAAGACAAACACTGTGTGATTTCATATGTGGAAGATAAACTAACACACGGACAAAGAAAACAGATTAGTGGTTACCAGGGGCAAGGGGGTTATGGGGTGGGCGAAAGGGGTAAAGGGGCACGTATGTATGGTGACGGATAAAAACCAGACTATTGGGGCCGGTCCCGAGGCTTAGCGGTTAAGTGTGCGCGCTCCGCTACTGGCGGCCTGGGTTGGGATCCCGGGCGCGCACCGATGCACCGCTTCTCTGGCCATGCTGAGGCCGTGTCCCACATACAGCAACTAGAAGGATGTGCAGCTATGACATACAACTATCTACTGGGGCTTTGGGAAAGAAAAGGAGGAGGATTGGCAATAGATGTTATCTCAGAGCCGGTCTTCCTCAGCAAAAAGAGGAGGATTAGCATGAATGTTAGCTCAGGGCTGATCTTCCTCACAGAAACATTAAAAAAAAAAAAAAGAAGAAGAGCCACTTCCCATAAAAAAAGAAAAAAAACCCCAGACTATTGGTGGTGAGCACAATGCTGTCCGTACAGAAACTGATAAATAATAATGTACACCTGAAATTATACAGTGTTATGAATCGTTATGACCTCAATAAAAATAAAAAAATTTTTGTGGAAATTCCTTTCGCCTTATAAAAAATAAATAAAATAAAATAAAATAAAGCTGTCACTGGACAATATAAAGATGAATGGTAAAATTCATGCTAAGAATTTCACATTTAAATTCCTTGTCACTTAGACTGACGTGGGAAATGTGAATATGTTACGTCACTTAGAGTGACACGGAAAACACTATGACAAGTCGAGAGAGAGACTAGGGAAGAAAGGGGAAAGTTTTGTATTTTCTGTGTGTGTGTTTTTTTTAACAAGGGGCCCCACATTTTCATTTCATACCGGGCGTCGCAAATGATGTGGCTGGCCTTGTGTAGAACCTAGCCCGCAGGGGGGTTATTCATGCACATGAAGGGCTGGGCTCAGAGCCTGGCACAGAACAGGGCTTCGGTAAAGATTAGCCGCCATCAGCATCATCATCACCGCTCTCTCTCCACCACCCCTGAGCTCTTAGCTTCCCCACCTCCAGCTCTCTGACTGCACCCTCCTCTCCCTGTTGGTCAGTCCAGCCTCAGGGACCCCCCGACCCCTCTCTCCCCACCACCTTTGACCCCTCTGTCCGTCACTTCCGGTCATACCTTACCTGCATGCTGTCGCTGGCCTCTCCTCTCCTGCGTCCATTCAGCTGACAGTCCCACGGCTGCTCCAAGGGGCACAGTCTGAGCCACCTGGGCCCCAGACCCTCTTCCTAATCAGCTCTGATCCCTTTTGCTCCCCCCAGTGTGCTCCCCACATCTCCCCACGCTCCCACAGTCCTCCATCTCTTCCACTGAAGACTCAAAGCAAAAAGGTTTCTCCCCCAGGTACCCCTCCAGCTGCTCACAGCCTTCTTCCCTTTAGCAGCCAGCCTCGTGCTCACACCCCAGTCAGAGACAACACTCTGTCCTCCACACACCTCCACCGGTCCTGGCCTAACCCAGCGGGCACCCTCGGTTCCTGCAGTCACCAGCTGCCTCAACCTCCTGCAGCCTCTGGTATTTTCCGCCATCTATACTGTTTGAAATCCTTTTGTCTTAAAATGTACCCGGGATTAGTTTCCACCAGGGATGGTAAAATGCACAGACACAAAAATGACTGTCACGAAGGACATTTACACTCACAGTCCCTAGAAGCAGGAGGCAGGGCACACGCCACTCGGGGAAGCAGCAGGTCTGTCAGGAGGCAGAGGGAGGGAGGAGGAGAAACGTGGGAAAGAACCTTTATGGGGGTGTCTGAGGAAAAGGCAGGCAGGGCAGGGGCCGGCCCAGTGGCGCAAGCGGTCAAGTGCGCACACTCCGCTGCGGCGGCCCGGGGTTCGCTGGTTCGGATCCCGGGCGCGCACCGACGCACTGCTTGGCAAGCCATGCTGTGGCGGCGTCCCATATAAAGTGGAGGAAGATAGGCACCGATGTTAGCCCAGGGCCGTCTTCCTCAGCAAAAAAAGAGGAGGATTGGCGGATGTTAGCTCAGGGCTGATCTCCTCACAAAAAAAAAAAAAAAGAAAAAAAGAAAAAAAAAATCTAAAAAAAAAAAAAAGGCAGGCAGGGCAGGGTAAGATTGAGGCTGGGCTAGTTTGAACAATTTCGGCTGACTCTGGGGCAAAGGGGCTGTGCCTAGGCGCCTGGTACCTGGCCCAGGGGTGATCAGGGCAGGGGGATATTGGCCCAGAGGGTAGAGCCCCTAAGGGAGGTGGGTGTGGGTGTGAGCTTTGCATGGCTGGTTTGCATATGAAAGGCGTGCTCCCTGCAGAGCTGTTCACTATCTCTAGGAATTACCTAATCCTAGGTGGGGCAGTGTCTCCAGGATCAGCCAGCCCCCAGGATGGCAAAGCCCCAGAATATACAGAACATAAAAAAGCATGATTAACACACCCTTTCACCTCGTGACTGCACTCGCCTTTTTCCCTATATCTCTGCACCTGTCCCCCATGGCAGCCCCTTGTTCCCTGGCCCCTGGTCCTGAGCCATCCTGTGCCTTCTGTCTCTCTCTCATCTCCATCTGCACCACGGGCATCTCAGGGAGCCCCAGACCCGTGGGTTCACCGGCTCCCTAGACATGTCCCCATCTCAACAATGTCCACCTGTCCATGTATGACCTGGGACGCCACCTTCTCCCTCATCCCCTGTAGCCGGTAGACCATCCAGCTCTGATGGTTTTGCCTCCCTAATATTTCTCAAAAGCCCCCTCTGTGTTCCGCCCCCCCGTGTTGCATGCTTATCAGCCCCTCCATGCACCAGGCCCTAGGTCAGGTTCCCAGGGCCACTGCAGCGGCTGGGACAGACACGGTCCCTGCCCGAGGGAGCTCGCAGTCCGTGGGGATCCAGACACTCAACATCTGTTTCTAGTTCTTTTTGTGTGTGTGTGAGGAAGATCAGCCCTGAGCTAACATCCATGCTAATCCTCCCCTTTTTGCTGAGGAAGACCAGCTCTGAGCTAACATCTATTGCCAATCCTCCTCCTTTTTTTTTTTTCCCCAAAGCCCCAGTAGATAGTTGTCTGTCATAGTTGCACATCCTTCTAGTTGCTGTATGTGGGACGCGGCCTCGCATGGCTGGAGAAGCGGTGCGTCAGTGCGCGCCCGGGATCCGAACCCGGGCCGCCAGTAGCGGAGCGCGTGCACTTAACCTCTAAGCCACGGTGCTGGCCCTGTTTCTAGTTTTAAACCAGCTTCCTGCCTGATCCTCCCGGCTCAGTCCACCCCGATGCCCACCTGCCACCAGCAGCCACAGGGATGGCTCTGAAACATCACTCATCCCCGCTTAGAATCCCCCAGTGCTTTCCTCCAGCCCTGAAGGGAGCTCACGCTTCTTAGCGGGAGACACAAAGCCCTTCCTGAGCTGAACTCGAAGGCCTTTGAACCCCACTCCCCACACCCGTACGGTTCCGCTTCCCCAGCACACCTGGGGAGCCTCACCTGTCCCGGGGCCACGCCTCCTCCTCTCTCTGTGTCAGGGTCGCTCCCTCATTGTCCTGCTCGTATCAGATGGGTAAAGAGCAAAGTTCGAGAAGACACAGTGTGGGTGGTGCTGCGGGGGACCCAGCCCTGTCAGACAATGCAAATGTGACCCAGCGCTGGGAACAGCCCGGAGGAAGGCAACTAGGCTCCAAAGCTAAAAACAGTGAAATACACATGCCCTTCGGCTCAGCCGTCTCCTTTTTGGGAACGTGTCCTGCAGATAAACTTGCACAAGCAAGGAAATTCAAGTGAGATGATTCCATGCTGTCTCATTCGTGGGAGCAAATCCTAAATGCTCATCTGTCGCAGGCCAGTTCAATAAAATTAGTGGCCCCTCCACGAAAGGGGACCCTGCATGGCTGCCACGTGGGAGGGGACGGATCAGGATACGCTAATAAAAGCAGCTTAGATGTATCCAGCTGTGATGGGCGCTTTACTTGTATTTACACTTTCTCTTTATACGTATTGAAATGCTCGTCACATTGAGATCGAGGAAGTAGGTGCTGTGATTCTCCCTCATTTTAGGACAAGGAAGGAAACCGAGGCAGCTTTGAAGGGTTCAACAACCTGCCCGGATTCATGGAGGGAGAAATGACAGAGCCAAATCTGGCCAGTCCGCGATGCTAGTCTCTGAGCTAGGACTCCCCTGTTGGCTAATTCTGAAAGATGTCCAACATCCATTGCTCCTTTCAGAAGCAGGGAATGGTTTTGTAAAGTGTTAACATTTAGAGGAAGCCAAGTGCAGGAAGTTCAGGAACTCTCTGCACGGTCTTTGTGAGTTTTCTGTAGATCTAAAGTCATTCCAGAATAAAAAGTTTATTAGAAAGAAAAATGCCTCCAAGAGATACTTGGACACCAGTGTTCATAGCAGCATAATCCACAATGTCCAAAAGGTGGAAACATCCTGAATATCCACTGATGGATGAATGGATAAGCAAAATGTGGTCCATCCATACAATGGAATACTATTCAGCTTTAAAAAGGAAGGAAATTCTCATGGATGAACCTTGAGGACGTGACGCTCAGTGAAATAAGACACAAAAGGACAAATACTGTCTGATTCCACTCACAGGAGGTCCCTAGAGGAGTCACATCCATAGAGACAGAAAGTAGATGGTGGGGGCCAGGGGCTGGGGGAGGGGGATGGGGAATTAGCGTTTAATGGGGACAGAGTGTCAGTTTGGGAAGATGAGAAAGTTCTAGAGATGGATGGTGGGGATGGGTGCACAACAATGTGAATGTACTTAGTGCCACTGAAATGGGCACTTAAAAAATGCCCTTCTTCATGCCCTAGTGCCAGCTCCACCGCTGGGAGCACCCGTCAATACGTGCCAATGACATTATCTTCCTGGACATCAGCGGGGGCACTGTTGGCTGAGGCTGCGTGGGGGCTGGGCACCGATGGGGCCAACTTCCAAGTCACTTGGGTTCATGCAACTCAGCTGGCGCCCAGATCATAGAAGCTCTTATGTCTGGGTGTAGAATCTCCATGACAGAGAAGCTCGGTGTCTGGCCAGCTGAGAGCAGAGTGAAGGAAAGAAGGCAGGTCGCCTTTCCCAAAAGGGAGTGTAAAGTGACCTGTCAGAGGGCAGAGCCAGAGCCCAGCCCCGGGCTGCAGAGGGAAAAGTTTTGCCTGTGAGGGCCCCTCTCCCATTCCTGCCTCCCCCTCATCTCTTCCAGGACAGATGAAAGAGCATTTGCCAGGAAACTAACCCTGAACCACAAAGCACAGGCACAGGCCAGCAGGTGGGCATGGTGGGGGCTGGAGTGTGGAAAGGCTGACCTCGCGGAGCAGAGGGAGGTCCCCAGAGACCAGAAAAGACATCGGCTTTGCGGACCCACAAGCTGGACCTTATCAGGGTCTGCGGAAGTTTAGACACAGTGGTAGCTGACGATCATGGTTATAGGTAGTATACAATTAGCATCTAAGCTCCCTATGGAAGTGGCAGGAACCCCCTGTTAGGATACAGGGCGCCTTTGTGTAAATTGCAAAAAGCTGCCCTCCCCACAAGAGGCGGGAACACACAGGGGCTGAGGGGTCACGGGACAGCTCTGCCAGCCGGGCAGCCTCGGGCGGGTTATTCCATCTCTTTGAAATTCAAAGTTTGCTCCCGTACAAAATGGAGATGGCAACAGTGCTGGCCGGTTGTGTGGGGCTGTGGTGGGAAGTGGATAACGGATATCAAGGGGAAAGACAGTGCCTGGCGCAGGAAGAGCGCTTTCTGACTCTTAGCTATTATTTTATGATTGTTATCGTTGGTGCATGATGTCCCACACTCAAATGCGATCTTGAATCCCTAGGGGGACCCTTGAAAGCAAGGATTATTATCGCTTCTATTTTCCAGTTGGGAGATTAAGTCTCGGAGAGGTCGAACCTGAGAGCCCAGAGCTGTAGAGTGATGGGGCTAGGATTTCATCGAGCCTGCCCACAGCCCAGCCTCAGGGGCTTTCTCCTGCACCCCGGCCAAAGCCCAGACCTGGAGGGAAACCAGGCACCCAGTCTAGGAACGGTGTAAGAGGGGCAGAGTCCATCTGAGCAGATTCCCGGGCCAGGACTCGGCCCCCTAATTCCAGTAAGAGCTCTTTGCTCTTTCTGTGGGTTCCAGGAAGATGGTCTCTTGTGTCCCTGTACCTGGCATGTGAATAATGCCACTAGGCTGCAGCCGCTTTCAAATCCCACCAAGCCCCCTCCTTCCTGCCTGGGCCCCAGACAGACTGTCTCCAATGCCCGAGCCATCCTCACAGCCGCTGCAGGTGGATTTCCCATTGACTTATCTCCCCAGGATGGTATTTGACTTCCAGGGGCCTGGGGGTCACTTGCTGGAGCCCCTACTTCGCCCATTTGGGGACGGATGTTTCTAGAAGGCGACTGACAACAGGTATCAAAAAGTTTAATAAATTGCCTTTGACTCAAAAATTCTACTTTTAGGATTCAATCCTGAGAAAATAATTAAAGACTTAATCAAAGTTTTAGCAATAATCATGTATATATAATATTCTATATAGAATATAGAATATGTATGTATATTATATACAGATAATATATATTATATATATGATATATTATAGATAATATTGTTACATATGGTTATATATAATATACGTATGTATTATAGTTATAAATGTACGCAATATGGTTATATATTATGTACTTAGATATTATAATAATAGTAAGAATTCAGAAGCAACCTAAATGTCCAATAATAGAATTTTGGTAAAGTATATAATGCTATATATAATGAAATACTATTCCGTCATTGAAAAAAAGATGAGATAGGTCTACATTTATTGACATGAGAAAATGTCTGTTACTGCAAAACAAAAACAGGTGGTTAGAAAAAGAACTAATTATAGATAAGGATAGTTAATGACAGATGGGAACTCTGGGAGAAAAAATTTTAAGGGACATGGAGGATAAATCCAGGTATTCCAAAACAGAAGTTTCCAGAAGGAACTTCAATGGTCAATAGAGAAGATTCCAGAAGGAACTGGAATGGGCAAGCTCCAAGGGACATGAACTGTCTGATCTGCTCAGTGCTACATTGCCAGAATCTAGGATGGTGCTACCACTTAGTAGGTGCTCAATAAACAGCTGTTATCAATCAAGGAGAAGACACAGTATTTGAAGAACCAATGGGTAGGAATTTCCTAATGGTGGGAAGTTGATTCTCTGATGAACTTAGCTCCCAATTGGGAGGCGTTGGGCCTGAGGAGAGAGGAAGAGGCACCATGTTGAAAACATGAGTGAAAGTTTCCATACTGGAGAAGGAGATTGCCAGCCCCTTTCCTGCTGGGTCCCAAGAAAGCCGAGGATACTCCCCCTGCACCCCAACCCCCAACCCCCAACTCCCAACAGGATACTGAGAGTCTTCTCCAGAGAAACCACACGTTGCCAGAGAAAAAGACCTATAGGGTGTTCCTGGGGGACCCCTGGGAAGTTTCACCTTCCATGAAACCACCCCCTGACATGAACCCCACAATCATTTCAGCCCCTGCACCTCACATTCAAATATAAGATCTAGGGAAACCTCCCAAAGGAAAGGCAGAGACCAGAATAAACATAGGAAAAACAGACAAACAAACTCAGGAAACACAACAGTGCAAAGAGGGAAAAAAAAAAAAAAAAAAAAAGACAGTGCAAGCCCACAATTATTATCTTCAGAGAAATAGAAGATATACTGATTAGATCAATACACAAGAACAGAATGCTGCTTTTAAAAATAAGAAAGAGGAATAGTCAGGTTCATTGCATTGTTGTTTTGCTTGGTGGGGATTTGGAGGGGGCTGGGGTCCATCGCTGGGTGAGCGAATGGCAAAGCTGGGGACACACAGCCAGGAGTCCCGCAGCAGCTGGAGGTAACAGACAGGGCTCGCGTGAGCAATGTGGATGGATCTTCCCAACCAAGTGGAAACAACCCAAATGTCTATCAACCGATGCATGGATAACAAAATGTGGTCCATCCTTCCATACAATGGAAAATTATCCAGCCATAAAAGGTAATGTAGTACTGATACACGCTACGGGAAAGAACCTTGAGGACACTACAGTGAGTGAAAGAAGCCAGACACGAAAGTCACATAGTGTGTGCTTCCATTTATATGAAATGTCCACAACAGGCAAATCCATGGAGACAGAAAGCAGATCAGTGGTTGTCCGGGGGCGATGGGAAGAGGAGGAATGAGGGACGACTGCCAGGGGGTATGAGGTTTCTTTATGGGGTGATGAAAATGTTCTGGAATTAGATCACGGTGACGGTTGCACAACCTTGCGAATATAGTAAAAACCACTGAATTGTACTCTTTAAAAAGGGCAAATTTTGTGGTATGTGTGTTATATCTCAAGAAAAAAATAAAGATATGCAGACGCTGATTCAAACAAAAAATAAAATGCCAATAGAAAAAGGAATAAACAAGAGCGAGAGCCAACACAAAAATTGGGGTGAATGAAAAACACATGCACCTAGGACAATATACATCTTGCAGAATCAGAAGCAAAGAAAAAGACACCAAACCAGCTAGGATGATTGGGATTCTCGAATGGAAGGGATAAACGGAATAACTCCTCTCATAACCCCATCCCCCCTCCTCACCCTCCCTTCCCCCAACAGACCAGCAGTGACAAAGGGCAATGACTTGAATGACAGAGGGAACCCGGATGAAACTTGTAAACTATTCAAAAAACAGTGAAAAGCACATTTCATATCAAAATCCCTGAAACTGATCAAACCAAACCTGGAGAAATGTTCAAGCCTTAATTATCCCGTTATTAAAGAGAGCAGAAATGAAGGAATTACCTACTCGTCTTAACAAATTAGACAAAGCACAAAAACAAATACAGGAAGATGCAGTGGATAGAGATGAAAAACAGAAATGAATCAAATAGGGGAAAAGTAACAATAAACGTGATAATCACGGTAGGAAAGTGGATTCTCTGAAAAGACCAATGAAACAGATAACCCCTCACAAACCTTCTTAATTTTATAAGTCAAGGCAGAAAAATAAATAAGATTAGGGACGGCAAAGGACATAAGGTGTCAGCATAGATATAAACAGTTAAATAGGAGAATTCTACATCGGGCTCCAGGCCACATTCTGGAAACCCTGTTGGAAATGAATGATTTCAGAGAAATATGCACAGTCTGATCACTGACCCGGGTGGAACATCTGATTAAGTCAATGAACATAGAGAAATCAGAAAGCTGATTATGGAAGCACGTTGAAAAAGTTTCTCTAAACTAAAAAGAAAAAAAAATCCAGATTATTTAAACTACTCCATAGAAATGCGTCTATGACTTCATTTTATCAATTCGATTTCATGACTTCAATTTCAAAACTTAATACTGACAGAACAGAAATTACAGATCAATCTCACTTAAGAACATAGATAGAAAAATTCTAAATGTTCTCAAATATTGTCATTTAATAAGAGCTACAGTATGATATTAACTTTATTTCCAGAATTCCAGAGAGGTCCATAAAAAAACATTCTATCCAATTAAATGAGAAAAACCACATGATCCTATTAATACTTACTAAAAGGCATTTGATAAAATTCAGCAGCCATTTCTAATCAAAGCAAAGTAAAATTTAAAAAGAGAAAGAAGTTGCTTAAATATAATAAAAGCAATTTCCTTGAAATCAACAGTAAATATTGTCCTAGATGCAAATTAGGAAAATGACCAATGGGCCAACTTTTACTGTCATTTTCTAACTTTGTCTTGGGGATTCCAACAAATGCAGCAAGACAAGAAAACAGTAAGACATTCAAAAAGAAGAGATAAAGCTAACAATTTTTGCTAACTGTGGAAAACTCCAGTGCTTTTGCAAGAGTTTAGTAAGATGAGTGGTAGAAATATTGTACAAAAAAAATGAATTTCTTCTAGGGGCTGACCCAGTGGCATAGTGGTTAAGCTCTTGTTCTCCACTTCGGCTGCCTGGGGTTCATGGGTTTGGATCCCTGGTGTGGACCTACACACCGCTCATCACCGCTCATCAAGCCATGCTGTGGCGGCATCCCGTATACAAAATAGAGGAAGATGGGCACAGATGTTAGCTCAGGGCTAATCTTCCTCAGCAGAAAAAGGAAGATTGACAATGGATCTTAGCTCAGGGCAGGTCTTCCTGAACCAAAGGGGGAAAAAAAAAGAATTTCTCTACTCTAGCAATAATAAGGAAATACTGCATTCACAAATGACAAACCATGATATTGTGAATAAATTTAGTGAAAACAGTACAGATACTATACAAACAAAATTATGAAATCTCATTGAAGGAGGTAAAGCAAGAACTGAAAAGATAGACACAGCATTTCTTTGATGAGTCAACAACAATAAAATATAAATGACCCACAAATTGATAGATTTAATGCAATTGGATTCAGTATCCCAAGGGAGAAAGGGTAATGATTTTTCTTGAATAGGATAAAAACTATATGGAAGAATAGCTAAGACAAATGTAAAAAAGAATAGGAGGATAATTCAACTAGTAAGGTATTAAAATGCAACAGTTAAATAGATGAGAAGAAAAAGAACAGAAATCCAGGAACATATCGCAGCATATATGAAAATCTATATATGAAGAAGGTGGTATATTAATTCCACCATTAATAGGGTGGTTTATTTTTAGAGCGGTGCTGGCCCAACCTTGACTTTCCATCTGAAAAAGCAGGTAGACTCTCAGCTACACAATAAACAAAAATATATTCCAGATAGAATCAATACTCAAATATAAAAGAATGAAAATCTTGCTAGGAAATCTAAGTGACTACACATATAATCTGAGGACAAAAGAGCCTTTCCTAAGCAAGACTGGAAACTGTGGATGACAAAAGATATCCTAAATTTTGAAGTCAATAATTTGGATGACAACAAACATGCACAAATTGAGAAAAAGACAATCCAAGAGGGAAAAAGGGACAAAGAATATGAACAAACAGTACACAGAAAAGTAAACCCAAGTCACCAAAACCATACGAAAAGACGCTCAAATGGTCTGGGGGTTAGGAAATACAAATTGAGGTAATGGTAGGATGCCATTTTCTCAAACTGGCCAAAAATGTAAAAGTGATAACACTCATTCTGGTGAGGCTGTGGGGAAAAGGGCACTCGTGCACGGCTGGTGGGAATGTGCTCTCCCAGAGGGTTTGAACACTTCACCCTGGCAACATCTATTTTGGATACAAGTCCTTTTCACATATGCATTTTGCAAATATTTTCTTCTAGTCCATAGCTTGCCTTTTCATTTTCTTAACAGCAGCTTTTGCAGAGCAAAAGTTTTAAATTTTACTAAAGTTCAACATCAGCTTTTTTCTTTCATGTGTTATGCTTTTGATGTTGTATCTGAAAACCCATTGCCAAACCCAAGATCATCTAGATTTTATCCTGTGTTTCCTTCTAGAAGTTTTATAGTTTTGTGTTTTACAGTTAGGTCTATGATCCTCTTAATGTGTTTGTGTATATATACATAGGAAATGTGCAGTTTATCATTTTAACCATTTTTAAGTATACAATTCAGTGGCATTCAGTATGTTCAGTGCAACCATCATCACCATCTATTTCCAGAACTTTACATCATCCCAAACAGAAACGGTACTCATTAAATAACTCCTCCCCATTTCCCTTCCCCCCATTCCCTGGTAACCTCCATTCTACTTTCTGTCTCAATAAATTTGCTGGTTCTAGGCACCTCATTATGATCCATTTTGAGTTCATTTTTGTGAAAGGTATGAAGTCTGCCTAGATTTATTTTTTTTTTGCATATGGACATCTAATTCTTACAGCACCATCTGTCGAAAAGACTGTCCTTTCTTTATTCAATTGCCTCTGCTCCTTTGTCAAAGATCAATTGACTATATTTGTGTGGCTCTATTTCTAGGCTCTCTATGCAGTTTCATCGATCTGTGTGTCTGTTCTTTTGCCAAGACCACGCTGTCTTGACTGCTGTAGCTTTATAGAAAGTCTTAACATCAGGTAGTGTCAGTCTTCCAACTTTGTTCTTCAGTACTTTGTTGGCTCTTCTAGATTTGCTGCCTTTCCATGTAAAATTCAGAATCAATTCATTGATATCTACAACCTGACAAAATCTATTAAAATTAAAAATGCATAAGCCCTTCACCCAACAATCTCACTCCTAGAAATCCTTCTCTTAGAAATAAAATCATCAGCACATATGGGTGTGGGTAAAAAAAATATTGATTGCATTTATGTTATTCTTTTTCTTTTTGATAGCGAAGGGAATAAGATCTGTAAATCAAGTGAAAATCTCTCAATGGGAATGTGGTTGAATAAATTATGATTCATCCACATCACAGAAGATTATCAAGCAATTAAAAAGAGTGAATAAGGACCTTCACGAGTGGTCTGAGCAGTTTCCATGAGATACTTTGGGTTAAAAGAGTACAACCAATAGAATTCTATGTTTATGAAACAATGACCCCAACTCTCTGCTTTTGGTCTATTTATTTATGTGTACGTGCTTTGATTCAATGAGCAAGGAGAACAAGATGGTAAGAAACACAATAGATGGAGAACTTAAAGGACGACCAATCTAAGAGAAAATAAGGAAAAAAGAGAGGTTAGTTCACCCCGTTACAACAGTAACGGGGAAATCGTACCTTCTCCCTAAGCCAGCATTTTCCAATAGAAATATAAATGCGACCCATGTATGCAATCTTAACTACATTACAAAAAAGTAAAAAGAAACAGAGGAGATTTTAATAACATAACTTATTTAGCCCAATGTGCCCAAAATATCATCATTGGAACATGTCATTGATATTTCAAAAAGCATTCATGAGATGTGATACACTATTTTTCTCTTACGAAGCCTTTGGAATCCGGTGTGTATGTTACATCTTGATTGGGGCTGGGCATGTTTCAAGTGCTCAACGGCCAGTGGCCAGTGGCCAGTGGTCCCCATCTGGACAGTGAGGCTCTGCAGACAATTTATAGGAAGACTTGAGTGCCCCCTAGTGACAGACTTGATTAACTCCACCTTCTGGGCAACTTAGTCCTCAAACGTAAATCAGATGGTGTGGCTCGCTGCCTAGAACCCTCTGTGGCTCCCTGCTGCCACCGTGCTTCACGCCTTCCTTGTAGGATTACCAGAGGAACTCAGTGTGATGACAAATGTAAAGCATCTAGCACACAGTAGGTGCTTAATAGATGTTGATTGAACTAATGGCACCCTTGAGGTTTGCAAGGCAGGGCAGGAAGCTGCAAGTAGAGACTCAGACAGCAGGTGAGGGATGGATGGGACCATAAGGAGACAGGCTGGGCAGATCCTGGAGCCCCAGAGAGATGGATGCAGATGGCAGGGCTGGGGTCGTGTAGCTAGGTCCTCCCTCCCCCAGCAGGACTAATCCATGCCTCACCCAGTGGTCCCAATCTTTGCAGAACCAACTTGCGATCACTCCCTGCAAAAAACCCTTGTGGCTCCCTGCTGATCTTAAAATATCGAGAAATTCCCCAAAGACTGTCCCAGCCTCACCTCTCTCTCCTCTCTCCCTTCTTCCTGGTATTCCGGCCACTCAACTTACACAGGGCCTTTGCACATGCTGTTCCCTCTCATCGGGATGCTGTTCCCTTTCTTTAGCTTTAACTTCCATTTAGCTCCTCCTTATCTGGCTAGTCTCAGAGCAAGTGTCACCGCCTTGGAGAAGCTCCCCATGACCCCCCAGCCTAAGTCAGGCCGTGGGGCACCAGGTACCTCGCTCCCGTGGCACTTACCACCACCAGAATGTGAGTTCCAGGGATCTTTGCTTTGTTTGCTGCTGTGTCGCCCCTAGCACCTAGAACACTGCCTAGTATACAGCAGGCACTCAATAAATGTCAGTTGAATGAAGGGTCCCACCGTGTCTGTTTCTGCTCGCCTTCCTATCCCCAGTGCTTGGTACACGGTAGGTGATCAATAAATGGTTGTTGTGGAAATGGGTGATGGCCTCAGGCCTGGGTCACTGGGCACCTGTGTCTTGGGCCGCCAAGTGGCCACTGCATATTGCTGCCAGCTTGATCCCACCTGATTTTCCCAGGAAAATGACCAAAAAGAGGTTTTCTTTCCCATTTTGAAGATGAGGGAACTGAGTCTGGAGGTGGAGAAGCACAGCTCGGACACACGGCTCGGACTCCACGGCTTGCTGATTCCTCTGAGCTGACAGTGAGGTTTTTTCTCCATCAGGGATGCTCACTGTGGTGGGCTGCATAATGCACCCCCCCAAAGATGTCCACGTCCCAATCCCAGGACCCGTGACTCTGTTACCTAACACGGAAACATATTTGCAGATGGGATTAAGTTAAGGATCTGGAGATGGGAGATGATCCTGGGTTACCCCGGGGACCCAGTATCATCACAGGGCCCTTATAAGAAGCAGGCAGGAGAATCACAGAAAGATTTGAAGATGCTACACTGCTGGCTTTAAAGATGGAGGAAGGGGCTGTGATCCAAGGAATGCAGGCAGTTTCTAGAAGCTGTAAAAGGCAAGACAAGGGATTCTCCCTGGAGCCTCCAGAAGCATCACAGCCCTGAGGACACCTTATGGTTAGCCCAGTGAAAGCCGTTTCAGACATCTGCCTTCCAGAACGATAAGATAATAAATTTGTGTTTTTAAGCCACTAGGTTTATGGTAATTTGTTACAGCGCACGTAGGAAACTCGTGCACCCTCCAACCTAAGAGGAAGATTCCAGCAGGTCAGTGGGCAGAAGGCATCTGACAGATCCCGCATGACCGTTGCCTCAGCGTTCAAAGCCCTGTGTCCCAGACACAACTAGCCCTGTCACTCCAACTGCATCCCAAAACCAGTGGCTAAGCCTGCCCTCCCTGGCAGCAGAGGGTGAATTACAACTTTGGAAGCAGGACAGAGCTGTCAGAAGCACACAAAATGCATGATTGTGAAGGGAAACGGCAGCCAGCAACTATATGTCCTATGGCTGCGTGAACATCCAGACTTTTCTCTCCATCAAGAGAGAAAACTAGGGGCTGGGCCCATGGCACAGTGGTTAAGTTTGTGTGCTCTGCTTTGGCGGCCCCGAGTTTGCTGGTTCCAATCCTTGGTGTGGATCTACACACTGCTCATCAAGCCATGCTGTGGCAGCATCCCACATACAAAAGAGAAGAAGATGGGCACAGATATTAGCTCAGGGCCAATCTTCCTCAGCAAAAAAAAAAAAGAGAGAGAGAGAGAGAGAACAAAAACCAAGAAAAAAATATCAACAAAATGAAAAGACAACCTAAGAGATGGGAGAAGATATTTGCAAACTATATACATGATAAGGGGTTAATCTTCAAAATATATAAAGAACTCATACATCTCAACAACAAAAAAAACTAACAACCCAATTAAAAAAATGGGCAAAGGATCTGAACAGAGATTTCTCCAAAGAAGATATACAGATGGCCAACAGGCACAGGAAAAGATGTTCAACATCACTCACTATCAGGGAAATGCAAATCTCATTACTACTAACCATAAGAAACGATGAAATCCAGCCATTTGTGACAACATGGATGAACCTTGAGGGTATTATGCTAAGCGAAATAAGTCAGAGGGAGAAATACCATATGATCTCACTCATAAGTAGAAGATAAAAACAACAACAAACAAACATATAGAGACGGAGATTGGATGGGTCGTTGCCAGAGGGGAAGGGAGGAGGGAGGAGGGAGAGAGGGGTAATTAGACACATATGCGTGGTGATGGATGGTAATTAGTCTTTGGGTGGTGAACATGATGTAGTTTACACAGAAATTGAAATACAATGATGTACACCTGAAATTATAGAATGTTATAAACCAATGTTACTGCAATAAAAATTAAAAAAACAAAAACAAAAAACAAGAAAAACCCCGAGCACTCAGAGAACCCAGCATGACGTCGTGTTTCTGGGGAGCAAGGACGAGGGATAAGACGCGCCCAGCCGCACCCCTCCAGAGGTGGAGGCTGCAGGTAGGGAAGGACGCTGCCGATGACCAGGCTTAAATGAGCCCAGAGGTGAGACTGTGGTCTCCACATGTTTTTCTTAACTGTGGTAAAACACACATAACACAAAATTTACCATCTTAACCATTATTTGAATTCTTAAAATTATTTTTTTCCAACTTCATTGAGGAATAATTGACAAATATAATTGTGTTTATTTAAAGTGTACAACGTGAAGATTTGATACACATATACATTGTGCAAAGACGACTTCATCATTTTGAAGTGCACAGTTCAGTGGCATTAAGTACATTCAGGGTTGTGCAGCCATCCCCACCATCCATCTCTAGAACTTTCTTATCCCCCCAAACGGAAACTCTGTGTCCATTGAACACTGATTCCCCATCCCCTTCCCCAGCTCCTGGTACCCACCATCTACTTTCTGTCTCTGTGAATTTGACTCCTCCAGGGACCTCCTGTGAGTGGAATCAGACAGTATCTGTCCTTCTGTGTCTGGCATATTTCACTCAGCATGATGTCTTCAAAGTTCGTCCATGTTGTACGATGTGTCAGAATTTCATTTCTTTCTTCTTTTTTTTTAAAATGCTTTAAAAGCTTTTATTTAAAAATGCATTTAAAAATGCTTTTATTGCATGTCGAAATGCTCTGACCATAATTAATACTCCGCACACCGTCAGGTGCCAATCAGAGAGGGCTAGAGGCAGCGAAAGGAATGTTCTAGCACACTGGGACAGGGAGGGTTCTCAGGACTCGGTCCAGTTGTCTGAGCTCCAGGTTTTTTTTTTTTACTTACTAAACTACAGAGTTTATTTGGTTTTTCCAGGATCCAGTCTAGTACACCACATTGCATTTATTTGGTCATTAATGCCTCCTTAGTCTCCTCCAATCTCTGACAGTTTCCCAGTCTTTCATGACCTTGACACTATGAGGAGTACTGGTTGGTTATTTTTTTTTATTGGTGTCATAATAGTTTATAACATTGTGAGATTTCAGTTGTACGTTATTGTTTGTCAGTCACCATATAAATGTGTCCCTTCACCCCTTGTGCCCACTCCTCACCCCCCTTCCTCCTGGTAACCACTAATCTGTTCTCTCTGTCCACGTATTTGTTTATCTTCCACATATGAGTGAAATCACGTGGTGTTTGTCTTTCTCTGCCTAGCTTATTTCGCTTAACATAATACCCTCCAGGTCCATTCATGTTGTTGCAAATGGGACGAGTTTGCCTTTTTTATGGCTGAGTAGTACTCCATTGTATATATATATATATATATATATATATATCTATACCACATATTTACCCACTCATCAGTCAAGGGACACTTGGGTGGCTTCCACTTCTTGGCTATTGTGAATAATGCTGTGATGAACATAGGGGTGCATAAGCCTCTTTGAGTTGTTGATTTCAGGATCTTTGGATAAACGCCCAGTAGTGGGATAGCTGGATCATATGGTATTTCTATTTTTAGTTTTTTGAGGAATCTCTATACCATTTTCCATAGAGGCTGCACCAGTTTGCATTCCCACCAGCTGTGTATGAGGGTTCCCATTTCTCCACATCCTCTCCAACATTTGCTGTTTTTTGTCTTGGTGATTATAGCCATTCTAATGGGTGTAAGATGCTATCTTAGTGTTGTTTTGATTTGCATTTCCCTGATGATTAGTGATGTTGAACATCTTTTCATGTGCCTATTGGCCATCTGTATATCTTCCTTGGAAAAACGTTCATATCCTCTGCCCATTTCTTGATGGGGTTGTTTGTGTTTTTGTTGTTCAGCTGTGTGAGTTCTTTATATATTATGGAGATTAACTCCTTGTCAGATATATGGTTTGCAAATATTTTCTCCCAGCTGGTGGGTTGTCTTTTCATTTTGATCCTGGTTTCCTTTGCCTTGCAGAAGCTCTTTAGTCTGATGAAGTCCCACTTGTTTATTTTTCCTTTTGTTTCCCTTGTCTGTGTAGATATGGTGTTTGAAAAGATCCCTCTATGACTGATGTCAAAGAGTGTACTGCCTATATTTTCTTCCAGGAGTTTTATAGTTTCAGGTCTTACCTTCAAGTCTTTGATCCAGGGCTGGCCCCATGGCTTAGTGGTTAAGTGCTCGTGCTCCGCTACTGGTGGCCCGGGTTCAGATCCCGGGCGCGCACTGACGCACCGCTTCTCCGGCCATGCTGAGGCCGCGTCCCACATACAGCAACTAGAAGGATGTGCAACTATGACATACAACTATCTACTGGGGCTTTGGGGGAAAAAAAAAGGAGAAGGATTGGCAATAGATGTTAGCTCAGAGCTGGTCTTCCTCAGCAAAAAAAAAGAGGAGCATTAGCATGGATGTTAGCTCAGGGCTGATCTCCCTCACAAAAAAAAAAAAAAAAAGTCTTTAATCCATTTTGAGTTAATTTCTGTGTATGGCAAAAGAAAATAGTCTACCTTCATTCTTTTGCATGTGGCTGTCCAGTTTTCCTAGCACCATTTTGTGTGTGTGTGTGAGGAAGACCAGCCTTGAGCTAACATCCAATGTTAATCCTCCTCTTTTATTTGCTGAGGAAGACTGGCCCTGGGCTAACATCCGTGCCCATCTTCCCCTACTTTATGTGGGATGCTGCCACAGCGTGGCTTGCTAAGCGGTGCGTCAGTGCGCGCCCGGGATCCAAACTGGCAAACTCCGGGCCGCCTAAGTGGAGCGCTAGCACTTAACTGCTTGCGCCGCCGGGTTGGCCCTGTCCAGCACCATTTATTGAAGGGACTTTCTTTTCTCCATTATATGTTCTGAGCTCCTTTGTCAAAGATTAGCTGTCCGTAGATGTGTGGTTTTATTTCTAGGCTTTCAATTCTGTTCCATTGATCTGTGTGTCTGTTTTTGTGCCAGTACCATGCTGTTTTGATTACTATTGTTTTGTAGTGTATTTTGAAGTCAGGGATTGTGATGCCTCCAGCTTTGTTCTTTTTTCTCAGGATTGCGTTAGCTATTCGGGGTCTTTTGTTGCTCCATATGAATTTTAGTATTCCTTGTTCTATTTCTGTGAAGAATGTCATTGGGATTCTGATTGGGATTGCACTGAATCTGTAGATTGCTTTAGGTAGTATGGACATTTTAACTATGTTTATTCTTTCAATCCATGAGCATGAGATGTCTTTCCATTTCTTTATGTCATCATCGATTTCTTTCAATGATGTCTTATAGTTTTTGTTGCATAGGTATTTCACCTCCTTGGTTAAATTTATCCCTACACATTTTATTCTTTTTGTTGCAATTGTAAACAACATTGTATTCTTGAGTTCTCTTTCTGTCAGTTCGTTATTAGAGTATAGAAATGCAACTTATTTTTGTAAGTTGATTTTGTACTCCGCAACTTTGCCGTAGTTGTTCATTACTTCTAACAGTTTTCCTTTCTTTTATGGCTGAATAATATTCCATTGCATAGATGGACCACATTTTGTTTATCCATCATCCCTCGATGGGCACTTGAGTTGTAGCCACCTTTTGGCTATTGTGAATCCTGCCGCTATGAACACGTACCTGTTCAAACCCCTGCTTTCAATTCTCTTGGGTCTATGCCCAGAAGCACTGGATCATACGGTGATACTATGTGTAAATTTTTGAGGACCTACTGTATTGTTCTCCACGACAGCTACACCATTTTACATTCCCACCAGCAATGCACGAGGGTTCCAATTTCTCCTCATCCTCACCATTACTATTTTCCTTTTTTAAAAAAAATAATAGCCATCCTAGTGGATGTGAGGTGGCATCTCATGGGTATCACAGCTTTTTGCCTCTCCAAAGGGCAGATTGGTTCTCCATTGTCTTCAGGTGGTTCCAGATGAGAGCCCTCTCCTAGAATTTCCTCTCGATCTTCCCGTTCATGACCTTCCAGAGGTGGCAGATGTGTGTCTCCTCTCTGAGAGTCGGGAGCCCTCTCCTTCAGAGCCATGAGTCCGTCTGCATCTCAGGAAATGCCTGCCCGTCATTGCTCCACGGCTGTCTCCCCAGTTCCGAGTGTCGGGAAGTCCTCCCCATGCGGAGGCTGCCTTGTTGACCTTCAAGTGTCTTTGTGGGCCAGCCTCTCTTCCACTTCTCCTCCTGGCCAGCATTTTTGTCATCAGCAGCGGCCATCCTTCCTTCCCCTGTGACCTCTTGACCACACGACGGCTAAGCCACATCTGCAGTCTCCAGTCAATTCTTCACGTTCTCCCGGAGCTCCTTGCCATATCCCTGTGGATGTGCTGTTCCCCTCCTCCCTGTCCCTCTGGCTTCCTAGGAGTCACCCGGGACAATTGTCTCTTGTGCATCTTGGGTGTCTGCTCTCTGATCCTGTCAGGACTTGTCACCTCCACTCTGTCCATTGTCCCTTCGGCAGACAGGCTGCGGGGGTGGGAGGTGACGAGGGGGACCGTGCGTTGATAATTACTGAGGCTGAATGATGGACCCACAGTGGTTCGCCACATTGTACATACTCTCTCTGCTTTTGCGTATGTTTGACATTTTTCATAACAAAATATTTCTAAAAGCCCTGCATGATGTCTAGCATGACATGGCACCTGTACTTGGCTATTTCCTGAAGTCCTGAAAGTCCAGAGGTAGGTGACTAGGTAAATAAATCACCAGTTTCACCAGTTCCGCTCACCAACGTAGTCCTCTGCAGACATCAAAAAGAATGAGCAAGTTCTCTCCGAACTGACACAGAAATAGTACCAAGACGGGCCGGCCACATGGCTTGGCCGTTGGGTGCGTGCGCTCCGCTGCTGGTGGCCTGGGTTCAGGTCCCAGGCGCGCACCGATGCGCCGCTTCTCCGGCCATGCTGGGGCTGCGTCCCACGTGCAGCAACTAGAAGGATGTGCAGCTATAACATACAACTATCTACTGGGGCTTTGGGGGGAAAATAAATAAATAAATAAAATCTTTAAAAAAAAAAAAAAAAGAAATAGTACCAAGACCTCTTAAGAAGTGAAACAGAGCAAGTACATTCATAGCAGCACTATTCACAATCGCCGAAAGGTGGAAACCACCCAGGTGACCGTCAACTGGTGAACGGGTACACAAGCTGTGGCCCCGCCATACAATGGAATACTATTCAGCCATAAAAAGGGATGAAGTCGCCATACGTGCTAAGATGTGCGTGACCCTCGAAATCACATGTAGTGAAAGAAACTAGATTAAAAGGCCACATAGCATATGATTCCATTTACATGAAATACCCAGAATAGGCAAATCCATAGAGACAGAAGGTAGAGTCTTGGTTGCCAAGGGCTGGGAGGAGAGAGTAAGGGGGACAGGGTTTCATTTTGGGGTGATGAAAATATCTTGGAACTAGATAGAGGTGATGGTTGCACAACACTGTGAAAGTACTTGATGCCACTGAATTGTGCATCTTAAAATGGTTAACTTTGTAATGTGAATTTTACCTTAATTTAACAAAATGGTAAAAAAAAGTGATCAGGGAGAGGCACTTACCAGGAAAATAAATTTTTATAAAGAGGAAAAAAGCAAGCACAGAACAATGTACACAGGTGCCGATGTTTGTGTTTAATGTTAAAGAGAAAAGAATACGTGTGTATCAGAGAGACACAGGACTCTGTTACCTCCCCCTGTCTGGGAGACTGAGGTTTGGGGGGCTGGTAGTGGCAAAGCCCAGGGGCACGGGGAAAGTTTCAGGCTGTGTGACCTGGGTTCAGATCTGTCTGTGCTCCCTTTTTTTTTTTTTTTGGTGATGAAGATTGGCCCTGAGTGAACATTTGTGCCCTTCTTCCTCTATTTTGTATATGGGAGGCCACCACAGCATGGCTCGATGAGCTGTGTGTAGGTCCGTGCCCGGGATCCAAACCCACAAACCCCAGGCCGCGGAAGTGGAGCGCACAAAGTCAACCACTACACCACCTAGCCAGCCCCCTCTCTGTGCTCTTTACTGGCTGTGGGCCTAGGGTAAGTGACTTGGGGGCTCTATGCCTCAGTTTCCCCATCTGTATAGTAGAGATAGCAGAGCCCGCCTCAGGGGTCTGTTAGGGGTCCAGCTTGGCATGCAGTGAGCACTTGATGAACTGGGGGGGCTGTCATCCCCAGAGAACCTGACAGGGAAGCCCTTGGGGGTCCAGCTGCTCTCTCTGCCCCCCTCCTGTCCCACTCTGACCTTCTCGGGGCCATCCCGGGACCTCCGGGACCTGCCCTCCCAGCCTCATTCCCAGGCATCCGGCCAAACTCTCTGTGTGCATGTGCTCTGTCCTCCCCTCGCCCAGCTGCCTCCTGAGCTCAGACAAAGAGAGCTCTGTCCCCAGGCCACCCGGCCCAGGCAGGCCCAGCGCACCCCACACAGCATAGGCTGCAGGCACCCCCCGGTGCCCCCGCCATGTCTCTTTGCCCCCAGTCCTGGCCCCGTGCTCCCGGGCATGCCCTGCCCACCCTGTCTCCATCCCTTCCTCAGGCCGCGCTAATGGACATCTGGGAGTCTCCTGGCCCTGGATGCACACAGTAGCATCCTGCCTGCAAGAGGGGGCTCTGGGGCTTCACAGAAAGTCAGAGGGGGGGCGTGTGAGGAGAAAGGTTGGATCTGGAATGACTCAGACATTCCACAATGACTGAACAGGATGACGCAGTGTGGGTGCGCAGGGCAACACGGATTGTGCGCCCATGTGACAGGGACAGGTGACAATTAATAGGAACTGGGGATGATGGAGACACAGTGTGACAGCAACAGGTGACAATGAGAGGACAGTTGACAGCAACAGGTGACAATGAGGAGACAGCTGACAGCAACAGGTGACATTATAATTTAAAAAACCCCTCGGGATTGGTGTAATGTTGGTAGGGAGGCTGTGATATTCTAATAAAGGAAAATAAGGGGACATGTATGAAAATGACAGGGGACAGTGAGGAGACAGTGCGGCAGTGAGGGATGACAGTATTAAGACAGTCTGTGACTGTGATGCCTGACAGTAGAGAGATGCTGTGACAGGAACAGTGACTGATGATGAGGCAGGAATAACACAGCAGACAGGACCTCTGCCATTTTTTTAGCCATGGGTGACTCAGATGGCCTTTCTCTAGGTCTGGGACACGCCCCCTTTATGAGGCCGACCCCACAACAGAATCTCAAGACACTGGATCCCCATTTTCCCAGCCCGCCTTGCATCAAGGTGGGGGTGCATGGCCCCACACCCCTCTGCCAGGCACCTCTGCCCCCAACTTTGGTGGACGCTGGCCCCAGAGAAGTGGGGACCCTTGGACTCCGTTCTGCCGAGGGTGGCACAGGTTTCCAGCATCCAGATCATCAAGCATCATCTGAGCCCAGGGAGTGGAGAGGGAAGGGAAAGTGTCTTTGTGGGACCAGATCTGCGGGCAATTTCGGGGCAACTCTGCTGGCTGCAGACCCCCAAGCTTGGGTCTCCAGCCTCCCAGGGAATCTGCGTGCGACCAAGCACCCTTTCTGCCGAGACCGATTTGTCACTTGCAGTTTAAGAATCCTGACACTCTGGGTGATGGGACCGTCGTTAACGGATGACAACATCACAGCGACAAGGTGAAGGTGTAAAGGTGACAGGAGACAACACAAATGTCACAGGCAGCGGAGTCACCAAAAAATAGCAAGGTATCCTGTTCACTGTGACAATGAGAGGATGACAGCAGCGGGTGACAGTGACAGGTGGCCCTGTAATGGGAATTTGGTGATGATGCAGTATTGACGGGGAGACTGTGACATGCTCTGCCCTTGTGACAGTCTTGGGGTGGCACTGGGATGCTGGGGGGGGTGAGAACCTAAATGTCCCTTCATGACAGTGCGATGTCACGGAGTGACTGTGTAGGTGACACTCAGAGTGACCACATCAGTCGTGGGCAGCAGTGTAGCAGACCCAGGCAGTGGTGCATCGGAAGGAAAGACGGTGTGACAGTAGTGGGGGGTGTGAGGTCAAGAAGCACTCGCTTCTGCTGTCATGGAGAACTTTCTTGTGCACACACACCTCCTCTGTCTTGCCCCACCCTATGGGTTCCTTCTCCCCTCGCTTCCGGAGAGCAGGGAGGGAGAATTCTAGAACTGAATCACTGCCTCACCCACCACCCTTTCTCTGGGCTTAGCCATCGAAGCATCGGTCACGCGGAGTCCCTGGTAGGGGACTGTCCCTCCCCACGTTCTGCACATCTGCTGGGCTGCTTCTGGGACACCTGGAGCCTGTCCTGTGTAGGACACACTTGTTGGCTGAAGAGCAGACCAGGCGGGACTCTGGCAGAGGAGCTTCAGAAGAGGTGACAGAAGGGTCCCTGGAAGCTGGCCCATCCCTGAGAGCCTCTGGGCCTCCCACACTGGAATCTGCACACCTCTCACTGCTGTTCCAGGGTTTCCTTCCCCGGCACACCCTCGCCACACCCAGCCACCCTTCTCACAGGCCCCGGTAACCCTGCTCCCTCGGCCACGATGACCCAAATCTTGTCCCTGAAGTTCCTCTCTGTCTCATGCCCTCGCTGCCCCCCAGATGCGGTTCTAGAACCAAGGGGCAGCCTCTGGAGGGACCTCCTTTCCTGGGAGCCCACCCCAGCTCCCCTCACAGGCGGGGGGAGCCTACTGAGGGCTCCTGGGTGCTCCTGGCTTCTGCTCACCTTTCAGCCTCCCTTGTGCCCTCCCTCCCTTTCTCGCCTCCCCCAAAGCTCTAGCCTCACTCATTTCCATACTTTCCACACTTTCTCATCTCCAGGCCTGTGACTGTGCTGTTTCCACCTCCTGTCCCTCCCTCTACTTCTCTGACTTGCTCCCTTCTACTGAGCCCTCAAGGCTCCCATCAACAGGCAGAATGCTCCTTTCCTTCCCTGTTTTTGGGGTCCCTCCCTCTGGCCCGGGAGTGGGGAGTCCGGGTCTGTCTTCTGGGACGTACACTGGGAGATTATAAGAGTATCTCCCTCACAGGGTTTTTTGGTCATGAAATGAGATAACGTGTATGTAACTCTTAGCGCCAAGCCTGGCACATAGGCACCCAATAAATATTAGCTCAAATTGTTATTTGATATGTATTTATTACATACCAGAAGTGCTATGATGGAGGCATGATCAGCACAATCAGCTTTGGGAATTCAATACGGTAAACTAACAATTTGGTGGTGGGGAGATTTTTGAACTGGGCTTTGTCAGATGCATAGGAGTTTGCTGAGTAGACTAACAGCTTCAGGTCCAACAGTTTCTGGCCAATCCCCACCTTAAGGGTCACTGGTGGAAAATGCTGGGGAAAGCTAGAAATTTTCGCTTGGGTAGTAGGCTCCAGATAAGGGGTGTAAATTCTGAAGTTCAGCCCCTATGACAGGTGGAGAAACTGAGGCTCAGAAAGTCTAGACCTTTTGGACTCAAACTCTTCATTTTGAGAATCAGATGAAAACATGGCCCTTCTCCCCAGGAAATGCATCTGGGTTTTGCTTACATTTTTAGGGGATTCTGGCTCTTAGTCTAGTTAAGAATCCAGGCTCCAGGCGCCAGGTGAGTTTCCGAAGTTGCCCTCGGAATTCTCCCTGCCCGAGGGAGGGGGGAGGCGTCTTGGGAGGACGTAAGAGGGCCTCCCAGGTGAGTCTCGAGACATCCCGGCCTGGCTGTGCTCCAGGCCGCCCCAAATCGGAGCCCCACCTCAGGGCACCGCCGGCTCAGTTTCTACCCGAAAACGCGGTCGCCGCAGCCCCTCCACGCCCTGCGCCCCCCAGCCCGCGCCAGCCCCGCCAGCCCCGCCCTGGCTCCGTGCTCCCCGGTTTCTCCAGCCCCTCCGAGTTTCACCCGGAGCCCCGGGCCCTCCCCCAGCTCCGGCCCCTCCCCCAGCCCGGGATCAGAGCCCCCGGCCCCCGCCCCGGGAGCTTCGAGGTGCAAACGCGCCCTCCCCCGACTCCTCCCGCCCGCAACTCCCCCCGAGTGGCAGCTCTTGGCTGGGAAGGCGGCGGGGTCGGCCTCTCGGCTCCGCGCTCCCGCCCCGGGCCCCCGGCGCCGCGCCCAGCCAGCCCCTCAGCGCGGAGCCCCGCGCGCCCGCCCACCGTGCCTACCTCCACGCGCGCCGGCCCGCAGGTAGGGGACGCGCGGGGCCCGCGGCGGGCGAGGGACCCGGGAGCGGGGCGCGCGGGGAGGCAGGGCGGGGAGGAGGGGGCCACGGCCAGGGCGGGGGAGGGGATTCCTTTGTTTGCAGCCGGCAGCCCCGGGCCCAGCCCCCTCCCCTCTCCGCGCTCCGCTCGGCGCCCGCTGGGGCGCGGGGACCGGTGCCGGCGGGAGGGGCTCGGGCCCGGCCCTGACCCGCAGGTGAGGGCGGAGCCGAGTGTGGTCGCGGCCCCCGGCCCTGCCCGATGGAGAGCACCCCCTCCTCGTCCCCCGAGCCCGGATCCCTCGCCGCCCGGCCCCCGCCTCCCCGCCTCCCTGCCCGTGCCGTGCGCGCCGTCCCCGCTCATTCATTCGACAAACTCCAGGGCGCGGTTGGCGGAGGCCGGGCGGGGGCCGGGTCGGGCCAGGCCGGAGACCCCCCGAGGCGACCGGGCCGGGAAGGAGGCCCCGCGGGCTCTGAGGCTGCGCCAGGCGTCCTGGGAGCGCAGACCGGCCTGGACATCTTGGAAGCAAGAAGCCGCTGCCCCTCCCCAGCTGGACCGTGTCACCCCCGCCTCCCTGCTAAAGTTCACAAGGATCTCTCCTTTCTCCAAGGACCTTGGGACCACCTGGGTGGGCTCTCCTGTCACCCCAAGGCCCAGAGAGGGGCAGCCACGGGCCCAAGGGCACACAGCGTACTCCCCACCCGTTCCCCACCCAGGCCCAATTCTTCTCCGCCCTGGTCTGGAAAGTGGGACCTGAAAGGGGCCCCGGAAGGCCACTTGGTCGGCCTTATGTCCCTCAAGTATTTGGCTTCCATCCTGCTAACCTTTGCCTGGTCATCTCCTCCACCAGGAGTGGCCCTGTCCTCATCTCCTCCCTCCCATCTTTCCAGGTCCAGGAGCCAGCCAGCCACCTCCTGGGGGTTGGGGGGGGCGCCCCTGATCCTCTTCCCCTCCCTCCCCTCTGCCTGGGCTTCAGCCCCCTCTCAGCTCCTCACTAACTGTGTGATGGCCTTAGTTTGCTGATCTGTGAAGTGGACACAAAAGCTGTCCCCTCCTTGCTGGGCGGTGGGGGGTGCTCTCCATTGGGAAGTTTCAGACTCTGCCTGGTGCCCCTGCTCAGTATATCCACCTGTCACCTGTCTCCCAACCCTTCCCTCCCCGCTCAGCCCTCCCGGCCAGGACTCTGGGGGTCGCCTCAATGCTCCCCACCTCCCTCCAAGTCAGCTGCCACCTCCTGTGATTTCTTTCCTCTCTCGGCCCTCATCTGGACGCCTGCCTCAGCCTCCTCACCTGCACGCTTCCTCTGAGGCCCTACAAGCCCTTCCACACTCCATCAAACACCCATTCTGCCCTTGTTCCTCCCACTTAAAGCCCTTCAAGGGCTCTCCATTGCCCTTAACCTACAAGTAGGAGCTCCATTACACACTTATCGCTCTCACAACACTGGCCCATCCGTCCCTCTCTCTCCTCCACTCCATGCTCCACGCCCTCCTCGCCTCTGCTCTCGCTGTGCACACTGCCCCAGCACCTCTCTCTTGGTGAACTCCATCTCTGAGACATCACGCCTCCTCTGGGAAGCCTCCCCTGACTTCATGTGCTCCCGGGTCAGGGTTGGATGCTTCCCTGGGCTCCCACAGGCCCCGAGTTTCCCCATCCCGGCGGCCGCCCCACTGCTCCTGGTTCTTCTGGATGCCCCGTGGCCGAGGGCTTCTGCTGGGGTTGACTCTGCTTCCTCTCCGCAGTCTCCGAGGGACACATCGTGGTTCTGGAGGGTCTCTGCTTGGCAAGGAGAGGGGCTGACGCTTTCACCATGGCCTGGGGCCCCCTGGCTCGGCTCCTGCTGGCCGGAACAGCCCTGTCGTGCGTGGCGGGTGTCCAGGGCCGCTGGGACGGGGCGGTGGAGGCTGCAGGCCCCGGACGTGTGCGCAGGCGTGGCAGCCCAGGCGTCTTGCAGGGGTGCGCGGTACCCGAGATGCTGAGAGGCCCCCGGGGTGTGGGTTGGGCTGAGCTGTCCTGCTGGGGGCTGGGGGTGGAGGGACGAGGCCCAGGGAACATCCAGCTGGGCAGGGGCTCACTGCCCATGTCATGCTCTCCCGAAGGCCGAATGTGTGTGGCTCTCGCTTCCACGCCTACTGCTGTCCCGGCTGGAGGACGCTGCCTGGCGGGAACCAGTGTGTCGTCCGTGAGTGCTGCTGCCTCCTGGAGGGGGGCGCAGGAGGGGACACTGGGCAGCTCTCCGACCTGTGGGCAGGACCAGCCCTGGTTACAGGCGGCCTTGGCTGGGGGCGTCTGGACGAACCACAGGAATGGCCCTTGGCTGTCCTCAGGTTCCCAGGCCACCCTGCCATGTTCGTTCCTTTGCCTTACAGCCTCTTTGTGTCTGTCTGCCTGCCTGTCTCTCTGTCTGCCTGTCTCTTTCTCTCTTGGCCTCTCTCTCTTTCTGTCTCCATCTCTGTCTCTGTCTCTGTCTCTCTCTCTTTTTCTTGGTCTCTCTCTCAGTATTCTCTGTCTCGCCATCTCTTGGTCTGTCCGTTTCTGTCTCTCTCTCTCTCAGTCTCTGTCTCTGTTTCTCCTCCCCGTCTCTGTCTCTGTCTCTTTCTCAGTCTCTGTCTGTCTCTCTGTCTTTTTCTGTCTCTCTCCATCTCTGTCTCTGTCTCTGTGTGGCTTTTTCTGTCTCTCTGTCTCTCTCTCCCCCCATCTCTGTCTCTGTCTCTCTCAGTCTCTGTCTCTCTGTGTGTCTTTTTCTGTCTCTCTGTCTCTCTCTCTCCCCATCTCCGTCTCTCTGTCTCTCCCCATCTCTGTCTCTGTCTCTCTGTGTGTCTTTTTCTGTCTCTCTGTCTCTCTCTCTCCCCATCTCCGTCTCTCTGTCTCTCCCTATCTCTGTCTCTGTCTCTCTGTCTTTTTCTGTCTCTCTGTCTCTCTCTCTCCCCATCTCTGTCTCTGTCTCTCTCAGTCTATCCCCCTCCCCAGCCTCTAAAGTCTGACTCCACTCCCCAGGAGAGCCCCCTGGCCACCATGGCCGATGCCCCAGCACCCTCAGCTTCTCTCCTTGCTGCTCAGCGGTTCTTCCCCAAAGAACCTCTCTCCCAAAGGCTCCCGCAGAAGCCTGGAGCCTTGCCCTGGGCACATACGGGGTGGGGATGGTGCTGATTCGGGTCCTGGCCCTGACTGTCACCCGCTCTGCCTGTGCCAGCTGTCTGCAGACACGCCTGCGGCGAGGGCTTCTGCTCCCGACCCAACCTGTGCGCCTGTGCCGATGGGAAGCTGGCCCCCAGCTGCGCGGTGGGCCCAGGTGAGCGGGGAGCGGCCCGCAGGGGTGGGATGAGAAGGTTAGAAGTTTGTGGATGCCACTGGGAGCCCGGGCTGGTTTCGCTCAAGGACCAGAGCCAGGCCTGGCCGTCCTGGTCCTGCCGCCTTGCACGAGCATCGTGGGGCCTGTCGCCACCTTACTGTGCGTCCCTCCTCCCTGTCCTCAGGGTCGGGGTGCAGTGTGAGCTGCATGAATGGGGGCAGCTGCCGAGGGGAGTCTTGCCTGTGCCAGAGGGGCTACACGGGCACCGTGTGCGGGCAGCGTGAGTACCCCCCACGCACACCTGGGCCTGGGATCCCAGAGGGCGGGGCTCTGCTGCCACCTGCCCACACCCACAGTCACTTCTGGGACCAGGGATGGGAGGGGACACACTCATCACTGTCTTATCACTGGGTCTGGGTCAGATCATGGGGATTCCCGGGTGAAGACAGGCTCGCTAGGGGCCCAGCTCCCTCTGTGCCCGGGGGACCTCAGGCCACCCTGCCCTTTCCCTCCACAGCCGTCTGTGACCGCGGCTGTCACAACGGGGGCCGCTGCATCGGGCCGAACCACTGCGCCTGTGTGTACGGCTTCATGGGGCCTCAGTGTGAGAGAGGTACCAAGCTGGGGGTGGGGAAGGGCTCTGGAGGGAAGGAAGGGGGCTTCCTGGCAGCCCTGAGACGAGTCCAGGCCCTGGGAAGGCCCAGCTGGACTGTTTCCTGCCGCCCCTGTTGCTGTGAAGGGCAGAGAAACCAGGGAAGGGAGTCAGGGAGGGCTTCCTGGAGGAGGGAATAAGTCGGAGTTCATGAGATGGACAAGCCCCTTTTTCTTGCACCCTCTCTATCAAAATGATCCCACGGGCTGAGGTAGGGGGGCGTTGGGAGACAGTTGCCAAAAACTAAGACAGTGGAAGCAATGATGTTTTGTTGGACGTGGCGGGCGAGGGGAGGGATGGAGGCAAGGACGAACCCCAGGTCTGATCTGAAAACCTGGGGGAAGGTGCTGCAGCTGGAGGGCAGGAAGGGGGGAGACCCTGAGCTCAGTGTTGGCCCAGGAGCCAGGGGGTCGTCCAGGAGGCAGCTGGACACCCAGGCCTGGGGCTGCCCCATCCACGGGGCCTGAAGCAGAGCGCACGGTTGAGGTTCACGGGGAGGAGAAAGCAGGGAGATTTAAGTGCATACGGAAACCATGGAGCCCACAGGAGGCTGAGAAGGAGAAAGCGAACAGGAGCGGGCGGCCTTGGGGATGCCCAGGCTGGCGAGACTTTTGGTTGCAGGAACCATCAGAGTGGCCAAGGAGCCCAGGACGGCGAGGGTGGGCAGGGCCCTGGGACTGACCTCCAGGGGGAGGTGGTGGCTTGGGGAAGAGGCGCATCTGTGGTCGAAGCCAGGTCGGAGAGGGTGTATCGATGAATCAGAAGCCGGAAGGGCTGGGGGTGACCTGGGTTCGAGGGTGGGCTTGTGGGAACTGGATTTGACAAGAAGACAGAATTGGAATTTGAGCTGACAGAGGGGGAGCACCCGGGGTGGCCGAGGGGGAGTGAGGGTCAGTGGGGAGGGCGAGAGAGGAGGGGTTTGGGGTGGGTGGTGGACAGGGAAGGTCCCAGAGAGAGGCAGGGCTGGGTGCCTAGGCAGCAGTGAGTGGGGGTCCAGGGTGCTGGGTGAATTAGGTGAGATTCTGGGAAGAGAATGGCTTAGGGAGTCAGGGCCGTTGGGGGTCTCTGTGAAGCCCCTCCTCCATACGGGGCCTGGCTTTGGCTTCTCCTTCTGGGAGGGACTTCCCTTGATTCAGTGCCAGCCCCTTGATTAGAACCATCTGGAAGATGGAGCCAGGAAGTCACATCCGGGCCCGTGCGTGGCAGGGGGTAGGGGGGGTGGGGACGGACGGGACCACCTTCTGCTGGGTGCAGGGGTCAAGGATGTGGTGTTGTGGATCCAGAGCATCTGGGCAGATGCTGGGTCCCTCCCAAATTCCAGGGGATTTGGCAGGGCCAGATGTGTGCTCAGGGACCAGAGAGGCTCCCTAGCCAGGCATCCATGGGTCCCTGCCCAGGCCTGAAGGTGGGGCAGGGTCTGGGGGAGGGAAGGCATCCCCAGATATGTCCTGGCCTCTCTCGGAGGTTGGTTGGGGAATGCTTTGGAGAGAAAGGGTTTTGAAGGGTGAATAGGAGTTTGTCGGGTAGGGAAGGGGAACAGCATGAGTAAAGGCTTGTGGTCAGGAAAAAGCCTGGTGTGTTGGTGTAGGGAGGCTGGGAAGGTGGCTGCTGCAGGGGTCCAGGTGAGAGAGGTGGAGGCCCGAACTGGGGCTGCTGGGATGGAGATGAATGAGGCTCTGGGGCGAGGGCAGCTGGCCTCAGCTGCAGGACACATCCATCTGTCCTGCAGACTACCGGACAGGGCCCTGCTTTGGCCAAGTGGGCCCTGAGGGGTGCCAGCACCAGCTTACAGTCCTCGTCTGCACCAAGGCGCTCTGCTGTGCCACCGTGGGCCGGGCCTGGGGCCTGCTGTGTGAGCTCTGCCCTGCACAGCCACACCCCTGCCGCCGTGGCTTCATCCCCAATATCCACACGGGGGCCTGCCAAGGTGAATAGGGGGGTCAGCGAGTGGGGATGGAGGTCCTGGGGGCCAGGGCTGAGTGGGAGCCCTCAGCAGCCTTGGTTCCTCCCTCTGACGGGCCTCTTATTCCCTCACAGACGTGGATGAGTGCCAGGCTGTCCCAGGCCTGTGCCAGGGGGGCAGCTGCGTCAACACTGTGGGGTCCTTTCAGTGCCACTGCCCGGCTGGACACCGGCTCAGTGAGAACAGCGCCAAGTGTGAAGGTGGCCGACGGGGAGGGGGACGACCTGGGTCTTCCTCTGTGCTCTGGATGGCTGGGGCTCCCCTGCAAGGAGAAGGTGCGCAAGGGCTGGCGGGGGGGCCGGCTCTGATCGAGCATCTGTCTACACAGATGTGGACGAGTGTCTCAGCGTGCCGGGCCTCTGCTCTGGGGGAGACTGCACCAACACAGTTGGGAGCTACCTGTGCACCTGTCCCCGTGGGTTTGCCAGCAGCCTGGACGGCACCCGCTGCCTGGGTGAGCCGAGGGGGGTGGAGGGGCGGAGGGCGGGTAGGGGACAGGCCCCTTGCGCATCCATCTCTGCACCCCTCCGGCCCTCAGGCTCCTCTGGCCCTCCGAGCTCTGTCCTTCTGCCTTTTTTGGATCCCGGTTTCCATCCCCTCTGGCATCCTGGCTCCCTACCCAGTAGGCTTTGTGCTTTCTGGACCACAGTCTGTGCACCCCTTTGGCTTTCCATCTCCATGCCCTTTAGCTCTCTCATCCCCTGGCTTGGCCTCTTGGAGGCACTGCCCCCCTCTCTGTGCCCCTCTGCCTCTCAGACTTTAGGCCCTTCTGGCTCACTGGCCACCTTTCTTGCCTCTCTGGCCCCCTGCCTCTATGCCCATCTGACCCTCTAGCCTCCATCTCTGTGCCCCTCTTGTCATCTAGCCTCCATCTGTATGCCCCTGTGGTCCTCCAGCCCCATCTCTATGCCCCTCTGGTCGTCCAGCCCCATCTCTATGGCCCTCTGGTCGTCCAGCCTCCATCTCTGTGCCCCTCTGGTCGTCCAGCCCCATCTCTGTGCCCCTCTGGTCGTCCAGCCCCATGTCTGTGCCCTTCTGGTAGTCCAGCCTCCATCTCTGTGCCCCTCTGGTCGTCCAGCCTCCATCTCTGTGCCCCTCTGGTCGTCCAGCCCCATCTCTGTGCCCCTCTGGTCGTCCAGCCTCCATCTCTGTGCCCCTCTGGTCGTCCAGCCCCATCTCTGTGCCCCTCTGGTCGTCCAGCCCCATCTCTGTGCCCCTCTGGTCGTCCAGCCTCCATCTCTGTGCCCCTCTGGTCGTCCAGCCTCCATCTCTGTGCCCCTCTGGTCGTCCAGCCCCATCTCTGTGCCCCTCTGGTCGTCCAGCCCCATCTCTGTGCCCCTCTGGTCGTCCAGCCTCCATCTCTGTGCCCCTCTGGTCGTCCAGCCCCATCTCTGTGCCCCTCTGGTCGTCCAGCCCCATCTCTGTGCCCCTCTGGTCGTCCAGCCCTATCCCTGTGCCCCTCTGGTCGTCCAGCCTCCATCTCTGTGCCCCTCTGGTCGTCCAGCCTCCATCTCTGTGCCCCTCTGGTCGTCCAGCCCCATCTCTGTGCCCCTCTGGTCGTCCAGCCCCATCTCTGTGCCCCTCTGGTCGTCCAGCCTCCATCTCTGTGCCCCTCTGGTCGTCCAGCCTCCATCTCTGTGCCCCTCTGGTCGTCCAGCCCCATCTCTGTGCCCCTCTGGTCGTCCAGCCCCATCTCTGTGCCCCTCTGGTCTCTAGCCTCCATCTCTGTGCCCCTCTGGTCTCTAGCCTCCATTTCTGTGCCCCTCTGACCCTCTAGCCTCCATCTCTGTGCCCCTCTGACCCTCTAGCCTCCATCTCTATGCCCTTCTGACTGTCTAGTCTACATCTGTATGCCTCTCTGGTCATCCAGTCTCCATCTCTATGCCCATCTGCCCATCGGCCTCTCTAGACGCCCCCGTCTGGATGTCCCTCTTTCCACTCCCAAAGACTATTTAGGCGCGCCCATCTTCCCCCCAAGCCATGTGTTTGAGATAGGGAAACTGAGGCTCAGAGAGAGGAGGTTTGCTGAGCCGACTCAACAAGTCCAGATGCCCACACCCAGCTCCCCAGGCCCCCAGCCAGGGTGAGGTCCTCTGCGCCATGCCTTCCCCTGGATGCCCACCCTTCTGTAATCTCCCACACCCCGCCTGGTCGGGACGGGGGGACCCTTGGGCTCTCACTCCCTGTCCTGCTGTCTTGATGAGCCTGTCATTAGACTTTAGAAGTTGCTGGTGCCCAGCGGGGCCAGCCAAGAATATGGACGCTTGTGGTGGGTGATGGGCAGAGTCCTGGTTTGGGGAGGAGCGGGGCGCCTGCCAGTTCCCCAGCACCGCCCCCCCCCCCCCCGCCCCGGGCCCCTCTGGCTGGGCCTCTACCAGGCAGGGCTGGGAATATTGTGTTTGGAGTTCTGCCAGCATGCTGTGGCCAACGCCAGACCTATTCCTCCACCTCGGAGGGCCACCGTGGCGGCACGGAGGATCCCTCTGGGCAAGTCCCCCAGACAGTGGGCACCTCTCCCAGCTACTGCTGTTCAGTTGCCAAGAGCAGGTTGCCTCTGAACTTGAGGTTGGGGCTCTGTCCTGGGTTCCAGCTGTCATCGGAGCTGCTCACAAACTCTGTGACCTTGGGCCAATGGCTTAGCTTGTCTGTGCCTCAATTTCCTCATCTATAAAATGGCCATAGTGGCAGTACCCACTTCATGGAGTCATGGAGAGGATTAAATACAATTTGTGGAGTGATTTGCCCAGGGCTGTATGTAGTTGACACTCGATACACATTCACAAAGACAGGAGAACAGTGGAGTTGGGGGCTGTGGCCGCTTAGTGGGGCCTGATCACAGCGGATCGTTAATAAGCAATGGCAGCGTCATTTTTGTTAAAGTTCTTACGTTTGGTCTCGGTCTTCCCTGCTTCAGAGGCAGCTGCCTGGTCAGGGCCCCTGGGGTTCAGAGATCTGGCTTCCCATCCTTCCTCCCTCTTTAGCAGCTGTGTGACCTTGAATGAATCTGTTGACCTCTCCTCATCTGGGCAGGCCCAGCCCCCCCGGAGTGCAGAGGCGACTCCGACCCATGCATCTGGGATGTGCCCAGGTGCACGGGGTGGGGCCGGGGAGGTGGAAACTGTTGCATGTTTTCTCAGCCTGGGGCAGGGCAGGGGCGGCTGTGAGCCTGTGAGCCGCCCTCCGGGCTGGTGAGAGGGGTGTCTCCACTGTGGGCCCCCAGCCAGGATTTGTGGGATTTTAAACCTAAAAATACGCTCTTTGAGTCAGAGCCCAAGAAATCTGATCGCTGCATAAAGCCGTCTGACTTGAGGACCCAGTGGGAAGCGGAAGACTGTCCGTAGTTCTCATACCTGAGGGGCCTCTGCCTCAGTCTCCCCAGGGGCTGCAGCTGTCAATCCACCGGTCTGCCCCTTGGGGTTCCTCCTCAAATTCACAGCCTTTTAGCTTTCTCCGGAATGCCCAGGGCTGGCAGGCAGAGACGCCCAGCTATAGATCCCGGCGTCCCCCCAGGGCAGCCCCCAAACCGAGAGTTTTTCCTCAGTGTAGTTGAATACCCACAGTGACGGGGAGCTTACTACCAGTGCCAGCTTTAGGTGTTGGAACGCTCTTGCTTGAATGAGCCGAAATCTACCTCCCTGGGATAATTTGGAAATCTTGGTAATAAAAGATGTCGCTCAGTGAGGATTGGCCATGTGCCAGACATCCTATGCTCTGCTTTTCATCAGGGCAACACTCTTCCGAGGTGAGGTGGATGCTCTGAGCATCCCCATTCCATGGGTGGGGAAACTGAGGCACAGAGAGGCAAGGAGACCTGTCCTGCAGGCAGTGCTGGTGGACTTGGCATTTGAACCCGGCTCTGGTAACAGACCCGCCCCGCTTTCGTTGCAGACCACCGGGCTGGCACCTGCTTCTCGGCTCTGATCGTGGGCCGCTGTGCTGGGGACCTCGCCGGCCACTACACTCACAGGCAGTGCTGCTGTGACAAGGGCAGGTGCTGGGCAGCTGGCCCGACCCCTGAGCTGTGTCCTTCGCAGGGCTCTGGTGAGTGGCCTGGGGCTGCCTCCCGTCCTCCTCGGCCCCCAGGGCTCCGCCTGCAGCTTGGGGCCCCGGGGCACGCTGAGGGCTGGCCTCAGACCCTGCCTCCTTGCAGATGAGTTCCAGCGACTGTGCGCCCAGGGGCTCCCGCTGCTGCCCTCCTACCCCGGCCCCTTCCCTGGCCTCCCCGGCTTCGGATCCAACGGCGCGGGTCCTGGCCTTGGGCCGGCGCGGCACAGCCCCCACGGCTCCAGTGGCCGTGGGGTTCCCAGCCTGGGCCTCGGCGACGCCAACATTGGTGAGGCCTGGGACCTGGGAGGAGGGGTCCAAGACCTGGGGGAGGGGGTCCAGGCCTTTGGAGTGGGGGGTCCTGGCCTGGGCAGTAGGGATGAAAGTACCCATAGTGGTCTGGGGGCAGGGGTCGATTGGGGATCTGGGCCTCAGAAGTCAGGGTTTGGGCCATGGGGGGGTCTGGGCTCAGGGTGGTAGTCTAGGGCTGGGGTGGGGGATCTGTGCTTCTCTGAGCCTGGGGTGGGAGTCTGGGCCCAGGGTAGGGTTCTAGATCTGTGGTGGGGGTTCTGGGCCCAGGGTAGGGTTCTAGATCTGGGGTGGGGGGGTCTGGGCCCAGGGTAGGGTTCTAGATCTGGGGTGGGGGTCTAAGCTTCTCTGGGCCCAGAGTGGGGATCTCAGCCAGGGTGGGAGTTTGAATCTAGGGTATGATTCTGGGTTGATGTGGGAGAGCCTGGGCATAGGGGGCGGGGTCCCAGCCTCAGAGTGGGGGTCTGAACCCAGAGGCAAGACCCAGACTCAGGGTCGGGGAGGCAGTCAGTGCTCAGGTGCCCCCACTGGCCCCACGGCAGGCACAGCCACGCTGAACCAGACCATCGACATCTGCCGACACTTCACCAACCTGTGTCTCCACGGCCGCTGCCTGCCCACCCCTTCCAGCTACCGCTGCGAGTGTCACGTGGGCTACACGCAGGACGTCCGGGGGGAGTGCATTGGTGAGCAGCGGCCGGGTTTGGGGGGGTGGCCGCACCCTGCCGGGCTGGGGCTGAGGGTCGTCTGCCCGCAGACGTGGACGAATGTGCTAGCAGCCCCTGCCACCACGGAGACTGCGTCAACACCCCCGGCTCCTACCACTGCCGGTGCCACGAGGGCTTCCAGGCCACACTCAGCAAGCAGGCGTGCGTGGGTACGGCTGTCTATCAGAGGGTGGGGGTGACGGGGGCCTTGGCTTGGGGGGGCCTGAGTCTGCCACCTGAATTAGAGTCTGGGGGGTGCACCTGCCGACTGCCCCCCTCCCTCCCTCCCCACAGATGTGGACGAGTGTTTCGCCAGCAGTGGCCTCTGCCGCCACGGCCGCTGCATCAACATGGAGGGCAGCTTCCAGTGTGTCTGCAACGCAGGCTTCGAGCTCAGCCCTGATGGCAAGAATTGTGTGGGTGAGTTGGGGGGGTGGGTGGGTGGGCTGGGGGCTTCTGGGCCCCACTAGCTGTCTTTTAGGGCCACCTTGCATCTTGAGTCCTCCTGCATCACCTCCCTCCTTCCCTACGATGGACCCTCTGCTCCACCTCTCTGAGACCAGCCAGCCCACCTGAGGTTTTTCTTGTGCTCTGTCTACCTCCGACTTGCTTCTTCATTCCCTCCTTCCTGAATTCATTCCGTGCATCCCGGGAAGGGCTGTCTGATCCTGAGTCTGGAGCACATCCCCTCTCCTGTCCCATGATGCCCCCGAGAGCGATGGGATCAGGACCGTGGAGAGCGCCCCGCTCTCACGCTCTCTGTTGGGTACAGGGGTGCCATCCAAGCTCCACGGCTTGTGGGGGCCCCTGGGCTCCCCTTTATTTGATTCTGTTGCCTTGTCTGAGGAGACCTGCCTTAAAGTCTTCCCTCGTCAGGGAGGATTTTCTCCTTTCTGCATTCATTCATTATTAAAAACCTTTTTAAGCATCTTTATTGGTATATAATTCACATGCAATAAAGGTAGTCATTTAAAGTGTACAATTCATTGGCTTTTAGTATATTTAGAGTTGGACAAGCATCTAAGTTTAGAATATCTTTATCATTTCATCTCCATTAGTCATTCCAGAATCTTCTCTCCCTCCCCCCAGCCCTCAGCACTAGGCTAATCGGCTTTCTGTCTCTGTGGATTTGCCTGTTCTGGAGGTTTCCTGTAAATGGAATCACACGCTGTGTGGTTTTTTGTGTCTGGCTTCTCTCACTGAGCATCATGTGTTCAAGGTCCATCCACATTGTAGCATGTGTCAGGGCTTCACTCCTTTTCATGGCTGAGTAATGTTCCAGGGTGTGGATGGACCACATTGTGTTTACCTTTTCATCAGTTGATGGACATTTGGTTCTTTTCCACTTTTTGCAATTTTGGATAATGCTGCTATGAACATTCATGTACAGATTTTTGTGTGGATCTTTCATTTATTCATTTCCTTTTTCTTTTTGGGGGGGCAGTCCATTATTGTCCAAAATGGATACTTTGATAATCAACTCATTTCTGCATCTACCATGTTCCTTTAAATTAGGCTATTTTAAATAAGATCAGATTCACATGAGATCAACTGAATCATTTAAAAGTGAACAATTCAATGGCATTTCGTAATTCCCAATGTCCGTGCAAACACAACCTCGTTTATTCCTTTTTTTTTCTTTTTTTTGATGAGGAAGGTTGGCCCTGAGCTAACATCTGTTGCCAATCTTTCTCTATTTTGTACGTGGGCTGCTGCCACAGCATGGCTTAAGTGGCAGTGTATAGGTCCTCGCCCAGGATCCAAACCCAAGAACCCTGGGCTGCTGAGGTGGAGCACACAAACTTAACCACTACGCCTCCAGGCTGGCCCCTATTCCATTTTTTTTTGGTAGCAAAATATGCATGGTATTTCTAAGTGAACAATTTGGTGGCATTTAGCACGTATCCAACGCCGTGCAACCACCACCTCATTTATTCAAAAATAGCTTGCAGCAGAATATGCATAGCATAAAACTTACCATTTTAACCCTTTTAAGGGAACAATTCAGTGGCATTTAGTGCATTTCACAAAGTCCTGCAAACATCACCTCATTTATTTATTTTTATTATTTTTTTTATTGTGGCAAACTATACGTAACATTTACCGTTTTAACCATTTTTAAGGGAACAGTTTGGTGGCACATAGTACAATGTTGTGTAGCCACTACCTCACTTACTCAACTTTGAACAAATATCTCTGGAGTGCCTACTCCATCTTGGGTGTGGCAGGACCCAAGATGCAGACGTGAGCGAGCAGCTCCGTCCTGCCCCCTGGGAAGCTCACGTGCCTGCAGACAGACTAATGTCCAGCAGATGCAGTCACAGACAACCATGTCTTGTCTTCTCGGGCTCCCACACCCTGGGAGGGGTCCCTCGGGGGCTCAGCCCTGGCTCTGCCCTGAAGAAGTGAGAGGGAGGGGCTGGTCCAGTGAGGGGCGAGCGCCAGCCTTGCCCGGACCCAGCCTCTCCGGGTGTCCCCAGACCACAACGAGTGTGCCACCACCACCATGTGCGCCAATGGAGTGTGCCTGAACGAGGACGGCAGCTTCACGTGTCTCTGCAAGTCTGGTTTCCTGCTGGCGCCTAGTGGCCGCTACTGCGTGGGTGAGACTGGAGGCTGGACCAGAGGCGAGAGATGGGGAGGCTGGAAGGGCTGGTGGCGGGGGGCACAGCTGGCACCCATGGCAGTGTCCCCACCACCCCTGCAGACATCGACGAGTGCCAGACACCCGGTATCTGCATGAACGGCCACTGCACCAACACCGAGGGCTCCTTCCGGTGCCACTGCCTGGGGGGGCTGGCCGTGGGCGCAGACGGCCGCGTGTGCGTGGACACCCACGTACGCAGCACGTGCTATGGGGCCCTCGAGAAGGGCTCCTGCACCCGCCCCTTCCCCGGTGCCGTCACCAAATCCGAGTGCTGCTGTGCTAACCCTGACCACGGGTTTGGGGAGCCCTGCCAGCTGTGTCCTGCCAAGAACTCCCGTGAGCATCCTGCTGCCCGGCCCCCACCCGCTGTCCATGGTCCCTCCACGAGTCCTCGCTTCCCGTTCATCACCCTGGGGGAGGAGAGGATGGGGCTCTGGGCTCCTATGGGGTGGGGGCTTCTCTGCTCTGGGGGCTCTCCCCAAGAAGAGACTGAAGGAAATTGCTCTTCCCATGGGAGGGGGTCATCATACTCCCAGACTCTTGCTCAACACCGAGGGGCCATGTCCTTGGGCCACACCTTATAATGTTAGCAGTCACCGGTGACCCCTCTCGCCCTGCCCCTACCCTTCCAGCCGAGTTCCAGGCCCTGTGCAGCAGCGGGCTCGGCATCACCGCAGATGGCAGAGGTGAGTGGGGGCGGGGCCGGGAGACGGCAGGGGGTGGGGTTGTGGTTGGGCACTGTATCACTTTGCAGGGGCTACCATAACAAAGTAACACAAACTAGGGGTGCCAAGGGCAGAAATGTATCCTCTTGCTGTTCTGGAGGCTACGAGTCTGAGATCAAGATATTGGCAGCGTGGGTACCTTCTGAGGCTGTGAGGGAGGTTCCGTTCCTTGCTCTCTCCCAGCTTTTGGTGGTCTGCTGGCCATCTTTGGTGTTCCTTGGCTTGTAGAAGCCTCACTCTGATCTTTGCCTTCATCTTCACATGGTGTTCTCCCTGTGCGCGCATCTGTGTCCCAATTCCTCCTTTTTATAAGAACGCCGGTCGTATTGGAATGGGCTGGGGGTCCACCCTAATGACCTCGTTTTAACTGGATTACCTCTGTAAAGACCTTATCTCCAAATAAGGTCGCACGCTGAGGTCCTGGGGGTTAAGACTCCAACATGTGATTTTGGGGAGGACACGATTCAGCCCATAACAGAGATAGTGGATGTATAAAGCTGTGCTCCCTCCCACGGCTCCTTTCCCTCCCCTCCATCTCGTTCCCTCCTGAGTCCTGCTTTCTGTCCCACTGGCTGTGCAACCTCCAACGTGACTCTTCTGATTCCCCCAGGACTGGACAGTCCCTACCGGGGGCCCCCTGGCTCATCTCCTGTGGCCAGCAGGTCTCAGCCCAAAGTTGAACTGTTGAAACTTGAAAGGAAATTCTCTGTGTGTGTATCTTTTCATTCGTTTGCTGCTCAAACATGCGCACACGTGCGCGCGCACCGCCCCCCGATGCCTTCCTGAAACAGCTTTTCTGCGTGAGCAGAAATAAAAGGATACAGTCAAGTTTTCCATTGTGGGATAGATGTCTGACACCCCCTTTTCCCCCGGTTTGTCCCCTCAGTTAAAGGCACAGACTGAAGCCAGATGCCCGGGTTCAAATCCCGGCCCTACTCTCTACTGATTGAATAACCTCGGGCAGGTTACCTACCCTCTCTGTGCCTCAGGTTCTATGTCTGTAAAGTGGGGATAATAAAGGACTCATTTCAGGGGTGTTGTGAGGTTCAAACGGGTCAATATGCTTGGCACAAGCTAGCAGGCATCCCGTAGTGTCAGCAGTTATGATTGCTTTTATTTTTATTACGTTGCTGCTGTACAAATGTCTGGCTTGTGTGTTCCAAACTGGGGACAGTTGGAATTTGGCCATTTCTGGAGAAATATTGGAGAGGATGCTATTGGCATCTCGTGGGTGGAGGTCAGGGATGCTGCTCGGCATCAATGCCCAGGACGCCCCCACAGCAAACAAGGATCCAGCTCCAAATGTCCACGGCGCTGAGAAATCCTGTCTTAGAGGGAAATGCGGCAGGGTCTGGGCTGGAGCTCTGGCCCCAGGGGAACGTGGCTTCTGGAGACCCCTGGTGAGCTTCTGACGCCTTCCACCCGCTTCAGACATCAACGAGTGTGCCCTCAACCCTGACGTCTGTGCCAATGGCGTGTGCGAGAACCTGCGAGGCAGCTACCGCTGCGTCTGCAACCTGGGCTACGAGGCGGGCGCGGCCGGGAAGGAGTGCAGGGGTGAGTGTGCCCCGCGGACGGGCGGGTGGGCAGGTGGGGGAGCCTCCCCTGCTTGGACCCCTCACCCCACTCTCCCACCCCGCCCTGCAGACATGGACGAGTGCGCCCTCAACAGCCTCCTGTGTGACAACGGGTGGTGCAGGAACAGCCCGGGCAGCTACAGCTGCTCCTGCCCCCAGGGCTTCAGCTTTCGGCAGGACACGGAGACCTGCGAAGGTAGAGGACCCGGGCACGCTGCGTGCAGCGGGTGCACACACAGACACACACTCACAGACAGCTACATGCGCTGCATGAGGTGTGTACACGCACAGATGCACACACACTCAGACACTTACACACGCTGCATGTGGCGTGTACATACACAGACATGCGCACACGCAGACACACACTGGAGCTCTGTGTGCACACACCGAGACACATGCATGTTGCGTGTATACACACATGCACACAGACACGTACACACACTGCATGTGGCGTGTACATACACAGACGCGCACACACTCAGACACACACTCTGGAGCTCTGTGCACACACCCAGACACATGCATGTTGCGTGTACACACACACGCACACAGACACGTACACATACTGCGTATGGTGTGTACACACACAGGTGCACACATGCTGAGAGATGCATGTATACTCACATTCACACCCACATTCACGCCCCCATACTCCCAAGGACATACATGTATTCATACTTTATCTCACACAGTTATACACACTCAGGAGTGTACTCAAACACACATATACACACATTCACACACTCATTTATTCTCACACTTACACACTTGCACTCATAGCCATACAGTTACACCTTCAAAGGCCCACACATATGCCTGCATTCAGACACTCATACATTCACACGTGCGCATATGACCACTCAGTTACACACACTGGTACTCACTCAAAACACACATGCACACCCACAGTCACACTCACCAACACCCCCCTATAGTCACACACACTCACGTGCACATGCTCAGAGACACGTGTGTGTTTACATTGTCACTCACACTTTCACACAGTTGGGCTCACAGTCACACACACATGTGCATTCACACAAACCCCTCACATACCCACGCACTTGTGCACTCACACACGCTCACACTTGCTCGTGTACACAGGAATACATGCCCATCCTTGCTCACACACGTGCTGAAGCACATGTGCACACTGTCACACATACTTGTGGCGATGACCTTGCCCGTTCTGCGGCCCCTTGCACACTCACAGGCACACGCACGCACACACATACAAGCCTTCCGCCTGACCCCGGCTCCCCAGCCTGTGTCTTCTTTCCCTCCTCCCCTGACAGCCAAAGCTCGCCACAGTGCCGTCCTCACTCCCACCTCACCCTAACCCTGTCCCCGTGGTCACCAGAGCCCCCACGTGTCCCCTTCACCCTCTGCAGCAGCCCGGGCCCAGCCTCCTGCTCCCCGCTCCCCTGGCCGACCCCACCACATCTAGGCCTCTGTCCTCTCTGGGTTTTCCTCCTGCCTCCCGCTCTTGTCCTCTCTTGTGCCCTGACTGACCCCATGAGGGTCACCGTTCCCCACCGTGTCTGTCCCTCTGCCCTTTTCACACGTGCACGCTCCCAGAACCCTCTGTGTCAATGTGCTTGTTTGGGTGGACAACACGATTCAGTGCAAACACATGTGCCTGTGCGTTCCGTTCCTGTGCACGAACGCGCCTTATCTGTTCACGCATGTGCATGGACACGCATGCACCACCCCATGCCGCTGGGCTCCGGCAGCCCCCGGGGAGGAGGGGGCCCTGGCCAGGTGGGGCTCCCCTTCCCGCAGCTCAGGACATGGTGGGGGGCTGTCCTCACAGACATCGACGAGTGCCTGGCCAACCCGTGTGTGAATGGTGTATGCCGGAACCTGGCCGGCTCCTACGCCTGCGAGTGTGGCCCTGGCAGCCGGCTGGGGCCCTCCGGCACCATGTGCTTAGGTGAGAGTCCCCGAGTCCCACGGAGTTCCAGGGGCCCCGCTGCCCAGCCCGGAGTCTCTCCCCGGGGAGGGCTGGGCTTCTGTGCGTTGATGTGCAGGTGGGGGCCCTGCAGGTGACACAGGTGACCCCCTCTCCCCAGACAGCACCAAGGGCACCTGCTGGCTGAAGGTCCAGGACGGCCGCTGCGAGGCAAACCTGCACGGAGCCACCCTGCGGTCCGCGTGCTGCGCCACCCTCGGGGCCGCCTGGGGGAGCCCCTGCGAACGCTGTGACATAGGTAATGCCCTGGGTGGGCTCCTGGGGGTCTCCTGGACCCGGGCACTGTGCCTGCCAGGGCGCCCTTTCAGAGAACTGGATGGAAGAGGTACCCCGGGTCTGGATGGAGAGAGTCACTCCTCTCCTCGCTCTGGTTCTCCCAACCGCAGACCCTGCCTGCGCCCGTGGCTTTGCCCGCATGAAGGGGCTCACCTGTGACGGTAAGTCCCTGCCTCTTGTGGTACATCCCCAAGCCGACTGCATGCAAGTTGGTGTCTTGGGGGCTGCCTGCGGTCCCTCCCCGAAATCTTTTGAGATGCAGACAGAGACTTCCCCGCCCTGGTCCCCTGGTCTTCCCCGCGATTCCCCAGCTCTTGAGGCTGGCACCATCCCCCTGCCGCTTCCCCAAGGACAGCTAGGTTCTGGAGCCCCCAGCTTCTGGGAGCCTCCAGCCCTCGCCTCTCCCCTTGCCTGCCACTGGCCAGATGTGGACGAGTGCAAGGTCTTCCCCGGGGTCTGTCCCAACGGGCGCTGCCTCAACACTGCCGGCTCCTTCCGCTGCGAGTGTCCCCAGGGCCTGACGCTGGACACCACGGGCCGCCTGTGCGTGGGTGAGTCCGTGCAGGTCCCCGTGCAGGGCCACCTGCCCTGCTTTCATTGTCTCTACCCCCAGTGACTGGAGACCCCTCCCACAGACAGGAGGCATTGAGGGGGTCCTCAGGGACTGTCTAGCCCCCTGCCCACCTCCTGCTGATGCATCTCAAAAGACGTCTGTTTTGGGGGTTCTGTCTCTTCACTTAACCACCCGTTTAATGAAGTGCATTGCAAATGGGAAAATCTTATAAAATAGTATCTTCAACTTTTGTTTATTCTTTTCTCGTTACCAAATAAGGTTTACCCCCGGGGGACTTGAGCACAAGACACCTCTGACACAAGTGCTGAGATGCACACAGGAGCCTTCGTCCTTGCCCACGAATCTCCCTCAGCATCCAGGGCTCAAGCACTCTCCCCCAGTGGCTTACCCTCCAGCTCAAAGGCTCTGTGATATTTTCCCCCTGGAGGAGGGTTCCTTGGCTTTGCCCCATCAGCATCTTGAACCGGAAATTCCTTGGCCAAAAGCATCCATCATCTAGCAGACAGGGCTCCTGTTCTATCAGTTTTTCCTCCTGCAGGCCCATCAACCCGTTTGTAGCCTCGTCATCGGCCCCTCGGGGCCTCGTCAACCGTAAGGCTGGTGGGACCCTTATCAACTCTGATTTCCTTTTAAACTGAGTTTCAGGTGTACAATGGGTCTTCTCACTGACCCCAAAATGTGAGCAAAGAGAAAGTAACCAAGTAAAGAGAAAAAAGCCATTGCCTTGCAGGACACCCTGCGCTGAATTCAGGGCTGGGTGAAATGGAGAGACGCAAACCCTGGCCCAGGCTGGTCAGATGTGACCATTACCCCTGGCCCGAGGCACTGGGCACAAGAGAACTTAAGATGGACCCCTGTGTGTGGCTCAGCACTCTCGATTTTTCCCAAAGATTCTATAAAACTGTCTGATCCTCAAATTGACCACTTAAACATACGTTCCGGTTGCAAAGAGAGAAAAGTTGTCCTAGACCAGGGATCAGCAAACTTTTCCTGCAAAGGGCCAGAGAGTAAGTATTTTCAGCTCTGCAGGCCACACAGTCTCCATAGCAACGACTCAGCCCCGCCGTGTAGCACAAAAGCAGACACACATGGTATGGAAACAAAGGGACGTGGCTGTGTGTCAATAAAACTTTATTTACAAGAACAGGCAGCTGCCCCCCAGGCTGTAGTTAGCAGGCCCCTGTCTTAGACCCTCATGTCCGGCATTAAGGAAGGCTTGTCTGCTGTCAGATTGTTCTATTTACAGATTAAGCAGAGTCTGGAGCCCGATGGCATGGTTTGAACCCAGCTCTGCCTCTTACTAACTGTGTGGCCTCGGGCAAGCTACCTAACCCTTCTGTGTCTCCTGTAAAATGGGCACGATAGTAATATTTTCATCCTGGTGTTATTTTGAGGATTAAATGGGTTAATGAGCTAAGAACAGTGCCGAAAATGTAGCAAGCCTGCTGGCAATTCGAGTTATTATTATTAAAGCGTAACTGTTGGGGCCGGCCCCGTGGCCTAGTGGTTAAGTTCAGCGTGCTCCACTTCGGTGGCCCAGGTTCAGATCCCGGGCGCGGACCTACACCACTCATCAGCCACACTGTCTCGGCGACCCACATACAAAATAGAGGAAGGTTGGCACAGATGTTAGCTCAGGGCTGATCTTCCTCAGCAAAAAAACAAAAAAGTAGCTGTTGGATGATGTTGAACCTCAGCAGGAAGTCACTCCCATCTTAGTCTTCCTGTTGGGGAGGCCATCTCAGATGGGCGCTGCTGAGTGAGGCGGTAACGCCCATGTGGCGGTGGGCATGGTGTGGCAGGGGTGGACCCGGTGCTGATCCTCCATGCAGATATGCGCCTGGAGCTGTGTTTCCTGCACTGGGACGAGGACGAGTGTGGGGCCGCCCTTCCCGGCAAGTACCGGATGGACCTCTGCTGCTGCTCCGTGGGGGCCGCGTGGGGGGCTGTGTGCCAGGCATGCCCGGAGCCCGAGTCCCCGGCGTTCGCCAGCCTGTGTCCCCGGGGGCTGGGCTTCGCCAGCCGGGACTTCCTGTCGGGCCAGCCCTTCTATAAAGGTGCGTCTGGGCGCGGGGAGCCTGGAGGACAGGGAGAGGGCACAGCACATGCAAAGGCCTGGGGGTGGGAAGCACATTTGAGAGACAGCAAACCATCCACAGTCAGAGGTGCGGAAGCTCAGAAGCGAAGAGCCCGAAGATGTCGGGACCCTGTGACATTTGATGCCCCCCCCCCCCCCGCCCTGCAGATGTGAACGAGTGCAAGGCCTTCCCTGGCCTCTGCGTGCACGGCACCTGCCGGAACACCGTGGGCAGCTTCCGCTGCTCTTGTGCGGGGGGCTTCGCCCTGGATGCCCAGGAAAGGAACTGCACGGGTGCGTGCCCCCCTCTGCCTCTTTGCGGGGGCCTGCGGGGATGGGGGCCACAAACCAGACGTGGAGCGAAGGCCAGTTCTCTAGGTGCCTCTTGTCCTGCCTGCCTGCTGTGTGGCCCAAGGCAGGTCGCCACCCTCTCTGGGCCTCAGGAACCCGACTGTAAAAGGAGGGGCTGGCAAAGGGGACCCCCAGGGGCCTCTGGGCTGGGAGGGAATTCCCTGCCCTCTCTGGTGTGCTGTCACGGCGCCTCTGCTCCCCTGGCTCAGTGGGGCAGCTTGGGGCTCGTGCGGCCCCATGTGCGCGCAGAAGTGGAGGCCCGGCCTGCGCCACCTCTCTCCACAGACATCGACGAGTGTCGCATCTCCCCTGACCTCTGTGGCCAGGGTGCCTGTGTCAACACCCCAGGCAGCTTTGAGTGCGAGTGTTTCCCCGGCTACGAGAGTGGCTTCATGCTGATGAAGAACTGCGTGGGTAGGCGGCCGGAGCGCGGCGGGCACCCTGGGTGGGGTGATGCCTGCTGGGTCGCGGGCTGAGTGGAGGGACGGTGGGGACGTTGCTGTGAGGGACGCGGGTGGAGGGGGCAGGTGTAGGGAGAGCTGTGGCCCAGCTGAGACACAGCGAGTGTGGGCGCCATGTGGCATCGTCCCCAAAGGCAGCCGGACATGGGTCTGGAGGGCAGATGGGAGGCCTGGGGACCAAGATTTGGGCAAGTTCTCCCAGGGCGGGTGTCGCGTGAGAAAACGAGAGAGCCTGGGAGAGAGGAGCCTCTCGCCCCTTTCCTTCGCTTTTTTATTCACTCAGTGAACGTGTCACGTGTATCTACTCAGGGTACTGCAGAGAGCTTGGGGGTAGAGGGCCCTTCTCTCAGAGCTTGTGACTTAATTAATAAAATAAATCCCCAGAGAAATGCGAAGCGGCCAGCGTCAGAAGCGCTTGAAAGGGTCACGTGGTGGGGTTGGAGCCTGGACCCCAGGGATGTGTCCTGTTCTGTGGGCTTGAGGTTGTGGCTGAAAGAGTGGGAGTAAATGGGGTGAGCGGGGCTGAAAGAGCAGCCTGGAGGGAGAACAGCATGTGCAAAGGCCCTGGGGTCGGCCTGAGGGATAGAAGGAGCTGCTGTGTGGAGGGTCAGGTGGAGGGAACAGCACATACAAAGGTCCTGAGGTGAGCCTGAGGGGTAGAAGGAGGCAAGGGAGACGAGTGTGGTGAGGTGGGTGGCGAGGCTGCCTGCTCCCCGTGGTGAAGCCTGGTGGGGCTGGGTCTTGCCTTCCCGCTGTGTCCTGTGGAGGGGAGGGGGGCTTCTCAGGGCCTCCTTCAGTGACTCTGGGAGTGTTGGCCTTGTGGCCCTGATTCTCCTGAGAATTCCAGCTCCCCCCCGCCCCTGTCTGACTTGTCCCTGCTCCTCCCAGCTCCAACTCTGCTCCCTGGGGTCACCCGAGCCTCAAGCCTCCAGGCTCCCTTGAGGGGGCCACAGGGAGAAGCTTTAGGAGCCACATCACGCCCTCCCCAGGTCGGCATCTTCATGCCTCTCTCTTTCCACACGCCCAGACGTGGACGAGTGTGCGCGGGACCCACGGCTGTGCCGGGGAGGCACCTGCACCAACACAGCAGGGAGCTACGAGTGTCAGTGCCCCCCTGGACATGCACTGACGGCCCAGGGCACTGCCTGTGAGGGTAAGCATGCAACTGGGCGTGCGAGTGGGAGAGTGAGTGTGAGAGGGTTGCGTGAGATAGTGGGAATGTGGATTTGTGAATCTCTCTAGTCCCTACCTGCATGTGAGTGTGCACATGTGTGTCAGCATGTATCTACGTGTGTGAGTGGGTGCATGAGGGAGAGCGTATTTGAGTGGGTTTCTGTGAGAATGTGAAAGTGGAAAAGCAAGTGTGCAAGTATGGGTCAGTGTGTGTGTGTGAAATATGACTCTGCATGGATGTGAGATGGAGGGAGTTTGTCCATGTGGGCATGCAAAGGTGTATCTGTGACTGTGTCTACACATAAGTGAGTGTGTCACAGGTGCTTGTATGTGAGCCTGTGTGAGTGTGTATGTGTGTGTCTGCACAAGGGTGAGTGTTCTTGTGTAAGTGTGTGTGCTTGAGTCTCCATGAGCTGTGAGAGTGTGTGTCTGGGTGTGAATGTGTGTTGGCACATGGATGAGTGTGTTTGGAGGTAGGTGGGTGTGAGGGTGTGTTTGTATGTGGATCTGTATGAGTGTGCAAGAGGGCATGAGTGTGTATCTGAGTGCGGATGTGTGTGTGTCAGGGGCAAGTGTGTTTGTGTGAGTGCATGCAAGGGTTGTTTGTGAGTCTACATGAGTGTGGAAGAGAGTGTGTGTATCTGGGTGTGTATTCATACAAGGCAAGCACATTTGCCTATGAGTAGGTGTGAGGTGTATTTGTGCATCTACATGAGTGTGCACGTGGGTGTGTGTATCTGATTGTGAATATGTGTCTACTGAGAGTGACTATGTTTGCACGTGAGTGGGCGTGAGGGTGTGTTTGTGTGTGAGCCTATGAATGTGCACGTGATGTGTTTATTGGTGTGGATGTGTGTCTGCTGGGGGTGAGTGTGCAGGGGTGTGATTGTGAGCCTTGTGAGTGTGCGAGAGGATGTGAATGTGTATCTGAATGTGACGTTTGGGCGAGGGCGAGTGTGTGAGGGTGTGTTTGTGAGCGTGTAGACTCACACCCACAGGGTGTGTGGACACTGGTAGTGTGACCACATCGGCATGCATGCGTGTCCGAGCGTCTCAGGGCCCGCAGGTGGCAGATGGGGCCCAGCCCCGCCTTCCCTCGGGCCCCTCACCCGCCTGCTCACGCTGGGCCCCCGCCCGCCCTTCTCCCCCCAGATGTGGATGAGTGCTCCCTGCGGGACGGCCTGTGTCCCCACGGCCAGTGTGTCAACGTCATCGGCGCCTTCCAATGCTCCTGCCACGCCGGCTTCCAGAACACCCCTGACCGCCAGGGCTGCGTGGGTAAGACGGTGCCCCCCGCTGCCGGCCCTGCCCCCAATGCAGCCTCCTGACCCCAGATGCCGGACCCTCTCCCCACTGCCCTGCCCCTGCAGACATCAACGAATGTCGCCTTGGGAACGGTGGCTGTGACGTGCACTGCGTTAACACCCAGGGCAGCTACCGGTGCGGCTGTGGCCCTGGCTACTCGCTGCTGCCCGATGGCAGGGCGTGCGCAGGTGGGTGGCACGGCCCCTCCCACTGCCCGGGATGTGGGAGGGAGGAGGGGTCTCCCAGACCCGGACGGGCCGCTGAGCCTGTGGCAGGGTCCCCGGGGCTCCCCGCGTCCCTGCCCACCTGCAGCCCAGCCTGCACCCCGCTCCCCCAGACGTGGACGAGTGTGAGGAGAACCCGGACCTCTGCGAGGGAGGCCAGTGCACCAACGTGCCCGGGGGACACCGTTGCCTGTGTTACGACGGCTTCGTGGCCACACGGGACGCGGGGACGTGTGTTGGTGAGGAGCTGGGGCCGTGGGGTGGATCACGCAGATGCCCCAGGTCCCATCCGTCACACGCAGGCAAGGGGACAAGGCTTTGCAAATCATGGCCACCGGTGCCTTGAGCCCAGGCGCTAAAGCCTGAGGAATCTCATCCATAGCATCAGAGCCCGAGAACCTTGTTCCTTTGAAGTACATTTATTGGGCACTTACTGTATACCCAACACGTACAGAGACCCGTGCCCTGTTCTGAGGGCTGCACTTTAAGATCGCCACAGACCAAGGGGTGTTATGCAGAGGAGGGTGAGCAAGATGGGGAAGACCCTTAGAACTGTGTTCTCTGAGCCCCACGTGGGCACCCCGAGCTGTTGGGGCCGTGATCATCATCCCTTCCTGGCTGTGAGTCCTCACGAGGCCCGGGAAGCAGATGTGTACTGGGTGGCTCATCAGGACAGGGCTGGGGCCGGAGTGGGGACGTTCCAGGAAAAAAAGAGGTAAAGACTCCCTCCCGAGAAGACGTGTCCAGCCCAATGCAGCTGCAAGAGTTCCAGATCGCAGAAGTCTTAGGAAGCACTCAAGGGCCTTGGACCAAATGGAATAGGCCCTCTTGCAGATCTGCATCAGCGTAAAGGCTCTGAAAAGGTCTGCTGGAAAAAAATCCAGTTAGCTTTGTCTAACTCAGAGTTTTCTAAATGTATGTGGCTATAAAATCCTTCAGAGGACGCGTGCCCAGTGCGTTGCATGGAATTGCTCTGTAAAATGTTGGCATACCACAGCTGCGGGACCAGAGGGAGCCCCCCAGCCCTGGAGGTGGGCAAGGAGAACCCCAAAGCTGGTGCAGTGCTGGTGCACCCCGTCCACCCTCCCCTGCTCCCTCTCCCGTCATCCCCGCACCGAGCGCTCAGGCGTCACCCTCTCTCTCCCCACAGATGTGAATGAGTGTGACCTGAACCCCCACATCTGCCTCCACGGGGCCTGCGAGAACACAAAGGGGTCCTTTGTCTGCCACTGCCAGCTGGGTTATGTCATCAGGAAGGGGGCCACGGGCTGCTCCGGTGAGCCGGCGGTCAGCGGTGCAGCGGAGGGGGCCCCCGAAGGGCCAGCTCAGTGGTCGTGGGGTCTGCCCCGTCCCTCAGGGCAGAGCAGGACCAGACATCCTTCTTACAGATTTCCGGTGCTGGGCCCTCTTGTTAAAAGCAGGAACAGGACCCAGTCAAGTGCCCCTGGGGCTCCCCTGAACAAACAGCTCTATGGGGGGGGCTTTGGAGCCCCCAGGGTCCACAGCGGCATCCCCAAGACACTCAAGCCTGGTGGTTTTCAGTGACACAGGGGTGAACATTTCAACAGTTATTATTTTAGTTTCCTAGGGCGGCCGTGACAAATTCCCACAAGCCTGGTGGCTCAGAACCACAGAAATTTAGTCTCTCTCCAGAACAGTTCTGGAGGCCGGAAGTCTGAAGTCAAGGTGTCGGCAGGGTTGGTTCCTTCTTGGGGCTCAGAGGGACAATCTGCTCTGTGCTGTCTCCTGGCCTCTGGGGGCGGCCCTCAGTCCTTGGGGCTCCTTGGTTTGTAAAAAGGCATCGCTCCAATCTCGGTGTCCGTCGTCACGTGATGTTGTCTCTGTGTCTGTCCAAATTTCCTGCTGCTTATAAGGACACCGGAGTAGTCCTTATAAGAAGTCACTGGAGTAGGGCCCACTGTAACCCGGGATGACCTCATCTCAACTTGGCTACATCCACAAAGACCCTATTTCCAAACAAGGTGTCATTCACGGGTTCTGGGAGTTAGGACTTGAATACATCTTTTTTTGTTTGTTTGTTTGTTTGTTTGTGAGGAAGATCAGCCCTGAGCTAACATCCATGCTAATCCTCCTCTTTTTGCTGAGGAAGACCGGCTCTGAGCTAACATCTATTGCCCATCCTCCTCCTTTTTTTCCCCCAAAGCCCCAGTAGATAGTTGTATGTCATAGCTGCACGTCCTTCTAGTTGCTGTATGTGGGACGCGGCCTCAGCATGGCCGGAGAAGCGGTGCGTCGGTGCGCGCCCGGGATCCGAACCCGGGCCGCCAGCAGCGGAGCGCGCGCACTTAACTGCTAAGCCACGGGGCCGGCCCCTGAACACACCTTTTTGGAGGACACAGTTCCACCTGCTAAAATTAAACAGTTACTTTAATGTGGACCAGAATCAAATGTCACGCAACAGAGCATCAAATCCACGGCTTCTTAGGGACTGTTGGTGGTGTTATAAGATTTTCTTTTAAAATACATTTATGTAGGTAAAAACAGGAGGCAGTGTAAAAAAATGTTCGGTAAATAGCTCCGTTAGGTGGCGTATGATGCAAAATTGACTGAGGATTAGAAATGCTGGTTTAGAAGAGGGGGCGTGTTCATTAGGACAGTTACTCTTAATGTCTACCCGAAGTCTCTCATGCTGCCATTTCGGACCATTTCTGAGGGCTGCTGGGAGTCATGCCTGTTGGGTTTCCAGGTTTTTCTCTTGGGCTCTGGTTGAAGGTGGAAGCTCCCAGAGTGGTGGTGGGGGGGCATTTCCGGGCCAGCCCACCCCAAGGGGGGGATCCTTGTTCCTTCTCCTGCCACTACACTTAGTCTCCCCACTCTGCCCCAAAGCCCTATTTCTACTAGGCCCGGGCCTCATAGGGCTGCTATGTCCTCCTCCCCTCTCCCGGTCCTGCCCCTCCTGTGACTGGGTCCCTGCCCTCTCAGATGTGGACGAATGTGAGCTTGGGGGACACAGCTGTGATGGTCACGCCTCCTGCCTCAACGTCCCCGGGAGTTTCAGCTGCAGGTGCCAGCCAGGCTGGGTGGGGGATGGCTTCGAGTGCCAAGGTGAGTGCCTGAGGACAGGCGATCCGGGCAGAGCAGCTGAGGGAGGTGGGGGGCAGGGCGGGGGTGGCTGGGCCCAGGGGTGCCAGTCAGGGCTGGATTGGAGGGTCTGCCTCCTCGTGGCCCCCCAATGCACACCCCCGGGGGTCCCCGGGCTCCGTCTCCTGCAGACCTGGATGAATGCGCCTTCCAGGAGCACCAGTGCAGCCCGAGAGCCGACTGCCTCAACACCCCTGGCTCCTACCGCTGCGCCTGCCGCCACGGCTTCGCGGGGGACGGCTTCTCCTGTGAAGGTGAGGTCGGGGGTGGGCTGGGAGGGCAGGAGGGGCCCTCCTGGAGGGGGCCAGCCACGCAGGCTGGATTCCGAGGTGGCCACAGTGGTCACTCGGCTTCCCAACTCATGCTGATTCACCTGCTGCTCTGTGGGTGCTGGAGACACCGTGCCCTCAGCCCACGGGGCCACCGGCCAGGCCCAGAGTCCTGGGAGCGGTCTTCTGCCTGGACTCTGAATGCATGGAGCCTTCTGGATGTGGGGAGCAGGAACGCTTGCTTACTTCCCAGCAGCTCTCCACCCCAGATCCTGAGAGACCAGGTCCCCTGTCTGCCCACCTGGCTGGAGTCCCAGTGACCAGGTCCCCTGTCTGCTCCCTGGCCCTGACTTGGTCACCTGCCCACCGAGTCAAGGTCTGAGTTCTCAGTGCCACTTGCCTGCTCCCGGGACCCCGGGGGACAGTGAAGGGTGCAAGCGATGGGGCCCACCCTGTGGGTCCTGGCTAGCTGGCCGCCAGCCCTCTGCCTCTCGGGGCCCTCAGACAGGGACGAGTGTGCGGAGGACGTGGACCTCTGCGAGAACGGGCAGTGCCTCAATGTCCCCGGTGGCTACCGCTGCGAGTGCGAGATGGGCTTCAACCCCACGGAGGACCTCCGGGCCTGCCAGGGTGAGGCCTGGGGCTGCCGGGGAGGGGGACAGGGCAGGCGGGTCCCCGGGGCCCTCTGGCACCGGGGGCGGCCGGAGCAGGCTGCCCGGCAGAGCACGCTGACCCGGGGTCCCCACAGATGTGGACGAGTGTGTTCTCGGGAACCTCTGTGTGTTCGGGAGCTGCGAGAACCTGCCCGGAATGTTCCGCTGCGTCTGCGACGAGGGCTACGAGCTGGACCGTGGTGGCAGCAACTGCTCAGGTGTGGGAGCAGCGGGGCGGGGGGGATGAGGGGATCAGGAGCGGGGGCGAGGAAGAGGCACAGCTCACTCCTTCGCTGCCCTCCGATCTCATCTCAAACGTCTTCTCCTGGGGGGCCTCGCTTGACCCCCCCATCTCCAAAAGTGCTCCTGTTCCCGTTAACCTTCTTCCTTGTCTTTGATCATCCTCGGAAAAAATGCAGTGAATGAATGAAAGCGAGCTCCCTCCACCACAACCGTCAAAACGGTCTCCCATCCGTGTGTTTAAAACAGGGGTCGGCAAACTTTATCAGTAAAGGGCCAGACAGTACATAGTTTCAGTTTTTTGGGTCATATGGCCTCTGTTGCAGCTACTCAACTCTGCTGTTGCAGCTCAAAAGCAGACGCAGGCGATATGTGAATGAGTGGGCGTGGCTGTGTGCCAATAAAACTTTATTTATACAAACAGCCGGGGGGCCAGATTGGGCCCGCAGGTTGTAGTTTGCCAACCCCTGGTTTGAAAGCACGTTCTAAACGTTGGTTTTGTTTATTGGCTGCGTGGAATCCAGGCAAGGGGCGCTTTCAAGGGCAAACCTCCAGGCCCAGTAGAACAGAGCAGGGAGGGGAGGGAGGCAGAGCCCGAGGCTGCTGTCCCCTTGGGCTTTCTTCCCAGGGGAGGACACGGCCTCACCCCACAGCCCCGCATTCAACATCAAGGGCTTCGACTTCCCAGGAGGAAGGTGGGAGGGAAGCGGGCTGAGGGAGGGCTCCCCACTGAAGTGCTCCCACCCCACAGATGTCAATGAGTGTGCAGACCCCGTGAACTGCATCAACGGCCTGTGTGTGAACACCCCCGGCAGCTACCGCTGCAACTGTCCCCAGGATTTCGAGCTGAACCCCAGCAGGGTGGGCTGCGTGGGTGAGTACACTCTTGGCTCCGGCTGGGGCCCTGGGGTCAGTGATCTGGCCGGGGCCGGGGCTGGGGCCTGGGTCCCCCTGGCCTGTCGACCTGTTCACATCCACCTGCTCCTCACCAGCGGGATCTTTGCTGGCCCCGGCCAGAGTGATTGTCCCTGTCGCCTGTTGCAATGCAGCCTTCTGCTCTACACACACACACACACACGTGCACACAGATGTGTGCACGCAGAGTTATGTGGTCACACACACATACACACGTGCACACAGACGCGTGCACGCAGAGTTACACAGTCGCACACACAGACACACACAGAGACACACACAGTCACACACACACCCTTTCTCCTCCGCCACCTGCTAACCATCCCCTTCCGCCTGTTCAGACACCCGGGTCGGGAACTGCTTCCTAGACACTCAGGACCGAGGGGACGGTGGCATCTCCTGCGGTGCTGAGATTGGGGTTGGCGTCTCCCGAGCATCCTGCTGCTGCTCGCTGGGCCGGGCCTGGGGCAACCCTTGTGAGCTGTGCCCCATGGCCAACACCAGTGAGTCCCTGGGCAGGGAGTGGGGTGGGCGGGCACTGTGGCCTGAGCCACAGAGACCTAGCCCTGGTCTGGGCCTCCCCGGGTCTTCAGGGGTCATCTATGCTAAGGGAGGGAAGCTTGGAACCAGAGAGGGAGAGGGGCTCGCCCTGGGTCACACAGCATACTCTCAGGAGTTCATTGGCTGGGCCTCTCTCCAAGGTCTGTTCGTGCCTTCCCTTCCTGCAGATTCTCTGTGTGTTTATATTCACTTGCTCACTCAGTCAGTCAACAAACATTGGGAGTTCCTCTGTGCTCTATGCTAGGGACTGGGGATCCAGAGAAGGATGAAACAAGGCCACTGCACACTGCCCTTCACCCATAAACCAATGGTCCCCAGACTGTGAGAGTAGAGCTATCCTGAGGGTCTGTTTGAGGCACAGTGATGGCTCAGGAGAAAACCGTGGAGAGGGAGGGGGTAAGGGAAGACTTCTCAGGATAAGAAGCTTGAATGAGGTTTTGAAGGATGAGTAGGAGTTTTCCAGGCAGAGTAGGGGGAAGGGTGTGGAATGCAGTGGGAACAGCATGGGCAAAGACCTCAGGTGTGAAACAGGGAGACATCTGTCTACCTGGAGTAGACAGGAGTGAGTGTGTGTGTGTGTGTGTGTGTGTGTGTGTGTGTGTGTGTGAATGTCCAGGGTCTTCCTTTCATGGGGGAAACTTACGGTCACACTAGGGTCTGATTTTCGATCAGAAACAATCCCTCCTCCCCACCCCCAGCTACTACCACATGACCCGTCCGCTCACATGTTGAATGTGAACACATTTAGACACACACATACACAGGTACTGGACCCCCCAGGAGTGGCCAAGGTCTCTTGGCCCTGAGAGGCTGAGGAGGTAAGAGGATGTAGTTGGTGTGGTAGACGGATGCAGGACCCACTCTTGAGTCCCTCTTGGGGGACCTCGTCTCCCCTGCCTCCCCTAGGCTTTGCCCAAATGCCCCACCCCACAGTCCCTCACAAGAGCCTCTTTTCCTTGCAGCTGAGTACAGAACCCTGTGCCCAGGTGGTGAGGGCTTCCGGCCCAACCCCATCACTGTCATTCTGGAAGGTGAGTTCCTGGCAGACCATCCATCCGTGCACCCACTGATTGCCCTTTCTCATCCCTGCCTCACCAAAGGGCAGAGTTGGGCAGCTTTGGGGAGCCTAGACCCTCCCACTTGGAGGCCAGGCATCAAGACCAAGATGTACTTTTAGTTTGGGGTGGATTTTTTTCTCTGTCCTTTGAGCCACCTCTTCTTCCACCTGTTGGCTTATTGATCCATCCTTTCACCAATCCCCCATCCATCCATCCACCCATCCCACACTCATCCAGTCCCTTTCCTTTCTTCCTTCCATACAGGTATATATATACCCATATATAAACACACATACATCCACTCATCTACCCATCCATCTACTCGCTTACCTACCCACCCACCCATCCGTTCACTCATTCATCTTCTCCTCCGTTGACCCACTTGCTTGTTCACTCATCCACTACTTTTCATATCCATCCATCCACCCATCCATCCTCTCATCCATCTGTCCATCCATCCACTCAACTACCCATCCATCCATTCATTCATCTAGTCACCTACCTACTTACCCACCCATCCATTACTCACTCATCTCATCCATTGACCCATTTGCTTATTCACTCATCCAATACTTTTTATATCTATCCATTTACCTATTCACCTGTTCACCTATCCAGCTACCCATCCATCCATCCATCCTCCTCCATCCACCTATCCACCTATCCCCTATTCATATATCCATCTCCCTCCACTCATTTATCCATTTATCCATCCATCCATCCCCAAAACATTCATCGATCCCCCTCTATTCGTTTATCCATTTATCTATCCATCCATCCATCCATTCATCTATTTTCTTGTCCATTCACACTCTTGCTTATTCACTCATCCACTACTTTTCATATCCATTCACTCATCCATCCGTCTGTCCATCCATCCTTCTGTCCACAGGGTGTAATAAGATTGGAGAATTCCTCCCAGAGGGAACTATGTGATGGATGGATGCATGGGAGGATGGACTATAAGATGAAGGGGTAGGGGATGAATTCAGGATGACATTGACCCAAGAGAGTCTGGGTGCAGCCTCCAAGATAAGCCCTGGCCTGAACCCTCCAGATAACCATCAGCTATTGAGTATTCTTGAAGAAGCAAGACTGGCTCCTCCAGGGCCCTGGACAGCCCAGGGCAGGGCTTGAGTGTCCCCTGAGTCCTCTGCTTGGGTTTAGCTTCCAAGCACAGCTTCCTCGCTTTCTGACAGATATCGACGAGTGCCACGAGCTGCCAGGGCTTTGCCAGGGGGGCGACTGTGTCAACACCTTTGGCAGCTTCCAGTGTGACTGCGCACCTGGCTACCATCTCAATGAGGACACCCGCATCTGTGAGGGTGAGCACAGACCCTCCCCGCCTCCCTGCCTCCCCGCCCAGCCTCACCTCCTCCTCAGGTGCTGCGGCCTGAAATGCCCCCAGGAGCCTGCTCACCTGTCTTGCTGCCTGGGGCCCAGTGGAAGGATGGAGAAGGCCTCATCGGTGTGCCCTGTTCTATCCTCTGCTCTGCTGACTCCTCCTCTCTGTTGCCTGACCTTTGACTTCCCCACTCAGAAATGATCTGCAGTAGCCATGAGTTTCCTCCTTTGGGCAAAAGTTGACCCAGAGCTAGAATTGGGAAGGGAGACACCAAAGGAACAGCCCCACCTCTCCTTCAAGCATCCCTTCACCTGTCTCCTTCCTGTTCTGTTTTGCGCATCTTAGTAATACCCAACAGGTTATTGGTGTCTGTGACTGTGTGTCACCACTGTGCTGAACATCCTTATTTGTAATTCATTCATTCACTACAACAGCCCCATGAAGGAGGTCTCGTTCCTATTATGATCCCATTTTTCAGATGCAGAAACTGAGGCTCAAGGAGGTTAAGTGACTTGTTCAGAGACACTAACTCGTAAGTGATGGAAACTGGCTTTGAGCCCAGCCATCCTGATCCTTGAGCCTTCCAATGAGCTCTTCCAGTGCAATGTACCATGTTCATCCATTCACTCATTCATTCATCCATCCATCCATGCTCACCATTCATGCTCACTGTTGCCATCTTGAAATTCTTCGTGTATTTTGAACAAGAAAGCCCCGATTTTCATTTTGCATTGGGCAAATTCTGTAGTTGGTCCTTGTCCAAGAGTTTGTCTCACTCCTGGAATCACTGGGTCATGTGGTAATTCCACTGACTCTTTGAGAAACTGCCAGACTGTTTTCCAAAGCAGCTACGCCATTTTACATTCCCACCAGCAACATGTGAGGGTTCCAGTTTCTCCACATCCTCACCAACACTGGTTATTTTCCATTGTTTAAAGTTATATCATCCTGATGGGTGTGAATTGGTATCTCATTGTGGCTTTGATTTGCATTTCCCTGATGACTAATGAAGTTGAGCATCTTTTCATGTGCTTATTAGCCATTTATCTATCTTTTCTGGAGAAACATCTGTTCAGGTCTTTTGCCCATTTTTAAATTGGACTGTTTGTCTTTTTGTTGTTGAGTTGTGAGAGTTCTTTATTCTGGATATAAGACTCTTATCAGATATATGATCTGCAAATAGATTCTCCCATTCTGTTGGTTGTCTTTTTACTTTCTTGATAGCATCCTTTGATCCACAGCAGGTTTTAATTTTGATGAAGTTCAATTTATCTGTTTTTTTTTTTCTTTCATAGCTTGTGCTTTTGGTGTCATATCTAAGAATCCATTGCTAAATACAAGGTCATTAAGCTTGACCCCTATGTTTTCTTCTAAGAGTTTTATAGTTTTAGCTCTTATGTTTAGGTCTTCTATCTGTTTTAAGTTAATTTTGTATATGGTGTGAGGTAGGGCTCCAACTTCGTTCTGTTGCATGTGGATATCCACCTGTCCCAGCCCATTTGTTGAAAAGGCTCTTCTTTCCCCATTGAATGGTCTTGTCAAAATCAATTGACCATACATATAAGAGTTTATTTCTGGACTCTAAATTCTATTCCATTGATTTATATGTCTAGCCTTATGCTAGTACCACACTCTGTTGATTACTGTAGCATTGTAAGTTTTGAAATTGGGAAGTGTGAATCCTCCAACTTTGTTTTTCTTTTTCCAAGATTGTTTTGGCTATTTGGGCTTCCTTGCAATTCCATATGAATTTTAGGGTCAGCTTTTCCATTTCTGCAAAAAAAAAGAGTCATTGGGATTTTCACAGGGGTTACACTGAATCTGTAAATCGCTTTGGGGAGTATTGCCATCTTAACCATAATAAGTCTTCTAGTCCATGTACACAGGATGTCTTTCCATTTATTTAGGTCTTCTCTAATTTTTTTTTTTTTTTTTTTTTGTGAGGAGGACCAGCCCTGAGCTAACATCCAATGCCAGTCCTCCTCTTTTTTGCTGAGGAAGACTGGCCCTGGGCTAACATCCATGCCCATCTTCCTCCACTTTATATGGGACGCCGCCACAGCATGGCTTAACAAGCGGTGTGTCGGTGCGCACCCGGGATCCGAACCGGCGAACCCCGGGCCGCCGCAGTGGAATGTGCGCACTTAACCGCTTGCGCCACTGGGCTGGCCCCTTCTTCTTTAATTTTTTTCATTAATGTTTTGTAGTTTTCAGTGTTCAAGTCTTGCGCCTCTTAGGTCAAATTTATTCCTAAGTATTTAATTTTTTGGACACTATTATAAAAAATTTCTTTTTCGGTTGCTCATTGGTAGTATGTAGAAATACAACTGATATTTGCGTGTTGATCTTGTATTATGCAATTCTTTTGACCTCATTTATCAGCGCTAACGGTTTTTATTTTGTTGATCCTTTAGGATTTCTTATAGATCAGATCCTCTGGTTGCTGTAAGTTTTTGACTGGATTCCAGAGTCTTGCAAAAGTTGATTTTGTCATTTTTGCCAACTCAATAGTTGTTTTGATGGAGAAATGGAGCCCTGGCATTCCATGCTCTGCCATTTTTGGTGACATCATTCCTAGCGTGCCAATATTCCGCCACCTGTTTTTGTACAGCCCACTAGCTAAAAATGCTTTGTACATTTTTTAAATGGTTGGAAAAAAATCAAAAGAAGTATAATATTTTGTGACACATGAAAATTACATGAAATGCACATGTCAGTGTCCATAAACCAAGTTTTACTGGAGCATGCTGATATATTTAGCTATTGTCTATGGCTGCTTTCACACTACAATGGCAGAGTGGAAAGCTATGTCCGAGACCATTGTTTGCCTTGCAAAACTGGAAATAATTTACTTTCTGCCCTTTATGGAAAAAGTCTACTGCCTCTGGGCTAGAGAATTGATCAGATTGAGAATCAACCTTTTTTTCAAGAATACTTCATCCATGGGGCCCTTGCTTCCTCTCACATCACATTAGGAAGCACATGATTCTGCCAATCTTGGTGACGATGTAATTAACTCATGGGCTCAGGTCATATTTTTCCCTAATAGAATTGGGATCGTAGTAAACGTTTTCCCTCGCTTAACGCCATGTCGTACATGTCCACGTCACTAAAGTGGCTGTGCATTTTAAGCTAATCTTGAAACCAAACTCAAGCCATAGTGAAGTTGCTCCACCGGACCTGGGATGGAGAGTTATCCAGACAGTTCCAGGATACTGCCCCTCCCTCCCCTGCAGACATCGACGAATGCTCCGCACACTCGGGCATCTGTGGCCCTGGCACCTGCTACAACACTCTGGGGAACTACACGTGTGTCTGCCCCGCAGAATACCTGCAAGTCAACGGTGGCAACAACTGCATGGGTATGAAGTGTGATAACGGGGGAGACCTGCAGTTGTGGAAGCAGCGCTCAGGTGTGGGAGGGACTTCTGGGAGTCTCCAAGCCTTGGAAGAGTGTGGGGAGGCATGTTTGGGAGAGGAGAGAGAGGGAGAGTGAGTGTATTTGAGATGCCGGTATGCAGCAGTGAACAAGGCTGCAGGACTCAGGGGATCAGGGCTGCCATGAATGGTTGTCCAGGTTGTGCACTGCCCAACAAAGTCTAAAATGTGAATGGCACCCCCAAGTGTTGGGGAAGAGACATCAAGCCAGTTATTTTCAAATGAGTTTCCTTGGTCGGACTCTCTCTCCCTCTGGCTTGAGTGTTTTTTATCTACACTCATCTCCCTAACCCAACCACAGACATGAGGAAGAGCGTCTGTTTCCGGCACTATAACGGCACGTGTCGGAATGAGCTGGCCTTTAACGTGACCCGGAAGATGTGCTGCTGCTCCTACAACATCGGCCGGGCCTGGAATGGACCCTGCGAGGCCTGCCCCACCCCCGCCAGCCGTGAGTCCCCCTCTTCCACCTTCTTTCCAGCTTGGCCTTTCTCAGTGCAGTGTTTAAGGAGGCACATCCACTTAGGGCTCCCCGATCAGTCTATATTGTTCTGATGAGAGCTGAAGAGTTGAAGTTATGTCCCACTGTATGGAAATCAATGCTTTTACTGTGGGCAAGCCATCCTTCCTTCCATTTTGCAGATTTGGGAAATTCAGGATGTCTTGGTGAAGCTTTCATTTGTGGTAAAGGTCTTTGAAGACTCACAGATTATCTGGGGTGTTGGGAGTGCCTGGGGCCGGGGAGAAAGTGCACAATTGGTTCGAGGAACCAGGGGCCCCATGAGCTGGGGTAGGGGCAGACGCGGGGAAGCTCCAGGCAGGATTGCTGAAACATCAGTCAGGATGAAGAAGGGTGTTCCAGGCAGGGAACAGCATGAGCAAGGGCCTGGAGGCAGGACTGAGCACGAGACAATTTTGGCAGCTGGGACGAGACCTATTAGAATGATCTAGCAACCAGCCTAGGCGTCAGAAGGAGCTTCAGGAATGGAGCAATGACTAGAAGGGAGGGTCACAGTTGTGTTAGTGCTATGGACTGACTGTGTGTGTCCCCCCAAACTCATATGTTGAAACCTAATCCTCAGCGTGATGGTATTAGGAGGTGGGGGCTTTGGGAGGTAATTAGGTCATGTGGGTGGAGCTCTCATGAATGGGATTAGTGCCCTTATAAGAAGAGACATGAGAGAGATATCCTCTCGTCCTCATGTGAGGACACAGCTAGCAAACAGCCATCTATGAACCAGGAAGGGGCTCTTACCAGATGCCGAATCTGCCAGCACATTGATCCTGGGCTTCCCAGCCTCCAGAACTGCGGGAAATCAGCGTTTGTTGTTTAAGCCCCCCAGTCCACGGTATTTCGTTATAGCAGCCAGAGCAGACTAAGACAATTAGTTTCCTAGGGCCGTGGGAACAAATTACACAAAGTCGGTGCCTTAAAAAACCGGAAATATACTCTCTCCCAGTTCTGGAGGCTAGACACCAGAAATCACGGTGTGGGCAGGGCCACCCGCCCTCCAGAGGCTCCAGGGAAGAATTCCTCCCTGCCTCTTCTAGCTTCTGGCGACTCCAGACGTTCTTTGTAACTGCATCACCTCCATCTCTGCCTTCATCTCACGTGGCTTCCCCCCGAGTGTCTGCATGTCTCTCCTTTTCTCATAAGGACACCATTCGTTGCATTTAGGGACCACCCTAATCCACGATGACCTCATCTTAACTTGATTATATCTGCAAAGACCCTATTTCCAAAAACGGTCACCTGCAGAGGGTCTGGGTGAACATGGACTTGGGGGGGGTGGGGGTCATCGTTCAAACCAGTGCAGTGCAATGGGGAGGGGTCGTTATGGCCATCTCCGGGCTCTGGGCCGTGTTTTGTGTTCTAGAATAAGGCAGACCCGAGCTGTGCAGTCAAGGAGGAAGCTGGGAACAACCAAGTGTGGTTGTAGGATTGTCAAGACAGAGCATATGTCACCCATGGGTTATGTGCTGGGACTTAAGTATCTGCCCAGATCTTGTGCCCTGAATCTGACGTGCAGGTAGAATATGATGAGGCAGAAGTCCACCCAGCAAAGGGGCTGCTGAGATTGTCTGGTCTCATCACAATGCAGGCAGAAGAGCAAACAAGGGCCAGGGCAGGGACCTGGGAAAAGGTGGCAAGGTGGCACTGTCTGAACACCTGCCCCTGTCTGTCAGGTGACACCCACCTCTCCTGGGGATTGAGGTGGGACAGTCAGCATGATGGTGTCAAAAGTGGGATGTAATTAGAGACTGCATTGCCCAGGAGAGCCTGAGGGTGGCGCCATGAGGTGCCTGGGGCCAGAGTGGCGGGTCAGGGGGAGCCCTAGGGAGCCTGCCCTGTGTCCTCGAGGTTGGAGTGAGCTTTGCTAGGGAACAGCAAAGGGAACAGCATGTGCAAAGCTGTGGCAGTGTGACAGAAGAGGGCATAGTCAGACGTGTAATGAAATCAGTGTGACAGGAAGGTAGGGCTTACTGAGGGAGGAAAGAGGGGGCTGGGGGGTGAGGGTCTGGAGGTCCAAAGTGAAGAGTCTGTGTTTTGTGGGGAGGGCAGTGGGGCGTGGTCAGGGGCACTCACACAGAGAGGAGATAAGGGAGGTCACGTCTCTGTGTTGGAAAATCACACTGCACAGCTGGATGGTGGTCTTTAACCCTCCCAGTGCTCCTCCAAGTGGAGGGCTGGAGAGGGACTAGTTATTGGAGGCCAGGTGAGCCCTGGGCTGCAGGGGTGGAGGAGGTGATAGGTGGGGGTGTCAGGAAGAGGAGGAGGGGTCCCCCTACCCCAGGGAGCCTGCAGCCCCAGTGCCCCCCTCCCCTGTTCTCCTTTGCCCAGTGGACTACCAGATCCTGTGCGGAAACCAGGTGCCTGGCTTCGTCATTGACATCCACACAGGGAAGCCCCTCGGTGAGTGACTGCCGGCCCCTGCCCATATCTCCAGGTCCCTCTGTCCCCAGAGCCCTGACCTTTCCCTTCCTCTCCCCTAGCCCCTGGCCCCACCGTCTACTTTCTGTCTCTGTGGATGTGACTCCTCTAGGGACCTCCTCTGAATGGAATCACACAGTATCTGTCCTTCTGTGTCTGGCTTATTTCACCGAGCATCATGTCCTCAAGGTTCATCCGTGTTATAGCCTGTGTCAGAATTTCCTTCTTTTTTAAGTTAAATCAGGTTTCATACAATTTAATACCTGAAGGCCAAATTTCAACTGTGCAGTGTTTAATTAATGGACCCACGTCCAGTTGTTTTATTCCCATGGATAAATTCTCCTTATTTTAAACAATCGGAACAGGGTAGATAAGATTCACTTCCTCTCCAGTCACCACCTTAAATCTAAGTCTCCTTCCCACTCCTGCAAGGTTCCCGCGCTTTATGGCAGCAGTATTTCTTTCTTGTTCTTTCTTCATGCATTTAAATACACAGAGAGGTCCCCCCATGAAAATGTACGAAATTATGTTCTGGGGAGTTGACATAAATTCTGTGATTCTCTATACATTGTCTGCAAGTTGTTTTTTTCACCCAGCAACGAGTTGTGAAGAACTGGCCAGGTTGCTATACACAGTACTACCTCCCTCATTGTCCTGCTTTGTAGTATTCCATGGGGCTGCCCCGTCCCAGGTCACGAGCCAGTCCCCCATGGATGGACACTTAGGTTGCTTCCAGATTCTTTTTTTTTGTATTTTTTATTTTATTTTATTTTTTTTTGTGAGGAGGACCAGCCCTGAGCTAACATCCAATGCCAATCCTCCCCTTTTTTGCTGAGGAAGACTGGCCCTGGGCTAACATCCATGCCCATCTTCCTCTACTTTATATGGGACGCTGCCACAGCATGGCCTGACAAGCAGTGCGTCGGTGCGCACCCGGGATCCGAACCGGCGAACCCCGGGCCGCCGCAGCGGAACGTGCGCACTTAACCGCTTGCGCCACCGGGCTGGCCCCTCCAGATTCTTTTTCATATATAACAGCTTCATTGAGATATCGTTCACATACCATGCACTTCCCTCATTTAAAGTGTACAATTCAGTGGTTTTTCGTATATTCGCAGAAATGTGCACCATCACCTCAACCTAACTTTGGGACATTTTCATCATGCAAAAAGAAACCTCATCCCCACGAGCTGTCACTCCCTGTTCTGTCCTCCCCCAGCCCCTGGCAACCACTAATCTGCTTTCTGTCTCTATGGATTTGCCTATTCTGGACATTTCGTATAAACGGAATCCTACAGTATTTGTTCTTTTGGGACTGGCTTCTTTCACTGAACATCATGTTTTCAAGGTTCATCCATGGTGTAGCAGGTGTCAGAGCTTCATTCCTTTTTAAGGCTGAGTAATATTCCATTGTATGGATGGACCACATTTAGTCATCCATTCCTCCGTTGATGTTTCAAGTTTCTTGCTAAACATCATCTCAGAACCTCGCCATGCAGCTCCCTGCTCACAGAGGGGGCTGCTTCATTCCCACAGACCCCGCAAAGCAGGCTCGCTGGGCAACAGCAAATGGGCATATTTTTTTTTGTGTGAGGAAGATTGGCCATGAGCTACCATCTGTTGCCAATCTTCCTCTTTTTGCTTGAGGAAGACTGTCCCTGAGCTAACATCTGTGCCCATCTTCCTCTATTTTGACGCTGCCACAGCATGGCTTGATGAGCGGTGTGTAGGTCCACGCCCGGGATCTGAACCCGTGAACCCTGGGCCGCTGAAGTGGAGCGCGCGAACGTAACCGCTACGCCACAGGGCCAGCTCCAGGATATGGGCATTTTTAATTGAGAAAGATGGTCTCTCCCTCTGCTCGTCTTTCCTCCCGCATCCTGATCTTTTTCTGCTGGGCCCAGAGATATTTTGGCCACAGCAGGATCTTTCGAGTGTGTGCTGGTTTGTGGTCACATCTTCTCCCAGTCTGCATGGTCCCTTAGTTCAGGGTCCCCACACGTTGTTCCTGGGGGCTGGGCTGCCCCTGACGGCTGACACCCTCCCCAGACATCGATGAGTGCGGGGAGATCCCTGCCATCTGTGCCCACGGCATCTGCATCAACCAGATTGGGAGCTTCCGCTGCGAGTGCCCCACGGGCTTCAGCTACAACAGCGTACTGCTGATCTGCGAAGGTGCCACCTCCCCGGCCCTGGGTGGGATGCTGGCCCCCCTGTGCCCTCTCGGCGAGTCACTTAAACTCCGTGAGCCTCAGTTCCCCCCTCTGCATAATGGAGCTAACGCCTTTCCGAGGGCCTCCATCCCACGTGACCACCCTCCCTCTGGTTATGGCTGCTCCCAGGGGGACCTCCTCCTGTGAAGCCAGGGGCTGCATTTAGGGTTAGATCCTCCTTCACCCCCACCCTGTTGGTTGTATCCCCCAGACATGGACGAGTGTGCCAGCGTGGAGAGCCCCTGCCAGCAGAATGCCGACTGCGTCAACATCCCTGGTAGCTTCCGCTGCAAGTGTGCCCGAGGGTACAAGCTGTCGCAAGGCGGGGCTTGTGTGGGTAAGCGGGGACCCCAGCAGGGCACGGGCTAGGGAGGTGAGGGCTTGGGATACAGGAGCAAGCCAGGCTCTGTCTCCCATTGTGACTTGGGGAGGGCTTGGCTCTGTCCAGGCCTTTCTCCTTGACTGTACCACGGGCGGGTGGGGATGCTGAGAGCATCTGTTAATAAGGGAGTTATGGCGGTGGCACGGGAGGTGAAGAGACGGTGCTGGCAGCAGCTCGAATGGGGGCTTCCAGGCAGGCCCTGGCTGCCCCCTTGCAGCATGCAAGGGCTCAGGGAAGCACTGTGGGGGGTGGGGAGCATGGAGACACCACGCTGCCTGCCCTCCCCCAGGACGGAACGAGTGTCGGGAGATCCCGAACGTCTGTAGCCACGGCGACTGCGTGGACACGGAGGGCAGCTACAGGTGTCTGTGTCACCGTGGCTTCCGGGCCTCGATGGACCAGACCCTGTGCACAGGTGAGTGTCGCCTTCAGCTCCCTCCTTGCGGGCCAGGCTGCCAAGGGCAAGGGGCCACGGGTCTACACCCCCCCTGGGGTGGGGATGGTGCTTCCATCCATCCTGGTTCACAGACTCACACGTTTGAGTCCTGGCACCTAAGACCTTGAGGAAATGACTTATTCACCTCCCTGGCCTCAATTTCCCCTTCTGTTAAATGGGAGCGATAGGTAGTATCAGGGGTACTTCCCAGCCCCTCACCCCCCGAGCCGTCCCATGCCCTGGGTGAGCTGGGCAGGGCTCGGGGGCTTTGCTCCGGCAGACATCGACGAGTGTGACCGGCAGCCGTGTGGACATGGGACCTGTAAGAACATCATCGGCTCCTACAACTGCCTCTGCTTCCCCGGCTTTACGATGACGCACAGCGGAGATTGTGTTGGTGAGCCGTCCGAGCTGGCAGGCGGGCCTCAGTGTTCCCCGCTGAAAAGTGGGTTCTTGGCTTGCGGGCTCCCCTCTGAGATAAAGGATCTTGCACCAGGGATCCTTCTAGAAAAACACCCCCAGGGGATGGAAAATGAGTCACCCCAAAGTTCCCCACACATTTTTAATTGTCAGCTGCTGGGGGTTCCTGGCTAGAGCTATGCTCAGGTTGATGGGAGGTGGATGGACAGTATGGAGAGGAAGGTAGAGAGTGAAGGCAAGACTTTGGGGGTGTGACAATGGCAGTTTAGTACAGTGGCTAGAAGCGTGGATTCCAAGGTCGGGCGGTGTGAGTTCAAATCCCAGCTTTGCCAGCTGCCAGCTCTGTGACCCTAGACAAGTCATTTACCTCTCTGTGCTGCAGTTTCCTCCTCTATAAAAAGAAGATTAATAGTAGTACTTACTTATATTAATATCAGACCAAATAGACTTTTTTTTTTTTTTTTTTGGTGAGGAAGATCAGCCCTGAGCTAACATCCATGCCATCCATCCTCTTTTTGCTGAGGAAGACTGGCCCTGGGCTAACATCTGTGCCTATCTTCCTCCCCTTTATATGGGACACTGCCACAGCACGGCCTGACAAGTGGTGCCTTGCTGGGCGCCCGGGATCCGAACCCGGGCCGCCAGCAGCAGAGTGCATGCACTTGACCGCTACGCCACGGGGCCAGCCCCCAAATAGACTTCTAAACAAGGAATATTACCAGAGATAAAGAGAGACATTATATATTGATTAAGGGGTCAGTTCCCTAAGAAGACATCATAAATGCATATGCATCTAACAATATAGCTTCAAAACAAGTAAAGTTTAAATAGAACTGAAAAAGACATAGACAAATCCACAGTTATAGTTGGAGAGTTCAATACTCCTCCTTCAGTAATAGAGAGAACAAATAGAAAACCAGTAAGGATATAGAAGACAACACTGTCAACCACCTGATTGATATTTATAGAATATTCCAGAATACACATTCTTCTCAAATGCACATGTACGTTTACCAGGAAAGATCATATTCTGGACCATAAAACAAATCCTAACAAATTTAAAAGAACTGAAGTCACACAAAGTACGTCCTCAGAATGTAAGGGAATTAAACTAGAAATCAGTCACAGAAAAATATCCAGAAAATTCCCAAATATTTTGAAATTAAACAACAGACTCCTAAAGAATCTGTAGATCAAAGAAGAAATTGTAAGAGAAATTTTAAAAAATTTTGAATTAAATGAAAACGAAAACACAACATAAGAAAATTTGTGGGATGCAGCTAAGGGAGTACCTTGAGGCAAATTCATAGCACTAAATGCTCATGTTAGAAAATATTGGTGTCTGCTTCATAGGCTAGTTGGAAGGTTAATATACAGAGCCTGGCACAAATTGAAATCACTGCTGTGAACTTAGCTTTGTTGTGAACAAAAGTGCAAGGGAAACTCAGAGCCCCACGCACTGTGGGTGACACCTCCTGCCCATCTCCTCTCTGCAGACATGGATGAGTGCACCACCCTGGTGGGACAGGTGTGCCGATTTGGCCAGTGCGTCAACACAGCCGGCTCCTTCCACTGCCTCTGCCAGGATGGCTTTGAGCTGACAGCTGATGGGAAGAACTGCATGGGTGAGTCACACGGTGCTGGGGGCCATCTCAGCCGGCCCCTGCTCCGAGTTTACTTGCAGTTGGTACTTCTGAGGGATCATGGTTCCGTTTCATAATCATGCATTTATTTTTTAAGAAGAAATAAAACCAGCACATCAGACCTATGTTTTCATAGAGTTTGCAACTTAGGGTGAGGCTGTCTTGACAATTTAAGTTTTCTGAAGGAAGGAATAGTAGAGATGCAAGTGGATACCGTGGAAACCATGAGAGGGATCTGCCAGTGGCTTGAGATTAGGAATCTTCCTCCCTCTTCCCGTGACACCACTAGGCTCCACCTATAACCCACACCAGGACCCAGAATATCCTTCCCCAGATGTCCCTGTTTTCCTGAGTCTTGAGCCCTTCCCCTGGATCCCGCACTGCCACAGGGAGGACTTGTCCTGGGACCCTCTGCCATCATGCAGTGACTGTAAGTGCTGGTGCCAGTCCCAGGCAAGCCCCCTGCCACAATCTGGCACTGGGACCCCTCCTTCTCTTCTCCACAGACACCAATGAGTGTCTCAGCCTTGTGGGAGCCTGCCTGCCAGGCACTTGCCAGAACCTTGAGGGCTCCTTCCGCTGTATCTGTACCCCCGGCTTCCAGGTGCAGAATGACCACTGCGTTGGTGAGTGTCTGGACCCACCTCCCAGCTCCAGGGCCAGGAGGTGTCTCTGGGCCTCTGTTTCCCCATCTGTAAAATGGGAATGCCAGCTGGTATCGTGGCGAGGGTGGAGATGCACTTAGCACAGTACCCAATGCAGCTCCTTAACGCTACTGTTTTTAGGATCATTTTGGACTCCCAGCTCAGGGCTCTCTCTCTGGGGCCCACAGGCTTCCTCGTGAATCCTATAAAATGGGAATGGGTGTGGGGTCAAACTGCACCTCCAATTACCCAAACATAGAAGTCTTCACTCAATGAAGGGTGGTCATGGACCAGTCTGCCCTGAGCTCCAGTGGGGTAATCCCCCGTCTGGATGACTTTGTACAGTGTGGGCTAACCTGGACCAGTGTGGCCTGACAACTTCTAGTCCATTCATCCACTTGGACCAGCCTTGTACAACCTGGGCTAACCTGGACCAGTCTAACCTGAGTAGATGGGCTAGCCTTGTGCAGTGTGGGTTGACCTGGACCTGTCTAACCTGAGTAGATGGGCTAGCCTTGTGCAGTGTGGGTTAACCTGGACCAGTCTGGCCTGAGTAGATGGGCTAGCCTTGTACAGTGTGGGTTAACTTGGACCAGTCTGGCCTGAGCAGATGGGCTAGCCTTGTACACTCTGGGCTAACCTGGACCAGCCTGGCCTGACTTTCTGTGGTCTATTCTATTTGGACTAGCCCAGTGCAGCATGAGCTAACTCCATCCAGGGTAGGCTAAATTTATCCAGTCTCAGTTAACTTTCTACAAATTTAGTCTCTAAAGATGAATTTTGCCCAACCATGACCCCTACCCCAGAGACACCTTCTAGGAAAGACCCCCCCACACACACTGCCCACCTAGTGCTCCAGTTCATACTGAGCCCTGGAGGCCCCTGCCCAGCCCCAGTCCCTGGGCCCACCCTGGCTGGGCCCGCACTCCATCTGCCCCTCCTGACAGCTGAGCCTGCCCCACTCTGGTGGAGGTCCCGCTTGCGTCCCACCCAGCTCTTGTCCCTGCCCCTCCAGACATCGACGAGTGCTCAGAGCAGCCCAACCTCTGCCTCTTTGGCACCTGTACCAACAGCCCTGGGAGCTTCCGGTGCCTCTGCCCACCTGGCTTTGTCCTCTCTGACAATGGGCACCGTTGCTTCGGTGAGTCTGGGGTCCAGGGAGCACACAGGGCTAAGGGAAGAGGTGGGAGGTGAGGAGGGGCAGAGTCAGATCACCCAGAAAAGGGGGCTGCAGTTTCTTGTGTGCGTCTCCAGGAGCTCTGCCTGGGCTTCTCTGCCTTCGTGGGGTCGTCCTTGTCCAAGCAACCTCTTAGCCAGACAGGTCACTTCTACAGAGGGCTACCCTGGTCAAGTCTGGGCTAGCCTGGTTCCCTGGGCTTGGGCTGTCCCATATGGGCTACAGTTGCCTTACCTGGCTGGCATCATCTCAGCTGGCCTGGCCTTGTCCAGTGTGGGCTAGCCTCACCCAATGTGAGCCAGACTCTTCTCTCCCAAGTTAGAGGCAACAAGGCTGAGGGCAGGGTAATATTTGTTGTTCTGGGGGCCACTGGTGGGCCAATGAGGACTTCTCAGGCTGATGGAGTCCAGGGCTGAGGACTGGGGGTGAGTGACAAGGATTTGGAGTCTGAAGTCCGGGGTCTTCCTGCTGTCTGGAATCCATCGCTTTGCTACTCCAGGAAGGGACTTGTGATCCAAAAATAATGTGGCTGAGTTTGACCGTTCTCCTTGGCATGGGGCATCCCCACAGCTAGTGTCTCTGGAAGGGATTCCCAGGGGTCCAGCAAAAGCCCCAGGGCTGACCCTCATTGGTCAGTATAGGTCACATGTCCATCCTTGAACCAATCACCACGGCCAGGGGCCTGGAGTGTTCTGATTGGCTGCTGTAGGGTCAGGACCGCCCATTCACCAGGACTGAGATGGGGGAGACCTGCTGGGCAGGTGGGCGCTGCTGATGGCCCTTCTCTCTGGGGAATTGCCCCACAGACACCCGGCAGAGTTTCTGCTTTACCCATTTCGAGGCCGGAAAGTGCTCAGTGCCCAAAGCTTTCAACACCACTAAGACCCGGTGCTGTTGCAGCCAGAGCCCTGGCGAGGGCTGGAACGACCCCTGTGAGCTGTGTCCTCAGGAGGGCAGCGGTGAGCCTGCCCGTCTAGTGCCCCTCTGATTCTGCCTGCCTGCCCCCTGTCTGCTCTCCTTCCTCTCTGTTCCTCCTTCAGCCTTCCCTGCACTCACTCTGGGGGACCTGGGGGGCTGCCCCTGGCCCCTGACCCTCACCCCTTCCCTCTCTGTGTCCAGCTGCCTTTCAGGAGCTCTGCCCCTTTGGCCACGGGGCGGTCCCAGGCCCAGATGACACTCGGGAAGGTGAGCCCCTGGCCCACCTGCTGAGAGCCCCTCGGGGGCTGCTGTGCCCTCCTCCTTTCCCACCCAGCCCTGGTTCCCAAGTCTCAGGCTCCCTCCCAGACCCGTGGGTGGCCTTACCAGTGGACCCCCACCAACCTGGAGGGAAGGAAGAGACCCTGAGTGTGGCCAGGGCGTGACAGAAGCCGTGACCGTGCCCCTGCTGCCCGCAGACGTGAACGAGTGTGCAGACAGTCCTGGCGTCTGCGCTGACGGCCTGTGCGTCAACACCGACGGCTCCTTCCGCTGCGAGTGTCCCTTTGGCTACAGCCTGGACTTCACGGGAGTCAGCTGTGTGGGTGGGTGGCCAGCCGTGGCCCGGGAAAGGAAGGAGCGGAGTGGGCAGGGCAGACGCCACCCAGGGCGGGATCCTGTCCCTCAGCGACTGTCGCTCTCCCCACCCACTCCTTCCCTCCCTCTGCTGTTCACTCGCTCATTCACTTATTCATTAATTCACTCACTCGTTCTTATTCATTTACTCATTCATACACTCATTTGCGTACTCATTCATTCACTCGCTCATGCATTCACTTGCTCAGCCATGCACTCATTTATTCATTCATTCCTGTATTTACTCATTTATTTACTAATTCATTTACTCATTCATTCACTTACTCATTTACTCATTCATTTGTCCATTCCCCTATTCATTCACCCACTTGCTCACTCATTCATTCGGTCACGTGCACATTCATTCATCAATTCACTTATTCCTTCACTCATTCACTCTTTTGCTCATTCATTCATACTCTCACTCATTTTTCTGCTTGTTCATGCATTCACACCCTAGCTCGCTCATTCATTCACTTATTTACTCATGCGCTGCTTCACTTCTTCCTTCACTCATTCACTCTTATTCATTCAGTCAGTCACTCATTCATTGGACACAGATTGCATGCCTGCCCTGCCCCCAGCGCAGGGGTGCACAGATGTGGCCCTATGCAGTATGTGGCAGTCGGTGGGGAGGCAGACAGGATAATATCAAGGACAGGAGCTCTCTGCAGGGGCTGACAACCCCTTCTTCCACCCCAGACATAGATGAGTGTTCTGTCGGGCACCCCTGTGGGGAAGGCACCTGCACCAACGTCATCGGAGGCTTCGAATGTGCCTGTGCTGATGGCTTTGAGCCTGGCCCCATGATGACCTGCGAGGGTACGACCTTGCCTGCCCAGGACCTGGGCTGTGTGATGGGGACATGGGGGGCTGGCCTGAGAGAGGGATGGGGAGTCCCACAGGCAGATCCCGCCCAACTGGCACCTCCATGGCCTCCCCAGATGTCGACGAGTGCTCCCTGAACCCCCTGCTCTGCGCCTTCCGCTGCCACAACACTGAGGGCTCCTATCTGTGCACCTGCCCAGCTGGCTACACCCTGCGGGAGGATGGGGCCATGTGCCGAGGTGGGTGCGAGTGGGTGGGTGGGTGATGGGCAGGGCCCCAGGGCTCCCCAAGCCTTGGTCCTGAAAGAAAATGGAGAAATGAGAGCCTGTGCCTTCAAGCAATGAGCCATAAGTGCTAAAGTGAAGGGAGAGCTGAGGCAAGTGAGTGTGCAATGGACGCAGTTTTGTGAGTGGTGGTTCTGCTTCTGTTGTTGTAAGTATTATTATAAAAATGGCGTACAAGTATCTCCCAGGGTGCCAAGTCTAACAGGACAGTGAGTGTGGGTCTGGAGGCCTCTCCACAGGGGCTGGACATGCCCTGAGTGGGGTAGGTCAGTGAGGACAGCAATTGTGCCCCCAGGGGACATGTGACAATGTCAGGAGACGATTTTTATTGTCACAGCTCCAGGGTTGGGGGATGCTATAGGCATTGAGTGCTATATAAATATGCTGGTAAATATCCTACAATGTACAGAATGGCCTCCCACCACTAAGAATTTTCCGGTCCCAAATGTCCATAGTGTCAAAGATGAGAAACTGTGGGCTGGGACTTGGTCTTTCCAGGGCTGTTTCAGGGTCACTGTTCCAAGGACCCTGGTGAAGGCCAGACAGATTCCCAGACCCTGATGTGGGCAGGGGACGTGCGTGTTTGGGCAGTCCTGACCCCCTCGGCTTCTCGGGAGGCCTGGGACGGTCAGGGGAGGGTGGACACTGGCTAGTGCTGCAGGGACCTCACTCTGGCCCCACCCGAGGCCACCGGGGGTGGGATCCGGGTCCCCACAGCCTGGAGCCGGGCCCTGGTGCGCCTGACTTCGGCCGCCATCTGTCCCTGGTCGTCCCCAGATGTGGACGAGTGTGCAGACGGCCCGCAGGACTGCCACGCCCGGGGCATGCTGTGCAAGAACCTCATCGGCACCTTCACGTGCGTCTGCCCCCCAGGCATGCGGCCCCAGCCCGGCTCCGGGGAGGGCTGCACAGGTACAGGGTACTTCAGGGGTGCAGGGACCCTCCACAGAGGGGAGAGTTCAAAGCCAGAGACTGTGGGTGGGCAGACATTGACACTGGAGGGGGATCTTCCAGGCCGTGGGGGAGGCTGGCTCGGGGGGCTGTGTTCTCTCCGCTGGCCTGCCTCATCCCTCCCACCTCAGATGATGACGAATGCCGCGCCCAGCCCAGCCTCTGTGCCAATGGCCGCTGTGTCAACACGGCGGGCAGCTTCCGGTGCGACTGTGACGAGGGCTTCCAGCCCAGCCCTGCCCTCACCGAGTGCCACGGTGAGTGTGGCCAGGCACAGGCATGGTGGACACAGCCGCCCACCACGTGGCACCACCGCCTGTCTCTCCTGCCGCCTGGGAGCTCCCCGAGGTGGGGACGGGGTCCAGGGCACTGAAGGGGCACGCGGGGGGGTGCTGAGCCGATCTGGACACATGTCTCCACCGTGCACCCCTTCTCTTCCCTTCGTGACTTCAGCCAAACGCTCTGGAAGAGCAGACCGCCCCCCCCGCCCCGTCCATCACACCCAGAACCAGCCCTCCCCAGCTTTGCCACTTCCTGGCGGCCAAACCTGGCAGGAGACCCACTGGTACCATCTGTCCTGGCGACGTGTCCATCCCAGTCCCCACACAGTCCTCCCGTTCTCCTTTCCTCCCTGTCCACTCTCCCCCCAGCACGGTCTCCACCCCACAGCTTCAGGCCAGATGTGTGTGTCCAGCTGCCTCCTGGACCCCCCACCCCAAACAGCCCCCCGCATGCAGCTTGCCCCAAAGCAAGCTGAGCCTCTTTGCTCCTGGGCTGTAGCACCCACTGGTCCCCCAAGCCAGCCCCTGGAGTCATCTTCACCTTGACGTCCAGTCTCCAGCCTGTCCTCTCCACTTCCCGCGTGTCGCTGGATGTCACCCTTCTGCTCTGTCCCCGTCTGTCAGGACACCACCACGTCTTGCCTCCCCCACAATGTTTCCAGCCTCCACACTGCCCCTTGAGCATCTGTTCTCTCTACGGATGCTGCCCTTTGCCCTCAGGAAGCTGCCCGGGGTCTACAGCCCCGGGGTGTCTCTCTGATCGTGGGTCTGCAGCTTCTGCTGCGGCCCAGCCCCAGCCCAGAAAGGGCGTCTACCAGTCTAGGTGACACTGGCTTGGGACATTGCACCCCGCACACGCAGAGCTGTGTCAGACGTCTGGGAGCCCGTGTGTAAACTCAACACCGCCAGTCGCCATGGGAGAGGGGCCCTGATGGCACGTTTCTCCCATCCACCATCCCCACCCCGCTCTCTGCAGACATCCGGCAGGGGCCCTGCTTCTCCGAGGCGCTGCAGCCCGCGTGCCAGGCCCAGTCGAGCGGCGGTGAGGTGGCCACCAGGGCCCAGTGCTGCTGTGGGGGTGGCCGTGCCTGGGGGCCCCGCTGCGAGCTCTGTCCCCTGCCCGGCACCTCCGCCTACCGGAAGCTGTGCCCCCACGGCTCAGGCTACACTGCCGAGGGCCAAGGTGGGTGGGCAGTTGTGCACGGTCGTGTGTCTGCATTCTAGCGGGTGCTAGAATGTGTGAGCCAGTGTGTGTGCGCGTCTCTGTGCTGGCAGGCATGTGAACGGGTGTGAGCCAGAGCCCACTCTGTGTGGGCACATGACCTTGGGTGGACGGGTGAGCAGGTGTGTGAGCCGTGTGTGTGTGTTCTTGGTGTGTTCGGGCTTGTGAATGAGCTTGTGAAAGCACGTGAGCCAACGTGCACTCCCTGTGTGTGCAAGCTGGTTGATGAGCATTTGTGTATTAGTGACGATGTGAAAGTGTGTGAGCTGTTTCATGTGTGTGCAAGCTTTGCGATGAACTCCTATGTGCTAGTGAGTGTGTAAAAGCATGTGAGCTGGTGTGCATTTCCTGCATGTGCAAGCTGGTTACTGAGTGTGTGTCTGTGTGCTGAATGTGTGAAAGTGTGTGAGCCGATGTGCACTCCCTGTGTGTGCAAGTTGGTTAATGAGCATTTGTGTGTTAGTGCATGTGTGAAACGGTGTGAGCCGATGTGTTTCCTGTGTGTGCAAGCTTTCCAATGAGCATCTGTCTGTGTGCTAGTGAGTATGTGGAAGTGTGTGTGGTGGTGTGCATTCCATGTGTGTGCAAGCTAGTTAATGAGTGTGTGTGTGCTGCTGAGCATGTGAAAGCATGTGAGCTGGTGTGCATTCTGTGTGTGCAAGCTGGTTAACGAGCATTTGTGTGTTAGTGTGTGAAAGTGCATTTTCCGTGTGTGTGAGCATGTTTGTGAGTGTGTGTGTGCACTAATGAGGGTGGGAGCTGGTGTGTGTTTCGTGTGTGGGAGCTGAGTAAGAAGCACGTGCCAGAAGGTGGGTGACAGAGGGAGCCAGTCTGCGTGTTTTGGGTTCTGGTGAGTGTGACAGTAGGTACATGTGTGGGAGTGAGTGTGAGTGTATCTGTGCATGAGTGTGTCTTATCAAGCATGACAGTGAAGGTGGGACAGGTCACCCCAAGTGAGCAGCGGTGACATCTGGGGCTGAGAAGGAAGAGCCTTTGCGAGTGCGTCTGGGGGACAGAAGGGCCTGTGTGTGTCCTTGTGATTCTGCAGGAGTGCCTGTGGGTGTGACTGGTGTGCAATGCGTGTGTGTCGCTGTCTGTGCTTCCTCGTGTGTGTGTGGGTGCCCTGAGGCGATGTCGTTGGTGTGACTGGGGTGGGTGTGTCCCCCGGGTGTTCTCAGTGTCTTGTGGCTGTAGCTTCATTAGCATGTCCTGCTCACGGAAGTACGACCTGCAACCTGAGTGTGGGGTCCTCGGGGGCTGGGCCCCCAGCTCCGGGGTGCACAGAGGGGAAGTAGAGGCTGGCCTTGCCTCCAGGAAGAGGGCTGGTGGGCAAAAGGGCAGAGGCGTGTCCCAGTGACCCGAGGCGACCAGCCCCAACCGAGCCCCGCTTGTCCCCAGACGTGGATGAGTGCCACATCTTCACTCACCTGTGCCCCCACGGCGAGTGCATCAACAGCCTGGGCTCTTTCAGCTGCCACTGCCAGTCTGGGTATGCCCCAGATGTCACTGCCACAGCCTGCCTGGGTGAGCCCCCTGACTCCATCCCCGACCCAGCCTAGCCCCTCCACACAGCACTGTTCCAGCATTTCCGTGAGAAAAGCGAGACCAGGAGCAAAACATCCTTGGTCTTTCCCCGTGCCTTGATCCCATTTGGCCCACTTTCCTGATGTTACTTTGTGCGTCCTAAGATTTTCGTGTAGCAGGTATTCATCTAAGTCAAGAGTCAGCAAACTCTGGCCCTCAGGCTGAGTCTGGCCCTCCACTTGTTTTTGTTAATAAAGTTTTATTGACACACAGCCACGTCTGTTTGTTTCCTTAACCCTCTGTGGCTGCTGTCCTGCTACAAAGGCAAAATTGAGTAGTTGACTGAGACTGTGTGGCCCGCAAAGCCAAAGAGGGTTACTCCCTGGCTTTTTACATAAAAAATGCAATTCCTTGCTTAAGCCCACAGATTCTGGATGGCTAGGGTTTGGGAAGGAGGCCTCAGCAAGGCCTGGGTGGAGACCCCAGCCCCTGAGCCCCCGGGAATGTGTGTCTGACCCCTTTGCATGCTGTGAGACCATCTAGATGTGGACGAGTGCAGCCAGAGCCCCAAGCCATGTATCTTCCTCTGCAAAAACACGGAGGGCAGCTTCCTGTGCGCCTGCCCTCGCGGCTACCTGCTGGAGGAGGACGGCAGGACCTGCAAAGGTGACGTCCCCCATCCCCCACCATGCCCCTTGGGGCTCCAGCCCTGCCCCCAGGGATGCCCCAGGCACAGCCCCTGCTGTCTCATCCCCTCCCCGCTGCGTGGTGTCAGGCGCCACCTCCAGGGTCTCTTCCCCGGGAAGCCCCGGCCCCGTGGGCCCTGCCTGAGCCCCCCCCCCCCCGTGCTGTCTGTGCCGCAGACCTGGACGAGTGCTCCTCCAGGCAGCACAACTGCCAGTTCTTCTGCGCCAACACCGTTGGCTCCTTCACGTGCCGCTGTCCCCCTGGCTTCTCCCAGCGCCACCAGGCCTGCTTTGGTGAGTCCCCTCACACGACCCTGGCTTTCACTGGTTTGTTCACCAAATAAATCCAAGCACCCAGTGTGTGGCAGACATCGGGGACACAGGGGTGATTGGAGCAAAGTCCGTACTCTGTCGGTACTCACGTCCTGGTGGCATCTAGAACTTCGGTCTCTTCCTCGCCCTAGGGACCTGGGAGGCCCACTTTCAGGAGTCCCTCTGATATTGGCCCAGGACACCTACCCTCGCCCCTGACCAGTGCCTGCTGAGTCTCTCTCATAGGGCCTCCCCGGGGCGCTCCCGAAAGCCCAGGTGCCCACGCAGTCCAAAGGGGAAGTTGGCTCAGAAGCGAAAGTTTCCAGGGCATCTGTCACTTCCATCACTTCTTAGTGTCTTGTGACCCGGGAGAACCAGACCTCCCTTGAGGGCCAAGCCCAGCCAAGAGTGGCCCCATGCAGCCTCCCACTAATCCACTCAGCCAACACTTACTGAGCACCTACTGTATACGAGGTAGTGCTCTCGACCAGAAGTTGGCAGACTCCAGCCTCCAGGTCAAGCCCAGCCCCCTACTTGCTTTTGTTAATAAAGTTTTATTGACACACAGCCACGCCCATTCATTTATGTATTATCTATGGCTGCTTTTGCACTACAACAGCAGAGCCAAGTAGTTGCAACAAAGTTACAGATATTTCCTCTCTGGCCCTTTACAGAATGGGTCTACCTAGCTCTGTTCTAGATCCTGAGGGCACAGCAGTGAATACAAGGGTCAAGCCTGTTGCCGGCATGGACTGTCCCTGCTGAGGAATCAGACTAGAAACAAACATAACAATAAGTTACCACCATAACATGTTAAAAGGTGATGTGCAGAACGAAAGAAAGAAAAAAGAAAGCAGAGTTAGGAGATCAGGAAGGCTGCAGTTTTAAAACTGGGATCTGGAGAAGCCTCCTTGAAAGGAGACATTTGACCAAAGATTTGAAGGAGATGAAGGAGTGAGCCATGTGCACATGGGGTGGGGGGAGCATTCTGAGCCTTGAAATGATAGGCATTTCTCTTTTTCTGCACAGTAAAATTATTTTCCCTGTTTCCTAAGATGAGCACCCTTAACAAGGCATTTGTATGCACGCAGCTGTGCGCGTGTACACACACAGACCCACGTGCCCGTGCACACGTGTAGTTACTACGGATTGAGGGCTCCAGATCGTTCATGAGTAACACTTCTATACCTGTACTCCTGGTGGGTGGTCTTAAGCTAACTAGGTCAGGGGTTGGCAAACTTCTTCTATAAAGGGCCCGTTAGTAGGTATTTTCGGCTTTGTGGTCCGTATGATCGATGCGGTAACTACTCCACTCTGCCGTTGTAGCTCAAAAGCAGGCATAGACAATACGTAAATGAATGGGTGTGGCCACGTGCCAATAAAACTTGATTTATAAAAACAGGCGGTGGGCCGGATCTGTCCCACGAGGCCCTGGTTTGCTGATGACTGAACTAGAAGGTCAAACTCACCTGACCACAAATGGGCCACCTAGACCCTTTGGTTTGATTTGCTGGATACAAAGGGGAAGAAACCACAGGTGGTGCCGGATGTTTCTCTTGGGTGGGATCCTGGTGAGAATCCGGGGCTAGTCTCTGTGGCCCCTCAAGGGACAGCTTACGTGTGAGGGATGAGACCATGGGCAACTACAGGAGCCACTCTGTCCCCAATGCCTCTTGTACCCCAGGGAGATTCCAGGTCCCCAAAGGGATGTGCGTCATGTCGAGAATCTCCATACTCCGGGAAGCCAAAACTAGGGTTCCCTGCCCCAAAATATATTGTTCGTTCCCCAAAACCCCAGTCCAAATGCAATTGACGAGCCACGGGCCATTGCTGCCAGAGCAACGTTGTCTGGTAACCAGCCTATCTTAGCTCTGGCTGCCGTACAAAATGCCACAGACAGGGGGCTTAACCAACACACGTTTATTTCTCACCGTTCCGGAGGCTGGAAGTCTGAGATCCAGGTGCCGTCAGGGTTGGTTCCTGGTGAGGGCTCTCTTCCTGGATTGTAGATGGGAACCTTCTTGCTATGTCCTCACATGGCAGAGAGAGAAAGAGAACTCTCCAATGTCTCTTCTTATAAGGACACTGATTCCATAGTGGGGGCCCCAGCCTCATGACCTCATCTAACCCTCATCACCTCCCGAAGGCCCCACCTCCAAATATCATCACATCAGGGGTTAGGGCTTCAACACACAAGTTTGGGGGACACACACATTCAGTCCATAACACTGGCTGACACCCCACAATTGTCACTTTTCCACGAGGACAGAGCACAACAGTGACCCCAGGTCATTTTCCTATGGAAAGGGAGAAGGGGTTTGTTAATGTTTTACTCCCGTGCTGAGCACTGTCCTAAGCCCTTTACGTGATTAGATTAATTTAATTCTCACAAAGACGCAATCAGGCAGGTATTATCATCTCCATGCTACAGCTGAGGAAACTGAGGCACAGAGAGGGTAAGTCACTTGCCCCAGGTCACACAGCTTTGAGGTGGTACAGATGAAATTCCGACGAAGTCCTATGTGTCCGTGGTCTTAAATACTCGTGGCAGTTTCACGAAGTGGGAACTGTTACAGATCTCATTTCACAGAGGGGGAAACTGAGGCCCAGTGAGGGTAAGTGACTTGCCTGAAGCCACACGGTGGGGCCTTAACCACCAGGCGGCCCTGCCCATTCTCTGTCCTCTGCAGACAATGACGAGTGCTTGGCCCAGCCTGGCCCGTGTGGCCCCCGGGGACACTGCCACAACATTCCAGGCAGCTTCAGCTGTGAATGCTTTCAAGGCTTCACCCTGGACAGCTCAGGCCATGGCTGCAAAGGTAGAGCCAGGCTCTGAGTGGGGTCTAGGTCTGGGAGGGGGTCCTGAGGGCCACCAGGCGAGCCCTCTCTCCCTCTCTCTGTGTCTTGAAGACGTGGATGAGTGCAACGGGCCGCATCGCTGCCAGCATGGCTGTCAGAACGAGCTGGGAGGCTACCGCTGTGGCTGCCCCCAGGGCTTCACCCCACACTCCCAGTGGAGCCAGTGTGTGGGTGAGTGGAGGGGGCCGGGAGGGAGCCGGGCCTCCCGCCAGAATCTGTCCGGAGCGGGCGACTAGGAACCACCACCCGGAGGGATATTGTGATAAAGCACAACTACCTAGAGATCAGATGGGCCGGCCTGAAAGGTAGTGAGTTCCCCACTGCTGGGGAGGCTGGGGAGCCAGGGGGCTGCAGAGCCAGCAAGGCAACGTTCAAGTCCATTTCTTAGGGTGTGGTGGCCTGGAGGGCTCCGCTGAGAAAGATTCTGAGCCGGTGCCTGTGATCACTGGGAAAGAGTGCTGTGATTGATTAGTGATGTCTGCCATGGATGCGGCCATGGGGAATGGGAGCGTGCATGCTACATCCTTGACATAGCTGTTGCAGAAGCCCTCGGTTTGGGGGGCTAGCCTTCTGCCCCCCAACCTTTCCCATTGCACACTTCTCTATGCTGCTCCAGGGCCTGCTAATAACAGCCTTATCCTCACTGCCTCTCTTCGTTCCTCCTCGATAGTCTGGCTTTCCCTCTCTACCCTTGTCGGGACCTGCTCTCCTGTGACCTATCTGTCACCTCTCCTCAGTCTTTATCTTCAACCTGCTCTGCTCCGGGCCCCGCTACCTACTCCTCCTGGACACACTCTCCTCTCGCGGCTTCCATGACGTGGCTGTCCCTGCTCGCCAGCACTGCCTTCTTTCCGGCTCCTCCTTCTGCCCCTCAGGGTGGGTCCTCAGCTAAATTCGTCTTTCTCTCGCCCAGTGGTGTTTGTCCCCTGGGGACCCCGCAGACCATCCCTTCTGCTGCCAATTCCTCGTTCTCAGCCTGTCTCCTCTTTAGACTTACTTATTCATTCCTTTAGCAATGACTTTTCCAGGTCCTGCCTTGCACCAGGCCCCGTGGATACACAAGCGAGCCGAGAAACAGACTCTGTCCCTCTCCTCCAAGTTGTGCAGTCTGGCGGTGGGGACAGGGACTAATTAGGCCAGTGGCTCTCATTTCGCCCCCTGGGGCACATTTTGAAGTGTCTTGGAGACATTTTTGCTCATCACAGCTGGGCGGTGCCTGCTACTGGCCTCGAGTGGGTGGAGGCCAGGGATGCTGCGAAATGTCCTCCAGTGCGCGGGCCAGCCCCCAGCACGGAGGGTAATCGGGTCTCAAATGTCACTAGTGCCGAGAGTGAAAAGCTTGTTCCAGATCAGCCCACAGTCTAGGATTTCTGGGAAGTTTTGAGAAATGCTTTGAAGGAGAATTACAGGGGTGGGGGGGCGTGAAGGAGTGTAAAGGAGGTGCAGACCTGGTCTGGGGGCTCACGCGAGCTGGATGGGGGTTTTGACATCGGCCTTGGGCTCTGAGGAGGTGTTGGAGTTGGCGAGTGGGGATGGGGAGCGTTGCGGGCAGAGGGCTCTGGGGGTACGAAGGCCGCCCCCCGTCCCCTGTGTCCTCTCTCTCCCCGTCCCCACCTGCAGATGACAATGAGTGCGTCCTGTCTCCCGCGGCCTGCGGCAGCGCCTCCTGTCACAACACGCTGGGCGGCTTCCGCTGCGTCTGCCCCTCTGGCTTCGACTTCGACCAGGCCCTGGGGGGCTGCCAGGACGTGGATGAGTGTGCGGCGCGGGGCGGCCCCTGCAGCTACAGCTGCGCCAACACCCCCGGGGGCTTCCTGTGCGGCTGCCCCCGGGGCTACTTCCGGGCTGGGCAAGGGTGAGGGGCTTGAGCGAGGTGGGCACGGACCCCCCAACCCCGGAAGAGCACACACGCACATGGGCCCGTGCATGTGTGCATGGACACACATGCACAGAGGCCCAGCAGCACCTGTGCATACACACACACAAGCTCATACCCCACAATGGTGTAATTGTCCTCGTGGTGCTCCCGTATGCTTGCACGTCCACAGTGGTAGATGCACACGTCCCTGTAATACACTCGAGTGTGCATGGCTCACATTTATGCCAACATGCCCGGGCACCCTGGTACATTCGTATATCCCAACGTGCACATGTGTGCAAGCATACCTCAGCATCCTGGGGTGCAGGCTCGCACAGGCACATGCCCCTGGGTACGCTCAGGTACATTCATGCACCCCTGCGTGCACGCAGGTTCACACCTACGCCCAGGTAAGCCAAGGGGTGCACACGCACAGGCACACACCCCTGCGTAGGTGCATGCCAAGCCACACCGGCCCATTGGCACACCAGCGCTTGCCACCACAGGCTCCGAATGGAGTGTGGGGGGTGGAGGGGAGTGCCGAAGAGGTCCCACCAGCCTGCCCCTGAAGTCCTGCCGTCCCCTGTCCTGGCCCAGGCACTGTGTCTCTGGCCTGGGCTTCAGCCCTGAACCCCAGAACACCCCAGACGAGGAGGAGCTGCTCCCGCCCGAAGCCTGCTACGAATGCAAGATCAACGGCCTCCCCCCTCGTGACCGGCCACGGCGCAGCGCGCGCGGGGACCACCAGGTGCCACGGGGATGCACCAGGCGCGGCGGCACTGTCAGTGGCGGGGGCTGCCAGGGGACGGGCGAGGGTGGGAGCACCGGACTCCATGTGCCGTCTTGTCCCCCGTGTTGTGCTGCCTTCCCAGGTCTTCCTGTACTTCGTCAGCCCCGGCTTCCGCCTGGGGGCTCTTTGGGGGACACAGGCCCCTGAGCACCCCACCTCACTCTGGGCAACAAGTCAGGCACCTCCCACATGGACCCTGGCTGGGCTGTGATGCTTCCGTGGACCCCTTCCTTGGCACTTGGATGCAGGAGAAATGCCTTTGGCCCCCCAACACTGCCTGCACCCCGATACTTGTCACCCCTCGCCTCCTGGCTGCTGAAGCCCTCCTTTGGAGCCCCTCTGGACTTAGCACCGTTGGGGCCCAGAGCAGCCAGCTTAGCCCCATTGTCCATCCCCCCTCCTCAGACCCTCCACTCTGCACCCCTTTCCTGCACCTGCGATATACCTGGACCTCCGGAACCCACCTTGTCTCTAGAAGTCACAGGGGTCCTCCCCACTCTCTAAGGGTCAGCAGAGCAGGCCTGCAGCTGCGTCCCTTCTGCCCCCTGGGGCCACACCAGCCTGACCCAGGTGACCGTGACCCCACCAGGTTGTGCAGGGAGAGCACTGTGTCACAGCTTTGGCCTGCTGGCCCCTCAGCCCAACAGTCCCCAAGGCCACTGCTGGTCGGTCTTGCCACCATCCCCCAAGAGCTCTGAAAGGGAAACATTTATTAAGCACCTACTGGATGCAGGCACTGCTCCAAGGACTCTGCATTCACTCACAGCATCTCAATGTTTACCACAGCTCTGGGAGGTGTAGATGCCACGATCATCCCCATTTTACAGATGGGGAAACTGAGGCTCAGAGAGGTCAGATCGTGTACCCAAGTTACAGGACTTGAAAGTGGCAGAGCAGGGACTATGCCACATGGCCTTCTCTTTACAAGCAGCCTTGGTCTTCATGGCCAGGCATCCTGGGCCCCTCTGCAGTCAGCACCTTCTGAGCCCACCACTTTACATTATATCAAAAAAAAAAAAAATCTCTGCGCATGGAAGCCATTACCCACATCTGGGACCAAACTCCTTCATGCCACAGATTTTGCTGGACACTTGCTGTGCACTGTGTCATGGAGCAACAATGAACCAAAAAACCCAAAAGTCCCTGCCCTGGTGGGGCTGATATTCTAATAGAGAGACAGGCATGAGATCAGTAAAACACATTGTATTTTATAACACGTGATAAATAGGATCCATGATAAATGCTGTGGGGGAAAATGAAGGCAGAAAGGGGATAGGAATGCGGCGTGTGAGGAGCTTTCAATACTCAATTAACTAAATGTGAATGTATTAGTTTGGCTTTTCCCCTCCTGTTGTATTTTTCCCCCTTGGTGGGAAAACGGTGGCTGTATATAGTATCCCATAGTTACTGTTATTTTTTGTAAGCTTTGCAAGGATAGAGCCCTGTGTCTGCTGCGTTTGTATTGCCAGCCTTTGGTACTCACTAAGAGTGAGTGGGGTGGTTGTCAGGGCTCCTGGGACAGCCACCAGCCCGACTGGACAGAGGAGGGCTGGGCTGTGACTTTGCCTGCAATACCCACAGACTGCCGGCAGGTGTCAGTAAGAGCACATGTCTGAGCAACTCTCCCAGGGAAGGGCTGAAATTTGCAGAACTTAGGGGCTGGGAAGCAGGAAGAGCTTTCACTTTAATGCAGCAGCAGAACACCCCATCGGCATGTAAATTTGGTGGAACAAACAGTGCTGCCCTAAGCAAAGGAGAGGAAAAAACACATAGCCTCCTGTGGGATTGGATACGTCCCCCAGCCCGGGTTAGCCCGTCATTGAGGCTTGCTGGCTTATTCAGGGCTCTGTCCCACTGCCAGGACCGGGACTGCACTCAGAGGAGCTCAGATAAAGAGGGGTTTGTCATCCACACACAGGGGGCTCTCAAATAGCCCAGATGCAGGAAGTGCAGTGGGCCTCCGCGAACCGGAAAGCTATTGGGCGGCTCTGTCTGGCCCAGCGGGATCTTGTGTTTCTCTCACTGTGTCAGCTCCAGTGTCTTTCGGGGGCTGGCTTCTGCTGCAAGGCCCTGGGTCATGACTCCAGCCACCCCAGGCCACCTCTGAGTGACCTCAGGGCTCTGGGACCCAATGCCATCTGACAGACTCCCCATCTGGGTCTCTGAGAGCAAATCCTCGATTTGCTCAGGCTGGCAGGAATCTAGCGAAGGCCGCTCAGCTGAGACTAGGAGTCTGGAGTGAGCGTGTGACAAAGTGGCTGCCTACTCGCCCCTCTTTTCCTTCCACCTGGAACCAGCCTCCGCCGTCATGCCTCTGTCTGTAGCCCAAGCTGACCATTGGCCTTGTGGATGGAGGACTAGACAGAAGTCAAGGGCAGAGAGTGGTCCACGTTGTCCTCCTCTTTAGAGATTGGCTGAAGTCTCCCCTTGGCCCCGTGGCCCCCTGCCCCCACCACATTCTGATTCTCCCGGCCTCTGACCATGCCCCTGGTCTTTCTCCCCAGGTGAGCCTGGCCAGCCTGGACTCGGAGGCCCCGCTGACCCTGGGCCTGAACCTCTCGCGCCTGGGCCAGGCCGAGCACCTCCTGGAGCTGCGGCCGGCCCTGGAGAGTCTGGGGAGCCGGGTGCGCTACGTCATTGCCCGCGGCAACAAGCACGGTTTCTTCCGCATGCACCACCTGCGAGGCCTCAGCTCCCTGCAGCTGGGGCGCCGGAGGCCGGAGCCTGGAACCTACCAGCTGGAGGTGGTGAGCGTGGCAGAGCCCTGGGGCACCCAGCCAGAGGGGCGGCCGGGGCCAGGCGGCCGGGCCTTGAGGCTGAAGGTGCGGCTGCACCTGCTGTAGCCAGGAGGAGTCCACCCCTCCAGCCTGGCCCCAGGCCCCTCCCGCAGCCCCCCTGCAGACTCACCGCCTGGGCACCGCCCAACCCCTGCCTCCTTCCACGGGGTTTTGGGGAAACTCTGATGTCACTCTGCTCACTACACACTGTGGGGAGACTCCGGCGACGAGCCCTGGACTCGATGGGCCGCAGAGCCCCCTTGCCGTCCTCCTCTCCAGAGACAGGAGATTCTGGAGCTGGGAGGGATTCATCTCCAGCGGCAATGGCCGACCGGGTGGAACCCCGAAACTCAGGAAGAGTGAAATGCTACGCTACGACCTCAAGCGAGCCCAGCCTCTGCCCCGGGGACCCCAGCACTCCGTCTTTCTGGAGACAGCTGGGAGCTGCCGTGTGCACCCTTCGCCTCCAACCACCTGGGTCAACGAGGGCCCCTGTCTCACTGTATCTGGTCAATCTCAGGCTTCAACTTCTGCACTGCACCGGGGCTCGCCCCTGGGGGTCAGCAGGACAGGAATGGGCAGCTGGGGTGGGCATGGGGCTTGTCCCTCAGAGCAGAAGTTGGTGACACACAGCCATGTTCATGCCCCCAGGAGGCCGGGTGAGGGTTGCGAGGATGCTTTTATATCGGAAGCAGAGACAACAGTAAAGTTATTTGGGGTTAAGTCTGCCCCCTTGGCATGTTCTCGAAGTAAACAGACGCTGCCCTCAGCTGGACCGGGCCAGGCTCACATGTGGGGAGCTGGAGGCCCTGGGAGGGAGGAAGCCTTGAGAAGGACGGGCTTCAGCCCAGGGCTCCGAGGAGAAAGTGAGTGGGGAAGACGTGAGTGAAGACCACCCTCCACCTGGGGGTGGGGGACTCGGTCCCAGGGTGCAGGTAGGTTCTGCCAGCTTCAGACCCGTGCGTTTGGCACAAAGCCGGACTGTGAGTGGTAAGACTGGGAGCCCTCATGGGTATCAGCCACGTGCTACGTACCAGGCACTGTTTTAAGCATTTAAAACATTCGGTCGTCCCCACAGCCCCATGGAATAGACACTGTTATTCTCATCCCCATTGTACAGATTGGAAAATCGAGGCTCAGAGAGGTTAAGCAATTCGCCCAAGGTGACCCCAGGTCGCAGGTGGCAGAGCCGGGTTCAGAGTCGGGCAGCTGTGCCAGTGTCCCTGCCGTCGCCTGCCATGCCGTCTTGCCTGGCCCCAGGTTGGGCCAGATCTCCGGAATGTGATGGCTGGGACGCTCGCCTTGTTAACACGTCCTCAGCGTGTGTGTGTGCGTCACGGAGCGCAGCGCAGTCAGTCCCCACAAACACGTATGAGGCAGGCAGTGCTGTCACCCCATTTCACGGGGGGGAAGCTGAGACTTAGGGAGTTTGTGGAATCTGCCCGGGTCCACCCCCCAGATTAGAGGACCCCAGGTCCTCCGAGTCTGCACCCTGGCCCCCTTGCCCCAAGCTGCCTCGTGTCCTCTAGACATGGTGCATTTGGTTTACATCCAGAATGTTCTCTCTTGTGGTGGAAACTGAGGCTGCCTGAGGACAGCGCCCACTCGTGGGTGGCTGGAGTCTGGGTGAGTGACCTGGGCCCTGATGCCTAGCTCTGCCTCCTGGAAAGAGGTCTCTAGTGCCTGGCCCCGGGGCTCTGTCCTCGGCCCGATTCTGATTCCCCGACTTCTCAGGAGCCTCTGGGTCCCCAGCAGAGCTCACAGAGGGCTTCCCTGTCCACTAGCCCAGGGATCCCGGCAGAGCCAGCACGTGGCCCGTTTTATGGACAAGGAAAGAGGGGCCGGGAGAGTGAGCGGTTTGCTCAAGGTCACCAGTTGGGCTCGCACCCAGGCCCACAGCCCGCACACCCGGTGCCTGGTCCCCGGGCACACAGCCGTCTGCGGTGAGGGCCGAGAGCACAGACCCCAGGTGGGGGCCAGCCACAGGGGACTCAGCACAGGCTGGGCAGCAACTCACACCCCCAAGTGACACGTGACAGAGACAGGGATGATGTCCCACCGAAGGTTTATTGAAAAGTTATGGGAAAGCTGGGAGGGGCATCCTTGGACGGAGCTTTGCAAGGACCTAGAGGGATGCAGGCAGGTGTGGCCCGGGGTGAGTGGCAAGAGGCTGCAGGCAGGCCACGTATCCCGATGATTCTGTAGATGACCCGTTGAGCAGGGCTGACTCTGGTGCCCGGAGCAGGCAAGGGGCTGAAATAAGACTAGCTCCCTCCTTCCGGCTGCCTGAGGAGCTGGGGTTGCAGGGGTGATGGGGAGGGACCCAGCGCAGGCTCGGATGGGATTCAGATTTGACCTGATGAGCGAGGAGCTGGGGCAGCCGGGGCTGCAGGGTGATGGTTGCGGCAGAGAAAGATGCAGCCCATCTCTGCCGGCTGATCCTGGAGACGTGCTGCTCATGGTCCTGCAGGAGGGATTGGAGAGGACGGCAGGTGACGGGGGCTGGAGTGGAGTCGGGGGCCCTGCAGCTCTTGGTTTCCTTTCAGCTCTTGCCAAAGCCCCCTGGGCTGGGTCAGGGTGGTGAACGGCCAACTAGGACCCTCCCGTGTGAATCCGCAGGGCTGACCGCAGAGCCAGCCCTCCTTGGTCCTGGAGGTGAGTCCTCTCACCCAATCTGGGCTGATCATAAGCCCTCATCCCTCAGCAGTGGTGATCATGATCTGACATGATCAGAGTCCTTACCTGGAGTAGCTGTGGTTGGGAAGGAGGCGTTCCTCTTGCTGCTTTTGGCGGGATCTCTAAATGTGAACAATGGTAGCCCAGAGGTTCCAGAGTTCAACTTCCTCACCCCAGAGTGAGAGGCTGTCCAAGAGATAGATAAGAGCTCTGCCAATACCCTTTGAGCACCTGGATCCAGCCGAAACTGAAGCCATTGGCTGGTTATTTGAGCCAATGAATTTCCCATTTGCTTGAGTTTTCCATCTCTAGCAATTGCAAGTGTCTTGACTAAAAGAGTTGCTCCTTCACTCAGTCTCCCACTCACCAGCAACTGGCTCTCTTTGGGGTGGGGGCAGCTGTCATTATGCCGGGCTGCAGTCCCCTCCTTTGAGAGTTGAGAAGCTCAGGGGCCCACAGCAGGGAAGGTAAGCACCTAGATGCAGAGCTGGGGTCTTACCCACCTTGGAAGTTTCTCCGGGTTCCATGGGGGGACTTTGAGAGGGCCTTGTTCCGGGCATCCAGGATCTTCATCACATTCTGCACCCACCTGGCCCTTGGGTTCCCACACACCATCCTTTGCCTCTGGCGGAAGAAGAATCTGGCGGGTGGGGGTGGGGTGCCCAGGTTAGGGTGCAGCGGGGAGCAAAGCTGTGTGAGCCCCTCCCCCTGGCCCCCACTGTCCCACTCACATCACGGCGGGCAGGTTGCAGCTCCCGGTCACCTCCTGGCGCAGGTAACCCTGGGCGTGCCGCAGCAGGGCCAGCCCAACGTGGCGGTGGTAGGCTAGGCAGCAGTCCTCAAAGACTCCTGCAAACACACGGCCGCCCATAGGCTCACGTCTGTACGCGCACATGCACGGCTGTGTGTGCGCGCTGCAGGGATGGCCACAGACGTGGGGACCTGTGCTCACAGCACGACCCTCCCAGGCCCGGCCGAGGCCAAGGGACAGCCCAGGTGATAAGGAAGCTACTTCGCTCACCTTTGGCCCTTGATATGGGGACAGCTGGCAGGAGATGGGCCCAAAGGCCCCAGCTGGGAAGGGCCTGGAACCCCCAAATAGGTGAGGGACCAAGGCCACTGCTACTCCTGCTCTGGGACAGGGGGCCACGGGGAGCAGGTGCAGTGCCCTGAGCAAGGGGACCACCCAGCCTAGTGCCTCCTCCTGCTCCTGACGTCCTGGCTCCTGCTCCAGGCTAGCCCTTCCCCACTGAGGGCTATCGCAAGCACCTCTTCCTCTCTGTCCCCATTAGAGTGATCGCTCCGAGTTCCCCGGCTAGAAACCGGGAAGTCTCTGTTCATTTACCCGTTGGTCGAACAAAAGCATTTAAAGAGCTCCCACTAGGTGCCAGATGTCTAGACAAACAGAGGGGACTTGGCCCCAGAGTTGTCATGGGGATCTCTCCACTGGGTGGGGAGACCGGCAAGTTGATCTACGCTGGGAGGGGGAAGCGCAGAGACCTGGGGTGGACGGCTGCCTGGACGAGGAGGTGCTGGTGCCCCAGAGGGTCTGGGAGGCTGAGCAGGGGGAATGAGCAGAGGATGAGTCCCTGTAGGAGACAGTGCAGAGGCCTTTGAGGTCCTCTGGGATCAGGCCCTCTGCTGACCCCTGCCTCCAGGGGCCACATCTGAGTCCTGGCAGAGCACAGTGGGAGGGATGGGGGCGGGGGAGGGCTCGAGGGCCCCCCCACCCTGCACAAGGGGAAGTGGAGTCAGACGACCCTGGGCTGCAGTGCCTGGCACACAGTTTCCAGGGCTGAGGGCCACTCTGCCCCCAGGATCAAAGGCTGGGCCTGGCTCCGGGAATGCGCCTCTGATAGCGGGACAATGGGAAGGAAGCCCAGCCCCCTCCTGGGCAAAGGCTAAGGTCTACTGGGGGCAGGGTTAGGGCCTCTCAGACCTAGCAAGGGGCAGGCGAGGCAGAGGGTGGGGCTGGGCCCGGCTTGGCCAGCTGCCGGCGCTCCGCGGCCTCCGCCAGGGCCCACGGGGCTGTAGGACACAGTGGCAGGGCTCCTGGAGGACACTGGGCACCCAGAATTGTCGTTTAGTCACCAGAATCCTCAAGGGCCTAGTCTAGGGAGAAGAGGGATGGGATTCCCCATTAATAACAGTAATGGGTATCGTTGTTGCCAGGCACGGGGCCAAGAGTTTTGCAGGTGTCAGCTCATGCAGCCACGTGTCCGATCTCTGTGGTGGGAATTCGGAGTCCCACTTTGCAGACGAGGAAACTGAGGCTCAGAAAGGCTGAGTAGCAGCTCTCAACCAGACGGCACAGGCGGCCCCATGAGGGGGAGCCAGGATGGGGCCCTATCCCTGTGGGTCCCGGGGCTCTGATCTCCAACCCCGCCTCTGCAGGGTCAGTTTACTGCAGTGCGAGCCTGGTGGTAAGCGGCTATGCCTCCGCTGGGAGCCGCCCTCTGCTCCCCACAGTCCCTGCGCCAGCTGGAGACCCGGCAGGGAGGCCTTGAGTGATGGACTGTGGAGGATGCACCAAGAGGCTCTGGAAGGAGGGGCTGGGGACCCTGCACCCCCAAGATGCTGCACAGAGGCCAGAAGTTTCTGCATGCCTGGGGCGGGAGCTGTCCGTCAGAGAATTCCATGGTGGAGATGGGATCAGGGGAGGCTTCTGGACGAGGGGAGGGGCAAATGGGGGGGTGCACAAGGACGAATGGGGAGAGGGGGGCTCCAGAGGGACAGGGTAGGTCTGGTCCAAGACAGTACCTTGAGCGTGGACGGCGGGGGCCCAGGCGCCCACGCAGCAGGCCACCAGGCAGGCCAGGAGCCACGGGTTCATAGCGCAGGCTGGTCCTTCTCCTTGGGCACCTCCAGGGATAATGGGGGAGGTGGGGGGTGATGAGGACCCCAAATGGAGAGCAGCGGGCACTGGAAGCACCCCCAAGGCCCTCTGCAAGGCAGGCAGGCAGCACAGGAGGGAGACAAGTCGTGCCAGAGGGACCTGCCGCTGCTCTCAGCTGTGGTCAGCGTGAGGACTAACCAGAGCCTACAGGGTCTCCAGAGCAGGTGCCTGCTGGCGCGTACCCAAGTACTCCAGCCCGCCAGGCCAGCAGGCTTCCCCCTTTATAGAGGGAGCCCCACCTTGCCTCCACCTGCCCGCCTCCTCTCCCACCTCCTCCCCGCCTCTGCCTCTGCACTTCTCCCTCCTGCCCTGCCCCTCCTCTCTGCTCCCCGTTTCTCTTTCGAGCTCCTCTCTCCAGGGTCAGGGTGCCTGACCGGGCACAAGAGGACCCAACTCAAAGAGCCAGGCAGGGCAACACTGACTCTTTCAACTAACTACTCGCACGTGGGACACACAGGGGCTGGCTCCTTTGGTGATGAGAGGCAGAGGGACACAGATGGACAGACCCAGCCCTGACTTCGACCAGGCCACCTGAAGCCTGGCTGCGCCATGACCCCCTCACTTCCTCTCCCATCCTAGGCCTCTCAGCCAGCACCCCGGCTTTCTCCCTTTTCTCCTCCCTCTCCCGTCCCCTCTCCTGCCTCACACCTGGGTGGACACTGGTCGCCCGTGGACAGGACTCGGCCTCCCTGGAGCCGGGGGAAGACCTTCACCTCTGCCCCCCATCCCAAGCCACCTTTTTCCCCCGGGGACCTGACTTCACCCCATTTTTCTCTCCTTCTACACAATGGGGTGACATCATTTCACAGAAATGCCTGGGGTTTTGAGAACAGGCAAATCCATAGAAACAGAAAGTAAAATTAGTAGTTGCCATGGGCTGGGAGGAGGGGAGAATGGGAGGTGACTGCGAAAGGGTGTCTTTTTGTTCCGAAATTAGTGGTGATGGTCGTGCAATTCTGCGGGATGGTACACTTTGAATGGGGGTAATGCACGTATGTGAATTTTCCCGAATATTATCTTGAGACTGCTAACAACCACGACAACAAAGAAACGCTCTGGTTTTGGAAGAAAAGCCTGGAGCCCCAGGCAACCACCTGCAGGGAGCACAGCAAAAGCCAGCTAGAAGGTGTTTCTTCTTTCTCTGGGTCAGCGTGGCCAGGAACAGGGGTGCGGGGGGATGGAGGCGGGGTGACATAGGGAGGAAGGGGGTTCTGCAGAGAGCTCACAGCTGATTGCTTTTTTTAAACATTTTATTGCCCGCATCCTTAGCTATGGACCCGTGTACCCACTTCTCACCTCTCCTGCTCCACTAGGCGCCCACTAAGCAGATTTGGGTCGGGAGGCTGGGTGGGTGGGGCTTAGCACCGGGGGGCGGGGCCGACCGGGTGGGGCTTAGAATGGGGGCGGGGCTTAATGAACGGCACTCGGCGGCGGGGGCGGAGCTTGATGAATGGCAGTGCCGGGGTGGGGCTTGGTGGGTGGGGCTTAGTTCTGGGGGCGTGGCTTGAAAGTATTTGGTGCGGGCGGGGCTTGTGCCGGAGGCGGAGCTTACGAGCCCAGCCCCGCCCCCTAGCCGCTAGGACGCTGCGGTCCTGCAGCCGCGGCGGTGGGCGCCCCCGGGGGTGGGTGAGGCTGGGCCGGGACGCGGCTCCGCGTGGCTGCGGGCGTGGGGACGCGGCGTGGCGGGTCGGGGCCAGCCTCCCCGCTCCGGCCCGCTGTCCCCGCCTGCCCCAACGGCGGGCAGCGGCCAAGACGTGGCGTTGCCCAGACTTGGCGGAGGTCCCCCGCGAGTGAGCCCGCCTCCCCGCCCCTCACGGTTCGCCCCACCGGCAGATTTAACGGGAAGGAGGGGCTCTGAGAACAGGACGCAGGGCAGACAGGGATTTCCGCGCTCGTGGACCCGGCTCAGGACCCAGGGCGGACGGGATGCTCAGGGACGGATGCTCAGGCCCTGCATGAAAACCCGGAGGCGCTGAGTGTGAGGGCCAGATCTGCACGGTCAGGGCTGAACTGGGAGAGGGGAGGCCTCTTCTGCTCCTACAGCTGCTGGAGGCGTTACGGGGAAACTGTACCGGCAGGGGACCCTCTCTTCCGAATGGGTGAAATGGGCACAGCTGGGGTGACAGAAGCCTCCTCCCGCCTCCTGGTCACCAGCTCTGAGGATAGGGGCCTTCGGGGGTGCTCTCCAGCTTGCAGCTGAGCTAAACTCAGGGACTGACCACACCCCAGGGCCTGCAGGGTTGGAAGGGCAGGCAGGGGCCTTTCTTCCGTGAGCGTGGCTCAGCCCTGGGTGGCACCCCCAGAGAAGGCAATTCTAGTGGGTGCACACCGGGGGCCCTACGGCAGAATGAGGCAGGCAGTGGGCTCTGTGAGGGGAAATACCAACTGCTCCCTTGGAAGTGAGCTCCTCTGGGGGCTGAGGCCTGCTCACTCTCATTTCTTTGCTGGAGGACCCTCCCAGATGCTCAACATTGGCCCGCTTTACAGAAGAAGAGACTGAGGGTCAGAGAGGCCAAGTCATTTGCCCTTTTCTTTTGGCCAGGAAAATCCAACTTTTATTTCTTAAATACTGTGAAGGAAACGGGGACAGTCCCCTAATGGGGGAGGGCCATTGAGCAAAGGCCTAGGGGTCATCAGGAAAGCAGCACCACCAGCTGAAGTGGGGGTCTTCCTGCAGCTGCTTTTGCATATCAGATCCCCCCCACCCCCACTCCCACTCCCGGTGCTGCCTACAGCTCTCCTGAACCTCTGGTGCCTCCAGGTCCCAACTCAGGTGGCCTCTGAGAGAAGCAGCTGCCCCCCAACATTGTTGTGCATCTCATGGGGAGCCTACCAGACCCCAGGTGCCCTAGCTGCCGGGCCTGGACTCCTGTTGTGCCCAGCTGCCTCTTGCTCTGGTCCAGATGCACAGTGGTCGCCAGGCAACTGGAGGAAGCGGGGAAAGGGATTTTTCCAGGATGCCTGGCAAGCCTCTGGCCTGACATTCAGGGACTTGGTTTACAGACTGGCCCTGTGTGACTCCTTTCACTGTGTTCCTGATGTGGTTGGCCCTGGTGCCTCCTAGAAGGTCGGCTTTGAGGGGCTTCCCTCCCCAGGCTGACCAGCTGCCTCTATGTTCCAGGGGGCAGCAGTAACGACAGCTTGGGCTACTGGCACTGGTCGTGACCTTGGCCTCAGTCCTTGGGCTTCTCCTGCTCTTACTGGACGTGTGGGGGCCGGGCCAGCTGGGGCAGGGATGGCATGGGAGGGAAGGTGGTGGGCTCCGGAGAGGGTCCCATAGAGTCCTGAGTCTCTCTTCAAAGCTACAGTACTGAGCACCATTCACCCCTTCCACACAGGTTTTCTGGACCCTCTTACATACCAGCCACACACTGGGCCCCAGGGTGACGGCAGTGAGCAAGCAGACGTGTCCCAGCCCTGAAAGATGACAGTGATGCCACTGATCCTCACTGAACACCTGTTGGGGGCCATTTGTTATCTCATTCATTCAGCAAACAGTGAGCGCCTACTGTACGCATCTGCTATATACCTATTGCATACCTACTGCATGCTGGGGATGGTGGGGCTCCTTTAAAGAGAGTGGCTTGAGGCGACAATAACCATATAAATATTTATCCACATTGACAGGGGAAAAAAAAACCAACTGAGGCCCAGAGAGGTTAAGTTGCCGACCAAGTAAACAGGGGCCAGATTCCAAGCCCAGGTCTGACTCCTGCATTCCACATGTACTGATCCGGTGCTGTATGAATTAATTAATGAGTTATTTTTTAACTTTAATAATGTATTTTATTGAACCCTATCTCTCCAAAATATTACCATTTCAACATGTAATCAAATAAAAATTATTAATGAGGTATCTCCCTTTTTTGCACATAGGTCTTCAAAACATGGTTTATTGTACTCGAAATGCACTTGTAGCACATCTCAAGTGCTCAAGAGTCACATGTGGCTGGTGGCTACCTTACTGAACAGTGTGGTTCTAGCCACAGCTAATTGTCAACTCATAATTTTATGTTGTTTCGTTTTAATATTTTTATTATTGTTATTATCATTATTATTATTATTTTTGCTGAGGAAGGTTGGCCCTGAGCTAATATCCTTGCCAATCTTCCCCTATTTTGTATGTGGGACGCTGCCACAGCACGGCTTGATGAGCGGTGTGTAGGTCTGCGCCCAGGATCCAAACCCGCGAACCCCAGGCTGCTGAAGCGGAGCGCGCAAACCTAACAACTAAGCCACCAGGCTGGCCCTATATTTTTATTTTTAAGACTTTTTTTTGGGGGGGAGCATTTTCTCAGCAAAATTCAAGGGAAGGCATAGGGATTTCCCATATAGCCCCGGCCCCACACAGGCCTAGCCTTCCCCATTACCAACCTCCTCCACCAGATTGGGACATTTGTTGCCACTGATGAACCTACATTGACACGTCATCATCACCCAGAGCCCATAGCTGACATTAGGGTTCACTCTTACTGGTGCACATTCTGTGTTTGGACAAATGTATAATGACATGGATCCATCATTATGGTATCACATGGAGTATTTCACTGCCCTAAAAATCCTCTATGCTTCAAGCATGTCTTTTTTATTCTGATGTTTTGACAGCTGGGGCCTGGCTGACCCCAGAGGGACTGCCCCTCTCAGGGCTAGCAGATTCCTAGAGATAGTGAAGGACTTGCCTGCCAGCACACCGTTCACATGCAAACCAGTCAATCCAGAGCCCACACCCCCACTGCCTCCTTTATGGGGTCTCACACTCAGGGCCACTCTCCCCTGCCCTGATCACCCTAGGGCCAGGTGCCAGACAACTAGGGCCAGCCCCTATGCCCCAGAGCCTGCTGGAATTATTCAGACTAGCCCATCCTAAGACAGTATATGCTGCCTCGCTCATTCTTTCCAGTGGAAACCACAATTTCCCCCCTCCCTCTGCCCCCTGACCCACCCTGGTGCTTCCCCATGTGGCCCTGCCTGGTGCACTGTGCCCCCTCCTCTTGGGATCTGTGAGTAATGAAGTGTCTTCTCAATGGCAGTTGTCTTCTGATCTGTTAGCTTCGCCATAGCTGAATAATAATAAAACCTACATTTTAAAACTGGTGCCAAGTGATGTGCAGACAGCTGGAGACAGAGGGCAGATAACAGATGCACTGTTCCCTGTGTGGGGCTCACAGCTAGTGGGGGATGTTCACAGGAGGCTGCAAGACTGCATGGTTAGTGTTCTAGAGGAACATCTGCATGCAGACTGTGGGGGTGCAGAGGGCACCCCACCATGTTTCTAGAGGGAACAACTGATGGATGGAGACCTGAAGGACAAGCGGGTGTTAGTCAGAGGCCAGATAGAGCTGGACACCAGAGGGACCTGCCAAATGCAGAACAGCTGGTGTGGGAGATGGGGGGGCAGATAGCAGAAGATGAGGTGGGAGGGGACAGGCTATTCAGGGCCTCACATGCTGAGCTAAGAAGGGTGACCTTCATCGAGAGGGCACTGGGGAGCCGCTGAGGGATTTAGCCAGGGGAGGCTTGTGGTCAGGTCTGGGTCTGTGCTCTGCCATCGTCACGTGGAAGAAGCACCAGAGGAGAACCAACTCAGACAAAAGAAGACTCAACAGTCAACAGCCCGTCTTCCCCTGGGGGCTGTGGGGAAGACCCTTTTCCTTATCCCCTACACCAGCAACAAATAACTCAGGAAATATTTACCGAGGTCTACTACGTGTCAGGTTGAGTAGTTACAACAGTGACAAGACAGACTAGTCCCTGCTGTCATGGAGATTTTCATTTTTATTTTTCTAACAGAGAGGTTACAATAGCATGTGATGAATGCTGAGATGGCACAAAACAGGGACCCAGAAGAGAGGAAAAAACAAATAACTAAAATCAGAAATGAAAGTGGGAACATAACTACTGACCTTACAGAAATAAACAAAAAGGGTTATAAGAGAATATGACGAACAATTGCATGCCAACAAATTAGATAAACTAGATGAACTGGCAAATTGCTAGAAACAAACTACCAAGACTGACTCAAAAAGAAACAGAAAATCTGAAAAGGCCAATGACAAGTAAGGGGATTGAATTGGTAATCCAAAACCTCCTGACAAAGAAAAGTCCCAGACCGGATGGTTTCACTGATGAATTCTACCAAGCCTTTAAAGAAGAACCAACACAAATCCTTCCCAAACTCTTCCCCAAAAACGAAGAGGAGGGAACACGTCCTAGCTTATTCATTCTATGAGGTCAGCATTACCCTGATACTAAAGCCAGATAAAGACATCACAAGAAAACTACAGACCAATAATCCTTATGAAGATAGATGCAATAATCCTCAGCAGAATCCTGGCAAGCCAAATCCAGGAGCATATTAAAAGGATTATAGGACCGGCCCCGCGGCTTAGCGGTGAAGTGCTCGCGCTCCACTGCTGGCAGCCCGGGTTCGGATCCCAGGCGCGCACCGATGCACCGCTTCTCCGGCCATGCTGAGGCCACATCCCACATACAGCAACTAGAAGGATGTGCAGCTATGACATGCAGCTATCTACTGGGGCTTTGCGGGCGGGGGGGGATAAATAAATTAAAAAAAAAAAAGGGTTATAGACCATGACCACATAGATTTATCCCAGGAATGCCAAGGTGGTTCAACACAGGAAAATCAATCAACTTAAGACACCACGTTAATAAAATGAAGGAAAACCTAGAGGATCATCTCAATTGATGTAGCAAGAGCATTCGACAAAATCGAACACCCTTTCATGTTAAAAACACTCAACAAACCAGGAATAGACGCAACTCCTCAACCTGATAAAGGGCATTTATGCAAAACCTACAGCTAACGTTATACTCAGTGATGAAAGACTGAAAGCTTTCTCCTTAAGATTAGGTACAAGGAAAAGATGTCTACTTTTGCCAGTTCCATTCAACGTTGTACTGAAAGTTCTGGTTGGAGGAGTTAGGCAAGAAATAGAAATAAAGGGCAGAGAGATTGGAAAGGAAGAGTAAAACTATCTCTATTTGCAAATGACATTTTCATATATATGAAATAAATCCTAAAGAACCCACACACAAAACTATTAGAGCTAATAAAGTCAGCAAAGTTGCAGGATACAAGATCAATATGCAAAAATCAGTTGCATTTCTATACGATAGCAATGAGCAATCTGAAAAGGAAATTTAAAAAACAATTCAATTTCCAATAGCATCGAAAAGAATAAAATACTTAGGAATATACGTAACAGAGGAAGTGCAAGACTTACAGATTGAAAACTACATGACATGGTGGAAAGAAATTAAAGAAAACTTAGATAAACAAAAGACATCCCATGTTCATGGATTGGAAGACTTAATATTGTTAAGATGGCAATACTCTCCAAATTGATCTACAGATTCAATGCAATCCCTATCAGAATACCAATGACATTTTTTTGCAGAAATGGACAAGCAGATCTTAAAATTCATATGGAATTGCAGGGGACCCTAAATAGCCAAACAAATGGGAGCCCAGGACCACCAGTGCTGGGAGAGGGACCAGCCTTCTTCCTCCTGCAGGGCCACAGGGCCTGCCTGACCAGCCAGGCAGGACTCTGCCACAACCTGCAGCTCCCTTTGGCTGCCACAGCTGGACACACCCCCACTTAGAGCAAGCCCGGCCTGCCACTGCCCCTCACTCAGCCCTGATGTTCTGTTGCCTCTACACCACCAGATTCTTCTTCACAGGTTTAGTGGGGTCAAATCTAGGGGTGGTGGTGCAACTCTTTAAGAAATTCTATGCAGAATCCATCACCCCACCCTAAGAGAAAACAAATTAAAATAGAGCTGTGTGGTTCAACCACTGGCTGGGGGCCTCAGAGCACCCCCACCCCAACCCCCTCCACCCCAGACTTGTGGGAACCCTTGAGTCTCTGAAAAGAGCTTGAAAACCACTGGCTTAAGGGGAAAAGTAGGATCCCTAAAGTAGCACATGGAACTGGTCAAATTTTCTACTTCTTCTTGAATTGGTTTTGGTAGTTTGTTTGAATTTGTTCATTTTACCTAGATTGTCTAATTTGTTGGCACACAATTCTTCATATATAATGAAGAATCCTTTATGTTCCTGTAAAGTCAGTAGTTATGTCCCCACTTTCATTTCTGAATTTAGTTGTTTTTTCTCTTTTTTTTTTTTCTAGGTAAAGCTTTGTCAATTTTTCTATCTTTTCAAAGAACCAACTGTTGGTTTTGTGTCTTTCAATTGTTTTTTTCTATGCTCTATTCCAGTTACGTCCATTATAATCTTTATTATTTCCTTCCTTCTGCTAGCTTTGGGTTTAGTTTCCTCTTCATTTTCTAGTTCCTTAAGGTATAAAGTTAGGTTATAGATTTAAGATCTTTCTTCTTTTTTAATGTAGGCATTTAAAGAGCTATAAATTTCTCTCTGAGCACTGCTTCTGCTGCATCCCATAGGTTTTGGTATGTTGTGTTTTCATTTTCATTCATCTCAAAGTTTAATTTCCCCTGTGATTTCTTCTTTGACCCATTGGTGTTTAAGAGTGTGTTGTTTAGGGGCCAGCCTGGTGGTGTAGTGGTTAAGTTCACGCACTCTGCTTCGGTGGCCTAGGGTTCGTGGGTTCAGATCCCAGGCATGGACCTATGCACCACTCATCAAGCCATGCTGTGGCAGGCGTCCCACATACAAAATAGGGGAAAATGGGCATGGATGTTAGCCCAGGGCTAATCGTCCTCAGCAAAAAGAGGAGGACTGGCTACAGATGTTAGCTCAGTGCTAATCTTCCTCACAAGAAAAAAAACACAGTGTGTTGTTTAGATTCCACATACCTGAGAATTTTCCAGTTTTCCTTCTGTCATTGGTTTCTAGCTTTATTCCATTGTGGTCAAAGAAGATACTTTGTATGATTTTGATCTTTTAAAATTTATTGAGACTTGTTTTGTGACCTAATATATGGTCTATACTGGAGAATGTATTATATGCATTTGAGAAGAATGTGTATTCTGCTGTTATTGGGTGGAGCATACTGTATATATCTATTAGGTCTAGTTACAGCCATTATTGAAAGTGGAGTATTAAAGTCTCCAACTATTATTGTAGAACTGTCTATTTCTCCCTTTAATTCTGCCAATGTTTGGGCCAGCCCCATGGCATAGTGGTTAAGTGCACATGCTCTGCTGCTGGCGGCCCGGATTCAGATCCCGAGCGCGCACCGATGCACCACTTGTCAGGCCTCGCTGTGGCGGCGTCCCATATAAAAATGGAGGAAGATGGGCACGGATGTTAGCCCAGCGCCAGTCTTCCTCAGGAAAAAGAGGAGGATTGGCATGGATGTTAGCTCAGGGCTGATCTTCCTCACTAAATAAATAAATAAACAAATAAATAAATAAATAAATAAATAAATCTGCCAATGTTTGATTCATATATTTTGAGGCTGTATAGTTTGGTACACATAGGTTTGCAATTATTAAATCCTTTTGATAGATTGGCCCTTTTATCAGTATGTAACGTCCTTCTTTTTTTCTTGTAACAATTTTTGACTTAAAATCTATTTTGTCTGATATTACTATAGTTACTCCAGCTCTCCTTTGGCTACTATTTGCATGAAATATCTTTTCTCAGTCTTTCACTTTTAACCTATTTGTGTCTTTGGATCTAAAGTGAGTCTCTGATCTAAAGATAGCATACAGTTGGATCACATTTTTAAAAATCCATTCTGCCTTTTCTTTACAGAGTCTAATCCACTTATATTTAAAGTAATTACTGATAAGGAAGGACTCTGTCATTTTACTATTTGTTTTAAAGGTATGTCTTATACCTATTTTGTTCCTCAATTTGTCCATTACTACTTTCTTTCGCATTTAATTGATTTTTTTGTGTGCGTGTGTGAGGAAGATCAGCCCTGAGCTAACATCTGTTGCCAATCTTCCTCTTTTTGCTGAGGAAGATTGGCCCTGAGCCAACATCCGTGCCCATCTTCCTCTACTTTATATGGGATGCTGCCACAGCATGGCTTGACAAGTGATGCATAGGTCTGCATCTGGGATCTGAACCTGCGAAACCCCAGGCTGCCAAAGCGGAGGGCGTGAACTTAATCACTATGCCACCAGGCCGGCCCCATAATTGATTTTTTTTGTAGTGCACCATTTGATTCCCTTCTCATTTCCTTTTTTGTATATTTTTAATTGTTTTCTTACTGGTTACCTGAGGATCACAGTTAATATCTTCAACTTGTAACAATCTAGTTTGAATTAATACCAACTTAGTTTCAACAGTATGCAAAACTCTGCTCATATACAGCTCCATCCTTCCCCTTTATATTGTTATTGTCACAAATTGCATCTTGATACACTGTATTCCCATTAACATAGCTTTATAGTTCTTGTTTTATGCACTTGTCTTTTAAATCATATAGGAAAAAAAGAGGAGTTACAAGCCAAAAATACAATAATACTGGCTTTTTTTGTTTACTTCCATAGTAAACGTTACCAGTGTTTTTTATTTATTCATACGGTTTTCAGTTGCTATCTGAAACACTCAACCTGAAAGACTTCTTTTAGGTTTAGTTAACCTCTCTCAACTTTTGTTTATCTGGGAATATCTTAATTTCCCCTTCATTTTTGAAGGGTAGTTTTACCAGATACAGAATTCTTGGTTGACAGTTTTTCCTGTCAGCACTTTAAATATCAGTCACTGTTTTCTGGCCTCCTTGATATCTGATGAGAAATTGACTGTTAATCCTATTGAAGATCTCTCATATGTGGTGATTCACTTCTCTCTTGCTGCTTTCAAGATTCCCTCTGTCTTTATCTTGCAACAATCTGATTATAATGTCTTGGTGTGGATCTCTTTGAGTTATCCTGCTTGGAGTTTGTTGAGCTTCTTGGATTTATAGTTTCACAACTTATTAAATTTGAGAATTTTTCAGCCATTACTTCTTCAAATAGTCTTTCTCTTTCTCTTTTCTCCCTCTGAGACTTCCGTTATATGCATGTTTGTACACTTGATGGTCTCCCAAAGGGGTTTCAGATTCTGTTCATTTTCCTTCATTCTTTCTTCTTTTGGCTCCTCAAACTGGATAATTTCAATCGACCTATTTTCAAGTTCAGTGATTCTTTATTTCGCCTATAGAAATTTTCGGTTGAAACTCTCTAGTGAATTTTTTCATGTTATTGTACTTTCCAGATCCAGAATTTCTATTTATATCTTATAATTTCTATCTCTATTGATATTCTCTATTTGATGAGACATCATTCTCCTGACTTCCTCTAGTTCTTTTTCTGTGGTTTCTTTGAGCTTTTTGGGCATATTTAACACAGTTCATTTAAAGTCTTGGTCTAGTAAGTCCAATGTATGTACGTGCTTCCTTGGGGACAGTTTGTTAATTTCTTGCTTTCCTGTGAATGGGCCATACTCTTTTGTTTCTTTGCATGCTTCCTAAGTTTTTTTGTTGAAAGACAGACATTTTGTATACTAAAATGTGGTAACTCTGGAAGTTGGATTCGTTCTCCTTCTCTGGGTTTGCAGTTGTTACTTGCTGTGGGTTGTTGTGTAGTGACTTTTCTAAAATACTTTTAAGACTGCATTTCTTGTTGTGTGTGGTCTCTGAAATGCCTGGTCCTTTAGCTTCTGATGAGCTAGTTGTCTGACAGAGATTTTGGAAATGCTAGGAAGAATAAGAAGAAGGGGGGGGCGGCCTGGTGGCGCAGTGGTTAAGTTCGCGCGTCCACTTCGGCAGCCTGGGGTTCACCAGTTCGGATCCTGCTCGTGGACCTACTCACCACTCGTCAAGCCGTGCTGTGGCGGGAATCCCATACAGAAGAGCTACAACTCGACAACTATGATATACAACCATGTACTGGGGCTTTGGGGAGAAAAAAGAAAAAGAGGAAGATTGGCAACAGATGTGAGAGCAGGGCCAATCTTCCTCAAAAAAAAAAAAGAATAAAGTAAATTTATTAAAAAAAAAAAAGAATAAGGAGAAGGAGGAGGAGGAAGAGGAGGAGGAGGAAGAAGAAGAAGGATGAGAAGAAGGAGGAGGATGAGGAAGAAGGAGGAGGAGGAGAAAAGAAAGGAAAGAAGGAAGAAAGAAAGAAAGAAAGAGAAAAGAGAAAAAGCACTCTCCTGGTCTTTGCAGATTGACTCTGTGTTGACTCTTCAATGCTTAGCCAGGCTGTCCACAGCTCTGCCTTAGCCATCGCTTCCTGCTTGTGCTGAGTCTAAAGACCAGCTGGAGGTGAATGTTTAGGGTCTTCTCCAGTCTTTTCCGAGCGTGCATCCTGCCCTGGGCATGTGCATAGCTCTCTAGATTCCATCACACGTGGGAAGTTTTTCAAAGCCATTGTTCCACAAGGTAACTCTCCCCAGCTTTTCCTCTCAGGCTTTCAGTGGCATGTCTATCGTGTGTCCCAACTGTAATCCTTCCCTCCACGTGGCAGCCCCTTGTTCATTTGCCTTTCAGTGTTCTCAAGGAATGCCCTCTTAAGAGCCCTTTTCTGCTCTGAGAGTTACAAGTTAGGTGAAACAAAGGCCAGTGCCTTGCACCATTCTTTCAGGGACCCCCCAGACAGGTCCAAACAGGTGAACACAATTCCTCAGGAACAAGGAATTCTTGCTTTGTTTTGGGGAGGAGGTACCAAGTTCCTTTACTTGAAGGAATGATGTGAATGAAAGAACTCAAGTGGATGTTCTAGCACAACTTATGGAAAGGTAATGGTAAACACAGCATGGGTGCACCGCCTGGTGACCACAGAAGGGACTCCGTGGCTGTGGGGAAGCCAGCCTGAGGCTTAGCCCTCGTCGTCACCATCTCCCAGGCTGTACTTGTGAAAAAGAAATGCTGCCAAGGCAAATGTTCCAAGGCCCCATCTTGTGCGAGTTAGTTACATGGTCACTCCATTCTTTGATGGATTTCACCTGCTCATTCAATGAAGTCACACAAGTGCCTTGGCCATTTTTGTCAGCGGCCACTTTGTGCATTTCCAGTAGCGACTGATTCATGCTTTTTTCCCAAGTGTAACACCCTCTCCGTGGCATCCTGCCTGCTCTCCCAGCCGTCGCCGTCTGGTGTTTCAATATCCTGAGGGAAGATTCGGCCACCTCGTTGGTTCTGCAGCTTAATCGATTTCTCAGCAAGTTCCCTCTCCTCGCGAGACTGGCGAGGAAAATGTGTGGCAACGTTCTTCAAAGCCACCTCATCTTCGTCAAAGTAGAAAGACATGGACAGGTAAATGCAGAAGGCATCGAGTTCCAGGTTGATCTGGTGGTGAATGGTGGCCTCTGGGTCCTGGTGGCACTCCCAGTGCACCTGCGACGGGGACACAGTCTCATGGCAGGTGGCTTGGGGGGGGTGTCTGTGCAGCGTTGGAGCAGCAATGGGGCCATGGACTGGTCCAAGGGCGCTGCCAGCAGGTGCCGGGACCCCACTGGATCCGGACAGCTTGGGTACCACAAACATTTATTGAGTGCCTGTTATGTACCAGGCACTGTTCTAGAATGCGAGGCTACACAGTGAATGATCCAAACAAAACTCCGCGGCCTTGCGCAGCTCACATTCTAGCGTGGGGCTTCTCAGCCTCGGCACTATTGGCATTTGGAGCTGGACACTTTTGTGCCATCGAGGGCTGTCCCGGGCATTGCAGGATATTGAGCAGCATCCCCGGGCCTGACCCACTAGATGCGACTAGCATCCCTCCGTGGTCATGACAACCAAAAATGTCCCCAGACCAAAATCCCTGTCCCTCTCGCCCCCTCTGCTGAGAACCATTGCTCTAGCGAGGAAGTGGGGGAGCCAAGGTCAGATCTATCTCACGTGCTGTGTGTGTGTGTGCGCGCGTGTGTATTGAGTACTGCCTACCCTGTCTGGCCCTGCTCTCTCAGCTGTAATAAAAAATCACGCAATCCCTACTATAGTAAGCTTGCTACACGTCAGGACCTGTACTGATGGATTTTATATCCACTGGTGCAACGACTGAGGCTTGGGCAGGTCAGTCCTGTGCCCGAGGTGTCAGGGCTGAGTCGCTAGGCTGGGTCTGCTTGACTGCAGAGCTCCGGCAGCTCCCAGACACCGGGCTGTGTGGTGTTCTGTTCAAAAGGAAGGGATGGGTAAGGTGAGGAGCCTGAAAGCCCCATGGGGCCCCAGGCTGCACCTGATTAATGGCAGCAGGTTGGGGCTGGATGGCTAGGGTGGTGTGGTGCTTGGTCTGGGGCTGCTGTGGTCTCTCCCACAGCTGCCTATGGGAGCTGGAGCAGCGGCGGAGGCTGGTTACCAAGGACGTGTTTGTGTGCTGTGGGCTGGGGCTGTATCTGGAGGTGAGCGGCCAGTATTCATTTTGGGGGCCATCAGGTGGGTGGTGGCTCCCTCAGGGCTGCTGGGGGCCAGCCCTGGGCCGGCCAGCATAGTGGCAGCAAGGCCTGGCCCTCCCGACAATGCCCTCGACCTCATGGGGCTCATGGGGTGGGACCTGTTGAGGGCTGAGGTGTGCTGACTCGGGTGCTAAGCAGATGGGGGTCCTAAGACCGCCGAGTCTGGATGACAGGACCTGCTGGCTCACTTCCTTCGCACGTAAGCTCCTGGGAGGCCTGGGGGCAGCTCCAGCTTCCGGCTGAGAAATCAGTCCCCCTCCTCCAGTATCACTGGGACAAGGGGACCCGTGCACCCCACACGTACTCCATCTACCTCCCTTGTACCCCCATTTTCTCTTTTCTCCTCCTTTCCAGTCACAGCTCTGTCTCTCACTGTTTTAAAACGCAGGTTTTATTATTCAAATATGGAGAAGCCAACAGATCAGGAGATGACTGCCATTGAAAAGACAGTTTGTTACTCACAGTTCCCAGGAGGAGGGGACACAGGCAGGGCCACACGGGGAAGCACCAGGGTGGGTCAGGGGGCAGAGGGAGGCGGAACGTGGGCAGGAGCCTTTATTGTGGTTTCAAGGGAAGGAAAGGGCCAGGCAGGGGAAGCAGGCTTAGGATGGGCTAGTCTGAATAATTCCAGAGGGCTCTGGGGTGCAGGGGTTGGCCCTAGTTGTCTGGCACCTGGCCCTGGGGTGACTGGGACAGGGAGAGTGGCCCTGAGTGTGAGAGCTGATAACAGAGGGAGTTGGAGTGTGGGCTCTGGACTGGTTGGCTTGCACAAGTCCTTTGCTGTCTCTAGGAATTAGCTAGTCCTGGGAGAGGCAGTCCACCCCAGATCAACAAGGCCTCAAGATGTCAAAGCATCAGAAATGCAGAAAATAAACAACATGATTAATACACTCATCACCTCTCTTCTCTCACCACCTATTACCCCCATTTCCCCATGTCAAATGCCAAGGACCGCTCTCCAGTCTCCCCGACCCACAGAAACCTGGCATCCCGATCCCTTCCTGCCTTACCGTTCCCCCCACCTTATCACCTCCAGCTTCTGCACTCCTGCACTGGCTCCCCCCCTCGCCCTCAGACCCCCGGCCATTCCTTCCCTAGGGCTCTGACCTCCCTTCTCTTCAGAGACACAACCCCCTTGGTGCCCTGTCCCCCTCCTTCCTGTCATCTGAGACAAGAGCATTTTCTCAGGGTTCCACCCCTCAACCTTTCCTCTCGGATCAGGCAGAGGCCACACAAACCTTCCCTTCGTATTTTGGCTGCTGATGAAAGACCTAGAGATGCCTCATAGACCATGTGTCCGTTTGTGAACTTCTGCAACTCAAAATTCATTTTCCCTCTCACATTGGCTATAAAGATCAGAGATGTCTTCTCCTAGGGAGGGAGGAGAAAAGAATTGGCCCAAGACATGTTGAAGAATGTGGGTGGCCTTTCAAAATCAGCTACGTGAAGCAAAGATTGGGGCTTTTTGATCTATATGAGTAACTTTTTTTCTTTTTTTTTTTTTTTTTGTGAGGAGGACCAGCCCTGAGCTAACATCCAATGCCAATCCTCCTCTTTTTTGCTGAGGAAGACTGGCCCTGGGCTAACATCCATGCCCATCTTCCTCCACTTTATATGGGACGCCGCCACAGCATGGCTTAACAAGCGGTGCGTCAGTGCGCACCCGGGATCCGAACCGGCGAACCCCGGGCCGCCACAGCGGAACGTGCGCGCTTAACCGCCTGCGCCACCGGGCCGGCCCCCTGTAACTTTTTTTCTTAATTTGGGAAGAAATAGTGGTCATTTTGTCTGCTTCTCCATCTCAGTGTTCTGAGTCTGAGAAAGTCTGGTCCACCCAAGGCCTGACTCCCAAACCTTTGTACGGTGAGTCTTCCCCATCTGGTGGGAGATGCTCACAGTGGGAGACACAGTAGCCCTTTGGGGCAACATAGCTCATGCCAAGAGGCAAATGCCAGCCCAACCGCCCAGTCTCTCCCCGACTCAGGGCTTCACTCTGACTCAGAGTAAACACCCGTGTGAGTTCCCTGTGGCTGCATAACAAATCACCACAACCGTAGCGGCTTAAAACAACACAAATGTATTATCCTATAGTCAGGGAGGGCAGAAGTCCTAAAAATAGAGGTGTCAGCAGGGCTGGTTCCTTCTGGAGGCTCTAGAGAGGAATCGGTTTCCTTGTCTTTTCAGCTTCTAGAGGCCACCTGCCTTCCTTGGCTCGTGGCCCCTTCCCCCGTCTTCAGAGCCAGGAGCATAGCATCTTCCAATCTCTCTCTCTCTCTGACTCTGCTTCCCTCATCACATCTCCTTCTCTGATGCAGACCCTCCTGCCTCCCTCTTATAAGGCTCTCGTGATGACATTGGGCCACCGGGATAATCCAGGATCATCTCCCCATCTCCAGATTCTTAACTTAATCACACCCACAAAGTCCCTTTTGCCGCGTAAGGTCACATATTCCCAGGTTCTGGGAATCAGGACGTGGACATCCCTGGGGGAGGGCATTCTTTTGCCTACCATGGCACCCATGGGGGTCAAGCTTCTAAGACAAGCCCCACGGAACACTCCTTGTTCCTTGGGGGACATATGTGGACTCGGTTCTGGGAGGCAGCGAGTGGGGAGGGAGGGGGGGATGGAGAATTCCAGACAGAGGGAACAGGACACGTAAAACAGCAGGCTCCCTGAACACCTGACCTGGATGTGACCTGAAGGCCCTTCCCATCAGCACAGGAACCCAGGCAACGGAGCGCCCTTTCCAGGCTCTGTTCCGCAAAGTGGGGGTTTTCACCCAGGCCGATTCTGCCCCAGGGGACACCTGGCCACATCTGGAGAGATATTTAGTTGTCACAGCTTGGGGGGGGCGATCAGAGATGCTGCCAAATGTCCTACAGTGCACAGTTCTGTCCCCACCACTGTCCCCACCACAAGGAATCCTCAGGCCCAAAGGTCAGCGGCATCGAGAGCGAGAAGCCCCCCCCCCCATAGAGGGTTTCTGCTCAGTGACCTCTGGCCTGTCTACCCCTGCCCTGCCTTTCTGGGGAAAACCCGTTCCTACTTCCTCCTGACCCTTGGCCAGCCCCGAAACAGAAGCATTAGTGTGGACTGAACGCTCCTACCTCTGGAATGCGAAGGAAGGCCCGGCCTGCACCCCCAGGAGGATGGATCTGAGAGGAGCGGCGTTTTCTCTCCGCCCCAAGCCTGACCCGCTCTCACCTCTGGGTTCCTGCAGCCCTGGGAAGGCGAGTGAGGCAGACGGTGTGCTAAGGACGCGTGCCGAGCCTGTGCTGGTCACTGGACGGGGAATAAGCCAGTTCATTCAGACATGGGTCAGCAGATGACAGGACCCTCGTGACAGGAGGGGAGGTGAGTTGGGGGGGCCGCCCCCCCTCTGGCTCCTTGTCGCTGCCACCCTGAAGTGCTCATGTCAGCCACACCCCTGGAGTCAGACAGGCCCTCGTTGGGCAAGGGTGGCAGTGGGGTGCCCATCTCGCCCACCGTGGAAGGGACCCCAGCTTGGGTGGCCTGATCCAGTAAGACAGTGATAAACCCGGGCTGGTGTCTTGCTGCCGTTGGCCCTCGTCAGAAGGGTTCATTGCTTGTTCATTCGGTCAGCAAACCTTTGCTGCCTACTGGGTGCCAGGCCCTGTGTGGGGCGCTGGGCATGACAGGACCCAGCTGTTCCCTTGAGGAGCTCAGAGACTGGGAAGAGGAGGGTCCACGTTTGCTGACTGCTTAAGTGGGAGCCAGGCCCCATGCTAGGTGCCTTGCTGCGGTTCTCATCTTGGCAGGTGTGGTAGGAGCAGAGCAGCTGCGTGTCTGGGGAAGGGACAAGGGGACGCTGGCCAGGGGCAGGAGGGCAGCAGGGACGTGGGTAGAGAAAGCCCAGTGCAATGGCTCAGAGAGGAGGAGGAAGGCGAGCATGCGTCCAGAGGGACTTCCCTGGGGGTGAGCCTCGGAAAACCCCTGCTCCTGGGGGTGGGAGGGCTGGTCCAAGGAGATGGCCTGTCCCTCCCACTGCAGGCTCCTGGAGTCCCCCCCCGACTGCCCCTGCACTGTCTGTAGCTGCTCTGGCCAGCCTCTGTGGATTTCCATGTAGCCCCTCACTGAGTCTGAGCCCCTGATGAGCTCCCCATCCTAACGGGGCTCCAGGTCAGCCCCAACTGCCAGAGAATGGGGTGTCCAAACCCTAGAATCCTGCCTCCTTGACCTGTGGCCAATGAGGCAGTGCCCATGGGTGATAAAGGCCACCTGAGCTCTCCTGCCGATACCCAGCAGGCTGTAGCTGAATCCCACGCTCCCCCAGAGTTATGGCCTGAATTGTGTCCCCTCCCTCAAATCCCTATGTTGAAGCCCTAAGCCCCAGGACCTCAGAATGGGACTGTATTTGGAGATCAGGCCTTTAAAGAGGTGATCAAGTTAAAATGAGGTCACTAGAGTGGGCTCTGATCCAACATGCCCGGTGTCCTTATAAAAAGGGGAAATTAGGACACAGACACACACAGAGAGAAGACCACGTGAGGACACGGGAGGAGACGGCCATCTACAAGCCACAGAGAGGCTCCAGAATGAAACCAACTCTGCTGACCCCCTGACCTTGGACTTCTCGCCTCCAGATCTGTGAGGAAATACATTTCTGTCGATCATAAGCCCCACCCCCGTCTACGCTGCTTCGTTATGGCAGCCCGAGCAGACTAACACACCCAGGATGCACCTGAGTAAAACGGCAGCACACCAGGCGCCTAGAGACGTGGGGAGGGGACGTCCCTAGGATCAAGACGGACCCTTTCTCCACGGCCTCGGTTTCCTCCCTGTCCCCTGTGGACCTGAGGCCGTCTCTTTAACTGCACCACTGAGTTTGTTCCCTTCCCTCCAGACTCAAGCATCTTAAGCTGCTGGGCCCTGCCTGGATGGGGGGAGCGGAAATCACACCCACAGATGCCACCAGGAATCCATGACCCCCCACCCGGCTGTGCCCTCCTTCTTCAGAGTGGTCCATGCAAACCCTCCCCGACCTGCCCCCTCCAGCCCCCCGCCCCTTATCTGCATCCTGCTCAGGCCTCCTCCTGCCATCCCCCTGGGGCTGGGGCCTGCCTCAGGGCTGGTCCATCCAGTTCCCCTGCCCTGCTTTCTCCCTACCTTTCCAGCCATAGGCGGAGGGCCTTGCAGAGTGTAGGTGCCATTCTGTGCCCTGCCTCTTTCTCTTATATCACGAGCCATCTGGCACCAAGGTTCCGTGCACGAGTTCTGAGGTCCGTTGGCTGCACCTCTGGCTCCTTTCTGCCCCTCTTCTAGGAGTGTGTGACCTTGGGCACACTTGATCCTTCTGTAAAATGGGGCTAACAGGACCCAACTTACAGGCTCGCCGTGAGGAGCAAACTGTGTCTGCACGGTGCTCGGCTCAGGGCCCGGGAGCCACGCTTACTCCACATGGCAGCGGGCCCCCTACCCGCCATTTCTAGTGGACGCGCAATTCACCAAGGCAGCCTCATTGCCGGGCACCTAGATTGTTGTCAACCTGGAGGTAACTCATTAAAGACAGTAAGAAACATCCTTCTGTGCGGACAGCCCTTCCATTAGTGGCTCAGGATAATTTTCAGTGGTATAACCACAGGGTCGGACTATGAGCCCTTTTATAGGCAGGGTAAGTAGCTTCCAAAGGGTCGTTCTGATAAACACGGCCGCCATCTCCAGGAAAGCAGGGTCCTGGCAGGACTGGAATGATCTTTGCCTTGACCAGCCCTCACCCACAAGGCCCCCGCGACAACAGGCAGAGCCGCTCTGGGGTTTGTTGACTCTCCTTCTCCTCCTCTGTGTTGACTGTTTCTGATCTTTGCTCCTTTGGTTCTTATCAATTTGCGTGAGCTTTTAATAGGCTGATAACATCTGGCTTGTCCATCTTGTGCAACTTGGTTTTTTTTTTTTTTTTTTGGTGAGGAAGATTAGCCCTGAGCTAACATCTGTTGCCAATCCTCCTCTTTTTGCTGAGGACGATTGGCCCTGGGCTAACATCCGTGCCCATCCTCCTCTACGGCTTGACAAGCAGTGCGTCGGTCCGTGCCCAGGATCCGAACCTGCAAACTCTGGGCCACCAAAGCATAACACGCGCACTTAACTGCTGCACCACCGGGCCAGCCCTTGTGCCACTTGCTCTTAACTGCACACATTCAGAGCTTAGCATGCGTGGGGCGCTCCAAGAAATGCTGCTGGGTAGGCTTTTGGATCTTTCGTCTGGGGAGCTGGGAGGTTTGGAGGATTCTGTGGTACGCTGAGGGTGGGAGTTGCCAGGGTGGGGCAGAAGCCGGTAACAGAAACACTCATCCTTGGTGTTCGTGCCCCAGCACATTGGGGGCAGGTGGGCGGCACCTTGCAGGCAGACTCTGGCAAATCCGTGGGCCCCTGGCCTGCGTCCCACGGGATGCTGGACGAGGAGCAAGGCTGGCGGATTGTCACAGCAAACTGACCGCCTGCCAATGTCTGGCAAGCATGAAGCCTCCGTCTCAGTTATAAAGAAAAGACTGGGGAAAACAGCCTGGTGGTTCCTCAAAAAGTTAAACATAGTTACTATATGACCCAGCCACCCACTCCTAGGTATTTACCCAAGAGAAATGAAAACATATGTTGACACAAAAACTTGTCCATTGATGTTCACAGTAGCATTATTCACAACAGCCCGAATGTCTGTTGATGGATGGAGGGATAAACAAAATGTGGTATATCCATACAGTGGAACATTACTCAGCCATAAAAAGGAAGGAAGTACTAATTCAGGCTACAACACAGATGAACCTCGAAGACGTGATGCTCAGCGAAAGAAGCCAGACACAAAAGGCCACATATTGTATGATTCTATTTATACGAAGTGATCAGAATAAGCAAATCCATAGAGTCAGAAAGTAGATTAGTGGTTGCCAGGGGCTGGGAAGTGACTGCTAAGGGGTATGAGGCTTCTTTTTGGGGTGATGAAAATGTTCTGGAATGAGATAGTGGTGACGTTTGTATAACTTTGTGAATATACTAGAAACCACTGAATTTTCGCTTAAACAAAAACTTTTAAAAGAAGCACAGCAGATAACCTGACAAATACATGTAAAACATTTAGAGATAAAGGAAGAAAGAGAACTCGTATGACATGAAAAAGAACACCAGAGGATGGGCTGGTGGCATAGTGGTCAAGTTCATGCACTCTGCTTTGGCAGCCCAGGGTTCACAGGTTCGAATCCCGGGCGCAGACCAATGCACCGCTCCTCAAGCCATGCTGTGACGGCGTCCCACATACAAAATGGAGGAAGATGGGCATGGATCTTAGCTCAGGGCCAATCTTCCTCAGCAAAAAATAAAAGAACGGTTGCATTAGAAAAAACACAAATCTTAAAAGTGAAAAAAAAAAAAGTGATATAGTGGTTACGACCATGTCATGTAGCAAAGAGGAGGGTAGCCGTGTGAGAACTCAGAGGAGAAAGCAGTCACCATCAATAACACTCCGGATGACATGGGAAACCAGGCCACTCCGTGACCCTGGGAATGAGAGCTGGGGGGCCTTTACTAACCTTTGACCCTATGGGAGATAAAACGGCCCCTGCTGTTCTTGCCAGAAAGATACTGGAGTGGAAGGGTTATGGGTCAGATCCAGAAAGATAATTCTGGAAGACAAAACTCGCCAAGCTCACTCAGGTCAGTGCCCCCCATTATCTCGAGCAGCAGTGTTCGAGGAGCGACGATTCTGAGATAAGAAGCAGAGCCCTTCCTGCGTCTGGGGCGGTAAGCACAGAATTTTCTTTCTGCGCCTGCTGACTGACGGTAGTCCCCGTGCGTCAGATGCTCTGCTGGATGTCTGCTTTACTTGTGTCCATGACGTAGTGGTGCCACCTGCCTTGTACAAACAAGCAAACGGAGGCTCGGGAATATTCGCACGGCAGTTCCTGAAGGAAAGCCTGTGTTTCTGTGCCTGCTTCAGGGCCAGGCCCTCCGGGGCAGAAATGTGCATGAAAGGAACCACGGGTGACCCACGCACAGAAGGAGCCAGTACCTTTGGCTACTTGTTCTTCCAATTCTGAACTACTCAGGACCGTGAACTCCAAACTGTTGTTAATCCGAAAATAAACTCAGCTGCCTAAGAAAAAATAAATCCAGCTTTTCCTGGTTTTATGACTGATCTATTCGGCACTTCAGATGGAATTGGACTGAAGTCGGGGCCCACAGAGAGCTTGAGTGCCGGAAGGTTTTTTGGGCTTGTTCGGGCCTGTCTGGCTTCTGTTCTCAGAACAAGCATTCTTTGTGAATGTATTAGAGCCCTGGCTTTGTTTGGGAGCTGGCCACTGAAACGCTCACCTGACATTTAAACCCTTAAGTCCCCAAAATATCCCCCGCCCACACATGGAGCCCTGAAAATGGCTCAGATGTCAGGGCTTTCCCCCACATCACTGTCTAATGAATCGGGGCACTGTCTTCTCCACATTCGACTGGTCACCAAGTCCCAGTGATCCCACCTCTAAAATGTCTGGAATCCTCCGCCTCTCCACACCCCCCCGCCCGCCACCTGCCTTGACAACTCTCCCCGAGGTTGTCTTGACAGCCTCTGGCCGTGATGTGAAGTGTGTACACCACCCTTGCCTCTGGTTCCTTTCCTTCAAATAAATAAATAAGCCAAGAATCGTGCAAGTCTTTCATTTAAAATTCTCTTGGCTAAAAGACAAATTCTAGATACCCATTGCCTGTGGCAGGTATGTTGTTCTCTATGGCTGCTGTACAAATGGCTGTAACCTTGGTGGCTTAAAACAACACACATTTATTATCTTACAGAAGATAAGTCTTACCAGGCTAAAATCAAGGCGTAGACAGGACTGCCATCCTTCTGGAGGTGCTGGGGAGAATCTGTTTCCTGGTCTTTTCTAGCTTCTAGAGGCTGCCTGCATTCCTTGGCTCGTGCCCCGTCCTCCATCTTCCAAGCCGGCAATGGCATCTCTGACCTCTGTTTCCAATGTTAATCTCCTTCTCTGACTCTGACCCGCCCGCCTCCCTCTTATAAGAACCCTTGTGATGAGATTGGTCTCATGCAGATAATTTAGGATAATCTCTCCATCTCCAGATCCATAACTTCATCCGTTCTGCAAAGTCCCTTTTGCCAGGTAACATATTCACAAATTCCAGAAGATTAGGATTATTCTGCCTACCACAGCAGGACCATACTCTTTCTGAAAATGGCCCGACAGTAAATATTTTAGGCTTTGTGGTCCATATGGCTCTGTCGCCAAGATCAGCTACAGAATTTTCAGAGGCCAGTGCGAGATCAAAATGCGGGGACCCTCATCCCTAGATTATTAAGAATTTCAAAATGGTGACAGTAGGAGCACGGGCCCTGTGTGACTACACAGATCGCACAGCCACCAAGTGGGCCCTGCCTGAGCAAATCTGCCTCTGATGTTGTCACTTGAAAGCAGCACGGGCAATATGTAGACAAAAGCGTGGCTGTGTTACTATCAAACTTGATGGACAGTGAAATAGCATTTCATGTAAATTTCTCATGTCACAAAACGCTATTCTTCTTTTGTTTTTTTCCAACCATTTAAAAATGTAAAAATCATTCGTAGCTCACAGGCTGTGCAAAAATAGGTGTGGGCCAAATCGGGCTGTAATTTGCCAGCTCCTGGTCTACAGGATAAAATCCCAACTTCTCTGCCCAATGCTCTAGGGCCCTTGAGAGTTGGGGACAGACATCTGGGTGGCTGGAGTGTACTCTGATTCTGACCCCTAAGAACCAAAACTATGCTTTTTACCAAAAAAACAGAAAACAAGAACTTCCTATCTCAAATTCAGACCAGAGAAATAAAGATCTCTGAGACTAAGCAGCCCTGGGTTCAAATCCCGGCTCTGTCCTTACTAGACATGTGCACTTGGGCAAGTCACCTCCATTTCTCTTAGGATCGGGTCTGAAGTCACCACGGCCAGCCAGGCCCTGTGTGACCTGCTCTTTCCAATCCCACTACCCTCCTATCCTGCCCATGTCTCCACCACCAGCCTTCTCTCAGTTCCTAAGTATGCCAGGCTTCTGCCTGCCTCAGGGCCTTTGCACTTGCTGTTCTTGCTGTAGAAACATTCTGCCCTCCTTTTTCTGGTGATTCACCCTTCTTGCCTCAGCTGCAACCCCAAGGACTTGGGGAGCCTTCCCTGGCCACCCTGAAATGCAGTCAGGTCCCCCTGTTACACGCTGTGCTGGTACTCTGAACCTTTGCAGATAGTAACTATTTGTGTAATTTCTTATTACTATTAATAATAAGAAGATTTAATCCATGCTTTATGCCAGGCTCTGTCTCAGAGATTCTAAAAGTGAACGATTTCACTGAATTCTCACAGTGCCCTCATGAAGTATTACAATCACCCTCATTTCATGGATGAGGACACTGAAGCTTAGAGAGATTAAATAACTCACCCAAGGTCACACAGCTAAGTCAGTGTTAGAGCTGTCCTCTTAAGTCTGTCCCCACAAGTTGACTGTGAGTCCCATGAGGGCAGATGTCACATCTGGCACAGTCACTGCTGTATCCCCAGAGCTGAGCACCTGTACTGGGTGCATTGCTGGTGATTAAAAACATATTGATGACCTAAAAGGAACAACAGCTCAGGAGAAACGAGCACTCTGAGCACCCAGATCTCGGTTTCTAACACCATCCTCTAGTAAAAGGAACAGGCTTGGAGAAATGGCTGATTCTAGGACCGGGGCAGGAAATACACGCAACAAGCCTGGGGCATCTCGTAGTGCCAGAAAATAAGCAAGTGCTCCAAAGAAAACAAACAGAAAACCACAAAAAACAAAACACGTGGATGGAAGTCAAAGGGCCACAGAAGGCAAGTGAAAGAGCCCCCAGTGGCCAGAGCTGGAACAATCTGAGCAACGCAATAAATAAAGTAGTATTGGGTTTTAACTCAGAGCATGAAATAAACACCCAGGAGTCCATACTGATATAACTAAATGATTGGATAAACTAGCAAATGGAGGAAAAGAGACAGATCTCCCATGCAGAAGAATTCCAAATAATTTATGTAGATATCCACCCTTCAGGAGGGGGAATGTAGGTCCCCACTCTTTAGTGTGGGCAACTTCCTTCCAAAGTATACAATACAGAAAGTGGGGGAGTAAGTTTGTAGTGGAGAAATCTGACAGATTCTACCTCAGCCAGGGGATCAAAGCCAACAGCCAGAGGCATAAATCATGCAGAGAGTATGTATCCTTGATGTGACATGAAGAGAACGACATACTTTACCTCTTTGGTCTTTGGTCTTTCTCCCCCAAACCCATCAGCCCAGTCTTAGCATGAGAAAAACATCAGACGAATTCCAATAGGGGGACATCCTACAAAAAATCGAGCCAGTCCTCCTCAAAACCGTCAAGATCATCAAAAACAAGGAAAGCCTGAGAATCTGCCATACCCAAGAGGAGCCTAAAGAGATAGGACGACTAAGATGATAGATCTTGCAAGTTCTCATCAGAAGAAAAAACAATTGTAACTATGTATGGTGATGGATGTTAAGTGAACTTAGGATGGTGATCACTTTGCTGTATATACATATATCAAATCATTATGTTGCACACCTAAAATGAATACAATGTTATAAGTGAATTATAGCTCAAAAAAAAAAAAAAAAAAAGAGAGACAGGACAACCAAATGTAATGTGGCATCCTGGATGGGATTCTGGAAGAGAAAAAGGCTATTGGGTAAAAGCAAAGGAAATCTAAATAAACTATGAACTTTGGTTAATGACGTGTCAATATCGGTTCATTAAATTTAACAAATGTATCACACTAATAAAAGATGTAACTAATAGGGAAAACTGGGTGTGGGGAAAATGGTCATTCTGTACTTTGCAATATTTCTGTAAATCTAAAACTTCTTTTTGTTTTTATAATTTTATTTATTTATTTATTTTCCCCCAAAGCCCCAGTAGATAGTTGTAGGTCATAGCTACACATCCTTCTAGTTGCTGCATGTGGGACGCGGCCTCAGCATGGCCGGAGAAGCGGTGCGTTGGTGCGCGCCCGGGGTTCCGAACCCACGCCGCCAGCAGCGGAGCACGCGCACTTAACCGCTAAGCCACGGGCCGGCCCTAAAACTTCTAAAAAAATAAAGTCTATCGATGATAATAATAAAGTATAGATGAATGAATGAAGGATTTCATTCATTCCTTCTGGCGACAATGATGATAGTTCCTTCTCACAGAGCTATTTTGAGGATTCCATATGAGAACCTGCATAAAAGCATTTAGCAAGCAATACTACTCAACTCAGAGCAGTTACCGCCATTCTACTAAATCTATGCCATCTGCTATGGGAGCCACTGGCCCTATGTGGCTCTTTAAATTAAATATTTTTACTTTTAAATACGTTAAAAATTCAGTTCTTCAGTGGCACCAGCCACATGACAAGTGCCCGAAAGCCACTTGGAGCTGGTGGCTACTAAATTCGTGCTGATAAAGAACATGCCCATCATCGCAGAAAGTTCTACTGGATGAACACTGCACTGCACAATGAATGGCATGATTATTTGTTTAGTGTTGTCAGGTCCTTTCAGTCTTTCTGAAAATACCATCTTCTCAACCTTCCCGATTGCCCTCTTTCAAATCGCAACCCCCACACCCCTCATGCTCTTTTCCCAACTGACTTCTCTTCTTACCACTTTTCACTAGTTGATGTGGAATCCACTTGATTTCTTTTCTGCCTCCCCATCTAGCACTGCACGGTCCAGTGCAGTAGCCACTGGCAACGTGTGGCTGCTGAGCTCTTGCAAAGTAGCCAGTCCAACCTGAGACGTGCTATGAGTGTCAAACACACAGCGGATTTCAGAGACGTGTGGGGGGAAAAGAAAACAATGTAAAAGATCTCTTAACCTTTTATTGATTATGTATTGAAATAACATTTTGGACATAAATTGGGTTAGATAAAACATTATTAAAATGAACATCACCTGTTTCTTTTTACTTTTTTTCTCCTTTAACACGGCTACTAGAAAATTTAAATAATGCATGTGGTCAACATTTGTAGCTTGCTTATATTTCTACTGGACAGCGCTGGTCTAGAATGTCAGCCCAGAAAGGACACGTCCTTTTGCCTGCTCGCTGTGCATACAGCGACTGGCATATAGTAAGCGCTCAATAAAATTTTAATGAATGACTGTTAGGCTGAGCCTCTGGTACCCCCGCTAGCTCTGATGGTCAACACTGACGGAAGACTGACCACGTCCCACGCCCCGCCTCCTCACCACCCCAGATAAGGAAACTGAGGCCCGGCGAGGTGACGTCAGCCCCGGCCCAACGGCACGTAGTGCGCAAACGTCGGGGCCGGGATTCGAACCCCGGTCCTGTCCCCACAGCCCTGGCGCGCTGACCGTTCCTACCTTGCAGGGCCGCGGCGGTCGCGGCGGCGAGACAGACAGGCGCGGGACACACAGAACGCGCTCGACAAGAGGCGCGGCTCTTCGGCCACCGCCTTCCGCCGGCCTCCGTGGGCCGGGCCCCCGCCGGCCCCCTCCGCGGCCATCGCCGGCCACCCGCGTCTCCGCCGGCCGCCGAGCCCCTCGCAGGCGGCGCCGGCCGGAAGTCCCGCCTCCGCCGCGCGCCCCGGGGCGCCGCGACAGCCACGCCGGCCAATGAGAAGCGCGCCGTGGCGGACGCCGGCCAATGGGCGCGCGCGCCGGGGGGGCGTGTCCGGGCCGCGGGCCGGAGCGGGTCGTGCGCGCTGAGGAGGAGCCGCCGCCGCCGTCGCCGTCGCCGCTGCCGCCGCCGCCGCTACCGAGGCCGAGCGGAGCCGTTAGCGCCGCGCCGCCGCCGCCCGCCCGCCCCGGAGCAGCCCCGGGCCCGCCCGCCCGCGTCCAGGTGAGGCGGGGGGCCTCCGGCGGCGCCCGATGGGGTAGGCCGCGGCAGGCCTGAGCTCGCCTGGCCGGGCCGCGGGCTCCCGCGGGCCTGCACCGGCCGAGGCCCAGGCCGCGCCGGGCGGGAGGGGACGCGCGCGGCCGGGCGGGGGCCGGCCAGTGTGGGCGCCGGCGACAGGCCCGGGCCGATTCCTCGGCCGCCGCGAGGGGCGGGCCAGCGGGACTCGCGTGGGCACGCGCCCGGCGGCCGGGGCCCGGGGGGTCTGGGGAGCCGGGGGTCTGGGGGCGGGAGAGCGAAGCCAGAGGCGAGGGAGCGCGGCGAGCGCCCTCAGCGCGCAGAGGTCGCGGCCCACGGGCTCGCTCCCCCGGGAAGCCCTCCGGATTCTTTTGTGGTCCTTGTCAGAGGACCGCGGCCGCCCTGAGGTCCTTCTAGAAGTGTGCAGACCCTTCCGTCGGCGTGAGAGTCCTAGAAAATAGATCTTTTGGACGCCATCTCGAACAAAGCTGTTTTGGGGGCGTGGGACGTTTGGGTGTGTGAAGTGTGTGTGTGTGTGTGTGTAGAAAACATAAACTGCACGCAGTTGAACGATGGGGGATGGATGCGCTTCCTTCCTTTTCCGGCGTCCTCCGCTGCTGGGTTCTCATACCTACTGTGTGCAGGGCAGGTGGGGAGGAATTTCTGCAGGCTCTGCCCCTGGGGGGACAGGGCGCCCCTTTCTGGAAGTATTCATGTGGGATCTGGACGGCCAGCGCTCCGGAAGTGAGAAGATGGGGAGGATGGTCGGACTAGAGCAAGGTTTCTCAGCCTGGGCACTACTGATATTTTGGGTGTGATAATTGTGGGGTTTGGGGGCTCTCCTGTGCATTGTAGGATGTTGGGCAGCACCTCTGGCCTCTACCCACTAGATGCCAGCAGCATCCCCGCCCCCCCCAGTTGTGAAGATCAGAAAATGTCTTCAGACATGGCCCAAAGTATTACACACACACACACACACACACACACACACGTATGAGAACCACCACCGGACTAAATGATCTTCCACTAAAAGTTCCTCCAGTCACATCTCTGACGCCGGGGGGATCCAACCTCAACCATGCCTTAGTTTGCTTATCTGTAAAATGGGATGGATGAGAATACTGCTGTGCCGATTTAAGGGTGTGGAAAGCCCCTAGCTTTGTGCAGGGCCTGTGCGTGGTAGGCACTGAATAAATGATGTTATAAATAATCGCCAGTATTTAGTGAGGATTTACTCTGTGCTTGACGCTTCACAGACATAATAATCTCCAGCCCTTGTGGCAGGTGCTGTTGTAATTTCCATTTTAGGGACGAAGAAACCAAGGCTGAAATGGGTCGCTGGATGTGACCAGTCTTGCACAGTAAAGTGGCGCAGGCAGAATTTGAACGCAGGCCCTCTGACTCAGTCCTTACTTTTAGCTACCGGATTTTACCGGTCTTATAATCACAAGGGTCCAGGGGACCCCGAGAAGAATTCCATTCAGTTGTCATTGAGCATCTTCTGTGGGCAAAGCTCTGTGCTGGGATCTGTTATAAAATTCTGTGACTTCAAAGTCCACAAGAGGCTGAGATTTACAAATATCTCAAAACGTGGAAACAAGTAAAGTTGATGTTGAAGGGCTGGTTTTGAGGGGGCAGAATTTCAGTTTGAATGGGTTGAGTCTGAGGTCATAGGGCAGCCAGTGAAACACCAGGAGGATTATGAAAATGCTGTCTTCCTGAGGCTTGCTTGATTGCTTCGCTCACTTCCTGCTTCCCATCTCTATCTATCCTCTTTCCACACTCCAGCAAGAGCTGTCTTTTTTAAACACAGATCTGCTCTTGTCAGTCCTGATTTAAAAGTCTTTGGGTAGGAAAAACCAAAGTAATTTTTTTAACCTCTTTAGGTGGCATAAAAGCGAATGTTTGGGATTCCAGGTCTTGTGTATTCAAACCCTCCCTTCGTTTCTGATTTCACCTGCACGTGGACCCCAAACTCCGACCCTCACTGCCTGTTGCTCCCACTGCCTGGAATGCCGTTCTCTTCCACCTGGAGATCTCCTCCTCGTGCTGCGTGGCCCAGTTCGGTGCTCACTCACCATCTGAAGCCTCCTCTGACTGCCAGTCTTGGTCCACCCGCACCGGAATCGGCTGTTCCCTCGTTTGGTCCCTATCCCGTTCAATTGATTGAATCAAATTAGATGCTGAATGGTGAGAGAAGTGCAGTTACTGCCTTTGGCCCTTAGGTGGCAGCGGTGGAGCAGCGAGGCCCACCTGAGGCTTCGGGTCAGGGGAAGACCGGAGGAAACCAGCCTGCAGAAGGGAAGTGAGTCTTGCTTCCCTCCTCTAACCAACTCTCCCTGCTCCCCTGCTGTGTCCCAGGCCCTGTGGGAGGCTCTGGGGAGGCAGTGTTGATTAGGATGTGTGCGGAGATCATTTCAGCCCACTCTGGTGAGTGCGGTGGTGGTTACAACTCACTGATGTGGAAGCACGGGAAAGGAACTGTAACCTAGCCTTGGTGGGCAAAGGAGATCACAGAGTGCTTCCTGGAGGAGGTGAAGCGTGTGGGGGAGGAGTTAGTCAGGCAAAGATGGTGGAGAAGGGCCTTCCAGGATGCAGGAACAGCGCAGGCAAAAGCATGGTGGCGGGAACAGCTCGGTTTACCCAGGAAACCACGTGGAGTCTGGTGCTTCAGGGACAAGAAAGGTGAGGTGAGGAGTTGCAGTTGTCCTCACGCAGCTGGCTTGGCTGCTGTCGTGCAGGCCAGGCCAGGGGTGGCCGCTGGGCGGCTTGTGCCCACACAGTGAAGGAGTCGGGTCTGCACACAGTTGGAAGAGTTGGAGGAGATACAGCTGAAGGCCAGCAAACCAGTGAGGAGATGATTACTTTCCTTTAGATAAGAAGAGTTACGAAAATGACCCAGGGCTGTGGTGGCAGGGAAAGAGGGGATGGGTTTGAGACAGTTAGAGGGCAAAAGACACAGGACTCTGGGTATCTATGTGTGGGACGTGAGCAAGAGAACAGCGGTGGATGGTTCTGGGTCTCTGCCTGAGTGACTGGTAGAGAAAATGGTCACTAGGAGAAACAGAGAAGGCAAAGAAGGAATGATTTAGAATGTGGACGTGGACAAGGAAGCACATCACTTGACTGGAACGTGTGTGCGTGGGTCCACAGTGATGCGGGAAGGCGGCAGAAGGCACGTCCACGTCCGGACCTGTTGGGGGGACTCACTTATGTGACCACTGTCCATCCCCAGTCAACTCCGAGCCTCCGTGCGCATTGGCCAAGGCACCAATCACGCTTTCATGGATTGCAAACATGGAACGTAACTTCTTGTTCCTTGTCACCGGGGAATAGGGAGAAGTCGGGAAATTGCCTCCCCGAGGAACTTGCAGCCTGAATTGGGGAGAAAAGACGTCGACGTGTGAGGTTAAACAAAAGGATGGAGCGGCGGGTCATGACAGCTCTGGGAGAGCGTTGAAAGAAGTGATTGTTGTTGGGTTTTTGTTTGTGGCGATAGAGCTGGAGGAGGTGCAGCGTGGGGGGAGGAGTTAGTCAGGCAAAGCTGGTGGTCATCGTGATCAGAGAGGCGTGGGCAGGAGTTCCCAGGTGCAGCCAACGGCCCGAATGAACCAGAGAGGAGAGCACACAGAGGTCCGGAAGCCTGAGAGGACCGGTTTGGCCAGGCAGAGGGTCAAGAATGTGAACTTGGAGATAAATCTAGAAAAGTGTGTCCGGGTCAGGTGGTTGAGGGTTCCTGGGCACAGTCAAGAGGTGATCTCGGGAGATTGCTTTTCTGGGAGAGAGGCGGGATCAAGGGACCTGTCAAGGGGTATGGAGGTGACCCGGTAATGGCCTGAATTTGAGCGTCCAGGCCTGGACTGCTTCTTTATCTAATGTATACCCAGCGCCTTGCTGCATTCCTGGCATGATTGGGACTCCGTCTGTGCTGGAGGAAGGAAAGGTTTAAAAGGAGCTCAGGAGTGACTGGATCCAGCCACCCTTCCACGAGACATTTATGCCAGAGGAGAGATTCACAGGAGAGGGAACAGTCCAGAACACCCCAATGGCAAGACTGATGTCGCCATGAACAGAAACGGGAAAACCGAAGGAAGAGCGGTGATTTGGAGGGAAAAGACCAAGTTGGGTTTAGTGACGCTGAGTTTGAAACAGTCGTGTGGCAGGGAGACCACTTGGGAGCCAGTGTAGGCGAGAGGTGACAGGGATGTGAACAAGGATGACGGCAGAGAGATGGGGGGAGAGAGACGTGTCTCAGATGTGAAACTGGTGGAACGTAGTGCTTGCTTAGGGGCAGGGGATGGAGAGAGGTGGCTTGGGAGACAGGTGTGCGTGTGCCACCAAAAGAAGCCATTCAGGGGAGGAGGACCGGAGGAGAGGAGATGAGGGTCCTGCAGCTGGAAACAGGGAGATCGGGGGACACACAAGTTCACCTCGATTTTGTTAATGGAGTAGGAGTAAGGGGACGGGTGTGAATCAGTTCAGATCTCTGTGAACAAATCGAGACACCAGCTGATTCGTCCAGGGGGTTAAGTGCACCGTTGATGAGTGATGGAGCAGGGAACTACGAACGAGACCTTCCACGGTCTCCCATGGGGTGCTGCGATGGTGTTCCACACCGTGGTTTCCGTGGGATCCGGGCCCTTTAGAAATGGCCTCAAAGGTGTGGATCATTTCCAGAGTCCCAGGGGAAAAGGGTCAGAGTGTTCCCTAGTGGGCCCGGAGGCGAGTGGCGAGGTGGGCGCTTACTGCGTGTCAGGAACTGGGCTGCGTGCTGTGAAGCAGGCGGTTACATCCCCATTTTGCAGCCACGGAACCTGAGGATCCGGGAAAGGAAGTGCCTTACCCACAGTGGTTCAGCTGGTCAGCCATAGGGTTCGTATTGGAGCTCAGATCTGACAGACTCCAAAGGCCCTGGGCTTTCCTGCTGTGCCAGGTTGCCTTGCAGTTCTGGGAGAGAGCCTGGAGTGACCTGGGCCAGCCAGAAAGAAGTCAGGACTCTTAGCAGGGCTGTGGAGCTGCTCAGGGCCCCTCAGGCCAAAGAGCAGTTCAACTGGGCCGGATACCAGATCTGCTCCTCCTCGGGCTTCTCAGCCTGGCAGATATGGAATTGCTGCGACTTAGCTGGAGCCACCCAAGCCAGGCAGCTTTGCCCTCCGTGGGCCATGGGAAGGGCGAGTAAGGAGTGTGTCCCCTGTCCGCCTGAGCCCTCGCCTCTCATCCAGGTTCTAATTGGGTCAGCTGGTGCGTTCAGTTTTCTTCTGGCACCAGAGTGTTTCCTGGGTGACCTTACATTCCTAAGACTTTTACCTTGAAGAACTCAGAATTTTACATCTGGAAAGGACCTGAGAAATAATCGAGTCCAAGCCCCATCATCTGGTGTGTGAAGTGTCAGTGTTGAGCCTGGGGATACATTTGACTGTTCTAGTTTTGTGCTGGCTCAGGTCGTTTAGGAAGTGTGCTCTGGGACTCTCAGATGAGACTGATTCTCGTGGCGCCTAATCAAAAACAGTCTTGCTGCTTTATGCAAGTACCACCCATGTGTATTTTTATGTCATTCGTATACATCTCTCTCTGTATATGTAGTAGGTACACAGCTGTGTGTTGCTTAACAACGGGGACACATTCTGAGAAATGGGTCATTAGTTGATTTCATCGTTGTGCAGACATCACAGTGTATTCACACAAACCTAGGTGATATAGCCTACCACACCCCTAGGCTGTATGGTACTAATCTTTCAGGACCACCGTCGTATACTTGGTCCGTCATTGACCGAGACGTCGTCATGCGGTGCAGGACTGTGCTACTGATGTGAACAGCATCGCCAAAGTCACATAGACACCAGGATCATTTAAAATAGTGGGATGGGGCTGAAAACCCTCAGAGATCATCTGAACAGGACTTCTCCATGAAACATCCAGTTACTGGAAACGTTTCCAAGTCAGCAGGAATGGCTTCACTAAACTAAGTTTCCCTTTTTGCTCCCCGCAGTTGAATTTTATTCTGTGGGATGGGTGGGGTGGGATGATCCTAAAAGAGTAATATACTGAATGTATTAATAGACCATCAGGACGATTTCCAACCACCCTTCTTTGAAAGAATGCACCCAGGGGCTGGCCCGTTGGCGCAGCAGTTAAGTGTGCACACTCCACTTCGGTGGCCCAGGGCTTCACAGGTTCTGATCCCGGGCGTGCGCCGACGCACCGGCTTGTCAAGCCATGCTGTGGCGACGTCCCATATAAAGTGGAGGAAGATGGGCATGGGTGTTAGCTCAGGGCCAATCTTCCTCAGCAAAAAAGAGGAGGATTGGGGGCCGGCCCGGTGGCGCAAGCGGTTAAGTGCGCATGCTCCGCTGTGGCGGCCTGGGGTTCGCCGGTTCGGATCCTGGGCGGGCACCAACGCACCCCTTGGCAAGCCATGCTGTGGCGGCATCCCACATAAAGTGGAGGAAGATGGGCGTGGATATTAGCACAGGGCCAGTCTTCTTCAGCAAAAAAAGAGGAGGATTGGCAGATGTTAGCACAGGGCTGATCTTTCTCACAACAAAAAAAGAATGTACCCAATACGCATGATTCCCTGGTGAGTCTGAGACCCAGTGTCTATCCCCTCTGCTACGGGACCCTTAGGTGCCAGTGATGTAGCCTTGGCCCTCAAGGCTTTCACCAGTGTTGTGGGAGAAAAGCAAATAATGACGAGTTAGAGTGGTTTGTGCAGTAATAAAGGTGTACACCAATGGTGTACGGGCGCGGGGAGCTAGAGCAACCTGCTGTCCTGGGGTACTCTTCAAAGATAAGTGGGGAGGTGATGGAGAGGGCGGACGATCCCTGCGAAGGGAGCAGCCGTAACAAAGACCTGAAATATGAAGGTCTATGGTGTGCTGGGGAAGAAGCCAGAGGGATGGGAGTACAGGGTGGGGAAGCGGGCGGGGGCCCATCGCCAAAGGCCTTGTGTTTCATCCTCGGGAGACTGCTCTGTAGTGACAACTTATTAACAGTGTGAAGACTGACCCTGAGCAAAGTCATGCTGCCTCTGGGTGGTGACACCACCGATGGAAAGCCAGAGAGGAGGAGCTGGCTTGGTGGGGCGGAACGTGTTGACCCCGAGGAGTCCCCAGGGCTTCCACGTGGGGAGATGCGCTCAGTGAGAGGAGACAGGGCCTGGCGAGCCGAGAGATGGCCAGAGGTGGCCACGACTTGGGAGTCATTGATTGTCGGGTGGTGACAAAGGCCCAGTTGTGGTCGGAGCCTATGGTGACAGAAGCTGGTTTGGAAAAGGTCAGAGGAGGGGACCTGGAGAGCAAGTGGAGTGGCTCCAGAGCGCCGAGAAACTGTTTTGGTGTCTCCGCTGTTGCCGAGTTGACCAAGAACTGGGCCCGCAGGGGCTGCTCAGCCTGAACTGGGCGTCAGAAGGAGCCAGCATGCTGTGGAGCGGGGCTGCAACACGGAAGGGTCACTTTGTAAGTCTTTTAACATGTGTTTTTCAATTCACTCTTTTTGGTTTAGAGTTCTTTGAGTTTTGACAAATGCATAGAATCACATGACTACCACTACAATCAGGATACAGGAAAATTCCATCACCCAAGAAACAAAAATATTCCCTCGTGCTCCCCTGTGTATCAGCTCTTCCCCTGCTCCCTGCCCCGGCAACGACTCGTCTGTCCCTACGGTGTTGCCTTTTCCAGAATGGAATCATGCAGTATGTAGCCTTGAAGTCGGGTGTCTTTCACTCAGCAGAATGTATTTGAGATTCGTACCAGTTGCGTGAATAGTTAATACCTTTTTATTGCTGAGTAGTATTCCACTGTGTGGTGTACCATGGTTTATCCGCTGGCAGCTTGGAGGACATTGAGTTGTTCCGGTTTTGGGGAGGTTATAAATAAAGCTGCTACGTTTGTGCATAGCTTTTTGTATAAACACAGGTTTTCATTTCTCTTGCGTGAAGACTAGAAGTAGGATTTCTGGGTGGTGTGGTAAGTGTGTGTTTGACTAGAAGCAACTGCCCGTCTGTTTTCCAAAAGCTGCCGTAACATCGTTCCGGTTACACCAGCAATTGCTTGAAAGTTCTGGTTTGTCCACATCCTCACCAGCCCTTGATTATTGTCTGTTGTTGTTGTTTGCTTTCGTTTTATTTTGTTTTAGCCATTTTTTTTTTTTTTTTTGGTGAGGGGATCAGCCCTGTGCTAACATCTGCCAATCCTCCTCTTTTTTTGCTGAGGAAGATTGGCCCTGGGCTAACATCCGTGCCCACCTTCCTCCACTTCATACGGGACGCCACCACAGCATGGCTTGCCAAGCGGTGCGTCGGTGCGCGCCTGGGATCCGAACTGGCGAACCCTGGGCTGCCGCAGCGGAGCGCGTGCGCTTAACCGCTTTTACCACTGGGCCAGCCCCTGTTTTAGCCATTCTAAATGGGTAGTGGTATCTCAGTGTGCGTTTAATTTGCATTTCCCTAATAACTAATGACGTTGAGAGGCTTTTTATGTGTTTCTTTGCCGTCTGTGTATCTTCTTTGGGACAGCGTCTATTCCAGTCTTTGGTCATTTTTTTAAATTGGGTTGTTTTCCTATTGTTAAGTTTTTGAGAGTTTTAAAAAGTATGTTCTGGGGCCGGCCCCGTGGCTTAGCGGTTAAGTGTGCGCGCTCCGCTGCTGGCGGCCCAGGTTCTGAACCCCGGGCGCGCACCGACGCACCGCTTCTCGGGCCATGCTGAGGCCGCGTCCCACGTACAGCAACTGGAAGGCTGTGCAACTATGACATACAGCTATCTACTGGGGCTTTGGAGGAAAAAAAAAAAAAAAAAAAAAGTATGTTCTGGATACAAGTCCTCTTTCTGATATGGGATTTGCAAATATTTGCTTCCAGTCTATGGATTGTAATTTTCCTAGCAGTGTCTTTCGCGGAGCAAAAGTTTTACATTTTGATGGTATTCAGTTTATCAATTTCTTTTAGATGGGTTGGGCTTTTGGTGTGGTATCTAAGAAATCCCTGCCTCACCCAGCATCACAAAGATTTTCTGCTAGAAATTTTCTATTTTCACATTTTAGAACAGAGGTCGGCACGCTTTTTCTGTAAAGAGCCAGATGGTAAATGTTTTCAGCTTTGTGGGCCATATGGTCTCTGTCACAACTACTCGACTCTGTCACTATAGCACCAAAGCTGCCATAGATATAGATAAACAAAGGAGAGTGGCTACGTGCCAGTAAAACTTTATTTATAAGAAGAGGCAGGGGGCCGAATTTGGCCCGCAGGCCATGGTTTGCTGACCCCTATTTTAGAAAGTTAACTTTCTACCAGGCATAGAGGACACCTGACTCTGGATAGTGAGAATGGTATTAATTATGGCCCAGTTCATCATCTGTGAAAGCAGGGTGAGGGAGAAGGCAGAACAGTAGGTGCCTAACTCAGAAGAAGGGTGAAGAGAGGGAGGGATAAAGAGAACGAGAGGAAGGAAGGAGAGAAATGTTCGAATCACCTTTTGAGCACACTTCAGTGTGCATTTTAGTTGCTCAGAGTTAACCCTGCACTTTGGTTCAGGCTTCAGCAAATATTTTTGTTTGTTTGTTTTTGAGCTAATCATCTATCATAAGTCTCATGGCCACAGACAGTTTAACACACTCCTGGAGTTTTTCATGATGAAACCCGGTCATGCTGGTAGTCCCGTGCTTTCTCCTGAAAATTGGTGTGTATTGAACCATCCCTATTAACGCATATTTAGATTAGATCCAGTATTTTACCAGCCGTGGGGTCATGTGTTCCTCTCGCACATTTCCCTGCATGTGTGATGATTTCTGTAGAAGAGGTTCCTACAATTCTGGGCCAGAGGGGAGCATTCACATTAAAAATGTTTGTAGGCGCTGAGCATTGGGGCTTGCCTTCTCTTTCTGCTGTTTGGAACCCTGAAACCACTGTGTGAAGAAACCCCACAATCTACTAGAGCATGAAAGGCCACGTGATGGCTTGTCCTCCCTCAGCTGAGAGTCCCTGGCCGCCCAGCCTGCCAGTCACCAGGCCTGTGAGTCAGGCCAGCACAGACCATCCACCCCCAGCCCAGCCACCTGCCAATCTCTGAATTCAGCCAAGCCGGCCTAGACCAGAGGAGCCACTGAGCTAACCCACAGAACCGTGAGAAATAACATCATTTGTCATTTTACGCTACTAACAACAACAACAATGTTGGCAGGCACTGCTAAGTGCTCCTAAAAGGTGGTACCATGTCACAGTTGCATCAAGGGTGTGCGAGAGTGTTTTTCTCTCCCGTCCTCCCGCTGGAGTGTGTCCCTCCCACTGGATTGTACTCCATCTGACTGGCAGGAAGTGGCATCTCTTTTTATTTTGCGTTGTCCTCATCATTTGTGAGCTTGAGCTTCTTTTCCTGGTTTCTTAGTCATTGGAATTGCCGGCCTCTATTAATTACTGCTCATCTCCTTGGTCCACGTCTCTTTGGTGAGAGGTCCTTTTTCTCTTGTTAATTTGTGGATGCCCTGAGTCAAGTTTCCTCAGCCTCGCAGTATTGACATTCGGGGCTGGATGATTCCTGGTTGTGGGGCGGTCCTGTGCCTTGTGGAGTGTTTGACAGCATCCCCGGCCTCCGCCCACTAGATGCCAGTGCTGCCCATCCCCCCAAGTCGCGATGACCAAAAATGCCTCCAGACACTGCCCAGTGTCCCCTGGTGGGCAGGATCACCCAGGGTGAGAACCACCAATCTGAATAATGTAACAGGGAGCAAGCATTTTCTCCCAGTCTGCTGCTTATCTGTTTATGGTGCCTTTGCCAGCAGAAGTTTTTAATCTCGTGAAGTCTGACTTTCCAATCTTTTATGACTTCTGATGCTATAACCTACTTTATAAAGAGCAGGGAGCATGGAACATTTTCCAAAACATTTTAAAAATGCTAGGAGATTGGACTAATTTTGCGTCTTGCGTATGGTCTGAAGCAAGTTAGAGAGTAGAAAGGTGGAGAAGGCCTGAACTGTTTCCAGCAAGAAATGAGAAACCATACCTAGCTCCTCTCTCAGCGTTGACTCAGGGATAGGGGGGAGATTGCCGGGCAGGAGATGTGTTCAGGTTTTTATGTAACCGCTGGCAGGGCTATTTTTACAGGAGGCTGAGTGCTGCTGACAGTGGCCACTGGGTTTTCAAGCATAAAAGCAGAGCTGGGCAGCAGGGGTCTGGAGAAAGGGGTGGGCTGGCCCCCGAGACCTCCAGGCTGATAGGCAGCAGGGGCTTTTTCTCAGTAATAACGTTTCGGTCCCATGGGGGTGAGCACCTGTGTATGCAGAGGCAGGGACGTGGGACATCTTAGGTGAGGTAGCCGCACGGCAGTGCTTGTGAGCAAACCCAGTGTGAGTTGTGCCTTCAGAAGCATAGTCTTGGTGCTCACGGCTGCATTGTTCTGGATGTTACTGTGAAGCCATCAGTGTGCTCTGATGTTTGTCACTGAAAGTAAAGACTTCTGCAGGCAGCTACGGCATCCCAAAGCCTGCAAGCTCTAAAGACCAGCTTCCTCCAATGGGTAGAGACATCCTAACCTCCTGCCCAGTTCTGTCACTATGGCCTTTGGAATAAAGGGGTGCAAAGGGCCATTCCTGCCTGCTCCCGGACAGACGGGGTGTCTGGATTGGTCAGGGAGCTCAGGTGCACGTTGCAGCCTCCGCAGTGTCCAGCTGCAGCAGTAGTGAAAGTGGAGACGAGAGAAAGAATCAGAAATCTTTGGAACACTCTCAAGAGAGAACCCAAACACTTTTTACAGGAGCTTGAATTACAGTGCTGAAAGTGTCTGTAGGTTTCTTCGAAGCCCTCTTAGTAATTGGAAATGGTTGAACTTGGAGTTGTTTTGTTTTATTTTAATAGATTTTATTTTTTAGAGCAGTTTTGCGTTTACAGAAAACTGGGGAAGAAAGTAGGCCATATGTCCTTCCCCTGACACAAAGTTTCTCCTATTATTAACATCGCGTATTAGTTTGGTATTTTGTTATAATCGATGAACTAGTATTGATACATCTTAGCTAAAGCTTCACTCTGTGTGTTTATACATTCTGTGGGTTTGGACAATGTGTAATGTACAATGTACAATGTATAATGACATGGATCCACCATCCCAGTATCATACAGGGTAGTTTCGCTGCCCTAAAAATCCTCTGTGCTCCAACTCTTCATCCTTTCTCCCCCTAACCCCTGGCAACGCCAGTCTTTTTTGAGGTCTCTATCGTTTTTGCCTTTTCCGCAGTGTCATATAATTGGGATCATACGCTATGTAGCCATTGGAGCTATTTTGTTTCACTTAGTAATATGCATTTAAGGTTCCTTCATGTCTTTGTGGCTTCACAGCTCATATCTTTTTATCACTGAATAATACTCCATCATGTGGATGTCCCAGACGAGTGGAGATTGTTTCTCCGTCTGCCTGCTGAAGGGCATCTTGGTTGCTTCTAGTTTGAGGGCAGTTCCAAATAAAGCTGCTAGAAACATGCACGTGCAGGTTTTTGTGTGGACATAAGTTGAACTTGGAGTGCTGAGTCTTTTGAAAAACATCTAAGTGCAAACGCAGCCATTCGTTTTGCCTTAATATTCTGCAGTGCGAACATTTGGAATACACTTGATTTTTTCTTCTTCCTCTGCAGATTTTTTAAAAATACAATGTCTAATGGTTATGAAGACCACATGGCCGAAGACTGCAGGGATGATATCGGGAGAACGAATTTAATTGTCAACTACCTCCCTCAGAACATGACCCAGGATGAGTTACGAAGTCTGTTCAGCAGTATTGGTGAAGTTGAATCTGCCAAACTTATTCGAGATAAAGTAGCAGGTAAAGAAACCGAGACGTGTCGGTAAAGGGACTACTGTGGCTGTCCTGCTAGGCACTGTTCTCTTTGCCTGTGACTCTGCAGTGTCCCTCAGTGCAGAAGAGCCACAGCCTTGAGATGATGGCCATGAAGTTTCATTTTTATCTCAAACTGTATTTTGCTACCGCCTTAGTGTAAGAGTGAACGTAGGTTCCCAAAAGAGGAAAAATTCATCATAAGACAGAGGGCATGTACAAAATCAGAAGGTGGGAGGGGAGGGAAAATGAGGAGACACCAGAAACGGGGACTGCTCTGAGAGCTGGAAGGGACCGAAGAAGGACAGCCTGGCCTGGCCTGGTCCCACGTGTGGAAGGGACCCTGGTCAGCACCCTGCCCAGGGCAAGACCAGGCAGGCCCATCTCTGTCTGTCTTCCCAGGCCCACAGCAGAGCGCTGAGTCCCCTACAGGCAGCACCTCTCTAGGTTTGGGCCAGGCTGACTGTATGCTGTCAGCTTGAGCATCTGAAACACACCACGCTTGAACTCGGGTCGGGGAGGCAGGAGCAGGGCAGTGGATCAGCAGGTGGGCTGCGGGGTTGGCAGGCCAGCTCACAGCCCCGCTCTCCCACTCCCTCGAAGTGTGACCTCAAGCCTCAGTGTCCCATCTATAAAGTGGAGGTGGTGGCTCCTACATCCTGATGCTACCTGCCTCCTGAGGGTTTGCAGAAGGCCCTGTACCTGGTAAGGCCCTCAGTGCAGAGCAGCCCCCATTGTGAGAGCATGGTTTCAAGGACTCTGGAGAAAAATATGGAATGACCAGGTCCTCCTCCTCCTCCTTCCTCCTCTCTGCTCCGATGAGCTGAGGAGTGGGCAGTCCTCCCAGAACGGCTCTGGCTGCCACCCTGGGTTGTGGGACTATGATTCCCTACACTGGAAAATAATTTATAAGTAAAAAACCATTTTTATGTTGGGAATATAATAATACTGCATTATATTCAAATTTACGTAAAAGTAGAGTAATATATTGAACCCCATATACCTATCGCTCTGCTTTGTTGACTCTCGGCGTTTGCCAGACACGCGAAGATCCCTGTCCCGGGGATGACTCCTGTAGAGGCTGGCTGACCGCTGTACAGGGAATTAGTTCAGCAGAGTGGGGCACAGAACTCAAAAGTCTTTTAAGGACCCTTACAATTCTGAGAGTCTGTGATTTAATAAACATCTTCTAAATAGGAACTTTTGATAATACATAAACTTGAACAGCATTAGAATGTTCTAGAAGCCAATGTCTCTCTCCTGTTCCAGGAGACCATCCCGAATAAGAGAGTCCTTGTTCAGAGGGGTTTTGAAGTTCCTCGTGTGCTGCTAACAACTCTTGCCTTTCTCCTTTTACGTTCTGGTGAAAGGGAATTTTCAGCGCCATTGATGTTCCTGAACGTTGCAGTCCGATTTCACAAGCATTCTCACGGTACCTGACTCCTTTGTCTCTTCACTTGTGGTTGTCAAAGGAATGTGAGCTATGTTAATAGGAACTCCCAGATTTGGGAGATTGGCCTGGAGAGAACTGGTTTTGAGAATCTGTGAAAGCAACAAAAGTGTAATTTGGAAATTATTTAAGTTCAGAGATAAACTTTATCTTATCTTTGGGTGAGATAAGTGTGGTGCACCAGGAGTTGTGGAGTAGGTAGGCCAGGGCTCGCATTTCAGCTCAGCATCTTGCTAGCAGTTCTTAAATTGAGTGAAGGCAGTTTTGTGAAAAGCTTACTGCCTTCTCTCTTTCCTCCTCCTGCCACCGGTATGTAAGAACTTCGCTGGCTGGTCCTGGGGCCACAGCCTTACATGTCTCTGCCCCTTTGTCTTTTATTACGTTGCTCTGGTGAACCCCAAGGGTGGATGCGTTCGTCCAACTGCTCTCTCCCAGCCGCGCTCAGGCTGCCCCCCGCAGAGAGTCTCCCACCCAGGCAGAAGGCGCCCTGTAGAATCAGATCCCCAGCCAAGCCCCACCCGCAGCCCGGGCTCTCCCCGGCCCCACAACAGGCCCCACAACAACCTTCGTGCGTTTTCTCCCTCAGGCCCGCTTCACTCTGAGCTGAGGACCGCCCTCTCCTTCGCAGTGAAAATAACAGCCATCTCCACCTCTGTCCTGGATCCCTTTCCTTCCTGGCGTCCTAGGAACCTTGAACTATGCAAGTACCCGCTTTTCTGGGTCTCTCCATGATCACCCGGCCAGCATTCAAACATCTCTGCTCTCTTTAAAAGAATCTTTGCTAAGATCCCCGACTTCCTCAGCTCAGGGTTTCTCCACTTGAGCACTATCGACATTTGGGACTGGATAATTCTTGACGAGGGGGCATCCTGTGTATTGTAGGATGTGGAGCAGCATCCCTGGCCTCCACCCGCTAGATGCCAGTGGCACCTTCCAAGTTGTGAAAACCAGAAAATGTCCCCAGACGTTGCCAAGTGTCCCCTGGGGAGCAGGATCACCCCTGGGTGAGAACCATTGCTCTAGCTGTTGTCCTCCCTCTCCTCCTGTTCACAGAGCCCTGAAATTGACTATCTCCTCTTCCTTCTAGAAGCTTCTTCTTCCCTTGGCTTCCATGAACAACCCACTCTGGCTTTCTCCCTCCTCTGAGGCCTTGCTCTGCCTCTCTTGCAGCTCCTTCCCAGTCATTAACTTAGGCGGCCCTCAGATTATTCCCAAGCCTCTCCTTCCGGAGCCTACACTAGGGGAGCAGATGCACCCTGACAGCTTAAATTCACCCTCGCTTTGCCTCCTCTCTTTCAACCAGAAAGCTCTCCTGAGACTCCTCAACCCCTCAAATTCGGTGTTTTCCAGACTGACCTTGACTCCCCCACAAGCTGACCCCGCGTTTCCTAGCAGCCCGTCCTCGCAGATGGCACCACTGTGCACCAAGGGCTGCAGTCAGAAATCGAAGCTGATCTTTGCTGATGACCTGGCATTCATCCTTCTGGATGCTTCCATCCCTTTTCCTCCGTCTCCCCTGCCACCATCCTAGACCAGGCCACATCGTGTTCTGCCAGCACAGTGCTCTAGCCTCTTAACCAGCCACCCATGCTCCTTCTAGACTGTTCTCTTCACTGCGGCAGGAGTCCCTGTAACACTCCATATGTGACCTGTCACCTGCTTCAGAACCCTTCAGTGCCCAGATCCGCTTGCCTTAGGAGCCTTCCCTGGCCCAACCTGGTCAATGTTAGATGCTCCTCTTCCCGGTTCCCATAGCAACCAGACAGACCTGCACCCTGGGTTTCCACGCTGCACTGAAGTTGCAACTTTCTGGTGCAGTAGGTCTGTATGGTTCTTGGAGGCAGAGACCCTGTTGTAGCCCTAGATGTAGCCATAACCAGTGTTTGTTGAATGAATGAATGAATGTAGGGATTGGAGGAATATGCAGATCAGCGTGGACATTGATTCACTCAGCAAATATTTATTGAGTGCCGACCATGAGCCAGGCACTGATGACAGGAGGCATGAGGGACAGGGTGGTGGCTGGGATGCCAGGAATGTTTGACGTGCTGGCCTCAAGATTGAGGATGCTTCTGGCTGGCCAGGCCCCAGCCCCCACGCTGGGGACATGCATTTGTTGCTGCCTATTCTGTCTACAGTCACTAGCTAGCCTTACTGTGCAGCCCTGCCCTGCTCTCTGCCCTGATGTCTGGTCCCTCTGCAGGTGGCATATGGCCCACAGGGGACCAGAGCCAGCCTCCAGCCCATTGGCTCAGCTCTGTCTCATTGCCATGCATCTCTGGTCGGGATAAAGCCCCTACCCCTGCCTGCAGCTCCCGAGTCTCCCGGGGACCTGGCCCCCTCATCGCCAGCCACTGCTCACCCTTCTCTCAGGCTGGACTCGGCTGCTTGTCATTTCCCAGGCACGCCCTGCTCTTTGCTCTTGTGATTTTGCAGATACTGTTCCCTCTGAAGGAATGCCCTTCCACACCTAGCCAGCCCAACCACTTTTTTGTTCTTAATGTGAATCACCTTTGTTCCTTATAGGAAAAAAGTTGAATATGAGATAAGGAGGAAGGAAGGTTTAAATGACCCATAATTCACCACTGTTAGCTTTGTGGTTCGTGTCCTTCCCGACGTTTCTCTTTACAGATTCATGGTTGTGATCAATCGCATGCTTTTACAGAAATGGGCTACCACCACCCCAGCTGTGCGGGACATGTTTCTTCCTGTATCTGTGCCCATTTTTCCCGCTGACTGAACACAGTTCTCTCGTCATCATAACGGTGACATAGTATTCTGTTGTGTGGAGGTTCTGAGTCTACGATAGGTTGTAACCATTTTCCCGTATTTATAAGCCCCACTGAGATAAATATCCTGGCGCAGAGCTTTGCTCCCTGGTTATTTCCGTAGAAAGTCTTCCTGGAAGTGAACCAGCAGGTGGGAGAGTGTGTCCCTTTAAAAGCTCTGAACGTATCTGCAGCTGCCTGCTGGGGGGTCTCCAGTTTACAGCTCTTCCCCCTGGCCCTGCCGTCCCCCAGGCCCGGCAGGATTTCTCATCTTTGCCAGCCTAAGTGAAAGATGACATCTGATCGTGGTGACAATTCCGCATTTCTAGTGAAGTCCATCTGTTTTCACTTGTTTACCAGCTGTTTGCACTACTTCTTTTATAAAATACCTTTCTTGCCCTTTGCCCCAACTTCTTTCTGTTTCTTATTCATCACCTGATTAATTCCCTCATCCCCCAGGCCCAGTCTCTCTCCCTCGGTGACGTCTTCCCTTGAGCCCCCACAGACCTTTAAAGGAAGAACTGGGCCGCCCCTGCCCTCCCACATTGCAGAGGAGGGCCTCGTCCATGGGCGCTCACCTCCCTCAGCCGTGCACCCCAGGTCAGTCTGAGTAACACTGAGGGATTAAAACATTACGTCTGGCTGCTCTGGTCTGTGAACACAAGACGGAATGCCCTGGAATCATCTCTTGGTCTTAACCCCTATCTAAAGGGAGGGGAATGTATTCGGAAAGGCAAGAGCACAGACCTGCATTTGCCCAGGGGTCGCCTGAGAGGGCATGAAGAGTGCTCCACGCGGAGGCAGCCTCGGATTTCCCCAGGCAGCGGCTCTCGGGGTGCCGGCCCCTGACCAGCAACAGCACCTGGGGACTCAGGCCCCACCCAGACCCATTGCATCAGCCAGTCTAGGGTGTTTGAACATCTGCGTTTCACCCTTCCTGGAGGGAGGGCGATGCCCGGGCAAGTCAGAGAACCAGAGCTGAGAAGCACCGCCCTGTGGCCAGAACAGCAGTCAGGGGCGCTCCACAACCTGGGGAAGTGAGAGCTGGGGGCAGCGCCGCCTCTGGACAGCCCTAGACCTCAGCCCCAGGGTTTGTCCGCCCTTTATCCTTTCACTTCTCCTCTTGCCCTCATTTCGCACCTCTCCCCATCCCCCACATCTCCCATCCTGGGGCTCTGGTTGCCCCCCACCCTCCAGCCCCAACTCCAGAGGCCCCACCTTCCTCAAGCCCCAGCAGCCTGTGCAGGATCCATGCCTCTGAGCACCCCTGCCCCCCACCAGGCCTCAGACCTCCCTCTTTCAGGGCTGGTCTGGGGAGGGGGTGGGAGGATCATCTGTAAGAAGCTTAGAAATGCACATTCCCACCCCTGGGCCCCCGGGCTGCAGAGGACCCTGGGGAGCTGCGTCATTACCCCACATGGCGTGTGGAAATGTGGAGAGGCAGTAACTTGGAGGCCTTCCCACAGGCACCTGCTCTGAGCACAGACCGTCAGGCCCTCCTCTCCTCATGCACTTCCAGCTGCAGCTCTCAACCCGGGCTGGACCTTGGAATCGCCCAGGAGCTTAAAAAATGGCTGAAGCCGCCCCACTCCTGCCCCACCACACCCCCATTCCTCTTGAATTGGTCTGGGCTATGGCTGGGCCGTGATAGTTTTTAGAAACTGCCCTACTAATTCGAGCATGCGGCCGAAATTGAGAGAGACTGGTGTCTAGTGAAGGGGAGGGTGGAGTTGGGTGCTCAGTCCTGTGTTGAGCACTTTAGTCTACGGCCTTATCTGGTGGGTGAAACTCGGGGCTCCCCTTCGTTCCTCACCTGCCTTCCCTCCTGCCGCACTCGGGTGCCCACCACAGAGGGGAGGACAGCCTGGAATGACAGAGCCAGCCCCAGGAGCCAGGGTGTGCACAGATCCCTCCCCACTGGGCCCCAGACCCCAGAAGGCCCAGCCTGGGAGTGCTGGCAGGGCCCTCCTCGCCCTGGGCGCTGCTGCCTGGTGCTGTAGGGAACCTGGGACCCTCTGGAGCTCCCTCCCACATCAGCCCATCTGCAGGTCCTCGTGATGGGTCTTCCTTCTGCTCCCCGGCCTGGTGGACTCGTCTCACATCTGGTCCCGCTCCCAGGCTCCCCCGGGGCTCTGCAGCAGCCGCTGTGGCTGCTCTCCACCCCACTGCCCCTCCGGGCCGTTCCCCGGGCTCATCTTGTTCAGCCGCCCTTCGTTTCCTGGAACACACCAGAGTCATCTCCGCCTCAGAGACTTGGCGCGTGCTCTTCTGTCTGGAATGCTCACCGGCCATCCCGAGGTCTCGCTTCGCGTCTCTCCTGCTCAGAGGGCACTCCTGACCGTCGACTACACGGGCCCGTCCTCTCAGTCTCTCTCACTCCTCATAGTGCCTGCACACGGCTTTGTTCGTTGATTTCTTGCTGGTGTGTGTCCTCCTTCCTGATCACCATGAAACCCCTCAGCCAGCTTGGCCAGGGCCCAGCATGCAGTAGGTGCTCAGTTAATACACGTCGGCTCATTGGGGAGAACAGGATGAGGAGCGGGACTGGGAAGGAGGCAGTGGCGTCTGGAATGTGTGACTGCCTAGGTGACATTGGCAGCTGCGGGCACATGGGCAGCCAAGGAGGACACCCAGGAAGAGTATGATGGAGACGAGGGCCAAAGGCAGAACCTTGGGGACTTTCTCGATGGAATAGGCAGAGGACGAGGAGCCTGAGGAGGGACAGTTGAGAAGGACAGCCTGGAGAGAAAGAAAACCTTGTGCCACGTCCTGGAGGAGGCAGTGTCTCAAGCAGGTTGGCAGTGGCCAGAGCTGCTGAGCACTCTGGGCCGCGGCCCGAGACTGTGGGTGGGGTGGCCCCTGAGGGGTGTGGGCAGCCTTGGTGAGGCTGGTGCTGGCAGTCAGCAGTGACCACCGTGGAGGCCAGCCGGGGGCCACCGAGCGCCAGAGAGGTGAGGAATTAGGCACTGGGGCTGGGCAGGGCCGTGTCTATAAGCCGAGAGGAGCTGGCTGCAGCTAAGGACGCGGGATCAGGGCCTGGGTCTCAGGTCCTCACCGGTTTCTGGTCTTCCCAGCAGCTCTTAAGCCTCCTGAGGCCCCGGCAGTGGACGATACAGGTGCTTCAGAGTTGGGATTGGCCTTGTGGGAGGAGCAGAAAGACAAGGAGACCAGCCAGAGAGAGGCAGAGGAGCCTGGGAGGCCTGGGGGCTGGGCCAGAGAGGACTGCTCCATGGCCTGGACCCAGTGAGAAAGGGGTGGGGCGAGAGCAGGCATTTGCCAGTAAAAATCCCAGGAAGGCTGGAGTTGGGTCGAGAATCCATACCCCAGACAGTCTGCATTCTCCACTTTAACGTCTGCAGTCTTGCCCATCTACAAGAACCCAAAAGTTCCCGACCTGGAGCCAGTTGTAGTTTTCTGAGCTTCGAGTCTGCCTCTTCTGCTAGGTGGGCCCCAGCCCCCACAGCCCTGCTGTTACAGCACCCTCACTGTCTGGGGCTCAGGAGCCAAGTCTCTGACACCTGTGGAGTTTTGTTAGAAACACGGGTCTGGAGGGTCAGGTTTTGTTTTTGTTTCTTTCTTTCTTTTTTTTTTTTTTTGTGAGGAAGATCAGCCCTGAGCTAACATCCATGCCAATCCTCCTCTTTTTTTCCTGAGGAAGATTGGTCCTGGGCTAACATCTGTGCCTATCTTCCTCCACTTTATATGGGACGCCGCCATAGCATGGCCTGACAAGTGGTGCGTCAGCGCGCGCCCAGGATCCGAACCCGGGCCGCCAGCAGTGGAGAGCGCACACTTAACCGCTAAGCCATGGGGCCGGCCCCCTGTTTTTGTTTCTTTAAAAAAGAAAGTGGCCCGTGAAGAATTGCAGATTATTTCTGTAGTTCCTGCGCCCTGAAGGAGGGAGAGCGGAACCCCACAAGGCACTCCTTAAGTTTGGGCTGTGCAGAGGGATTTCTTTCCAAAGCTTCCGGGATGGAATGGGACGGAGGTGACGTTAGCATTGGAGAAACCTGGCGGACCACCTGCCTCAGCCAGGTGGTCAAGGTAAACATCAGCAGTGATAAGTCACGTTGATGGCTGCACCCCTGATATGATGTTGAGAAGGGGCTCTTCCTCCCCAAAACCCGTCAATCACCCCAGTCTAACCACGAGAAAGACATCTGACGGACCCAGATGGAGGGAGATTCTACAAAAGTCCTGCCCAGTCCTCCTCAGAACCGTCAAGGTCATCAAAAACAAGGAAAGTCTGAGAAATCGTCCCAGCGCAGTGGAGCCTAAGGAGACGTGACAATTAAATATTATGTGGGGTGCTGGGTGGCATCCTGGGACAGATAAAGGCATTAGGGAAAAACTAAGGTAATTTGAATCAAGTGTGGACTGTAGTTGATAATAACGTATCAGTGCTGGTTCATTAATTGTAACAAATGTACCAGCGCAGTGTAAGACGTTACTAATAGGGAGACTGGGTGTGGGGTATATGGGAACGCTTTGTATTATCTGTGTCCTTTTTCTTTAAACCTAAAAAATAAAGTTGATTGGTTTATTTTTTTTTTAAGTGGCAAAACTAGATTAGGCTCTCCCCTGGGTTCCATGTCACATCTTCAGCCAGAGGGTCTGGGTTCAGCTGGCACCGCGGGCTGGGCCAGCTCTCAGTGAGGCTCAAGGCCTGGACGTATTTTTCAGCTGCTCCTTGTCACCCTTCGCCAACCAGAGGGATGGAGCACAGCTCGGTGAGGGGACCTTGGTCTCGCTTACCGCTCTCTCTCCGTGCACAGAGCAGTGCCCGGCGTGCGCTGGCATGTGCGCCCACCAACATGGCATGTGGATGTGAGCATCTTAGTCGGTCTCTTCTCTGGGCCTCCTCCTGCTCCTCCTCTGCAGTGAAAGTGTTTGACTAGGCCCCTATAAGGCTCCTTCGACCTCTGACCCTCAGCTGATGCTTCTCTCTGGGCCCCCACAGCCGCTCGCATCCCGCCCGTGGTATCCACTTGGTGGTCGCTCCTGCCACTTCTGAACCTTTCACACAGAAGGGGCGGGAACACTGGATTTCTTTGAGAAGAGCTCAGGCTTTCGCGTCTGTTATGGCTCCCACAGACTGATGCTGCTGTCGCAGTGGAGGCTGCTGCCCAGAGGAGCACTGGACGCCCGGCCGGGGCTGTGAGGGCACCACAGGCTGCCCGGCTGGGCTGGGGCTTCTCTCAGCTCTGGCTTCTCCTTGTGCTCCCCAACTGGGTCACAGATTCACGAAAGTAAAGGGAACTGACGCTGGGTGGCGCCAGAGCCCAGCAAGCCTTCCTGCTCGGGGAATGGAAGTGGCAGAGAAACGCCTGGACACAGACAGCTGGTTGTCATCAGGCTCTCCCCACCTGCCTGCTGCCCACTTGGACCGTCCTCCTCCTCCCCCACCGAGGCCCCCTCGAAGCCCCGCAGAGCAGCCAGCACCAGTGGGACCAGTCATTGTCATTGCTTCAGTGTTGGGTTCCCCAGGATGCTGTCAGTAGCACAGTGTTTCTTTCTAAATGACATTTTTTTTTAGTTACAAAAGCAACATTTGTTCATTGCAGAAAAGGTACAAGTTTGCCAAAGGAGTGTAACAAATAAACCATCACAACTAAACCATTAGCTTGTAACCATTGATCTCTAACCCCTCTTCCTGGAGGCCGCAGCTCTCTCGTTTCTGTGTATTGTCTTTGTCTTTTCTCTGACCTTCACCTTTTGAGCCCAGTGGGACATAGTCCCGTTCATCCTCCCTGGCTCCCTGGCTCACTCTTGGTCGGTTTACCGATGTCCACGTGTTCTCCCACGCAGGACACAGCTTGGGCTATGGCTTTGTGAACTACGTGACTGCAAAGGACGCAGAGAGAGCGGTAAACACGCTGAACGGCCTGCGGCTGCAGTCAAAAACCATTAAGGTAAAGAGCTGCGATCATTCTCCGTTCATTCATGGCCCGGGCGGGGGCTGTGCCAAGCCCCCACTCATGTCCCTGCCGCAGACGCCATTAGCACGGTGCTTTCAGGGCATCTGAGGGGCCTCCTGTCGGCCCAGAGTCAAGGCATCGTGGGTCCGGTGCTTGTTAGATGGTGACCATCCCAGGCCTTATGCTGGTGGCTCATGGCCTCCTCAGTCCCACCTGCAAAGGGAGGGTCCCCATGAAGTGCACTTACACAGGGGCACCTCCACAGGCCTCTCTTGCCTCCCTTCTACTGGCCACGATGTTTCCGTCCCCATGTCCCCATGCCGAGTGAGTGTTTGGCCAGCCCTGCCCTCCTGTCGCTCCTGGCCTACTGCGGTGGTCGCGGCGACAGTGGTGTCATCCTCCCACCGTCCCTGCCCAGGTCTCCCCTCCCGCCCCATCACAGTCGGTTCATTCAACATTCATTTAGCAAATGTGTGTTGAGCACCTACTGTGCGCCAGACAGTGGGCAGTACAGACAGATCCCACGCCCTCATGGAGCCATGTCTCTGTGTGCACACATGCGCATTTCACAGAAATGTGAAGGCCGTGTGTGGTAGAGGTAAGTGTCACGGAGGTGCATGAGGGAGAGGCGACATGTTCTGTGGGAGACTTCATATTGACTTGAAGGAAGAGAGGGAGCCATGGAGCCGCCTGACGGGGAGCCTCGGGCAGAGCATTGCCAGTGTCACTCCCAGTTCAAGGGCTGCGGTGGCGTCCCGGGCCAAGGCAGTGAGTCCTCCAGGTCTCACGGGGCGGCTTCCTCTGCCTTCACGTTCTTCTCAGCCTGCCACCGCTTACACTCCTTTTGTCAGCCCGGAGTGCCACCTCCTCCCGTCCCCAAGTGTCTGTCTTCAGGCTCCCGTGATCTTGGGCAGCTCCCACTGCAGACAAACTGTGTTTTCTCGACCGTCACTCCCCACTGAGCCCTCCTTTAGAATATGCCACCTCCCGCTGCCCCAGGCTGGACCCCGGACCTGGCTTCCTGCAGCAGCCTGTAGCCACTGTGCCCACCACCCCTCACCCACAGACCTGGCAGGTCAGCTCTTGTTCCTGAGACACATGCCTGCCAGAGTCCACCTGAAGCCACCTGGTAACATTGTGCTACATGAGCCTTTGGGCCTGCCAGATCCTGCCACCCCATCTCCCACCCATAGGAAGCCACTCCTTCTGATTCACTCAGGCGCCCAGAAGGGTCTCTCTTGGGACCTGCGCCATGGCCGGGCTTCCTGAGCTTCTCTGAGCATCAGAACCACCTGTGTGCTTGTATAATACAGATTCCGGGGCTGTGGCTTGGGCCTCCTGGGTCCCCTTCTATAGCGTGGGCCCAAGAACCTGTATTTTCACTCACCCGCCAGGGAAGTCTTACAGTCTGGCTATGGAGCACACGTTTAGTGTGGAGGGTGGTGTTCCATTCCTGCCATTTAACTGTGCATGATCTTGACTGCTCAGTGTCTAACCGTCTGGACCAGGAAACCATCGCTCATCGGCAGGTTTCCAGGCCCACCTTGTGCCATGTACGTAGGATGTGTGTGTGCTCCCTGAGGCAGGAGTGTGGCCCTCGCTGCCTCCCCGGGGGATGTGAGGGCCGGTGAGAAAACACTGCAGTGTCCAGCTCTCTGCCTGGTCCGTGGGGAGCTGCCAGCACGTGCTGCTGCAGGTGACAGGTGTTCCCAATGACACACAGTCCCGTGCATGATTTCCTACCATAGGGTGAGCTTTTTCTCACCCGAAAATGGAACACTGTCCCTCAATGCTTGCGCCGCGCACCTGCCCTAACCCCAGCAAGTGGTTTTGTTTCCAAGGTGTCGTACGCACGCCCGAGCTCAGAGGTCATCAAAGATGCCAACTTGTACATCAGCGGGCTCCCGAGGACTATGACCCAGAAGGACGTGGAGGACATGTTCTCCCGGTTCGGGCGGATCATCAACTCCCGGGTCCTTGTGGATCAGACCACAGGTACGGCGGGGGGCCTGGGACACACGCGAGGTTCTCCTCGAGGTGGGGGACAGGTTTTCTAGAGAAGACAGATCGCTGTTTGATTTTCAGTGTCGTTAGCTATTCCACCAGTGAGGACAGAATCGGAATGAGAAGGTGTTGTCTTTTGTTTTACGAGTCAGGGAAGGTAAAATAGCATAACAGCAGCCCCTGTGTTAGGCCAGCATTTTATGATGAAAACGCTAAGAGATTCTGGCACCTTCCCTCGGGCGCACAGATGTCTTGCCTGGCCCTGAGTGGGGTGAGAAGGCTGTTGCTCAGCCGTTTGCTGCTGTTCCTACTGCAGACAGACAGTGTGCAGGGTGAGACAGTCCTCACTTGGATTCCAGAGTCCCCGCTTTTCGTTGCTCCAAGCTGCAGGGGTGACTGCTTCCAATGAGTGTTTTTCAGTCTTCCCCCTCACGGGGATCGAAGGCAGTGACTTCCTCATAGCAGTCCCGGCCACTTAGCCAGTCCCTTTCGGTTCATCTCAGTTCAGGACATGAACGGCTGGGGCTCCGGGCTTTACATGAGACAGTTAGGCACAGCGGAGCTGGGGACCCACACACGCCTGCAGAAGCAGCCCCTGGTGGGCAGGAGGTGGGCTACCGGCCCTGACTGCGGCCCGCCGGCTTAGGGCCTGGGGTCGGGACGCCCCCTGCCAGGCCTGGTCATGGCTCCGTCTGGGAGTGGTGAGCGTGGGCCACGCTTGCTTTCCGACTCCTCAGTTCTGTTCCCAGCAGGAGTGGGAATCTGCTGACAACCTAGAAGGAAGATTCATGCTCACTGAGCTCAGGGAAGCCAATGGAATTGTCTGCGGTGGATTTTTATGTTTTTAAAACCATAAGGTTTTAAGGTTATGGTTAAGGTTTTAAGGGCGTGTTCACCAGCCCCTTGGCTATGACCTTAAAGCCACACTGGGTGGTTAGGTCACAGGAGGTTGTAGCTCTGAGGCAACCTCCCTTCTGAGAGACTGGCAGCGCCCCCAGGAGCAGAGCAGCCTTTGCCCCTCGCGCAGATGGGCGGGGCCTTCCTGGCGTGTGATGGGGGGGTTGGAGGTGCACACACATTTTCCTGTGTCCCCCCCAGGCGTGTGCTTTGAGGCAGGTGGTCTTGTCACTTGCCCTCCATTCTCCTGCCCCAGCTGTGGAAGCTCAGCCTGGCGTGTGCTGGCCCTGCCTGCCGCCCCACCCTCTGGGGCCCGGCCTTGAGAGGAGTGGACACATTGTGTCCCCCAGGAACTGAGGAGGAGAAGGGGCTTCTGAAGGCACAGGTCACTGGCATTTCATGGGAGCTCTGGGTACTCCCACCCCGTAGCCTGGCGCAGACACCCCTCCAACACCAGACTGTGCTAGAGGGCCGTGGGCTCCACCCACACCGCTGCCTCCATTCTGCACCTTCTCTCTGGGGTGTGGGTGAGGATGCCATTTCCTTGGCGTAAACCCCCCTGGTCTGCACCAGAATAGCTTCCTGTGGTCCCTGAAGCCCCCCTTACTTACCTTCAAGTGCCAGTTGAGCACGACGATCCACTTGGCTGGTCAGTGCACATATTTATTCCCAGCCCCACTTGCACAGGAGCGTCTAGTGGGCTGCCCAGGGACCCACATTCTGCCTCCGTGTCCTGTTCTAGACTCCCCATGGACTGCTGTGCCTCTGCTTGTCTCTGTTCAGCCGTAGCCCAGCGCCGCTGAGCAGGGCCCGGCTCACTGGAGTTAGAGTCCACCCACCTCGAGCACACACCCTGGCCGCCCAGCTTTTGTGCCCACCATCCCGAGGGAGGTCACTTCTGCAGACAGCTCCCCCAATCCATTGGCTGGGGATTTTGCCTCATTTCTCTCTGCAAGGCTGGTGTCTCCTAGAGTGTTGGGGCACCTTAGTGTTGCCCCCCAGGCTCAGCCATGAACTCAGGGTGGTGCATGGGACCCTCACTCTCCCTCAGGCCTCCCCACCAGCCTCTGCCACTTTGGCAAAGGGATTGGGGCCCCCACCCCCCACCTCTATCTGTTTTGGAATCCTTGCAGCTGGATGGGAGGGAGGGGGAGGGAAGGGAGATATTAGGGGGTCCCAGGGGCTCCTTCTCCACAGCCCTCCCCTAGCCTGGGGTATAGGATTGGAGGGTAGAAAGGTGAGACCGCTGGGGCTGTGGGCTTCCCTTCCCCCCCTCTGCTCCAGAGGAGGCCCCCCGCCCAGGGCTCCTCTGCTAAGACAGAGGCTGCTTGGTGCACCCTCTTGAAAAAGTATACATTCATCAAGTCGTTTAGTGAATTGATGTTCCCTGACGTTGAATACTATTCTTTTTCTCTTTCTGGGGTTTTCTTTGTTTTGCTCGGGCAGTTTTCATTTGAAAGTCATTTTACAAAACCAAACAGGGAAGCCCCACTTGCACCCACACTTTCTCTCTGCTTGGTTGCAAGACCCTTATGCACAGAACAGAGCCGTCTCCCTGACGGCAGCTCTGTGGAAGCCCGCCAGCTACTGCTTTCCCTGCTGTCTGCCTCAAGTTAGGTTTCGTCAGGTTTCCCTCTATCTAAGCTGTTGTTCATGCATTGAAGAGTAAATAAAAACAGTGTATGCCAAGTACGTGTTTTCAGGTGTTCCTTCTGAACTGAAATTTTAAGATGAGCTCAGGCTCTAGAACTTTCCTGGCACAGGTGTGAATTGCTAGGTTGGATCTCACTGAGTCAGCGAGTATCTCTGGGTGTATGAATTTTACATTTATATTCAAACAGTCATGGAGGCAACGCCGGGGCAGGCTGAGGCCACTAGGAGCCGCTGTGCTGGGGGGATCCCAGGAGGGGAGTTCCCCAGTGGCAGAGTTGGGGTATGGGCCTTAGGGCTCAGCATGGGGTGTCCACGGTATGTTATGGTCGTAGAGAAAGAATCCTTGGCCCGAGGGTCCCTGTCTACTGTCTGCTCTAATGGGACCCGCAGTGTCGCATCCAAGTCAGTCCTGAGGTGGGGTTCTAGGCCCACAGGGGGTGACCATGCCTCGCACTGACACTTGTTATCTCAGTGCCCCTCCTGGTGTGCCTGCGTCTCTGCATGTCCCTCCACGGCCTCCAGGCCAGCTGGGGAGACCTGTGCCCAGTGTGGGGACAGTCAGTGGGACCCTGTGGGAAACAGTGCTGGGACCTGGGAGCTGACTGAGGGCACGCCCCTGGGCTCACTTAGGTGGTGGCCCAAAGCCCTGGGCTGCCCTGCTTTAATAATTGTCATTCGCCACGTGCTCAAGGCCTTTGTCTAGAGAAGAGAGTGCGACTTAGGATGGCCTGTGACTGGCAGTAGAGAACGAGAATATCCAGGATAGGCTGTCTCTGCCGCCTCCCCCACAAGGGCACACCCGTGACTCCAGCCCAGTGACATCGCCTCACACTGGCCCTCAGCTGTCACGTCCCCACGACACTTTGCCCTTCACACTTGACCCCTGTTTCTTCCCCCACGAGGAGGAGTCAGGCTTCTCCCATGGCTCTGCATTCCCTCACCCCAGCCCCACCCTGTTCCTTGAGTTCTTCAAGGCACGAGGTGTCCCCTTCGCTCCCCCAGGCCCAGAATGTGGATGGATGGGGATGGAGGGTGGCTGAACCCTCTTGTACCCAGTTTGCTCGGGTCACACTCCTACCAGGCTGACCCGACACTGCCTTCAGCCCTTGGGCCTGCATCTCAGGCAGCCGGGTCCAGGGCCGCATTCTCACTCTGTCAAAGGATTGGGTTACCGCAGGGACCCAGGGCTGGCCTTTGGTTGGTTCAGTCTAGGTGCCAAGAGAGGGTGCCCTCCCAAGGCAGCCGGAGGCCGAGATGGCCTTCCCGTGCAGGACCAGGACCAGGTACGGAGTGGGCCTAAGGCAGGGCTCTGAACCTGCCAGGGAGTCTGTGGGCGGGCGTCAGCACCGCTGCGTGTGCCTGGGCAGTTTTCTGGGGCGAGGGTGAGTGGCCTCACTTGATTCTGAGGGCGATTTGGGACCCACAGGAGATCCCAGGACCTTGCAGTTGAGTATCCAAGAGATGAGTGAGGGGATGGCAGCAGGTGTCGGGTGGTAGGCTGGGTGCTAGGACTCCACGCCCCGAGGGAGTCTGGGGGACCCCAGAGCCCTGGGAGATTCCTCACCCACCCCTTGTCATCCACCCTCAGCAGGTCTGTGCGCCCACACTGCGGTGGGCACCTGGCATTGAAATAGTGATGGAGGTTGTAATCTCTTCTAACATGGCTTTTATTAAGAAAGAGGTTCAGGGTGTCTATTTGGGATGTCTGTCATCAAAATATCTTTTGGCACCGAGACTGCGGAGTTGTTGCTTCAACTTAAAAGAAAGTCTGAAACCTTAATCTTTTATTAGTAATTATTTGCGGTTTTTTAAATTCATTTCTTTCTGTATTTAAGTTTCATTTTTGTTTATCACATTAACCAAGCATCCAGTCTGAACCACAGTAGACTGACTGACTTGACTTTTGCTTTTCAGTTTGAAAAAATCCTTGCATTTTTTTCCCCCTAACTCCCTTTTTGTTGGTTTGTTAAAAAGGTTTGTCCAGAGGGGTTGCGTTTATCCGGTTTGACAAACGGTCGGAAGCAGAAGAGGCAATTACCAGTTTCAATGGTCATAAACCCCCAGGTTCCTCCGAGCCCATTACAGTGAAGTTTGCGGCCAATCCCAACCAGAACAAAAACGTGGCGCTGCTCTCCCAGCTCTACCACTCGCCGGCCAGGCGGTTCGGAGGCCCGGTCCACCACCAGGCTCAGAGATTCAGGTGGGTCAGGAGGGCGGCACCTCCCCTGCCAGGCCCTTCCTGTGCGGCCGGCTGTCACGGCCCAGCTGGCTGGCTAACCACGTGCAGTGGAAACAGTTTGCTGGGCACGCTGGGCCAGTCGTGTCGGAAAGTCGCATTCAGCGTCATTTGTGTCCCCATGGCGCCCCCTCCATCCAGAAGGTGTCTGTATGAAAGCCATTGATTTCCACTGGAGTGTAGTTTTTAATTGCAATCAAAAAGATGATGCCCACTCCAGCCAGGTCCCTGGAGAGGGCCTGCCTAGCGCTCCAGTGACACTGGCCTGGAGCCGTGAGTTTGCAAGATCCTTCCGTGAGAGAAAAGATGCAGCCTCGGGTGTGCTCACGTGAGAGCTGTTCTTCCAGAGTTTTTAAACAGGTGTTAGATTTTGCTCAGCAGTCCTAAGGCAAGCCTTTCTCACACCCCTGCCTTGTGGAGGCATTTTGGTGTCTGAATGTGATCCGCCTTCTGTTTAAAAGTCTGTCCTAGAGGTGAACCGTCTTCCCGTAGTCCTGAGTCTTTCCAGATTGACAATGATTCTAGTTGCCAGGATCTAGTAACACAGAGACGATGAGGGTCAGTAACTTGGACTCCAAAGTTTGGGGTGTTACCGTCTCATGAACAGCGGAGACCCCAGTTTAGGGGCCGGTTTGTTTTGTTTCTGTCAAAACCTCAACAAGTGGTGTGAGGGCTTATCTCAGCTATGTTAAGCATCTTTCTCCGTGACTTTTCAGGTTTCCCTCCTTTGTTTTAAGCAGTGAGGTTGGGTAAAATCCTGCCCGTTTCCACAGATGCCACTGTGCGCGGTATTATTTTCCCAGTCCAGCCATCCTGAGTTCTCAACCCGGCTCAGGTTCCAAAGCTGGCCTCTTCGTTTGTTGGCTTTCCTAGTTTAAAGACAAAGGCAGGGGGAGGTCTTTGTCAGAAGCGAGCTAAATCCACTTTTCAAAGTCCAGTAACACCGAGGGCATCACTGCTGACCGGGCAGGACGTGTGGACAGCTGTGTTCAGTGCGTTACCCAGGAACTCCCGAAAACCAGAGAGGGTCGGAGGAGGAGAAGGGAACTCTGGTCACAGTAACGAGGAGTAGAAAACAGGGAGACCAGAAAGACCGAACTGTTGTCAGGCAGGAAAGGGATGGAGACAGCCAGAGGAACACAGCGAAGAGACACGGGAGGAGGAAGGGGCGGGCGGGAAGATTCACCACCAGAGGCAGACTAAGATAAGAGTAAGAAGAAAGACCCAGGGCCGGCCCAGTGGCATAGCAGTTAAGTGTGCGTGCTCCGCTTCAGTGGCCTGGGGTTCACTGGTTCGGATCCCGGGCGCGCACCCAGGCACCGCTTGTCAGGCCATGCTGTGGCGGCGTCCCATATAAAGTAGAGGAGGATGGGCACAGATGTCAGCCCAGGGCCAATCTTCCTCAGCAAAAAGAGGAGGATTGGCAACGGATGTTAGCTCAGGGCCAATCTTCCTCACACACAAACAAGTCAAACCCCCAAAAAGAAGAAAGACCCAGAAGGAGCTTGCAGTCAGTTCTTATCACATCAGAAAAAGCCGAGACTAAAGGAATGATCAATTCTCCCTTTGTACAAATCAGAGAAAAGAAAGGGGTGGGGGGCCGGCCCCATGGTCTAGTGGTTAAGTGTGCGCGCTCCGCTGCTGGCGGCCCGGGTTCGGATCCCGGGCGTGCACCGACGCACTGCTTGTCAAGCCATGCTGTGGCAGCATCCCACATAAAGTGGAGGAAGATGGGCACGGATGTTAGCCCAGGGCCAGTCTTCCTCAGCAAAAAGAAGAGGATTGGCATGGATGTTAGCTCAGGGCTGATCTTCCTCACAAAAAAAAAAAAAAGAATGAGGAGTGGGTTTCATGACGGTCAGGATGAGAGGAATCAGCTCCAGTTAGCAGGAGAAAAGCCAACTGACAAAGATTAATAAGAGTGAGAGTTAGATGAATAAAAGACAGTACCACATTCCCTCAGATTCTTTTCAGTATAATCGCTACGTAAAGACTTAATTATAATAACTCAGGTCTATATTTGATATCCTGTGAAACGTGGAGGAAATGAGGTCCTTCTTGAAGTCGGAACCTCTTTCCAGTTCTCACTGAAAACCAGATCGGCTTAATGTCATGCAGATACTCGGGTGCCTTTTTCCAGCCCCATTTCGGTGATACTGTGGTCTCACTGTCGTCCCAGACAGACTCAGGCCACTGACAAGCCCCCTGAGTCATTTAACCAACTCAGACATCCCGGTGTGGGCTGTTTAAAATTATTCTTGCAAATTCAAAACCATGGCCAATAATGTGCCTTAATTCTTCCATAACTGCATTGAAAGTAACCCTTGGATGAGTGGGCTACACCTCAGGGGCTGCCCGCTCTTCTCCCATGTCTGTAGAGAGAGTGGAAGTTTAACGGCGCTAGAAGGCACGCCGCTTCCCCCGGATCAGCCCCACAGCTCGAAGCCCGATTTTATTTGGGAGCAAGTGGTGTTTCTCTGATTGCATTGTGTGGCTTCACAGATGCTGTGTCGTGCTCAGATATTCTTAAATTGACCCCAAGACCATTACTTTTTAATTTGTGAAACATCTAGAGGGTCACGTGGCTTCAGTAACAATTTTATCCTCTCGCTTAATCCTTATTGCAACGGCCACACATTTGTAGAAGGCTTATTTGTGATGTAACTGAAAGTGTCGCTTTGGAAAGGGTCCCCCATTTTTGCTAAAGCTTGGTGAAGTCATTCGCAGCCCTCAGTTCGGCCCCGGGCCCTTCTGGGATGTTGTGAGCCAGCAACAGAAGGTCGCCGAGCTGTGGGAAGGAATTCCCTCGTGCCCTGCAGTGGCCGGGGACCAGACACTGCTCAACTGTGAACCCTCACAGAGGGAGGGTCATGACGAGGGGAAGGTGCAAAATTTGGAGGGAAAAAAATCCAGCTCCCCCTTCCCCACACGCACACAGACGTAGAATATGAGCAAATATTCCTCCAGGGAGACCTGAGGATGTGGAGAAGTTTCTATCATTTAAAATGTGGGGAGCACGGAATGACTGAACAGGACCCTCCCCACCTCCACGGTGGGAGGGCTGGAGAGAACGGCTGGTGGGAGGCCACTAACAGGCCACTGCTCCAAGGGAAGGCTCTAGACCCTGCAGGGAGCCCACCGCCTCCCTCTGCCACCACATTGAATTCCTCTCAGTTGAAAGCAAAATCTTGTTTGTGACTGATGGGGGTGCCAGCCCTGAGCACCTCACACCCAGCCATGTGGAGGGCAGGGCCTGAGTGGCGTGGTGGCTCGCTGGCCGGCTCTGACCTTGACCTGAACGTGTGCTCTCTGTTTGCTAGGTTCTCCCCTATGGGTGTAGATCACATGAGTGGGCTCTCTGGTGTCAATGTCCCGGGCAACGCTTCTTCGGGCTGGTGCATCTTCATCTACAACCTCGGCCAAGATGCCGATGAGGGAATCCTCTGGCAGATGTTCGGCCCCTTTGGCGCAGTTACTAACGTGAAAGTGATACGCGACTTCAACACCAACAAGTGCAAAGGCTTTGGCTTTGTGACCATGACAAACTATGAAGAGGCCGCCATGGCCATAGCAAGTCTGAACGGCTACCGCCTGGGGGACAAAATCTTACAGGTTTCCTTCAAAACCAACAAGTCCCACAAATAACTCGCCCATGCTTTTTTTGTACGGAATAGCTAATTAAGAGTGAAGAAGTTGAAACTTTTTTGTTAGTGTACAACTCATTTTGCGCCAATTTTCACAAGTGTTTGTCTTAGTCTAAATGAGAAGTGAAAAGGTTTTTATACTCTGGGATGCAACCGACATGTTCAAATGTTTGAAATCCCACAATGTTAGACCAATTTTAAGTTTCTTAAGTTATTTCCTTTAAAGTATATATTAAACAGAAATCTAAGTAGACTGCGTTGACTAACCAGTCCCTCGGGATGGTGGTGAATCTAAAGCATGCTTTAACTTCTGAGACTGTCTAACACTCGTTTCATTTGCTGTCGCCACAAACTGGATAACAACAAACACAAAATGACCTTTCAGTTTTAGTCTTGAAACTAAAGTTGTTAGACAGATGCTGAGTGTGCGTTTGCTCAACCGCTTCACCATTTTAAGCGATTTCTGCTTTGGTTGACAGGAAATTGCTTTCCCAAGCAGGTTCCATCGCCACCTCCTGCTCACTCAGCCCCGGGCTCTGCCAAGTGGTCCTGGCGGTGGCAGCGGGCCCGACCGAGGTGGGCCACCACCGGGGAGGGGGGCCGCACGCCGGGCCAGGCCGGGCCCTCCAGAGAAGGACACGCATGTGTTTCGTAAGCCCAGGCGCCAATGGGAACGGACCAAAGAGTTTCAGGGAAACTCCAGTATATTCCAGAGTCAGATCTAAGCTCCAGGCATGCCTGAAGACGGGGTGCTACTCTGACACCCCAAATTCCTATCCACACATTGCATGCACGGTGCCCCACACCTCGGATACCGTTCACAATCAGTTCTGCAGTTCCCCAGAGCATTTAACATAGCTCGAATGCGTTAAGATAGCTCTATTTTTAATAACCCAGAAACATTTGAGCATTGTATTTCTCGCATCCCTTCTCGTGAGCACTAGACCTTTTTCTATTTTAGCCAGATTTTGTTTTGAAACTTCGCTTTCGTATGAACACTCAGCAGAAAAGTACTTACTTCTTGCCAGTATCTATTAACTAAAAAGGCTTTGATTTGTAGTTTTAAAGATTAACCCTCAAAGTTCTCTTCATAACTGCCTTGACATTTGGGGTTGTTCTGTTCTGTTAATTTTCTTTTGCTTTTTTGTGTTTTTTGTTTGTTTTTACTCTTGCATTTAAGACCATTAAATTTGATTTTGTTTTGCTCGAATTTTGTTTTGTTTTTTATTTTACCTTTTCTTTCTTTTTGGCTAGGGAAGGTCCAGATGGCCCAGCATTTAGGGAGATCTCAAGAAACAAGTACTTGCCTCAAGACAAAGCATTTATGAGTCTGTGGCGTAGGAAGGTGCAGTCACAAGTGGTGTTTTGTAAAACAGGAAGCCGGCAGGAAGAGTCAAGAAGAGAGGCCCTGAGAAGTAGGCAAGGCCAGATCGCCGGGCCACTCCTCAGGAGCCTGATCTTTTATAAATCACTGGTGTACAGAGAGAGTCAAAACCCGGATAACCTAGTACCAGCAGTTTTAACCCTGACGTGAGACTAAACACATGTAACAATAGGCTGTTTTTTGGTTATCGACATCATGGAATTGCGGTATTATCTATCTATCTATTTATCTATTTATTTATTTATTTAAGTGGAAAAAAAATTGGGCAGTGGGCACAGCCTTCTCCAGTGTTCTGAGAAGCCCTGGACAGCTTGAGGCTGCCGTCCCCACCCCGTGTCTCATGCTTCATCAAGGGGCTGCCAGCTGCTTGCATAAGCCTCCATAATTTAAGAGGTTGCCGTGTTCTTTTCCCACAAAAGGCTGAGTTCGTCCCTTGAGGCCTTGTCTCCTAAGTTGGCCAAGTACCCTGGAGGATCTCCGCCCTCCAGCAGAAGTTTCCAGACCCTAACTCAAAGCCAGCTTACGTGCCTCCTCCTGGAACCCAGAACCAAGGCCCGTTTGCCTGGATCCCACACAAAGGGGGTCCCCGCTCTGTGTGGCCCAGAGCGCTCTTCACCCCGGGAAAATCTGCCTTTCAGGTTGTGCTTGCCTCGGGCCGACATCTTCTCAGTGAAGATGAGGTTCCCAGTTCTGAAGGTGACCCTTAAGTCTCCTCGTTGACACACATTCCTGCCAGCCCCCGCTAGTGTTCAGTTTCTTATGAGAATTCTGTCAGAAGCATAAACTGTGAAGTGACGGGCCTGCCGCCAGCACTTTAGCTTCTTCCCTCCCCTCCATTTTATTTGAACCATATTGATTATTCTGATGCTGCCACAGACCAGAAGGAGATGTGAAGTGCGTATGAATCTTTGAAAGTTGCCCGAAGTTTCTCAGTTCAGTAAAATTCTCGTTTTGTGTGGTCTCCACTCTGAACAGGCTTCTAGCTAAAAACCCCTATCTGTTTCTTTGGGAGTTTTAATTTGCAAGTGTGTGGAAGGATTTCGCTGTTGACCTGTTACTCCTGCAAAGCAATTGTCACTCCCCTCGAGGGACCAGATGCTGGCGCTGTGTCTGAAAGGTTCATTACGTCTTCCCTAGGCTTGTTTGCAAAAGGAAGACCCCATTTTTTAAAAGTTACAATCCAAAAGAAACTGTTCTTAGAATTTTTTTACATCGCTCAATCATATTTGTATTTCGCAGAATGAGTGCTTTCCTTTTAGTTGGGAATTTTGATGAAAACCAATGAAGAGTAGATGTTAATTTGTCAAAAGTTTGATTTGGTACCTAAATACCAAAGAGGCTTTGATCGAATTCTCTTTTGACCTGTGTCACTTCCCCTGAGAGCTGTTCACTCAGTAGCTCCAAATCTGTGAACCTGGTTCCAGTTGAGTTATCCATTTTCTGCCCCTTGGCTCTGCCTTCTGATAGCTTTTTGATGTGACGTGCCACGCTGTGGTTCTCTGCGCTGGCTGTGCCTCTAGTCGCACGTCCTGTGACTGCGATTGCCCCCACGGCCACCATCTCGCCAGAATAGCTGAAAGTCGGGCCTTCTTGGTCCGGAGGCAGATGGTGCTGGGTGGGTTCTGCCTTCTTTGTTCCCCAAAGGTGAGTCTTTCCCTGGCCAAGGGCAGCTGCCTTAACCTTTGAGAATCTGCACTTGGTGTTGGTGCTGGAAACCCAGCGTCCAGGGTCTGTACTGCGCTGCCAAGCCGGTGGCTGGGGCTCCCTGCTGGACCAGACAAGTAGGTGAATCCGAAGACGGTTATTGGCAATAACTTAGCCCAGTTTTGCCTCCAAACAAGGGCCATTTGTTCAAAAGGTGTCTAAAAGACGTCAGACTTGAAAATCAAAGTTGACGTCACCTATTCCATTTCACATTGATTCAGCCTGATTTTGTCTGTCTATGCTTTCTGCTGCCTTCGTGGGTTGGATAAAAGAGAATAAGAATAAGCTACCGAGGGCCTCTTTCCCATCCCCCACCCCGTCCCCCGACCCGAGCTTCCAGCTCCTCAGGAAACACCTCCCGCTGTTCATCAGATCCCTGGGTCCGGGCCTCCAGTTGAAGTCACAATGCTTTCTGTGGAGTGGCACGGATAATCGACACTTCCCTACAATAGCGGTAGAACTTGAATCCCAGACCTCAGGCAGGCTCACATCTCCCAACTTTTCAATTCACCTCTGACTTCTGATGACTGTATTGTATGTTTTTCCACAGCCTTTTCATGACATAGTTCAGTTTTCCGCTTGGTCATTTAAAAAAAAATTACTCGTAAGTCACCGCGAGGACCTAAGTTAGGGGGACCAGTGGTTTGAGCAGTGACCTTTAGAGGAGTGAATTTCTTTCCACCAGGAGAGAAGGCTTGTCCGTTGGCTGGGGCCACCTCTTTACCGTGTGATGTTCCGTTTACAGTGGCTTGCTCGGGGCAGGGGCGTTTACCAACCGGTTCCCATGTTGTACAGTAGATGGGTAGACATTTTGTATATTAGTGTGTTTTAAGTTATTGATTTGTTTTATATAAAATAATTTATTTTTCAGGTACCATTTTTCATTTTAACTTTGTTTTTACATGGGTTTGTTTTCAATAAAGTATGACACTGCTGTCCAAAAGTCAACAATAAAATGAATCCCATCGTGTTCTTTTGAAGATGCTTATGTAACTAGCTTTTTATTATTATTATTATTTTCAGGAAAAAAAAAGCACTTCTCAGTTTTCATCTCCCCATTTGCCTTTTTATCCTTGTGAATAAATGTTCTTTAGTGTTTTAGGAGGAAAAAGCAAACCTAGATTTTGATAATCCAGGACTTCAGATTAATAAAGAAGCTTTGAAAGAAGACCATTTTTCAAAATTTTAGTGAAGTGTGAATATTTTTTGTCAATGGCTTTCTCAAAGAGAATGAAACTTTTGCACCATTTTCAGAGTTTTTATAGAGATGCCAAATTGATATATTTACATGTAATGGAAACATGAAAAAGTTTTATTAAACAATTGTTCATAGCTGTGTAGACATTTTAATTCAGTTTCCAAAGCTCTCACAGAGTATTTTTGGAGTACGGAGTGCTAATGGTTTTGGGTGTCACTTAATTCCAAAACAACTCGATTGTCCGAATACTTAATTCTTTTCACAGGTATCAGGTCTGTGTTACATGCTGTATGTTCACTCTGACTGGAATTGTGTGATATTTTGGTAATAAATGAAGTGGGACCATTGAGATGTGGTGGTGTGGGGGTGATGGTGTGTACCTTACAAGCAGCCAACACTGAGGAAATCGTCGGCCGTGCTGCAGGGGACCCTCCTTCCCAGGTCAGCATGGGCTGCCCTGCCCAAGCTGTCCCTTGTGTGCCGGGCCATGGCCTTGACCCATGTGGGGAGGGACGGAGCCCTCGGACAGTCCAGCCCAGGGTATGGAGGGGAAGACACCGGGACATGCTCCCCCATAGCCCTCTGCCTCTGCCCAGATGTTGCCTGCTCCCCAACACACTACAAACCAGCCCCCTCCCCTGGGAGACCCAGAGGCCCCCCCACCTTCTCCAGGTTCAAAAGCTTTGTGGGCCTCCTGTGTGTCCCTGGGCGTTGCCTGTCCATCTGCTCCCCATGCCTGAGCCTTGTGGCCATTCCACGTGTCTTCTGACGCTAATCTCCTTTGGTGATGGGAAATTGAGTTCTAACTCGCCCAGAGGCAGGTTGGAGCATCAAGGTCTCAGGGTTAGAGTCAAGTTTGAGTTGTGGTTCTGTCACTCCCCAGAGTGTGACGCAGGCAAGCCACTGACTCTCCAAGCCTCAGTGTCTCCCTCTGTGAAATGGGATCCCTCACGCCCACACCATAGAATCTTTGTGACAAGGAAAACAGATCCAGTAGGGACCACACTTAACCACGGCCGCTCTGAATTCCAGAAGCATCCAATGAGTGAGGTTGGGGTCAGCAGAGAGGGCAGCAGCCCCACGATCCCCGCACCCAATGGGCTCAGCGGAACCCGTGGACGTGCCCCTCCATCAGGAGCTTCCATAGCCTCCTCTAAAGTCAGTGGCTTTTCCTTCTTGTGCGTGTGGGTCTCGTGGTTCTGTGTCCATCTCCCGCTTTCCCAGATGTGGCTGAAGGGTCCCACAGCTTCCCGGGGGGCCTCAATATCCAGTCCCTCGGAGGGAAGAAGAAGAAGGGCCGCACTCCAGCAGGAGAGGGCTCTAGGGGTCCCTCAGGAGCTCAGACCCAGGGGCCCCTGCAGCTTCTCGGGCGCGAGCAGTCCCAGGCGCCCTCTGTCCCCGTGCACCGAGGAGAGGGATCTAGGCCTCAGCCCTTCCTGGGCACCAGAGGCCAGGGCTTCCCAGACCGGACCACAGTGTACGTCCACCTCTCCTGGGGCCTCGTGAAAAAGCAGAGTCATCCTCAGCAGGTCTGGGGTGAGCCTGAGAATCTGCATTTCTAACCAGCTGCCTGGGGGGTGCCGAGGCTCCAGGGACCCACTTTGAGAAGCAAGAGGTTAAGAGGATGCCGTAGTGGGGGTGTGCTTAACGAAGTCTTACTGCCCCCCATCTCCGCCTCTGGTGGCGGCTTCCGGTTCCCCCTCACCCCAGAATTTGGAGCCCCGAGAGGCTGAGCCCTGTGTGTGAGGGGAGGGGCTCTGCCACCTGACTGGCTCAGCGTGGGCCGTTCCCACTGTTCCCTTCAAGGTTAAGGCTCTGAGGGCCTAACGCCTGCGTCCCTTTTCCTTAGGGTTTTTTGTTTGTTTGCTTAGCCTCAGTAATTTCTTAGCACAATTTAAAAGGATTTCTGAAAGAGAAGGGAGAAAAATCACAGACACCGATCTCGTCCCGGAGAACCACGGATTGTTTTTAGTAGGAAGAACCGAGTTGTGACGTGCACTTGTTTTTCCTTGGGACTGGGGGACACGGTCATCAATCCCTTATCCTCTGCCCCCGGCCTGGAGCCCTCTCGGAGCAGGACAGGCGGCGGTGGCGTGGGGCTGCGAGCCTGACAAGTAGCAGCCCCCAGCTTCCCCCTCCACCAGCTTTGGTTCAGTTCACGGAAGTCCCGCAGCAAAGTTAAAGCTGGCAGGGAGCATTTATCCCAAGTTTACACCTGGCTTTCTGCACCTGCCGTGGCCGGGCACCCACCCAGGGCTCCAAGAGAAGAGACCAAAGACCCCAGTGGGTGTGCCAAGCGCGGGGGCGTGCGGGGCAGCAGAGGAGGGCCCTCGGGCCAGCGGCGTCTGAGCAGGAATCAGCTAAATGAGCAGCTGCAAGTAGCTAGAAGGTGGTGGTGGGAAATGCTAGCTCCTGTGAGCTGTTAGTCATGCTGTTCACTTATGCCATTCATTGCTGGTAATTTTTTTTTTTTACCAGTTTGGCAAAGAGCATCCTAGGTTTGGGCTGCCCCTTAGTTTTGTGCCTCTGAACTGTCCATTTTGGGGTTCAGTCAGGGATGGAAAGTCGGGTGCAGAGGAGGCACGGTGCTTCCTGCAGGCAGGGAGCTCTGCCTGTGCAACCGCACAGGGGTGGGGAGGGGCTTGTGCCCGTGGGCACATGCTGGGGGGCCTGGACCCAACCCCAAGTTCTCCCAGGGGTCTTTCAGCCACCCCAGAGCAGGCAAGCAAGGGAATCCCCCTCAAGCCCCTGCAGATCCTGCAGACAGCCAGCTCCTTCCCGCCGGGACCTCCTGGGACTGTGTCCTCTGAGCCTGAGGGCTCCTCGTAACCTGCCACCAGAACTGGGGTGGAATTAGTGGCCTCTGGTTCTAAAAGTATTAAGAACTTCAAGACGGTGACAGCAGAGCATTAAACCGAGCTCAGAGCCCTCGGAGCGTGGGGTCCTGTGTGACTGCACCTGCCTGCCACCGTCTCTGGTCAGGAGCGTCCAAGTTGTCTCTGGGCTTCTTAGAGACTCCGAAATTCCAAAATCCACCTTTCCCCTTCATGCCAAGGCCCGAGTTCTGTCGGATGGGTTTTCTCCAGTTGAAAGAGTTAACGCAGGGCTGGGGGAGTCTGAAGGTGGCAGCATCTGGGCCCTGGGGTGTGACAGCTGGGGTCCCAGAGGAAACTGCAGCTCTGAGACCCACTTCATAGGGAGGGAGAGGGACAGGGCTCCAGGCTGGCCGCTGAAGGGTCCTTTCTAGTTGGAGGGACCCAGGGCAAGAGGTGGCGGTGGGCACAGGGCCGAGGGGCTAACAGAGGAGCCAGTTTGGTATCCCAGGTGCAAAGGCCCCTTTCTCTCTGTCAAGTCAAGCCTCATGGAGAGGGCTTGTGGGTCCACAGTGTAAACCACACACGCCAAACGGCCGGCCGCTGGGGAGTGCAGGCGGGCAGGGGAGAGCGAGGCCCCAGAGTCAGTCTGTGGAGGGCCTGGAGCTCCAGAGACACCAGGAGAGGGCCCCTCAGGAAAGACTGGAATCCAGTGTGGAATCCAACCGTAAAATTCACACGGGGGCCCTTCGGAGAGCTGGAGCGCTGGTGTGTCTGTCTCTCAAAGGTTCACTAGTCTCCCTGGCAAACTGGGCTGGGGAAGGCGGCAGAGGCCTCGAATGCTGAGGCCAGGCCAGCGGGGAAGGGGGACTGGTGCCCACATGTCTCGGATGCCAGGCCATTGCCCATGCTGTTCACCCTGCTGGGAGTGGTTTGCCCCCTTTGTGGTGTCCTCAGCTCAAACTCCACCTCCTGGGCTGCCATCTCTCGCTGGTCCCATGGACTGGGCTGGGACCCGTGCGGGGACAAAGCCGCTGAAAGGTTTCCGCAGAGCCTCTGATGGTGGTGTGTGCGCTCTGATGGAGGAGGCCAGGGCTGATGACCCAATGGACCGCAGTGCGGCATGTCAAGAGGAAAATCGAGTGAATAAATAAAGGGAATCTTTGAAAGAGATGCGTCCAAGACGGAGGCATCAAGATAGCGCGTTATGGCTAGTGAAGATGAAGTAGGAGGAAGATGATTGACTGGGGAGGCGGCTGGGGCCCAGACCCGCAGGAAAACAAAAGGATCAACGTGCAGTAGGCTTTGTAAAAGGCTTTCTGATTTTTTTTGGTAACTTTTTTTTTCATCTTTTTTTTGTGTGTGTGTGTGTGAGGAAGATCAGCCCTGAGCTAACATCTGCCAATCCTCCTCTTTTTGCTGAGGAAGACTGGCCCTGGGCTAACATCCGTACCCATCTTCCTCCACTTTATGTGGGACGCCGCCAGAGCATGGCCTGACAAGCAGCGCGTCAGTGCGGACCCGGGATCCGAACTGGCGAACCCCGGGCCTCCACAGCAGAGCACGCGCACTTAACCGCTTGCGCCACCGGGCCAGCCCCTTTTTCTTTAATCTTAAAACATTCCATTCGTCTGCATTTGTGACCTAAGAAAAAAATGAAAATTTCAGTGTTTAGCGAGTTATTTTTAGACCCTTCAGCTACATGAAGATGCAATCTTAAACGTTTTGAATTTAAAGAGACAATGTATATAAAGCATCCCCTTCCCTCTTCCCTCTCCTTCCCACCTTTCCAGGCCCTTTAAATCCCTCCATGCCCAGTGTGGGTTATATCCTTAAAATGCCAGGAATCAGACCGGAAGGTATGGGTGACATGTTGGCAGGACGATGGAGGCTGGGGACAGAGGGATGGAGGGGGCCAAACACATGCAGGCAGGCGGGTTCACACGGCCCTGGGGGCTCCTAGGCTGTCAGCCCCAGTGACCCCGTGCCCACCCCCCGTGTGTCTCAGAGGAAGGAGTGGCACTCCTTGGCTTGCAGACGCATCACCCCAGCCACACGACCATCTCCTCCCCGTGTCCTCACATCATCTCCCCTCTGTGCGTGTCTGTCTCGGTCCAGATTTCTCCTTTTTACGACCCTAGTCCTATTGGATTAAGGCCCACCCTAATGACCTCATCTTGATCACCTCTGTAAAGACCCCATCTGCAAATCAGCTCACACTCTGAGGTCCTGGGGGTTAGGACTCCAACATATCTATTTCGGGGGACATAATTCAACTTATAATAGGGTTCGTCATTGGGTCTTATTGAGTTCTTCCCAGAGCAGTACATTGAGGGTTCATCATTGCCCTCCCAGATTTAGTGTGACGGTGGCCAGCAGGACAGGCTACATAGTTTATGGGGCCCAGTGCAGAATGAAAATGCAGGGCCCCTTGTTCAAAAGTTGTTAAGAATTTCTGATAAACAAAATGTATTATATACATACAATGGAATATTATTCAGCCTTGAAAAGGAAGGAAATTCTGACACCTGCTACAACATGGATGGACCTTGAGAACATGATGCTCGGTGAAATAAACCAGTCACAAAAGGACAAATACTGTCTGATTCCACTTTTATGAGGTCCCTAGAGGAGTCACATCCACAGAGACAGAAAGTAGATGGTGGGGACCAGGGGCTGGGGGAGGGGATGGGGAGTCAGTGTTTCATGGGGACAGAGTTTTAGTTTGGGAAGATGAAAAGTTCTAGAAATGGATGGTGGGATGGTTGCACAACACTGTGAATGTGCTTAATGCTACTTAAAAATGATTACAATTATAAATTTTGTTACGTATATTTTACCACAATTAAAAATAAAGTTTAAAAAAAGTATTAAGCATTTCAAGACGGCAACAGCAGAGCATGAAACCGAGCATGGGGCTCTGTGTGTCTGCGTGGGTCACTTGCCCGTGAGGCCACCCCGGGGCCAGACCCTGTCCCCATTGGCTGCGTCTTGCACCACCTGCTGTGTGCAGCCAGCAGACTCTGGTCAGCCAAGTCTCCCTCGTCCTTTGCGCCCAGGTGGGGAGAAGCCTGCTCCTCGCAGCTGGTGTTTACGCAGCCAGGCGTATCCGGTCCAGGTCTGTGTGGGTGAAAATCCGCAGTGTGTTTGTTGGCAGACGGTGCTCCGTGCAAAGAGAAGCAAGGTTGGCGGTGATTGGGTTCCAAGGGCAGATCTCCGGCCTGGTCTGGGTGTTGCAGTGGAGGACTGCCCCTCCTGAGGTCCCAGCCCAACCTGGGGCCTCTGCCGCAGTCAGCCTGGAGAGGGGAGCAGAGCAGCCCTGGCCCTGAGCCCCCATAGGCAGGAAGCCTGCAGCCCAGCGCAGCTCCCCCTGCTGCAGAAGAAGCCAGCTCCCTTTGGGCGGCGTGTCCGGGACTGCTCCCTGTGGGGATCTGCTCTCTCATCACGTAGGAGCGTTTCTGTCAGCTGGGCGGCTCTCTGCCTGTCTTCTCTGCTACCTGCGTAGCCCCTGCCAGCAACCCCAGCCCCATACTCTCCCACATGCTCCCACCCTCAGGATGAAGGCTGCTTCCCTCTCCCATCACCCACCCCACGTCCCTCCTTTCCCATGCTCCCATGGCTGATCCAGACTCCCCACTGGACTTCTGGCCCTAACGGAGGGCAGCTGGGCCCGGCCCACCTGTGCCTCTGCCCCCACAGTTCACTCGTCCTCCGTCGCTACCCTTCCAACCATTCTTTTATTCAATCCACACATATTCACCACGTCAAACATTTTAGAGCGGTCAGTCCATCAACACATGAATATAAACAAATTGTGGTGTATCCATACAATGGAATATATTATTCAGCCATCAAAAGGAATGGAGTCCTGATACACGCATGGATGAACCTAGAAAACATGTTAAATGAAAGAAGCCAGACACAGAACGTCATATATCGTATGATTCCATTTGTATGAAGTTTCCAGAATAGGTAAATCCACAGAAGGTAGATTAGTCATTGCCAGAGGCTGGGGGAGGAGGGACCAGGTAAAACTGCCTAATGGGTACAGGGTCTGCTTTTGGGGTGATGACAATGTTTTGGAACTAGATAGAAGTGATGGTTACACATCACTGTGAATGTTACAAAATGGCACTGAATTGTTCACTGGAAAAGGGTGAATTTTCTGTTATGTGAATTTCACCTCAATGAAAAAACAGAAATCAGCTTAGGCATTTCAACTGCCAAGAGTTGGACATGTGACATGGTAGACCAGCCGACCCGATCATGGACGCTCAGCCTGTGTTGGCGTCACCCTTCAGCTCTCCAAATGGATCAGCTCACATAGGGAATATTGAGTCTGTTCACAGACTCTTTCAACAGGTCTTAACTAAAGATCTAGAGATACATTTGCTAGGGTGGCTTAAACAATGGAAATTTATCATCTCACAGTTCTAGAGGCTGGAAGTCTGAGATCAAGGTGTGGGCACGGCTGGTTCCTTCTGAGGCCATGAGGGAGAATGTTCCATGCCTCTCTCCTAGCTTCTGGTGGTTGCTGGCCATCCTTGGTGTTCCCTGGCTTCCGGTAACCTCACCTGGGTCTCTGCCTTCATCTTCATGGCCTTCTCCCTGTGTGCGTCTGTGTCCAAATTCCCCCCCACATCTTTTTTTTTTGTGTGTGTGAGGAAGATCAGCCCTGAGCTAACATCCTTTGCCAATCCTCCTCTTTTTGCTGTGGAAGACTGGCCCTGGGCTAACATCCATGCCCATCTTCCTCTACTTTATATGGGACGCCGCCACAGCATGGCTTGACACGCTGTGCGTCAGTGCACGCCCGGGATCCGAACCTGTGAACCCCTGGCCGCCGAAGCGGAGCGCACACACTTAACCACTATGCCACCAGGCCAGCCCCCCAAATTTCCCCTTTTTATAAGGACACCAGTCATATTGGATTAGGGGCCCCCCTACTCCAGTGTGATCTCATCTTAACTAATTACATCTGCAATGACCCTATTTCCCAATAAGGTCACATGTGTAAAGCGGTTTGACATTGTCACAACATCCAAGTGCCTTCTCAGTTGACTCGGCTCCTCGCCCGGGGTCTAAACCGATTTGGGTATCGTTGAAGTCACTCAGTGTCCTCCTGGCTGTGTACCTGCCACGCACGGTAGAACCCCGTATTTCTTCACTGCAGATTGGGAATTTTAAAAGAGGCATAAATGAAGCTTGATCCTTCACCACAGATGGTTAGAGCAGCACTGCTCTCGTGGGAAAGACTCGAGAAATAGCCGCACGTGTGGATACCCGCCAGCCAGGCTGACCGCTGTGAAGAACAGTGAGCTACGAGAAGGAACAGCAGACACCCCGAATCTGGGTGGGGTCAAGGAAGGTCGGGGATTTCGTGGAACCAGGAGGGATGAGAGGAGGGAGGAGTGAGAAGCCTTGGTGGAACAGGACAGGAGGGACTGAGGGCAGTGGGGCAGGGCTCCTAGGACAGCTCCATCCGCAGATGTGGCTGAATGTGCCAGAAGCCGGGAGCTCAAGCCTGAGGAAGACACAGCCCCTGCGGAGCTGGCACGGTCGTCTTGGACCCCAAGCTTTGTCCTAGCAATGCCCTCAACCTCTCCATTCCAGAGAAGGCTCGAAAGCAGAGGGCGTGGGGGGGATAGAGGGGGACCCTGCACTGAGTACGCAACCTCCCACTTCATCCACGTCCTAGAATCTGCTGCTTCCCGATGGGACGGGGATGCCCCGTCCCCAGTCCTGCTCCTGCCTTCCTGTCTCTGCACTTTGGCAATGCTGCTCCTTCTCCTTGCGTGTTAACCGTGTCTTTTATTTTCTGTCGTCTGATGCTTTGACATCCTGGGGCCTTGCTGATCTGAGAGAGTCTGCCTCTCCCAGGACTAGCTAATTCCTAGAGACAGCAGACAGCTTGCCAAAAAGTGTGCCTTTCACGTGCAAACCAGCCAATCCAGAGCCCATACCCTCATCACCTCCTGTACGGGGCTCTCACACTCAGGGCCACTCTCCCCTGCCCTGATCACCCCAGGGCCAGGTGCCAGACAGCTAGGAGCAGCCCCTATGCCCCAGAGCCTGCTGGAATTATTCAGACTAGCTGATCCCAAGCCTGCCTACCCTGCCTCGCCTGTTCCTTCCCTGAAAACTATGATAAAGGCTCCTGCCTACGTTTCCTCTCCCTGCCCCCCGACCCACCCTGGTGCTTCCCTGTGTGGCTCTGCCTGGTGCACTGTGCCCCCTCCTCTTGGGATCTGTGAGTAACAACCTGTCTTTTCAATAGCGGTCATCTCCTGATATTATTTGCCATAGCTGAATAATAATAAGCCTACATTTTAAAACACCTTGAAATGTCCTGCCATTCTCCAGCCCCAGGGACAGGGCAGCCCCAGGGGATTCTGCCATTACCCTGCTCCAAATGCAGAGAACAATGCAGCAGGGCCAGACACACCCAGAATCTTCCCAGTTTACAGGTGGGTAAACTGAGGCACGGAGCGGTGAAGTGCCTTGCCCAGGGTCATAGGGGCAGTCCAGCTCCTGAGTCTTTTTTGTTGTTGTTGTTATTATAATTGCACTGATTAATTTTTTTTTGTGGTAAAACATACAAAATTTATCATTTTAACCATTTTAAGGGTATAGTTCAGTGGCCTGAAGTCCATTCACGCTGTGCAACCATCCCCACCAAAGTCTGCAGAACTTTTTCACCATCCCAAACTGAAACTCTGTCCCCATTAAACACTAACTCCCCACTCCCCACGTTTATTTTTAGTAGGTAATAGTCACAGTTCAAAGCATACAAGGTCCGAAGATTATTGAATGAAAACCTCCCTTCTCTCTGGTTTCCTAACCACCCAGATCCCCTCCCTTGAGCTGCCTGTATATCCCTCCAGAAGTCCTCTGCGCACATTCCAGAAAATCTATTGATCTCTATATCATAAGGTATTTTAAGCGGTGGGGGCGAGGCCATCAGATCTGTGTCTTAAGCCCACTCGAATGCTGAGAGGGGAATGGCTCTCTGCCTGTGGAGCTCCCTGCATTTCAGAAACTGTTGGCTTATTTCGCTTAGCAAATGTTTTCAGGTTCATCCACATTGTAGCGTGTATCAGAACTTCATTCCTTTTTTATGGCTGAATAATATTCCATTGCCAGGATGGACCACATTTTGTTTATCTATTCATCTGCCGATAGACACTTGGGTTGCTTCCACCTTTTGGTTATTGTGAATCATGTGGCTATGAACATGGGTGTGCAAACATCTTTTGGTTCCGCTGTTTTTTCTCTCTCTCTGCCCTCCCTATCTCCCCTTTCTGGGTCACGATAACAGAAGAGGTGTTGATAATGGCAACCAAGACTGAAGAGACAGACCCTAGCTTGATAAGGCCCCAGAAATACGCTAAAAACACACCCCACTGTAACTTTCATGGGCCCCAGGCTTTGCCTTCGTGGTTCCCATCCTCCACAAAAAAACAAAACAAAAAAAACAATTAAAAATGATATTTTACAACTGAGTTGGCTTAAGGATGAATATAACCCAGCTGGATTACAGCTTTGCTTTTTTTTGTTTTTTTGCTGAGGAAGATTCACCTTGAGCTAACATCTGTTGCCTATCTTCCTCTATTTTGTATGTGGGCCGCCACCACAGCATGGCCACTGATGAGTGGTGTAGGTCTGCGCCCAGGGTGGAACTGAACCCAAGCCACCGAAGGAGCTTGCTGAACTTAACCACTAGGCCACCAGGGCTGGCCTGATTATGGGATTTTTTCCTTCTAATTTTAAAAGAAATTGAGGGCCGGCCCCATGGCTTAGTGGTTAAGTGCGCACACTCCGCTACTGGTGGCCCAGGTTCGGATCCCGGGCGTGCACCAACGCACTGCTTCTCCAGCTGCGCTGAGGCCGTGTCCCACATACAGCAACTAGAAGGATGTGCAACTATGACATACAACTATCTACTGGGGCTTTGGGGAGAAAAAGGAGGAGGAGGATTGGCAATAGACGTTAGCTCAGAGCTGGTCTTCCTCAGCAAAAAGAGGAGGATTAGCATGGATGTTAGCTCAGGGCTGATCTTCCTCACAAAAAAAAAAAAGAAAGAAAGAAATTGAAACATTTGCAAGGGTCCCCAAAGTGTTGTGGGCCCTGGGCATTTAATAGATAAGTCAGCCCTGCTGAGAAGTGAGGCCTTGTTCTTGGAAAGGCCTGATTTCCTCGTAAGCTCTGCATCTGCCACCTACTGACTATTCTACTCAGATCCCACGTGGACTCTGATAAGTGTGAATAATTACAAGAGGAGAGATGAGGTTCCAAATGGGAGGAGTGTCCCATTGCCCAGGAGCAGAAGGGCCACGCAGCATGGCTTCAGGGAGCGTGGAACAAGGGACCACTGGGGAAGCTGGAAGCCCCTCCCGATCTCCCGCCTGCTGTGGGCTCTGCACGGTGGGGAACTGCTCTGCACTCTTGGGTGGGCCTGGAGGCTGAGAGCCAGTGGGTCAATAATGGACTGTACCACTCAGTCTGCACTGTAAAAGGGAGATTTCCGAGTTACACAGTCATGGAGTCCTGTCCACCCCGTCTCCTGGCTTCTCAGCAGGCCCACCTGCCAAGACCCCTAGTTTGGGACACCGTTTCCTCTCTCCGCACGGCCACAGTGGCCTCCTCACTGCAGCCAGAGAGATCTCTCTGCAAAACAGATCTGTCCGTATAGCTTGAACAACACCCCTCGTGCCCCGTTTAAAACTCTCCTACAAGAGCAAACTGGTGCAGCCACTATGGAAAACAGTATGGAGACTCTTCAAAAAAATTAAGAATAGAACTACCATATGATCCAGCTATTCCACTGCTGGGTGTTTATCCAAAGAACATGAAAACATGTGTGCATAAAGAAACATGCACTCTTGTGTTCACTGCAGCGTTATTCACAATAGCCAAGACTCGGAAGCAACCTAGGTGCCCATTGAGGGACGAATGGATAAAGGAGATGCAGTATATATACACAATGGAATACTACTCAGCCATAAAAAGATGAAATCTTGCCATTAGCGACAACATGGATGGACCTTGAGGGTATTATGCTAACCAAAATAAATCAAAGGGAGAAAGTCAAATACCATATGATCTCACTCATAAATAGAAGATAAAACCGACATCAAACAAACACATAGAGACAGAAATTGGATTGGTGGTTACCAGAGGGGAAGGGGGGAGGGAGGAGGGTGCAGGGATGATTAGGCACATGTGTGTGGTGATGGATGTAATTAGTCTTTGAGTGGTGAATATGATGAAATCTACACAGAAGTTGAAATATAATGATGTACACCCAAAATTTACATAATGTTATAAACCAATCTTACCCCAATAAAAAAAATAAATGAAATTTAAGAAACCTCTCCAACAGCTCCTGGCTTCTGCAACCACTGTGATCTGGTCCCCACCTAAGCTCTCCAGCCAAGCCCTTTTGCTCCCCTGCTGTTTCCACAGGCCGTTGCCTCGCACTGAAACGTTCTGGCCTCATCCCCGGCTTGTGTCATCCCTTCCTGCAGCAAGCCTTCGCGAGTCTAGCTGCCCGTTATAGCTTCTCGAAAACAACTTCCATCTCCCCGATCATAGCACTTGAGTGGCTTAACGTCTGGAGGCCTTTGCTTCCTTGGCTAGGAAGTGGGGAATAATGCCGCCAGCTTCACAAATTTTAAGGGAATTCAATGCCTGCCATATGCCCAGCCTTGCTTCCACCCTGCCCACACATGGCCGTGGGCCAGGGGTCTGTGCTGCGACCGGGGACAAAGGCTCTGCGCTGGCCGGGTCAGCGAGATTCCTTTTTCGACACTAGTCACATGGCTGTGGGCAAGTTCCTTCGACTCTGCAAGCTCTGGGCGCCTGTCTGCATGAGAGGGCTAAGGATAGCATCCACCTCAAAGGCTTGTGGGATGGCGCTAAATAAGACACAGCTTCCTAGGGCCGAGCCCGCCGCCTGGAACAGAGGAGGTGTGCCACTGGTGCCAGCAGCTATTATTATACCTCGAGAGAGAGAACAGGAGATGGAGGAGAGAGTCAGCCGGGTAGAAGAGGAGCGGGTGGGCAGGAAGCCACACAGAAGGCAGACAGATGGCGGAGGCCTGTGGGCAGCAGAAGCTGGGCGTGGGTGGGCAGAGGCTCTGAACCCGAGGGAAGATGCAGAGGATCTGTTGTATGAGTTTGCAGGGGCTGCCCTAACAAAGTACCACAGACGGAGTAGCTTACACCACACACGTATTTTCCCACAGTTCTGGAGGCTGGAAGTCCACGATCAAGGTGTTGGCAGGGTCAGTTTCTCCTGAGACCTCTCTCCTCGGCTTGCAGATGGCCGCCTTCTCCCCGTGTTCCTCACATGGTCTTCCCTCTGTGTGTGCCTGTGTCCTAATCTTTTCTTACAAGGACACCAGTCGTGCTGGATTAGGGCCCACCCTAATGACCTCATTTTAACTTAATTACCACTTTAAAGGCCCGTCTCCAAATGCAGTCACATTCTGAGGGGCTGGGGGTGAGGGCTTCAGCATGTGAATTTGGGGGGACACCATTTAGCCCATAACAGCCAGTGAGGGGGTCACTAGGAGAAGGGGAGCAGGAACAGCATTAGGCTGGAGACAACAGGCTTCTCTTGCTAAGGATGTGCCTGCGTCCTGATGCAATGTCTGTGAGGCTGGAAGGACTGTCCAGTTCTGCCCATGAGGGCTGGTTAATGCCCGTCTTTCTCATTCAGATTCTTTTTTTTTTTTGGCGACGAAGATTGGCCCTGAGCTAACATCTGTGCCCATCTTCCTCTATTTTGTATGTGGGATGCTGCCACAGCGTGGCTTGATGAACAGTGTGTAGGTCTGTGCCTGGGATTTGAACCCGTGAACCCCAGGCCACCGAAGCGGAGCACGCGAACCTAACCACTACACCACCGGGCTGGCCCTTCATTCAGGTTTTTTACAGCCAAAAAGGGCCTAACTAAACCAGTATGTGAAGCCCTTGGCACACTGCCTGTCCAAGAGCTCAATAAATCGCAGCTATTATTGTTGTTAAGGTTATTTGGTCAGGGGCTGGCCTGGTGGCACAGCCGTTAAGTTTGCGCGCTCTGCTTCGGTGGCCCAGGGTTTGCCAGTTTGGATCCTGGGCGCAGACCTATGCATCGCTCATCAAGCCATGCTGAGGCGGTGTCCCACATAGAGCAACTAGAAGCATGTACAACTATGACATACAGCTATCTACTGGGGCTTTGGGGAGAAAACAGGAAAAAGAGGGAAGATTGGCAAGAGATGTTAGCTCAGGGCCAATCTTCCTCAAAAAAACAAAAAGATTATTTGGTCGGCAATATTAATACTAGAAAAAATATCATTTAGATAGAAAAGATGAAGAGCTTGATTATATAGTGATAAACATTACAATAAAATTGGAGACGTGGCATTATTGAACTTATATGCTTCATAAAATATAAAAACAAAATGAAAAAATAATGTTAGGAATAGAAGAAATTGACAGAAACATAACTGCAGTGAGAACTGAATATCATCCTATGGCAAATTAAGAGTATAAAAAAGAGATCATTGATCCAGCAACCGCACTCCTTGGTACTTATCCAAATGAAGTTTACAGCCACACGAACACCTGCACACGGACGTTTCTAGCAGCTTTATTCATAATTGTCAAAACGTGGAAGCAACCAAGATGTCCTTCAGTGGGTGAATGGATAAATACACTGTGGGACGTCCAGATAATGGAATATGCATCAGCGCTGAAAAGAAATGAGCTCTCAAGCCATGAAAAGACATGGGGGAACCTTAAATGCATATCAGTAAGTGAAAGAAGCTGATCTGAAAAGGCTACGTAATGGATGATTCCAACTCTGTGACATTCTGGAAAAGGCAGAACGATGGAGACAGTAAAAGGATCAGTGGTTGCCAGGGGCTGAGGTGGAGGAGGGATGAATAGGTGGGGCACAGAGGATTTTTAGGGTGCTGAAACCACTCTGTATGATACTGTGATGGTGGATCTGTGTCTTTATATATTTGCCCAAACCCATAGAATGTACGGCACCAAGAGTGACCCCGATGTCAACTGTGGACTCTGGGTGATAAGGACATGTCCATGTTGGTTCATCAGTTGTAACAAATGTCTCACTCAGGCGCCATGTTGGTCATGGGGGAGGCTGTGAGTAGGGGGGCAGGGGGTATATGGGAAATCTGTGCACTTTTCACTCAATTTTTCTGTGAACCTAAAACTGCTCTAAAAAATAAAGTGTTATATTAAAAAAAAGAAGAGTCACTAATTGTTTTTTACATGAATGTCTATGTTGAGAATACAGTACTGTTTAGTAAAGATCAATATATTAAATTTATGCATCTATTCGTAAAAAATAATGACACAGAAGATGTGAATGTTGTAATTAATAAAATATTAATTCGTATATGAAAGTTTGCACCTTACAAATAACAAGTAGGCTTATTTATTTATTTATTTATTTATTTTTATTTTTTTATGAGGAAGATCAGCCCTGAGCTAACATCCATGCCAATCCTCCTCTTTTTGCTGAGGAAGACCCGCTCTGAGCTAACATCTATTGCCCATCCTCCGCCTTTTTTTCCCTTTTTCTCCCCAAAGCCCCAGCAGACAGCGGCATGCCATAGTTGCACATCCTTCCAGCTGCTGTATGTGGGACACGACCTCAGCATGGCCGGAGAAGCGGTGCGTCGGTGCGCGCCTGGGATTCGAACCCGGGCTGCCAGTAGCGGAGTGTGCACACTTAACCGCTAAGCCACTGGGCCGGCCCTCAGACTTTCTTTATTTTTTATGACCTTGACAGTTTTGAGGAGGATTGGGCAGGAATTTTATAAGTTCTCTGTCAGTGGGTTTGTCTGATGCTTTTCTCACAGTTAGACTGGGGTGACGGGTTTGGGGGAGGAGGACTGCAGAGGCGAAGGGCCCTTCTCATCCTATTACATCCTATTAAGAGCACATGCTATCAACATGACTAGTCATGGGTGATGGGAGCCTTTTTGTTCTTCAAGTTTTCAAGGAACAATAACAGAAAATGATAACTACATAGTCTAAGCAGGAAATCTCTAAGTACAAAAAGATAGAAACCGCCCAGGTCCCAGGTTCTACTATGGCACAACTATAACAAATAAAGCTTAAGTTATCCCTGAGTCCCAAAGGGTGTAGGTGGGGGACAGCCTCTAAAGTGGCCCCCATAACCCCCACCTCCTGTATTCACGCTCTTGTCTGGTCCTCTCCCCTCTAGTGTGGGCAGGACCTAGTGAGTCCATTTTAACTAACAGAATGTGACAAATGTGATGGATGTCACAGCTGAGACCAGGTTATCAAAGACTGTGACTTCTGTCTTGCTGGCTCTCTCCTGCACCCTCGGGTGGAAGCTGGCTTCCACGTTGGAAGCTGCCGTATGCACGTGTGGCAAAAAGACAGCCAAGAGACAGCGAGAAACTGAGGCCCTTTGTCCAACAGCCGGCAAGGGACTGAATCCTGCCAACAGCCACCTGAGCGATCTTGGAGCAGAACGTCCCCCATTTGAGCCTTGAGAAGATTACAGCCCTAACCAACACCTTGATCGCAAACTTGTAAAGTCCCCCGGAACCAGAGGACTAGCTGGGTCACACCCGGATTCCTGACCTACAGAAACTGTGAGAGCATATGTATTTGTTGTTTTAAGCCATTACACTTTATTTTATTTTTTGTTTTGGTGAGGAAGATTGTCCCTGAGCTAACAACTGTGCCCATCTTCCTCTATTTTGTATGTAGCTTGATGCCACAGCATGGCTGGTGAGTGGTATAGGTCCGCACCCAGGATCTGAACCAGCAAACCCCTGGCCACTAAAGTGGAGCATGCCGAACTTAACCACTACGCCACGGGGCCAGCCCCTAAGCCATTACATTTTAAAAAACAGCTTTAGGGCCCGCCCCGGTGGCCTAGTGGTTAAGTTCGGCGTGCTCTGCTTCTGTGGCCCGGGTTCAGTTCCTGGGCGTGGACTACGCCACTCATTTATCAATGGCCATGCTGTGGTGGTGCCTCACACATAAAACAGAGGAAGATTGGCAACAGATGTTAGCTCAGGGCGACTCGTCCTCAGCAAAAAAAACAAAACAAAAACAAAAACCCAGCTTTATTGGGATATAATTGATATAGAAAACCTGCACATATTTAATGGATATAATTTGATGAGTTTGGACACACACATACACCCGTGACACCGTCGCCACAATCAAGGTAATAAACATACCCATCACCCCCAAAGTTTCCTCGTATGCCTTTGTTTTTGGGGGGTTTCTGGGTGGAGGTAAGAACACCTCACATGAGCTCTACCTTCTTAACAAATTTTGTAAGTGCACACGCAGTCTTGTTAACTGTAGGCACTATGTCGCACAGCAGAGCTCTAGAACTTATTTATCTTGCACGTCTGAGACTTTAAACCCATTAAACGTCTGCCACACCCTCACCCCCGTGTTGCCAGCAGCCACCATTCTACTCTCTGTTAAGCCATTATGTTTTGGGCTAATTTGTTATCATCCTAGCCCCAAATCTCGCCCTTCCTGGATGAGCACCACGTATGCACTCCCAGCTTTCTGGATGCTTCTCCAGAGGGCGGCTCCCTGAGTGCTTCCGTCCATATCCTGCTCCTGGTCTCACCATGACCGTGGCCAGCCCATTCCAGTGCACACTCGACAAACAGCGGTGGAAGGTTTCCTGCGCCCTGCGAGCACGCCGGGCAGCCCTGGGCACACAGCTTGGTCTACTGATGGGGGAGGGTGCTCTGTCCCAGGCAGCTCGGGCTGCTATAACAGAACACCACAGACTGGGGGGCTTACACAACAGACATCTATTTCTCACAGTTCTGGAGGCTGGAAAGTTCAAGTCCAAGGTGCCAACAGATTCAGTCTTTGGTGAAGTCTCTCTTCCTGGCTCGGAGAGAGAGAGAGGCTCTTAACCAATTTTTAAGTGTCCAGTACACTCTTGTCAACTATATGCCCATTGTTGTAAAAAGATGAAACGCTTCACGAATTTGTGTGTCACCTTTGTGCAAGGGGCTCTTCTAATCTATGTCTTGTTCCAACATCAGGGTATGGGCCACCCAAGCCAGCACTCAGCCAGACTTCTGGCCTACAGAACTGTGAGATACTAGATGGGTGTTGTTTCAAGCTGTTACGTTGGTGGTGATTTGTTGGGCAGAAATAGAAAAATCAGACTCTAACCACATGGGATTGTTGGAAGGCTTACATGAGAAAATGCGTGAGAAAATTTAGCACAGAGCCTCGCGCCCAGTCAGTGCTGATAAATGTTAGCTGGTATAGATATCATCCCCCGCCAAGCCCACCCAGTAAAACCACTGGGAGCCCATCGCCAGCCTGGAAACGTGTGCTGTAAATAAGGTCTTCTGTGTTCGAGAACTTTCATGTAAATTCCTGCAGGAGCTCTTTCTTTCATTCACTTTGTTGATACACATATTCACTGAGTACCTACTGTGTGTCAGGCATTGTGCTATGCATCAGGACATGAGTGGCCAGTCCCCAAAGGGCTTACACACTGGGGAGAGAGGTAGAGACCCGGAAGTCATTGCCTGGGGTTCCCTGAAGAGCATCCTCCTGCTGCGCCAGCCCCATGCCCTAGCCCTTCCCGCTGGGGACCAGGGTGGTGAATGCAGAGCAGTGTTCTCTACTCGCTCCTCGAAGGCTGGAGCAATGCCCTGATGGACATGCCTCTGATGTCATCCTGGGCCAGCAGCGGACTTCCCAACCACCGGTCCCCACCTCTCCCCCATCCCTCCCAGGGAAAGAGGCGTCTTTCTTGCATGCAGGGCTAACCCATCTTCTCAGACACTCTGTTCCTTCAGGTACCCCCTCTCTCCTCACCTTGGGTCTCTTCAACTTCTTCCTCCCTCAAGCTCTTTATGCCCAGCTCTGCATGTAAATACACTCCCACCTCTCCCATTAAAAACAACCAAACCCTCAACCAGCCAGCAAACTCAGCATCACCATCACACCAAGGACCACAACCTTACATTACGGGGCTCCTGCTGGGATGCAGTGGGAAGTACCAACATCCCCAGTGGGACACTCTTTGCCAAACTGGAACCTAATCATGCCGAACCAATCAGTCAGCTTCAGAATGTGGCACATTTTTATAAGACAACAGGCCTTCAAAATCATCGGTCATGAAGGACTCCTCCCCCCCCCCAAAAAAAAAGCGAGGGGACTTTTCTAAATTAAAGGAGACTGAAAGAGACATGGCAACCAAATGCAATAAGTGAAACTTGATTGAACTCTAGATTTGAAAAAAAAAAAAAAAGTGATCAAATTGGGGAAAGAATAATATTGTTTTATTTGATGGAATTTTAATTATTTAATCAATGATAATGAATTTCTTGGCATGATGATGGCATTGTGGTCTTGTGGAGAATGCCCTTAGAAGACACATCTTTAAGTATGGAAGGGGAAGTGTCATGTTGTCTGAAACTCTCTTTCAAGTGCTTTAATGAAACAAAGAAGTTTATTTGTATATATTTGTATATATATTTGTTTGTATCTATAATAGAGAGAATGCTAAAACCAGCAAGGGAAAATGAAGCAGAGGTGAAAGATATATGAGTGTTCATTACACTTTCTGGCAACGTTTTGGTGGCTTTGAAATGTTTCAAAATAAAAAGGTGGCAAAAACAAACACACCATCCTCTCTGCTGCCCATATATCCCTTCAGCTGTCATTTCACCTTCTATTCACAGCAAAGAGGCCTCGGAGGAGTCTGTGCTCACTCTCTCCACGTGCTGCTTAAATGTTTAATGACTGGCCCTCAAACAAACCCCAAAGCTCCTGATCTGTAGTGTCTGCAAGTTCCTGTGGTGTAAATATCCACCATGGTCTATTTCAAGCTACTTGCGTGGCATCATTAAACACAGAACTGGTATGCAATGCAGCAGCACACATAATAGAGTATTTCCAGCATGCAAATACCATATATGTAAATAACCTCAGCAGCACAGCTAGTAACATGTAGCAAAATAATTAGGAAGTGTTGTGTTTTGAGTATTTATTACTTTCGTTTATTATTAATATAATGCATTTGACCGGAAGTTTATACAATCAATTTTTCAACAATGGCTGTGTTTAACAACTGGCTCCAAAATTCCTGGAAATTGACAGCTGGCTCTCACCAGCCAGTACACACTGACTCCAGCACACCTCTGTCAAAAAATCTCCACCCAGTGAAATCCGGCTTCCACAGCCTCGATTCAACCCAAACCCTCTTGCTCATCACACCAGGCACCTCCATATTGCAAAACGCAAAGGACATGAGTAAAGTTCTGGACTCGCCTGAGTTCTCCGAAGGATTCAGGAGGGCTTACTCCACCTGCCTTCTCCAAGGCCCTCTGGGTCCTCTCTCTACCTGTTGACCAGTCCTGCCCAGCCTCCTTTAAGGGCTCTTCTTCCTCCGTTTTAGCTTTGGGTCTTTGATATGCCCATTTGACACACTCTCCCTGGGGGCCCTTGTCCCAGTCCATGGTTTCAACTACAACTAAGAAGGCCAGACCTTCTTTTCAAACCTGTGTATCACAACCGCTGAACTAGTTTGCTCCTCTTGGAGTTAAGACATTTCAAACAAAGCCAGAGTGGAAGCCCTCATCCCTTACTCCCACCTCGAGGTGCAGCTTCTGAGGGATAGAGAATGCAGGTCCGTCCAACCCTGAAGCCAGGGAGTGTATGTTGCCCCCCTTTCAAGTCCCACAGCCCTTATCACAGTTTAATAATGCAAATGGCTTCAATAGAGCAAACGCAACATACATTAACTCCCGCAAGAGACCAGACCCCTCCTCTCCCCAGCCTCAGATGGCACGGACATGTCAAGGTGCCGCCACTTGGTGGCAGCATTCTCTAAATAGGAAAATAGTATCTAGGCACTGAAATGACAGAGGCCTGAGCTTCTTCAGCGCAAGGTGTGTCAATTCACACTGCATCGATGGAGAAGTGGCCTACACCCAGCCTGGCCTCAGCTTCCCTTTCCTGTTCTGGGCCAAAACCAACAGGCGCCTTCCCAAAGTGCTGTGTAAAAGCGGGCTCGTCGCTCTTGCTCTTGGAGCAACTCACTCGTCCGTCCGTCGGTCACTGTCAGTCATTCACTGGCAGTGAGAGCCAGAGTCAGTCATTATCGGGTTGGTCAGCCGTTCAGTCAATCAGTCAGGAATCCAACTGAATCGGCCCTTGCGGACAGCCTACCTTCCCGCCAGCGGAACCCTGCGCGATGTGTAGGGAAATTACCGCCCCAAGCAGAATCCACGCCCTCAGGCTCCGCCCCTTCGTAGTCTTATCCAACCATAGGTCTCTGCCTCAGAGGAGTGCCCGCCCCCTGTGTCACATCCAGTCACACCCCGCCCTTCCGAAATCCTGCCCTATCAGAGGCCTAGCTCTCAAGGTGTTCCCGCCCCCTATCGAGCCCCGCCCCATCGCTGACCTCTCCCAAGGCCCCGCCCCCTTTGGAGCCCTGCCAATCAGGGGCCTTTCCCTTTCGAAACCCCGCCCCCCCAGGGCCCGCTTTTCCCAGGGCCTCCCCGCTCCAGGCCGACGCGGTGGATGACGCCATCGGGGCGCGCCGCGAGAAGGTCAGACGGGCTAATCCAACATGGCGGCGGCGGCGGTGTGGGGAGGCTGGTGCCGCTGCCCGCGGGTGAGCGGACGTGCGGGGCCGCACGGGGTGGGCCTAGAGGGCTCCGGGCTCGCGACCTCCAGGGCCTTCTTCTCTTTAGGTCCTTGGCCCTCGCGGCCCTTCCCTGTGCTCGGCGAGAGGCGTGGGGTTGGCTCGTTGTGTCAGCCGAGGCCGGGGCGGGGGGCCCGGAGCGAGGCCTGAGGGCGGGGGCCGGGTGGGGGGCGGCAGTGCGCGGAGGCGGGCGGGGAGCGGATCGCCCCTCCCCTCCTGCTCAGAGCCCACGTGCACCGGGGAGTGCATGGTGGCCTCGGCGCCCAGCGCAGACAGAGTAGCGAGGAGAAGGCAAAAAATCCGTGACAGTCACGGTTCACGTTTATATGCCACGTCCTCTACCGGGAGCATTTCCTGCATCGCCTCTCCTAACCCTCCGTGTGAGAGCGCGGGAGGTGGTTCTCGCCCTGACTGAGAGCCTGGGCTCATAGAGGCGGTGGGAGTCAGGGCGTGTAAAGCACACTGAGAAAACAGTACTTCATATTGCTGCCGCTTGTCGCAATCGCACAGGTTAGGAAACTGAAGACTCAGAAAAGTTAAGCAACCTGCCCACAGTTTCAGAGCTAGTGGGGGCTTTGGACCAGGTCCACCTGACTCCGGAGCCAGACTCTGGAGGAAGGAAAATATCTCATGGGAATCTGAGTGGCCCAAGAAAGAAGATGTATTTGACTCCCCACTGACTTTTTCTTGGCCTCTTTAGAGCCAGGTTTTAGAGGTTGAATTGACACGTGTTTGGATTTCAGCACAGGAATGAGGGGGGAACCGACTTCAGGTTTGGCCCTGCTGTGGGATTTCTCGACCAAGCGAGACAGCCATCTGCCTCTAGTTAAGACGCTGAAGCCAGTGGCTTCAGTGTAGGCAGATCGAGAAGTACAAGTTATTTAAACCCCCAAGAGTTACTCTTGAGTAACTATAAGTTTGGGATGTTGCTTAGGGTTACTGGAGACAGGAGGTGTGGATCAGGGAGAGGCAAGGCCCAGGGAATGTGGAAATGGAAGAGAGGTTCTATCAGGTCACTCACATCTGTGCACCTGGCTCCGCGCTGGGTACTAGGGTGCAGTGTTGAATAGGACCCGCACAGGCCCTTCCCTCATGGAGCTTCATTTGGTGGGAGAAGAAATGCCTTTCACGTAAGGTTAGCTGGCTCTTGGCCCAAGTGACTCCCGTAAGTTGTCCTGCATGCAGCCCAGCTCTGGGCCAGGACATTGTAGGTTTATTCCAGAGTTGCTCCTGGAGAAATAACTTATCAGAATTTACCTTTGAAAGCCCAGGTCTCTTGTCTTCCAAGGCCAGCAGAAGTGGGGTGGGCTAGTGAGAGAAGACTGCTTGTCACCAGCATTGAAGCTCAGCATGCCCATTTTCAGACTAAGGGATTAAATTGGACTGGCACGTTCAACCTTCCTCCCTCATAGATTGGCGTTTCCCGGGACCCATCAGGTTTCTCCCAGGTTCAGAAGCGGGAGGGGAGAGATGGGCCCTGGAGGTGCAGATCCAGTGTTTTCTCTTTCCACCCGATCCCACTGGCTTCTCAGAAAATGGGAACTTTGCAGGGCACCCAGCATGTGGCAGGCATGCGATAAAAATTGGCAGATAAGTCTCAGACGACCCCTGCTTTTTTAGTGTGGCCTACCTCATTCCTTGTCACCGTCTTTTCTGAATGAATCTTTCTCTTTTCTCCGCCACTTAGAGATGCCTCGGCAGTGGAGTCCAGTTTCTGTCGAGCCACAACCTAGTGCCGCTGCCCCAGGGAACCTATCAGATACGGCGGCCAGGCGGAGAGCTGCCCCTGGTGAGTGACTCAGGACCCGAGCAAGCAGACAGGAGGAGGAGGTCGGAAAAATCAGACCTAGTTGACGGGAGAGAGGGCTGCAGGATGTTGCCCATAATGCCAGTGGCGGCTGATTGGCAGACAGTCAATATCCAAGGCCCTTGGAGTTACAGAGCCCAGTGTGCCTGGTCCTCTCTGTATCCCAGGAAGTGCCCGATGTCGTTAGGAATCAGGCTCCTGCCTACAAAGTAGCACGTTTTCTCAGCTCTAATGGCTAGAAGAGTCATCCCCTGTACTGGGCTGAAATCCACCCCGTGTGGCCTTGAGCAGAGTTACCCATCATCTCCTGGGGCTCGGTTTCCCCAGGCCACATCCCCCCATCCTTTATGCTGCTCCTCACAGGTAGCATTTTCTAGAGCTTTTGTGTCCCCAGTCACTCCTCTTCATGTTTCTCTTGGTGCCTCACCACCATGAAGAGGGAGACTGAGAACCTGACACTCTTCCCCGAACCTGTGTGCTCGGGCAGCCCATGCCCTCCCTTCCTTCTGAGTTTCCCTCAGCTGCCTCCTTGTAGGTTCCCTATGCCCCCGCCTCACTCAGATTTTGTCTCCCTGATCCTATCCTGGGCCTGTTGTGGGCGTGGGACAGGCCCTGGGGCCCTGCCCTGTAGTTGTCCAGCCCGCCCTACACTCACAGTGTGCAGGCCCGCAGTGAGTGGCAGGGCTGCTGCAAGGTGGCGCCGTCCCTGATAGTCCTGGAACTTCCCCTGGAGAAAGGCTGGCCAGGGCACATCTAGATGAGACGGCAGCCTGGCCGTGCCAGGCCTGGCTGCCCGCCTGTGGAGCAGCACCCAGGTTTGGTACAGCTTTCCCTGTGGCTTGATGGGGGCCAGGGAGGCAGTCGCTCCTGAAACTGTAGAGGGAGCCCCCAGCCCCTGCAGCATAGCCAGCACACCCGGGGAGGGGTCGGGAGCAGCTGAGCACACACGGCCACTTCCTTGTGACGTAATCTCTCATCGTCATCCTCTAAGCTCTGTCTTTCTGAGCCTGCTCTTAGTGACACGGGTGGGGATGCAGGTGTCGAACCGCAGCTCTGTCGACCCCAGAGCCCGTCTTGGGCAGTGTACAATGTGGTTCTTGTGCCCGGAGCGGCGTCTCAAGCTCTCTTCTGGCCTCCCTAGGGTCTGGCCCCCAGGTGTGTTGGGTTTTCCTGTGAGGGGACACCCCGAGCTTGGGCTCTCGGTGACTGTGACCCTGTGGGCTGAGACAGGGAGGTTTGTGCCAGTCCCCAGGCCCTTGGGTGACATATGAGTCCCAACTGGGGACTTGGGAGTGGCCCCAAAGGAAGAAGTTATCCCAGCCCCGGAAGCCCAGGGTATAGGGCGCTGTGCCAGCTCCTTTGTAATGGGGAGCCACAGAGTCCTTTCACTTCCAGTCCAGGGGCAGGAGCCCCTTTGGGTGTTGACCTTTGCCTTGGGTTTAACGCGAGCGTATTTGAATCCCCATGAGGGTTCCAAGCTGCACCCGTTTCTCGTCCAGTGTTTCCTCTGTTGGACAAAGAGCATGGCATCTTGTTTTGTTTTTAATAGACTTTCTTTTTTGGAGCAGTTTTAGATTTATGGAAGAACTGAGTGGAAAGTACAGAGAGTTCCCATCAGCCTTCCCTCCCCCTCTCCTCCCACCTGGCACACAGTTTTCCGGGTCATCAGCATCCTGCAGGAGGGTGGTACATTTGTTACAACTGATGGGCCATTACGGATACATTATTATTAACTGAAGTCCTAGTTGACATGAGAGTTCACTCTGTGTTGTACCTTCTGTGAGTTTGGCGAATATGATACATGTATCCACCACCGTCACGGTATCAAGCAGAATAGTTACACTGCTCTAGAAATCCTCCCTGCTCTGCCTGTTTATCCCACACCCCAGCCCCTGGCAACCAGTGATCCTTTTACTGTCTCCGTAGTTCTGCCTTTTCCAGAATGGCACAGAGTTGGAATCATCCGTTATGTAGCCTTTTCAGATAGCTTCTTTCGCTTAGTCATATACATTTAAGGTTCCTCCATGTCTTTTCACGGCTTGAGAGCTCATTTCTCTTTAGCACTGACTAATATTCCCTTGTCTGCATGCCCCACAGTTTATCGCCTGTTGCTTTTTAAATTTGTCTTTTATTACTCTTATAAAAAGAGGTAGCTATTCATTGTTAAACCTAGGTCAACAGAAAGGAGAAAATAAAGAATCCCTCATTTCTTTTATTTTCTTTCTAGTCCAGATCCTATTCTTCTGGAAGCAGAAAAGGCTTTCTCTCCGGCTTGCTAGATAATATCAAACAAGAATTAGCCAAAAACAAAGAAATGAAAGAAAGTATAAAAAAATTCCGAGACGAGGCGAGGAAGTTGGAGGAGTCAGACGCGCTCCAGGAGGCCAGAAGGAAATACGTGAGTCCCTCTTCTGCGTGTCTCCCTCGGTGGCACACGTTTTCCCAGAGCCCCCCGGACAGTGAGGGGCTCAGTGCCGGGGCGCTGTGGGAGGAGCGGCTTGTGTGGGGATGAGGGCACCCCACTGATGATAGGGAGCGAGGGGACAGGAGTGGGCCATCCAGCCTTCTGGTTCTGTGGAGAGACAGTGCGCCGTTCTCCGCAGACCGTTCTCCCGGCCTCTGCTGGGAGCTTGCGAGAAAGGCAAGGTCTCAGAGCCCTCTTGACTGCCGGAGCAGAATCTGTGTTTCCGCAGGTCCCGCCGTGACCCCTTGATTTCAGATGCGCTGCTCCTGAGAGACTTGCAGTCTTGGCCTTCAGAGTGAAATGGGTAGAAAGTGGGTTACTATGCTGGCGTAATTATTAATTACTGCTGCTGTCTGTTACTGAGCAGCTGCCAAGTGCCCACCACCGCGAATGGGCTCGCGTCCTCTATTCATATGCCACGTCAGGGCTCTGCGAGGCGGGTACAGCATCCGCATCTGATGGGCGGCTGAGCCCCGGGGGTGTGGGCACCTGCCCCCAGGTCCCTCAGGTTTTTGTTCTCTTGGCCCCCCTCCCAGGCCGTGGACAAGGCCTGTTGCCTCTGAGTGTCCCCAAGTCACTCACTTGGATGTAACTACCCATCTGGGTCCTGCCTCTGGGGGACTCGACCCGACAGAAGATCGCTCTTCCTTTTCATTAAGGGAGGGGAGTGGGTGGAGGGGTCGTGTGGGGCAGAGCAGGCCGAGGTTGGGTGGGGTGGCCGGGATGTGGGAACCGCTGCAGTGGCTGGGTCGGGGGCAGAGCGAGGCAGGATGATGCTGAGAGCAGAGCCCCCCGAGATACATCGCTGACGAGCTGATGGGCAAGATCAGAGAGAAACGCTGGGCAGGGGGATCCTGCGCTCAGGCGGTTCAAGTCCATCAGCTGAGCCCCAGGCTGTGGGGCAGCGAGGGGCCCTGGGTGGGGAAGGGGGGTTGAGAAAGTGCTTCCTTGGACCAACAAAAAGAAACAACGTCCTTTACCCTAGAAAACCATCGAATCCGAAACGGTGCGGACGAGCGAAGTGATCAAGAAGAAACTGGGGGAGCTCACAGGCACCGTGAAGGAGGTAACAGTCTCTGGGCTCGCCGGCCCCGAGCCACCGCCTCCCGGGAGGGGAGTGGGGCTGGAGGCAGCGAGCTGCAAGAGCAGGCGCCAGGCAGGGCGTGACTTGGCAGCCGTGGATGGACAGGTGTGGGTGGCAGGTGAGGGAAGAGCCATCCGGGTCGGGAGGCTTCTGGAGTTTAGATCCACACCGCCCCTCGGGAAGGAGGGCAGGCAGACTAGCCACTCGCCCGGCGGTTCACCACTAAGTTAGAACCAGCCGTGCGACTAGCCAGGACAGGAGGATGAGTGGGGATTTTCTTCTTCCTGCCTAGACATAGAGGGGAGGGGACACTTGTGCCAGACGAGGGTGGGGATAGGAGTGACTCCTTGAGGCCATGGGCGGCTTTCTTTGGTGGTTTCTGTTTTGGTTTTTCTGTTCTGTGGGCGGGGCTCTGCATGGTTCTGGGCCCAGGGGAGGCCAGCCCACCCTCACCCTCCCGCTCACCTCCCGGCTGCTGCTCCTGCGGAATCCTTGGAGGGCTCGGGGCTCCTGCCCGTTCTGGGGAGCCCGAGGGCCCGGCACCCCAGAAGTTGTATGCAGTGTTCTCCAGCGCGTGCACCCGAGTGTCAGGGCCCCACGAGCCAGATGAGTTCGGAGCGCCTGTTCCCCCCCCTTGGAGGCCTGCTCTGGCCTTAGCTCTGGGGAGCTCCTGCCGGCCTGAGGGGGCCGTGCTGACACCGCCCGCCCCCATCCCCACCCTGTCTCAGTAGAGTCTTGACGAAGTCAGTAGGAGTGACTTTGGCCGGAAAATCAAAGAGGGCGTGGAAGAGGCAGCCAAGACAGCCAAGCAGTCAGCCGAGTCAGTGTCCAAGGGCGGGGAGAAGCTGGGCCGGACCGCCGCCTTCAAAGCCCTATCCCAGGTGAGTGGGCTGGGGCTCGGGGCCTCACTAGGGGAGCGCAGTGGGCCTGGTGGGAGGGCCCTGCTCCCCTCTTGGCTGAGGGCCTCAGGCAAGTCACAGTCTCTAGGGAGCTGCAGGTTGACACCCCAGGAGCCTCTCGCCTGCTCTGAGCTGCTAACCCCGTTAGCTTGTGTCCGTGACCCGGAGACCTCTTGGGCTTGGGGTGACTTGAGGTCCTGAATTCATTCCACAAATGCCTGTTGTATCTTACTGTGTGCTGGGCCCTCTGCTGGCCGCAGGGCAACAGGAGAGAAATTCCAAGTCCCTGTTCTCCAGGGGTGCAGGGGAAGGAGACAGGCAGTTCCTGACCAGTGAGCCACAGAGGAACACACGGGGGGCAGGGAGCCTTCTCAGAGGGGCCCTTCTCCCCTGAGGGAGGGAAGAGTTGGGGGGCGCTGCAGGTGGAGGGAGCAAGCCCTGCAGAGGGGAGCCAGCTCGGGGTACCCCATGAACCGTGGGGAGGCCAGGGGGCGGCTGAGGGAAAATGGGGCCTGTCGAGAATGGTCCTGCGGGCCATGCCGGGGGTTAGGGGTTAGGTTTCATGTGGAAAGTGACAAGGAGTCGAGGAAGGTTACTGAGTGTGGAAGAGGCACAGCCACCCAGCCAGGACTCCGGCAGTGTGACAGAGGAGGCTGGAGGCTGCCTTGGGTGGCCTGGGCACAGCTGCCTGTTGGTGGGGACAGGAGGAGGGAAACGGGTTCCAGAGATTTGGGGAGGTGGAATCCACAGACTGTGGGTCAGCTCGGGTCAGGGGAGAGGGGCAGAGGCAGATCCCAGGATGCCCCTTGGGTTTCCAGGGAGAGTGAGGAGTCAGTCTCGGAATCTGAGGGTCAGCTGGGGGCAGCCAGGGGTGTGTTGGCTGCTCCTGGAGGGGAGGGGCAGGAGTCAGCAGAGCTGGGGTCTCTCCGGGCCTCTGTGTCTGCCTCCCCAAGGCTCAGATGTGTCGCTGCCCTGCACCAGGCTGGGTGGGCGCTCTGAGCCGAATGACCCCGAGACCCGGGGAAGGTGAGGCCCCAGGGCGCCATCAGGCCCAAGGCTGGGGTTCAGAGCAGGCGCTCTCCCGAATTTGGGCGCGACCACAGGCCGACGGCGGTGGTCTGGGGTATGGGGAAGGATCCCTGCACCCGCGCCACGCCGGCTGTGCTCTCCTCCAGGGGGTGGAGTCAGTGAAAAAGGAGATCGACGAGAGCGTCCTGGGGCAGACCGGGCCCTACCGGAGGCCCGAGCGGCTCAGGAAAAGGAAAGAGTTTGCAGGAGAGAAATTCAAAGAAGAGAAAGTGTTTGAGCCCAATGAGTAGGTACCGGACGGGCCCGGGTCTGCCCCCTCACTGCCTCCCTTTTCCGCCCCCCGCACTGTGGTCCATTTTGAGGGTCCACCAAAGGCTCCTACCCGAGTCACTTGCTCAAGTTTCTTCTCTGCCCGAGGTTCCCCGGCTCCCTCGAGAGGATTTGGGGGCTTGGTGGTGGGGGAAGAGAGATGAGGCCGGTGTGGTTGCAGCCCCTGGACTGGGTGGGGCTGGGGCCCGGCGGCTCTGGGCTGCTGCTCACTGGCTGCCCTGTCTTCCCCAGGGAGGCCCTGGGGGTCGTGCTGCACAAGGACTCCAAGTGGTACCAGCAGTGGAAAGACTTCAGGGACAACAACGTGGTGTTCAACCGTGAGTGTTTACCCCTTCGAGACTTGGCTGACGGCAGGGCGGTGACAGTGACACTTACTAAGCACTCCCCGTGCACTGGGCACAAGCCAGACCCCAATTTCACGGAGGAGAAGACCGAGGGTCAGAGAGGACCAGTCGCTTCCTCAGGGTCACCCAGTGGGAAGCCCCCGAACCTCTCAGCGTGGTGGGTGGGGGCACTGCTGTAGGGGCTGTGTCACCATCTTTGCTGTTCCTGGAGCCAGGGCCAGTGGTGGCAGCAGGGTGGCCGGGCCCAGCCGCCTCCCTGCCGGTTCTGCTGTGGATTCCACCACGAGACGCTGCCCATACAGGAGGCCAGGAACGCTGGTGCTCACGGAGCCGCCGCCAGCTCGTGGCCCTGGAGTCCTCTGCCCTCGTCTGGGGCATGGGGCTTCCCAGGTGGTGACAAGGAGCGTAGCCATGCCACACGCCCTGTCCCTTGTCCTGTGAGGACCGCCACATCCTTTGTGATGACAGCACCAGGCAGCGGGGGCGGCCCTCCAGTTCACACAGCCCTGCCCAGGGTTGAGGGCTCTGCAGGGGGGTCCTCACTCATGGCCAAGGAAGAAGCTCAGAGAGTCCCCCAGTGTACCCGAGCTGCGTGGAGAATAGCTCTCCCGGGGGCCACGAGGAGCCCCGGAAGTCGTGGAGTGGGGGTGTCTTTCCGGAAGGCACCCTGACCCCTGCCCCATCCCCCGCAGGGTTCTTCGAGATGAAAATGAGGTACGACGAAAGTGACAACGCGCTCATCCGGGCGTCCCGGGCGCTGACAGATAAGGTCACGGACCTGCTGGGTGAGCAGGGTGCCCCAGAACCGTCCCGTCCCCCGGGGCCAGCTGCAGGGAGGGTCCTGGGCCCTCAACCCACTCCTGGCTCGGCCGCCCCCAGGGGGCCTGTTCTCGAAGACAGAGATGTCGGAGGTGCTCACGGAGATCCTGCGGGTGGACCCCGCCTTCGACAAGGACCGGTTCCTGCAGCAGTGTGAGAAGGACATCATCCCCAACGTCCTGGAGGTGGGTGCCCAGCCTGCAGGCCCCCCCACCTCTGGTGCCCGGGCTCCGGCCTGCCATCCCGGGGGTGCACGTCACAAACACTGTGGCCCGAGCGAGGCTTCCCTGGGGGCGTTGGGCCGTGGAGGGGGCTTTCTGAGCAGAGATGTCGCTCCTGTCTTCAGACGCCTGACCCCCCATGAGAAGGCATGGTCCTCCATGGCGCCTGCTGGCCCTGGTGCCCGTGGCTCTGACATGTCCCGCCTCGCCCACACAGTGTCCTGCCCGGGGACTGAGCTTCTCTTCCTGAGGTTGGGCAGCAACGCCTGCCTCCCCTCTCACGCCTGCTGAAACAGCCTGGCGCCTCCCGGCTCGTTTCCCTCCCACTCCGCTGAAGCTGTTCCCTCTAGCCTGCCCTGAGCGGCCGCCAGGGGCCCCGGGTCTGTCTCCAGGTGCCAGGGGCCTTGCAGGAGTGGGAGAAACCAGCTGTCACCCTGGGGCAGGCGTGAGGAGGGCCTGGAGAAGCTGGTGGCTCAGGCCAGACCTGCCGGGCAGGGAAGCAGGAGAGGGGGCTTTCCTCCGAGGTTCGTCTGTATGGGAATCCCAAATCCCATCTTCTGGTCCTCTCACCTCTCCTTTTGGCTCATAACTGAGGCGGGGGGCCTGCCCAAGGTCGCCCTCCGCGAGCCCCCTGGCTGCCTTTTCCCTGCCACGTCTCTGCTCCTCTGCAGCCCCCAAGATGTGGCCAGAGCCTGGGCATCCTCAGCCCAGCCCAGCCTGGCCTCTGGAGGGCCCTGAGTGGGACCACAGAAAGGCCCTCCAACCCCGTGTGGATGCCTGGCCTCTCCTCCTGTGCTGCCTCCTCGTGGTCCCCTCTCCCTCCTCTGATTTCCCAGGCCCCTCGGCCGCTTGGGGCAGGGCTGGGAGGAGGTGGAAATGGAGCCACTCCCAAAAGCAGCGACGGAGCACTGGCACTTTCTCCTGGGCTGAGGCTGTCTCAGCCCCCAGCCTGCCTGCAGTTTCCCAGGGCCCCCGGCCCCTCCCTTCTCTGGGCCCCTCCTTCGCCCTCACTGGATCCGGCCCTGTCTCCAGGTTCCTGTGCAAGCATCCCCCACTGCACCTTGGGGACCCCCCAGGGCTCCCTCTCTGCCCCCACTGGTAGGACAGTGTGGGCCTGGCTGTCCAGAGCTTTGTCCCCAGGGCAGGCAGAGTGCAGCTCCTTACCTCCATGGCTCAGTTTCCCCGCCAGGGCGAGAGGCCCCCCGCCCCCCCCACTGCCACCCTCCCCTTTCTTCCACCAGGCCTTCAGGGACCCCCTTGGGCTGCCCGTGGTCACACACACAGGGGCTCTGCTCCCCGAGGCTGGGGAGGGGGCACCCACTGCTTCAGCCTGACCTAGGTTCCCCTCCTTCCCCAACCAGAACCGCAGAGAGGCCGGGGGTCTGCAGGGGAAGGGTGCCCACTGGAGAACGCTCGAAAGGTTTCCGCCGGAAGAGCCCACTCATTCTAACACTTATTTTTTTTTTTTCTGTCTTCAGGCCATGATTTCTGGAGAGCTCGACATTCTCAAAGACTGGTGCTATGAGGCTGTGAGTACTTTTCTTTTTTTTTGCATTTAGGCCTAAAAGGAAATCTCAGTTTGGAGAAAATCTGCTTGGGCAGCTGGATCTGGGAAGGGCACCCAGGGCGTGGTGTCCTGGTCGGAGGGGGTCCTTGTGTCTGATGCTCGGCTGGCCCAGAGCCATCTCTGCCTTCCTCCACCCCTCAGCACGGGGTGCACGTCCCTGCCCGTGGGCTGTGCACCTGCGGGACTCGCTGGGGGCCAGGTAGCTGGTCCTTTCCGCACTGAACTCCTAGTCAGAGATGACCCTTCCAGCTTCCCCCTTCCTCCCTCACTGGGCCTAAAGGATAGCCTGGGGCCTTCCTGTCTGTTGTCATCTAGAAACCTTCCCCCGTCTTAAAATAAATCTGGTTAAGAAGGCTCATGAGGAAAAAAAAAAACAAAGGATCATAGGAGAGGCAACCTGAGGAAGATGAAGTTTTTAGTGTGGCCTGTCTACCTGCTCCGTTTCAGGCGGCCCTGCGTGACATAAAGGAAGGCCCCGTGGTCAGGACCGCCTGGGGTACAGGCTGGGGACCCCGGGGTCAGGGAGCGAGGGGAAAGGGACAACGAATAACGGATGCATCAGACGCTCGCTCAGCATACGTGGGTCCTACGTGTGGTGATTGTGGGTGCTGGACAGAGCGGCCCCCTGGGCCTGTGTCACCTCCCTTCCCTGGGACAGGGCTGCATCATTGTGCCGTTTCGCGGTGGTCCTGAGGGTCCAGTGGGAACACAGAAGCGGCGCTCCAGGATGCACAAGGTGCATGGCTTCATTGCAGTCTCAGTGCAGGATCCCACAACACGAACCTAAACAGATATTGATAGATGCCCCTGCCCGAGAGGAGCCACGTGTTCTCACCAGGCCTGCTGCTCCCTGGAGTCGGGCTCAGGGTCCCCGGGGCCACAGTCGGCGCCGGGCTGCATGGGGGCTGGTCAGGCGTCCCCCGGAGCACACAATGTCTGCCCCAGTCCTGGCAGCCTCCCCGTCCCTCGGGGCTCCGTGCTCTTCGGCCACCTCACCTCACCCTGCTCACTCCCCGACCTGCGTCTTCGTGGGTTGTTTTTTTTTCTCCCAGCTTCTTTGTATGAAGCAACCCAAGAGTCTTTTGGCTGATTCTCTTCTGTTTCCAGCTCACAAACAACTTGGAAAAAGCAGAGGAGAAGATGTCAGGTTTTCTTTTTAACTACTCCCCTGCACGGTGACTAATCCAGCAGGCATTTATGAGTGTGGGGTTTTTTTTTTTTTTTACTTGGGGAGCATTAGGATGTGGCTGATTATCTCTGCCAGAGAGCTGCTGGTGCCCCTTGAAATGCAGCTGAAGTTGCAGCCGCTCGCACAGAGGTGTTTTTTAAATGTCATCTTTAAGAAACCGCACGAGAAATAAGATTGGCACCATTTTTATTTTTCTGGGCAGATCGGTTGTTGCCATAAAAAGTAGGTGCCGTCGGAATGCCTCCCGTCCTGGTTGTCTGTCGAGCTGCGAGGCTGCACATGTCCCGGGGGCTGTGTCCTGGGCCTGGGAGCAGTTACAGGGCTCAGGAGTGTCATAGGAGGCCCCGTGGCCCCCGTCGGAAGAACAGGCTGCCTGTGGCTGACAGCCGCCCATGAGGGGCCGGGCGGTGGGAAGGAGGCTGACCCTGGCAGTTGGTTCCAGAGCAACCCGTGGGTTAGGACAAATCCTAGAAAAAGTGGCGTGATTCCAGGCCAGGATTCAGAGTGAGGTGAACGTAGGAATGTTTCAGATCAGCCAGGAGGCCTCAACTTACCCCTGGGGTGCATTTCAGGTAGTGTTCCAGCTCTGGGAATCTTGATACAGTGCTCTTTGTAATGAGGGAAGCGTGTGGCTCAGGCCAGCAGAGGGGTGGCACCAGCCTCCCTCCTTGGACCTGTGCTCCTGGTGTCTGCCGCTCCTGGCGTGGCACACCCAGATGCCGGGAGCCATTTCTGGAAGGTGCAGAGCCGAAAGGGAGCCTGCCTGCGGGGAGGGTTTCCCAGGATGCCGCCCTGGCCCTGGGGTGTGCGGGTGTCGGCCCTCCCCTGTGATGTGGCACCTTGCGCTCAGGTGGCCGTCCACACGGGCTGGTCGGCTTCTCGTTGCAGACCTACAGCCAGCTGGCCCACCCCATCCAGCAGGCCAAGGCGCTGGGCCTCCAATTCCACTCGCGCATCCTGGACATCGACAACGTCGACGTGAGTGCCTCCTCGGGGGCCAGGGGGCCCTGGGGCCGGGCAGGCTGCTACTCAGAAGGGCACTGAGCAGGGGGGAGTGAACTCCCCGTCTCTGGAAGAGTCCCAGCACGGCAGGCGCTTGGATTAAAGGACCTCGAGGTTTCCTTTTCAGTGAAAGGTGTCTGTGGTCGGAACATTAGACAAGCAGTGGGCACAGGGGTGCTGCAGCTGGTCCCCCGGAGGCAGTGCTGTCCCTGCCCCGTCCCTGGGAAGGCGGGGCTCTGTCAGGCTGCTCTGCCCCGAACGGCCCGTCGGGGAGCCTGCGCAGACTCTTGGCAGTTCAGACCTGGGCTTGCGGTGGGAGGAGCTCAGCTCCTCAGGCTCCCTCTGGGGCCTGGCCTGACTGCTGGGCCCGCCTCCTGGCAGCGCCCCCGGAAGGGGGGTTCTGCAGGGAAGAAGGGCTGGGGGCCGTCCTCTGAGGCCCACCCGCCCTGTCGGCTCCCCCCGCAGCTGGCCATGGGCAAGATGATGGAGCAGGGCCCCGTGCTGATCGTCACCTTCCAGGCGCAGCTGGTCATGGTGATCAAGAACCCCAAAGGCGAGGTGGTCGAGGGCGACCCGGTGAGTGAGGGCGGGGCGGGACGGGATGGGCAGCTGCACAGGACTAGCTGCAGTCTCCGGCCACTGTGCACTCATGGCCAGGAGGTTCTGGGGACGGCAGGGCAGCACCTTGAGCAGTCCCAGGGCCTGAGACGGGCCTACTGGAGGTCAGAGGGCAACTGGCCTGTCCGCTTTTACCAAGTCCTGAGTTGTAGCCTCTGCTCTGGGCCCTAGACCGGTGTTCCTAGTGTCCCCCTGTGTCCTGACCTGGGAACCTACTCCAGCCCCGCCCCGCTGGACGGCCCCTGGTCCCCTGGTGGGTGCCGAGAGCTCTGCCCCGGCCCTCACCCTTGGCTCCTGCAGGACAAGGTGCTGCGCATGCTGTACGTGTGGGCACTCTGCCGCGACCAGGACGAGCTCAACCCCTACGCGGCCTGGCGGCTCCTGGACGTCTCTGCCTCCAGCACAGAGCAGATCCTCTGACGCTCCAGGCCTCCAGGGCTGGATCAGCCCGAGGGCATGCCCAGGGGACCGCTGTCCACCTGCAGCGCCTGGACCTCTGGGGACGCGACTGCCGGCTCGGCCCCACTCACTGCCAGGGTGCCTGCGACCCTGGCTGGATAGGGAGAGTGGGGGCTGCTGAGGGCTGCTCCCCACTGCGCCAGCCCCTGCACGGCTCTGCCCACGGGGGCTGCTGGCGAGGGTCACGGAGGTGCACAGGCCAGGCAGTGCCAAGAGGCCCAGCCCAGGGCTCCCTCGGGGCAGGGTGGGCCTGCCTCAGAGGGGCCAGCCAGCCTGTCAGCCAGACGGTTTTAGCTCCGTTTTTTTGAACAGTGCCCTTATGATTGTCCTGTACATTCGCGGAGATTTGGAAGTGAGAATAAACGCCAATGCGTAGGAGAGCAGCTTGGGTGGTTGAGGTGTCTGTCACTGGGGTTGGGGGAGCCGGCCAGGTGGTCATGGGGAGGCGGTCAAGGTCATGGAAGGATCTGTAGCCCCAGAGGCAGCACCTTCCCTGCTCAGGACCCTGCCCCCCTGGGGGGGCTCAGTGGTAAGAAAAGCTGGGAGGAATTACTCTGTGACCTGGCTGGGGTCTCTGAGTGTCGCGGTCCCCAGGGCTGGGGAGCTTGAGCGCCCAAGTGATGCTGGGGGCATTGGGGTTCCCCAAACGGGGAGTCTGGGTGAGGGGCCCATCGAGTAGGAGAATGGGGGTGCGGGCGCTGCAGTCGGGCTGGGCGGGTAGAGTCCTGGGCGCTCGGGCTCCCGGGGGGGCGGGGCGGGGCGGGGCGGGGCGGGGGCTGCGGTCCGGTGGAGCCAGGGGCGGGGTCGCGGGCCGCGCGCGGCTCCCTGCGCAGCCTCCGCCCCCCGCGCCGGCCCCGCCCCCGTCGCCATGGGAACAGCCGCGGCGGCCCGGCTCGCGCGCGGCTCGCCGGCGTCGGTCTCCGCCGCTCCAGGGGCGGGTGGTGGGCTGAGCCCAGGCCGCTGCCGCTGCCGCCGCCGCCGGGGAGAAGCCGAGAGCGGAGCCGGCGCGGGCCCCAGAGGAGAGCGCGGCTGCCGGGCGCTCGGTCCCGGTCGCGGTGGAGGCCAGGGTGAGGGGCGGGGGCGGGGGCGGGGGGTGGGGGTGCCCGGGACGCCGAGAACAAAGGGAGCGGGAGGGGGAGCCGGGCCTCGCCCCCGCCGCGCCGCGGGCTGCGCGTTCGCACCTGTTGTGCTCGGGCCGGCCCAGTCGGGGCTCCCTCCCCCGCTCTCGGCGCCACACCTGCGCGCACGGCCGGAGTTGGGTCCCGGCGTGGCGGCGGCGGCGTGCCCGCGGGCCCGGCATGGGCGTAGCCCGGGGACGGAGGCGCGGGCGGCGGCCGGGGGGCGGCGGCGGGAGGGGCGACGCGGGGCCGCGGGAGGGCGCAGCCTCATCCCCGCGCCCCGGGCGGGCCCCCCCTCCGCAGGGCCCGCGGCGATGTGAGCCATGAGCGCGACGTGGACGCTGTCCCCCGAGCCGCTGCCGCCGTCGACGGGGCCCCCGGTGGGCGCGGGCCTGGACGCGGAGCAGCGCACGGTGTTCGCCTTCGTGCTGTGCCTGCTCGTGGTGTTGGTGCTGCTGATGGTGCGCTGCGTGCGCATCCTGCTCGACCCCTACAGCCGCATGCCCGCCTCGTCCTGGACCGACCACAAGGAGGCGCTCGAGCGCGGGCAGTTCGACTACGCGCTGGTCTGAGCCGGGGCGCCCCCGGCGGGCCCTCCGCGGGGTCTCCGGGGGCCACCCGACCCGGGCTCTCGGGATCCGGCCTCGGAGCCCAGCCCGAGGGGGCGGGGGCGTTAGGAGAAGGCCAGCCCCTCCCCGCTCAGACCCTCCCGTCTTCCCTCCTGGCCAGGCCGCAGCCCCACTTGGTGCCTTTATCCCGCCCTGTCCTCGCTCCTTAACTCACCGGCCAGGCTGGGAAGAGGACCCGCCCCGCCCTCCCCCAGCGTGTAGGTGGCTCTGCTATTGTCCTGCCGCCGAGCATGAGTGTCATGTCTGTTCCTGGATGCGGGAACCCCCGTGTTCCCTCTCCCTTCCCTGTCCACTCCCTCCTCCGCCCCCCGTAAGTGTGGAGCTCCTCCTTGGGCTGCGGCCTTGCGGGGCAGGCTCTCCTGGGCCCACGGGGTGGGCGCTGCATACCAATATGCCCTGCGCAGCCTGCCCCGGAGACCAAGCCTGAAGAGCGACCATGGCTGCTGTGTCCAGGATGCGTGGCGCCTTCCGTGCGGGGAGAGCGCCGGCAGGCTCACTCCCGCCCCCAGCCCAGGCCCCAGTTAAGGTCAGCGCCCCCTCTCTCGGTCACCACCTCCCCCCCTCACTGACCCTCCTGCCACTTCGCCCTGATCCCTCCTGCCATGCCCCCCACGGGCCTCCCCCTGCCTTCTCACTCCCTGCCTCTGAGTGATGGTGATAATAAAAGCTATTGTTGAGCGCTTACTACCTGCCAAGCAGCGTGCTGAGTTAGCGCCTCCTGCGCACGGCCTGTGCCGTCTTCAGGACCCAGACGGTGAGCCCTGTTAGCATCCCCATTCTACAGGCGGGGGACTGAGGTCCAGGCAGCTTGAGTGACTGGCCCATAATACGTGGCTGGATTCTAGCTGGGCTGGGATTTGAACCCGGGTCTGACTTCACGCCCTTAACGGCTGCCCAGTTTTGCGAAAACACCCAGACCCACGCTCTGGGGCGTTGAGTAACCATCTCAATCCCCCCAGCTCCAGACACAGCCAAGACCCCCGTCTTCTTTCTCTTGACTTGGGGAGACTCTGGGAGCCATGGAATGAACTTAGCCAGGTGGGGAGCTGGGCTGGGGCGCCCTCAGCCAGCCCTGGAGGTTGTCTCCGAGAACCGGCACGGCCTCCTGGCGCTGTGTCCGCACCTGCAGCCCCAAACCTCTCCGAGCCTGGCCCCTGCTGCCCACCATGGGCGCTTGTACTTCTGGAGCTGTGGGGCTGGTGTGTGGCGCCGTGAGCATGCAGTGAGCTGGCTCCACTCCACAGCCCGCCTGCCCGGGGATGAGTTGTGCGCCCCCGGGGAGCCGTGTACAATGTGTGTGGGGAGAAGCGAGCACTTCTATAAAAGGAAGGCTGTGTCAACGCACAGCTCTGCCGGCAGAAAATTTACCAGCTCTCGGAGGACTGGTTAGGCTTGAAGGAAGGTGGTGTCGGGGGAGGTCAGCTGGGTCCCCGCCCTCCCCAAATCCACACGCTCAGGGACGTTGATGGAGGGGGACCCCGCGCACGGAGACCCAGCAGCACCACCCCCCCCCCGGGAATTTGGGGACCTTGGCAGCAGCAAAGACTCCTGCCTCCCTCCCTGCTCATAAGGCCCCTCCAGCTCCCCCTCCTTCTCTCCCTTCTCCACTTGCTTCCCCCAAGGCCGCCTCAGGGACTTGCTCCCCGCCCCCCATCCTCCTGCCACATGGAGAGCCCACTCCTAACCCCTGCGGGCCCCCTCCCCCCACTTGGGGCCTGGTTCCTCCCACTTGGCCACCCTCACTCTGCTGGCCGTCTCCCCTCCATCTGCATGATGTGAGGTCACCCTGCTCCGAAAACCTGACACCTGTTGGGCAGTGTCACCAAGGGTCCCCTCACAGCCAAACCGAGGTCACTCCAGGCAGCATCGGGGACCAGACCTGGAGACAGCTGCCGTTGCTGATGACAGCGCCTCCCTGGCATGCCCCCTCCTCGGCCCTCAGGACCCCAAGCTCTGGCACTTTGGGCCCCCACTCCCATCTTGAACTCAGGAAAGAGAGAGCAAGGCAGACTGACGAGAACTTTATTCACAGTTACAGGAACACAACACAGGGCGCAGGAAGGGATGGGGGGGTATTTGACGATGGTTTGAACCCAGCCGCCTGGCTCCCCCTCCTCAGTTCCACAGCCGAACCCCTGTACAACTCGGCTTCAATTCCTGAGACCCCTGCGGTATCGAGCATCTCAAAGGGCACCCCGCACTGTGTCCCGTGTCCAGGACCTTCCACTATGACCGGATCCTCATGATAACCCAGCGTCAGCCCGAGCAGGATTGAGGGCGGCGGGCTCACGGATGTCTGCTGTGTCCTCTGCCGGGCGGGCCCCTCACCTTGCAGGGGTGGCCGCCTGGCCCAGAAGCTCCAGGGGCACCAGGAACGGGTTCAGGGGACAGACCCCAGCTGTTTGCCAAGTGGGTCTCGGCTCGCTGGGCCTGGCATTCTCAGGGGCCTGGGGGGTGGCCTGGCCGGCCTCCTCTTGCCCCCTGGAGCCTGTCCCACCAGCCTCGGCCGCGGGCCCCAGGCTCCCACTGGTGGGGTCGGGCTGGGGGGCCGTCAGGCGCAGGTACGTATCCGCCAGATGTTCAACCAGGGCAGCGCAGGGCAGGCGGGGCAGCTCCTGGGGAAGCGCCATGAGCAGGTCGAGGACCACAGCTGACTCTAGTGACGGAGAGAGGGCAGAAGTGAGGGGAGGGCGGGGCTTGCTGCCCGGGCGCTCACCCAACAGCCCCCGGCCCCATTCCTCTCACCAGCTGCGGAAAGCTCAGGGCCCTGGCAGCTGCGGGAGATGGACGACAGGTACTTGTAGATCTTCTCAAAGTCGACGGTGAAGTCTCCCTCACCCAAGGGGCCGGCGAGGGATTCGCAGGGTGCCTCAGGGGCGGGGCCATGTGTCTTAGGGGCGGGGCAAGGGGTGGGACCAGGGGCCTTACAGGCGGGACCAGGAGCCTGAGGGGTGGGGCCAGGGGTCTTGGGGGCGGGACCATGGGCCTCATGGGCGGGGCCCGGGGTGGGACCAGGAGCCTCAGGAGTGGGGCCAGGCGCCTCGTGGGTGGGGCCAGGGGCCTCAGGGCCCGGGGCCTCCTGCCCTCCAGGGGCACTGACGAGCAGTAGCTTTCCACGGGCCTGCGTGGGCTTGGGGGGCCTGGAGTGCAGGAGGCTGATGGGCTCCGTGGCCGCGATGGTGAGCACCTGGCAGGCAGAGAGATCAGTGGGGAAAGGCGGAAGTCCTCCCACCTGCCACGCCACTGCCCTGCACTTACTGGGCCCTCCACCTCCACCTGCTCACAGAATCCTCCCTGCCACCCTGAGAAAGGATCACATCCAGGAGCTGGCCTCAGAAGCGGGGACACCGAGGCTCAGAGTGTCCAGGGACTGGCCAGAGGCACAGAGCTGGCAGGAAGAAGGGTCCATCTAGACTCCTAGGTATGGCCCTGTCTCCAGGACACCCCCGCCTGCCCGGGGATGGCTGTACCTGGGAGAAAGCCACAGTCAGGGCTTCCTCCAGCGGGCCTGTGATCTTCTCAGCCAGGTCCATCCACACCTAGGTGGGGCAACCAGAAGGTACACGGTCGGCCTGGGGATCAACCCTCAGGACCCCCCCAAGCCCTGCCCTCCTGGGGATCCTCTGACAAGGTTATCCCCCGCAACTTCTTGCCCTGACACACCTCGATGGGGGCCGGGGTCTGTGTTTCCCGGCGCCTTGGACCCTGGGGGCCACCTGGATGCACCCTCTGAATGGCCTCCCGGGCCACGCGGCCCTTGAGCTGCCGCAGGAAGTCCCGGATCTGGGGAGAGAGGAGGAGGCCGAACGGGCCCTCGGTAAGCCCGGAGCTGGGAGGAAGAAGCCAGAGCCCACTGCCTGCTCCAGGCCGGCCACTGCTCCCTAGCCTCCCGCTAGCCCCGTGTGAAGGGTCGCAGTGACTGCTCGGGGGTGGGGGGGGTGGTCTCAGGCCAAGGCCCCCAGTGTGACCAACTACCTAACAAGGATGTAAGGCCCAGGCCGGTTCTGGCTCCTCCCCGCTGCCAGGGCCACCCCCATGCGAAGTACCACCCTACTCCTTTCCTCGCTCCGTCCACTCCGCCCCATTGCCAGACTCGCAGTTCGACCTCATGCCCGCCTACTCCCGCTGCGCCTTCCGTCCTATCCGTGGCCTCCGCTCCCGCCACAGCCTTCCCTTAGCCTCTCACCACTGCCTCCTCCTCGCCTCGCCCCTCAGTCTCACGTAGGCCCCGCCCACTCCCCGCCTTCCTCCCAAGTTCGCCCCGCCCCTCAGCCTCACGTATACCCCGCCCACACTCCGCCCCCAAGCTCGCCCCGCCCACTCCCCGCCCCTTAGCCTTTGACACGCCCACATCACGCAGCCTTGTATCAGTCCCGTCCTCCTCCGGTGCTCATCCGGTTCCTCAGCCTCGCCCCCGCCTCGCGCATCCCAGGCCCCGCCCCCCCGCCCACCCCGGACACATCCTAGCCCCGCCTCCAGCCTCGCTCCCTCCTCGGGAGCCTCTCACCTCGGCCTCGCTCCGGCCCGGCAGCTCCCGCGCCAGCTCGGCGGCGTCCGGCTCCGGCTGGCCCCGCCGCGACTGCAGCAGTCGTAGCAGCTGCCGCTTCTCGCGGGCGCTCCAGGCCGCGGGGCCGGTCACCTCGCCCAGATAGCGCTCCGGGGCCGCTCGCCGCCGCTGCGGGGGCTTCATGCCGGCGACGGCAGCGTCGGAGCGCCGTTTCCCTGGTGGGCGGGGTTACGGCGGCCGCTGGGGCCAGAAAGCACCGCGCAGAGGCGGAAGCAGGTGGGGGCGTGGCGCTGCCTTTGCAGGCCGGGGGGAGCCGCCTTAACGGGAACCGGTGGGGAGACTGGCCTCGGAACCGAGGCCGGGCAAACGAGACCCCCGCCCGCATTTCATTTTCGTGCCCTCCTCCGTTCCTGGTCTAAGTCTTGTGAAACTCCTGTGTGCTTTGCTTCTCGAAGAAGGGTGGGGCCTGGCCGAAGGCAGCTGTCCAGTCGTAGCCAAGAGCCTGGGCTGGGGGGTCGACCAGCCCTGGGGACCCTGAGCAGGTGATTGAGCCATGCTGGCCTCAGTTTCCTCATCTGTAAAATGGAGCTAGTAGTCCCCCTCTTGTCTTTGCTCGGGGGAGGGAGGAGCTCGGGCAGGAGGCATTTAAGGAGCTCCCGAGTAGACAGAAAGGAGACCGGAGCAGAGGCCGGAGCTTGAGGCCCTAGAGAGGGCAGGGTCCGGGATCGCTGGGGGCAGGTGGGCCGCTGCAGGGGTGGAGGAAGGGGGCGGGGCCTACTTATAACTTAAGCTGGTGAGGTTGGTCCCTTTCTGTTTGGGACCAAACGCCCTTGGGTCTCCCCTGGCCCGAATCTGCACACGTGTACGTGGGCATATGAGCCCCGCCCCTCCGGTCAGGACCCCTTCCAGCCGAATCCCCCCAGTCCTTGTCCCAGGCCTCCGCTTCCTGCCCTCCAGCCCCGCGCCATGCGCACACCCAGACTTCAGAATTCAACAGGGCGGACCAGATGTTTATTTTGGGCCCAGGTGGGACGGTGGGAGGAGGGGCGAGAGGGGGCGCGGAGCAGGGATCGTGGTCCCATCGGGTCCGAGGTCGAGGGCAGCCTGTCCAGTCCTGGCGGGCCTGGTCCGAGGCCGTGGCTGGTGCGTCTCCGAGCCCTGCTGGGGGCGCGCCATCCCTGGGGGGCGGGGTGCGACCCAGGCTGAGCGAGGAAGAGGACACCACGTAGGCCAGCCCCTTCCCAGCAGATCATTGGCCTCCCCCATCAGTCTGTGTGCCGCGGGAGGGTGGGTGCTAGGTCTGAATCTCGAATGCTCCTCGCCTAGTGCCAGTGTCCGAGGTTTGAGGACCCCGCTTGCGACACAGAGCCCACAGTCGGCCGCGGGTCACGTACTGCCTGAGTTCGAATCCCAGCTCCACCAAATTTTGTGACCTTTGACAGGTTACCTACAGAGTGTCTCGTTTTTCTCATCTCTAATACGGGGATTATAATAGTATCTACCTGAAGGTTGTTATGAGGATTAAATTAGTTAAAATGCGTAACACATTCAGAACACCGGCTGGCACAGAGAAAGCGCTGTGAAGGGTCGTTATCATCGCCTTCCTCCTCCAGCTGTCCGTCCTACCGTCCTCAGGTTACTCCCTCCCCATCCCGCATCCCCCCACACACACTCACCTGCCTCACTGGGGCCTCCTGGGCTGGAGGCAGCTGGGCGAGGCTCTCGGGGGCGGGCCGGGGGGTGGGGGCGCTGGAAGGGAGAGGCAGGCTGCGGAGCAGTAGGGGTTGCTGCGCGCTGGGCCGGGGCAAGGGCGCCCCCTGGGGGCTGCTGAGGGCGTAGCGCAGGCGGCTCTATGGATGGTCAGGCCGGGCGGGCTGGGATCGCTGCGCCCCGGCGTCCAGACGCGCGGGAAGAGGCTGCGGGCCGGGCGGAGGTTGGTACCTGAGTGCGCGCAGACGAGGCCGACCCCGGCGGCCAGCGCGGCGCCCAGCACGAAGGCGGCCAACACCAGCGCCACCACCGGCGCGGGCTCCAGGGCCGCCGAGGCCGGCGCGGGAGGCTCAGGGCGCACGGCTCTGCCGGGGACGTTCTTGGGTGGCCCTGCGGGGAGTACAACGCTGACACTGGGCCCAGGCCCCAGGTGTCTTCCCCGTCCCCCCTTCCCCGGCCCCAGGGACCCCCGCGGAAGACGACTGTGCGCTCACGGGGGGGCGGCCGCGGCACGGTGACCACGATGGGCTGCGTCAGCGTGTGCAGGTGGGGGCTGTCGGCACCCGGGCTCTCGCCGCCGCCACTGCCGGCGCCCGCGCACGCCTCATCCTGAGGCAGACACTGCGGGGAGGCGGAGGCAGAGATGGCGACGTCAGGCCCCGGGATCCAGGATCCCAAGAGATCTGAGTGTCTAGCGCTCTTTGCTACCAGGAGTCCCACCACTAGACCCCTGGAAATCTGGCCCTTTGGGGGTCCCTCAGCCCAGCCCCTAAGGTATACAAGCAGTCAGCCTCCCGGCCCGCGAGGACCCCAAATTTCAGCCCCTGAAGGAGGTCACACGACCCGGCTCTTTGAGCACCTAACCTGTGAAGCCCAGAGATTCCTCCTCTTAGCGACCTTCTGCATCCAGCGCCCAGCCCTGGAGGGATCTCAGAGGCCCGCCCAAGGGACCCTAGAACCCTGCCCGTGAGGGAACTCAGCGCCCACTCCCTGTCTCCTGAGGAACCCTTGCGCAGAGCCCTACGGGCCCCTCGGGAATCCTTGCGCCCAGCCTCCAGCCTGAGAGAGACCCAGTGCCTACCCTCGGTTCCCAGGGACCCCTGTGCCCCGATCCCCAAACCCCAAGAGGTTCTTTCCTCAGATGCCAGAGGCATGTATGCCCAGCCCCGATAGGCCCTGGCGTCCAGATTCCCGGCCGTGCCCTCGCGCACCGTCGACGGCGGCGGCAGCGTCAGAGGTGCAGGCGCCCGGCGGGCTCCCCGGAGGCGGCGGCAGCGGCTCAGCTGGCAGTGCAGGAACTGCACGGAGGCGTTGAAGACCGGGCGCAGGAGGAAGCTGAAGCGCGCGGGGCGGGCGGCACCGGGGCGCGGCGGCGGCGGCGGCGGGAAGTTGACCGAAGAGTCGGCGGGGCAGCCCCCGCGCAGCAGCGCCAGGGCGGGCCCCGGGGCCGGGCGTGAGGATGGAGTCACCGAGCAGCGGTGCACGGCCAGGCCCCAGCGCGGGGAGGGACGGGCTAGGGCCGCCTGGGGGGCGAGGCCGCGGTCAGGATCGGCCGCCTCCACCTGCGCCCGCCCGGTCCCCGTGCGCCCCGCCTCCGCACCTGCACGAACACGCGGCTGTCGGCCGGGACCTCGAGCGGCCCCCCGCGGCGCGGAAAGGCGTCCTCCGCGTCCGACAGCTCCAGGCTGAAAAGGGGTCGGCGCAGCCAGGGCCCAGGCGCCGCGGGGAACGGGGGCGCTGGCGGGGAGAAAAGGCGGCACAGGAAGGACGCGCTGCCCCTTAGGCCCTCCGGCCAAGTTACCCAACTTCCTCGCCTCCTCTGCCTCCTTTGGAAAACGGGCGCAGTTGTGGCGGAGGATTCACCCATGCTCCGCTCCGCGCCCCCTTCAACGCGGGCGGGACGGCTGCCGTGATGCGCCCGCTGGAGACCCCGGGCACGTCACAGCCCAGCAGCTGAGGCTGGGCGCAAAGCTGTGCGGCCCCCGGAGGAGCCCCGGTTCCCGGACCTCGATTTCTCCACCCTCAGTGGGCGAGGACTCCCTGTCGGGGAGGGGTTGAGGGGCACCTGATGGTGGAGGGCCAGCCCGGGTGGCATCCGTGGTCCTCCCCTTCTGGATGCCCTGCAACCGAGAGGCCCCGGGCTGCAGCAGGGCCGGCTTGAGGGGATGGTGCGGGCCCCACCCTTTCCTATGTAAGGGGAGGGGAAGAGGGAAGGTGCTCTCGCCCAGCCCTTCTGGCCCAGCGCAAGCCCAGCCCGGCCCGGGCACCACGGACCGGGGCTTCTCTGCTGGTCCCGGTTCCTCACTCAGGCTGAGAGCAGCGGCAGCAAAGGGCAGAGGCACCGGGGAGCCCCCACAGGGGCGCACGAGCGCCCCCATGCACGCACAGCCAATCGTCTGCTTCAGGAGGCGCTCTGCTGGGGGCCTTGTCAAACGAGGTTCTCGAACATTCAGGATGGCCCACACACACATCTCCTAAGGCACTGGTACACCACTCCCCACAGCCCAGGGCCTCACCCTGGTTGCCAGGGACTTGGAAGAAGTTGGGGATCCAAGAGAACCTGGAAATAGGGGACAGAGGCAGACCCCGCCTCCCACCCACCTCGGCTCCCCCAGGTGGGGTGGACAGGAGGTCCAGTTGAGAAAGAGCCACACAGGAGCAGGAGCCTGACGTCTGTGTCCCCAGCCCCTACGTACCAGGCGGCCGACTGGGCAAGGCGGTCGTCCCGGGGAGCAGGCCCAACAGCAGGAACGTGGCACCCAGCATGCTGGACCGGCTGTGGCGAGTGTGCGGGGGGGCCGGTGGCAGAGGCGCCAGCCCAGGCAGCACCCGGCCCGGCAGGTGGGCAGGTGGCCCTGTCCTTGGCTCGGTGGCCACCCGGGAGGCAAGGAGCGGGGGCGGCGCACAGAGGGGCTGACATCAGAGCCGGCGCCCAAGGCCTGCAGGGGATTAAGGCCCCTCTCCCCGCCGGCCTGTAACTCCTGGGGGTGGAGGGAGCTCCCTCACACTGGCTGCTTGGTATCCGGCAAGTTACGACAAACACCACCTCCCAGCCCCAACCCTGCCTCAATTTCCCCTCGATGCAGAGGCCTCATCTGCCAGAACGGCGCCACTCCCCTAACCCCCCACCCCTCCAAGGTCAGGACGCCCTCCCACGTCCCACTGCCAGGCCCACGACACACCACAGACTCGGTGGAAGAAAAGGAAGGGGTTTATTCTCAAGCGTCTAAGGATTTACAAACCAGGGCGTTTCGTTTTAAAAACGGAGGGGGCAATACTGGCGGCCTGAGAGGGGGTCGTGGGTCGGTGGGCTGGGCCAGGCTGCCCCAGGCCCCCGCCTGCCCGCTCCGCCCTCTGCCTGGTCGAGAGGGATGGCTGGTGACTGGTGACAGAGGGGAAGACGTGGGAGAGGCAGGGGGCCGCAGAGGCTGCCCCGGCCTCCCACTTAACACTGAAGGGGGCAGGCGGACACACACTCACAAAACAAAAAATCAAGTCAAATAAAAATAAACCCAGGTAGCCAGGCTCAGGCCTGTGCGCCACCTTCTGGCTCCCCGCTCAGGCCCCTGGGACTGGGCCCGGCGACGGAGGGAGGGCAGGGCCAGGCCTGTCGGCCCCCCACCCTGCCCCATCCCCTCACAAAGGGGACTCGGGGCAAGAGGAGGTGGCTGTCCTCCCGGGGCCAGAGAGAAGATGACTTCGAGTACGTTTTCAATATGCGGCGTTTTGTGACTATCGTGAGTGAGAGGAGTCAGAGGATAGAGGCTACAGTGCGGCTAAGTCTAGATGCTTCGGCTACATCCAGCAAGGTGCCTCACCTTTGGTGCGGTTGGTTTTTGTGGGTTTTTTTTTTTTTTTTTTTTGTTATTTTGTTTGTTGTCCACTGGATTTGCATGCATGACCAACAAAAAGAAGACACACCCCTCCTGCTCTGGCTGCTGCAGAGGGCTGGGGGGCACATGGCCCTACCCCGGCCTGGAGGCCCCAGGCCCTCCAGGCGGGCTGGGGACCGGCCGGCCCTGGGTGAGTCGAGGGGTGCTCAGGGGCACCACGAGGGCATGACTGCCTCCGCACGCCCAGCCCTCGGCCTACCCGCCTCTGTCCCTGTCACACGTCCTCGAACCCCCGCCTCTACTCCATGCACCCTCCGTCCCTGCCTCCCCGGGTCCCCCGGCCCCACTCCTGCCATCTGTTTTCTCTGTTCCCTCCCTGCCGCACCGGCGCCTCCTGCTCTCCACCTCGCCCCGCGCCTGCCTTCCCTGAAGGCCACCCTGGGTGGCCACGGCCCCTTGGGCTCCCTCCACGCCCCCTGAGGTCCTCGACTCACCCCTCCAGCTGTGGCCAGTCTCCAGCCCCAAAGGAGGAGCAGCCCCCGGAGCCAGCCTTTGGGACCAGTCTCTCCAGCGCCGGGCCGACGAGGCGCAGCAGCCCAGGCCCCCCCGCTCAGCCCCCAGCCCCAGCCCCCCAGTGCCCGCAGGCGGGCGGGCGGGGGCTCCCCCCACAAGCAGCTCAACATGACTTTGGTAAAAGTTTCTGAAGGTACTGACGAACCCACGAGACAAGCTCTTCTCCTCCCCCCACCCCGGACACCCCACCAAGTACAATAAAATACAATAAACTCCAAAAAGGACCCCCTGAGATCAAAGAGAGAGAGAGAGACAGAGACCGGCCTGGGGCTGGCTGCCGTTGCGATGCCCAGCCCACCTTCCCATCCCCCGGCCAGGACGCCACTCAAGGGGTCCTGCCAACAGGGCGTGGAGTGGGGGTGGCGGGGGACGGGGTAGCAGAGCCTGGGCTCGGGCCAGGAGAGAGGCAGAGGCAGGGAGGGAGATGGGAAAGCCAGAGAGGTAGAGGGAGGTGACAGAGAGGGAGACGGGGACAGGGAGCGTGAGTGGGACAAGGCAGAGGGGACAGCAGAGGAGGGCGAGTGGGGGGAGGGGGGTACGGGCGGCTCTCTCCCAGCCCCTGGGGGCCGCCCCAGCCCAGAGGTTACGGCTGAATAAATATCGAGTCTGCTGGCGGCCTGCTGTCTTCCGTTCACAGTGTCTGTCGGGGGACGCACGGCCGGCTGACCCCAGGACGGGAAGGGCTGGGGCCTGGTGGGCCCGTCTGTCCACGGCTGGTGGGCAGGGAGTCGGGGGTGGCTCGGCGCCCCCCACTTTCTGTCCTCAGCCCTCGGCGGCCGTCCAGGTCCCAGGTCTCCCCTGGTGGGCAGCTGGGTGGCCGGGTGGGACGGGGGGGCCTGTGGCCACGCCCCCGGCCCCCGCAGGGCTGGCCGCCGCCACGTGGCTACCTGAAGAAGGGCAGGTGGTGCTGGCTCAGGACTCCGCTAGTCCGCGGCGACTCAGTCTTCGCCATGACGTCCTTGAACCAGGACGCCACGTCCACCTCCAGCGTCTCGTAGCGCTTGATGAAGCAGTGTTCCTGCGGGCCGAGGCGCGGCTTAGCTCAGGGTGGCTTCCCGGTGGCCTGCCAGGAGGGGGACGGGGCTGGGAAGGGCGAGAGGGCAAGTACTCACAAGTAGCTTATTATACTTTGGTCTCTTCCTGTGATCTTTAGTAAGGCTGGAGGGAGGGGGGGAAGAGAGGTGAGTGCCGGGGACGAGGGGCCGGCCAGGGCCCTCCCGCTGAGCCGGGGGTCTGCAGGATCCGCAGGAAGGAGCCGCTGCGTCCTTTGGCCCTGTGCCAACAGCCGGGAAGCCTGCCCCCAGTGACAGAAGGGCCTCCCACCTGGGACAGGAGCCTGAACTGGGTGGCCCGGTGCCGGTGGGAGAGGGGGTGGGTGCTCCCTGAGAGAGACATCCTGCACAATTTAGACATCCTGCATAACTCCACTCGCTGGTGCAGGGCACTCCGAGCCCCCAGCCCTGGGCACCTCTGCTGGTTCACATCCTCCCGTGGCGAAGCCCAGGGGCCACCCTGCCAAACACCCACGGGGCCAGCTGTCCCCTTGGGCCGAGTCTAAACCCAACTCATGGCCCCCAGGGCTCGGGCTCGGCGCCCGTCCGCAGCCCCCACTCACGAGCCCCTTCTCCCCCAAGGCTACACCACCCCCAACCCCGGGGTCCCCTCTCCAACCTCCCGGCCGCCCGGAGCGCCTCCCAGGGCGGAGGGCCGGGGCAGGGGCTGCTCACCAGTCTTTGACAAAGGACTGGAAGTCCCCTGAGAAGCCCATGTGGCCGGGCAGAAGCGGGGGCTCCTCCTGGAGGACTTTGGTGAGGACCTCGAAGTCCGTCTTGCAGTTCTTGTAGGGAAACTGGCCTGTGGCCAGCTCCACCTGGAGAGAGAGGGGCGGGCTGGACGGGCCGAGGGCAGCTCCTACCCTCCCTCGCGCCCCCTCCGGACCCTGAGAAGCCCTCGCTCCCAGCCCTCGACAACAGGAGCCCCAGCTCACCAGGGAGATGCCCAGACTCCACACGTCAGCCCGGATGTCGTAGTCTGGCTTGGTGGGGTCCGGCGGGTCGATGCGCTCAGGCTGCCAGCGGGAGAGGGGAGAGGGGAGAGGGTGTCCCCCTGCGGCTGGGCGGGTGCGCCGCCCGGGCCCCAGGCCCGCCCCCGGCGCTGCTGGGCCCCACTTACTGCCATGTAGGCGGCACAGCCGGCGCTCCGCGTCTTGGCCTTGGAGTCGACGAGGCGGCCGCTGATGCCGAAGTCGCACAGCTTGATCTGGCCCCGCTCGTCCAGCAGGATGTTGGAGGGCTTGACGTCTCGGTGGATCACGCCGTGCTTCTCCTTCAGGTAGAAGAGCGCCTTCACGATCTGCCGCGGGGACGACGGAGGGCACCGGTGAGGGGGGCCGGGGCCTGGGGGCCGCCCGCCCGGCCGCGCCCCTGCCCGGCCGCTCACCGCCACCGTCATCTTGCCCAGGATCCGCTCGGGGATGGGCCCCTGCATCCGCTTCTTGAGCTTCTCGGCGCACGTGCCCATGAGCTCCATGGCGATGAAGACATCCGTCTGCAGGGCAGCGGGCAGTGGCTGGGGGGGTGGCTGCGCCCTCCTGCCCACCCTAGACTGGCTCCAGTCCCGGGGGCGGGGGCGGGGGTGCTCGGAGCCTGGCAGGGAAGTCTCAGGGAGGGAGGAGGGCGTGGCTTCCGGGGGCCTGGGGGCCCTTGGGGTGGGGGGGGGGCTCACGTTGGTGATGAAGGTCCCGAAGCACTGCACGATGTAGGGGCAGTCGTGGCTCTTCAGCACCACGTCCAGGTCCATGAGGATCCGCTTGTTCTCCTCCTTGTTCCCCGAGCGCCGCATTTGCTGCACGGGACGGCGGGGAAGGGGGCCTCAGCACACAGGGCAGGGCCCACCTGGGGTAGGGGCGGGGAGGAGGGGCTCACCTTGACAGCGATGACGTGCCCTGTCTTCCGGAAGCGCATCTTCCACACCTGGCCGCAGGTGCCACTGCCCATCTCCCCCAGGTTCTCCAGGTCGTTGATTTCTGCCTGGTAGCGCTGCCGAGGAGAGCCAAGGCTGGGGGTCCACCAGGCGTCTGCCCCCTCCCCTCAAGGACCTACCCTGCTGAGGTCTGCCCGCACCCTGGGGGCCGAGGGAGGGGTGGTACCTGGCCCCCGATGGTCAGGTAGCCCGTCTGCTTCATGATCTCCTGCAGCTTCTGGTCAATCTCGATGCTGCGGGGACAGGGAGCAGGTGCTGGTGGAGGGGGGTCCTGAGGCCACCCCAGCCGCCTACACACAGGGGGTCTCACAGATTAAACCACCCTCCTTCCCACACTGACCTCTCGATTCCCCACTGGCCAGCCGGCCCCACACCGAGAGCTCACCTCTCCATGCTGCGGGGCGTGAACAAGGTTGACGGGAGGCCCAGCATCTGGCGGGGCCGGGCGGGGGGCGTGGGGTGCTGGGGGGAGCTCTCGGAGGACGGTGAGCGGCTGCCACCATCGTTGGCCAGCGGGAGCTGCAGGGCTGGGGGGGTGAGCATCGGGGGGGAGGGGTTAGCTCCCTACTGGCCCCAGCTCCAGGGCGGGCACTCGGGGACTCAGGACCCTCGTCCTCCCCTCCCTGGCATCCCTCAGGTAGACCAGCACTGCCCCCCGCCCCACTGGGCAGGAGGAGCTCCCCACCCCCAGACCACTCTTAGGGTGCCTTCTCCCGCCCCCGACCTGGAAGGAGAGAGAGTGGGCTGGTGGGGAGGGGTGGTCCCCAGAGGCTGAGGGCTTGTCCCCAAGTGTATGCAGACAGAGAAACGAGGCCTGGACGCTGACGGCGCCGCTCAGCCAGGCGGCCTCCCCGGTATGTCCCTCTCCTCCCCACCTCTGCCCAGGAAGCAGGCCCAGGGCCACAGTGCCCACACTCCGGCCCATGAAGGAGGGACCACCTGAGGATCAGCCTGGGCGCAGGCCCTGTGGGCAGCACTGAACTTGGCCCAACAGAGTGAAGCGGACACCCTGGGGAGACAGGGGGCGAGGGACCCAGGCTTCCGGCTGCCTCACTCCACGTTTTGTTCCAGCGTCACGGGGGCCACCCTCTGGCCAGTGGGCTCATGTGTGAGCCTCCTAGCCTGGCCTGCAGAGCTGGGGCCAACGGAGGCCAGGGCAGGACCCCAGGCTGGGCCTGTCTCCTTCGGGTGGGGGGGTCCAGGTAGCACAGCCCCTCTTGGGGCTGGCGGGCCTGGGGGGGTCAGGCACTGGGCCAGGCAAGGGGTCTGGTTCTTTCCAACAGCCTGCATGCGGACAGCTCGGGCATGCTCCAGGCAGGCAGGCAGGCAGCGGGCAGGCAGCGGAAACCCCGGGACGGGCAGGCCAGGCATTAGGGGATGGGAGGGTGGGAGACAGACAGACAGATGGGAGCCAAGACTTGGGGCCCGGCTGCCCAGAGGAGGCACCACAGAGATAGGCCAGAGAGGGGCCCAGGACAGGAGAGCAGGTTCCCTGAGGGACTAGCAGCCTCCCTGGCTGGGCTGGCTACCTGGTGGGGGAGACAGACAGCCCTCCACCGAACCCTCATACCCCAGAGGCCCTGGCACTCCACAAGGGGGTCCTGGCTGGGGAACACATTGGCTACAAGGTTCACCTGTCCACGGAGTGCGGGCCCGGGGCCAGCCCCTCAGCTGATGACCCCTCCTCTCTCTCCAGACCTCCTGCGAGGCCCACTTTTTCCTCCCACAGTTCTGCAGGCCCCTAGTGACATGGGCCCAGTGGTCTACCGGGAGAGACAAACATGCTTGACTTGCTGGCAGCCGGGCGCTCGCCTTGCCCTGTTGGCCCAGGACCCTGAGCGCAGCCAGAGCGAGGGGGCAGGTATACGAGCCTGGCCTGCAGTTCGAGAAGAGCTGCAGGTCTGGCTAGGGCTGGCGGGAGCAAAGGAAGAGCTCTGGGGACCCCGAGGACACGCACGGGCCCAGCGACCTCGCCTCCCGTGGCCCCTCCCTGCCGCTCCGGCCCCGCTTCCTACCGTCCCTGCTCCTCTGCTCCGACGGGGCCAAGACCAGAGGCCTAAGCCCTCTCTCTCTGGCTCGAGAGCCTCTGGAGACGCTGCCAGGTCCTCGCCCCCTGGGGGCATCTGGGCCCCTTTTCTGCCCTGTGCCGTCAGCTGTCTGGGTTGAAGACCACACCCCTACCCTCTCCACACCTCTCGGTGCCCTATGGGCCCCCTCCCTCGCACAGGCCGCCAGGCCCTCTGAGGGCTGCCCCGAAGCCTGGGGAACAGGCTCCGACGGGAGGGAGGCTTCCAGCCAGCCCCACAAATAGAAGCACATGGGGATCTGAGGGAGCTGGTGCGGGTGGCTAAGGTGGGGGACAGTGGAGATACATGAAGGCCCTGTGAACAGAGGTCACAGAGGTGGTGATGGGCCACACGGCTGGGTGGGAGGGCAGAGTGAGGGTGAGAGGCTGCACGAGAGAGAGAAAGAGACAGAGAGAATGACAACAAGAGAGGACACGGGGGCATGTGACCATCAGGAGCCACAGATGTACCAAGCTGTCAGCCTGACATGCACGCACGTGTGCACACACACACACACACACGGGGGCACAAACCCCCACACACGCAGACAGGCAGACGATACGCCACAGAGCCCCCAACAGAGCCAGCCCCTACCCCCCATCTTACACACACGCGCGCACACACACACACACACACACACACACACACAAGTGCCCTACCTAGTCCGACTTACACACAAAGACCACAGGCCAGGCCCCACACCAGTCTCTCAGGCGCACACACGTCCACGCACAGGCATGTCCTGCACTCATCCAATCCCAGACCTGCTGGGCCTCAGCGGGGCTGCTCCCTCTGCCTCCGATCACATGCCCCCCACCTCCCACGAGGCTCAAATCCCACCTTCTCCAGAGGCTCCCCGACCGCCCCTGCAGGACCCCAACCCTGCTCTGCTCTGCCTCTTCTCCGAGGCCCCGCTGCCTTCTCGGGGCTCCCTGACCGGGACGGGGCTCCTTGTTCATCGCCCTCGCCCAGTGGAGCAGCATCAGCCACACAAGGACAGGGACTCCGTCCCTTGTGCTCGCTGCTGTGTCCCCAGTGCCTAGAACAGGCCAGCACACAGGGGCCAGGAGTGTTTGCTGATTGTTGAAATGGATCAACAGGCCCAGGCCCCCTGCTGGCCCCACTTTCTCTCTTTCTTACTTATACACACACACACGCACGCATGCACACATGTGCCCCCTTGCAGGTGACAGACTCCCAGTCATCGAGGGAGCCCATCTGCTCCTGGAGGCCAAACCTGTGCCCGAGATGAAGGCAGGGGTGGGAGGTGACAGGACACAGAGGAAGGGGCCGAGCGGCCGGACGCTGACCGTGTGGAGGGGGGGAAAGTGAGAAACAGAGAGAGAGAGGAGATGCGCACGCGCACACACGCAGCGTGGGGGGTGGGGATGGCATTCTGCGGCTGGGGCAGCGGTTAGGTCAATGGTGCAGACGTCCAAGCAGCGATGATAAAAAGGCTGGTACCTGCTCGTTGGGACGGGGCAGGAGCAGGGCTTAGAGTGATCACAATAACTGGATGGGAAAAGGAAGAAAAAAAACAACACCACGATAAATCACAACAGAAACCACCGATCTGTCCAAAAGAAAAGAAATCAAATCATAACGAGGAGGAGGGGGAAGGGCGAGGCACCGAACTGCAGAGATGGGGAGAAACCGACAGAGATGGGAGGACCGGGAGGATGGGATGGAGCTGACACAGACACAGATGCCTGGAGGGGGGCTCCTCAGGGGCCTGCCCGCCGTGGGCCTCGCCATGCCTCGCTCTGCACCTGGGACGGCCACCCGCTAAGGCACCCCAGGCCCTGCAGCCCACTGTCCCGTCCACGCTGGGGCTGACGGTCGGGGGCAGCACGGCAGAGCCCAGGAGGGACCCTCCAGTCCTGGCCGGGCTTCCTGCCCCAGGTAGTGTCCAGGCCAGCATCGCCACCTCGGGGCTTTCTCTGGACCCCAACAGACCCCCCCCCACGGAGGAACCCACACCAACCCAGGTCAGAAAAGGGAGGGATGGAGAGTGGACCCTACACAGAGATGGTGGGGGGCAGGAAGTGGTTGGGATACCCAAATATGGGGGTGTCCTCCCCCTCCCATCAGGATGACCCCCACAAAGAGCTATATAAGCTACTTAGATTGGGTCACATCAGAAGGGATACAAAGGAGAGCACTTTACTGGGTTAAGAGAGACACAGAAAGCATGTGTGGGGGGCGCTGTTCATCAGGTCTGTGGGGACGGGGAAAATCAGATGCTCTCCAGCAGCGTGGATTTACGGAGGGGCTTCTGGAGACTAGATGAGCTCATGGGGATCCCAGGCCTGGTGTGGGTGTCAGAGGGACAGCTCTTGACTCCAGGTGACAAGATGACACAGAGGTAGGCCGTGAGATAGTGGGATCAGAAAGGAAGCACATGTGTGCTGGAATGCCTGGATATCATCACATGGGCCTCAGGTGTCCCCAGGCCAGGTGGGTGTGGAGGTGGGCATGCGGGGAAGGGGAAGTCACTAGAATCCAGGTGACCAAGTTGCCAGGCTGGGGGTTGGGTGTGTATTGTTGGAGGGATAAACAGAGTCACCAAGATGTTGGCAGAAAAATTAGAGAAACATGAGGCAGTCTAGTATATGTGGGTAGAGGGTGTGGAAGGGGGTTTGCTGAGCCCCCTGACAAGATCCCAGGCCGAGAAGGAGGGATCACGAAACACAGTCACAGAGAGAGAAGGGGAGAATCATCTGGTCAGAGGAATACAGGGGTTATATGCGGTCAAGTGACCTCAGGTGTCCCCAGGCCAGGTGTGCGTGTGTGTGAGTGTGAGCGGATCACCCGCTCAACCCGGATGACAAGGACCCAGGCGGGGAGAAGGGGTAGGAAACTCTTGACAATCACTGAGACGGCGAGAGTTGGATCATCTGGTCAAAAGGGATGCGGACGTGTTTGCGGGGAGCTGGAGGTGGTCATGGCGGCGTGGAGTAAGGGGGACACGGCTAGAGCAGGTGACAGAGGCTCCGAGGATCACGGTGATGGGGGCGGGTCACAGGTGGGGGGCTTCGCCTAGGGGTAACCAGGCTTCAAGCGCCGTAAGTGGGAACCCCCAGGCCGGAGGAGGGCCGCCCGGAGCCCGCGGTCCCCACGCCCCCCGGGTCACCGTGACCCTCTCCCCGCGAGCCGACAGCGGGGGGGCGGGAGGAGGAGCAAGAGCGCCCCGGAAGCGGGGGCGGGGCCTGGCGGCGGGGGCGGGGCCTCCGCGACGCGCGCCCCGCCCCGCCCGCCCCCTCCCCCACGCCGCCGTGCTTACTGGGCCTGGGCCGCTGGGGGCTGATATCCAGGTTGAGGTCGATCCTCCGCCGGGCCTCGCGGTTCTCCTGCTTCAGCTTTGCTTCCAGGCGGGACAGCTTCTGCTCCAGGGAGGACGCCGCCATCTTCCCCGCCGCCGCCGCGCACAGCCCGGCCGCCCGTCAGTCCGGCAGACAAACACCGCACTGCGCCTGCGCATGGATGACCCCGCCGAGCCGCCGTCTCGCCCCGCACGGCGCATGCCCGCGGCACGCACCCGCCCTTCCCTCGTGCGAACCTCCGCGCGTGCGTGCTTCGTCCCAGCCGGAGGGATGACGCCTCCTAGAGCTCGGGGCTGGCAACGTGCAACTCCCCCACCGTGGTGCGCATGTGCGAACTCCCGAGCGCTCCGGCGAGAGGCGCTGTGTGGAAACCCACTCGCCGTTCTGTGGGGAGCGGTAGGCGGGGAAAGCGGGGCGCATGCGTACAGAGGGGGAGACGAAGTCGTGCGCGTGGCGTCTGCTGCGCGTGCGCATCCTTGGCTCTGTCCTCGGCCCTGTCTCCGGTGTTCGCCGCGGCTGTGTATCCTCAGTCTCCTCCTCGTTCTTCCCGGGCTGGCCCTCTCTGCACCCACGCCCTCTCGGAACTGCCTTTCTCGTCTCGGACAGTGCTTCATTAGGATCCCTGTTAGGCATAATTGCTGCCTCCTCACCATAATTAGGCACCCGTGGGGAGCCCTTTCCATTTCAGCAAGCTCAGGGTTGGCCAAGGACAGGCGGGAGGGGCGGGGTAGGGCTCGGGCCACTGTCGGGGCCCTGGGAATCCAGCGGCGTGACCCCTGACCCCGACGTCAAGGCCAGAGAGTTCCAGGTCAGACCCGCGTGGGACATAGAGGACGGGTCTTGGGGTTACGCGCTCTGCCTGGCGACCCCGCAGTCTACACATTTCCTTTACCTGGTCTGAAGGGTGCTGGGAAAATGTCCCCATCTGGAACCCTGGTCCCCACAGAGCAGCTTGCCTCTGCTCTTAGGTGCCAGGCGGAAGCTCGCATTTTGCAGATGCGTGCGAGGTGGCCAAGCCCGGAAGGTCAGGGTCAGGCAGGCTGTGCCGAGTGCCATGTCGGCTGCTGGTTCAGCTCAGGAACACTGTGATGGGCGTTGAAGGCCTGTGGGGACTCCTCTGTGATGACTGACGGGTAGAGCAGATACAAACCGGGAGAATAACGGGGAAGGTAGAGGAAAAAGCGTTCTCCAGAAAAAAAGCTAGGCTGAAAATACCACCTAACATCTCCTGATTAGCCGAGGTCTCTCTCATCCTCTGCTCCCAGGACAGACTCATACCCTTGATTCTGGCACGTTGGGGTCGCCACTTGCCTGTAACTGGTCTGGTGCAATGGATAGCTTAGACCACGGCCGGAGTGGACACAGATCAGAATTATAGTTCTCGTAATTAGTATTATTTATTAAGCACCCACTCCTGCTCCCTCACACAGGGAATGTTTGAAAGCTCAAGTCCCTGCCTGTCCTCAGAAATATGCAGCCTCCACTGCCGGTGTTCTTAACCTGGGCTCCACCATCCTTAGGAGATCCATTCCTCTGGGGAATCTGAAGGGATCTGTTGACTGCCTGAAGTTGTTTGCAGAACTCTGCCTATATGTGTACATAAGCCTTTTCCTGAGGAAGGAGGTGCCTAGCTTCATCAGATTCTCCAAGGGTCTAGGACCTGAAAAGGGTTCAGAATCCCCGCTCTAGACATCCAGATGTCTATTCCGTAGGTCAGCACTGCCCTGCATACAGGCCTAGGACCACCTGCGTCAGAACTACCTGGGATGCTTATTTACAGCCGAGTTCCTGACCTCCAGCCAAAACCTCCTGAGTCAGTCTTTCAGGGGTGGGGGCCTGGCATGTTTTGTTTTGGGGATGTTGATTTTGATGCATAGCCAAATCTGAGAACCATTTTTCTGAGTTCACGTGTCTGGAGCAAACAACTTATAAATAACGGCTTAACGTCAAAGTGGGGGCTGGGTGCTGGTCCCTTGTGTCTGTGTCCCCTCCTTGGGAGAGAACTCCAGAGGTAAGCTGTTTTGTTGTGGGGGAGAGGGTTGAAATCCCATTGGGATGTGCCCCCACCCCCAAAGGTGGCACTGATTAAGCTGGAATGTCCAGGGGGAGGGTAGCAGTTCTGGCCCAGGGCTGGGGACAAGCCAGCCAACCACAGACACAGGTGTGGTTTTGGTTTGAGAATCCTATGACTGAGTTAATCCCTCCATTGTGTTCCACCCCAAATCCACAGTCTTCTGTCTCTCCTCGGACAAACCAGTCCCAGGATCTTGTCTGCTCCTCTCCTGGCTAGGGCCTACTTGGCTGCCTCCTTTGAAGACAATGGTAGAGATTTTGGGGCGGAAGCATCCGGAGTGTCTCTACCCCAACCTGCCCCTCCCTGCCTTCACTCCTCCTCCATCTTCTCCCGCACCTCTGCCGGCAGGCCGTCATAAAGGGTGTCTTCCACCAGGAGCCCCGCCTTCTTGAGCCCCCTACAGTTGCCAAGTTCTTCTGGCAGCACCTCCAAGCGGTTGCCCTTGAGCTCCAGGCGGCTGAGGGCCCTGAGGGCCCCCACCTGGGGCGAGAGCTGGTTCAGGTGGTTGTAGCCGAGAAGCAACGTCCGCAGCTTGCGGCAGAAGAAGATCTCGTCGGGCAGGGCCTCCAGGGCGTTGTAGGAGACAGCCAGGTGCTGCAGGTTCTGGAGGAGGCCCAGCTCGGGCGGCAGGGAGCGCAGCCCGTTGTGGGAGACATCCAGCAGGCGGAGGCCAGAGCACATGCCGAGCTGGGTGGGCAGGGTCTCCAGCTTGTTGTGGCTGAGGTAGAGCTGCTCCAGGCTCCGGAGCTTCCGCACGTGCTCGGGCACGTAGGCAATCTGGTTGTGCCACAGCCTGAGCGTGACGAGCTTGCGACAGTGCTGGAAACTGAGGATCTCCTCGATGGAGCGCAGGTGGTTGTCTCTGAGGTCCAGCTCCTGCAGTGCGCCCAGGCTGAAGACGGCGTGGGGGATGCGCTCCAGCCCGCAGGCCACCAGCTCCAGCTCCCGCAGCACCGCCAACTTCTTGAGGCTGTTGAGGGCTAGCAGGCGGGCCCCGTCGTTGTGCAGGCTAAGCCGCTGCAGGTGCCCGGCCACGTCGGTCACGCTGGCCGGCACCTTGCTGGCATTGCTCCGCAGAGACAGGACTTTGAGTTGCTTCAGCTCCCGGAGGCTCTCGAGGGCGGCCGCCCGAGCCAGCTCCGGGGGGAAGAGCCCCTCGAGGTGCAGTTCCTCCAGGCCACGCAGCCCAAACACCCAGAGGGGGACCTCGCGGAGCTCCTCGCACTTGACGCGGATGACCCTCAGGCGGTCCCGCAGGAAGACCTGCGAGGAGAAGGGCAGCCTGGCGGGCGAGTGGAGCAGGCTGAGCTCCTGCAGGTGCACCAGCTGCGACAGGCCCGGGGGGAAGGTGATGTCGCCGATGGCCTCCAGCCGGAGCGCCTCCATCTCGCTGAGCTCAAAGACAGTGTCGGGCAGTCCCGGGAGCATGCAGAGGGCCAGCTCGAGCCGGCCCCGGGCGTTGCGCTGCAGTTTTTGCCGAAGCTTCTCGGGCGTCCACTCGTGGTTGAGGCTGAGCTGCTTCAGGCGGCTCTCGCTGACCTCGGAGAGGAAGACGGCGAAGCGCTTGGAGTAGAGCGAGTCGTACTGGTCGATGAGGTGCAGCATGAAGGCGAAGTCATTCTTGACGTCGGGGATGTCACCCATGCCGGTCTCCTCCCGCACGGAACGGAAGGAGTACTCCTTGAGGGGCCGGTGGAAGATCCAGTAGAGCGTGTAGAGGCAGGTTATGCCGTAGACGCACACGAAGGAGATGTAGCAGAAGGCCAGCTTGGAGAAGAGGTGAGCCTTCGTGTGGCTGCAGCAGAAGCTGGCGTAGCCCGTGACCTCCGAGGTCTCCACCCTGCAGGCCACCAGGAAGCTGATCTTCTCCACGTAGACGAGGCTGTAGACCAGGATGGCTAAGAACTTGCAGACTTTGAGCACCGTCTGCCGGATGTACATGGTGTACAAGATGTCTCCCTCTTCCACGTGCACGCGGAACTTCTTGACCTTCTCAAACAGGGCTTTGGCCTGCTCGCCCTCCTTCTTGTCCAAAAGGGTGACGGCGGGTGGCTCAGTCACCACCTTCTCAGGCTCCGCCAGCACCTTCTCCTTCTCGCCCTCACCTGCCTTCCCGGGCCCCGCCGTGGCTGTCATAGCCGCCGTCGCCCGTCCGGTGGCGGGGCCCTTGTGGTTCTCCCCGGAGACCTCGGACAGGGCCCGCGTGGTCCACGGCGAGTCGAAACACTTACCCAGGATGGAGATGAAGTGCTCGATCTTCGAGCTGGTGCCGGGGAACTTGAACCAGAAGCTGGTGCAGACCATGAAGATGAGCGTGTGAATGACAACCAGGTAGGGGAAGTACTTGGCATACCAGTGGAGGGCCGTCTCGTAGCAGAGCTGGTTGATGAAGTTGTACTGCTGCAGGTCCAAGTTGTTCTTCAGGCCGCTTACCTCCCGGAGGCCCCCCACCTGCTCCGAGACCCCCTGCGGGAGCAGCTGCTGGCAGGGGGCCTCTGATAAGTTCTCCCGGGGTTCATGACTGGGCAGACAGATGATCTTGTCCTGTGTCACCTAGAGATGGGGGAGAGGACGAAAGACGGTGAAGGACCTGGAACAGCGTGGGGAGCTGGGGAGAGAGAAGCAGGCTGAAGGCTGAAGGCCCCGATCCCTGACTGTCCCTGGCTGGCTGTGACGTTGGAACAGTAGCTAAACCTCTGAGCGTCGGTCCTTGTCTGAAAAAAGGAGTTGGGTTGAATTGTGTCCCCCCAAAAGTTATGGAAGTCCTAACCCCCCATACATGTGAACGTAGCCTTGTTTGGAAATAGTCATTGCAAGGCAGGTGTAATCAAGTTAAGATGAGGTCAGTAGTGTGGACCCTAATCCAATATGATTGTGTCGTTATAAAAAGGGGAAATTTGGACACAGACAGACAGACACACACACACACACACACAGAGGGAAGATGATATGAAGATACAGGGAGAATGTCTTCTATAAACCAACGAATGTCTGAGGCCACCAGAATCTAGGAGCGAGGTATGGACCAGATCCTCCCTCACAGCCCTTGACCGAACCAACGCTGTCGACACTTTGATTTGAGACTTCTAGTGTCCAGAACTGAGACAATAAATTTCTGCTTAAGCCACCCAGTTTGTGATACTTTGTTACGTCAGCCCTAGCAAACTAGTAGGGTTAACTAGATTCCAGGGATGAAACTGAGTATTATAAAAGTATGGACTGCCATAGCCATGAGGAGGACTTTGGTGGCACTGCCAGTGCTGGCGGGAATGGGAAGGGGTCAGAATTGGTCTGCCAGTAGACCTCAGGCTTCCCCTTCTTTGGGTAACAGGAAGACTTCCGGAATCCCCCAGGCCCCGCCCCCTCTCGCCCAGGCCCCTCCCCTCCAGCCCCCCACCTCTAAGGCTCTACCTCTCACCCAGACCCCGCCCCTCCAGCCCCCCCGCCCCCCGCCGCACCCCTAAGGCTCTGTCCCGTATCCAGGCTCTGCCCCTCCAGCCCCTAAAGCTCTGCCTCTCACTCAGGCTCCGCCCCTCCAGCCCCCGCCCTCGCCCCGCCCCTTACCTGGAGGGTGCAGCCGAAAACCCCAATCATCAGCATGGCCACGGTGAGGTACTCTGCCAGCACATCCCACCAGGGTTTGAGCACCTTGAGGGCGGGCTGCTGCTCCGTGAACTGCTTGAACTCGGCCACCGGAATCATGCTGCCTATGGGAGAGGAGGAGGCAGGGGGGCAGAGAGGCCCTCATTAAGGGGCGCCTGGCAGTGGGTCCCCAGAGGAGCCAGACACACACACCTGCTCCCAATCCGCGCTGCGCCCTGCCCAAGGCTGGCAGAACCCACGAGCTGGGTGCCCCCGTCCCCTCTCCCCCAGACCTCTCCTCCTTCCCGGAGACAAGCGACTCCCGTTCTCACCACGTCTGCTCCCCGGGACCCCCGATCTGACTCTGCTTGCACTCAGAGCTCAGGGGGGGCAGTCCACAGGGCCGCCGTCCTCCAGTCTGCCCATGTGGCCTTCTCCCGGAACACAGGCATGTTCTCCCCCTGTAACGCCGAGGCCCAAAACTCTTGCTCTGTTGCTGGGCCAGTCCAGGATCTCTCCGCCGCTGGACCCGAGAGCGTCCCGAGGCTCAGGACTTCCGGGGCGTGGGCCCCCCACCCCCTTCAGGGGCGCTCCGGGCACCACCTCCAACCTCCAACCGGAAAAGCCGGCTGGAGCCTGGCTCTGGTTACGGGGCCCCAGGGGCAGGGAGTGTCGAAGCTGAAGGCTGGTCAGCCCTGGAGGGTGGGAGGTGACTAGGACACCTGGGTTTTCTGGAGGGTCTCGTGCCCAGAACCTGAGGCAGACAAAAGGCCTCCGAGGGGCAGAGGATCCGGAACTGGAAAAGGCTCAGCGAGAAGGCCAGGCTGACACCTACGACTGGGACGGGGCTGGGCTTCCAGGCTCCTGGGCTCCCGGCCCACTCTGTCTGTCCCTGGGTTTCATTTTAGACCAAGGTATCATTATTCCAGATACAGAGGGCCAGGAACAGGGCACATGGGGGCGTGGGCCACAAGCTGGGACATTACCGACGAGCCTCCCTCCGCCTCTCTCCCTGGGGCTGGAGGGGGAGGAAAGGGAGACAGCGAGGCCTCCACTGCCTCCAAGGGGGCTCCTAGGCTCCCCCTCCCAGCCTCCATGCTCCCCAATGTACAGCCCCTGTTTTCTCAGGCAGGTTCCTGGAGCCTGCTGTCCTCATCTTGATGGCCTGTCACTGGGCACAGGCTGCACAGGGGAGGGAGGCATCTGGGCTGCCCGCTGGTCCTCCAGCCTCTCTCCCATCTCCTGGGGGGAACCTGGCCCCTGTCCCACACCTCAGCCAAGCACTCTGACATCTCCATGCCTCCCTTTTTGGTCCTCTGAAGACCTTTGGTGACTCCTGGGTGAGGACAAGGTGGGGTGGGTGGGGTTACAGGATGCATGCCCTGCCCACCAGGCTGAAGCCTGGGCAGTCCACCACACCCCTCAATCCCATCAGAGGCTCCCACCTCTGTACCCTGTATGGGGATGGCAAGCAAGGGACAGGCACACGCCTGCCCACACCCGGGCTCCTGGGTCCCCTGACTCAGGCCCTGACTCACCTAGAACCAGGCACACAAAAGGGGTGCACAGACAGAGCACAGATCCCTCACATAATGGCCTGTCCCTCATGTTCGGTTTTACACCCTGTCCAAACGAAAAGCTGAGTAAAAGTGTCCCAGTGCATCATGTGCAGTCTCAGTCACCAAAGAATCTGATAGAAATACCCGAATGACAGCTCAACAGCCTCCAGGGGGCCGAATGTACATTGCAGCCACCAAAGGGACACGTGGGGGCATGCTGGAGCGTGCAGCTTGTACATGTGGGGACACAGTGCAAGTACACACACTGAGCTACAGGGAGACCCAGGACCAGGGAGCCAGCCACAAACCCTCTTCCAGCTCTGGCCACCCACTGTCCTCCCTGCCGCGTCAGGACCTGCAAGGGACCCTGCTCGGCTCTAACCTAAGAACAGTAACTCTGGGGGCTGCGGCAGAAACGCCACACACAGACAGGGACTGACTTCCTGCCCGAGTGCCTGCCGCGCTTCAGGACCCATCTCACGACGTTGGAAGCTCCACCACCCCCATCCCGGGTCCACAATCAAAGGCAAGAAGGCAGAGACCTCCAGGGTCCCCAGTGAATGGCCCAGTGGCTCCCACAGAGCAAGGTGGACACACAAAACCCTCAGAGGCAGACACGGGAGTTATCATTATCTGTCTCTGTGACTCAAACTTGATGGTCCCGAACCTGCCATTAAGCTTCCACAGACACAAGGGTGGCCCCCCTTTGTCTGAGCAGGGCTGGTGGGAGGGTCCAGGGAGAAGGGCTCTCGGGACCGGGGCCCAGAGAAGAACAACAACAGAGCCGCGCACCGCTGGCGGCCACCAGACGCTTTCGATGCCTCGTTTTGATTCCCCTTCTGTGAGCGTGGGTGTCGGGACCTCCTTTCCCAGACTCGGGGGAGTGAAATAACTTGCTCAAGGTTTCACAAGCACAAGTGGCATCTGAGGCGAGACCCTTAAGTCCCCTCTGTCTGATTGCATCGTTTGTTTCATCTCGGGCGAGAACCTGTTCGAGCATCTTTGCCAAAAGAAGCTCAGAGCGGGGTTCTGGCAGGGAAGACATGGGAGGATGGCTGATCTGCATGCCAGGCTTGTGGGGAGGGTCTCGTCAGCCTGGGACCAGGTACATGCCCCCTACCCAACCTTACCTCAGCCCATGCATCCTCACCCTTGCTTCTCCCCTCTCAGGCCCTCCCCAAGCCCCCAGCTTGCCTCCAGAAACATGGTGGTTGTGGGCTCACCTGGTCCAGCCCCCCTCCCCACCCACCCCCCATGCTAAGGGGCAAGGAAGACATAGCGACTTGCTGTCAGCCCTGAAACCCTGGAGAGGTTTTTTTTTTTTTTCCTGAAGAGGATTCGCCCCTAGATAACATCTGTGCCAATCTTCCTCTATTTTGTATGTGGGTCGCTGCCACACTGCGGCTGATGAGTGGTGTAGGTCTGCACCTGGGATCCTAACCCAGGGTGCTGAAGCGGAGCACAGGGAACTTTAACCACTAGGCCAGGGGGCCGGGCCCTGGAGAGGATTTTTGACTTGACCTTTACACAAGGGAGAAACAGAGGCCTGGGTGGGGGAGGGTCTCACCTTAGTGGCAGATCTTGGGTGGGGCCCCAGGCCTGGGGACTCCCAACCTAGTATTTTTCCAAGCTGCCCCGCCAAGACTTGGGGTTCAGAGGATTCTTGAGGCTCAAGAGTTGCAGAGGGGGCAGCCTGGTGAGGACCCCACGTGGTAGGGTTCTGGGGCATTGAGGGGCTCACACGGATGAGTTGTGGCTGTAGTCTAAGCTGCCAAGGAGAGGGGAGCGTCGTCAAGACCCCCAGGGTCACCCCCAGCCTGTTGATCTTCACTCAGTCCTCGGTCAGGCCTTCGGGGCTCCCTGGACAGGCGCCCTCGGGAGGGCCCGGGCTGAGCCTCTCTCTACCCCCAACCCCCTCCCCAGCTCCTTGCGTGTCCCGGACGCCGGCTAGCTCAGGCCACAGGGCTAGCCGCACCTGGAGCGGTCCTCCCGCGCGCGCGACCCCGACTCCGCCACCCCAGTCCCCAGGGACGGACAGCCACCTACTCACCGCTCCGGGACCAGACGCTGGGCCCAACTCCTAGGTCGCTGGGAGCGGAGCGGCCGCGACTCCCGCGGAGTTCCCGGCCCGCCTGGGTGAGTCAGGGGGGCGGGATGGGAGCCTGGGAGCCGCCCCGCCCCGCCCGCTGGACGTCTCGGCCCCGCCTCCCTCCGGGCGCTCCAGGTCGCCCCCCACTCCTGGCGCCCTGGGATCGCGGGAGGAGGGCGATTCTAAACCCGCTCTCCCCGGGGTGGGCAAGGGACCCGCCACAGGAGCAGGGGCCTTAGAACTCCAGGCTTGGCTGCTGTCGGCCGGACCTGGAGTGAGGGAAACTGAGGGGGCTGGAGGGCTGTGCTCCCAAAGCCAGCCTGCGCGCGCCCTTCTGGGAGCCAGGCTCTATAGACCCTATCAGGAGCGCCTGGAAGGCGCCCCCCATTCGCCCCAAGGTGCGGCCACCTGGCCTTGAAGCCCAACCAAGGAACCGGGTGACCAGGGACCAGGGAAGGGGAAGGGGCCTCCCCCTTCCTGCTCTGACCACCCAGCCACGAGGAGCTGAGCAGAGTTGGGGTGCTCTCCTGTGGGAACATGCCCATCCTTGAGGACAGCCTTCCACTGGGGAAAGAGGAGGAGCGAGCTGCTCCCAGGTCCTGGGGAGGGGGACGCCAGGGGCCAGAAGGCTCTGGGAGCTGGGGCTGGAGTCCAGTCTGGAAGGCCGGCTTCTAAAAAGGATGACTGCCTCCCCACCGAGGGAGGCCTGGGCTGGGTCTTAGACCAGCAAATTGCCCAATTCAGCACGGAGGCATCTGCGATTGGACCTTCATCGGCTCTGTCTGCAAAAGTGAAGGGAGAGGCGACCTGGATTAGGGTGAGTGAAGGAGACCCCTCCCCCACTGGGAAAAAGAAGCCCACGAGTTCACCAGATGAGAGACAGCCTGAGACCTGAAACCTTGAGGGTTGGGACCCCCTAAGCTTAGGTTCCTCTGTGAAACCCTGCAAGGGGCACGACCCTCAGGGATGCGACTTCTGTGAAGTCCTCGGCTCAACCCCAGGCAGCCCAAAGACAAACCTTTATTGTGTGGAAAAGATAAGCTAGGGCCCTTGTCTCTCAGAGCTTCCATCCTAGCCGGTCGAGAGAGACGCACGTAAGCAGGTAAGCAAATGAAGGAACAGATAATGTCAGTTTGTGACAAGAGCTGTGCATACTTCGTGTACTTGCACAAGAACCTCCAAGGTCACTGGGATGGAAGCCCCATGAGCCCCAGAAATGTGTCACTTCAGCTCCCCGCTGTGTCCCCAGCACTTGGAATGGTGCCTCGTGCACAGTGGGCATTCGGTAAATGATGGACGGGTGGATGATTTATCTGGAAGGTGATCCCAGGAAACACTAATGGTGGAGCAATAGGGAGGTGAGACTGGGAAGAGACGAAGCCAGTGGGCATTAATTTGGGTGTTTTAATGAGGGTGAAGGAGCAGGTTACCAATATAGGCAACTGGGTCTCCATTGTGCTGGGGATCTCTGGCAGACGGCGGAGGACGCACCTCGAAGTTGTCCCACCCAAAGGGGCGAGGGAGTGGAAGCATTGATGCACCAGCACCCGTCTGTCAAGGCTCAGGGCTGCTCTGGAGAAGGAGATGGAGGGGACGATAACTCCCAGGCCGTTCTGAATTTCCCTGCATATGGGGACTATGGATGCTCAGGGAATACGGCAGGGTCTATGGCACCTGCCACAGGTATAGATGCTTGAGTGGAATGGCTGGATCATAGGACACACATACACTGCTTTCCAGTTCTCCAGAAAGACTGCTTGATTTACATTCCCATTGGTAGGGTGTGAGTTTTCCCACATTGACAATACCCAGCCTTTTAAAAAAATTGTGGTAAAATACATGTAACATAGAGTTTGCCATTGGAACCATTTTTAAGTGTACAGCTCAGTGGCATTAAGCACATTCACAGTGTTCTGCAGCCATCACCACCATCCAACTCCAGAACGCTTTTATTTTTTATTTTATTTTATTTTATTTTTGTGAGGAAGATCAGCCCTGAGCTAACATCCATGCTAATCCTCCTCTTTTTGCTGAGGAAGACCGGCTCAGAGCTAACATCTATTGCCAGTCCTCCTCCTTTTTTTTTTCCCCAAAGCCCCAGTAGATAGTTGTATGTCATAGTTGCACATCCTTCTAGTTGCTACATGTGGGACGCGGCCTCAGCATGGCCGGAGAAGCGGTGCGTCGGTGCGTGCCCGGGATCCGAACCTGGGCCGCCACTAGCGGAGCGTGCGCACTTAACCGCTAAGCCACGGGGCCGGCCCTCCAGAACACTTTTAATATCACAAAACTGAAACTCTGTGCCCATTAAACAAGTCCCCATTTCCCTCCACCAGCCCCTGGCCCCCACCATCCTACTTTCTGTCTCTATGAATCTGACTCCTCTAGGGACCTCCTGTGAGTGGAATCAGACAGTATTTGTCCTTTTGTGTCTAGTTTATTTCACCCAGCATCATGTCTTCGCGTTTTATCCATGTTGCAGCCTGTGTCAGAATTTCCTTTCTTTTTATGGTTGAATAACATTCCATCGTATGGATGGACCACATTGTGTTTATCCATTCATCCGTCAATGGGCACTTGGGTTGCTTCCATCTTTTGGCCATTGTGGATCATGATGCCACGAGCATGAGTGTACAAACATCTCTTCAAGTCCCTGCTTTCAATTCTCTTGGGTGGAATTGCTGGATCGTTCGGTAATTCCCTGTTTAATTTTTTGAGGAACCACCATACTGTCTTCCACGGTGGCTGCACCATTTTACATTCCTGCCAACAGTGCACAAAGATTCCAATTTCTCCACATTCTTGCCAACACTTATTTAATACTCAGCTTTTAAGATGTTCTGAACCTGGGGTAGTTACCGGTTGCTGCGTAACAAATTACCCCAAAACTCAGCAGCTGAAAACAACGAGCATTTATTGTCTCACATAGTGACTACAATGGTGGTTCAACAGTCTCCCTCCCCCACTGGCCCCCCAACAACCACTGATTTGCTTTCTGTCACTATAGATTAGCTTGTGTTTTCTAGAATGTTATAGAAACGGAATCATACAGAGCATGCTCTGTGTGTGTGTGTGTGTGTGTGTGTGTGTGTGTGTGTTTGGCTTCTTTTGCTCAGCAGAGCGTTTTTGAGATTTGTCCCTGTTTTGAGTGTCTTAGCAGTTCGTTGCTTTTTATTGATGAGGGGTATTCCATTGTAGGACATACTTGGTTTGCGTATTCCACCGCCCTGTTGATGGACATTTGAGGGGTGTTTTTATAAGTGGGCAGTGTCCAGATCCCAATGAAATGCAGGATGGGTTCAGTGTTGCCTTGGAGGGACCTTGCGCCATAGAAGGCAGGAGGACGCTGCTGGTGAATGTGTGGGTGGGCAGGCAGGGGAACCAGGCTGCTGTCATGCCAGAAGGCGCTCACACAGGCGACACTGGGCAGACCTGGGGAGGAGATGAGGCCGAGAATGACCCAATCCAGAGGGCAGTGCCCTGGGGGGCTGTGAGAGGGCACCCTCCCAGGCTGAAGGGAGGGTTCATGGAGAGGATGGGTTCTGAAGATCAGCCGCCACCGGCCAAAGCAGGACATTCGGTTCTGATCTCACCATCTTTTTCTTTCTTCCATTCCCGAAACCTCAACTGTGGGTACAACTCTTGAAGCCAGAAAATCCAAACCCTTGCTTCCATTCCCGAAACCTCAACTGTGGGTACAACTCTTGAAGCCAGAAAATCCAAACCCTTGCTTCCAGCCACACTCTGGTTAAGTCTATCTTCCTTCCTCCCAGCTCAGGTTCACCCAGGTGTCAAGTGCCACCCTTCCCTGTCCGGTGCACGTTAGCCCCCTGGCAGGGGGCGGGGGGGGGGCGGAATCTCCACGCGGGGATGAGCTGCTCGTGGTGTGATGGGGGAAGGGGTGGGGCAGAGGGAGCTGGCTCTTTGGGTTGGGGTATGGGGTGGCTAAGAGTCTGCAGAGATGAGGCATCGAGGCTGAAAGCACAGTGTGTGCGGGGGACGTGGAGGTGCAGGAGGGCTCCTGGTGTCAGTCGGAAGCGCAGGGCAGCTGAGGTTGGCCATCCCCCTCTTCACACTTTCACCTCCTCGGTCCCCCATCAAGGCCCTCCACTGAGACCCCTGCACCAGCTGGCGAAGTCACCAAAATGACACCTCCCACTGCCGCCGGCTGGGCTGGAAACCTCCGATGGGATCGTTTCTGCACCTTCATGCCCCCATTTTGACACCTCCCAGCCCCCCATAATCTTGGCCTCCCAAAGCCAGGCTCTGCCAGGAAGCCTTTGCTGACTTGGTCTCGCCCCTTCCTGTGACCTAGGAGGGTGTGGAGGGGGGCAGTGCTCTGCCCTGCAGAAGGCTGGCTCACTTCTCTCCCTCCCTCCCATCCTTCCCTTATGTTCCCCCAAATCCGGGGTCTACCCCTAAATTCCCAGGGCTGCATTCTCCCAGTAGTTCTCCCTTCAGTCAGGTAGGGGGTTTTCTGGGGTCTGGGAAAAGCCTTCGGATATGAGATGGGTGGAGGCCCCAGGGACCCCGGGGGGCCCGGCTTCCGCGGTCGCGAAGGCGGGGACAGGGACCAGGACACGGGTCCGCCGGATTGGTAGATTGGGCCCGGGGCGCGATGGTCCCGCCCCCTGGTTGCCAGGGCCCAGCCTATCCGCGTCCAGGCAGGCCTTGGTCGCCAGGTGGCTGGATGGGGGGCCTGGGCAGGTGTGTGTGTGCGGGTAGGCGGGGAGGCAGGGTCAGGGACCCCAAGGATTCCCCCTGAACCCCCTCTCGTGGGATGTCTGGGGTCCTCAGGCGCAGCCGCGGACAGAGGCCTCCGCGGGACCGCGGAAAAGCCGCCCCTCCCTCCAACGCGCGTTCCCTAATTCCCAGCGCGCTCCCGCCGCCTCCTGGGTCTGGATCGCGCGCGCGCGCCCCCGTCTCCCCCGCCCACGGTCGAGGGGCGGACCCGGCTCCCGGCGCCGCCGCCCGCAGCCCCCTCCCCTCGCCTTCCCGCCGCTCGCGGCCGCCGCGGCGCTGCCACCCAGCCCCACCCCGGGCGACCCAGTGTGGAGCGGCGGGAGCCGGAGCCGGAGGTGAGCGCCGCACCAGCAGGTGGAGGGGGCCGCGCGGACCAGGGTCCGGCTGGGGGAGGGGGACGGGCTCGGGACGCGGCTCTTTGTTTCCGTGAGCCCGTTCGCGGGCAGCCGGGGCCGCTCCTCCTCCCGGCAGGTGCCGGCATCCCTCCGGGAGGCCCGGGGAGGGCGCCGGGTCTGGCGAGGGGACCCGGGCGTGCGCTCCCGTCCCCCTCATCCGGAGCCCGTGGCCGCCCCTTGTCCCCGAGGCTGGTCGTCTGGGTCTCTGAGGGGGCGAGGGGTGGGGCGTGGATCTGGGGTCCTGAAAGGAAGCAGAGGCGAGAGAGGGGGGTGGGCTGGACCAGGCAGGGCCTGGAGGCGGGCGGTGGGGGTGGGACTGGGGGACAACCATGAGCAGCTGGGCTCGTGAGAGGGTGTGGGGGTGAGTGGGAGGGAAGTGGATCGAGGCCGAGGTTTGGGCGCCCATGAGTGGCGACGCTGAGGAAGGGGCAGCGAGGTGACAGGACCCAGGTCCCTGCAGGCAGCGTAGCGGTCCCGAATCCGGGATGCTGATCGGTCTGTCTCCTCCTCAGGTGCGGAATGGATAAGAGGGACAAGGCCAGGGCAGGGGCCGCTGCGCGGACGCCAGCTTCTCGCCCTCCTGGCCTTCCGACCCCCAGGCCCCCAGGGTCTCCTCGACCCCCTCCCCCAGTAACCAGCGCGGCCCTCCGAGTTCTGGGAGCAGCGGCAGCTGCGGGGCGAGGGCCCCTGGCGGAGCGAGCCGGGGGCATCCGGGGAGCCGCTCTCCAAGAGGCTGGTCCCCGGGTGGGACCAGCGCGGAGCGCCGGGACAGGACCCCGGAGCCCAGGTACCCCAGCCTCTTTCCTCGATTCAGACCCCATCTTCCTGCTCCCCTTTCCTTCTGAGGCTCCAGCCTCCCCCTCCTTTCCCGGGCACCGCGTTGACTGGGCCTTCTCCCCGCAGCCTCCAGGGCCCCAGCGGCTGGGAGAGGGGAGCGGACCCCTGCCAAGACCTCCAGCCCGGTCTCTGTCTCTAGCCTGGGGCGTGCCAGCGGGACCGCCAGGTAACACGCCCCGCCACCCCCAGGTTCCCCAGGCAGGGTTAGTGTCACTATCTGGAACCTTTAATTTTACACATCAGTTGGGGCGTGGGAGTACCTGCAGATGGCTGGGCGCACGTTGTGTGAAAGCCATTATTGGTCCACAGAGAAGGCATATGCCCCATTTCACAGATGGGAAAGTGTAGGCTTGGGAGGTGAAAGAAGGAGCTGGGGCTCTGCCCTGAGCATGGCCCCTTCTGTCCCCAGGCTAGGCCCTCTTGGGCAGAAGGGGCTCGGGCCCCCAGCTGAGGAACCTGTGGCCAGAGGAAAAGCCCCAGAAGCGCCCAGAAGGAGCGCCCTGAGCGCCGGGCCTCGGAGAGGTGCGTGACCTGGGGAGGAGTGGGGTTCCTGGGCAGTGAGGGGGACCAGCCCAGTAATATTGGTAACCCTTGGGCCTTCTGTTTTGTCCCCAGACTCTTCTGGGCCCACTCCAAGCGCCCCCTCCCCGGCCATCTCCCGTCGGTCCCGGGCTGCAGGCGCTGAGGGCGGTGTCCCCCGGGCAGCTCCAAGTGCCCGACCTCGACCCCCGACCGAGGCCCCCAGGAAATCAGTGAGCAGCGCCCCAGAGCGCAGCGCCGCGGAGCCGAGCCCCGCCGCCAGGAGGCGACCCAACGCTGGTGGGGGCCTCCAGAGGCCAGCCTCGCGCCCCCTGGGCTCCAGCGCCACCCCTCTGTCCTCCCCAGCACGCTCCGGGGCCTCGCTGGGTGGAACACCCCGGGCTCTGGGGCACCCCTCGCAGCTCAAGTCCAAAGGGCTGCAGGCTCTGCGCCCCCCGCAGGCCACACCTCCAAAGAATGGCACAGACCCTGGGCAGGGCATCTCTCCTCCTTTGGCTACACCCACTCCACCTAGTGCGACTGCACAGCCCGCACTGCCTCCCCATGTCACAGCCACACCTCTCCCGGACACGCTCCCTCTGTCTCCACCGACCACGCCCCCTTCCCAGGTCCTCACTTGCCCTTTGGCCACGCCCCCTCCACTAGCCCCGCCTTCTCCCTCTGCTCCACCCTCTCTGCAGACCCTCCCTTCTCCGCCGGCCACACCTCCTTTGCAAGCTCCACCCACACATCTAGGTACATCCTTTCCCGAGGCATCCGCCTCTCCTTTGGCCACCGCCACCATTCTGGCTCCATTCTCTCCATCAGTGTCACCCCCTCTGCAGAGTATGCCCCCCACCCAGGCTTCTCTGGCCTTGCCCCCTCTTCTGACTGTCCCCTCTCCCTTGGCCACACCTCCTTTGGCGGCTCCTCTACCATCGGCCACGCCCCCTCTACAAACCCCTCTGTCTCAAGCAATATCTTTGCGGAACCCGCCTTCCCCCCTAGCCACATCCCGTCTGGAGGCCCTTTCGGCTCTGACCACGCCTCTTCCGCGGGCCGGTCCTTCCCTGTCTCCGCCCTCTCTTCAGGCCACGCCCTATACACTGGCTACATCTCCCACACAGGACCCTCCGCAGGCTTCTCGCTCTCCTCTGACCACGCTCTCTCTGCAGGGTCCTCCTCCTCTAGGCTCTCCGGCTGCCTTGGCCTCACTGCCTCTGCAGGCCCCTCCCTCTCCCCTGTTCACGTCCCCTCTACAGGACACTCCCTCTCCTCTGACCCTGCCCCCTCTACAGGCCCCGCCCTCTCTGCTGGCCACGCCCCTTCCACACACTCCACCTTCCAGGACCACGCCCCCTCTACAGGCCACTCCCTCTCCTCAGTCCCTGCCCCCTATACAGGCCCCACCTTCCCTGACCTTACCACCTCTGCAGGCCACTCCCTCTCCTCAGGCCATGTCCCCTCTGCAGGCTCCACCTTCTCCAGGATCACTCCCTCTGCAGGCCATCCCTTCTTTCCTGGCTATGCCCCCTCTGCAAACCCAACCTTCTGTGGCCTCGCCCCGTCTTCAAGACCCTCCCTCACCCCTGGCCACGCCCCCTCCACAGGCTCTATCTTCTCTGGCCTCGCCCCCTTTGCAGGCCCCTCCATCTCGCCCTGCCTCACCTCCTCTGCAAGCCCCTCCCTCTCCCTTGGCCACGCCCCCTCCGCGTGCTTCACCGTCTCTGGCCTTGCCTCCTCTGCAGGCCCCTCCCTCTCCCCCTACCGCACCTCCTCTTCAGGCCCCTCCCTCTCCCCTGGCCACGCCCCCTCCGCAGGCTCCACCTTCCCTGGCCCTGCCCCCTCTGCAGGCCCCGCCCTCTCTTCCTGCCTCACTCCCTCTGCAAGCCCCTCCCTCTCCCCTGGCCGCGCCCCCGCCGCAGGCTCCGCCTTCCCTGGCCCTGCCCCCTCTGCAGGCCCCGCCCTCTCCCCCGGCCTCACCCCCTCTGCAGGCCTTTCGCCGCCCGCCGACCCCGGGTCCTGATGCCCCTCTGCCGGGTCCACGGCTGACCCTGGCGCTGGCCCCGGGCCCACCGCCGCCGCCCTCGCGCAGCCCGTCCAGTACGCTGAGCGGCCCGGACCTGGCGGGCCACAGCAGCAGCGCCACGAGCACGCCCGAGGAGCTGCGCGGCTACGACAGCGGGCCCGAGGGCGGCGCCGCGGCCTCCCCGCCCGCCGACGCGGAGCTCGCCGCCTGCCACCCGGCCGCCTGGAGCCGAGGGCCCGCTCCGCCGCTGGCCGTCCGCGGCGCACAAGGTCAGCAGCCCTCCGGACCCCGCCGGGCTGTGGGAGGGGCGAGGTCCAGGGATGGCGGGAGGGCGGGGTCGGGGGCGAGGCTTCGCGGCCCGGGGGCGGGGCAGCTGGCCTGGGGGCGGAGCTAAGGGAAGGGGCGGGGGCTCCCTCGGCCCCTCTTCTCTCCCCAGGAGCGCCCCTGCCTTGGCCTCCTGCTGCCGGGTCGGGCTCCGCTGACGGCCTGTGCACCATCTACGAGGCTGAAGGGCCCGAGTCGGCGACCCCCGCCCCGGGCGCGCTGGATGCGGGGCCGGGGCCTGGCGCGGGGGGTGGGAAGCCGGCGGCGGGGGCGGGGGCGGGGGCGGGGGCGGCCTCCCGCGGCGCGAAGCCGGCGCGCCTGGGCGAGCTGCCGCTGGGGGCGCTGCAGGCGAGCGTCGTGCAGCACCTGCTGAGCCGGACGCTGCTGCTGGCGGCCGCCGAGGGTGCCGCGGGTGGCAGCGGCGGTGGCCCAGGGGGCGCAGGGGGTGGCGGCGTCGCGGGGGGCACCCGGACGGCGCTCAGCGACGCCGAACTGGGCCGCTGGGCCGAACTGTTGTCTCCCCTGGACGAGTCCCGCGCCAGCATCACCTCAGTCACCAGCTTCTCCCCGGACGACGTGGCTTCCCCGCAGGGTGACTGGACCGTGGTGGAGGTGGAGACCTTTCACTGAGCCAGACCCTAGCCCCGCCCACCAGATCCACCCCTGCCTTAGGACCCGCCCCTCCGGTTACGCCTGTCTTAGACCCCCTTCCCCTCTTGGAGTTCGGCTCCAGGTGGATCGGTCTCAGCCCCCTAGAGCCCTAAAATTTTGGCCCAGGCTCGCGACCCACCCACAGTTTTGACCTTGGTCCTCCCCTCGAGCCCCGCCCCCCGGCCTAGGCCCCGCCCCATGTCCAGTGTACCTTCTACTGCGCGCCCGAGTTTGCAATAAAGCTGGGACACTGCAGTCTGTGCGCCCTCGCCGTTGTCCCGGGGACCGGGGCTGGGGGCCGCCCCGGGGCCGAGCAGAGGGCGGGGCGGCGCAAGGGGTAAGGCCCAAGCCGAGCTGGCAGCTGTGCGGAGCAGGCTGTAGCTCTGGCTGAAGGCCTTTCCGCCCACCGCTTGGCGGTGCAGCTTCTCCACTGAGGATAAGGGGCGCGTGAGGCGGGGCTGGGGTGGCACCGGGCGCTGCCGAGTCCCCATGCGTGAACGTGGGCGACTGCAGGAGGGGCCCCGGTGGGGCCGCGTGACCGAGTGGATGGATGAGCCAGTGCGTGGACAGCGTGGATGAACCACAGAAGCTATACTGGGCCAGGGGAGCCGGCGCTCCCAGGCGGAGGGGGAAGACACGTGGGGAGGGCTTGCTTGGGTCCGAAGGGAGGGTGCGGACCCTTCCTGAGGTCCTTCCTCACACTGCGCAACCCCCTTACCTTGCAGGCCCTGAGGTGCGGGAGGGAAGGGCGGCCTGAGACCGATGGCGATCTGGGTTCCCTCCGGGGCCTCCCAACCCTGCGCGCACTGCCCTCTGCTCATCGAGGAGGCTGTAGCACAGAAGGCAGGCCTGCAGCTGGGCCCGGGGTCGTCAGGAAGACCCGGTGTGGGGCGTAGGGTCCTCCTGGGCCAGGCTTTGCCAAGGATTCCTTGTCCTTGGGGGGCCTGCAGGGAAGGAGCAGCTCCTCCCAAGGCTGGGTGGGAGACCCAGGAGTCTTTACATTGCCCCCTCCTCTGCAGGTGTCCTCGCCCTGCCCCTCTGTGCCTCCCAACCCATGGGCGTCACCTTTCCCCCCAACTTAGGGTGTCCCCCCCGCCAGGCTCCTCACCAGAGCCAACCAATGTCTTCACTTGTCTCCCTCATCAGAATTCCTTGCCCTTCCTCCTGCAGCCCAGTCGTCTTGACCCTGGACCCCTCAAGCCCCAGCTGGGGCCTTTCTTCCCAGGTGCCCCCCCATTCTTTGCTCTCTGAGGGTCTCCTGCTTCACACCAAGAATGATGGAGGCCTGGCAGGGGCCACACTCCCCAGGGCAGGGTAAAGGACAGAGTGGGACCCCTCAGCACTGTCTCTGCCCCTAGACCCAGTCCCCATAGTGCACCCTGTAGCCAGGTTTCTGTCAGACACAGATCACCAAGTCTTGCCTGACCCCACCCCAGACGCGGCCACCTCCCAGCCTAAGGTCTGAGGAGAAATCAGTCCCGTCCCAGTGGCCACTGCTGCCTCCACCCCTGGGGGCCAGTGTTGGGGGTGGGGGCGAAGCATGCTCCCTCACTCAAACTGCGAGTCTGGTGGAAAACTCCAGAGGTTCCCTTCCTCGCTGGGACCTGGTGAGGACCCAGGTCTCCTTGTTTCCAGTCGCTGAGACAAGCCCAAGGGTAAGGGCTGATCCCTGACACACTGGGTAGCTGAGGCCTCAAGGCCAGCCACCAAGAGGGAGCAGGGCAGAACCTCAGATGGTCCCTCCAGGACCCTGCCCCATCCCGGGGAGCCAGCTGGGGTGGAATTACTCCATGGGCACAGGAGGTGATGGTGGCCCCCTCACTTAAGCCCACCATGGCTCCCCACTGCCCTCAGTTCAAAGCGCAAACTCTGGCTCCTGACTGGAGAAGCCCCTTCCTGGTCTGGCCACGCCCACTCTCTCCTGTTTCTTCTTCACAGCCATCAGGTGCCTCGTGCTGGTCCCTGCCTTGTCTCACCTTTTTGCTTTTGCCCTTGGAGGTGGCTCTGACACCCACCACCTCCTCCAGGAAGCCTTCCCTGATCTCCCTACACATTTGTCTATTGGGCACTTGCCACACTAGCCTGCAGGCTCAGCCCCGACCCCCACCCCGGTGTCTGTCTCCTCCACTACAGTGGGGACCCCTCAGAGCCAGGCACAAGGCGGAGCACCCAGAAGGCCTCGGGAAGTGTGTGCTGAATGATCACTACCAGATCCTGCATCTTCCTGAAGCCCCGAGACTCCGCATTCCTCCAGGTCTCTCCAGGAGGCCCAAGCTAGGAAATCATGCTCCCCCCACCCCTCCCCGCCCTCCCCATCTCCAGAGCCACGCTATACAGGTCCATTTGTGAGCCTAACATCCAAGGTCCACTGTGATTTGTCCCCCATACTGTCTCTCCCACCCCCACACTTCTGCTCACACTGAATCAACGAACGCCCTTCTTTCCTCTCCATAGAGCATCCCAACTTGGCGGCCTCTTTGGCCCCTGCTGGCCTTCTATGACCTTTCCCCCTGATTCTTAGGCTGTGGGAGGCTCCCCAGGGCAAGGACAGCCAGCTCCCCTCCCCACTGCTTCCTGGGACAAGGGGCTGGGGCCCCATGGTTGCTTGCAATTCCCCCCCACCAGGCCTGCGCCTCTCAGGGTCCCCTTTCCGTGACTGTGTAAATACACTTTATTTTCCATCTTTCCCGCCTGGGCGACATGTGGAGTGTGAACAGGCAGTGTGCAAAATGGTGGTGGGCAGTGTGGGGGGCACATGGGAGAGCCCGAGATGCCCACACTGGTCCCCAGGCTTTGTAACACTGAGGAGTGGGCGACCAGGGAAGGGGACTGAGCGTGGGTCCCCACCCAGGAGGCACCAGGGAGACTGCTTGTGACATGGCTCGAGGCTCCAGGAGCACCGAGAGGGTCAGCCCCGAGGGTCATGAGGCCTGGGGGCAAGGGGTCTAGGGCATCGCTGGACTTTGGCACCGTTCTTGGCTCTGACTCCACAGAGACCACGGGGCCACCACAGGGAGGCTCCTCCACTGGGGCCTGGCCCTGGCTGGAGGGTGGGGCTGGGGACCCAGGGAAGGAGGGAAGTGGAGGCTGGGCCCCCCCTGGAGAGGAGGCTAGCTTGGGTGGGGGAGCCCCTCCATCACTGGCCAAGACGGGGTGATGGGACATCTCATGGAGGAAGATGTGGGGCACTGGGGAGAGGGGTCTCATGACATCCTCACAGCTGCTCTGGCCCCCAAGCAGCAGGGACAGACAGTGCCCAGGCCTGGGCTGGGTCCCGCTGGCCACGCACCCCAGGTGGCCCTGCACAGTAGGGGGGACTTTGGTTTCTGCTGCAGGGGCCATGACACCTGCACCAGGCAGGAAAGCCCAGCCAGGCCATCTGTCCCTGGCGGCCAAGGGTCCCCAGGGGCACTGCGGGGGGGTTCCGTCCAGCCCAGAGCTGCCCTTTCTTCCTCAGGCCTCCCTAGGTCCCAGGCCCTTCCTGGCAAGGCCGCCCTTGTCCCAGAAGGAGGCCTGCTGGGAGGAGGGGGCTTCCTGCCATCCAGTCCTGGGCCCTCTGGGTCGTCCGGGGCCCTCGCTGTTAAAAGGGGCGGACCCTCCAGGGAACTGGGCCCGGAGGGGTGCCACCAAGATGGGTAAACACTGCTGGGGAGGGTGGGCCTGCCGGGGACCCTGCCGATCCTCAGATCCGGCCCTGCCCTCTGCGCCCTGCCGCCCTGGGCCTAGCCCTTGGGGCCGGCCGGAGTATAGGCGCGGCCGGCGGGCCGGCGGAGGAGCGGGCGGCGGCCCCCTGGCTCCGGGCGCGCGGGCACGGCCTCAGTTGTCCAGGCCCTGGCTGTAGGGCGCGGCCAGCTCGTCGGCGTCGCTGTCCGAGCTGCCCTCGCTGTCCTTGGCCGGCCGCTCGAGACGGCGGAAGAAGCGCGCGTCGCGCGGCGACAGCGGGTAGAGCGAGTCCTGCAGCGCGGCGCCCACGCCCACGCCGAGCAGCTCCTCGTCGGACGAGGGCAGCGAGTCCTCGTCCAGGTGCCGCGCCAGGCCGAGCCCGTCGAAGGCCAGCGGGTCCTCGAAGGGCGGCGGGCCCTTCAGCAGCCGCACCTGGGGCGGGGACCGGGGCGCTGGGGGCGGGCAGCGACGTTCCCACGGGCCGATCGGCCGCCAGGCACCCCTCCCCCGCTCTCCCGCCCCTCCCGCGCTCACCTCGGCCTTCAGCTCCTCGATCTGGTCCTTGAGCTCGCGGATGTACTGCGACGAGTCCGAGTGGTTCAGCTGGCCCTGGATGCGGCCCTCCTCCCTCTGCGGGCGGGCCAGGGCGCGCGGGGTCACGGCAGGCCCCACCCCACCCCAACGCCCGCGCGCGGCCCCGGCCTCGCCGTTCACCTGGATCTCCAGCTCGGCGATGCGCTGCCGCATCTCGGCCACCGCCGCCATGCTGTCCGCCTCCCGCAGGCGCACGGCCATCACCTCCTCCTTGCTCTGGGGTTTGGGGGGAGAGGGCAGGTCAGGCGGCGCGGCGGGGCGAGGGGGGCCCAGGGCAGCGGGCAGGCGGGGCGGGGGGCACCTTGCACTCGGCCTCGGCCTGCTTGCGGCGGCTTTCGCTGAGCTGCGTCTGCAGCCCCTTGTTCTGCGCAGCCAGGTACTGCAGCTTCTCCTGCAGCGCCGCGCGCTCCGCCTCCACGCGGTTCAGCAGGTTGCGGTGGATGTGGTCCTGGGGGAGGAGGGAGGGCGGGCGGACGCGCGGGGTCACGGCCGAGCCAAGGCCGCGGCCCCCCAGCCCTCCCGCAGACGGCGCGGCCCACCTGCGTCTCGAGTTCCACCACGCGCTGCCGCAGCTCGCGGCCCTCGGCCAGGGCCTGCGCCTCGCGCAGACGCACGCTCATCAGCTCGTCCTGCAGCTCGCCCAGGACCAGCTTCCGCGGGGACTCCTTCCAGCGGCCGCCGCGGGACAGGTGGGCCTGGCGGGCGAGGTCGGCGTCAGCCTCCCCGGGGAGCCCGGCGCACGGGCCGCGCGGGGCTGGGCCCTCACCTGCCAGGTGTCCGAGAGCTCCTGCAGCTGCAGCTTCAGCTCCCGCGCCGAGGCCACGGCCTCGCCCTCCCGCACCTTGAGCGCCTTCAGCTCCTCCTGCAGCCGCGCCACGTTGTTCTCGTCGGGCAGCGAGCTGTTCCTCTGCGGGGCGAGAAGAGCTCAGCGTCTGGGGCAGCTGCGCAGCCTCGCGGCCCTTCCTGCAGGACCGAGACCCCCGCCAGCCCCACGTGTCCTCGGAGTTCCACCTTGGGCAGCCCGGCTGGGAGAGGGTGCACCCTGGACCCCAGAATACAGGGAACGTGGACCAGGCCGGAGCAGAGCAAACCAGAGATGCTCGTCTGAAAAATGGGTGTAATAACAGCACCCACTCTCTCCCAGGGCAAGCCCCACAACCATGGGGCCTCCATAAACGTTACTGCCATCACGCCAGGCAGCTGGGCCGGGGCAGGTACTTATCCACCTGGGAATCAGATCCGTGACCAGCCCCGGGCCCTGCCCCAGCAGGAGCTGAGAGACTGTGGATTTGGGACCCCAGGCAGCCCCTCTCCCTGGGGTCAGGCTGAGGGCCAGCCGAGGCCCTGTCCTGGCCTCCCAAGGGCTCAGCGATGAGAGATTTGTGGTCCAGCCTCTCGGACGACAATCCAGCTTGTTGCACCAGGTCCTCATGACCCCTGTTTGGGACTGGGAGTTGGGGGAGGGCGGCAGGATGACTGGGTGCACGTTGCCCTCCTCTGTGGAGGGAGGGAAGCCCAGCTCTGGGCTGGCTGATGGGGACTGAGAGGCCGATGGCCCCATGCAAGGCTGTGGCAGACACCCCACCTGGGAGGGGACCCAAAATAGCACAGGCTCAAGGGGGTGGGGAACGGCTCCCGCTGTGGTGTGAGTGGGTCCTGCTGCCCTCTGGTGGCCAGGGCACGTCCATTCTGGCGGTTCCATGGGGGTTGCAATACTGAGTCAGCACGAAAGCAGGTGGGGGGGGGACCCAGGAGGCCTGGTGCTCCCCGCAGGGCTGCAGGCAGGAGAGGGCAGGCCCCAGTCGGCCCCCTTGGTGGTGTCTCCAGGGGGCAGAGCAACCCTGATGGGCTGGGCCTTCTGTCCCCTCCCTCCATCCAGGAACCCAGGGCCAGGGGGAGACACAGGTGGGTCGGGCTGTCTGGAAGCCTATGGAAGCCACTGCACTGTGCCTGGTCATGAGGGCGAGTGTGCCCCTCGTGGAGTCGTGCTGCTTCGTGTGTGCCCTGTGTGTGTGTGTGTGTGTGTGTGTGTGTGTGTGTGTACCTCCAGGGCTTGGGGGGGGTCTGGGGGTGAGGGGCCCAACTTCCCATCTGCCCAGACCCTCCTGTGGAGACCATGGCGGGGAACCAGGGGACGAGGGGGCCAGGGAGGTGCCCGGGGACTGCCGGGCAGCGGGGATCTGACTCCAGGACATGTCCCACGGGTCCCCCTGGCCGCCCCTTCTCCCGGGCTAGTGCTGGTGATGCCCCTCCCGAAGCGAGCCCAGTAGCCATAGCTCTCCTTCCCAGAGTTTCCCCGACAGCCGCCTGCCCGCCCAGCCGCACCTTCTCCATGTCTAGAACCTTGTCCTGCATCTCCCGCAGGGCCCCCAGCGTTTCCGTCTCCCGCAGCCGCGACTGCTCCAGCTCGGTCTCCAGGTGGGCCACGAAGTCCTCTGTGAGGCGCGGGTTATCCTGGGGGCAGGCAGAGGGCTGCGTCGGCCCGAGGCTGTGGCAGGAAGGTGGGCAGCCTTCCTGGGCTGGGAGGGGGGCTCAGGCTGGGGGTGGAGAGGAGAGCAAGGAGGAACCCTGGGTCCCCCTCCTGTGCCTTCTGCCCTCCTGGAGGACAGCTGGATGCCATGGGGGCCCTGATGCTCTGTGCCCGGGGCTCCTGGCACTGGTGTGGCCGGCCCAACCTGGCCTCCTTCCTGGGAACACCACCCAGAGGGACCTTCTGAAGGGGACCTTCCACAGCCTCAGGATGCCCCGGGGGATGCCAATGACTGGTTCCCACGATCGCTGGGGTGGGGGTGCAGGATGGGTTCTCTGAGGCGCCCTTCCTGCTGTGCGGTCAGTGGCCTAACCACACAGTGGGAGCGGGGGTGGGGCTCAGGGCATCCTGCCCTTCCTTCTCTGTGCCCCTCCTCTCTACCGCCTCCATTTCCAAACAGGAAGGATAGGGAAAGAGTTGGCTGGACTCACTTTCTTGCAGTGCCCAGAAGGCTTCTCAGAGGTCCCCAGTGGGGGGCCCAGGGGTGATGGGTGCCACCTGGACCCAACAGCGGAGACCTGGCTTGTGGGTGAGGGAAGCTCCTGTGGCCACAGCCAGGTCGCCATCTTGTTGCCCCCGTGGCCTGGCAGGGCGGTTCTCTGCGAGCTGGCCCCAGCCACCCCCCCCCCCCCCGCCCTGCTCTTTACTGCCTTCCTGCCCAGCTGCCCAGGCCTGCTCGCTGCCCGTGACCACTGTGGGCCTCTGAGGTCCGTGGGTGTCAGATGGGTGCTGAGCCTGGGCCCTGCCAGGCTGTGCCTCCTCCAGGAGCCTCTCGTGGAGAAGGAGACAGCACTCAGGGCCAGCCAGCTTCTGCATGGCTTCCCTCTGCCTGCGTGGCCTCCTTGCCTCCATCTCTGCATCCCTTAAAGGCTGGAGCTCAGGGGTAGCAGGTGGATGTCTGTCTGACTGGCCAGAAAGGGGGCATTGTGCCATGGGTGGCATGAGCCCAGCCTCGGTTTCCCCATCAGCTATGCTGCCTCAGATGGAGGTGGGGCTACCGAGCTCGCAGGTGGGGGCAGGAGGTGGATGCAGGCGAGAAATGATGAAGCTTTGCCTCCCTGGCCCCAGGAGCAAAGAATCAACTCGAATCCCTGAGCCAAGGCCTGAGCCCAGGTCTCCAGGCCTGGCTCGGTGGGGGAGGGTTTTCCTCAGCGAATCACCCTTCCTTTTCCCACTCGTTGTTTCTTAAGCACCCTGTGCTGTCTCCACATCGGGGACCCCCACCTCCCTGCCCGGCCCTGCTGGGTTCAGCACCGGATCACAGGGGGTGGGGGAACCTAGAGCATCTTTCCCTGCCCCTCCAGGGCATGTGCTCAGGCCTGCGCGCGAGCTTGGGGGCCTCAGCGGCTGGCCGGTCCTCACGTGAGGAAGGCAGCCTGCTGGGTATGGCTGAACAAAAGGCCTAAAGTTCCCTCCCAGAGAAGCGGCCTCTTCCCGTGGTGCTCCAGCCTGGGGGCCCTCCCACTGCTGATCAGGAGGTCACGACCCCACAACAGACGTGGGGTGCCCCCTCACCCCCGCCCTGCCAGCTCAGAGCCGTGGGCACAGACCAGACCCTCTTCTGACGGCAACGTCCAGAGCACTGGAGGAGGCAGGCCCCTCCCCTGTCCCTCTGCCTAGCTCCTACCCTGCATGGCTGGCCCCCGGGGAAGCGCAACAGTCCTTCAGGCCCTGGGGAGACGCCAGGGCTCCCCCAAAGAATCACAGCCCCATCAGCCGAGGGAGGGGCCCTGCAGGGACAGCCTGGTTCCCGGGCCCTCGTGCCGGGGCTGGGGGCCAGGGAGGCCCACTGCTTGGTCTCAATGCAGCAGGCCTGACACCCCACGGGGCGGTGGGAAATGGACACAGGATCCCCCCCCATCCCTAGCGTGGGGCTGGGGGAATCTGCGGTCGGTCTGGGTTTCTCCTCCCCTGCCCCCCGCCCCCCAGGAAGTCGCGGGAGGGCTGATCCCGAGTCAGTTGCGCATGATCCGCGCCGGTGGCGGGCGAGGGGCGTGGCCCAGCCCGGAGGCCCCGCCCACCTGGCCCGGTACCTGCTGCTCCTGCAGCTGGCGGATGGTGCTCTGCGCCTTCTGCAGGTCCTCGGCCGCCGAGCTGCACTGCTGCCGCACCACCGCCAGCTCCCGCTTGATGACGTAGTTCTCCTCGGCCTCCTGCGCCCGTGTCACCTGCCCCTGAGCACAGCGAGGACACGGTGCCGTGACCCTCTGCTCACAGCCCAGGCCCCGCCTCGAGCCCACCGCAGGGGAGGTCCAGAGGGGGCGGAGGCGGGGCGGAAGGGAGAGGATGAGGCCTCCCGCACTCAGAGCCTGGGATGGGGCGCCCCACGGGGCCCTGGGACGTGGGTGGGGGGCAGGCAGGTACAGGACACCGGAGGAGCCTGAAAGAACAGACCCACCGGGGTCCAGGCTCTGTGGGGCTTAAACGGAGAATGGGGCCCCTAGGCTGGGGCTGCAGACAGCTCCTTTCCCTCCCTGCTTCGGTCTCCCTCTGTCCCAGGTGAGGAGAAATGAGTTCTTAGCCAGGGCTCTGCTGGTGAGGGTGGGGGTCTGGGGGCAGCCGAGGCCCCAGAGGCTCAGGGCTGGCTCTTCCGGGCGGGGTTGGGAGATGGAATATGCCTCTCCCGGGGCCTTCTCCAGTCCTGAACCCTGGGGCGCCCACCTGCCAGGGGCTAGGACCCCAAACCAGCCTCACCCCCTCATCCCACCCAATTTGGGCCCCCCATTCCAGGCTCGGAGCCACCAGGTGGCAGGCAGAAGCTTCCAGATAGAGCCATTCAAGATAAGGCAGCAGCAGAAGCAGGTGAGTGAGAGAAGATGGCAGGCCTTGCAGGTAGGAGCAGAGAGGAGCTGAGGGGCCAGAAGGGGTGTTGTGTGTGTGTGTGTGTGTGTGTGTATTTGTGTGTGTGCTGGGGAGGCTCTGCGCAGTGCACACACCAGGGCCTAATGCTGATACACCCTCAGGGTTCCTGAGCCCTCCTGGGTCCCCACCTGTGTCCCCTGGAGGGAGGAAGCTTTCTGTACGTGTGTGTACACACATTCACAGACACACTCACAGATGCACCCACATGCGCACCCCCCTCTCTCCCCTGAGAAGCGGTCCCCAGCCGCCCCCATGCACGGCACCCGGCCTGCCCCCCTCGCCCCCGGGATGGCCGCGGTCAGGGAAGAGGTGGCTCCTGGCTGTCGTGTGCGGGACAGGAAGGAGGTGGGAGAGGGAGACGAAAAGCTACAGTACCTGGATTAACCTATCAGCCAGAGCAGCGCTCTCCTACCCGGCCGAGAGGTCCGAGCGACAGGGGGAGGAGGCAGAGCGGAAGGCGCGGGGACAGGAGAGGGGGAGAGACAGACAAGAACCACTTGTCACTAACGCAGTGGACTATCTCTAGAAGCAGGGGAGACAGGAGTGAGACCGGAGAACCAGAGAACCAGCAGGAGAGGACCCGGAGGAAGACCAAAGCCAGAGCCAGCTCCGTCCCGGAGAGGGGTCTGTGTGCGAGTGGGGAGGCGGGGTGCCCACGGCTGCACCCTCTGGGGCGGTGGACCCTCCAGGGCCGGCCAGGCTGGGGCCTCCCGAGTGAGGGAGGAGGAGCCATCCCGGGAAGGCGAGGGACGGGGGTGGCAGCGCTGGGCGGGAGGGTGTGTTTTGACTTGGAGGCGGAACAAGAATTAAGGTTTTGGGGCAAGGACAATAAAATCCTGTGGACGATCTGCTCCCTGTGCAGTGGAGGGGCAAGTGAGAAGGAGGGAGGAGCAGGAGGTGGGGCCCCCACCTTTAAGCCATCTTTAAAAACAGGTGGGGGGCCAGGGTCAAGGCTGTGGCAGCCCACTGAGGCGCCCGGACAAGGCCACCCCCTCCTCCTCTACTCTGTCTCCTGTCTTTTGAGGGTGAGGCTTCCAAATTACAGGGTGGAGTGCCTTGTGGCCTGATTCTGGGGCATCTCAGTCACAGAGGCCATTCTGCCTCCTTCCCCCCACCCAGGCAGCCCGGAAGGGCACACAAATGGATTGTGGCGTTTGTGGTTCATTAGGTTGTAACTCAACACCCAGCCCCAAGCCAAGTTTCCCCAAGGCCCCCATTTATACGGCAGCTCAAATCTCAGTGGGGCTCATGGGGGCCCGTGGAATTTACGCCACGCTCCTCTGAGCCCGCTGATCCAGGGCAGGGCCAGGGCAGGGGGCTGGCTGGCCCTCTGGCTGCTGGGTCCTGCTGGGGCCTGGAGGGTTTGGTGGATGGGCTGGTGGCCACGCCCCTCACCTTCTCCAGGGTCTCAATCCGCTGTTTCAGGAGCCGGTTCTCGGTTCGAAGCCTCTGTCGGGGGAGAGGGGAGAGCGTGTCAGAGCCTGCCCCTAACTCCTGTATACACAGAGATCTGTCCCCTTAGGGGCCGGGCCACCTCCAGGCAGGACAGAGCTAGCGTTTTCCATTCTGGGTCAGTAATTCCAGAAATCAGGGCCAATTCCCATTCAGAATGGCCCATTAGTTTTTTTTTTTAAACAAACCTTGGTTCAGTGATAATGATGTGCGAGCTTTCATAGACAGGCACTGTGTGTGTGTGGGGCGGGCAGACGGTCAACCCATCCCCTCCGTGGGACTCTGTTTCTGCCCCACACTTGGGCCTTTCAGGGGCCAGTGTGACACCTACCACAGGGCAAAGGCCTCTGCCTTTGGGGGAAGCTGCTCTCAGATGGTCCCTGCCCCTCACTGCTTTGCCCCGAGCCCCGGGGTTACATTCTCAGGGGACAAACTCCCCTCAGAGTTTGGGTGTGTGTGGGGGGTCTTGTGGGACACAGGGGGTTCCTTCGACTCAACGACTATGTTTTTGTGACCCACCGCCAGCCAGCTTGTACCCAGCAGTTGTCATTTCCCCTGGCCGGATTCTGGAGATGGTCTTTCTGGCTTTCGCCTTCCGTCCTGCACTGATGGATTTTGGTTAGATATTTGTGGTTTCAGGTTCCCCCACAGCCTTCTGGGAAGCAGATGCCTTGTATCTAGTCCCTACCTACGTACCCTTCAGAAGTAGCTACATAAAGAGTTCCCATCAGCAGATGAGTGAGGGTCCTGCCTCCCTGTGGATCACAGAGAACATTGCCTGGTTTCTTCCGGGGAGAGAGGTGATGGAAACACCCAGAACACTCCCAGGAAGCGACTGTGATCAGAGAGAATCGCAGACTTGATTGATGGTCACTGAGTCATGTCGTGGGTGGGGAAACTGAGTCGGAGCCGGGCAGGGTCTTGCCGGAGCCTCCCAGCACAGGCCTCTGTTCCTCATCGTGATCTAGAACCAGAGTCCTGACCTCTCACCCCTGGGTTGCTCTGTCTGCTTTCTGGCCTGAACCCACTGTTGCACAAGCACAGCCATCCTTGGAGGAGCTGACGTCTCCAACCCACAACTTACCTCTCTTGCCTACTCCAGACGGAAAATGAGACAGAAAGAGTGAACAAGAACTACGAGCGGCTATGCACTAATCAGGCTTTTGTGTGTGTGTGTGTGTGTGAGGAAGATTGGCCCTGAGCTAACATCTGCCAATCCTCCTCTTTTTTTTTGCTGAGGAAGGTTGGCCCTGGGCTAACATCCATGCTCATCTTCCTCCACTTTATATGGGACGCCGCCACAGCATGGCTCGACAAGTGGTGCATCGGTGCGCGCCCGGGATCCGAACCTGTGAACCTGGGGTCACCGAAGCGGAGCGTGCATACTTAACCGCTGTGCCACTGGGCTGGCCCCAGGCTTTTTTTTTTTTTTTTTAATTTTCTATATTTTTGATGCTTTGACATCCTGGAGAGATGGCCCCTGAGGTTCTAGCTAATTCCTAGAGAGAGGGGACAACCTGCCTGTGAGCGCACCTGTCACGTGCAAACTGGCCAGTCTAGAGCCCACACCCCTCGCCACCTCCTGTATCAAATTCTCACACCATGCCAGTCTTCTTCTGGCCTAAGTTGTCCCAGGACAACTAGGGACCACCCCTATAGCCCAGAGCCCCTGAAATTACTCAAAAAAAACGTGTTCACATTTGCCTACGCTGCCTGGCCACTTCCTTCCCATGTAAACCACAATGAGTCTCCTGCCCTGCTTTCCTCTCGCTCCCTCTGCCTCCTGACCGGGCCTGGTGCTTCCCCGTGTGGCCCTGCATGGTGGGCGTGCCCCCTCCTCTTGGGAACTCTGAGTAATAAACTCTCCTTTTTTTTTTTTTTTTTTGGTGAGGAGGACTAGCCCTGAGCTAACATCTGATGCCAATCCCCCCCCCCCTTTTGTATTCTTGAGGAAGAGTGGCCCTGGGCTAACATCCGTGCCCATCTTCCTCTACTTTATATGGGACGCCGCCACAGCATGGCTTATCAAGCGGTGTGTCAGTGCGCGCCTGGGATCCGAACTGGCGAACCCCGGGCTGCCGCAGTGGAGCGCGCGCACTTAACCGCTTGTGCCACCGGGCTGGCTCCCGACAACTGCCTTTAAAAGGAGAGCCGTGCTGCGGCGGCGTCCCATATAAAGTAGAGGAAGATGGGCACAGATGTTAGCCCAGGGCCAGTCTTCCTCAGCAAAAAGAGGAGGATTGGCAGATGTTAGCTCAGGGCTGATCTTCCTCACACACACACAAAAAATAATAATAAAGGCCGTTGTCTCTGTGTCTGTCACCTTACCAGACCTGATTAAAACAAATCCCAGGTACATTTTAAAATAGGCTAAAGGTGAAAGACCAAAGGGCAGGGCCAAGGGAGAAGGCATCTGCCTGAATCATGTAAGGCCTGTGGGGCACTCAGGCTCCTCTTGTGGGAAATTTCTAGGCTGGGCGTATGGTCCGAGGTTCTGCTGTGTCCCTGTCTACTGCTGGGCCCTTGTGGTCACCAGATGGGAGCTGGCCCTTGTCTGTGCATGAGCAAGACACACATACACGTTTGGACTGGTGCATCAGTCAAGCTGCCGTTCCTGAGAAAGGGAGATGCTGAAACATTCAGGACACAAAACTATTTCTGGAAAACCTACAAACGCGGCCAGGACAGTGATGCCCTTTTGCCCCCTCAGGTATGGGCGGCCGGTGACCTGGATTCTAATCTGGGTCTCTGCCTTTCTAGAGGAGGTGGGGATAATGATGATGGTGGTGGTAATAATAATAATAATGATAATTTGAACAGCAGAACAAGAGTCATCCCCATTTTGCAGAAGAGGTCACTGAGGCTCAGAGAGGTGAATTCACCTTCCCAGATCACTCAGCTGGGTCATGGGAGAGCTGGGATTTGAACCCTGGTCTGTAGGACTCCAGTCCCAGCCATTGTGGGACTCTGCCCCTGTAGAGGACAGAGCCAGGCTGTGTTCGGGTTTGTGTTCATGTCTGTCTTCCCACCCCCACTGGACTGGGGAGCCCTCAGTGTCTGCTGTGACTCTGGCACACAGTAGGTGCTCAATAAATGCTTGTTGACTGAATAACTAAAACCGTGTGTGGAGGGATGAAAGCAGAGGGAAGGAAAGGGAGGCAAGTCTGGGTTCAGGAGCTCTGCCTACTCAGGAAACCCCTGTGATTTTGTGGTTTATATTAAGAAATTTTTGTTCTGCCCCTCCCCAGTGCTGGCATGGAGCCCCTAAAACCCTAGGAATTCCCTCAGTTGTAAGAGCGATAAAGGTGTCTTTTGTTATATTAATGAAATGACCTTTAGAAAGCCCCTGGGTCACCTAAGGAGGGACGTTGGTGGCCAGGGGACCCACCCCTGTGATTAGAGGGTTGGAACTTTCAGCCCCATTCCTGGACCTTCCGGGAGGGGAAAGGGCTGGAGGCCGAACCAATCGCCAATGGCCAGTGATTTCATCAATCACGCCTGTGTAATGAAACCTCCACAAAAACCCAAAAGGGTGGGTTCGGAGAGCTTCCAGGTTGGTGGGCACGTGGAGGTGCGGGAGGGTGGCGATCACGGGGAGAGTGTGGACGCTCCAGGTCCTTCCCCAGACCTCGCCCTCTGTGTCTCTCCCATCTGGCTGCTCCTGAGTTACATCCTTTTATAATAAACTGATGATCCAGTAAGTGAACTGTTTCTCTGAGCTCTGAGCCGCTCTAGCAAAATAATCGAACCCAAGGAGGGGAACGGTGGGAACCTCTGAACTATAGCTGGTGGGTCAGAAGCACAGGTGACATCCTAGACTTGGGACTGGCATCTGAAGTGTGGGGTCTAGTCTTGTGGGACCAAGCCCTTAACCTGTGGGATCTGACGCTCTCTCCAGGTAGCCGGAGTCAGAATTGAGTTGAACTGTAGGACGCCCAGCTGGTGTCGGAGTATTGCTTAGTGGTGTGGAGAGGAACCCCACATATTGGAGTCGGTGACAGAATCGTACACCCCAAACCTAGTGGGTCGGCGGGCCAGGCACCAGGGAACCCAGGGGCCATGGGTGGGCACTGCGCCCAGGCCTCCAGGCCCTGGGATCTGGCCCCTCCCTGCCTGCCTCAGCTCTCCTCCTTCGCCCTGACCTCGGGGCTCCCACTCTCAAGGGCGGCCTTCCTGGTATTCCTCCAGCCCCTCAGGCCTTTTGCACTCGACTCCCTGAGCCTGCAGCAATCTTCCCGGTCAGCTCCGCCCCCTCCCCTGCACATTTTATCCAGAGAGCTTTCTCGAGTCCATACTCTATCCCAATGGGTTCACTGTCTCCCCACTACAGTGGGAGCCCCCCAAGGGCAGGGACCTGTCCGCCTTGTTCCCATGGTGGGGCCGGCTGGGCGGTGAGTACAGGGGCAGGTGGGCGGAGGGAGGACCCGTCAGAGCCTCAGGACAGGCCAGTGTGCCGCGTGTGCCGGGCAGGGCCTCCTCCTTGGGGCCGCCTGCCTTGCGAGTGGCGACGGGCTCTCCCAAGGGCATCCCGTCCCCGTCCCACCTCCCGGGGAGCTCACTTTGATCTCGATCTGTTCCTCCATCTCTTTGCTCTTCATGGCTGCGTACTCCTTCTCCAGCCTGCAGAGGGGGGGCCAGCGGTCACCGCCCCACCCTCAGGGACCCCCTCTCCGCCAGCACCCCGGCCGCCCGGCACTGACCTCTTCATCTTCTTGGGGTTGTACTTGACCTGGTACGCCTTGAGGATCAGCTTGTCTGGGCAGCTGTCGAACTGATGGGGGATCACCCGCTGGAAGTACTGTGGGGACACGGGCGGTCACCGACACACGCGCCCTGACTCCTGGGGGGCCGCCAGAGCCCCCCCTGCGCCCTGCTTCCCTGGAGGAGGGCCTGGGCGCTCCAGGGGGGAGGGCGGGAGCCGCTCTGCCTGGGGCGTCGCCATGTCCCCAGCGCAGGGCCCGGCCTGCTGTGTGTGTGGAATGAGCCAGCAGAGCGAGGAGCAGGAATCAGGGAGAAGGAGCCGCCTGCATCCAGGACTTCAGTTTGCAGGGGAAAAGCAGGCTGTGGGAGCTACTGAGGGCAAAGGCTGGGTGGGGTGGGGCCCGAGCACAGGGGACCTTCGTGGAGGAAGGGGGAGGCGTGCCGCTGCCCTGGGGCAGTGAGAAGAGCCTGAGGAGGTGGAGGAATCCGTGGCTGGGAGCAACCCAGATGGAAGACCCCTCAGGGGTCTGCCTGCTCGCCCGGGGCCCCCCCGGGGCTCCACGAAGGGTTAAGTGCAAGCCCCCAGTGGACACAGCTTGCTGCGGTTCGGGGCCAGGCTGGCTCCCGCTCCCAGCCCAGCTGGCCCCCTCTGGCAGCTGCGGACAATGGACGCCTGTGTTTGTGGACACAACCGTGGCCTTTGTGCATTCTTCCCTGAAGCACCAGCTGGAGGACGCTGGGAGGGGGCAGGGACCTGCATGATGGGGACATGGCGGCGAGAAGCAGGCCGGCCTCTCCTCCAGCAGGGGGGGCAGCCGGGGCGGGGTGGTAGGGGAGAGGCCGCCCCAGACCCCTCACTCCCTCCTGTGCCCTCGCCTGGCCTGGTGGCTGGGGCCGAAACCACACCCAAGGCCTCGTGGTTTGGCTAGTGTCACTGTTTGCAGGGAGAGGAGTTCAGCCACTTTAGGCTTAGGGGAGCCCGGAGCTGGAGGCAGGAGAGAGGGGATGGGACCTCCCAGGGCTCGGCCGCCCTCTCTTGCTGCTGCCAGGCTGCTGGCCCTGGCCTGTGTCCAGCAGAGGCTGGGGGCTCCCCGGGGCCCGCTCTGGTCCTCCAGGGAGGCCTCAGGGGACAGCGGGGATGGGGAAGGATCAGGGTGCTCGGGGACTCCAGGCCACCGCATCTCTCGGGAGGGCTCCCCGGCCCAGGTGCCCCTGGTGGGGGGGCGGTCCCTCCGCCTGGGCCCACCTGGGACATGGCCTCCATGTCCAGCTGCATCAGCTCCGTCTGGTTCACCTGCAGCAGGGCCACGCCCACCCGGAACACGATCTCCAGGCCCTGCAAAGGCGGCGGTGGCAGTGCGTCTCCAGGGAGCCCCCTGACCCCTCCCCGAGCCCCGGCCCGTACCCGGCCTGGTTGGGATTCATTTCCAGTGTGGGGCGTCTGGGAGAGGAAGGGGTGCACGGGGTCCTCACCTCATACATGAAGATGTCGAAGACGCGCGTGGCGACAGGCAGTGGGAAGGTGGTCAAGAAGAGCGTGAGGAACCAGGATGAGGCGTACATGGAAGTGTGGAAGCTCTGGGAGCGGAAGTGGGCGTTCAGGTCCGGGAGCTGCTCCTGCGGGCAGGGGAGGAGGCCCGCACGTGAGGAGGGCGCAGGGCACAGCTGTCCGCTTTGGCCCACAGGCTCCCTCCACCTGCAAGTGCCGGGCCTCGGTGCCCCCGCCTCCAGGGAGCCTTCCCTGATCTGCCCTGGGCAACCTCGGCTCCCTTTCTCTGTGCACCCTCGGCACTGTGTTTGGGTGAAGTTGAAGCACCCTCTGAGTAGCACGAGGTGGGGACACAGGCAGGGGTGACAGGAGTGGCAGGAGGGTGTGGGGTGTGCCCTCTGGGCAGGTGCTGGGACAGCTTTCTCACGGGACCCTCACAACCACCCCAAGGGGGAGCTTCTGAGGCTCAGGTGGGGGGTTATATAACCCCTCAAGGTCACCCACAAAGTGAGAGGTGGGGCTCAGTGGGAGCCCATCACCGCTCACTCCATATTCTGCACCTTGCCAGCTGCGTGTCCACCCACAGCCCTCGCACGATGCACTGTGACCGGCAGTGCTCAGTGGATGCTGGTCTGATTGGCCTAAACTTTGGACTGCCGAAAAGTGACAGAAACTGGGGAAACTGAGGCTGGAGAAGGCGTTAGGACCCCCTTGATGTCCTTCACTGAGAGATGCTCTCGGGCTGGGCCCCCTGCCTTCCCCAGCCTCCTCCCAGATGGGGGCTCTCTGGTGCCATCTGCCTATTTCGCTGTAGGAGGTCTCCACTCTCCAGCCTGGGGTGGGGTCGCTGCTTCTCTGTGAGCCTGGGCCACTTGCTTGCCGGCACCCCCAGGTCCCCCTCAGCGACAGCACCCCGTCCTCCAGGCCTCAGGATTGAGGTTTTCACATCCAGGTGTGTCTCAGGGCTGGTCCTCGGAGGGTCAAGGCTCCCACCTCCTGTCTCCCTGCCCGCTGCTGCGCACAGTCACCCAGTCCCACCTGCGCCCAGCTTTCGGAGCAAGCTTGTGTGAGTGTGTGTGTGCGCCTGCATGTGCGTGCTCTGTCTGCCAGCCAGGAGCGGGCCCTGCGGGGGCTGCTATTTATAAACAGAGAAGTCTGCGGCTCTCCGGCTCTCCGGTAATAGCAGAGGCAGGCAGACAACACTTTCCCTCCTTCCGCCACACACACCCCGCAGCAGACAGGGAGGGGGCCGTGGGTGTGTCTGCTGAGAGCCAGCCCGATCCCCCCTCCCCTGTAGTAGCTTTGGAATCCCCATGCTCTCAGGATCCCCCACCATAAGTGGCTGGCCTCTGACCCATCCCTGGAAACATCCCTTGGGGCCGTGCCCCGGGGCCCCATGGGGACAGGACCCCTTTCTGAGCCGGGCCGTCTGGACATGATTTCTCAGCCCTGGAATTTTCAGTCACAGAGACCCGTGGGGAGGCCTAGGTAAGCGCCCGAGGGTGTGGGCCGGCAGACAGGAGTGGAGGGCGCCGGCCACGCTCACCTGCAGCATGTACTCGAACTGGTAGATGCAGAGCCCCAGCTCGGCCATGCTGGGCTTGAAGAGCTCCCGCAGGCGGTACTCCTGCATGAGCCGCACAAACACGCAGAAGGCCTCCTCCTCGGGCATCTGGGGGGACGGGGGACTGTGAGGGTGGCAGGGTGGGAGGGGGCACTTGCTGTTCTTCCTATGGCCCCAGTGTGTGCGCCTTGCCTGTTCCTGCTCTGTCTGTGTTGACCGCACAGGACTGCGCCGAGCTGCTGGACCCTCACCATAAACCCCGGGTAAATATCGTCACCCATCCTTCACTGATGGGAAACCTCGTGAGACTGAAGTCACCCGCTGAAGGCTGCCTGGCAGGAAACCGTGGAGCTGGGACTCGAACCCCAGGTCTGGCCACCTCCAGAGCCTACGGTGGAGACACCCTCTGTGCCCCTCCCAGCCATCTCCTTTCTCCCCCTCCTAAGCCTGCTGGATTCTCGGGAGGGAACCCCAGCCCCATCAACAGCACACGGGCTGACCTAAGCCCCTTGCCTGTGTGCCCCGTCCAATCCTGGGAGGCGACCGAGCAGGACGGCCTGCACCTCCAGCCCCTGGATGGTACCGCGGACAGGACAGGTGGCCAGCCCCTCTGTGCCCACACTGAGGGCTTAGCCTGGGGACTGTCAGAGGTCACAAGTGGATGGAGAGGGAGGCTCTGACCCTAGGAGGACACTGGATGGAAGGAATACTCTGCTATTGTCCACCTCCTGGGGATGGGCTGCCCCTGCTGCGAGCTGGCCCCAGGCCACCCACCTGCATGAGGAGCAGGCCCACGATGAAGGCGCTGCCCTGGCAGTAGCCCACCTCCCGGTCCACCAGGGAGTACGCCTGCAAGGGAAGGCACGCGTGTCAGGCCAGGGGCCCGCGGGCTGACGTGGGACGTGCCTCTTTGTGGGCCTCACCTTCATGACGTTGAAGAGGACCTCCTGGCCCAGGCTGTCTTGGCCCTTGAAGAACTCGTGCTCTGGGTAGGTGCGGGCAATGTCCCTGCGGATCAGCTTCTCGCACGGCGAGGACATCTTGAGCAGCTCTGAGTACTGGTTCTTGACTGGCATGTCCGTGGCACTGCACAGGAGCTGCCACACGATGGCCCGGAAGTGGTGCGGGATGCCCTTGCGGATCAGCTCCTGGCGACGGGGTGGGGCGGGGAGCGGGAGGCTGGGCTGGACCCCGGCCCAGTGCAGCCCCCCACGGCCACCCAGTCCAGCCCCTGACATGGGGCATGCCCACGTCTCGCCCATGGCCCAGAGCTCGACAGAGTCCACACTGCTTAATGTGCTGCCCCTAATCCATCGTGGAACACAGCCGGGCAGGAAACACATGTGTACATGAAACGCCAGCGCGACAGCCACTTGCCCAGCCAGCCCCATCCTGCGCTTCCCAAGGCGCCCGAAAGTGCCTGCACATCCCCACTTCTGCCCCTTTGCCCATGCCAGGACCCCCGGCAGACCCTGGTGCTGCTGCCCACTGGTCAAATGACCAGGCCATCTGTCCACTGTCTGCCCCTGCCTGTCCCCCTCCCCCCCCCCCGCCCCCCCCCCCCCCGCCACCTTGAGCAGTTTCTCTTTCCTGCGCCGCCACTCGTCCCACTCGTTGGCGATCCGGCCCCACAGGATCCACGTGTCCTCCTCCAGGTGGCTCAGGTTGGAGGAGGCCGAGGAGCTGGACACCAGCGAGGAGCCGCTGTTGCGCCGGGAGCCGTTCATGGAGCGCATGGACTTGGAGTCGGCCTCCAGGAGCCTGGGCAGGGACGGCAGGTGGAGGCGGGCCGGGCTGTGGGCCCCTCCCGCCCCGGTCCCTGGACTCCAGTGCCCCTCCTCCTGGGGGTCCCAGAGGCCACCGGGGCTTAGGTCCAAGTTGTTCTTGCTGTGTGCCACTTGCTGAGTGACCTTGGCCTCTGTGAGCCATGATCCGTGTCCCTGGGCCCCTGGAGAGGCTGCCATTTGTGTGTCCCATCCTGTGCCCAGCACTGGCCTGAGAACCACGTGGATGAGCTCATTTCGTGTTGTGCCACCCTGCGGGGCAGGCTGTGTTAAAATCGACCCTTTACAGATGAGGCACAGAGAGGGTGAGCTGCCAGCTGGGGGCGCCCAGCTAGGGAGGGGCTAAATTAACCATGTGTTTCTGATGCTTCGACAGCTGGGGCCTCGCTGACCCTGGAGGGACCACCCCTCCAGGCCAGCGGATTCCTAGAAGTAGCGAAGGACTCGCAAACCAGCGAATCCAGAGCCCACACTCCAACCCCCTCCTTTATGGGAGGGGCTCTCACACTCGGGGCCACTCTCCCCTGCCCCGATCATCCCCCGGGGCCAGGTGCCAGACAACTAGGGCCAGCCCCTATGCCCCAGAGCCTGCTGGAATTGTTCAAACTAGCCAAACCCAAGCCTGCTTCCCCTGCCTTGCCCTTTCCTTCCCAGGGAAACCAGAATAAAGGCTTCTGTCCATGGTTTCCCTCCCTCTGCCCCCTGACCCACCCTGGTGCTTCCCCGTGTGGCCCTGCATGGTGTGCTGTGCCTCTTCCTCTTGGGATCTGTGAGTAACAACCTGTCTTTTCAATGGTAGTCATCTCCTGATCTGTTTGCCTCGCCATACCTGAATAATCATAAACCTACACTTTAAAACAGGAGGAGGGCTGGGGAGGAAGGTGAGAAGGCCTGACTCTAGGGTCAGAGGTTTAGTTTCTTCCCTCCACAAAGGCTGGATAGGCGATGGCCAGATCCCCAGATTCACTCAGCCTCTTGAAACCTTGGTCTCCTCGTCTGAGTGGGGGACCGTCTGTCCACCCAGGGTGGGGAGGATGATGGGAGACGTCCCTCATCCAGCCTCTGGTGGGAGCTGTGACTTTGCCAGGTCTGAGTGTGAGGGGTACCCAGGAACTTCTGTTTAGGGCCCAGCTGCACCCCTGAGGCCCCTCGCCATCTCCTGGGCCCCAGCTCACCGGTTCTGCTCTTCGAGTTTGGCCAGCAGCTCCAGCTCATCGGGGCTGAGGTTCTCGGAGTCCGAGGTCGGGGAGCAGGTGGGGGCCGACAGGGCCTCCTGGGACGAGGAGTCAGGACTCAGAGTGGGGCTTGCCATGGTGGGCAGGCTCATCAGCTGCGAGTGGGGCTGGGTCACAGATCTGTCTGGGGGCCGGAGACACGTGTGGTCAGCACTGGGTGGGGTATCCACCCCGTCCTGTCACCCTGGGGACATTTCCTCACACCGGGCTTCCATCTCCGGTCTGCCACTCGCTGCACCCCTCGTCCCCACGCACCCCAGCCCAGCTGATGGCTGCACCGCCTCCTACTTCAGATGCTGGCTACCGGGATCCCTGCCTGTGTAGTCCAGATGTTCGGACAGAGACAGGAGGACCACGGCCAGGGCCAAGCTGTCCTGCTGTCCCCGGGCATGAAGGCCAAGTCTCAACTCGACACTCCTGAGTCTTCAGCAGGGCCTGGGGCCGAGGCTCCTGTCACTTGGGGCTCCTGCTGGGACCTTGGGGGCACCCTGCTTTGGCGGCCCTTCCTGACAGCCTCGGTCCCTGTCCCTGGCTGTGGCCTGCCCTAGGAGCCCTGCCTCCGCATCTGACCTTCCCCGTCTCATCAACCGGAGTGGGCTGCTGGCACAGCCAGAAGCAATTATTCTCTCCTGTTAATTGTCTGGTGCTGCCAATGGCCGGAAGAGTCAACTCTCCTTGGGCTGGGAAGCCAGGGGCGCGTCAAGTGCTGGGAATCTGTGCCCTGGTGGACGCAGGGCGGGAGCCGCAGCGATCCTGATTCTGGCCTGCCGTGTGCTGAGCAGGTGCCGGGCCCAGCTCTTCTGTTCTTCCTGGGGATGGTCTGGCCCTACCCTCCAGGGGGCTTTGAGGACACTGGCGTCTCACCTCGTGCCAGTCTCATGAGAGGCAACTCAGCACCACGTGAAAGTGAAGGCTCCAGACTCAAATGGACCTTGACCAGCTGTGTGACCTTGGGCCAGTCACTGGACTTCTCTGAGCCTCCATAGGCTGAAGATCCTACAGGACCTATCTCAGAGGGTGGCTGTGAGAACTGAGCATGCTACCACCCCTAACGCATGAGGACAGTGCCCGGCACTTAGTGATGGCTCCACAAACGTCGGCCATGGTTGTCTCTGTTGGGCCAAGGCCCAGGTCTGGCTGGGAGCCTGGGCTCCGGGGTCCTGCTATGCCCGATGTGGGGGTTGGCTTCACCTGGTGGGAGGTTCTCGGGGTCGGGAATGGCTAGGGGAGGGGAGGCCCCTAAGGGCTGGGGGTGGTGTTCCTCCTGCTCTGTTCCTGGTCAGCCCAGGCTAGCGCCAGGGGTCTAAGAAGATAGGGATCCCTGGGGCCACACAGACAGGAAGAAAATCCTGACACCCCCTGCCACTTTGGGCGGTTCCTCCCTGCCCCCCACTCCCCTGCACGTTCTGTACCAGGAGTCCACCAAGTGCCCTTGGGCCCCACCTGACCTGGCTCTGACAGCTCAGCCCACAGAGGGGCCCTCACCTGGTCTCTGGAGAGGGGGCATCTGGTCCCCTAGGCAGCAGGGGGACAGTGACAGGATGCCAGCAGACCATTTCACACCTGTCTGGTGCCCTCAGGTCACTGGGCATCTCGCAGCCCCAGCTCAGCCCCCAGCCCATACCTGAGGGCCCCCAGGTCGGCTGGACTTGACCGTGGCCAGGCCCTTGATTGCAGCCCTCCTTCCCCCGTGCTGCCCTGTCATGGGGAGGGGCACCATTCTCTTTCACTCCATGGGGGCCCAGAACTCTGACTCTCCAGGGCCACTGGCTCTGCCTCTGGCCCACAGGGCTCCCCTAGTCTGTTGGGCACTGAAGCCTCTGGCTTTTGGGGAGTGGTACAAACTCTAGGTGGCAGCCCCCAGCAGAACCGGAAGACCTTTCTCTCCCATTGCCCAGCTGCCTAGGGACCCCCGCCTCCCAAGACCAAGCCACCGTGTACCGCCAAGTCAGGAGTTAATCATTCCTGAGAGAGTGACAGTGGGGGCCACTCCCAGGCCTCCTGCAGAGGCAAAGTCTGCGGCCACCAGGGCAGAGATGGGCTGTGGACGAGAAGTGCTGATCTGGGAGGATCTCTCTGGGCAGGGAGGGGCTGGGAAGGCAGCATGGATTTCCTAACTTCAGAGTTAAGAGATGGGGAGGAGGTGGTGGATGTGAGGATGGGGCCTCATAAGCACAGCTGGATTTGGGGAGCAGTGGGGGCCTCAGAGGAAGGGACCACATGTGGCCGTGACGGTGGCCTGGGAGCACTCTCTCCTTGCTGAGCCCAGGGGGCCCAAGCCCATGAGCACGTTGGGCACCCCCGCCTCAAAGAGCCCAAGGGAATGGCTCAGCTCTGGGTTTCTGATTTAAAACAAAACAAGCCAGAGGCCATCCACTCGTGGAGTTTGCTCAGCTATTTATCACATATTAATGTGTATTTCATACAGGAAAGAAAATTGATTCAATACACAGGGCTGAAATTTGCAGTCTGAGAGGCAGAACCTTCTGGTCCCCTAGGAACTTTCTCTTGACTCATCCTCAGACTCTCCAAACACTGCCTGGCCCTGGAAGCCATCCTCCTGATGCACACGTGCAGGCACGCGCGCACACACACACAGATGCACACACAGACACACACTCATTCACATTCACACACACAATCTTACACCCATACACACACTCACACACAATCTCACACCCATGCACACTCTGGCATGTGCACACGCACACACACTTCCTGCACTGACGAGATCTCGCCACCCTTGGAACCGAGTAGACTTGGGGCGGACACTGGCTTGCTGCCATCCTAGCTCTGTGAGTGGCCTTGTCTCCCTCTCCAAAGCGCCATGACTCTTACGGGCTCAACCATTCCTTCCCTGGCGCTTACCATCTGAGGGCCAGGCGCTGTCCTAGGCATGGGCACATGGAGTGGAACGAGGGCACTCAGCCACCCTGCCCTTGCTGGACAGGCACAGAGACACAGAGACAAGGCAGGTCCCCTTGAGTGCTAAGAGGCCACCAGCCTCTGAGATCCACGCACAGGCCCTCTAGATCTGGGGTCCCAGCCTCTCAATGTCCCCAACTTCAATGCCCTTTGCTCCTGCCCCACCTCAGCCACACGAAAGGGGTCCTGGCCCCTGCAGGGTGGGCAATGGGCCGGCTGGCACCACTATCCTCTGTGTCCCCACAGGGAGGCCCACAGCTCAGGAAGGTGAGCCAAGCCAGGGGGCTGGTAAGAGACTGTGCCAGTGAGCTAGGGGCGGGGGGTGTGGGGGCAGACAGGTCCAGATGCCTGGCGTCTCTCTCTCGGGGGCCTACAGACACAGACATGCTTCCTCCTTCTTGAAGCCTCTCCCATCCAGTTTCCAAGAGACCAGACTCCTGGCTCTCCTCCTGCCTCTCTGCCCAGGGCTTCTCAATGTCCCGCACGGTGCCTCTTCCCCCACAGGCCCTGCCTGGGCCCTTGTCCCCCCACATCCTTGGTGATCGCACTCTCAGAGCTTAAATGACCAAATACATGTCGGTGATTACGACACCTTCATCCCCAGCTTTTCCTTTCTCTGGAGTACCGGCCAAGACTGCTAACTGGCTTCCGAACATCTCCATCAGACACCCCCACCCCCAGGGAGGAATCACCCTGAACCTCATACAACGTAAGAGTCGAGAGATTTTTGAGGAATTGAACCCACCTGCCTGCCCAACGATATCAACTGGATGTTTACCAGGTGCCAGGCAACATGCTGACGGCTGAAGGCTGGTGGGCAAAGACAGACACAGCCTCTGTCCGCCTGGAGCATATCAGGGGTAGAGACCAAGAAATGGTCATCCAAACTTTCTATTACAGATTGAGAAAAATGCTTGGAATAAAAGGGAGGGTGGAAAACAATCAGGGAGTTTCTCAAAAACTTAGACATGGAGTTATCGTATGACCCAGCAATTCCGCTCCTAGGTACCTACCCAAGAGAATGGAAGACATATGTCCATGCGAACAGTTGTACACAACTCTTCACAGCAGCGTTATTCACAAGGGCCAAAAAGTGGACACAACCCAGATGCCCTTTGACAGATGAATGGATAAATACAATGTGGTCCATCCGTACAGTGGAATATTATTCAGCCATAAAAATGAAGGAAGCTCTGATAACATGCTACAACATGGATGAACCTTGAAGACATTAAGCAAAGTGAAAGAATCCAGACACAGAAGACCACAAGTGATCTGATTCCATGTATATGAAATGTCCAGAATATGGAAATCTACAGGGACAGAAAGTCAATTAGTGGTAGCCAGGGGCTGGGGCCTGAGGGATGGGAGGAATGGGGAAAAACTGCTTATGGGATTTCTTTTGGGGGTAATGAAATGTGCTGGAATTAAACAATGATGATGGTTCTACAACTTTGTGAATATACTAAAACCCATTGAAGTGTTCACTTCCCCCCCCCCCCCAAAGCCCCAGTAGATAGTTGTATGTCATAGTTGCACATCCTTCTAGTTGCTGTATGTGGGACGCCGCCTCAGCATGGCCAGAGAAGTGGTGCGTCGGTGCGCGCTCGGGATCCAAACCTGGGCCGCCAGTAGCGGAGCGCGCACTTAGCCGCTAAGCCACGGGGCCGGCCCCGAACTGTTCACTTTAAAAGGGTGAATTTTATGTTATGTGAATGATGCCTCAGTTAAAAAGACGATAAGGGGCGCTGGCCCAGTGGCATAGTGGTTAAGTTCGTGCGCTCTGCTTCGGCGGCCTGGGGTTCACCGGTTCGGATCCTGGCGCCGACCTACTCACCACTCGTCAAGCTGTGCCAAGGCGGCGTCCCACATAAAGCAACTAGAAGGATGTACAACTATGACGTACAACTATCTACTGGGGCTTTGGGGAGAAAAAAGGAAAAAAGGAGGAAGATTGGCAACAGATGTTAGCTCAGGGCCAATCTTCCTCAAAAGAACAAAATAGATAAAAAAAAAAAGATGATAAGGGCTGGGCTGGGCTGGCAGAATAACCATGGTGCAGAAGCAGCGGGGAGGGGTGTGACTCCAGAAGAGACTGGAGAGTTCTGGAGGGGCCAGACCCCCGCAGGGCCTGCGGGCTAAGGCAGGGCTTGCATTTTAGGAAGATCCTCCTGGTTCCTGGTGCAGAGATGCTTCTCAAACTCAACCCTCTGCTGAGTAAAGCCGGCCCCTCCTCCTGCTGCAGGCGGGCCTACCTGGGTCCATGGCGCCACCCTCCACCCACCCACTCAGTGGGCCTGCTGCTCCCCTCCTGGTGCTTGCCCAAAACCCTTTAGCGGCTCCCTACTGCGAGATGCAGCCCAATTGTCTTTGCATGGTGCGCACAGCCCTGCCAGCCTCGCCTCCTCCCGCATCCCTGGCCCTCCACACTCAGCCCTCTGGGAGCACCTGCCTCTCCCTGCCTGTGTCTTTGCACGTGCTGTTCCCTCTGACTGGAAAGGCATTGTCCAAGACCTGGTTTGAGTCTTTTTTTCTGCAAAGTCGTTCCTCTCGACCCCTCACCTCCAGTGTCCTGGCTCACTTCTCTCTCGTCTCTCCCTGAAAATATCTACCCCCTGCACCCCAGCCCAAGACACGTTCTATGGCAATTATTTCTACACACGCCAGCCTGCCCTACTGGGTCATGAATGTTCTGAGGGCAAGGGCCTGTCTTCTTAATTTTCTACTCCAAGCCCCCAACGCAGCATGTGGCACTTAGTAGGTCCTCAATAAACATCTGCTGGATGAACGAAGACAAAAATTTCTGTGCTGCTCAGCTAGAGAATCAAGGTCACCATCCAGTGATAAGTCCCATTGAGAGTGTGTGCCCTTGATATGATGAGACGAGAAGGGCATTTCACCTCTGTGTCTTTCTCCCCCAAACATGTCACCCCAGTCTGACTGTGAGAAAACCAAGTGACAAATCCAGATGAGGTGACATTTTAGAAAATTCCTGCCCAGTCCTCCTCAAAATTGCCAAGGTCATCAAAAACAAGAGAAGCCTAAGACACTGTCCCAGCCCAGAGGAGCCTAAGGGGACGTGATGATGAAACGTCACATGGGATCCGGATGGGATCCTGGGACAGAAAAAGGCTATTAGGGAAAAACTAAGGAAATATGAATAAAGTGTAGAATATAGTTAATAATAATGTATCAATATTGGTCCATTAATTATAACAAACATAGCATCCTAACCTAAGATGTTACCACGCGGGGAAAGTGGGTGTGGGGTCTGTGGGAATTCTCGGTACTAGCTTCTCGATTTTTCTGTCAATCTAAAACTGTTCTAAAAATCAAAGTCTATTTTGAATTTTGAAAATTTAAAAAAGATTCTGTACCAGTGTGGACAGAAAAGCAAAGGACGGCTCTAACACACGAGAGGTGCCATACGAGCAGAGGGTCACTTGTGGGGTCCCTCAACTAGGCTGTGGGGGCAGAAGGATTTGAACTTGGATTTCTGACCCTAGAGCCTTTGCCCTAATCGATCCGCTGTGCTATCACTCTCTCTGCATTCGTTGACTTTAGAAATAGCATACGTAAAACGCAGCATGTCGTAGGCACTCAGTAAATTGCAGTCATTATTTGTCAACGGGGGGAGCGAGCGAGAGTGTAAGCGCCATCTTTCCGAGCCCGGCATTTTCAGAGGCAGGAATCAAGACCTCAAATTTCCTTTTATTTTGGCTCCCTAACGCCCCTCCTGCCTGATCCTCCGCCTCTAATGGTTATGGGGACACAGCATCATTTCTGAGTCTGAAGCCGTGAACGATGCCCCGTGGCCCCCCTTGCCCACCCTGGCTCCAGCTCCCGGGGAGACGGCCTGTGCTGGTGTTGGGGGTCCTTCTCCTTGGTGAGCGGTGGGCAACCGACGGGCGAGCTGACCCTCGGATAACCAGGACGGCAGCTGGGATCCAGAGGTCACTGGCTGCTCTCCTCTTGTCCCCTGTTCTAGCCACTCTGGACGTCCCCACACCCATGTGCCTTCTTCCAGGGCTGTGTGGGTGCATAACTGATCCCAGATCGCTTGGCCTCCCGTGAAGACTTCTGTGCCAGTAACCTGGCTTCAAATCCCTCCTCTACCACTTTCCATCTCTGTGATCTTGGGTACCATGTACTTTGCCTCAGTTTCTTCGTCTGAGAACAGGGCTAATGATAGCACCCACCTCACAGGTTTTGTTGGGAGGATGGGAGGAATACCTGAGCTAAACTTGTCAAATGCTTAGTACAGGAGCTGTCCCATAATATTTATGTCCTGCTGGATGGAAAGTTCCATGAGCGCAGGGGCTGCCTAGCCCACTCTTGGATCCCCAGTGTTTAGCACACCACCAGGCACCCAATATTTGTGGAAGGAATAAACAAACCTCCCCTCAGCAGGACCACCCATTATGGGGTGACCCTCTTTAAAGATTAACCACAGCAAAACTATAATCATCATTATTGGTAATGATAGCAGCAGCAGCAGCAAATAGCTTCAGGCTAAAATCTGAGGAGTGGACCACTATAAACTGTGGAATCCCTTCTGATCAAAAACAAAAAAGCTTACTACCCTGTATCGTCACCAGCTTACTTTCCGCCCCCGTAACAGGTTCATTCCTGGCAAATCCCTCATCCCTCTATATTTTGGTGTCCGTGGGAAGGATAAAGGAAAGAACTTAAAGCCCTCATAAGTCTTCCAGGGCCGGATGAGTAAGAGAAGCGGCATTTGCAAAGGCCCTTGGCCCTTCAAGGCCAAGACGCTATCTTTTCTGCTGCCAGAGCCAGCTGGAAAGGCTCGTGGGGCCGGGGGCAGGGGTGAGGTGGGTCCGCCGGCCTGTGGGAGCCCTCCAAGACAGACAGATCAACCTCCCTCAGAGGAAGAGGTCCAGGCCCTCTTTCAGAAGTGGGTGAGTAGGGAAGACTGTGAGCTCCTAAAACCCCAATCAAGTATTTACTGCGCATCTGTTAGGGGCCCTAAGTCTCCTGGGACTCAACCGTGGACAGACAGACGTGCACCCTGCCCTCACGGGACTTGCGGGCTGGTGTGGGGGACAGACCTCAATGAACAAGCTCACAAACACATCCTGGTGTGCTGAGAAATGAAACAAAGGTGCAGGCGAGTCATACCAACAGGGCCCTCCCAATGTCCCGGGAAGGGTAAATCTCTTCCCTGGCCCCCGCGGGTTAGGTCTCCTAACTAACCTCCCTCCTTCCACTGCCTCCTTCTAGAGCACGCGTGCTGTGGACTTCCCTGGGCAGCGTGGGTTTCCTGCCTTCCCGAGTTCCTCCAACTATGGATCCCCTATACCAGGGCGCATCCCACAGCATGCGCCCCGTTGTCGCATTTGGGCCATGAAGGCCTCTACAAGGAAGCCCACCAAACAAGGCGTGAAGGCACCAGGCTCGCTGCAGCTTCCTGGGCCTTTGTTCAAGCACCTCGGCTGCCTGGAACGCCCTTCCCCGCCAGGCCTGCCCGGTGAGCTCCTCTCTCCGCCCATACGTCATCCCTGCCCCGCCTTCCCTGACGCCCCAGGGATGCGCCAGGCCCTTTCCTGTGCTCCTGAGGTACGCGCTACATAATGCTGTCTCGTGCTTCCACACAGCAGGCGGCAGCACGGCAGGACGTGATGCTAAGGGCACAATGCTGGAATCCTCCAGGTTGCTTGGAGGATTAAATGAGATATTATGTAAATGGTGCTTGGCACAGGGCCTAGCACGGGGCACCATCAGTGTGCGATACTGGTTTCAGCTCTTGTCTCATGACGTCAGGAGGGTCTTTAGATGCAGGGCAGGGAAGACGTCTGCCATGCCTTCATACCCCAGCACCTGACTCAGTTCCTGGTATGCGGTCACCCAGAACAATCAGTATCTATATTCTGTACGAGGAAATTGAGATCATGTTGCTTCTTACCCACTGCACCTAGCAAAGCACAGACACCGACCAGGACCCCAGTCTAGGGTAAAAGCGTACTGATGTCATTCACAAGCCCTCCCCAGGAGCCTTCTCGTGTTTTCCTAAGGGGTGCACAGTCTCTCCTGGGGAGCCTTCCGACCCCACTGTGTCGGCACACAGTCCCCCCTGGGGAGGCCGTGGAGTTTGTTTCCAGTGTGCCTCGTGACCTTCAGGAGTTTTCGTCCACGCCCCCCTTCAGCAAGTGGGCAGAACAAACCTCTCCTTACCCAGCATCACAGTCTACGCGGGGTGTGGGCATTGCAGCAAGCAGGCCCCCTTCTGCCCTCTGTGCCCCCGGGAGGTCCCTGTGTGGCCACCAACCCCACAACAGACCATCTCTCAGCTCTGATTCAAGCCGGCTTCCTGTGGGGCAGCTCGGCCACAGAGAGACGGCCATTATCCAGTGAGACATCGACTAATTACAACCCAGGGACCAGGGCGGCCAGTGATTCTTCTAGCACCGGTAGATGGGTGACTGGCCTCCTGGACCCCTCCTGGACCCCACTGTCTCCTTCCACATGGTGCCCACGGGACATTCAGGGCCACATCCTAAACTCACTGGCTCTCCTGCAGTACAAAATACCGTTCTAAGGATATATCCGCCCATTTTCCGGATGGAGAAGTTGAGGCCTCGAGCCAAGATGTGCCATCATTTTCCCAGGGCTGTCCAGAATCTAGTGGTGAATATCTACTTGTTTCTCTGGGGTTTTCCAGGCAAGCTGACGCCACCCAAAGGAGCCCAGACAGGCAGTGCTGGGGCTGGACTGATCTAGATTCCGCACGGGCAGGACCCTGGATCCTCCTTGCTCCCTGCAGTCCTGGCCACACCACCCCGCCAGTTCTGTGATCTGCTCTCCTCTCCATCTCGCCTCGTCCCTGTGCCGCGGCCAAGGCACCTGCAGTTCCTTCTAAACCCCCAGCAGTCGAGCACAGAAGCCCAGGGGAACCCACAGGTTGGCCCGAGGGTGAGGGCTGTGGGGCGGCAGGACGGCCAGGAAGAGTCCAGGCATCCCGGAAAGACGCAGGGACACGGGTCGTCTAGCTCCATCTCGGCCCAGCTGAGCGCAAAACCCGAGGTGACTACTCAGTCGTGTTCCACCCAAGCCTCTTCAGCACATTGTTCCCTTCTGCAAAGACTCGTTAACAAAGAGCTGTCTGCTTCGGGCAGGCCCCAACCCAGCCCCACTGGGGCTCAAATGCCAGGAGAGAAGGAAGCCGCTGCATTTTGCCAAAACACACTGGTCGTGGGTGAAAGAAATCAGGCGGGGCGTCGGGGCTGCCTCTGGGCAGCAGTGCTGGCCCTGCCATCTGAGGCCAGCGGGCGTGATGGGATCGGAGGCTGGTCCTACCAGTCCAATCAGACTTCAGGACTGGGGCCAGGAGAGTCTGATCCCCCACCCCTCCGCCAGGGGGTGGCATAAATCAGGGGCCAGGCAGTGGTTCCTGTTGGGACGCCTCAGTGTAGGGGAGAGAGGGAGCATCCTTCCCTCCGAAGAAGGGCAAAGCAGAGAGAGTTGGAGAAAGGGGAAGAGGCCTGGGGCAGGTGTCCACAGGGGCGCTGGGAGATTCTGGGTCACTCCGCCACCCTCCAGGGCCCCACTGGGGACGCCAGCTCAGGAGGCTGGTGTGGCAGGGCAGGCAGCTCACGGCTCCAAGATTCTGTCTGGGCTGGGAGCTGTTGGGGGCTCCAGGACGACCCGGGCAGGTGGGATCCAGGGAGGTGTGTGGAAGTGCTGAGGACTCCTGTGTGACAGTGTGGGTGTCTGTGTGTGAATGGGGGGGGGGGTCCCGAATGCCTGGGTCCGTATTGGAGGTCCGAAGGTTCTCAGTGTGTGTTGAGGATCCAAGTGTCTGACGTGCGTGTGTGTGTGCGTGTGTGTGCATGTGTGTGTGTGCATGCATGTCAGGGGCTCCTGAATGTCTGTGTGGGGCGCCCAGGGTGTCCATCAGTATGAGGTGTTGGGGCTCAAGGGTATCTCTGTGTGAGAACTGGTGGCTCCTAGATGTGTGTGTGCGTGTGTGTGTGTGTGTGGGGCTCTCAGAAAGACGTGTGTCTCTGAGTGGGGAGGGGGCTTCAGAACATCTGTTGGGGGGGTCCTGAGCAGGACGTGAGGGTGCATTTTCAGGAAGGGGGGATCAAGTCGAGTCAGGATCAGGAATGTGTGTAGAGCTCCTGGAGGGTGCTGGGAGGACACTGAGGAGGGATTTTTAGGGGTGCCCTTGGGCATGGGGCTGCGGGGGTGGGAGATGGGCCAGCAGGCTGAGATGAGACCTACAGGCTGGAATCCTGATTTGCAGGGGCCGGGGGAGGGGTCCTGTGGGGTCAGGAAGGAGGGGTAGGGCCCTGAGGCGGGTCTCCTCGGGGGTGGGGGCAGGTCTGGGCCCAGAGACGGGATGGAAAGTGAGGGGACAGGGTGGCAGGGGGTCCGCAGATGGGAGGGGTCCTAGGGGTTGGGACAAGAGGGTGGGGTGAGGGGGGACTTGGGCCCGTGGGGTGGGGGGCGATGTGGGGGGCGGGACTGCGAGGTGGGGCCTGGGGAGCCCTGGAGGGTCCGGGGAGGGGTTCCGAGGGTCAGTGAGGGAGGTGGACTGGGGTCGCGGGTTTGGGGGGCCTTCCGGGGAGGGGGCGGAGTGGGGGGTGGGGTGCCCGGGGGGGGGGTACGGGGAGGGGCCCTGGGGGGTCGGTATCGGGGGTGGACAGGGACCGGGGCCCGAAGCTGACGGCCAGGGTCCGTGCTAGGGGTGCCAGGGGCGCCCAGCGCGGGTTCCAGGGCCGGGCGGCGCGAGTCCCGCTGTCGCCCGGCCCCCGCGGGCCGCAGCGCGGAGCCGCCGGCCTGGGAAGGCGCCCGGGAGGCCCGGCCCGCGCCGCCTCCCTACCTGCGCCGAGAGCGCCGCCATCGCCGTGCCGAGCCTCGCCGTCTAGGGCCGCGCCGCCGGATCCCCGCCGCGCCGCTCGCCCCGCAGCCCCGGCCCGGCCCCCTCAGCCGCCCCCCGGGACCGCGGCCGCTGCCGGCTCCGCCGCTGCCATTTCACCCGCTGACAGGAGCCGCTGCCCCACCCCCGAGGCCCAGTCAGCCAATGCGCCACCCCCAGGCACCGTGGCTCCGCCCACTGGTCAGGAGTGACGGGGTGTCTAGCCAATCCGTGGCCACTCCGTAAGGAGGGCCCTGGCTACGGCCTAAAGGTTGCCTCCTCTGAGGAGAGAAGCGAATTGAAATTAGGGAAGCAGTGAAGGACGGGTAGTTTTGCCTATCGGAATGAGGAGTCCTGTTGATCAACACCTAGCAGGGCCAATAAGAGGAAAGAGGGGCGAGTCCTTGAGGGAAGGCTGAGGCCCTGAGGAACCCTAGACAGAGGCAGCCAAGCGTTTGGCACTAAGCCCCGCCCAGAGCCGGGCTTTCTGCCCAATAACTAGGCGTCCTGAGACGTCCATTATTATCGGCCCCTCACACCTTGGCCATGGCAACTGTTGGGACTCTATAAAGAAGATTGACACCTAGGCAGCCAATGACATTGAAGGAGGGCGGTGAAGTGACGCTCTCTGGCCAATGGGGTTGTGATATTGGTGTGAGGTTGGCCTCCGGGCTGTGGGGCTTGAGGCCTGGATTGAATGAAACAGGGGAGGGGTTGAGAGAGAGGCGTGGCCTAAACCAACGACGGGGCGGGGCCAGATGAGGGAGATGCTAATGAGTTGGGTCTGAGAAGGGCCGTAGACGGAAATCTCTAAGGCGGAGGGGGAGGTGATGGGACCGCATCTTCTTTGAGCCCGACTCTGTGCTGGGGGCGGGGCTTTTGGGGGTGGGAATCACTCCGAAGACACAGGCCCATCCCCTACCCTAGTCTAGGCCGGGGTAAGGGGTGATGCAGGGCCTAACTCAGGTCTCCCCGGGGTCCCCAGCATTGCTGAGCAGGGGTCCAGCACAGGGAAACTGCTTATAAATGTCTGATGAACGAATGAATAAATAAATGAATGGTGGGTCCAGGGGTCTTTTAACAGGCAAGAGAGGGGTGGGAGTCACTCAGGCTGGGGAGGGGCATGTAGGAACAGTGACTGACAGGGGCAAGACAGCAAAAAGGACACGTTTCCACCTCAAGATGCAGGGATCTGGAGGGGGTGAGGCAAGGAAGGACCCTGTCACAGAAGAGAGGGTGGAGTCGTAAGTTCAGAACGGGGGCGGGGGGGTGGTGGAAAAAGGGAGAGACAGAAATGGGAACGGGAGGGCTGGGACTTAGAGTGGGGCATGTCAGAACCTTCTAAGGTCTGAGAGCTCAACCTTCTAAATAGTAGAGGGTTCTGTCTGGTTTTGGAGGCAATGACTGACATCCCTTCACTCCCTGTCCCTGTCCATCTCTCTCTGCCTCTGTCTACACTCTGTTCCATCTATATTTTGTCCCGTCTACACTCTTTCTGCCTCTATCTATTCTCTCTCTGCCCCTGTCTACACTCTGAATCTGTCTACACCCTCTCCTGCTGTCTGTACTCTCTCTCTGTCTCTATATGGCTTCCCTCTCTCCCTCTCTCTTACTCTCTACATTGCATCAATTAAAATTCTGGAACTGTAAAGAAAAGCCCCGAAACATGTTTCTAAAAACTCGGGTGGTAAAAATAAGTATAATGCATTCCTTCTCCCTCATATGCTCATATCCCCCCGCCTCATTTTTTTTTTTTTTTTTAAAGAACAGATCTTTACCTCTCTCCTTTTAAAGCCAGCTTATGTGCAGGGCATTTCATAGTCCTGACAAAGTCACAAGATGACTTTGGATTTGCAGAGCATGAAGCTGAAGTGAATTTCATGGACACTGTCACCTTTTTACTGGGTGCGCCTGGGAGGGGCTGTGGACCCCTGTGGACGTGGTTAGAGATGGGGTGCGGGGTGCTGAGTCAGGAGGGCGAGAGGGACGCCAGGACGCAGTGAGGGCCAAGTAACCAGCAAGGGACAATCCTTGAGCTGGCCACCTGTGGTCCCTCAGCATGGGGCCTGAGGAGTCTACATAAGGGCCAAAATGTCGGGGTTCACTCTGGTTTCCAGAGGTTCTCCCCACAAGTGATCCCCTCAGGAAAGAACAGTTTGGTGTGAGCTACGGCTTCTGAAGAACAGAAAAATCTGGACTGGTAGCCAGGATGTGGGAGACAGAGGAGTCCGCAGAGGCAGAAGCCTGGGTGGGGTCCAGGGCCCCCCAGAAAGAGGTCATAACCAGTTAGTTGGGCCCTTGCCTGGGAGATAAGCGGCATCTGGTGTCTGGGAAATAAAACCAAAAACACGTAAGATCCGCACGACATTTCACCCTCTCCTTCTCTCCCTGCCATCTCCACACAAAGGATGGTTTTATTCTGGGGACACTTTGATTCCATTTTTATAAGCGCAGTGGAAGAAAAAATCCAACACATTTCTGTTGGAAAAGACTTTTGAATCATAAACTGCATTTAGCCAATTAGATTCCTGGATTGCTTTTCTATTTCGTGCAATTAAACGGTTCCTAAAATTTTTTCAATGTTCATTTTTACCTGATTGAAATCATTTTCATCAGGAACATTTTTTTTTCCATGTGATTTTTGCAGTAAACATTTGATTCATCAATTGGGCTCTTTTTGTTCAGTTTTTACCAACTGTTGATTCTACCACTGTGATTTATTTTGTGTGTGTGGTTATCATTTCTTTGGAGTCAAATTTTACATTTAAATTTATTGAAAGACACTTCTCTCAATATTTAGCTGATAAGTTTTAGCACAATCAAAATTTTTTTCTGGGATAAACTTTGGACACAAAGTTTGTTATGAATATTGATTAATGTGAGCTTGGACCTCATACTTTGTCTCAAAGAAAGCAAAAAAGGCCACAATATTTGTAGCTCCTCCCATGAAGAGGCAGAATCTGTCTCCCCATCACTTGAATTCGAGCTCGCTTTGTCACTTGTTCTAACCAACAGAATGTATCAGAAATCCTGTTGGAGACATTTCTCCAAAGAAGATACACAGATGGCCAACAGGCACATGAAAAGATGTTCAACATCATTAACTATCAGGAAAATGCAAAGCAAAACTACAATGAGATATCACCTGATGCCCGTCAGAATGGCTATAATTAACAGCACAGGAAACAACATGTGTTGGAGAGGATGTGGAGAGAAGGGAACTCGCATACACTGCTTGTGGGAGTGCAAACTGGTGCAGCCACTATGGAAAACAGTATGGAGATTCCTCAAAAAATTAAGCATAGAACTACCATATGATCCAGCTATTCCACTGCTGGGTATTTATCCAAAGAACGTGAAAACACCAATGCGTAAAGATACATGCACCCCTGTGTTCATTGCAGCGTTATTCACAATAGCCAAGACTTGGAAGCAACCTAAGTGCCCATCAAGGGAGCAATGAAGAAAGAAGATGTGGTATATACACAATGGAATACTACTAGCCATAAGAAACGAAATCCAGCCAGTTGTGACAACATGGATGGACCTTGAGGGTATTATGCTAAGCGAAATAAGTCAGAGGGAGAAGGTCGAATACCATATGATCTCACTCATAAGTAGAAGATAAAAACAACAACAAACAAACACATAGGGACAGAGATTGGATTGGTGGTTACCACAGGGGAAGGGCAGAGGGAGGAGGGCAAAAGGGATGATTAGACGCATGTGTGTGGTAATGGATTGTAATTAGTCTTTGGGTGGTGAACATGATGTAATCTACACAGAAATTGAAATACAATGATGTATACCTGAAATTTACATCATGTTATAAACCAATGCTACCTCAATAAAAAAAAAAAAAAAGAAATCATCTTGGGCTAGTTCTGAGCCTAGACTTTATGAGGCATTGCAGTTTCTGTTTTTTTTTTTTGGGGGGGGGAAATTTTTAATTTTGGTAAAATATATTTAACATAACACTTGCTATTTTTTTTTTTTTTTTTTTTTTTTTGTGAGGAGATCAGCCCTGAGCTAACATCCGCCAATTCTCCTCTTTTTTTTTTTTTGCTGAGGAAGACGGCCCTGGGCTAACATCTGTGCCTATCTTCCTCCACTTTATATGGGACGCCGCCACAGCATGGCTTACCAAGCAGTGCGTCGGTGCGCGCCCGGGATCCGAACCAGCGAACCCCGGGCCGCCGCAGCGGAGCGCGCGCACTTAACCGCTTGCGCCACCGGGCCGGCCCCCAACACTTGCTATTTTTAAGTGTACAATTCTGTGGCATCGAGTATATTCACAATGTTGTGCAATCATCACTATTTCCAAAACTTTTTCATCATCCCCAAATAGAACTTCTATCCCTACTAAACAATGATTCCTCATTCCCCTCTCCCAGCTCCTGGGAACCTCTATTCAACTTTCTGTCTCTATGAATTTGTGTATTCTAGGTACCTCATCTAAGTGGATCCACACAATATCTGTACTTTCATGTCTGGCTTATTTTACTTAGCAAATGTTTTCAGGTTCATCCATGTTGTATCAAAACTTTACTCCTTTTTATGGCTGAATAATATTCCTTTGTGTATCAACTATATTTTGTTTATCCATTCATCTGTTGATGAACACTTAAGTTGCTTCCACCTTTTGGCTATTGTGAATAAGGCTGCTATGAACACAGATGTACAAGTATCTGTCTGAGTCCCTGCTTTCAATTATTTTGGTAGACACCTACGAGTGGCATTGCTGGGTCATGTGGTAATTCTATGTTTAGCTTTTTGAGGGACCAACAAAGTGTTTTCTATAGTGGCTGCATCATTTTAAATTCCCACCAGCAATGCACGAGGGTTCCAATTTCTCCACATCCTTGCCAATACTTGTTATCTTTTATTTTAAAAAATTATAGCTATCCTAGTAGGTGTGAAGTGTTATTTTATTGTGGTTTTGATTTGCATTTACTTAATGACTAATCATGTTGAGCATCTTTTCATGTGCTTATTGTCATTCATATATCATCTTTGGAGAAATGTCTATTCAAGTATTTTGCTCATTTTTAAACTGAGTTGTATGTCTTTTGGTTGTTGTTGAATTGCAAGAGTTCTTTATATATTATGGATAGTAAACCCACATGAGATATATGATTTGCAAATATTTTCTCTCATTTAGTAGGTTGTCTTTTCACTTTCTTGATAATGTCCTTTGATGCAGAAAGGCTTTAACTTTCAATGAAGTTCGATTTATTCTTTTTTCTTTGGTTGCCTGTGCTTTTGATGTCATATCTAAGAATCTATTGCTAGGGGCTGGCCTGGTGGCTTAGTGATTAAGTTTATGCACTCCACTTCAGTGGCCTGGGGTCGGATCCCGGGTGCAGACTACACACTGCTCATCAAGCCATGCTGTGGCAGTGTCCCACATACAAAACAGAAGAAGATAGGCAACAGATGTTAGCTCAGGGCCAACCTTCCTCACCAAAAAAAAAAAAAAAAAAAAAAAAGAATCTGTTGCTAAGTCCAGTGTTATAAAGATTTAGTCCTATGTTTTCTTTTCTTTTTCTTTCTTTTTTTTTTTTTGTGAGGAGATCAGCCCTGTGCTAACATCTGCCAATCCTCTTCTTTTTTTGCTGAGGAAGACTGGCCCTGGGCTAACATCTGTGTCCATCTTCCTCCACTTTATATGGGATGCCGCGAGAGCATGGCCTGCGAAGCAGTGAGTCGGTGCGTGCCCTTGATCCGAACCGGTGAACCCCGGGCCACCGCAGTGGAGCATGCTCACTTAACCACTTGCGCCACCGGGCTGACCCCTATCCCTATGTTTTCTTCTGAGAGTTTTGTGGTCTTAGCTCTTATATTCAGGTTGTTGATCCACTTTGAGTTAATTTATATATATGGTGGAAAGTAGGGGTCCAATCTCATTCTTTTGCATGTGGAAATTCAGTTGTTTCAGCACCATTTGTTGAAGACACTATTTTTCCCCACTGAGTGGACTTGGCATCATTGTGAAAAATCTACTGGCCATAGATGTATGGGTTTATTTCTGGACTTTCAATTCTATTCCATTGGTGACACATCTATCCTTATGCCAGAACCATGCTGTTTTGATTACTGTAACTTTGTATTAAGTTTTGAAATCAGAAAGTATGAGTCCTCCAACTTTGTTTTTCTTTTTCAAGATTGTTTTGACTTTTTGAGGCCTCTTGAAATTCCATATGAATTTGAGGATCAGCTTTTCTATTTATGCACAAAAAAGCTGTTGGAATTTTGATAGGGATTGTGTTGAATGTGTTGATAGCTTTGAGTAGTATTGACATCTTAAGACTATTAAGTCCTCCCATCAGTGAACACATGGTGTATTTCCACCTATTGGGTATTCTTTAATTTCTTTCAGCAATATTTTGTAGTTTTGCACAAGTTTTTTACCTCCATGGTTAAATTTATTCCCAAGGCTAAATTTTATTCTTTTATATGCCGTCATAAATGGACTTGCTTTCTTAATTACATTTCAGATTGCTTATTGCAGATATTTTGAAATGCTGTTGATTTTATTGTGTCGATTTTGTATCCTGCAACTTTCCTGAATTATTTTATTAGTTCTAGTAGCATTCTTGTGGATTTTTAAGGGGTTTCTAAGATATAGGATCATGTCTCCTGTGAATAGAGATAGTTTTACTTTTTCCTTTCCAATTTGGATGCTATTTATTTTTCATGTCTAATTGGTCTGGCTAGAACTTCCAGTGCAATGCCCAATGGCAGTGGTGAAAGTGGGCACTTTTCTTGTGGTTGATCTTAGGGGGAAATCTTTCAGTCTCTCACCATTAAGTATTGTCTTAGTCCGTTTGGACTTTTTTTTTAGCTTTTAAAAGTTTAATATGCCTCAGTTTATCTTTTAACGCAACATTGTGTAAGTTTAAGGTGTACATCATGATAATTGGATATACCTATATATTGCTAAATGATTACCACAATAAGGTTGCTTAAGACATCCATCACCTCACATAGTTACAATTTTTGTGTGTGTGGTGAGAACTTTTTTTTTTATTGAAGTCATGTTGGTTTTTAACATTGTGTAAACTTCAGATGTACATTATTATATTTCAGTTTCCATATAGATTGCATCGTGTTCACCACCAACAGTCTAGTTTTTATCCGTTACCATACACATGTGCCCATTTACCCCTTCTGCCCTCCCCCCACTCCTATTTTGGCTTTTATAACAAAATACCATAGACAGGGTGGTTTATAAATGACAGAAATTTATTTCTCACAGTTCTGAGAGCTGGGAAGTCCAAGATTTAAGGCTCCAACAGATTTGGTGTCTGATGAGGGCCCACTTCCTGCTTCATAGCTGACCATCTTATCACTGTGTCCTCACACAGTGGAAAGGACATGGAAGCCCCTTGGAGTCTAGGGCACTAATCTCATTCACGTGGGCTGTGCCCTCATAACCTAATTACCTCTCAAGTCCCCACCTCCAAATGCCATCACATTGGGGATTAGGTGTCAATGTATGAATTTTGGGGGGACACAAACATTCAGTCTATTGCAAGTATGGTGTTACCTAGGGGCTTTTCATATACAGCCTTTATTATGTTGCAGTATCTTCCTTCTACTTCTAGTTTGTTGAGTGTTTTTATCATGAAAGGGTGTTGAATTTTGTCAAAGGCTTTTTTTCCATGAATTAAGACGAGCATGTGTTTTTTTTTCCTTCATTCTGTTAATGTGGTGTATTACATTGATTGATTTTCGTATATCGAACCATCCTTGAATTCCTGGAATAAATCCCACTTGGTCATGGTGCATAATCCTTTCAACGTACAGTTGAATTCTGTTTGTAGTATTCTGTTGAGGATTTTTGCATCTGTGTTCATCAGGGATGTTGGTCTGTAGTTTTCTTTTCTTGTAGTGTTTTGTCTGGTTTGGTATTGGGATAATGCTGACCTCATAAAATGAGTTTGGAAGTGTTCTCTCCTCTTCAATTTTTGGGAAGAGTTTGAGAAGGATTGGTGTTACTTCTTTAAATGTTTGGCAGTATTCACTTGTAAAGATCTCTGGTGTTGGGCTTTTCTTTGAAGGGAGGTTTTTGTTGGTAGATTCGATCTCTTTACTAGTTATAGATCTGTTCAGATTTTCTATTATTCATCATTCAGTCCTGGTAGGTTGTATGTTTCTAGGAATTTGTCCATTTCATCTAGATTGTCCAATTTCTCGATGTACAATTGTTCATAGTACTCTCTTATAATTCTTATTATTTCTGTAAAATTAGTAGTAATGTCTCTTCTTTCATTTCTGATTTTAGTTATTTGAGTCTTTTCTATTTTTTTCTTAGTCAACATGGCTAAAAGTTTGTCAACTTCATTGATATTTTCAAACAACAAACTCTCAGTTTCATTGATTTTCTTTATTGTTTTTCTATTCTCTGTTTCGATTCTTGGCTCTAATCTTAATTATTTTCTTACTTCTGCTAGGTTTTGGTGTAGTTTGCTCTCCTTTTTCTATAATTTGATTTATTTATTTATTTATTTCCCACAAAGCCCCAGTAGATAGTTGTATGTCATAGCTGCACATCCTTCTAGTTGCTGTATGTGGGATGCGGCCTCAGCATGGCCGGAGAAGCGGTGCATCAGTGTGCACCCGGGATCCGAACCCGGGCCGCCAGCAGCAGAGCGCATGCACTTAACCGCTAAGCCATGGGGCCGGCCCTGCTCTCCTTTTTCTAAATCCTGAAGATGTAAAGTTAGGTCACTGATTTGAGATCTCCTTTTTTTTGTGTGTGAGGAAGATCAGCCCTGAGCTAACATCTGCCAATCCTCCTCTTTTTGCTGAGGAAGACTGGCCCTGGGCTAACATCCGTGCCCATCTTCCTCCACTTTATATGGGACGCCACCACAGTGTGGCTTGCCAAGCGGTGTGTCGGTGCGCGCCCGGGATCCGAACCAGCAAACCCCAGGCTGCTGCAGTGGAGTGCGCGCACTTAACTGCTTGCGCCACTGGGCCAGACCCTGAGATCTCCTTTTTTTAAGGTAGCCATATGTCCCTCTGTGTGTTGCCTTTGCTGCATCCCATAAGTTTTAGCGTGTTTTGTTTTCCTTTTCATTCATCTCTAGTATTTCCTAATTTTCCTTGTGATTTCTTCCTTAACCCATTGCTTATTTAAGAATGTGTTGTTTAATTTCTATATATTTATAAATTTTCTGGTTTTCCTTCTTTTACTGATTTTTAGCTTTATTCCATTGTGGTCAGAAAAGATTACTTTATACAATTCCAGTTTTTAAAAAATTTATTGAGGCTTATTTAGTGGCCTAATGTATGATCTGTCTTGGAGAATGTTCCACGTACACTTGAGAATAATGTGTATTCTGTTTTAATTGGGTGGAATGTTCTATATATGTCTGTTATGTATAGTTGGTTGATAGTGTTATTCAAATGCTCTATTTCCATATTGATCTTCTGTCTAGATGGTCTATCCACTATTGAAAGTGGTACAACTGAAGTCTCCAACTGTTACTGTAGAACTGTCTATTTCTCCCTTCAGTTCCATTGATGTTTGCTTCATATATTTTGGTGCTCTGTTGTTTGGTGTATATATGTTTATAATTGTTATATCCTCTTGATGAAGTGACCCTTTTATCAATATATAATGTCATTCTTTTCTCTTGTAGCAGTTTTTGACTTAAAGTCTATTTTGTCTGATATTAGTATTGGCATTCCAGCTCTTTTGGTTACTATATGCATGTAATACCTTCTATCATTTTACTTTCAACCTATTTGTGTCTTTGGATCTAAAACGAGTCTTTTTGTAAAGAGAACATAGTTAGATCACCTTTTTTTTTAATCCATTCTGCCAATCTCTGCCTTTTGAGTGGAGCATTTAAATGTAAAGAAATTATTGATAAAGAAGGCCTCACTCTTATTTGCTATTTGTTTTCTATATGTCTTAAACTTCTTTTTGGTCCTCATTTCTTCCATTACTGCTTTCTTTCATGTTTAGTTGATTTTTTTTCAGTGACCTGTTTTGATTCCCTTCTCATTTCCTTTGGGAATTCAAACAATCTGATTCAAATTTATACCAACTTAACTTCAATACCTTAGAAAAACTCTGGTCATATACAGATCCATCCTCTCCTACCTCTTATGTTGTTGTCACAAATTACCTCTTTATATATTGTAAGCCCAATAACATGTATTTGTAATTTTTAAGGCATTGTCTGTCAAATCCTGTAGGAAATAAAAAGTGGAGTTACAACCCAAAAAAGACAATAATACTGAGTTTATATTTTCCCATGAATTTACCTTCACTATAGGTTTTTATTTCTTCATATAACTTTGACTTACTGTCTAGTGCCCTTTCATATCAACCTAAAGGACTGTCTTCAGACTGCTTGCAGAGCAGGTCTAGTGGTCATGAACTCTCTCAGCATTTGTTTATCTGGGAATGTCTTAATTGCTTCCTCATCTTTGAAGGACAGTTTTGCCAGATATAAAATTCTTGGTTGACAGTTTTTCTCTTTCAGCACTTTAAATATGTTATCGCATTCTCTTCTGGTCTCCACGGTTTCTGATAAGAAATCGGCTCTTAATATTATTGAATATCATTTGGAAATGATGAGTTACTTCTCTTGTTGTTCTCAAGATTTTCACTTTGTCTTCTTTTGACAGTATGATTGTGTGTCTCTTTGAGTTTATCTTATTTGGAGTTCGTTGAGCTTCTTGGATTTGTAGATTCATGTATTTCACCAAATTTGGTGTTTTCAGCCATTATTTTTTCAAGTGGTCTTTCTACTTCTGTCTCTGTCTTTTCTCCTTCTAGGACTTCTATAATGTGTATATTGGCCCACTTGATGGTATCTCAAAGGTCTCTTAGGCTCTGTTTACTTTTCTTTATTCTTTGTTCTTTCAGCATCTCAGATTTGATTATTTCAATTGCTCTATCTTCAAGCTCTCTGATTCTTTCTTCTGCCTGCTCAAATAAGCTGTTGAACATTGCTAGTGAATTTTTAATTTCAGTTATTGTACTTTTCAAGTCAAGAATTTCTGTCTGGTCCCTTTTCTATAATTTCTATCTCTTTATTGATATTCTCATTTTATTCATACATCATTTTCGTGGTTTCCTTTAGATCTTTGTTCATATTTTAATTTAGCTCTTTGAGCATATTTAAGATAGGTATTTTAAAGTCTTTGTTTAGTGAGTCTAATATTTGGACTTCCTCAGTGATGGTTTCTGTCAATTTGTTTTTCCCTTTGAATGGGCCACACTTTCCTGTTTCTTTGTATGCCTTATGACTTTTTTTTGTTGAAAACTGGACATATGAATATTTATAATGTGGTAATTGGATATCAGATTCTTCCTGTGCCCCAGGGTTTGCTGGTTTTTGTGGTTGTTGTTCTTGTTGTTGTTTGTTTCGGATTGTGGAAGGTGGTAGTAGTGCATTTGGTCAGTGACTTTCCCAAACTATTTTTGGCAAAGACTGTATTCCTTCATGTGCGTGGTCACTGAAATCTCTGTTTCTTAGCTTGTGTTCAGGTAGTGTTTTGAAAGACATATTCTTGAACACCAGGAGCTAAAACAAACAAACAAGCAAACAAAACAAACAAGTCCCAGCCCTCTCAGTCTCTGCAAATTGCCTCTGTGCCATAGCCCTCCTTCAGCACTTAGCCAGTTTGTAGTGAGACTAGGGATCAGCCTGAGGTAAAGCTTAGGGTCTTCTCAGGTCTTTTTTAAGCATATTTTGCCCTGGGCATGCACCTCTCTTTCTTAATGCCACTGTATACGTAGGAACTTCTGAATGTCCTGATTTTCCAAAAACATTCTTCCAGCTTTTGATCCTGAGCCTTAAGCAGTCTATTGTATATTTTGAATAAATCTTTGCCCAAGATGCCTATAGGTTGTTAGTTCAGCTTGCAGGGTTTTTGAGCAGTGCCCACTGCTTTTTCAGCCTGAGTTCCAAGTAAGGAAAAACAGAGATGAGTGCCTTGTGTCAGTCCTTCAGGTGGCTCCCAAACAAGTTAGAGCAGACATACACTATAATTTTTGAATAAAGTCTGCTGTGCTCCCTCCAGAACCAGTGACCAAGGTCTCACAGTGGAAATGTAGGCTTACCTTTTTGAGACCACTACCACACTGGGGGAAGGTGGAACAAGGGCAAGTAAAAATAACAAAGCTTTCCTACCATTCTGAAGTTGCCTTTTTAAGTTAAAAAATATTTTTTATACTCAGTGTTTGCTTGGTTGCTGTAAAGCTTTGTTTTCCAGAGTTTTGAGAAATTTGGTTATGTCAGTTTCTGCTTGTTTTTTGATGTTTCTGTTGGGGGTTGATGAGAGCTGCCTACTCTGCCATTTAGCTCGAGCTAGCCTGGGTGATGAGCAGCACATGACTCAGTCACCCTGTGCCCCCAACCACCAGCCAGTCAAATTCTAGCTATGAGTGAGGCCGTCTGTTCCAGTTTTCTATTCTGGGGTACCTAGAGTAGCTGGGTGTTGGGATTATCTGGGGGTGTCTTCATTCACATGTCTGGTTCCTGGGCTGGGATGACTCAAATGATTGAAGCCTCATGGGGGGATCTCTCCGTAGTCTCAGAGTCTCCATGTGGTCCCTCCACATGACATCTCCAGCATGGCAGCCTCAGGGTGGTTGGATTTCTTCCATGGTGTCTCAAGTTTCTGGAAGTGAGTCTTCCAGCAAACAAGGCAGAAGCTTGCATGGTCTTTTATGATTCTAGCATTGGAGGTCATATAATAGTGCTTCCACTGTACTCTATTGGTCGAAGCAGTCCAAGCTTGCTCAGATTCAAGGGGATATAGACCTCATCTCTTGATGGGAGCATTGTCAAAATATTTCCAGTTAAGTTTTTAAATGCCACATCATCCAAGAGTAGGCAGACTTAGCCAACCCAACAGCTGCCCAGATGCATGAATGAACCCAGCTGTGCTCAGCAGAACTTTCCAACTGAGCCTGACCTGAATTTCTGAATCAGACAATTGTGAACTAAATAAATTGCTTTCATTTTGAATCATGAATTTGGGGGGCAGTTTGTTATGCAGCAATAGCTAATTGATACATCTTGGCAGATATATAGCACTCATGAAGCCTAATATCAGCTGATCACTCCCTGGAGCCCTATGAGGTGATGCAAGTGAGCAGACCCATGGCCTCTGTAATCCAGTGACACCTCCCTGTCTATGTTCACCCCACTATCCATCACCCCTGGTTTTACCTGCATGACAACTCTACCCATCCCACTGCTCCTTGACTAGTCTCCTTGACAACCCATGAACAGAACCCCTGGACAGAATAAAAGAAATGTTGAAGTGGAGCAATCCCTAGCTATTCCACTCTTAGACAATATGGCTTACTCCATTCAGTCTTTCATTTTACAAATATTAATTGAACATCTACTGTATGCCATTCACTCTTCAAAACACTGGAGAAATGACAGTTAACATGAACAATAGTGTCCCTGCTCTAATAGAATTTATATCTAGGTAGGGTATGGTAGGCAGTTTCTAAAATGGTCTCCAATGGTCCCCACTTCCTGGTATTTAAGACCTTGTATAATCCTCTACCAATGAATAATTTGCTTCTAACCAATAGAATACCTCATCATTGAAGAAATGTCACTTCTGTGATCAGATTACAAAAGATTCTGAATTCTGTCTCTCCCGAAGACTTTCTCCCTTGCTGACTTTGATGAAGCAAGTTGCCATAATGGAGAAACTCACGTGGCAAAAAAACCTGAAGGCATCCTTTGGCCAACAGCCAGCTAGGAACTGAGGGTCTGAGTCCAACAGCCCAAGAGGAACTGAATCTAGCCAAAAACTCTGTGAGCGACCTTGGAAGTGAATCCTTCCCCTGTTGAGCCACCAGATGAAACCCGAGTCCCAGCCATCCCCTTGATTGCAGCCTCATGAGAGAGGCTAGGCAAAGGATCCCCTAAGTCCCATCTAGATTTATGACCCACAAAAACTTGGGATAATAATGTGTGCTGTTTTAATCCATTCCGTTTGTGGCAATTGGTTATGCAGTAATAGATAACTTCTGTGTGGGGGGAGCCAGAGCTGGAACAAACAAATGAATGAACAATTCAGAAATAAATCATGGAGTGATACAAGCTATGCAAAGGGACCCAAAAAGAATTGGAAACCTGAACAGACTAAGCATCATAGGAGACATTGGAAAGAAAGGTAATTAAAGATCTAGTACCTAAAACAGCACCAGGCCAAGACGGTTTATAGCCTCACCCTGCTCTCCTTATACCCCAGCTAGTGGCCATTTGGTTTCTATGACCAGGTGGACTTTCACATTTGGCATCTTGGACCTCAGGTGGATTCTCACTCAGTTCTAGCCTTGGCGCCTCACTCTGACTTTGCTGCCCTGTTTCAGCCTCAGACTAGCTGCAATCCTGGAGAAACTGGACAACCAGTCTATCCCTGGCAGCATTCCTTCCTTGTCCTCCCAACAGCAGAAGGGGATTTGGATTGCAAAGACTCGTGAGTGACAGGCACATTTCAAGGTCAGGCAGAAGAAAAGGAGCCTGTGAAGGAGATGGCGCAGGAGCAGCCAGGGAGGAAGGAGGAGAACCATCAGAGAAGACCGGGCAGAGTGGTGTTTCAAGCAGGAGGGAGGGAGTGGCCACCCAAAGTATGGGTGGGACCAAGACGAAAATGGGTCTGTTGATTTACTCAAGAGGAAGGTAGAGACTGGCATTGATCATTTTCGGGGAGTGGTGGGAGGTAGGGCAGCCAAGAGAAAGTAAGAGGAAGGAGGTGAAGGCAGGAGAGAGGACAACCCTTTCCCAAGAAGTGTGGTGACACCTAGAGGACTGAGGAGGTTTTTCCCCCAAGATGGGAGACACACGTCTGCGTTCCTAGAAGTTTCCCTATTCCAAGACACGAGGCACAGCTCATTTGCATCACCAAGAATGGAGACTTTGGGGCTGCACCATAGCTGACCCTGGAGCGGATTTGACTGCGGGGCAGAACACTGTGGTGGGACAGGCCCTCCTTCCCGGGGCTCTTGAGGGCAGCAGTGCCCAGGAGAGGCTGAGGCTCAAGGTGAGGAAAATGAGCAAGCCTGGAGGGTTGTGTCATCACTCTCAAGAACACATAAAGTGTTGGAGAGATGGAGGAAGACCAGGCAGAGGGCCCAGCCGAAGCAAAGGCAGGGAGGCAGCAAGATGTTGTGTCTGTTCCGTAAATCTGTGCTGAAGCCGCTTTGAACATTGGGTGATGCTGTTCAGCCTGGCAAGAAACCCAGCAGGCTGCCCATTCGCTGCTGATTTCTGCCCACAGCCCACAGTGGTCACCTCCTGGTCTGTGGATGTCAGCTGAGGTTCTGGAATTCCCTTGCTGGCAAGTTTCTGAGAGGCCAGCCCAGCTTGGCCCACATTTCAAAGAAGAGGAGACTGAGGCGTCTAACACAGCAGGTGGCGCTCATCTGAGAATCAGGGAGGTAAGTGGGTTCTGACCTGGGGCAGATCTTTAGGGAAAACCTCCTGCTGTCAGATCAAAGCTTACAGGGTGTGACAGTCTGTGCAGCCCAACTAGTTTGGGAAGCGGCTCCAAGTGGGTAGAGAAGGAAGGCTTCCTGGAGGAGGTGGTATTAAAAGATGATGAGATTTGTCAGTGGAAGAGACAGAGGAGAATATGAGTGAGAAGGTAGGACTGGCAGCTGTGTGCGTCTATGTGTGGTGTAGAAGTTGGACTGGGCAGTGGAGTGATCATTTGCTCACCCACTTCATTTGTTCACTAGATTTTTACTGAATACCTACTTCAAGCCAAGGACACAGTCTCCCCGTGTGGAACTAACAGTCTAGAGGGGGAGACAGATCTGAAAGCAGAGATTTCTGTATGGTATGTGAAGTAGAGGTTGGAAGGGCCCACAGGAGGCACCTGACCCAGCGTGGGGGGAATCTGGGGTGGCTTCTGTGATAAAATAAGAAAAAAATGGATCTTTGTCCCCAGTTCCTGGCACAGAGCTCCTAAAACCCTTCTAATCTCCTGAGGAATAAAACTGCCTTTTGTCATTTGTAAGGAGCCCCTTTTGATCACACTTAACTTTATGCTAAGGAGATGACTTAGGGTGGGGCCCCTCTATAACCTCAGGATGGGTCTGGTCACCAGAAAGACGAGGGTTGGAACTCGTGGGGCTGGAGATTCAGCTCTGTAAAAATTCTTGAACAACGAGATTTGCTGAGCTTCCTGGCTGGTGAGACGTCCACATGTGAGAGGGTGGTCCACCCCACTTCCACGGGGGACCGAAGCTTCTGTAATTCGATACCCTTCTGGACCTCGTCGTGTGCACCTCTTCATCTGGCTGCTCATTTGTGTCCTTTATAATAAACCAGCAAATGTTGCCCTAAATTTTGTGAGTCATTCTAATATTATTGGACCTGAGGAGGGGGTTGTGGGAACCCCCGATTTATTGCAGGTTGGTCAGAAGTATGGGTGGCCTGGACTTGCAATTGGTGTCTGAAGTAGGGGGAGAGCCTTGTGGGACTGAGCCCTTAACTTGTGGGGTCAGACAGACTCCAAATGGAGTCACTTATACTAAGCCCTGTGTCACCAAACCAAGACTTAACTTAATTACAGTTTCGGGAGTGGAATCTTAAACCAGCCAATCAGAAGTCTCTTGATCAGCACCAGTTAGGTGATCTGCCTGGTAGACCCCTGCCAACCCCTACAGGGAAGGTAACCTTGTAATAACCAACCCGCTTGTTTGCCTAGTATAACTTCCTTGTTCCTGCTCCCTTCTGCCTGTTAAATCTCTTGCCTTGTACAGCTCTTCAGAGCTCCTGTCTATCTGCTAGATTGGATGCTGCCCGATTTCATGAATCATTGAATAAAGCCAGTAAGATCTTTAAAATTTACTCAGTTGAATCCTATTTTTCAGCAGACCAGACACTATCTCCGGGTTGATAATGTCAGAATTGAGTTCAATTTGTAGCACATCCAGTCAAGAATTGGGGAACTGCTTGGTGATGTAGAAGGTGTACCCTCAAGAGCTTCCAGAAGGAGGTTACCTTCTAGGGGAAAGGTTACATTCTGAAGAAAGATGTGTTGGAGCAGAGAGCACATGGGTGTGGAAGAAGGAGTGTTTTCACTCCTAGAAGGATCAGCGTAAAAGATCAGGAAGTGAAAGCGAATGTGACTTCCTGGAGGAACTGAAAGTTTTTCAGCAGGACTCTAGAGCCCCAGCAGGGAAAACTGGATGGCTAGTCCGGGGTCTGATCACGAGACATTGAACACCACGCAGAAGGGTTAATAATGTACGTGGTAGGAATAGCCCACCCAAGAGAGAGTATTTTGTTTGGCCTTCCTGAGGGGTTGAATTTCCAGCTCTGCTGATGTGTCTCCAGAGATGGGAAAGCCACCACTTCCTCAGGAAGTCCAGCCGGGCACGGAGAGCATGCCAAACCGGGCAGATCTGGCTTTGGACCCCAGCTCTGCCTCTAGCTGGGTGGCCATGATCATGTCTCCTCGACTCTCTGGGCCTCAGTTTTCCCCATATGTGAAATGGAGACACAGGCTGTCTTAGCCCATTCGGGGTGCTGTAACAGAATACCATAGACCAGGTGGCTTAAAAAACCAACATGTACTTCTCACAGTTCTGGAGGCTGGAAAGTCCAAGATGAAGGTGCTGGCAGATTCCACTTCTGGTGAGAGTCTGCTTCCAGGTTCATAGACGGCCATCTTCTTGTTGTGTCCTCACACAGTGGAAGGGGCAAGGGAGCTCTCTGGGGCCTCTTTTATAAGGGCACTAATCCCATTCATGACCTAATCACTTCCCAAATGCCCCACCTCCAAACACCATCGTATTTGGGATTAGGTTTCAACCTAGGGATTTTGGGGGGACACAAACATTCAATCTGTGGCACAAACCTACGTCACAGGGCTGTCATGAGAAAGAACAGGACTCTTGGTTCCAAAGAGTTGCCCAATAAAAGTCATTTCCTTCCCCCTTTCCTTAAGGAACAAAAACTCCTCCAAAAGACCTTGAACGTGTTCTTGGGTTAGATCTCCCACACTCTGTCCAACCTTTCCACCAGCACCAGGAACTCTGGTGATGTCGCCACTTCTCCGCCAAGAACATACAAGCAACAACAATTCACTTAGTCATTCATTTAACATTGATGGAGTGCCTGTGTGCCAGGCATTGTTCTTGACATTGGGAATGTAGCAGTGAAGAAAATAGACTCGACGTCTTCCCTCTGAACAGCTGGCCCTGGCTATTTTTATAGATAAGGTAGTGAAACACAGCCCTGCCCATTCACTGACATATTGTCCGTGGTGCATTTGCGTTATAGTGGCAGAGTTATGCAGCTGCAGCAGAGACTGCATGGCCCACACGGCCAAAAAAAAATTTGCCATCTGGCCCTTTTCAGAAAATGTTTGCCAACCTTTGGTCTAGAAGGTTACCTTCTGGGGGAGACAGATGATAGACAGATACACAAATTTCAAGCCTGAATCTGGCCCTCTCCTCTCTCTCTCGGACTTCTCAGTTAAGAGAGGAAACATTATCAACCCCATTCCCTTTCTTTTGGGCTGGTTTGAATTGGGCGCACAGAGGTGAATGAAATTGATGGGCTTTCATGGTTCGAACGGCAGCTCTGGCGTTTATAAGCTGATGGACTGTGGGCAGGAGAAAAAATCTTTGAGCCTCTGTTTGCTCATAGGCAAAATGGAAACAATAACAGCTGTGTTACGGGGATTAACTGAGATCAAGTCTAAAAAGAATTTAGCAAAAACTAAGTGCTCAAGAAATGCTGCTAGAATTTCTACTTCTGGTTAGAATGTAGAAGAAGCCAAAAGACCCTCACTTCCGTGGTGACAACCGGAAAAACCTATACTTTTCAATAGGGCTAGTTAAGAGTGGTGGAGGCAGGGAAGCCTTGATGAGCTGGATTTCAGAGATAAAATGAGCCCTTCACAAGTGATCCAAGAGCAGCAGCAGCTACACACTAGGGGCCAGGCAGACAACAGCTTTGGGATGGGTGGGCTTGCATGGATGGAGAAATGTTTAGGGGGCGGAGTGAATCAGCCAGTTCCCGGACGACAAGAGTAAGGGTTCAAAATGGTGGCCACTAGAGCGTTGGTGTCTAAACCTGGTGAGGAGAGCATCCATGTGGAGGGGTGGCCTGGTATGGGATGTCAGATCCCAAATGAGGTAAGAAGGACAACACGGGGGTCTGTCTGGCTGGTGAGAGCAGTCAGTATCCAAGCACAGTGAGGAGGGTGTTGCCCAGGGTAGGGGATGGTGGTAGAAAAAGGAGATTGGTCATACAGATAGGGATTGATGAAATAAATAAATATATTCAGGATAATGGGAACCAGGTTTCCTACCATCAGAGAAGAGAATTACAAAGATGAATAGGGAGAAAACTATAATGAATCCTGTTATATTTAATTGGATGTGTTGGTATGAATTCATGGTTTTCAAAATATATAGACAAATAAATGTGTGTGTGTATGTGTGTTCCCATTTGTCTATTGAGAGGTCTTGGGACCAGTGATACCCCAATAATAATGAACACACTTACCCCCCACGTCTTGGTTTCTGAATGCCATTCTCCACTTAAAAGCAACTGGGCGGGGGGCCAGCCCCGGTGGCATAGCGGTTAAGTCTGCTCGCTCTGCTTTGGCGGCCTGGAGTTCATGGGTTCAGATCCCAGGTGCGGACCTACACACCGCTTATCAAGCCATGCTGTGGCAGCGTCCCACATATAAAGTAGAGGAAGATGGGCACGGGTGTTAGCCCAGGGCCAGTCTTCCTCAGCAAAAAGAGGAGGATTGGCAGTGGGTGTTAGCTCAGGGCTAATCTTCCTCACACACACACACACAAAAGCAACTAGGGCTCTTAGGAAAAATGACAGATTCCAGAGCTAGGACAGGGAAAGCCTGGAACATCTAGTTGGACCAGAACAAAAGTGTTGGAGCAGGTCATTGAGAGGCTGTGACCACCAGTTGACCTATGAGCTGGACCCGGGCAATTGGAGGCTCCTCACTCCCTCCCCTATCCTTGGAATGTACGTTATGCCCACCATTCCCACAGTGGGAGCCGTTTTCAAGGATGAAGCCTTGAGAGAGCAATGTGTTGTTAAGACTATCTGGACGGCGTGCGTGACTGAACCCAGCTAAGGCCTCTATAAGAACTTTTAAGATTCTGGCAGGCAGGGGCGGAGGTCTACTCATCTTGCAGCTGCCCAAGACAAGCCTCATAAGTAAGTTCCCTTGCTTATTAACTCTGCCACCTGGAGTGGTCTGCCTCTTTCTTCCTTCTCTTCTTGCCCTCTGTGTATGGATACCAGTTTCAGATTTCACCCAGGAAGTTCCTGGAGTTGCAAATGAACAGGAAGGGAAACTCATCAGCAAAAACTAATGGGCACATGTCGAAAGAACACAGAAGCCGGCATGAAAGGCTTCCACTGGGCAAATCAAAGACAGTTTAAGCATTTAAAAAAAGAAAGAAAGAAAAAAAAAAAAAAAAGGAACGTCAGCAAAAATTGCAGAAAACTTTTGCTTTTCCATAGAAGCAACTTAAAAACTGCAAAATTTGTCAGAATCGACATTTTTAGAAACCTGGAAATCAACCAAAAGCTGACAGTAATTCAGGCAGCATTTAGTCAAGAAAAATGGCTGAATTTCAATATAGAACAGCAAGATCAGTGGAATTTTAACTTACCCTAGTCCCACCCTCCACTCTCCAACTCAGAAGTAGTCTTGAAAAATAACAGCTTACATTCCTCTTACTGGAGGGAGAGGAACAGAGCTGGAGCCCTTAAAAAGTCTCTCCCCAGGGAGCACTTGTCAAATGTTTTAACATCACAGCTGCCTGAGGCGATGGATAACAGTTGGGGAAAATAAATAGCCTAACCAAAAGTCTTAAAAGGAAAAGTTAGGGAATAGATGTCCTTAGGGGTTTTGAAAAGTCCTGACATATTCCTGGGAATCTGGAAGGCCACGTGCATGCGTAGGGCTGTGTGTATGCCTAGGAAAAATCTGAGAAGGTGCTAAGCTCTCACTTCTGGCTGACTTGGAGGCTTTATGAAAGCAGAAAATGAAGGCTAAGGCAGAGTTGCAAACTTCCCAGCTGAGCGTTAAAGTAGCGTCGAAACACACGGAGACTCGTGGCAAAGACGGAGAGACTTTTAGTTTCAGGCATTCAAGGAAATCTCTGTCCAATCATTAAGTAACCACTAAGCTAACTAAGTAGAGATTTTAGTGGCCATACATGACAGAGAATATAGATTTTACAGAATTAGTTCAGAAAACACTCAATAAACAAAAAAACCCCAACTACAACAAACAGTAGCAACAACAAACCTTTAGGAGGAGGGAGAATCTGATTTCTATATTTGCCATATTATATTATTTGAAATGTCTAGTTTTCAACAAAAAAATTATAAGACATACAAAGAAACAAGGAAGTATTACCCACGCACAGGAAAAAAAGCAAAAAATAGAAACTGTGTCTGAGAAAGCCCACACGTTGGACTTGCTAGACAAAGACTTTAAATCAGCTGGTTTTAATATGTTCAACAAGATAAAGGAAATCTTATCTAAAGAACTAAAGTATGAAAACAATACCTCACCAAATAGAGAATATCAATAAAGAGACAGAAATTATAAAAAGGAACCATATAGAAATTCTGGAGTTGAAAAGTACAATAACTGGAACGAAAATTTCACTAGCGAGTCCAATAGCAGATTTGAGCAGGCAGAAGAAAGAATCAGCAAAAATTGAAGATGGGTCCACTGAGATGATCCAGTCCGAGGAACAGAAAAAAAAAGAATGAAGAAAGATTCACAGAGCCTCAGAGACTTGTGGAACATCATTAAGCATACAAACATAGGCATAAGGGGGGTGTCAGAAGGAAAGGAGGGATGGAAAGGGGCAGAAAGAATATTTGAAGAAACAATGGACCAAAACTTCCAAAATTTGGTGAAAGTGTTAAGTTGCACATCCAGAAGCTCAACAAATTCCAAGTAGGATAAACTCAAAAAGATCCACACTTAGATGCATAATAATCAAAGCATTGAAAGGCAAAGACAAAGAGAATCTTGAAAGCAGCAAGAGAGAAATGTCTCATCCTGTACAAGAGATCCTCAATAAAATTAACAACTTATTTCTCATCAGAAACCATGGAGGCCAGAAGGCAGTGGGAAGACATATTCTAAATGCTGAAAGAAAAAAACCTGTCCATCAACAATTCTATATCCAGCAAAATTACTTTATTCAGACATAGAAAGAAAGAAAGTCCTGATATATGCCACAACGTGAATGAACCTTGAAAACATCATGCTAAATGAAAGAAGCCAGACACAAAATGGTGTGGTATGATTCCATTTATATGAAATATACAGAATAGGTAAATTCACAGAGACAGAAAGACAGATTAGTGGCTTATGGGGCCTGGGGGGAGGTGGGAATGGGGAGCAACTGCTTAATGGATATGGGGTTTTCTTTTGAAGTGATGAAAATGTCCTGGAACTAGATAGTGGTGATGGTTGCACAATAGTCACAACATTGTGAATGTACTAAATGCTATTGAATCATACAGTTTAAATGGTAAATTTTATGTTATGTGTATTTTACCACAATAAAAGAAATGAAGGGAGTCTTTCCAGAAGAAATAAAGGAACACTAGATAGTAATTCAAATCCACATGAAGAAATAAAGAGCACGAATAAAGGTGACTACCTAGATAAACATAAAGGACAGCATAAATGTATTTTTTTGTTTGTAACTCCTTTTTTGTCTATCCGATTTAAAAGACAACTGTATAATGCAATAATTAGAAATCTAAGTTGATGGGCACACATGTATAAAGATGTAATTTGTGATAATAGCTCCATAAAGGGAGGGGGAAATGGAACTATATAGGAGCAAAGTTTTGTATACTATTAAAATTAAGTTGGTAATAATCTGAACTAGATTGTAATTAAGATGTTAATAGTAATTCCCAGGGCAACCACTAAGAAAATAATTCGAAAATATATAGTAAAAGAAACAAAAGAATTAAAATGATACACTAGAAAATATCTATTTAACACAAAAGAAGGTCACAGTGGAGGAACTGAGGAACAAAAAAGACATAAGACATAAAAAACAAATAGCAAAATAGCAGATTTAAACCCTATCTTATCAGTAATTACATTAACTATAAATGGATTAAACTCTCTAATTAAAAGGTAGAGATTGACAGAATAGATAAGAAATGATAATACAATTATATGCTGTCTACAAGAGACTCAGTTTAGATTTAAAAAAAAAAAAGAGATGGTAACATATTATAACCAATCAAATCAGATAGGAAACCAAGAGTCCATATGTAAATAGACTGAAAGTCTGATACACATAGTTTCAAAGTGACTGTCTACAAAATACTTAGTAATTACAAAGGGGAAAAGAGTAACTGCTTAGTGTAGTGGTTAAGCAGTGACTCAGGGGTCAATTCCCAGCCCCACCCCTTACAAGCTGTGTGACCTCAGGCCAGTTGCTTGCCCTCTCTGTTTCTCAGTTTCCTTATCTGTAAAGCAGGATAATAACTGTACCTTTCTCATAGGGCTATTGTAAGAACTGTCAGTGTTGTCCCCCACTCCCCCCAGCCAAAGATCACCAGGAACACACCTATGGTTAAACAAATCCGAGTTTATTACTTGTTGCAGTGAGGGAGAGCACACACCACTGGGAACTGTGGGGCACATGCTAAATGCTATTACTACTGAGTATTTATCATTGGAATAGGCAATTCATACCCATTACTAGCGTACTGTATTAAACCTCACAATAACAGGCTGAGGCAGGGTACTTGTCCCATTTCACAGCTGAGGAAACTGAGGCTCTGATAAGGTGAGACCAAAGGTCCCAGGACTGGCTAGGGGTTGGAATAGTGCCTTTTGGCAGCAGAGTTGACCGCACAGCTTCTGTCCCCACCCTAGATGACCTCTCTCCTAGATGGATCAGGCACTCCACCTCTTCCCCCACTTTTCTGACAGGACGTGGCGTCCCCATCCTGTTTCTTTGTTCTTCTTTCTGGATTGGGGAGAAATGGATCTGAGGAGGGGCTGCAGAGGGCAATATGTGGGGCTATAAAAACCACAGTCCAGAGAGGAGGAGGAGAGGAGCAGAGAGGAGAGAAGGATGGCAGAGACGTATGGCCTTGGTGAGGCTGGGCCCCCACTCTGGGGTGATGGGGGAGAGGGCAGGGCTCCAGGGTCCTGGGCGAGAGGGTCTGGCCTCCAGCTTGTAGTCCTGAGAGCAGGGCTCAGCTGAATGTGTTCTGTCCTATTCAGAGGAGTCATTTGAGGACCACATATTGGCTGAGACAGAGCCTAGACTACAACGGAGCTCAAGGAGCTTGCCAGGTACTGCGGTGGGTGGTTGAGGAGCAGGTACCTGGGGAAGGGGCAGTGGGAGGTCCTCTCCAGCAGGGCAGGGTGGGGCAGGGTCTGTCTCTGAGCCCCCATCTCTGCCCATCTGCCGGTTCTGCAGGGTGTCTGACCAGGGCCCCTCTGCTTCTGCTGCTGCTTCTCATCTCTTCGGGCCTCTCTCTGCTCCTGATAATCACTCTGATTCAAGGTGAGTCAGGGGCTGGGGGTTTGGAGTCCTGGGTCTCTCTGGGTTTTCCCCCGGGATGGTCTTTGCTCTTTTCCATAGTCCCCAAACCCACTAGTGCTGGGCATTTGGGCTTCGTCACCTCCTGTGTGACCATGGGCTGGTTACTACTCTTCTCTGAGCCTGTTTTCTCATCTGTAAAATGCAGCTCACCTTCCTCCATGGGGGGCTTAGGCCCTCAGAGACCTTGAAAACAGACTTGGCACAGGGTCAGGCATACAGCTGGCACTCATAAAGGAGAATTCTCTGCTCTTTTGTAGTCTCCAAGATACACCAATCCCTGCAGAGAGGAATGTGGGACCATCAGGAGAATGACCACCCAGGTGAGGGGCCGGACGCCGGGATCCAGAGTGGGAGAGGGCTCTAAGGCTGCCTGAACTTGGATGAGCCACTGCCACAGGGATGAAGGAGGGAGGGCGGGAGTGGCGGACCCCTGCATGAGGTAATGTTGGGCAAGTCGTTCTCTACGTGCCTGTCAGTTTTCTCGTCTGTAAAATGAGTTCTCAAGGTCACGGTGAGATCCATAGACAATGTTCTTCTGGGGCCCTCTCTGCACCAAGCACACAGTAGGTGCTTGATAATTGAAGTCCTCTTCTTCTAGTGGCTGTTTCTGCAGAGCGGATACAGTCAGACCTGGAGGAGATACGTGAGCAGCTGACGAGGATGAATGCCACCCTGGGTAAGGGTCCCACACCAAGGTCGGGAAGGAGTTGTGGGGTCCCTCCACCCCACCCCTAGAAGGAGCGGGGACGCACCTTCTGTGGCGGCCAGTCTGAGGAGAGCAGGGCAGAGCTGGGATCTTTCTCATGGGTTTCTTGGGGACTGAGCTGACAGCTGAACAGGGGGCCTGGCCCTGGGTTCCCAAGATCTGATGCAGGTGTAGGGGCTTGGGAGCCGAGCAGCCTGTCTGTCCCAACCCCACCGCTCCTCCCCAGCTGGCCTGTGCCGTCCCTGCCCCTGGAATTGGGAATTCTTCCAAGGAAGCTGCTACTTCTTCTCCCAGACCCAGAACATCTGGAAAGCTTCCATCTCCGCCTGTCAGGACATGAGGGCCCAGCTGGTGATCATCAACAGTGCTGAGGAGCAGGTGGGCTGAGCCAGATTTCCTCCTCGGGCTGGGTCATGTGACTGGTCAACAAAAAGCCTTCTGCCACCCTCCTCTGCCCTCTGAGGGATGGCAGTCACACAGGGAGCTGGGGCAGGGGGGAGATGCAGTCCAGGAAGGCTTCCTGGAGAAGGAACCACAATAGACTTGGGAAGATCACATGAGAGACAAACATGTATGAGAGAAGCCATGTATGGACAGAAGGGGAACGCAGGGTACCCTTGAGACCCTACATAATCTCTCCCCAGCACATATGTAATCCGAAACACAAGTTAACACATTTCCACACGTGTATACACATTAACACACATTCACAGCATACATGAACATGCGAACACATACAACTTGGGTAGGGGCTGTAGGCTAGACTGCAGAAAGAACTTCCAAGGGAGGCAGGGGACTATGGGAATGTGGGCAGACATACAATGGGGTGGCATTCAGGGATCTTCTTCCTGATGCACCTCCCCCACCCACCTCCAGCAATTTCTGAAGTTCTGGGATACCAGAAATAATAGGCCCGCCTGGATCGGCCTCAGCGACCACCACAATGAGGGATCCTGGCTATGGGTGGACAACACCCCCGTCAATCTCAGGTGACCTCGCAGTGTCCATGGCCCCAGGGGGGTGGGCAGGGGAAAGACCCACGTCCCAAACCAGGGGTGCTCAGACTCTGAGATTGGAAAGTATCATCTGAAGAGCCTGGTGGAGATGCAGAGTCCTGGGTCCACCCTGGGGGGGCGGGGGCCAGGGTTATAAGTCTAGGTCCAGGAATCCGCAATTTTACTTTGCCAGAGCTGATTCTGAGGGAGGTCGTGTTTGAACCCACATTTTGAAAACCACACCTCTGAATTCCTCACCATCCTCTGGCCGGTACTTGGAATTCTGCTGCAGAAGGCCTGGGGCCTGCTCCTCCAAGGGTGGGCTGGGAGTTGGACTCTGGATGGAGTAGGGGGCTCATAGCTCCGATGGTGTTCACAGCTTCTGGAAAGAAGGGGAACCCAACAACCACGGAGAGGAGGACTGCGTAGACTTCTACAGTGATGGCTGGAATGATAACAGATGCAATAGAGAGAGCTTCTTCATCTGCGAGAAGCCCTCGGGTCCCTGCCCAGTGACCTGAGGACCGCTGTGTCCCGGCTCCCAGAGACCAGGCAACTGGGCATGGGCTCTGCTTGCGGCTCTCTGGCTCCGCCCCCTTGTGTTTTTCCGTCTCCTGAACTGAGGACCTGGAGATCCCGAGAGAGATTCTGAGACCCTCTTGTCCTCTAAGGCCCATCCCTCCATAGGCCATAGCCCGTCTCTCTTCTTCCGTTGATGGTCTCAGCCTCGCCTCCGTAATATCCCCTTAATAAAGTCACACATTGTATTATGTGTTCCATCCAACCTACGGTCCATTTCTTTGCTACTGTTTCAATCACTACAGTCTTATAATATGTTTCATGTAAACCAGAACATTGTCTTCTTTCCATATATTTTTCTCTACTACAGTGTATTTTATTTTCCAGATACAGTTTTGAATCAGTTTGTAATTTTGATTGGAAACAGACATATATACATATATTGTATGTACCTATCTATCATCTATCTGTGTTCATTCATTCTTGAACCAATTATTTATTCAGATACTTTTAAAATGTCCTTCACTAAAGTTTTATGATTTCCTTCCTATAAATTTTTTTAAAACATTATTTCTAGGTGTGTGTATTCATTTCCTATCAATGCTGTAACAAATTACCACAAACTTACTGGCTTAAAACAACACAAATTTAGTATCTTACAGGTCTAGAAGTCAGAAGCCCATAAAGGGTCTCATTGGGCTGAAATCAAGGTGTCTGCAGGGTTGCTTCCTCTCTAGAGGCTCTGGAGGAGAATCCGTTTTCTTGCCTTTTCTAGGTTCCAGAGGCTGCCTGCATTCCTTGGCTAGTGGCTTCCTTCCTCCATCTTCAAAGCCAGCGATGACTGATGGAGTCTTTCTCACTTAGCGTGGCTCTGACACCAACTATTCCACCTCCCTGGTCCACATTTAAAGGACGCTTCTGATTACATTGGGGCCCACCCAGATAATCCAATAAGATCTCACTATTTTGAGGTCAGCGGATTAGGAAATTTATTTCTGTTTGCAACCTTAACTTCCGATTTTCCACATAGCATAACATAGCCACAGGTCCTGGGGATTAGAATGTGGACGTCTTTCAGGGGATATTATTGTGCCCACCACGTGGTGGTGCGTTTCTTATTGTGCTGAATGGGATACATCTCACTGGAGTGGATGGATAAAACCCTAACTCTCTGCTCTTGACTTAGCTCTGAGGCACATTCCACACCGTCTTTCAGTGGTCAGTAGCAGGACCGAGCCCTAGTAGCCCACAATAGTCGCCTGCCCAATAATGCCAACTCTTTCTTATGGCTTCCTTCTCTTCCCTGCGTCACTTTCCCAATTCCCCCGTGTGTTCTCTGAGGATGACACCATGAATCAACTTCTTGCATTGAAATCCTCATCTCCGGGTCTGCTTCTAGGGGAACTGGAGCAAATTCAGGTTGGGTTCGTGTGACTCATTCTGAATGGTGGGCCAGAACCACGCTTGGGGAACGGATGGGCCCAGACTGGATCGACCATGTCACTTCCAGACTGGGACATTTAAGAGTGAGTGATCACTTCCCTGCATTCTCTTCTCTCCCCCTGGCAACCCTGGAACCCATAGCAATAACTTGGATACAAGATAGCTTTGCCAACCTGCAACAGTTTGGCAAGAGTGTGTTTTGGCCATGACCACATCAAGCTGAATTGCTGAGATTGTCAGCAATTATTGTGGCACAGCATAGCAGATTCTTACTAACTTGCCTGCAAAGGAATTCCAGAACCTCAGCTAACATCTACAGAACAGGGGTATAGAGGAGAGAGAACTCTTCCCAACTCATTCTATGAGGTTGGGACGATTTATTATTAAAAATAATTCCAGTGAGAGCCAGCCCTGACGGCCTAGTGGTTAAAGTTCAGCACACTCTGCTTTAGCGGCCTGGGTTCAGTTCCCAGGTGCAGAACCACACCACTCATCTGTCAGTTGCCATGCTGTGGCAGTGGCTCACATAGAAGAACTAGAAGGACTTACAACTAGAATATACAACTATACACTGGAGCTTTGAGGAGGAAAAAAAAAAGAGAAAGGAAGATTGACAACAGATGTTAGCTCAAGGCAAATCTTCCCAGAAAAAGAAAAAATCCAGTGAAATAAAAACGAAAAAGAGGGGCTGGCCCAGCGGCGTAGTGGTTAAGTTCTCACGCTCCACTTTGTCAGCCCAGGGTTCGCAGGTTGGGATCCCGGGTGTGGACCAATGCACTGCTCATCAAACCATGCTGTAGTGGCATCCCATATAAAATAGAGGAAGATGGGCACGGATGTTAGCCCAGGGCCAATCTTCCTCAGCAAAAAGAGGAAGATTGGCAGCGGATGTTAGCTCAGGGCTGATCTTCCTCACATACACACACACAAAATGAAAAAGAAAAAAATGGAAACTCTCGAGTTGTATCGAAAACAAAAATGATCCAGGAATTCAGTTGACTACATTCAGTTAATGCTGAAAAGCCTTTTCTTAATAAAAATTCCTCAGGTAATTATTATAATTCTGATGTATCAGCCTGTGTTTGCAAAGATGGGATTAAGGTATCCCCATGATGACTTCTAGCCAAAATGGAGTAACGGCTTATGGATTTACCACCCTGCTTGAAACAAGTAAAAAACTGGACAAAATGTATGAAAAATGCTTTTCAGATACTGGAAATTAGTGCAGTTTGGTGGTCCTTGAAAGAGAAGAAACAGACAGTAAGTCCTACAATTGCCCAAACTTACTGCCTGGAGAGTTTCCAGGTTGCAGCACAGTGAATGGAAATCCAAGCAGGGCTCAGAGATCTCGATGGTTTGAGGAGATAGAGTTGAGAATTCAGGCAGGCCAGAAAGGTTAGAATTCACAGGGCAGGATTCTGAGGAGAGACAATTGCACAGAGGGAGCTGTAAGGATCTGCAGAGGGTTCCCATTCAATCTTTGGCTGAGTTTTTTTTTTTTGTGAAGAAGATTGGTCTTGAGCTAACATCCACCAGTTGCCAATCTTCCTCTTTTTTTTTTTTTGCTGTGGAAGATTGGCCTTGAGCTAACTCTGCCCATCTTCCTCTATTTTGTATATGGGACGCTGCCACAGCATGGCTTGTTGAGTGATGTGTAGGTCCACGCCTGGGATCCAAACCTGCAAACCCTGGGCTGTCGGAGAGGAGCATGCAAACTTAACCACTATGCCACCAGGCTGGCCCCTTTGACTGAGTTTTGACTGGTACATGCATGTGAAGAAACTATATGAGGCCAAGAAAGAACCACTCAAAATGATTAGAAGGAACAGTACCTTAGGCTCACAAAGGACTGGGAATATTGGAAGCCCACCATTTATGGACCTGTAATATGAGCAAGAAATAGCTTTTGTTGTTCTAAGCTATTTGGGGGTTGTTTGTTACTCAACGCAACACCACCTAAGCTGACAGATACGTGCAACATTTCTTGGCTTACCAGCCCCACACGACCAATGACTGGCATCTGAGCCACTTTGCCTGAAGACTTTTCCTGACTATTGGAGTCTTCTATGCCCACGTGTAAGGGAGCCAGGAATGCCAGAGAATAATGACCCCCTACTTCCCCAGAGCACCCCTTACCAATGACTGATGAGAGTTAGTGGTTACATACTCCAGCTTGCCCTTCTGGAAGGATGACTCTGAGGCAAAGTCTTCAGATTCACTTGCCCATCAAAAATACTTGCTTATTAACATTGGCTTCCTTTCCTTCCATTTCTCATTTCCTCACTGCCTTACTTATGCTTCCTGAGATCACTTTCCACATAAACTAGACGTGAGTTCCTACCTCGGGGCCAGCTGATGGAGGAACCACTAAGGCACAGAATAAACAGAAACTTTGCATTGAGTAAGATAAGAGTTATTAGTTTGAGGAGCACTGGGATGCGTTTATTTGTTTTACTTTGTGCTTTTAAATAATTTTAGACTTACAGAAAAACAGTACAAGTGTTCCTGTATACTCTTCATCTAACTTCCTCCAAAGTTAACATCTTGCTAACCACAGTATAATGATCAAAACCAGGAAATTCACATTGATACACTATTATTAACTAAACTATAGACCTTATTTGGTCCTTTTTTCCTGGTCCAGGATGCCACATAGCGTTTATTTGTCATGTCTTCTTATCATGTGACAGCTCGATCTTTTCCTTTTATTTGTGCCCTTAACATTTTTTTTTTTGGTGAGGAAGACCAGCCCTGAGCTAACATCCGATGCCAACCCTCCTCTTTTTATTTTTGCCGAGGAAGATCGGCCCTGGGCTAACATCCATGCCTATCTTCCTCTACTTTGTATGCGACACTGCCACAGAATGGTGTGACACTCAGTGTGTTGGTGCGTTCCCGGGATCCAAACCTGCGAACCCTGGGTTGTGGAAGTGCAGCGTGCACACTTAATGGCTTGCACCACGGGGCAGGCCCTATGCCCTTAACATTTTTGTGTATGTGTGTGTGAGAAAGATCAGCCCTGAGCTAACATCCATGCTAATCCTCCTCTTTTTGCTGAGGAAGACCGGCTCTGAGCTGACATCTATTACCAATCCTCCTCCTTTTTTTCCCCCAAAGCCCCAGTAGATAGTTGTATGTCATAGCTGCACATCCTTCTAGTTGCTGTATGTGGGACACGACCTTAGCATGGCCGGAGAAGCGGTGTGTCGGTGTGCGCCAGGGATCCAAACCCGGGCCTCCAGTAGCGGAGCGCGCATTTAACCGCTAAGCCACCGGGCCGGCCCACCCTTAACATTTTTGACAAGTACTGGTCAATTATTCTGTAGACTGTCCCTCAATTTGAGTTTATCTGGCGTTTTTTTGTCATGATTAGACTGAGGTTATCCTTTTTGGCAAAAATACCACAGAAGGGATGTTATGTCCTTCTCATTGCCTCATCTCAAGAGTTACCTCATGTCGATATGTCTTATCGGTGATGCTAACCACAATTACTTGGTTAAGGTGGTGCCTGCCGGGTTAGTCCCTGTAAAGTGAATCTTTTCCCCTTGGTAATGAATAAATACCTTGTGAGGAGAACTTTGAGACTTAGAAAATATTCCATTTCTCGTCAAACTTTCATCCACTTATTTTGGCATCCATCGATGGGATCCTGCCTGTGACAATTACTATTGTGGTTTTTTAAAATGGTAATTTTCTATTGCCCTCAATTATTCTACTTTTATTAATTGGAATTCTTCTGTAAGGAAGAAGTGTCCCTTCTCTTCTGTTAATTTATATATTCACTTATTTATTTAGGTCAGTCTGTACTCAAAGATGTTTATTTTATTCCAGGGGTTATAATTCAATACGATCATTATTTATTTTGTTGCCCAAATTTTTCCAGCTTTGGCCATTCAGAATTCCTTCAGGTTGACTCTTGTGTCCTTCTAACATGCCCCACCAAAGATGGTCCAGACCCATTTTCCCTTCCCCAGCTCTGGAATCAACCATTTCTCCCATGAGCTCTGGTTCCTTTCATCAGAGAATGGTACTTAGAAACCAAGATTTGTGGGCAGTTACTGTTTTCTTTTGTCTTATCATTTAAAAATGTACAATTCAGTGGCATTAAGCACATTCACAATGTTGTGTAACCATTACCACCACCCATTCACAAAACTTTGTCATCTTCCCAAACAGAAATTCTGTCCCCATTAAATATTAACTCCCCATCCCCCTTTCCAGCCCCTGGCATCTACCATTCTATTTTCTGTATCTGTGAATTTGCCTATTCTGGGGACCTCATATAAGTGGAATCATACAATATCTGTCATTTTGTGTCTGGTTTCTTTCACTTAGCATAGCATTTTCAAGGTTCACTCATGTTTTAGCATGTATCGGAATTTCCTTCCTTTTCACAGCTGAATAATATTCCATTGTAGGTATAGACCACATTTTGTTTATCCATTCATCTGTTGATGGACACTTGGGTTGTTTCCACCTTCTGGCTATTGTGAATCATGCTACTATGAATGTGGATGTACGAACATCTGTTTGAGCCCTGCTTTCAAATCTTGTGGGTACTTAGGAGTGGAATTGCTAGATTATACGGTAACTCTACGTCTAAAATTTGAGGAACTGCCAAACTGTTTTCCACGGTGGCGGCACCATTTCCCATTCCCACCGGCAAAGCACGAAGGTTCCAGTTTCTCCACAACCTCATCAACACTGGTTATTTTCATTTTTTTGATGATAACCATCCTAGAGGGTGCAAGGTGTTATCTCATTGTGGTTTAGGTATGCTTTTGATATTGGAGTGTCCGTTGCTTTCCATCTTCTCAGGAGGCAGAGCTGGGAAAATCATTGCATGTATTCTAACCCGTATATATACACATACATACCCTTCTATATTTATTTCTGTATCTACTTATCTGTACACATATATTAAAAACCATGAATTCATATTGATACCTCCACGTCCAGAGGTCATTCCAGCCTTTTGCCTTTCCATATTTGTAACTGCTTTCTCCAACAGTGAGAAACCCGGCTCTTATTATCCACAATGTATTTGCTAGTTGTTCAGTCCTAGAACACAGGAAGTAGTTTCAGAATTTCTAATTCACGCCTCTCTGAGAAACCATCCTCCTATTATTGAATGAAGCACATCCTCTCATAGATTCTTCAAGAAAGACTGATGAGTATGGAGTTCCATAGCTTCTTGTGCATATTTGAAGGGCAGCTGGGCTCTATATCAAATCCTTGGTTCACACTTTTGTTTACTGAGTTTTTTGTTTTTTTCTGCTGAGGAAGATTCGCCCTCAGCTAACATCTGCTGCCAATCTTCCTCTACTTTGTATATGAGCCACTGCCACAGCATGGCCACTGACAGGTGAATGGTGTAAGTCCGTGCCCGGGAACTGAACCTGGGCGGCTGAAGCAGAGCACATGGATCTTAACCATGAGACCACAGTGGCTGGACCCTTGAGTTTTCTTTTTCTAAATGCTGCTGCATTGTTGTCTTGCTTTGAATGTTAGTTTTGAAAAGTCTGATACTAGCCTAATTCTTTTGGCTTTGTAAATTATTTGATCTGAAGGACTTGTGGATTTGATCTTAATCTTTGAAATTGAATCACTTTACTAGAATACACCTCAGAGTTGACCATTCTCGGTTATTTTTTCCTAGGTACCAGGTGAGCCCTTTCAATATTTAAATTCAGGTGATTTTCTGTTTCTGGAAAAATTTTTTGAGTATAGTTTTAAATATTAGCTCTGTTTTGTTGTTTTTTCCTCCTTCTTCAGAAACTCCAACAATACACATATTATTCCCTCAGTGCCTGAAGTTCCATTTCAATCAGTTTCTCTCTGACCCCTTTTTACTCCTTTTTAAACGTAATCGTCATTCTCTTTGTTGTTTTTCTGTTTTTCTCCAACACCCTTTATTACATTTTCATTTGAGTCTATTCTCTCTTGGGTACCTTATAATTTATTCTGCATCTCTGAGACCATTTTGTCATTTTCTTCCACTTCTTTCCTGAGTGGCTTCTCTTCACTTATCACTGTTTTTCTTTTCTGCCCACGTCAGTACTTAGTTGTGTAGTTTTTGAATTTTTGCTGTTAGGTGATTTTTCATATCCTCAAACGCTTGCCTGACTATATTTCTGTTTGCAGCCTTGACTTACAGTTTTATTCTATTTCTTGATTTCTTTCTGGGGGACTTTTTCCTCAGTTGATTTGCGTGGATTTTCATTTCCTGAACTTTTGCAATTATTCTCTCTGGATTTCCCATGTTCCTTTGGTTCATTTTTGTTTTGGGGGATGTTTTATGATACGTAGCTCAATGGCGCCCTCTTCTGTCAATATAGCAAAACCGACTTAATTTAGTGGATTTTTTGGTTGGTTTGTGGCGGGAATAAGTGGAGAGATCAACGATTTTGTCTAGAAGGGCCTGAAATTTCCCCCTTTGCTTATATTTCTCTTCACCACCCAATTGTCAAAGGTCTCTTCTCTCTTTTTGCTTTTACTCTCCCCAGAAGCTCTGCGTTTTGAAGAATTCGTCTCCTTCCTAGAGTTCCCTCTCTGATCTGCTCTGACGTTACTGGAGTATTTTCAGACTAAGGATGAACTTAGTTTTTCTGGTGCTGGTTCTAGATCAACCTTAGATTCTTTTCCACTTCCCTTTTTTGCATTCCCTGCAGACTTTCTCCATTGCCTCTGGAGCAGGGGTGGAGCAGAGGAATGAGGGATCTTGCTGCGATTCTGTGGTTTTCCTCTTTTCCTCATAGTTCTTCTAAATTTTGGCATTCTCTGTCTTCGTGTGTGGCCAACAACATGGTTTTGTGTCACTTTGCTTTCTCCTGTTATTGTTCTGCATTGTTTGGGGAGGAAATATTTGGGAGACGGGTAGACCTCACCATTGTGGGACACTTGAAGGTTTTTCATAGCTGTCCTGATACAGATGGATAATGTGAAAACGCCAAAGGGCATGAGTAGCATTGGTAGTATTTTTCTAGGCTTACAGGGGCCTCCCAATTGAGTCGACTTTATTTGCCAGCCTGAAAATTGGCCACAGCCAAGCGGGGGTCTACAGTGGAGGGTGAGATGTGGGCAAACAGAGATTATGGCATCAGTAAACGCAACTGGTATTACTAGACACACAGAGTACCCAGGAAAAGTTAAGTAAAAGTTAATATTTCAGCACTATTCAAAATAGCCAAAAGGAGGAAACAACTCAAATGCCCATCAACTGATGAATGGATAAACAAAATATGGTGTATCCATACAATGGAATATTATTGACCCATAAAAAGGAATGAAGTTCTGACACATGCTATAACATAGGTGGACTTTGAAAACATGATTCTCAGTAAAAGAAGCCAGACACAAAAGGCCACATGTGATTCCATTTATATGAAATTTCCAAAACAGGAAAATCTGTAGAGGCAGAAAGCAGATTAGTGGTTGCCAGGGGCTGCAGGAGGGGGAATGGGGAGTGATCGCTAATGGCTCCCGGGTTTCCCCTTGGGATGGTGAAAAAGATCTGGATCTAGACAGTGGTGATGGTTACACCACATTGTGAATGTGAATTCACAATTCACTGAATTATTTACTTTAAAGTGGTAAATTTTGTGTTACGTGTATTGTACCACAATTAAAAAGAAGTGAGTATTTCGCTAAATCCCCTCTGTCCTGGTCAGCCCATTTGGACCTATGAGGATGTTGAATCTGATGAAAATAATAAGAATAACAAGAAGTCTTCACATATTGGTGTATATAGGGAAGCAATTCTGGTTTAAATCTGATTCAGCCTCAAACTTGTTCTTCTCAGAGCAGCCTGACTCATGGCCCACCAAACATGCATTGTACATCTGCTTCAAACATTTTCCCAAAGCAAAGAATGCACTCTTCAAAGATGAGGATGAACGTCTTCCTGTCTCTGACACTGATACTAGTACTTCTTTGAAGACAAGCTTTTCTTCCAGAGAACCAAAGTCAAGCTGACCTGTTGTGTATGTGCTAAACTTCAGCAAAACGTCTCCTGTGACTCTTCTCAAATGATCAACTGTGGCCGCCATCTGCGGATTGTTAGTTGCGAAGTTCCATCTCTGTAGGGCAATCCCACTTTCATCTTTTCTTGCCGACATCAGACGGAAATTTCTAGACCCCAATGGGCAGAAAGACCAGTGTAAAGGGCTTTGTTATTTATTCCCAACTAAAGCACCCCATGGCTGTCGTTAACATGCTATTATGGATGAGTGTTTGTGTCTCCCCCCAAAATTCATATGTTGAAGCCTCAACCCCTATTGTGATAGTATTTGGAGGTGGGGCCTTTGGGAGGTAATTAGGTTTAGATAAGTAATGAGGGTAGGGCCCTCATGATGTGATTAGTGCCCTTATAGGAAGAAGAGGAGACACCAGAGTTCCCTCTCTCTGCCGCGTGAGGGCACAGTGAGAAGGTGGCCGTCTGCAAGTCAGGAAGAGAGCCCTCACCAGGAACCGAATCTGCTGGCACCTTGATCTTGGACTTCTAGCCCCCAGAACTGTGAGAAATAAATGTATGCTGTCTAAGCTCCCACTCCATTTTTTTTTCTTATTGCAGCCCAAGCTGATTAAGACACATGCCTCTCACTCTGTTCCTAAAAGCAGGAGTTTTGAATTATCTCCACGTTTAGGGTTCACAACCAGCCTTGTCCCTTTCAGCTGTGAGGGTGTGTCAGTCAGGATGTATCTAGTTGTAAGTAACAGAAGAACAACACAAACAGGTGTGAACAAGTGAACAAATGATTAGTTGACTTGGGTAACCGTGAGTCCTGTTTACAATGAGCCTTAGCAGCTCAATGATGCTGCAAAGCACCTCATGCCTGTCCATCTGTCCTTCCATAGTCTTAGCTTCATCCCACGTCACGGGTTGAATGTGTGTTCCGTTGTGATGAAATGTTTTGCCACCAGGAGGAAACGGGGACTTGAATGAGAAGTTAAAACTAGTTATCAGAAAAGAAAGGACCCTTTCTAGTTCTCTTGGTCTCATCCCAGACTCGCTGAATTGGACTCTCTTGGGAGTGGGTTAGGAATCTGCGTTTTTAATAAGTGCCCCCAAGGGAAATGAAAATCAAAACCACAATGAGATATCACTTCACACCCACCTGGGTGGCTAGAATTAAAGAGATAATAACAAGTGTTGGTGAGGATGTGGAGACACTGAAACCCTCCTGCAAAGCAGGTAGGATTGTATAATGGTGCTGCTACTTCAGAAAACAGTTTGGCATGTCCTCAAAAATTTACACATCGAGTTACCATAGGATCCAGCAATTCCACTCCTAGGTATATGCACAAGAGAAATGAAAACATACATCCCACACAAAAATCTGGACATGAGTGTTCGTAGTAGCATGATTCATAATAGCCCCAAAGTGGAAACAACCCAGGTGTCCATCAACTGACGAGTGGATGAATAAAATGTGGGCCATCCATATGATGGAATATTATTCAGCCATGAAAAAGGATGAAGTTCTGACACATGCTACAACATGGGTGAAGCCTGAAAACATTATGCTAAGTAAAAGATGCCAGACACAAAAGGCCACAAAGTGTATGATTCCGTTTATATGAAACGTCTAGAATAGGCAGATCAACAGAGACAGAAAGAGTGGTGGTTTCCAGGGGCTGGAGGGGGAGGAAATGAGGGGTAACTCTAATGGGTTATTTTTGGCATGATGAAAATGTTCTGGAATTAGATAGTATGGATCATTGCACATCCTTGTGAAGATACTGAACACTACTGAATTGTACACTTTAAAATGGTGACATATCTCAATAAAAAGAAAATAAAAAATCCCATGTCCCGTGGGATTCTAATGAGCCCTTAGATTTGAGGGCCACAGGTCCCAAGTAAGAGTTCCATCCTTCTCTGAGCACCTGGACTGGAGGGGGATCTGGTCCAGCCTCTCCTAGGAGTTCTCCCCTCTGAAGCCATTGAGTCCAATCCAATAGCTCTTGTCTTTCTTCAGTGCTTTCAGGAAAGCCTGGGAGAGGGTGAAGATGGAGCTGGGGTCAGGGAGGATCCCTGTCAATGCCATGCTGGCCAGAACTCCCTGTCTCTTTTGCAGGAAGTTCTTACCACCATCCCTGCCAATAAAAGGGTGTGGCTTACCTGTGTTTACCCAGGTTCACACAGGTGTTCATAGAGGAATATGGGTGTTCTTACATGTGGGCTTACGAGTGTTCAGAAACGTTCATCTACAATAGCCAGTCTAGATTCTAGACTCTACAGTTGTATGGCCCGATATGGGAGGCACTCACCGCATGTGGCTATTTATTATTATGAAATTTTTTTCCAGTTTTATTGAGATATAATTGACACACAACATTGTATTAGTTTCAGGGGTACAACATAATGATTTGACATATGTATATATTGCAAAATGATCACCACAATAAGTCTAGTTAGTATCCATCGCCTCACATAGTTACAAATTTTTTTTCTTTGTAACGAGAACTTTGAAGATCTACTCTCTTAGCAACTGTCAAATACACAGTACGGTAGTGTTAACTGTAGTCACCATGCTGGACATTACATCCCCAGGACTCATCCATCTTATAAGTGGAAGTTTGTGCCTTTGGACCATCTTCACCCACAGCCATGAGGCTATTTAAATTGAAATGAATTATAATAAAATAAAAGAGTTTCAGTTCCTCGGTTGCGCTGGCCACATTTCGCGTGCTTGATAACCATACTTGGCCAGTGCCCGCTGTAGCAGAGGTGCAGACAGAGGATATTCCCACCACCATGGGATACTCTACTGGACAACGCTGGTCTAGAGAAGGAGTTGGCAAACAGTGGCCCCACGACCAAACCCCGCCCGAGGCCCGTTTCTGTACAGCCCGAGAACTAAGATCGGGGTTTACACTTTTAAACGGTTGAAAAGACCCAAAAGAAGAATTATCTTTTGTGACACATGTAAACGACAGGAAATCCACATGTCTGCGCCGTAAGTAAAGTCTTACTGGCACACAGCCATATTGTCTCTGGCCGCTTTTCATGATACAATGGCAGAGGGGAGCAGTTGCGACAGAGCCTGAAAATATTGACAATCTGATCCTTTTGAGGAAAAGTTTGTTGACCTCTGCTTAAGAGGGCTCCTGTGGGACCTTGTGTGCAGTAGCTGTGGTCGGGGCCCCACCTGCACCACCTGGGTACTCTCCCTTCCTGGACACACCTGTGGCTCCCCTTCCCCACTGCTCCTGCCACCCCTCGGGGTTCCTCTGGCCTCAGGAGTGTGCTCAGTTCTCACTCCACCCAGGCCGGGAGTGGCGGGAAGTTGACCTTCCTGGGGGCAGCCCTGAGCCAATGACCGGCAGATATGGGTGGATTAGTCCCCCCACATCCCTCTCTCCTTGGGAGAGACAACTCTGAGTCATGCTCTGCAGAGTCTCCCACAGTTCCATCCCCAGCGGGAGGGAGGTCCCGGTGATGTCACAGCAGTCCTGTCCCCCCTCCCCTCCTGCTGCCTCCTGGCATCATTACCTCCCAGGTAAACCTCTCGCCCCCTAATCCTCGTCTGAGGGCGGCTTCTAGCAGAAGCCATCCTAACGCAGTGCATGCTGTCTATGCCCCTTCACGGGTGTTCCAATACGTTGACCTGAGGGCACGCCCACCCTTCGGCGATGTGCACGTGTAACTCCAAGTGTGTGTTCACATCTTCCTTATATGTAGGCTCATCCACATGGGGGTCACTCTGGCGCAGGTGGGGGGCCTTGTGTTCATCCCGCTTCCTCCCTCTTCCCAGAGGCCCCTCCTTACCATAACCTCCTGGCACAGCTGTTGGCCAGGTGCATGCCCCAGGCAGAGCCGGGTCCCCCCGGCCGTGTGTACCTCCTCTTCCTCCAAGTCCACAAACACCAGCTGGGCCTTCAAGTCTACACAAGCCTCTGTGGATTCCTGTCAGGTCTTCTTCATCTCCAAGAAGAAGTAGCAGCTGGTCAGAATGGGCTTCCATCCCCAGGAGCAGGGCTGCACAGGCCGGCGGGGGAGAGGTCGGGGCTGGTAACCAGGTCTGGGCACCTACACCTATGTCTGCTCCTCACACCCAAGCCTGGCCTGTGACCCCACGTCACACACAGCTTTGCACTGTCTCAGACCCTCCCTGCAGGGTCCTGGCACCTGCCTCCCCCCAGCCTGGGAGCAGCTGGGGTCCTTGAAGACCAGAACAGACAGGCACGCCTGCTGTAGTGGGGCACTTACTGTGTATGTGTGTCTGAGCCTATGCACTGTGCCTGTTGTCTCCATTTCATAGATGAGGCAAAGGAGGCTCAGAGACGGACAGCGACTTGAGCAAAGTCACACAGCACTTGGTCCCTCTCAGGCCCCAGGACGCCAGTGGCCAGCCACTCACGGGACCCAGCCTTCAGCAGGGTCAGTTCCTGGAGGATCTGGCCATGGTCCCAGTGCAGCTGTTCCTGGGTCTCCTGGGAGCAGCTGGGGCTTGGAGACTGTGGCAAGTGGAAAGACAGTGAGCTTATCAAATGCTGAGAGGATGCCAGCCCTACACCGGAGCCACAGCGGGGCTCCCGATAGTCAAAACGTTTGCATTTTAGTACGAAGAAACTGACTCCCCCCCCTTGAGAGGGCTGCCGCCGGAGGGACAGAGAGCTAGAATTCCAGGGGCAGACTCCCCCCGCTCCTCTGCCCCTCTCCCCGCTCCCCTGCACTGGAGGTGGGAGGGGCTGTGGAAGAGGCCACCCAACAGCCGACCAGGAAAACCCAGAGGGACCTGAGTCCTGGCCTTAACCCCACCCCCTCCTGGACCTGGACACCCCAGGCTGTGTCTGCAGCCAAAGGGTCCAGGCCTGGGAGCCCCTAACCCTCGGGGCCTGCCCCTGACCTTGCACAAGGGTGGCCACCAGCAGCCCTGCGAAGATCAAGAGACAGAGGAACAGCAGCACCAGGGGTGCCCAGCCCTGCCCCAGACACCCTGACGGAGAGAAGATGGATGGTTCTAGCATGCCTGAGTCCTTGCCTCAGCCTGCCGCAGGGACAGCCTGTCCCCAAACCCCACCTCCTAGGACCCAGGACTCCACGTCCCCAGCCTCCCTCTCCCCAGGACCCAGAAGTCCACGTCCCCAGCCACCCCTCCCAGGACCCAGGAGTCCAGGCCCCCAGCCTCCACCTCCCAGGACCCAGGAGTCTGGGCCCCCATCTTTGACCTCTCTCACCCCTGACTCACCCACACTACCGGCCTGACCCTTTGGGCTACTTGCCTGTTGGGATCCATGGTCTTTGGGGAAAAGCTCTGTCCTTCAGCTGTTGTTTCTATCCCCACCGAACCCGCCAGCTGGGCGTCTACTCAGTCTGCCTGTCCACCCACCTCGGAACCTCAGCTGCCACCCCCACCCCAGCCAAGCCCCCAGGACCCCACAGTCGGGCTGGGCTCACCAAGAGTGCCCAGCCCTTGGCCCCCCCTTGGCTTTGCGGTCACCCACATCTGCTGTCTCCTTTCCTTCTTTCCTTTCTTGGGACGGCCTCTTTCATGTCCCCACTCTGTTCTGCTCCAAACTCCACCCCCACTCAGGAATCAAAACAAGAGCAGATGGGAGAAGCCTGTGGGAAGAGGCTGTGACTGGGCAGGGAGCGAGGCCAGGAAGGGCAGTGGCGCCATGTGTTAGAGATGATGTTTCACCTCACACTCACACGCCCCAAGGTGGACCCCAGTTGGGGTCCAGAAACACTCTTTCTTTCCTCTCATCCTGTTCTCTTCTTGCCTCCAGGATCTGATCCAGGGTCTGGAATGTTTGGAGACGGAGTCCGCTGGGAGCGAGTCAGTGGCAGCTCCCATCACCACTATCTAATTCCAGAACATTCTTATCATCCCCAAAAGAAACTCTGTATCCATTGGCAGTCACTCTCCATGACCCATCAGCAACTGTTGAGTTTGAATAGCATTATATGTGAGCTTCAAGTGAGCACATTTTTTTGTGTGTGTGTGAGGAAGATCAGCCCTGAGCTAACATCCATGGTAATCCTCCTCTATTTGCTGAGGATGACCAGCCCTGAGCTAATATCTATTGCCAATTCTCCTCTTTTTTTCCCCTTTTTCTCCTCAAAGCCCCAGTAGATAGTTGCATGTCATAGTTGCACATCCTTCTAGTTGCTGCATGTGGGACGCGGTCTCAGCATGGCCAGACAAGTGGTGGGTTGGTGCGCGCCCGGGATCCGAACCCCGGTGGCCAGTAGCGGAGTGCGCACACTTAACTGCCAAGCCACGGGGCCAGCCCCCAAGTGAGCACATTTTTATTACTTTCTCCTACATGGAAGTTAATTCTCAGAACTCTCACATGTACCATCAACTGCTGACATCTGCAGACTCACTGTCACACAGTTTTAAAAAAAAAAACTTTTTTTATTGTGGCGAAATATATATAACATAAAATTGATCATGTTAACCATTTTTAAGTGTACGTTCACAATGTTGTGTAGCCATCATCACTATCCATCACTAGAACTTTCTCTTCTTCCCAAACTGAAACTCTGACCCCATTAAACACTGACTCCCCATCCCCCTCCCCCAGCCCTTGGCCCCCATCATCCTATTTTCTGTCTCTATAGATATGACTCCTCTAGGGACCTCCTATGAGTGGAATCACACAGTATTTTTCATTTTGTGACTGTCTTATTTCACTAAGCTTTATGTCCTCACGGTTCATCCATGTTGTAGCCTGTGTTAGGACTTTAGTCTTTTTGAAGGCTGAATAATATTCCATTGTATGGATGGACCACATTTTGTTTATTTATTCACCCGTCAATGGACTTTTGGGGTCCTTTCTACCTTTTGGAAATTGTGAATAATGCTGCTGTGAACATGGGTGTACAAGTATATGTCTGAGTTCCTGTTTTCAAATTTTAGGGATGTATACCTAAAAATGCACTTGCTGACTCATAGGGTAATTCTAAATTTAATTTTTTGAGGAACAGCCAGATTGTTTTCCACAGCAGCTGCACCATTTTATATTCCCCCCAGCAATGCATGAGGGTTCCAATTTCTCTATGTAAATTCCTTGCTAAAACTTGTTATTTTCTCCTCTTTCTTTTTTTTTTTTTTTTATAGTAGTCACCCTAATGGATGTGAGGTGATATTTCATGGTTTTGCTTTGCGTTTCTCCAATGATTAGCAAGGTTGAGCTACAAACAGAGAGTTTGCATAGATTTGGAATCACAGATTTGGCTCCCTTAGGGCACAGTTCAGGTTTCCAATCCCTGCGATCCTATAGATTCTCCTATTTAAAAGGCAGAGTTGAAATATATAACAAGGTCTCAGTGATTGTAAACGTGGAAAAAAACCCCACAATTGGAGTTACTCTCGTTCTATGTGACCTCTTGATGTTTTTAATTCCTGTTTACAATTTAAAACAGTGACATTTAAAAAAGAATGAAAATTTCACTGTGTAATATTTTGGTTAAGTGCGAAATTTAGTTCATACATGAAATATTTTACTGAGTTTAATAGCCTTAAATTACAAAAAAGTACTCTTCTTTGATTGTTAAATGTTTTTCTTACTTTTTCGTTTTGAAATAATGATAGGGTCACAGGGCCGGCCCCGTGGCTTAGCGGTTAGGCGCTCGCGCTCTGCTGCTGGCGGCCTGGGTTCGGATCCCAGGCACGCCCGAACACACTGCTTCTCCGGCCATGCTGAGGCCGTGTCCCACATACAGCAACTAGAAGGATGTGCAGCTATGACATACAACTATCCACTGGGGCTTTGGGGGGAAAATAAATAAATAAATAAAATCTTTAAAAAAGAAAATGATAGGGTCACAGGAAGTTGTGAAGAGAGCACAGAGAGGTCCTGTGTACCCTTTACCCAGCTTTCCCCAATGGTTACATCTGTTGATGCCAATAATCAATAACCAATCTATAGATTGGAAAGATAAGGTGATGTTTATTGAGCCAAGCTGAGGACTAGCCCGGAAGTGCAATCTCCACCAGGGAATAAGCACTCTGGGGAAGCGTGGTTTACAGCATGGTTATATACCGTTTCAGAACAAAGAACATACATCAAGCATCACAGGAATACAATTTTCCCCCCAAAGTCACAAGCAGATGTTTTGCTGCAGTTTAGCTCTCACACAGCAGGTGAACTTGACTTTGGTTCTCTGATAAGAAAAGCTCGTCTTCAAAGAAGTACTAGTATCGGCGTCAGAGAGGGGGAGGCATTCGTCCCTATCTTTTTTCTTTGTTTTTAAGTGCCAAATGCTTTTTATTTATTTATTTATTTTTATTTTTTAAATTTTATTGCCATCACATTGGTTTATAACGTTGTATAAATTTCAGGTGTACACCATTATACTTCTATTTCTGTGTAGATTACATCATGTTCACCACCCAAATATTAATTACAATCCATCACCACACACATGTGCCTAATCATCTTTTTTCCCCTCCTCCCTCCCCCCTTCCCCTCTGGTAACCACCAATCCAATCTCTGTCTCTATGTGATTGTTTGTTGTTGTTTTAACTTCTACTTATGAGTGAGATCATATGGTATTTGACTTTCTCCCTCTGAGTTATTTAGCTTAGCATAATACCCTCAATGTCCATCTATGTTGTCACAAATGGCTGGATTTCATCGTTTCTTATGGCTGAGTAGTATTCCAGTGCGTATATACCACATCTTCTTTGTCCATTCATCCCTTGATGGGCACTTAGGTTGCTTCCATGTCTTCGCTATTGTGAATAACGCTGCGATGAACACCGGGGTGCATGTATCTTTATGCATACGTGTTTTCATGCTCTTTGGATAAACACCCAGCAGTGGAATGGCTGGATCATGTGGTAGTTCTATCCTTAATTATTTGAGGACTCTCCATACTGTTTTCCATAGTGGCTGCACCAGTCTGCACTCCCACCACGTCCCTATCTTTAAAGAGTGCGTTCTTTGCTTTGGGAAAATGTTTGAAGCAGACGTACAACACATGTTTGGCGGGCCATAAGTCAGGCTGCTCTGGGGAGAACAAGTTTTAGGCCAAATCATGTTTAAACCAGAATGGCTTCCCCATATACCTCAATATGTGAAAACTTCTTATTATTCTTATTATTTTCATCACATCGTGCATAACTATAGTTAAATCTAGGAAGCTGGCATTGGTGCAATATGTGTGTACAGTGGTCCCCCCTCATCCATGGGGGATACGTTCCAAGACCCCCAGTGGGTGCCTGAAACCGTGGATAGTACCAAACCCTAAATATATACTATGTTTTTTCCTATACATGCATATTTGAGCTGTGGCAGCAAAAAATAACCTGGATTTCTTTTTCCTCTTCACAATTTCGCAGATAGAAGATTCGTTCTTACCGGAGATCCTAACAACCTCAGCATACAATTTTTTTTCTTTCCTTATGAAGTTGAGAACCTCCACCTTTTCTTTCTTTTTATTTATTTATTTATTTATTTATTTATTTTTATTTTTTATCTTATTTTATTATTTTTTTAATTTTTTGTTTATTGCAGTAACATCCACCTTTTCACTTAAAGGAAGCACTTGACGGTTTCTCTTCGGCATATCCAAATTGCCAGCATCACTGCTCTTGTGCTTCAGGGCCGTTATTAAGTAAAATAAGAGTGACTTGAACACAAGCACTGTGATATCACAACAGCCGATCTGATAACCGAGTCGGCCACTAAGTGACTAACGGAAAGGTGGTGTATACAGTGTGAACACGCTGGACAAAGGGATGACTCACGTCCCGGGTCGGCAGGAGATTTCATCACACTGCTCAGAATGGTGCACAATTGAAAACTTGTGAATTGTTTATTTCTGGAATTTTCCATTTAATATTTTCAGACTGCAGTTGACCACGGGTAACTGAAACCATGGAAAGTGAAACCACAGATAAGGGGGGATACTGCATACATCTATGTCATTTTATCTTAAGTGCACTGCTCAAGAAACTTTTACAGATGAATACACCTGTGTAACCACTTCTCAGACCAAAATGTAGAACATTTGCAGCACACAGAAGACACCACATCTCCCTCCTGGTCAATCTCCACCCCCCATCCAGGTAACCCCCATTCTGAGTTCCCACCAAAGCTTAGCTCTGCCTGTTCTTGATTCACATAAAATAAAATCTTATAGTATATTCTCTTTATGTCTGGGTTCTTTTACTCTCTTGTGGGATTCATTCATGTTATTGCATGTATTCATCGTTTGCTTTTTCATTGCTATATTGTATTCCACTGTGTGGATATGCCCCAGTTTTTTTTCTCAGTCACCTGCTGGTGGCCACTTGGGTTTGTCCAGTTTGAAACTATTACGAATAAAGCTTCTATAGACCTTTCTGTTTCCTCCTTGATACTATTTGTTATCTTTGGATAACAGTGTGGACTATGGAGGTGGACTGTCCATATTCAAATCCCAGCTCCATTATTTACCAGCTGTGTAACCTTAGGCCAGTGACCTAACCTCTCTGTGCTTCAGTGTCCCCTATCTGTAAAATGGAGGCCATATTATCTACCCAGGGGTGGGAAGATTAAATGAATTCATATACAAAGTAGTTAGAAAAGTGCCCAACTATAGTAGAAATTAAATAAACGTAAGCAATGATGATTCAGCTCCAACTCTCAAAGTCAGCAGAAATCGCCATGAGGAGGACATCGGGAAGCCAAGACAGCAGAGCACTGAGGTCAGAGGGGATTTGGTTCCAGGAAGATTAGGGGCACTTTCTGCCCACCCCTGCCCTAAGTGGAAGAGGCATAACACATTAGCCTTACAGTCTATGTTATTGGATTTCATCAAAAGCATCCCACAGCCCGGCCGTGCCAGGAGTGGACCAGTCCTTCTCGCTGTCAACCCCGGGCCACCCCCCGGCACCTCCCTAGAATTCTTGGAAGGTCCAGCCCATCTTGTTTCGTGTCAGAAGCTCTAATCTCTCCCTCTAGCCCTTCCAATGAATGTTTCACTGCCCAGTTCCCTGTTTCTCTTCCTGAATCAAAGTAGCTTTAGGGATAGAGTATTATAGGGTGGAAAATAAAAGCTGTGGTTCCCAGGGGTCCAGATGAGGCATTTGGAGACAGTGGGTGGACAAGCCTGACTCCCAGGAACCGATGGCGCTGGGTGAGACTGGGCTGGGACTCCGGGATCTTGGGGAGGTGGGTAAGGGGATGGCTAGCTCTGAGATCAGCTGGCCCAGGCTCTGAGGCGGTGCTCTGCCCATTTAGATGAGCAAGAGCTGATAACCAGTGGGAACAGACTTTCCCCCAGAGGCTCTGGATTTCCACAGATTCATGGCTTCAAGAACTTCCCAGGTAGGACAGAATGCGGGGATGGGGAGCAGGGAATGACTGCTCCCAGGTTCCTGGGTCCTGGGGAGATTGGGCAGGGGGCCTGGACTCCTGGGTCCTGGGGAGGTGGAGGCTGGGAGCCTGGACTCCTGGGTCCTGGGGAGGTGGAGGCTGGGGGTCTGGACTCCTGGGTCCTGGGGAGGTAGAGGCTGGGGGCCTGGACTCCTGGGTCCTGGGATGTGGAGGCTGGGGGACAGGCTATCCCCGGGGCAGGCTGAGGCAAAGACTCCGGTATGCTGGAACCACCCATCTTCTCTCCCTCAGGGTGTCTGAGGCAGGGCCGGGCCCCCTTGGTGCTGCTGTTCCTCTGTCTTATGCTCTTCGCAGGGCTGCTGGTGGCCATCCTTGTCCAAGGTCAGGGGCAGGCCCCGAGGGTTGGGGGTACCCAGCCTGGACCCTTTGGCTGCAGACACAGCCTTGGGGTTCCAGGTCCAGGAGGGAGGGGGAGTGAAAGCCAGGACTCAGGTGCCTCTGGGTTTCCCTGGTCAGCTGTTGGGTGGTCTCCCACAGCCCCTGGTGCAGGGGAGGATGGAAGGGGAAGGAGAGGAGGGGAGTCCTGGCTCCATCCACCTTCCTGGTCCAGCCTTCTCTGGATGTCAGTTTTCCTCATCTTCAAATAGGATTAACCAAGACCTTGACTCTCAGAAACAATGATCGGAGGGTCCAGGCAGGGCATGGCACACACTGGGTGTTTAATAATTGCAGTTTCTTTATTTCTTGGTACAGTCTCCAAAGTCCCCAGGGCCCAGGGGTTGGAGCATTCGAGTCAGGAGGAGATCCACCAAGTACTGACCCAGCTGAAGGCTAGAATCGGTGAGCAGCCAAACCCGGGGGTCCTAGGGCCCAGAAGCGTCTCCTGTGGGGTGTGACTCTGCTTGAGTCACTGCTGCTCTCTGAACCTGTCTCCTCACCCGTGAAATAAGAGCAGAGAATAACAAGGATGATTGCACTTGGTGTTCCCGGGGGCACCAGGCACACAGTAGGCACCAAGTTAAGCCAGTCTCCTGTTCTGAGCTCCAGGTCTGGAGGAGATGGGGGCCAGGACTCTTGAGTTCTGGGGCTGAAGGAGGGTCTCGGGAGGTGGAGGGGGGAATAGCCCCTGTGGGGTGTAGAATCAAGCAGGGCCCCCGACTCTCTTGGTGGATACAGAGATAGGGGCGTTCCGATCTGGGTCCCAGCCCTGACCCGCCTCCCCCAGCAGCCCTTCTGTGCCGCCCCTGTCCCTGGGGGTGGAGGTCCTTCCAAGAAAACTGCTACTTCTTCTCTGACTCCCAACGGAACTGGCACGACTCTGTGACAGCCTGCGAGGAAGTAGGGGCTCAACTCGTTGTCATCAAAAGTGCCGAGGAGCAGGTACGCCTGTCGGGGGGTCCCCACCTGGCCTGGGGCATGCATCTGGCCACTGGCTACCTGGGGGAGAGATGGCACAGGGGATTTTCTGGAAGAGAACCGGCTTACTCCACTTGGAAAGGTGGGAAGGGAAGGATATGAATGAGGGGGTCCCAGGTTGGCGCCTTGCACGGGGATACAGACAAGATCTGAACGTGTATGAGTGTTTTGGGAAACACATAAACCCACAAAATTTAAGTAAACCCCAGTGGTGTGCTGGCAAGTGTTTAACAACTCGCTCTCTGTGGGGGGGAAAGGAAGTCCTGATTTGGAGCATTTGCTAATTTCCCTGGCGTAAATCCTCCCACCGTGGCAGATTTTGAGCTGTCACGTGACTTCACTCAATGCAGAGCTGAAAAGAGACACACATGATCAGCTCTCATGAGCTGGTTTGATCTGGTTCCAGCACATTAAACTCCTGTCATGAGTAAGTTCATGAGGACATGCTTAGCACACGTAAAATACATAAACATATAGTAGACACCAGCTGTGCACCTATGTCTGCAAGTCAGAACATACGTGCTCATAGGATACAGATGTGAGAGATACTCAGACACCCTGAGCATAGGATCTGGCGTACTAGAAGGCTGAAGGTCAGACTGAAAGAGGAACTTCCTACCAAGAGACTGGGGAGAGGCTGAGCCCAGAAAGTCAGGGTGGAGAAGGGGCAGAGCTCCCTTCTGACTTCTCCTCTACACCCCCCAGAACTTCCTGCAGCTGCAGGCTTCCGGGTATAACCGCTTGACCTGGATGGGGCTCTCAGACCTGAAACACGAAGGCACGTGGCACTGGCTGGATGGTTCGCCCCTGTTGCCCAGGTAAGTCTCAGGAGCAGGGACCACTCCATCAGGTGGGGATGGGGTTCTGAAACCCTGATGTGAGATTTACCTGGGAGTCCTCCCCCGCCTCCCTGACCCCCTAAGAGTCTGGGATTTTCACTGAGTTGAGGAAGGTTGTCTTCACCTACCCACGTTCAGGTAGGATGACAGGTGCCCCACATTCTACCATCGGAGCTTCGGGAGGAGTGTGCAGCCTGGGTGGGTGTTTTAAAATATAGTGTGTTAATGGAATATGTGAGGTATAGTAAGGCCAACAGATCAGACTGCCACTGAAAAGATAGTTTGTTATAGTCACAGATCCCAAGAGAGGGAATGCACATCATGTGACCAGGGGGCCACATGGGGAGGCACCAGGGCGGGTCAGAGGGCAGAGGGAGGGGGATCTGTGGGCGAGAGTCTTTCTTTTAGTTCCCACTGGAAGGAAAGGGTGAGGCAGGATAGGAGGCTTAGGATGAGCTAGTTTGAATAATTCCAGTGGGCTCTGGGGCATAGGGGCTGTTCCTAGCGGCCTGGGACCTGGTCCTGGGGTGATCAGGGCAGGGGTAGTGGCCCTGAGAGTGAGACCCCATAAAGGATGTGGCTGGCGGTGTGGGCTCTGGACTGGTTGGTTTTTATTTGAAAAGCATGCTCCAGGGAGGAGGACCCTTCCCCAAAGTGGGGGTAACAGGGGAGGCAGGAGATCAAGGCAAGATGACTTGGGCTTGTCATCGGGTTTTCCAGAATAAGGCGTGTCCGGCATATGCACACAGGGCAGATGTGAAAGCATCAAGTTAACAGAAGCTAGAAACACGGTGAACACAGTGGGGCAGGGGCTCACACTCTGGGTGGGCTTTGCAGCTTCGCGCAGTATTGGAACCAAGGAGAACCCAACAGCAGCGGGGAAGAAGACTGTGCGGAGTTTAAGGACAAAGGCTGGAACGACTCCAGGTGTGATCTCAGCAAATTCTGGGTCTGCAAAAAGCCCGCGGCGTCCTGCTCCAGTGACTAAAGGCTGGTTTCTGTCCTCGACCCCTGCATCCCCAGCCCCACCTCTGCTGGGTCCGCAGAACTTCACCCATGTTCACACCAGGGTTTCTTCTCCTGGTCTGCGGATCTTGGCAGAAGCTCTGGACTCCTTCCTCGCACATTTCTCATCCCCGATGGGCCCGGGCCCGGCTTCCTCTGATGCTTCAAGGTTCCCCGTAGCTCAGAGGTTGTAGTTCTGGGCACCTTGCTCCTTGGAGTTTAATAAATTGACCAGATGTGGGATACGATCAGGGCTTGTGTGTTCCATGGATCTACTCTCTTTTCGCTGCCAAGATCACACGGTTTGGATAGCTCTGTGTAGCTGCCACGTCCACTGGACCTTTATCACATCCATGCACGCCTTCCAGCATCCATCTGCCAGCCCCTGCCCCCTTGACAGGGGGCCTTCCCTGGTGGCTGGAGCTCGTCCTGAAGGCTGGAAACACCAGGGAATTAATGCCCCCAGTCAACCAATGACCACTGGGAGTTGGCATAAATGTCTCCCAGCTCCCTCCTCCCTTGACGACAAGGTGGACCCTGGAGTGGGCTGCCCAGATCCCCCTTCACGGAAGGACGTGTTGCCCCACCTGCTGGGAGGGCTGTCAGTCCCTTTGGAGATAGACTCAGCTTTGGAAAGCCACCTTGCCCAATGTCGTGTCCCCTCCAGGCACAGCTCACCACCAGTGCAGGGGGACAAAGCTCTGGCCATATTGGCCCAACATGGGGACCATTCCGGTTTCAGAGCTCCCCAGGCAGTCAGCAGGGGCTGTTGTCAGACCTGCCCAGCTTAACTTCTCCCCCTGCTCACTCCTGCTTCCTTCCTGTGGTGTAAGAAAAAAGAGATTTGATCTTTGTTTCTGGCACAGGGATTCTACAACCCTTGGAATTTGCTGAGTGGAAGGGGTGTTTTTTTTTTTGTTTTGTTTTGCTTTTCTCCCCGGGGAAAGATTCATCCTGAGCTAACATCTGTTGCCACTCTTCCTCTTTTTTTTTTCTTTCCTCCCCAAAGCTCCAGTGCACGGTTTTATATCCTAGTTGTAAGTCCTTCTAGTTCTTCTATGTGAGTTGCCGCCACAGCATGGCTACTGACAGATGAGTGGTGTGGTTCTGCACCTGGGAAAGGAATCCAGGCCGCCAAAGTGGTGAGAGTGCTGAACTTTAACCACTAGGCAATCAGGGCTGGCTCAAAAGGAGTGTTTTTTGTTATTCATAGCGAACCTCTTTGACCACCCTTGAGTTTATGCTGATGAGATGACTTCAGATGGGATCCCTAGATAGCCTCAGGATAAGGCTGGTCACCAGAAAGATCAAATGTGTGATTAGAGGATTGGAACTTTGAGTCCCACCTACTGACCTCCAGGGAGGAGATTGAGCTTTACAAAAACTCTCGAACAAGGATATTTGATGAGCTCCCGGGTTGGTGAACACTTCAAGGTGCTGGGAGGGTGGCGCACCTGGAGAGGGCACGGAAGCTCCATGAACCCCCTCCACCCCTATACCTTACCCTGTGCATCTCTTTCATTTGGCTGTCTCCGAGTTGCGTCCTTTGTAATAAACCAGTAAGTGTAAGCAAAGTATTTTTCTGAGGTCTGCGAGCTGTTCCAACAACTTACCGAACCTGAGAGGGAGTCACGGGAACCCCCAAATTCGAAGTCATCAAGCAGAAGTGTGGGTAGCCTGGGTACCCCATTTGCAGCCGGCATCTGATGTGGATCAGCCTTGTGGGAACAAGCCCTTTAACTTGTGGGATCTGATGCTATCTCCAGGTAGATGGTGTCAGAATTGGAGAATTGCTTGGTGTAAAAAAATTGCACGGACTTCTCACCCTTCTGCAGATGCTGATCCCAAGGATGCTCCTTCATAAATAAAATGATTCTGCACTCAGTTCCAACATGGGGTGGTGTTTCCCCATACATGTGAGCAATCCTCTGACACAAGCTGGGTGTCCTACAATTCAACTCAATGTGGACACCATCTACCTGGAGAGAGTGTCAGATTCCACAGGTTAAGGGCTCAGTCCTACAAGAATGTCCCCCCTCTCAGACACCAATTGTAAGTTCCAGTTGTCACCTGTGCTTCTGATTGACCAGCTATAGATCAGAGTTTCTAATGACCACTTCCTTTGGTTTGATTAATTTGCTACAGTGGCTCACAGAACTCAGAGAAACATTTACTGGGCCGGCTCCGTGGCTTAGTGGTTAAGTACGTGCGCTCCGCTGCTGGCGGCCCAGGTTCTGATCCCAGGCGCGCACCGACCCACCGCTTCTCCGGCCATGCTGAGGCCATGTCCACATACAGCAACTAGAAGGATGTGCAACTATGACATACAACTATCTACTGGGGCTTTTGGGGAAAAATAAATAAATAGATAAATAAAAAAGAGAAACGTTTACTTACTATATTACCAGTTTATTATGAAAGGATGTAATTCAGGAACAGCCAGATGGAAGAGACGTGTAGGGCAAGGTATGGGGGAAGAGGCCCAGAGCTTCCATGCCCTCTCCAGGTGTGCCCTTCTCTCCAAACTCCATGTGTTCATCAGCCTGGAAGCTCTCTGAATCCCATCCTTTTGGGTTTTTGTGGGGGTTCATTACACAGGCGTGATTGATTAAATCACTGGCCATTGGCGATTGAACTCAATCTCCAGCCCCTCTCCCCTCCCCGGAGGTTGGAGATGGGACTGAAAGTTCCAACCCTCTCATCACATGGTTGGCTCCACTGGCAACCAGCAGCCATCCTTAGATGTGGTCCAAAAGTCACCTCATTAACACAACAAAAGGTACCTTTACCTCTCTCATCACTTAGGAAATTCCAAGGGTTTTAGAAGCTCTGTGCCAAATATGTATTTCTTATTATAAATCATAATATCACAATAAACAACCTGCATGCTATATTCCTTCTCACTTAGAGTCAGCTTCCCAGGAAACCCAACCTGCAACCAGAAGAATAACTCAGAAGAATGTTCTAGATCATCTCCCAGAGGCCCCTAATGGGTTTGAGCCTCAGTTGCCCAGCACAGCCACTTGCCCATCCATGCCCCCTGTCTTGGCTTCCTTCCTTCCCTGTCCCACTTACCTGGTCCTCTACTTGTAATTCTTGGGATCACTTCCCAGATAAACCACTTGTAACCAAACCCTTGTCTCAGGCTCTGCTTCTGGGGAAACACAAGCCAAGCTTACAATAATTTGTGATATCTGCTAGGCGTGTTCTTCTCTATCAAAAAGTTCTTGCCTATTCTTACGCAATTTCTAAGACGATTTTTTAAATTACCACAGCTTTGAATATTTTAATGTTTAAATGTTTTTGAATAAGTAATCTATGCACGTGGAACCAAAACTCATCAATCTGTACAGTGAAAACTAAAGCTCCATTCCTCCTCATCCTCTGAGCCCAAAATGTTACCCTCACTAGTTGTAACCTCTTTATTATATTCCAAATAATCCACTTGTCAAGCTAGTTTTAACATCTGTTTGGCAATCCCTCAATAAAATGTTCAAAAATCTACTTGTAAGTAGGTGGAGCACAGACGATTTTTAGGGCAGAGAAAATATTCTGTATGATACTATAATGGTGGATACATGTCATGATACATTTGTCCAAATTCATAGAATGTACAACACCAAGAGTGAACTTTAATGTAAATTATGGACTCTGATTATGATGCATCAATGTAGGTTCACCAATTATGTCAATGCAAATAATCAATAACCAATCTATAGATTGGAAAGATAAGGTGATGTTTATTGAGCCAAGCTGAGGACTAGCACGGAAGTGCAACCTCCACCAGGGAATAAGCACTCTGGGGAAGCGTGGTTTACAGCGTGGTTATATACCGTTTCAGAACAAAGAACGTACATCAAGCATCACAGGAATACAATTTTTTCCAAAGTCACAAGGAGATGTTTTGCTGCGGTTTAGCTCATACACAGCAGGTCAACTTGACCTTGGTTTTCTGGGAAGAAAACCTTATCTTGAAGGAAGTACTGGTATTGGCATCAGAGAAAGGTGGGCATTCACCCCATCTTTAAAGAGTGCATTCTTTGCTTTGGGAAAATGTGTAAAGCAGATGTACAATGCATGTTTGGTGGGCCATAATTCAGGCTGCTCTGGGAAGAACAGTTTTGATTTGGAACCAGTTTTAAACCAGAATGGCTTCCCCATATGCCTCAATATGTGAAAACATTATTATTCTTATTATTTTCATCAATTACAGCAAAGGTACCGCTCTGGTGCAGGATGTTGATAATGGGGAAAGCTACGCATGTGTGGGGGCATATGGGAACTCCCTGTACTTTCTACTCAATTTTGCTGTGAATCTAAAATATAAAGTTTATTTAAAATAATCAATTTGGTCCAATGAATAACCGTAGAAGGAAGTAGGAAATCAACATAGAACACCACGGTAATAATTTCCGCAGGCAAGATACACAGCCAGATGCTGCAATTAATGGGTGCGATTTTAAGGAGAAACAGGATATTTGCATAACTTCAAAATATTTTCCCCAGAAAAATATTTATTAATTACCATGGTGGTCTTAACATATATCACACATTTTTTTATAGTGCTCCCTATAGGAAGAGGGGCTTAATTCTCCTCCCCCTTGAGTGGGTCTGACTTACTGACTCACTTCATAGGAATAGAGCAGAGTTTCTCAACTTTTTTTTTTCATTTTTGCCCCCCACTAAGTAGCATATAAAGGCTATATTTTCCCTCATTGTCCACCCGTATTAAATATTCAGGAATAAGGTTTCATTGGGTAGAGCTTGAGATTTAGAGGGCTATGGGCATTGTAACATCTAACATTTTTTTTGCCCCCCTTGGGAGTAATGTCAACCCCATTGAGAATGTATGGAAAAGGGTATGGAAAGGTAAAAACTGTGACTTTATGGGGGAGAAACCTGGGAGACACCACCTTAACCACATCACCAGTGATAATCATGTGGACATGATGTACCCTCCTCTCCAATACGATGTGATGAGAAGAGCATTTCTCCTTTGTGGTCCTCTTTCTACCAATCCATAACTTCAGTCTAATCAGAAAGCAGGAGAAAAATCCACATCAAGAACCATCCAGTACAGTGCATGATAGAAACTCTTCAAAACTGTCAACATCATGAAAGACAAGAAAAGACCAGGAACCTGGCAGAGTTTGGGGGAGACTAAGAAGAGATGACAGCTGTTATGGGCTGAACTGTGCCCCCCCCAAAATTCACATTTTGAAGTCCTAACCCCCAGGACCTCAGAATGTGAGTGTATTTGGAGAGAGGGTCTTGGCAGAGGTAATTAAGTTAAAATGAGGCCATTAGGATGGATCCTGATCCAATATGACTGGTGTCCTTATAGAAGAGGAGATTAGGACACAGACACACACAGAGGGAAGACCATGGAGGACGCAGTGAGAAGCCAAGGAGAGAGGTCTCAGAAGAATCCAACTCTGCCGACACCTTGATCTTGGACTTCCAGGCTCCAGAATTGCGAGACAATAAATTCCTGTTGTTTAAACCCCCTGGTCTGTGGTACTTTGTTATGGCAGCCCTAGGAAGCTCATACAATGACTAAATGTGATGTGGAATCCTGGATAGGATCCTATAACAGAAAAAGAACACCAGCGGGAAAAACATGAAATCTAAAGGAAGCCTGTAGTTTAGTTAATAGCATTGCACCAATAATAATTTCCTGGTTTTGACAAATATATGATGGTAATGCAACGTTAGAGGAAGCTGGGTAAAGGGTATACAGAATTCTCTGTACAGTCGTCCCTTGGTGTCCTCGGGGGATTGTTTCCAGGAGCCCCGCAGATGCCAAATCCACAGATGCTCAAGTCCCTTATATAAAATGGTATAGTACTGGCATATAACCTACACACATCCTCCCATGTACTTTAAATCATCTCTAGATTACTTATAATACCTAATAGAATGTCAATAGCTGTTATACTGAACTGTTTAGGGAATAATGACAAGAAAAAGTCTGTACATATTCAGTACAGACCTTTGGATCCGTGGTTGGTTGAATCTACAAAGTGGAACCGTGGATATGAAGCCACTACTGTGCTATCATTGCAATTCATTGGCAAATCTAAAATTATTTCAAAGTAAAAAGTTTGAAAAAGACTTAAAAGAATCTATTTAGGATTCTGCTTATATGAAGTCCCTAGAGGAGGCACATCCATAGGGACAGAAAGTAAATGGTAGGGCCAGGGGCTGGGGGAGGGGATGGGGAGTCAGTGTTTCATGGGGACAGAGTTGCAGTTTGGGAAGATGAGAAAGTTCTGGAGATGGATGGTGGGGATGGTTGCACAACCATGTGAACGTACTTAACGCTGCTGAACTGTGTACTTAAAATGGTTAAGATGATAAATTTTTACGTTATGCATATTTTAACACAATGAAACTATCAAAAATCTATTTAAGATTTTTAATGGGACAGCATTGCATTTCTAAATTAATTTGGGAAGATAAAACTTTAAAATACTGAGCGTTCTTTTGGGGAACTCAACTTGTGTTTCAATTTGTTCAGATCTTAGTTGTGTTTAATAGTTTTATTCGTACTCTTGTTACGATTATTCTTTAATGTTCAATGATTTTCCTTATATTGGGAAGAGGATTTGTTTCTTCTTTCATTTTCAAATGGTCATCGCTAGGACATAAGAAAGCTGCTCCCTTCACAGGTGAATCTTGCTGTGTCCTTTAATTAGTCCAGAAGTTAAGTCTCGAGGACTTTCATTTTTTTTCTTTTTTTGGTGAGGAGGATTGGCCCTGAGCTAACATCTGTTGCCAATCTTCCTCTTTTTGCTTGAGGGAGATTGGCCCTGAGCTAACATCTGTGCCCATCTTCCTCTATTTTGTATGTGGGTCGCCGCCACAGCATGGCTGACGAGTGGTGTAGGTCTGTGCCTGGAATCCAAACCCGTGAACCCAGGCTGCCGAGGCAGAGCATGCCAAACTTAACCACTATGCCACCAGGCTGGCCCCAGGACTTTCTAGATAAATGATCAGGATTTTGAAATACTCTCAACTTTGACTCTTCCTTTCCAATATTTATGGGTCTTATTTCTTGTTATTTTCTTATCGTATTGACAACATAGCAATAGGGACATCTTTATTTTGTTCTTGATTTTACCAAAAATGGCTCTCAGAATTCACTATTAAGACATTTCTGTGGATTCCTAGAAATTCCTGCTTATCAGATTAAGGAAGTTTTAGCTCATTCTTTGTTTACTAAGCATTTGTTTTCTTGTGTTTATCTTTTACTTTAAGTGAAGAATAAGTGTTGAATAGATATATCTCATAATTGTAACGTGGAGGAGGGAAAAATAAACCATGGAAGGATATGGACCACATGGTACCATTTATATAAAGCTTCCAGACGTACAAAACAACCCAATATACTGTCTACATACATACATAATTAGAGAATGTTTTAATATGAGAAACACCAAGTTTGGGAGGGCAATTGCCTTTGGGAAGGAAGGAGAGAAATAAGACCGTGGAGGGTACGTGAGACTTCCACATTCTATTATGATTTATTTACTTTTAAGAGACTCTGAAGTATGTGAAGATGTCAAAAACTGATAATGCTGAATAGAAGGCAGGTGGGTTTTCATATTCTTTTCTGCATACTTTTTTGCATGCTTGATTCTTTTGCTAAAAAAAAAAAAGCCAGTCAAAGTGTAACATACCCCGTGCACTGAGCTGGGTTCCTTGGCGAGTAGTGAGCCTTCCGTCTCTGGAGAGAATGGAAACCACAAAGTGGTCTTGGCCTCGGAACTGAGTGCTTTCACTTTTGCCTTCTTCCCACATTAGTTCAAACCCATTGTCCCGGCTCTTCAAGGTTTTGTACGATCTGACTCCAGCTGACACCCCAGCCCTGGACTACTGCCCCTGAATTAGTCTCAGCTTCCCGGTAAAGTCCCGTTCCCTCCTCCCTCTCAATCTTTGCGTATGCTAATATCATGTTGGGAACACTCTTTCATCCACCCATGTCTTCCAGAATAATTCCAGCTCCTTCTCCAGGCATCACCTCCTCCAGGAAGCCCTCCTGGATTCTCCAGGCTGAGTCCTCATAGTCCCCTGTGCTTCCCAGACTCACCATGTAGTTTTAAAATTCCCTTTTTAAAATTCACATGTTGCCCACCCCCTTGACCTCCTGGAAATGAGTCTCCCTTCCCTGTTGTGGGCCAGGGCCGGAGGTCAGAGGTCCATGGCCAACATCATGCCTGGGAGCTCACTCCCCTTCTTATTTCCCTTGTGGAGAACTCTGGGCACTGGACAGGGAGTGGGCAGCCTTCTGGTTGCTTCCTTAGCAGAACAGCTCCCCCTGGCTCCCCAAGGCAGCTTCAGCTACAGGTATATACAAAAGAGACCCACCTTCCTGTCTCCTTGCCTCCGCCGTGGTTGTTTGCTCTGCCTGGTGGACCTTCCTCTTTCTGCCAACAGTGTACATGTCCTTCACGGCCTAGTCCCTATGCTACCTCTTCCAGAGAACCTCTGAACCTCCAAATGAATTCGTTGTTTATCCTCCATAAGGGCTGATGAATCAACTCCATCTAGATCCTTTCCCAAGAACAGATTCTGGTGAGATTGTGCAATCCTTGTGGGGTTTTTTTTTTTTCCAGTTCCCTCCCTATGAGCCCTCCCTGAGAACTGCTGTCCTCAAGAGCCCCAGAAGGAGGCTGTCCCAGAAAGTTCTGCCCCACAGTAAAATTCTGCTGCTAAGTCAGAGCCTGTTGACACAGGCTCCATTGCTGATGACGAATGCAAGATGGGTCTCATGTCTCAGAACAAGGAGATGTCTAGGAAGAGGAGCAAGACTCTCCCATTTGGTGGAAAATAAACTTCCTCAGCCCTGCATTGTCCCCTGAGCATTGCTTGCCTTAAATGTCTAAATGTTCTTCCTCCCGCTGTACCATAGGCATCCGCTCTGATGTGTCTGATTTGATACACACCCGTAGATATACATACTTAGTGTGGTTGTGTGTGTGTGTAAGTTACATAAATGTCACAGTGCTATGAACCTCAAGTGGTTTCCACTTCCTTCGATCCCAGGTTACTGAGATCTAAATATGTGGCTGCCTCTACAACTAGTTTATTACTAGTTTATTTCAGTGTGCGCCCACCAAGTTTTACTTCCTCATTGATGAGGGATCAAAAGCACCATAAGAAAAAAGGAAAGACCAGCCACCACCTGGGAGATGATATTTGCATCTGTATCTATGGTACATACAGAACTTCTGTAAATTAATAAGAAAAAAACAAACCATCTCCTAGAAACAGATGGATGAAAGTTACAAACAATTTACAGAAAAGCTAACCCAAAGAGTGAATCGACATCTAATAGACACTTGAAATCTCCAGGAGTCGGGAAACACAATCTAAAGCCACCATGAGATCCAACGAGAAGTGGGAACAGTAGTTCTCTGAGAATAATTTAAAGACCTTTTTTTTTAACTAAGGGTGAAAAAAAAGTGAGACAGAGAAGAAGGAAGGAGATAGAGGAGAAGAGATTGCAAATGAAGGAGTTAAGGATTTCACTTGATAAATTAGCTTTTAAAAAGCAAAAATGAACCCAAAGAAAATAGGAGTAGGGAATTTTTAAAGATAAAAGGCAAAATAATTGAAGGAAAAAAAAGAATAGCAACAAAACACCACATGTAAAGTGCTTTTATGTATATTAACTCATATAAGCTCACAACAGTCGAATGAGGTAGGAACTATTAATATTACTCTTCGCATTTTATGGATGAAAACTGAGGCATAAGAAGAAAGTTGATTGATCCTCCTAAGATGATATAGCTCATAAGTGGTGTATAGCTGGGATTTAAACCCAGGCAGTTTGACTCAACTAGTAAACAACACCATGTCATTAAACCAAAAACAGTAGAAAAGATAAATACAACTGATTTTTCAGAAAAAGACTCACAAATGGGAAATACCAGAGGTAAACCTAGAATGAGAAAGTACAGCAAAAAAGAGAGCAGCAATTAGAATAATTTTAAGAAAACTGTATGTGATAAACTTAAAGATCTGGGAAAAACAATTTCTTACCAAAACATGACCCAATTAAAAATAGATTTTTTAAAAACGTAGCTTAATTTATTAATGATTATTTTGTTGTTTTTCTTCTTGATATTTTGACTAAGAAACCCTTTCTACCTGGATTTTTCCCCCAAAGTTTTGCTTTTCAAATATTTAGATTTAGATACATCTAAGCAGGGGCTGGCTGTCTTATTTACGAATACATGGCCAGGACCTTCAACAGAGCACATAGCAGGCACTCAATAAATATTGGTTAAATGAATTAATGAAGGGCCATTGTGTGTGAGACCTAAAAGGATGAGTCTCTGAGATGGTGGGTATCAGGCATGGGTATCTCAGCCCAGGTGCATGTGGAGGGAGTGGGATCTTTCTCTCGCAAAGAGACACAGCATTGGCCTGTGGGTATCTGGACCCAGAAGGCTACCTATATCATTGGTCAGACCGTCAAGACGAGTCTTCGATAGCACCACTGTGTGTCTTGGAGAAGAACTTGGAAAGTAGACTGGTAAGACCCAATTTCCATTTGGACGTAGAAGTCTTTCTGTCCCTCTCTTCCAATATGTGTTTTTTAGGACCCCTAAAGATTCTTGGACAATTCAAGAGACAGGAGAGAAGATCTGAGCTGCTTGCTAATAAGAAAAAGTAAAGGAGAAAGCCATTGATTAGAAAAAGAGATGGGTTTATGGAACATTGCATTCTAGTGGCATAGTAACTGGAATTCTCAGGTTTAATGCCTGACATCCATGAGGGCAGAGATTGCAGTTTCTTGTTCTTCACTTGTTATCCACAGCTCCAGAGGACCGTGTCTGGCACCTAGGAGTCGTTAAATAAAGGTAACTCTCTGAGTATATCCTTGCTCACTCCATGCTAGCTACAGTTCCCCTTATAGGCCAGACACATTCCCACCTCCAAGCCTTTGCACTTGCTGTTCCCCCGGGCTGGTGTATGCTTCCTCCAATACCTTCCTTTCTTCCTTCTCTCTGGCTTTATTGAAATATAGTTCACACACCATACAATTCACCCTTACAGTTCAATGGTTTTTATTATATTCACACAATTGTGCATCCATCACCGCAATCAACATAAGAACATTTCATAATCCCAAAAAGAAACCTTATACCCCTTAACCATCACCTTCAGTTTCCCCCCATCACTCCCAGCCCCTGGCAACCACTAATCTAATTTTTGCTTCTACTGGTTTGCCTGTTCTGGACATTTCATATAAAAGGAGTCATACAATATGTGGCCTTTTGTATCTGGCCTCTTTCATGTAGCAACTTTTCAAGGTTCATCTGCATTGTAGCATGTATTAGAATGTCATTCTTTTTTATGCTTGAATAATATTTCATTATATGGATATACCACCTTTTATTTATCCATTTATCAGTTGATGGACCTTGGGCTTAGTTCCATTTTTTGGCTATTATGAATCATGCTGCTATGAACATTCATGTACAAGTTTTTGTGTGGACGTGTATTTTCATGTCTCTTGGGTATATCCCTAGGCGTGGAACAGCTGGGTCATATGGTAATTCTATGTTTAACCATGGAACTGTCAAACTGTTTTCCAAAGAAGTGTTGCCTTTTCAGAAAGACCTTCCCTGACCATCCTGCCTTAAAAAAGCTGCCCCATGGGCTGGCCTGGTGGTGTAGTGGTTAAGTTTGCATGCTCCACTTTGGTGGCCCGGGGTTCACAGGTTCAGATCCTGGGCACAGACCCACACACTGCTCATCAAGCCATGTTGCCACGGTGTCCCACATACAAAATAGAGGAAGATTGACACAGCTCAGGGCCCATCTTCCTCACATACCCATAAAAAAAGCCGCCCCAAATCATTCACTATCTCCCTAGCCTACTTTATTGTTCCTTCTCTCCCTGGTGGGACAGTATAGTACAGTGTATATACTTATCACACTATGACATTATAATACGTGATATATATTTGATTATTTTTTTATTGTCTTCCCTTCCAAAAGATTGTAATTTCCATAAAAACAGGAATTTTGGGCAATTTCGTCCCTCGCTGAATCTCCAGCGCCTAGAAAAGTGCCTGGCATAGAGCAGCTCACAGCACCACATGCACAGGCGCCCCAGGAGCCACAGAAATCAGGGCGTGGGAAGCCGAATCACACGCCCCAGAGAAATCCACAAGATGCTGGGTTCCAAGAGGAAGCAGCTGGAGTGGGCAAGCGACGTCACTGGGCACCAGCTGGGTCAGAAACCAGATGGTGGCAGTGAGCCCTGAGTGGGGGCTGAGGTTCTAAAGAGAAGAGACACGCCTCTGAGAATGTTGATGTTGAAAGCAGAAAAGGGCCATCTCTCCTCAGTCTTGGAATCAGTGGACCCACCATTTCTAGAACGTCTGGGGAAAGTGGGCCCCCTCCCCATGCAACCCAGACTCCATAACGGCTGCATTTGCTTGGAGTGCAAGGGTGTGCGTGTCAATGTTTACCGCTGCTTAAGTTACGCAGTATAACAAACGACCCCACAAGTTGGTGGCTGAAAACAACAGTGACTTTTTATTTTTGACATAACAAACGACCCCACAAGTTGGTGGTTGAAAACAATAGTGACTTTTTATTTTTGACAATTCCATAGGTTGACTGGGCGGCTCCTTTCCTGGTCTCGCCCACAATCACTGGGGTGGTTGTATTTTGACGGCAGCTGAAAAGGCTGGAAGAGCCAAGATGGAGCTTTGTTGCTGGCCGTGAGCGGGACTGCTTTCTCCTCCACGGGGCCTCTCATCCTCACGAAGTTAAGCGGGGCCCTCCAACATGGCGGCCTGCAGCATCCCAGGAGCCGGAAGGCGGAAGCCGCAAAGCATACTGGGGCCAAGACTCGGAAGTCACGTGGCGGTGCTTCTGCACAACTATTGGCTAAAGCAAGTCACGTGGATAATGCTGATTCAAAAGGGAGAGGAAGTGGACTCCACCTTTGATGGGAGGAGTAACAAAGTCCCGTCGCAGAGAAGCCTGTGTCTTGAGATGGGAGGAATTTGTGGCTGGGAGTTTTCAGTCTCTCCGGGTAACTGAGAGAAGAGTCCCTGTAGCAGTAGGCACGTGGCCTTGGATCACAGGACCAACACTCCTTGGCTGAGTGGCCTTGGGGGAGCCACCTTCTCTCTCTCAGCTTCGGATTCCTTCCCATAAAGAAGCAATCAACCCAGTACCATCATCGTCCTGATAATCATCCTTTTAGGCGCCACCCAGGAAAATGGGCTACAAATCAATTCTTAAATCTTTTCTGGCAGACTCTCCTTGCACAGGGACAATTCCCTTTCCTAGGGGTCCCAGTTGATCTTGCATGGGAACCACGGAAATGTAATAATAACAATATCACCAATAACAGCTACCTCAGGGGCCCTGCCAGGCGGAGCGTGTCACTCTGTTGATCTCTTGAAACAGCCAAGGAGTCTTTGGGCCACGCCAGAAGCAAAACTAAAATAAGGATTCCAGGATTTGTAGTTTATCTGGGAGGTGATTCTAGAAGCCCTGGGAGGAGGTAGGGGAGAGAGACAGGAAAGGGAAGGAGCCAACACAGGATGTGCCTGGAGCGGGTACTGCTGTGGGCTGAATCCCCCTGGGGACCTCTGGGAGACAGTGTAGACCATGTGAGTCAGAGTCATCCTAACTGATAGCATCGCCCATCCCAAACTGTGACAACCACAGATGTCTCCAGACACTGCGTAGTGTGCCGTGGGGAGCGTCATCAGCCCTGGGTGAGAACCACTACACTCTACAACTGACTTTTTCATTCAGTTCATTATTTGCAGTCGGTCTCTCCTCACCTCCTACAGAATGTTTGCTCCAGGAAGGAAGGAATTTGCTTATTTGGGGCACTGATGGATGCCCAGGTTCTAGATCAATCCTGGCACACGGCAGGTGTTCAATATTTGTTGGAAGACTGAATGAGCATTAGTGGGTTCTGTGCCTGGGGACGGTACAGGGCTTGACATCGTGACGTCCTTCCTTTATCACAGCATCCCCTGGAGGGAGGCCCTGTCACTGTCCCCCATCTCACAGAGGAGAAAAACTGAGGCTTCTAGAAGCTACATGCACACACCCCTCACCACCCACTAGTAGAGTCCAGAAGCTTAGCTGACCACCACCCAACAAATGTGTGTGTTCTCCCTTCTGGTCAAGAAGGATTGAATTAAGGGCAGGGGCAGACCCAGCCTCTGGCAGCACCTGAGGAGAGTTGAGGAGGGGAGCTGAGCTGGCATGGGGGCCATGCCTGAGGGGCTTTCTCAGCAACCAGCAGGGAGGGGCCAGAACTTGGCCAGTTCAGCCTGTGTCTCTCGGAGTAAGGCCAGCCCCAGACCTCTAAGAGATGGGGACCTAGCTCCAGAGTGCAGTCCCAGAACCATCCTGGAGATGTTGCTGCAGCTACCAGGCCAGGGAGGCTGGAACTGCACACACACACACACACACACACACACACACACACACACACACACATATTCCACTCCGCATCCCCTCCACTCTCTCAACCCCCTTCTACCCCCAACTCCCACTTCCTCTACCACACCCATACCTCTAGCCCAGCCCAACCCAGAAAGGGCACAGCCCTGTGATTGCTCAGTGGGTCCCTGGTAATAGAAGTGAAGACTCAGGAGATGGGAAGGAAGGAAGAGAGAGTGGGCGGGGCGAGTGAGGGAGGGGGCTACATTTATATCTATGCCCAAGGCTGGGCATATTTTATATCTGTGCTCCTCATGGACAATGCCGGGTACAGCAAGTGGGGCTGCGACCTGGAGGAGGCACCTGGAGGTAGGAAGAATGGGATTGCCTCACCTGCCCCCTTGGGTCCTCTGTCCAGTGGATTGGGGTTTGATGGGGGAAGGGAGGGGAACAACCAAGAGAGGGCCCACGTGGTGGTGCAAGAGAGACATCACAGGTCCTAGAACCAGCTGGACCTGGATTCAAATTCTAAACCTGCCACTTAGGGGCTGTGTGACCACAGGCAACTTATTTAACCTCTCTGAATCCCAATTTCCTTGGAGGAACCCAAGTGTCCTGGGCTCCGTCCTCAGGGCCCAGGGAGGAAGGATGTTCCTGTGCAGGAGAGACCCAGGAGTCCATCTGTGTTATCCCAGAGTCCTGGCGACACTGGGGATGGAGACTTCTCTGGCTAGCTGTGACTTTCATGATTGCCACCATCCTGTGGGGCCTCATTCTGACCATCGGACTTTCCAAGGGTGAGTGACTGCATAATGCAGGGAGGTGTGTCTGACCCCGTGGGGACACAGACCTCCTCACTCAAGGCACACCAGCTGGGTCCCAGACCCCTGCCTGGGTCTGAGTGTGAACATGAGTGAACAGAGTGTGTGTACATCTTCGGACTGTGTGCACCCACGTGTGTGTGCATGTGCATGCAGGAATGTGTGTGCATGCGCCCCTATGTTTGTTTCCCCTCGGCCTGTGTGCACATTTTGTGGGCTGTATGTCTGCCCGCCCCTCTGTGCGTGCCAAGACTGGGGTGCTCACGCGGTGTGGGTGAAGGGAGAGTTCCCGAGCCCCCGGGGTGGTGCCTGCAGGAGCCTCTCTCTGCAGCCGCCACAGAGCACGGGGCTCTGCTCGGCTACCAGGACCTGCTGAGGACAAATGGTGAGTGCAGAACAGGGGCTCCTGGCCCCCCGGGATGTGCAGGGCAGGAGTGTCTGGACCCTGGAGGCGGGTAGGGGGTGGATGGATGGGGATCCTGTGGTCCCCAGGGCTGGCCCAGAGAGGGGTAGGGTGTCCCGTGAGTCCCCGGGTGGTGACCTGGCGTGTGTTGGGTGGGCGGGGGTTGTTCCAGCCTCGGAGCAGATGGAGGTGCTGGCTGCCCTGAAGGAGGAGATCCAATCCTGCAAGAGATGCTGTAAGACCTGCGGGCTGAGGAGGCAGGGCTTATGGTCCTGAGTGTGGCGATTATGGCCGGAACTGGACGAGCTGGGTGGGGGCCCTATGGGCTAGCCTCAGATGTCCCGTCCCCATCCTCCCCGCTTCCCAGGCCAGGGGACGCAGGCGCAGCTGCAGACGGCTCGCACCCAGCTTGGGGAGGCGCAGGCAAAGCTGTTCCAGCAGGAGAGCGCCCTGAAAGAACTGAGCGAGCGCGGTGAGGGCAGGACAGCACCGCGACCCGTGATCCCTCCCCGCACCTGTCACCAGACTCTCCCTTCACATCCTGATCCCTCTGTGACCCCGACTCTATCCTGTGATCCTGACCCTGCCCGCTGCACTCTGACCTTGCCTACAACTCCTAACCGGACCCTCCCCAGCTGTAACAGTCCTCGACCGTGATGTCATTCTTGACGGTGACGCTGACCACGGACACGCATGCTGACTTGACCTAATCGTGACCCTACTCCTGACCCTGACCCCAGCTATGATCTGGCCTTCCTTGATCTTGCAGTGACCCAGGGCTTGGCTGAAGCGGGTAGGGACCGCGAGGGCATCCGCGCTGAACTGTTGAGGGCGCTGGAGGCGGCCCGGCTCGGGAACCGTGAGCAAGACGGAGGGGGAGGGGCGAGGGGAGGGGACATGTGGACCCTCCTCGTGGACCTCGGGTTCCCGTGAAACGCCCGGCCCTGCACTTTGACCTTGGCCTGTTCTCTGTGGCTCCGCTCCTGTTGGGCCGGGAGATCCAACCCCACCCGACAGTCCTCTCCCCCTGGGGGCAATCCACCTCTTTGACCCTCACCACCTCGCAGGCCCCTGCGAGCAGTGCCCCGCGTCGTGGCTGCCCTTCCAGGGCTCCTGCTACCTTTTCTCCGAGCTAAAGGCCACATGGGAAGAGGCGCAGCACAACTGCACCAGCTCTGGCGCGCACTTGGTGATTGTGGAAGACCTGGACGAGCAGGTGCGCAGCCTAAGCGGTCCGAGACCGGAGGCGGAGTTCACCTGAGAGGGCGTGGCTTGGAGGTGGCCAGAGGGGGCGGGGCGGACTCTGCCGGCTCAGTCTCCCCTCGCACCCAGGGCTTCCTGAGTCGGAACACGCGAGGCCGCGGTTACTGGCTGGGCCTGAGGGCCGTGCGCCGCGCGGGCATCATCCAGGCTTACCAGTGGGTGGACGGAGTCTCGCTCAGCTTCAGGTGAGAGAAGGGACTTGGGGAGGAGGGTGGATGAGACCCGTGGAGAAGTACTTTGGCCATATCTCAGCGTCTCAAGTGAGATGGGCAGATTAGACCCCAGGAACTGGCTGAGGGCTAAAATCTGAGGGACAGGAAATTACTTCGCAGCGTTAGAAAGTTGTGTCTGTGGTTAGGATAGACCCTCAGGGTGTCTCGGTCAGACCCAACTTATAAACAGGCTAGCCCCTGGGAAGGGAGGCTGGACCCCAGGGCCATCTTCAGTCTAGACCCCCAGCAACACCCATGCCACACCACTGCAGCCACTGGAGGCAGGGGGAGCCCAATGACTCAGGGGGGCGCGAGGACTGCGTCATGATGCTGGACACGGGGATGTGGAACGACGCGCCGTGCAGCGACGACGAGAGGGACAACTGGATCTGTGAGAAGAGGCAGAGCTGCTGACCCCGCGCAGTGCCCCCGAGCCACGCCCACCGCCACGTAAACCGTCTGTGAGCTGCTCACAGTCATGGATCCGCCCAGGGCCATGGATTTTTTTTTTCCACCAACCACTCCTGCAAACCACCCCGCCCAACGCAGCCCGGTCTAGTGCCTGGGCCCTGGGACCCCTGCTCCAACTTACCTGCAACTCCTCACACGCAGGCCTAACCTGGGCTTTACCTGCTTCAAAATCCAGCTCCTTGGCCCACGTTCTCACCTCGCTTCCCTCCCTAGCCCAAGTCAGCCGATCGGGGCTGAAGCTGTCTCGTTTGCCTGCATTTTTCCCCAGACTGGGAGGCCTCAAAGATGGTGGTTTTGTGAGCTGTCTTTGCTGCCCTAGGGAGCATCAATAAAAGTTTGAGAAATGAATCTTGGTTTCTGGCTCTGTTGAGCTGTTCTAAACTTTATGCCAGGGACCCTGATGATCCCTGTGGGTGTCCCCGACCTCCCTAAGTGACCTCCAGGTCCTAAGAGGTCCCAAAACCCAGGAGTAACATGCACTGGGTAAGGAGGGCTGCATGGAATGGGGGATATAGTTATAAGTCAGACCCAGTTGTTACCCCCCCAGGACCCCCTCATTCTGGTCTAGCTGGGCATGGGAGTCATGTGAGCAGCGACTCAATGGAGGAATGCAAGAAGGAGTGACAGGTGATGCATTTGAATGAGCCCTCTTTGTCCTCAAGACAGGGACTGTGCTGACCTGCTGCAGTGGTGGCCCCTTTCCTTGAGCAGGCTGGCACCCCCTTGTGGAGATGACAGGCAGTCTGAGGCATGGCCGTGGGGCAGCTGGGAGAGAGGTTGCCCAGATCTGATGAGCGGGTCCCTTCTGTCTCGGGCACCAACTTTCTGTGACCACTGGGTAGGGCGATCAGGAAATACATCCCAGCACAGATGGGCTTTCCAGGAACAATGGGGTTTCAGCACGTGGAGCTGGGAAGGGAGGGCTTTGCAGGCAGAGGCTGTTGGAAGGTGTTGAGTATGGCTGAGCACATTTGGGCGTGCACAGTGCACAGAGCCTGGATTTATCAACTGGGGCCTTTTGATCTGAATTTACCCTGTACCCCCAAAGTTTCCTGACTCCATCTTGGGGACCTTGGGGCTCTCCTAGAATTTCCAGAGGAGAGGGGTCCAGCTAAGGGGAATGACAGGCTGAGCGGGAAGAGGAGACAACACCACCCCCCCCCCTCCCTGGCCAGGTGGAACCTCTCAGTGCTGTAACCGCACAGCCCGCAACCCTTCTTTTGCCCTCTACAACTGCAGCCCAGAGCGAGGCCCAGGGTGTGGACATCTTGGGAGCCAAGAGGCAGCCTCACACAAGATGTCGCCTGCTGACAAACAGACTCACAGGTGGGGGTGCCGCCAATAGCTGCCTGGTGTCCTAAGTGCTTGGAGACCTGGGTGAATGATGGTCTGGAATACTCACAGGCTCTAGTCTAACTGACGACAATCAGATGGAGACCCCCGGGTGACAGAAGAGCAACAGAGACAGATTGAAAGCAGAAGAAGCCCTGGTGTCTCTCATGGGGATGGAGCTGAGTGAGCACTGGCTGTGGCAGAGGTTGAAGGAAGAGACCTCCGAGTTAGGCATGACCTGCCCTAGGTCTTCCAAGGACCTGGCCCTGGCCAGAGCAAGCCCTCTAGTTCCTGGTACCCCAGCTCAGACACTGCACCACAGGGCCCAAGGGAGCCCAGGACAGGAGCCCAGAGAGCAAGGAGGCTGGCCTGGAGACCCCCATCCTGCCTTCTGCACTCCTGGTCAGCTCACAGGCACTGCCTCCCAGCCGCCTGTTTCTAACCCTCCAGCGTTGAGTGGGCACATGGAGACCCTGAATGAGAGGGTCAGGGTCATGTTCCCCCCTTTCTGGACTCTTGGCACCAGGTCCTTCCCCCTCCAAGATGCAACTGTCCTGAGAAGAAATGGGTCCCTATAACCTAACCCTAATCCTGGCACAGACCATGACCTTTAGTTGGCTTTTGTTGTCCTGGAGAATCGATCTTGCCAGAAAGACTGTATTCTACAGGCTGACGGGTGGTACAGAAAGGAGCCTGTACACAGAGAAGCCCCGTGATGCTTCCCTGAGAGCCCAGGTCAGCAGCCTCAATGACAGACCCCCATTCCTGGAGACCCCAGAGGGCCTGAGAGAGCCCCACAAGATCTGAAATGTACCTGTGATGTGAGACCCAGCAGCAGTTGTGAGAACACATAGGCCCTTAGTATGCAGAATGACAGACTCCCAAATTGCCTGGGTCCTAATCCCCCTGAACCTATGAGTATGTTACCACATGGCAAAAGGGACTTTGCACATGTGATTATATTAAGGGCCCTGAGGTGGGGAGAGGATCCTGGATTATCCAGGCTTCCCAATGTCATCACAAGGGCCCTTAAAAGTGAAGGAGGTGGGCAGGAGAGAATGAGGGAGGGAGTCGTGACTACAGAAGACGGTCAGAGTGATGTGACGTGAGAAGGACCTCATCCTCCATTGTGGCTTTAAAGATGGAGGAGGGGACCAGGATCCGACGATGTGGGCAGACTTAGAAGTTAGAAAAGGCAAGGGAAACCACTGATGAGATAGGCCAAAATCCTGAACACTGACAACACCCAGTGCTTGCGAGGATGTGGAGTAACAGGAACTCTCATTCATTGCTCGTGGGAATGCAAAATGGTACATCCACTTTGGAAGACAGTTTGGTTGTTTCCTGCAAACCCAAACACATTCTTACCACATGATCCAGCAATCGTGCTACTTGGTATTTGTCCAAAAGTGTTGAAAAGTTATGTTCACACCGAAACCTGCACACGGATGTTCATAGGAGTTTTATCCATAATTGCCAAAACATGGAAGCAACCAAAACGTCCTTTAATAGGTGAATGGATAAATAAACTGGTACCTCCGGACAATAGATCTTTATTCACACTGCAAAGAAATGAGCTATCAAGCTATGAAAAGACATGGAGGAATCTTAAATGCATATTAATAAGTGAAGGAAGCAAATCTGAAAAGTCTACATACTGTATGATTCCAACTCTATAAGATTCTGGAAAAGACAAAACTATGGAGACAGTAAAAAGACAAGTGTTTGCCAGGGGTTAGAGGGAAGGGAGGGATGAATTGGAGGAGCACAGAGGATTTTCCAGGTAGTGAAACTATACTGTGATGGTGTATACATGTCATTATACATTTGTCCAAACCCATAGAAAGTACGACACCAAGAGTGACCCCTAATGTCAACTATGGACTTTTGATGATGATGACATGTCAACGTAGCTTCATCAGTTGTAACAACTGATGGTGGGCATGTGATAATGGGGGAGGCATTGCCTGAATGCGAGGAGGGGATACATGGGAAATCTCTGTACCTTCTGCTTAATTTTGCTGTGAACCTAAAACTACTCTAAAAAAATAAAGTCTTAACAACAGAAAAAGACAAGAAAACAGATTTTCCCCTAGAGCCTCCAGAAGGATGCCACCCTGTTGACACCTTGGCTTTAGGGCAGTGAGACCAGTGTCAGACTTCTGACCTCTAGAACAGTGAGACAACGAATTTGTGTTGTAGAAGCCACTAAGTTTGAGGTCATTTGCTACAGCAGCCATAGGAAACTAATACAAGGGCTTACCTGGAGCTCCCCTGTAACTCAACAGTAACCACCTATAACACAGCAGCCAACTGTGATGACCCCGTGACACACCTTAACATGTCTATAAGTAAATGTACCCCCCATAGAAGTGACTCAACTCGAGAAAAAACCACTGGAAACACCCGGGATAAACTTTAACACCCATCACCCGGCAGCACCTGCCTGTAACCTCCCGCTCACCTGACAGGACACACATGTGACTAACCTTAACAGGAGTGGCCATGAGTCTCCGTTTGTCTCCAACAGTCCTGGTTTGCACTTGTCCTGGGTATAATTCTTGTTTTCAAATAGTTTTTAATATCAAGTTTAATGAGGTGTAATTTATATGCAACATAACGCACCAATTTATCACAGCCTTGTGAAGTTGAAAAGCCTCAAATGAGTTTATTTCAGAAGAGCCAAAAGAATGGCAATTCAGGATGTGCATGCTATGACAAACCATAGGCAAATCAACAAACACAGAAGAGGAGCTGCTTTTATGGAGAAAAAGGGGGAGTATGGAGGGGCTGTTCTATAGGAAAGTCCATGAGGAGAAAGTAACATTTCAGGGCAGCAATGGCTTCTCATTGGCTGAGCTGGGGCATTTCTCATTGGCTGAGCTGTGGCGTTTCTCATTGGCTGAGCTGCAGTCTTTCTCATTGGCTGAGCTGGGGCATTTCTCATTGGCTGAGCTGTGGCATTTCTCATTGGCTGAGCTGCAGCGTTTCTCATTGGCTGAGCTGCAGTGTTTCTCATTGGCTGAGCTGCGGCATTTCTCATTGGCTGGGCTGTTGCCAGGTGGAGAAAGAAATCTCCCTTCAGTAGTAAAATTGTTTTACTTCCTGTCCAAGATGCAAGTGTGTCTCTCTTCCTGTTTGGTGTAATTGACGCTGTATGGTATGGCATGAGAGCTCCCCCCTACAGGCCTTCATGACTCCAATTTAGTTAAGATTTCTTTGATTAATTTAAACACCCTTAGGATGGTATCTATCAAAAAAAGAAATTAAATAACAAGTATCAGCAAAGATGTGGAGAGACGGAAAGCTTCATGTATTGTTGGTAGAAATGTAAAATGGTGCAGCTGCTGTGAGAAACAGTATGAGGCTCCTCAAAAAATTAAAAGTAGAATTACCATATCATCCAGCAATTTCCCTTCTGGATATATACCCAAAAGAGTTGAAAGCTGGGTCTCAAAAAGATATTTTCACATTCACATTCTTAACAGCATTATTCACAATAGCCAACCGGTGGAGGCAACCCAAGTGTCCGTTGATGGATGAATGGATAAACAGAATGTGATCCATCCAGCAATGGAATATTATTCAGCCTTAAACTGGAAAGAAATTCTGACACCTGCTACAACATGGATGAACCTTGAGGACATTATGCTGTATGAAATAAACCAGTCACAAAACAGCAAATACTGTATTACCTCACTTACAAGAGCCATTTAGAGTAGTTAAACTCCTAGAAACAGAAAGTAGAATGGTGATTACCAGGAGCTGGGGAAGGGAGAAATGGGTAGTTGGTGTTTGATGAGTGTAGAGTTTCAGTCTTGCAAGATGAAATAATTCTGGGTACTGGTTGCACAACAATGTGAATACACTTAACACCACTGAATTTATATTTAAAAATGGTTAAGATGTAAATTTTACGTTATGTGTATTTTATAGCACAATTAAAAATTAAAAAAAAAATTTAGATGTACCCATTTCAAGCTTATAATACAGTGAGTTTTGAGAAATGTATACAGAGGTGTAGCCATCATTACACTGCAGATATAGAACATTTCCATCCTCCCCTGAAATTCCTTCCTGCCCCTTCTCAGTCCTCACCCCACCCCCACCCCAAGCCACCACTCATCTCCTCTGCATCACTATTGACTGCACTTGCCTTTTCTCCAATGTCATATAAATGGAATCACACAGTGTGTACTCTTTTGTGCCTGGATTCCTCCTCTAGGCATAATGTTTCTGAGATTCCCCCATGCTTTTGTGTGTATCCACAGTTTGTTCCTCTTCGTTGTTGAATCTTCTTCCATCATGTGGCTGGACCACAATCTGTGTCTCCATTCATCTGTTGACGGATGCTGGCATTGTCTCCCATGTGAATTTGGATGAATTAAACTGCTGTGAATGCTGTTGTAGAATCTTTTTACAGATTTCAGTTTTCTCTTCTCTTGGGTAAATACCTAGGAGTGGGTCAGATAGTAGGTGAGTGTTCAACATTATAAGAAACTGCCAAACCATTTTCCAAAGTGGTTGCACCATTTTGTACCCCCAAGAGCAATGTCTCAGGGCCCTGGTGGCTTGGGAAGGGTACTTTTGACCCAAGAAGGCCTTCAGCAGATCTAGAGCAAGTGGAGGGGATTCTCTAGACAAGAGCAGGAGGAGAGGAAATGCAGCTGGAAGTTGAAGCAGATAATGAGAGGAAGCAGGAAGTTGGCAGTAACATGTGCCTGATAACACGTGTTTTCATGGGAAGATAAGACTGGGGGGCTGGGGAGCAGGAGTTGGGGGGGTCTCTGCTATTTGGAATTACAGCCTCTGAAGCAAGACCAAGAGAGAAGCTGGAGAGAAGTGAGATCAAGTCTTCCATGAACCAGGAGCCATTTCATTCATTCATTCATTCATTCATTCATTCCGGTGTAGGGGAGCAGAATTTGCCACCCTCAAGATGTGTCCCTTTGGCTTGAGGATTATTGTTGGCTGGTTATTTGTTTAAAAACTGCAGACATGGGAAAAGCTCTTAAAACCAAGTAGAAGTTACCCTTTGTAAGAGACACTGACATTTGTAAGGGAAATCTCCATTTGTAAAGATATCTCCCTCTCTGTACCAGGAAGAGGGGGATGACCTTATCTCTAGAAACTCTTATCAATGTGGAAGGCAAAGACATAAATCTGCTTAATAACCTTATTTTTGTTTACTGTGATTTTTCTGGTAATCTCCCATAACTGACCCCCCCACCCCCAATATCCTCCTTTGTCTTTAGATGAAGATAGTATTTAAGGTGGCGAGCTCAGCCATTCTGGAAAGTTGCTCAGTTTTCCTAGGTTTCTCCCATGTGTACAGGTTATAAAGCTTTGTTTGATTTTCTCCTGTTATTCTGTCTTATGTCAATTTAATTCGTAGGCCAGCTAGAAGGACCTGGAGGGTAAGGGAATTGTCTTCCTCCCCTACACCTTCCTTCATGCAATACAATCATTTGCATTCAACCAATACAGTCATTTTCTCACCCACAAACATTTCTTGAGCATTTATTCTACACCAGACACTGGTATCCAATGGAAAACAAGAGGTCAGAATCTCTGGACATAAAGGAACTGCTTTAGCCGGGGTCCCGCCCCTCAGAGAGCAGAGACCTGGAGGATGAGGACCAATGAGAGGGCTCAAAAAGCAGAAGAGTGAGCAGGTGCGGCTGGAGGCCACCAAAGGGGGAACAGTGCAGCTGGGAATGGGAGCAGCCACATGCGGCCTTGTGGCCCCTGCTCGTTGCACTTTGTACCTGCTGTTCCCTCTACCCAGGCAACATTCCTCTGATCTCTGAAAGCTGGCTCTTCCCTTCCCTTCAGGGGCCCCAGTCCAAGCATCATCCACTTAGAGAGCCTTCTCTGACCCTCTATTGAAACAGCCCCTCTGTCACTCTCCTCCCACCTGCTTTATGTGTCTTCACGGCACTTGTCACCATCTCACATTTGTTTGTTGCCCGGATAGACCATCAGATCCAAGGGCAGAGATTTTTGCCCTGTTCACTCACTACTGCAGTTGCAAGTGCCCATTACACTGTCCCACGTCTCACTGAATGAATGAATGAATGAATGAGTAAATGAGCGAGTGAATAAATGAATGAGTCAGTGCGTGAACTAATGAAGTTCAGGAGGTGGGCTGGGCTGAAGACAGAGATGTGGGAAGTCAGTGAGGATTGGGGGTGATTGAAGCCGAGGGGTGGTGGAGAGGCAGAGAGAGAGGTCCTGAGGGGAAACTGAGGCCTGCAGAGGGGAAAGGAGGGCAGAGTGCAGCAGGGGGACAGCTGGTGGAGGAGCCCTGCTCTGTCCATCAACTCCTCCTGTGAGATAGCTCTGCACAAGACCAGCAGAGGGCGCATGCGCTTGTCTGTGTGACCCTGTACGTCTGGTGTGTGTCTGTCTGTGCATCTGTTGCACATCTGTTCGTTTGTCTCTGTGTGTCTGTGTGTTTTGTTTTATGTATGTTTCTGTGCATTTATATGTGTGTTTGTGCATGTGATTGTGTTGTGTGTATCTATGAGCACATTGGGTGTGTTTATCTTGTATCTCTAGATGCATTGTGATATGTTTATATCTGTGTGTTCATGTTGTATGTGTGTTTTGTGTACCTATGTGTGTGTTTATGTGTATTGTTGGTGTCTGTGTGTACCTATGTGTGTGCCCGTGGTTTTATTGTATCATGTCTGTGTGCGTCTGGATGTTTATCTGTGGTTTGGTTGTGTCATATGATCTCTATCTTTGTATATGTGCTGAGTGGATGTTTATAGTTCGAGTATGTGTGCACGTGGTTCCTGTGTGGTTTTCTATTGTGTCTGTATCTGTAATTATTCTTTAATAAAATGTGGATAATGTTTGTTATTTCTCACGGTTGTTGACAGGATGCAAGAAGGTGGGCTGTGTTTACTAACCTACAGTAGTACTGGAACTTAGGAATTACTCAATACAAAAATAACATTTTACCTTCTCAGCCAGGTCCACCCTGCCCACTCTTCCTACTGGCCACAGCCCCAGCCCCAGCCTCTCAAGCCCTTTATCCGACTTGACTTTTTCTTCCTTTCATTTTATTCATAGCACTTATGACTTTTTAATATACAATATTGGGGTTCTCATTCTCAGCATTATTGACATTGGGAGCTGATCATTCTCTGCTGTGGGGGCTGTCCTGTGCATTGTAAGATGCTGAGCAGTGTAGGGGAGGAAGACAATTCCTCTACCCTTTGGGTCCTTCTGGCTGGTCTAAGAATTCAATAGACATGAGACAGAATAACAGGAGAAAATCAAACAAAGCTTTATAACATGTACACATGTGAAAAACCCGGGAAAGCTGAGTAACTCATCAGAATGGCCAAAGCTGTCACCTTAAGTACCATTTACAAGTAAAGACAAAGGAGGATGTTGGGGGTAGTGGTTTGAAACTCTAAAGGGGAAGAAGGAAATAGTTGGAAATGAAAATGTTTGTTAAACAAGTGTTTGCTGGGCTCTCTGTAGACAATGTTATCTTATGGTGATAGTTCCATCCTGGAACAGGCCTTCTATCTTAAATTCTTTTAGGGAGTTAGGGGGAAGGTCAAAGTTTCTTTCAGAGTCTTTTGTTCTTAAAAATAATCAAGGCAATGAGACGTATTTGGGGGTGGCCAATTCTGACCCCCACAGTCCCGCCTTTGAAACTTTAAGAAGTTTCACAGTCCAGAATCTGAGTTGGTAGATTGTTTCATCTCACTGAACATGTCTCTTAGTCCTGATAATAGGTTAGTCCAGTTCAATTCATTTCAGGAGGTAATGATGCAGATGGGCTCCCAAGCAATCAGGTATTTAATAAGCAAGCAATCAGGTGGAAGCAAATAATCAGGTATTTAATAAGAAGTATTTCTATGGAAACAAAAAGAAAAATAAGGGTAATGGTTGGAGCAAATTATAACCCAGTTTTTGAGCCCAGAGCATGGCCAGTCAAGATTTCTAGGTGTCAGTGTTGAAGCACCTTTTGCAGTTTGAAATGTCTCTGATGACATCATCGAGTGTTCGGGTACCCTTATGTGTGGCTTATGCAGCAACTGGAATGAATCTCCCTTAAGTTTCTATTAGGTCGTCCAGCTTCAACTTGTAGGGCTACAGGAACAAGGGTGGTTTCAGTCCTCAATGATTCCCAACGAAAATGATGGAAATAATTGAAAACATTAGTTTGGAGATTTGTAGCCAGATATTTCAGGAGACTAGAAGAATTCAGGAAACAGCCTAGTTTATAGGTATAAAACAAAAACCTCAAAAACAATCAGCAGAACTCGTATCTAATATCTACAATTGTATTATACTTTCTACTGAAACGTAAATTTTTTCTCTAAAATCGCCCTCATTTTAGGGGCCGGCCCTGTGGCGTGGTGGTGAAGTGCGTACACTCCACTGCTGGCGGTCCGGGTTCAGATCCTGGGCATGCAGTGATGCACCGTTTTTCAGGCCATGTTGTGACAGCATCCCACGTAAAGTCAAGGAAGATGGGAACGGATGTTAGCTCAGTGCCAGTCTTCCTCAGCAAAAAGAGGAGGATTGGCATGGATGTTAGCTCAGGGCTGATCTTCCTCACACACAAAAATAAATAAATAAAATAAAACAAAATCACCCTCATTTTTACTAAAGATAGCCAAATTAAGGCTAATTGGTTTGCCAAGTAAGTCTAGTTTTAATAAACTTGGCCCAAGTATTTACATAAGTACAGTGAGAATAACAATTGATCCTATAGGCTCTTTTAAATTTGCTTTGTTGGAACTCTTTATATGGAATCTCAGCTTGAATGATAAAGGCCTCTTGAGACCAGGAAAGCCAAGCAAAGGACTTGTTATCAGACTTGGCCTGCAATATCTACATATTTGGGTGAATTCCTCTCTTCTCTTGAGGTTTCCCAATATATTTCAAGTTTCCTTGCACCTGCCAGAGAAGTGACCTTCTTTACTCACCTGATAAGGTTGCCAGGAACCCAGTAAGCCAGGCACCAGGCCAATATTTTCAAGTGGCTTTATTCCATAAAGTCCAATCTTTGTTCCTCAAAAGCTGTCTGGTCATATCTGAGTCTATGCATGTTTCTCTCAAATATGACATTCCAGTCAAAGCTTTGGTAATATAACCAATGTTTCTAGTTATGTCCTGTTATAAGGAGAACAGATTCTTATTGAACTTATGCAAATAACTATATTGCCATGAAAATAAGGATATTCACTCACTAAGAGTTTCCAAATTCTGGAGGGATCTGGTAGGGAGAAAAAGATAAATGTTTAATTTTGCTTACATGAGTATAATTTACCAAATTCTTATAAGTCATCATTAGCTTAAGAGGCAAGAGAAAAAGTTTTCCTTAAATCTGAAAAAATAAGACATTTAAAAAATCAGTAATATTTCAGACAAAGGTCATAAAAATTACAATTATCCTCATCAGTTAATTTAGTCCCATGTAATCAACTTTTGGATCTTGACCTTCTGTTAGAAGTTTTATGAAGTCAGTTTTTCTGTTAGAGTTCTGTAATTATTTACCCAGTTCAGTTTTACATTCTGAAAGTTTATTAGAAAACTTTATTCTAGTGCGTGAGAGTCCTTTCCATGAATCTCTCTAAAGATGAAAATACTTGTAACAGCAGAGTAAAACAAAACTGTCTATAAATGACAAAAGACTTAAAAATGGCAATTGACAAAGAAATTTGGTTATTTCTGTGACATACAACACTTTAAGATAAAGACAAGAATTATGACTGATAACTAGGATGGATCAGAATTTTAGGAACGTTATGTAATTTTTAAAACATTTATGTCTATACATTTACCCACCCAGTATTATAGGTTCATATAAAACAATGCTTAGGTATCAATTTAACCACAGTGGCAGTGAAAGAATTTTAGGCAAATGCAGAAAATTAAAGCTGAAGAAAACTTTAGCACCTGTGATTAAAGACCCGATAAAACAATATAGGAAATTAATTTTGATAAAACATAAAAACCTTTCATAATCTTTTTATCAAGAGCAGACTAAAAGTTTAAGAAAATTATCCTTTTAAGATAGTGGGAAAAAACAAATTTTAATATTGTATCAGCTTACTTTCGATATTAAAACTCATTCACTTGGGGCCAGGGCAGTGCCATGGTGGTTAAGTTCACGTGATCTGCTTCAGTGGCCCAGGGTTTGCATGATTGGATCCCAGGCACAGACCTACGCACCGCATATCAAGCCATGCTGCGGCAGGCGTCCCTCATGTAAGGTAGAAGAAGATGGGAATGGGTGTTAGCCCAGGGCAAATCTTCCTCAGCAAAAAGAGGAGGATTGGCAGCAGGTGTTAGCTCAGGGCTAGTGTATCTCACCAAAAACAAACAAACAAACAAACAAATAACAAAAAAACTCATACACTTAAGTTCATTTTAGTCTTAGCTAACGTGACCATATACAAAACTCTTTTTACAGAATTCTTCTTTCACAAATCTTCTATAACTTTCTTTTTGCATTCAGAATTTGTCCCATGCCTTTTTTCTTCGCTTCTAGTACTTTAGGGCAAATTTATCTTTCTTAAAAAAAAAAAACAAAAATATTTCCATTCTTTATACCTTCTTTACTGAAAACATACGTTTTACTTTCCTTGAATACAAAGACGTTTCTGTTACTAATTTTTAGTAGCTTTAGTCACATATATTAGTTAAAATTCTTAAACCTTATAGACCTAAATTTTTAGTGAAAACTAAGAAATGAGCAATTATGAACTGTCTTTTACATTAGCATTCTCTGGCTTGGCAGATTTATAAATACTTCTTATAATTTCTAGAAACGTTACTTTATAGTACAACCTTTTAATTAAACACAAGACACGTTTCCTAATAGACCCAAACACTTTTTAGTTTCTCTGTAATAAGAAAAAAGTAGGTAAACTTAGACATGATTAGCAATTAATGTTTCAGTAGTTTATCTTGTTTGGAAATGATCTAGATACTTGATGAATTTTTATCATTAAACTTAAAGTTTTAAGTTACCAAAGAGATTTTGGAAGTTATTGTAAATATACACGCCATAAGCTACAATTATTGTTAAAAGTTTATCCATCAACACTTATCTCACTTACATCTAAATCATTTGCTCCCAAAAATTATGTTTAGATTACCCATGAAAACTTCGTGAGACATTAGACAAAATCGGCTATTATTTAAAGCTATCCTTTTGCTGACAAATTTGTAACAGGGATAACATGAACTTATTTGATTAGTGAACCCAGGCTGCTTGTCGGTATCATATCCAATGTTGATAACTCTGAGGATATGCCTATTTTAATCAAACCAACAAACTTAAATAAGCTTTCATTTACCAAAGATTATTTTATATTATGTTAACTTAAAAGACATTTGCGTTAGTTTTTTTACATTTAGAAATAATTTCTGTAAGCACTTACTTTAAACCAATTAAATGGAGCTCTTAAGTATGGTGTTACCATCAGGAGGTAAAAAATCACACATATATAACATACATATAGACACACAAACACAAAGATTCCACAGCTATTGTTTTAAAACTTTAGGACAATGTATCACACGTTTTGAAGTCTTCACAAAGTGTTTAACAAAGTCCCTCCTTCTAAGTGTACAATTTAGCCCTAGACCAATTTACCTTGGGGGTCTTTTATTATCTTTTTTACTAGCACCTGATATTAGCCTCTAGTTTTTATCTCTTATAGGGTGGGCTTAGGCGACCCTGTTGACTTCCCTTTAGTAGGTTTAAGCAACACTGTTGAAGGGCAGATTTATATGCTGTCCTACAATCTGACAGGGAAAACGTTCCCCGTGAGACATGATGTCTATTAACATAATACAATCTATAACACAATCAGGCAAAAAGAGATGCAATCTCTTCACATAAAGTCCCTAAATATATCAATTTTCCTACAAAATTTCATCTGAATTCCATCAACTCTTATCTCTCTGATCATAGCTTTCATTACGACTTTATCAATAGGTTTTGGTCTTATAATATTGGAGAGGGGAAGCATTCCCAGTCAGACATCACACATTTAGGCAAAGCTGATATAACCTCTTTATATAAAATTACCTTAACCATTCCAAGATTTTAAATCTTATCAACACTTATACTTTTACTTTTGCAATTTAATTGTAGCCTGACTCAGGGTCTTCAGGATAGTGAGTATTTTATTTTGTATTTCTTTTTTTAATTTGGTTTTTTCATAGGTACCAATAAAACAATTATGATGAGAGCTCTCAGAAAATTTTTTTTCCAATTTAAAGGTTTTTCCGACGTAAATGATCCATCATCTGGCCACATTCAGGAGTAGGGTCTTAATAGCGACTCAAACCAACAAGCCTTTTACAGCTTAACCATGGATGCAAGAGCTGTCTCCAAAGGAGGGTACAAGAGAAGCAGCCCTCACCAGATCCAGAAAGTTCACTCCCAAAAATAGTCTAAGAAAGCAAAGGCCTTCATTGCACTAATAAGGAATGAAGGTTGAAACAACAGAGGCCTGTAATGAAAACAATTTGGACCCCTTATGAAAAACTCCCCTGAGAGCTGACACAGCCAGACAAAGCGAGGGCATCTTGGAGTCCCAGGCTATTCCACCGGCCACCAAGATGCGTGCCATTACATGCATCCTCCAGATGGCAGAGACCAAAGAGGTCACAAAGCCAAGCTCTCACGACGTAGAACAAGACAAAAGAAAAAAAACCTCATCTTATATGCACATTAACAGCTTTATTCCCAGACAACAGGCTTATAGATGCCTGCATCTTGCTCTTTGGTTTTTCCTTTTTATGACAAACAACACAAAAGACAGAACATGGGAAAATAGTGACCACCTCTGGGAGGAAAAGGATCAATAAATCAACGAGTACTCAAACCAAATTTCCTAGAGTCGCTTAGTCCAAGAAGCTAGCTTCACCAATATTTTGTCCTGCTAATCTAAATTTAGAAAAGGAAACAAAACTCACCACTCTCCCTTCCAATGAACCCTGCAGGCAGAGATCTGGCACACTGACGTGGTAAGAACCCTTACCTCCAGCCAGCTCTTCTCAGGGGTCCAGGATCTCTCTGCTGGTGTACTCCAGGAACGAGCAGCATCCAGCCAGTGAAGTTTTATCCTGTCCCAGTTGCCAAACCGTAGGTGAGGAAGAGAATTCCTTTACCCTCTAGGTCCTTCTGGCTGGTCTAGGAATTAAATTGACATGAGACAGAATAACAGGAGAAAATCAAACATAGCTTTATAGCATGTATACATAGGAGAAACCCAGGAAAGCTGAGTAACTCATCACAATGGCCAAAGCCATCACCTTAAATACTATCTTCAGATGAAGGAGCTGAAGGAGAGGATGTCAGGGGTAGTGTTTTGGGACCTCAAACGGGAGGAAAGCAGTTTACGTGGAGATGGAAATGAACAGTGTCTGCTGGGCCGTCTGTAGACAATGTTATCTTATGGTATTAGCTGCCTCCTGGAACAGGCCTTCTATCTTAAATTCCTTGAGGCAGTTAGGGGGAAGGTCATTGTTTCTTTCAGAGTCTTTTGTCCTTAAAAATTATCAAGGCAAATTGACACACTTAGGGGTGACCAATTCTGAGACCCCACAGCAGCATCCTTGTCTCCACCCACTAGATGCAGGTAGAACTGACCTCCCAAATTGTGACAACCACAGACATTGCCCAGTGTCCCCTGTGAGCATCATCGCTCCCGGGTGAGAACCACTATGCTCTACAACTGACTTTTTCACTCTGTTCATTATTTGCAGTCTGTCTCTCCCCACCTCCTACAGAATGTTTGCTCCAAGAAGGAAGGAAGTTGCTTATGTTGGGCATTGATGGAAGCCCAGGTTCTAGATCAATCTTGGGGCACAGCAGGTTTTCCATAATTGTTGAAAGAATGAGTGAGCATTAGTGGGTTCTGTGCCTGGGGACGGTACAGGGCTTGACATCGTGACGTCCTTCCTTTATCACAGCATCCCTTGGGGGAGGCCCTGTCACTGTCCCCCATCTCACAGAGGAGAAAAACTGAGGCTTCTAGAAGCTACATGCACACACCCCTCACCACCCACTAGTAGAGTCCAGAAGCTTAGCTGACCACCACCCCACAAATGTGTGTGTTCTCCCTTCTGGTCAAGAAGGATTGAATTAAGGGCAGGGGCAGACCCAGCCTCTGGCAGCACCTGAGGAGAGTTGAGGAGGGGAGCTGAGCTGGCATGGGGGCCACGCCTGAGGGCCTTTCTCAGCAACCAGCAGGGAGGGGCCAGAACTTGGCCAGTTCAGCCTGTGTCTCTCGGAGTAAGGCCAGCCCCAGACCTCTAAGAGATGGGGACCTAGCTCCAGAGTGCAGCCCCAGAACCATCCTGGAGATGTTGCTGCAGCTGCCAGGCCAGGGAGGCTGGAACTGCGCGCACACACACACACACACACACACACTCCACTCCCCATCACCCCCACTCTCTCAACCCCCCTATATCCCCCCGTTTTCCCACCCCCTACTTCCCTCACCCCATCCTTACCCCTAGCCCAGCCCACTCCAGAAAGGGCCCAGCCCCGTGACTGGCCACTGGGTCCCTGGTACCAGGAATGAAGACTCAGGAGATGGGAAGGAAGGAAGTGAAGTGGGCGGAGCGGGTGAGGGAGGGGCTACATTTATACCCATGTCTAGCGCTGGGAGCCTGCTCATCATGGACACTGCCAGGTACAACAGATGGGACAGCAGGCTGGAGGAGGCCCCTGGAGGTATGAGCAATGGGATTGCCTCACCTGCCCCCTTGGGTCCTCTGTCCAGTGGTTTGGGGTTTGATGGGGAAAGGGAGGGGAACAGCCAGGAGAGGGCCCACGTGGTGGTGCAAGAGAGACACCACAGATCCTAGAACCAGCTGGACCTGGACTCAAATTCCAACTCTGTCACTCAGGGGCTGGGTGACCATAGGCAAGTTACTTAACCTATCTGAATCCCAATTTCCTGGGAGGAGCCCAAGTGTCCTGGGCTTGATCCTTTGGGCGCAGGGATCCAGGATGGTCCTGGTACAGGAGGGATCAGGAGTCCATCTGTGTTATTCCAGGGTACTGTGGACGCTGGGGATGGAGACTCCTCTGGCTAGCCGTGTCTCTCATGATTGCCATAGTCCTGTGGGTCCTCATTCTGAGCATCCTATTTTCCAAGGGTGAGTGACTGCATAATGGGGGGAGATGTCCAGTTCCCAGGGGACATAGACCTCCCCACTCAGGGCACACCAGCTGGGTCCCAGACACCTGCCTGGGTCTGAGTTTGAAGACGTGCGAATAGAATGTGTGCACATCTATGGACTGTGTGCACCCACGTGTGTGTGAGTGTGTGCATGCATGAATGTGTGAGCATGTCCCAGGTGTTTGTTTCCCCTCGGTGTGAGTGCACATTTTGTGGGCTGTGCGTCTGCCCGCCACCCTCTGTGGGTCCCACGACCAGGGTCCCCACACCCCCTGGGCGAGGGTGGAGTTGTCCTGTCCCCCGGGGCCGCGCCTGCGGGAACCTTTCTCCGCAGCCTCCACAGAGCTCGGGGCGCTGCTCAGCCACCAGGACCTGCTGAGGACAAATGGTGAGTGCAACACGGGGGCTCCTGTGTCCCTGGGATGTGCAAGGCAGGAGTGTCTGGGACCCTGGAGACCGGTAGGGGGTGGGTGGTTGAGGATCTCACGGTCTCCGGGGCTGGCCCAGGAGAAGGGAAGGATGTCCCGTGAGTCCTCGCTGGTGACCTTCTGGGGGTTTTCCAGCCTCGGAGCACGTGGCGGTGCTGGCTGCCTTGAAGGAGGAGGTCTTGGCCTACAAGAGCTACTGTAAGACTTGCGGGCTGAGGGGGCGGGGCTTGTGGATGGGGGTGAGGAGGCAAGAGCGGGTGGGGCTGGTGGGCGGGATCGGAGGAGGCGGGTGGGCGCCGGGCGGGATGCTTTCAGATCCCGCCCGCAGCCCACCCCCGCTCCCCCCTCACCCCCCCACCCCCACCCCCCTCGCTTCCCAGGCCAGGGGACGCAGGCGCAGCTGCAGACCGCTCGCACCCAGCTTGGGGAGGCGCAGGCAAAGCTGTTCCAGCAGGAGAGCGCCCTGAAAGAACTGAGCGAGCGCGGTGAGGGCAGGACAGCACCGCGACCCGTGATCCCTCCCCGCGCCTGTCACCAGACTCTCCCTTCACATCCTGATCCCTCTGTGACCCCGACCCTATCCTGTGATCCTGACCCTGCCCGCTGCACTCTGACCTTGACTACGATTCCTAATCCCAATCATAACCGGACCCTCCCCAGCTGTAACAGTCCTCGACCGTGATGTCATTCTTGACGGTGACGCTGACTACGGACACGCATGCTGACTTGACCTAATCATGACCCTACTCCTGACCCTGACCCCAGCTATGATCTGGCCTTCCTTGATCTTGCAGTGACCCGGGGCTTGGCTGAAGCTGGTAGGGACCGCGAGGGCATCCGCGCTGAGCTGTTGAGGGCGCTGGAGGCGGCCCGGCTCGGGAACCGTGAGCAAGATGGAGGGGGAGGGGCGAGGGGAGGGAACAAGTGGACACTGCCTGGGGGCCTCGGGCTTCCCTGAAACGTACTGCCCCGCCCTTTGACCTTGGCCTCTTCTCTGTGGCTCCGCCCCTGGCCCGAGGGTCCACTCCCTTCCCCCAGTCCTCTCCGTCCTCTCCACCTGGGGGCAATCCCCCTCTTTGACCCTCGCCACCCCGCAGGCTCCTGCGAGCAGTGCCCCGCGTCGTGGCTGCCCTTCCAGGGCTCCTGCTACCTTTTCTCCGAGCTAAAGGCCCCATGGGATGAGGCCCAGCGCCAGTGCGAGGGCGCCGGCGCTCACCTGGTGATTGTCCGAGGCATTGAAGAGCAGGTGCGCAGGGGGCAGTCAGAGGCGGGAGGCGGAGTTCACCTGAGGGGGCGTGGCCCGGGAGGCGGTCCTCCAGGGCCAGGCGGACTCTGCAGGCTCAGTCTACCCTCGCGCCCAGGGCTTCCTGAGTCGGAACACGCGAGGCCGCGGTTACTGGCTGGGCCTGAGGGCCGTGCGCCGCGGGAGCAAGATCCAGGGCTACCAGTGGGTGGACGGAGTCTCGCTCAGCTTCAGGTGAGAGAAGGGACATGAGAAGGTGAACAGATCAGACCCTAGGGGAAGTGCTGTGGCCAGATCTCAGGGTTTTGGCTCGGATGGGCAAGCTAGACTCTAGGAACTGGCTGAGGTTAAATTCTGGGGGTGAGCAAGTTATATCCCGGATTCGTGGTTAGTTTAGACACTCAGGGTGTCTAGGTTGGACCTAAGCCATAAACAGGCTAGACTCTGGGAAGGAGGGCTGGAGCCCAGGGCCATCCTCAGTCTAGACCCCCAGCAACACCGGTGCCACACCACTGCAGCCACTGGAACCGGGGGGAGCCCAATGACGCTCGGGGGCGCGAGGACTGCGTCATGATGCTGCGCACGGGGATGTGGAACGACGCACCGTGTGACAACGAGAGGGACAACTGGATTTGTGAGAAGAGGCAGAGCTGCTGACCCCGCCCAGTGGCCCCGAGCCACGCCCACCGCCGCACGTGCGCTTTTTGAGCTGCTCGCGGCTACGGATCCGCCCACCGCCGTGGATTTTTTGTTTTCCCACCAACCGCAACTGACAACCACCCTGCGCAACCCAGCCCGGTGCAGTGCCTGCGCTCTGGAACCTCTGCTCCAACTTACCTGCGACCCCTCGCACAGGGACCTCACCTAGCCTAGGCTTCCCCGGCTCCAAAATCCCAGCTCCTTGGCCCATGATCTCACCCCACCTCTCTCTCTAGCCAAGGCCGGCTGACTGAGATGGAGCGGTCTGGTTTGCTTGCATTTTCCCCAGACTGGGAGGCCTCCAAGATAGTGGTATGTGAGCTGTCTTTGCTGCCCTAGGGAGCATCAATAAAAGTTTGAGAAATGAATCTTGGTTTCTGGCTGTAAGGAGCTGTTCTAAGCTTTATCCCAGAGACCCTGATGATCCCTGTGATTGTCCCGGACCTCCCTGAGTGACTCCAGGCCCTACGATGCCAAAAAACCCAGGAGTAACCTGCTCCGGGCGAGGAGGGCTGTAGGGCACTGGGGACACAGGAACGAGTCAGACCCAGTCGTTACCCCCCAGGACCCCCTCATTCTGGTCTAGCTGGACACAGAGACCCTGTGAGCAGTGACTCAATGGAGGCAGGCATGAAGGAGTGACAGCTGACACATTTGGAGGAGCCACTTTTGTCCTCAGGGACAGGGACTGTGCTGACATACTACAGTGGTGGCCCCTTTCCTTGAGGAGACTGGCACCCCCTTGTGGAGATGACAGGCAGCCTGAGACAAGACCCTGGTGCAGGTGGGAGACGGGTTTGCCAGGATCTGATGAGCAGGTCCCTTCTGTCTCAGGCACCTAGCTTCTGTGACCACTGGGTGGGACAATCAGGAAATACATCCCAGCACAGATGGGCTTTCCAGGAACAATGGGATTTCAGCATGTGGAGCTGGGAAGGGAGGGCTTTGCAGGCAGAGGGTGTTGGAAGGTGTTGAGTATGGCTGAGCACATTTGGGGGTGCGGGGTGCACGGAGCCTGGATGTATCAACTGGGGACTTTTGATCTGAATTCAGCCACCACTCCCAACGATTCCTGATTCCATCCTGGGGACCTAGGGCTCTCCTAGAATTTCCGGTGGAGAGGAGTACAATGAAGGGGAATGGCAGGCTAGCAGCCTTTAGTTTGGGGCAGAACTGAATCCAGAACAAAAGGCGACTGGGAGCTCCCTGGTTGTGCAGCCCCGAGAGCATCGACTGAGCAGGAAAGGAGACAACACCACCCACCCTCCCAGGCCAGGTGGACCTTTCACTGCTGTAACCACACAAACCCCAAGCCTTCTCTGGGCCTCTACAAGTGCAGCCCAGAGCCAGGCACTGACCAGACCCAGGAGCTGCCTGACTCCTGGACAGACAGTATATGTAGTGGAATGTCGGCCACACTGACGGACTTCCAGACAGGCAGCTGGAGGAGTGTATGAGTTTCCTAATGCTGCTGGAACAGATGACCACCAGCTTAGTGGCTTAAAAGAACACACATTTATTCTCTTACAGTTCTGAGGGTTAGAAGTCCAAATTAGTTTTAGTGGGATGAAATTAAGGAGTCATCAGGGCCAGGCTCCCTCTGGAGACCCAGGGAAGAATCCATTTCCTTGATTTTCCAGCTTCTAGAGCTGCGTTCCTCGCATTCCTCAGCCAATTGCCCCTTCTTCCATTTCAAACCAGTAGAGTAGCATCTTGCTCCCTGCCAGGAACATAGGACAAAGACCCATGAAATTCTTTAATATATTACATCTTCCTAACATGAAATCCTTAATCACATCTGCAAAATCTCTGTTGCCATAGAAGGCAACAGTCAAGGTTCCAGGGGTTAAGACATGGAATCTTTGGGGGCCACTGTGCAGCCTCACACGAGACATAACCAGATGACAAACAGATTCACAGGTGGGGCAGCAGCCAATACCTGCCTGGTGGCCTACGTGCTTGGTGAGCTGGGTCAATGGTGTGGAGGACTCACGGATTCTAGTCTCACTTCCTGACATTCACATGGAGACTCCTGGCCAAGTGAGGAGCAAGAGAGACACACTGATAGCCAGACTTTCTGCCTGTCAGGTTGACAGCCGACAATCAGACTGAAGTTGTAGTGACAGAAATACAGCAGCACAGGTGGGCAGAAGGGTCCCAGGCAGCTCTCCTGGGGATTCAGCTGAGTGAGTGCTGGCTACGTGTGAGACAGAAGGAAGAGAGCCCGGAGCCGCTGGGGGATCTTCCATGGACCTGGCATCGTCAGATCAAGTCCTCTAGCTCCTGGTACTCCAGGTTCACAGACAGGGGTCCAGGACCCAAGAGAGCCCTAGGTCAGGAACCCAGAGAGCAAGGTGGCTGGCCTAGAGACCCCCATCCTGCCCTCTGCACTCCTGGTCAGCTCACAGGCTCTGCCTCCCAGCCACCTGGCTCTAACCTGCCAGCATTCAGCAGGTACATGGAGACCCTGAATGAGAGGGTCAGAGTCATGTTCCCCCCTCTTAGACTCTTGGCCCCACATCTTCCTCTCTCCAAGATTCAACCTCCCTGGGGAGAAAAGGGAGCTATAACCGAACCCTAATACTGGAACAGCCTTTGACCTTCAGTTGGCTTTTGTTGTCCTGGAGAGTCAGTCTTGCCAGAAAGACTGTATTGTACAGGCTCACAGGTGGAGCCTGGACACAGAGAAGCCCTGTGATGTTTCCCTGGGAGCCTGGCTGAGCCGGGTCAGCAGTCTCAAAGACAGACTCCCTTTCCTGGAGACACTAGAGGCCCTGAGATAGCCCCATAGGATCTGAAATGTACCTGCGTGTCTGAGACCCACCAGCAATTGTGAGAACACCATGATAGGCCCATAGTAGGCAGAATGACAAACTCTCAAATTGTCCGGGTCCTAATCCCCCTGAACCTATGAGTATGTTACCACATGGCAGAAGGGACTTTGCACATGGGATTATATTAAGGGCCCTAAGGTGGGGAGAGGATCCTGGAATATCCAGGCTGCCCAATGTCATCACAGGGGCCCTTAAAATTGAAAGAGGGAGGCAGGAGAGCATGAGGGAGGGAGTCATGTGTATGGAAGATGGTCTGGGTGACATGATATGAGAGGGACCTCATCCACCATTGTGGCTTTAAGGACGGAGGAGCGGCCCATGAACCAAGGATATGGGTGGACTTTAAAAGTGGGAAAAGGCAAGGAAAACCACTCCACGCCAATGAGAATGGCCATAATCCAGAATGCTCACAAAACCCAATATTCATGAGGATGTGAAACAACAGGACTCTCATTCATTGTTGGTGGGAATGCAAAATAGTAAAGTGCCTTTGGAAGACAGTTTGGCAGTTTCTTGAAGAACTAAACACACTCTTCTCATACAATCCAGTAATCGCCTTTCATGGTATTTACTCAAAGGAGTTGAAAAGTTGTCCACACGAACCTGCACATGGATGCTTTCGGCAGCCTGATTCATAATTGCCGAAACATGGAGGCAACCAAGATGTCCTTTAGTAGGTGAATGGATAATAAACTATGGGACACCCAAACCATGGAATATTATTGGGCACTATAAAGAAATGAGCTATCAAAATGTGAAAAGACATGGTAGAATCTTAAATGCACATTGCAAAGGAAAGAAGCCAATCTGAAAAGCCTACATACTGTATGACTCCAACTCTATGACATTCTGGAAAAGGCAAAATTATGGAGACAGTAAAGAGATCAGTGGTTGCCATGGGTTAGTGGAGAGGAAGGGATGAAAAGTGGAGCACAGAGGATTTTTAGGGCAGTGAAACTACTCTGTATGATACTGTGATGGTGGATCCATTTGTCCAAACCCATGGAAAGTACAACACCAAGAGTGACCCCTGATGTCAACTACGGACCATGGGTGATGATGACACATCAACGTAGGTTCATCAATTGTAACAATTGTCCCACTTTGATGGGGGATGTTGATAACGGGGGAGGCTGTGCCTGTGTGTGGGCAGGGGATACATTTAAAATCTCTGTACTTTCTTCTCAATTTTGCTGTGAAGCTAAAATTGCTCCAGAAAAATAAAGTCTTAACAACACAAAAAGACAAGGAAACAGATCCTCCCCTAGAGCCTCCAGAAGGTTGCCGCCATAACACCACCTTGGCTTTAGGGCAGTGAGACCAGTGTCAGACTTATGACCTCCAGAACTGTGAGATAATGAATTTGTGTTGTTTTCAGTCACTAAGTTTAAGGTCATTTGCTACAGCAGCCATAAGAAACTAACACAAGGGCTTACCTGGATCTCCCCCATAACTCAACAGTAACCACCTATAACACTGCAGCCATCTGTGATGATCCCGCGACACACCTTAACACGTCTGTGAGTAAATGTACTCCCCATAGAAGTGACTCAACTCAACAAAAAAACACTGGAAACACACGGGATAAACTTTTAACACCCCTAACATGGCAGCCACCTGCCTGTCACTTCCCTCTCACCTGACAATACACACATGCGACTTACCTTAACTGGGGTGGCCATTTGTCTCAAACAGTCCTGGTTTGCACTTGTCCCAGGTATAATTCTTGTTTTCAAATGGTTTTTAAAATCAACTTTAATGAGGTTTAATTTATATACAATAAAGTGCACCAATTTATCACACCCATTAGGATGGTGTCTATGAAAAGAAAAATAGAAAATAACAACGGTTGACAAGGATGTGGAGAAATTGGAACCGGCAGTGCACAATTCCTGGTAGGAATGTAAAATGGTGAATCTGCTATGGAAAACAGTATGGCGGTTCCTCAAAAAATTTGAAAATAGTATTACCATGTGATCCAGCAATTTCCTTTCTGGATATATACCTGAAAGAATTGAAAGCAGGGTCTTGAAAAGATATTTTTACATCCATGTTCATAGAAGTATTGTTCAGAATAGCCAACAGGTGGAAGCAACCCAAGTGTCCATCGATGGATGAATGGATAAACATAAGGCGGTCCATCCATGCAGTGGAATATTATTCAGCCTTAAAAAGGAACGAAAGTCTGACACACATTACAACATGGATGAGCCTTGAGGATATTATGTTGTGTCAAATAAACCAGCCACAGAAGGACAAATACCGTGTCCCATCACTTACATAAGGTATCTAGAGTAGTTTTACTATAGAAACAAAGTAGAATCTTGATTGCCAAGACCTGGGGGAGGGAGAAATGCAGAGTTGGTGTTTAATGAGTATAGAGATTCAGTTTTGTAATATGAAACAATTGTAGAGATTGGTTGCACAACCTGGTGAATCCACTTAACACCACTGGACTGTACACTTCAAAATGGTTAAGGTAGGGACCGGCCCAGTGGCATAGCAGTGAAGTTCGCGTGCTCCACTTCACTGGCCCGGGGTTCTCAGGTTTGGATCCCGGGCACGGACTGACACACCGCTTGTCAAGCCATGCTGTGGTGGCATCCCATAAAAAGTGGAGGAAGATGGCCACAGATGTTAGCCCAGGGCCAGTCTTCCTCAGCAAAAAGAGGAGGATTGGCAACGATGTTAGCTCAGGGCTAATCTTCCTCACACAAAAAAATGGTTAAGATGTAAATATTCTGTTACGTGTGTTATATACCACAATTAAAAATAATTTTTTAAAAGCACTCATTTCAAGCTTACAATTCAATGAGTTTTGAGAAATGTATACTGCAGTGTAGCCACCACCACACTGCAGCTATAGAACATTTCCATCCTCCCCTGAAACTCCTTCCTGCCCCTTCTCAGTCAGTCCTCACCCCACCCCTGCCCCAGGCCACCACTCATCTCTCCATCACTAGTGACTGCACTTGTCTGTTCTCCAATGTCGTATAGATGGAATCACACAGTGTGTACTCTTTTGTGCCTGGATTCTTCCTCTAGGCGTGATGTTTCTGAGATTCCCCCATGCTTTTGTGTGTATCCGTAGTCTGTTCCTCTTCATTGTTGAATCTTCTTCCATTGTGTGGCTGGACCACAATCCGTGTCTCCATTCCTCTGCTGATGGATGTTGGCATTGTCTCCAATATGAGTTCCTATGAATAAAGCTGCTGTGAACACTCTTGCACAGATCTTTTTACGGATTTCAGTTTTCTCATCTCTTGGGTAAATACCTAGGAGCGGGTCAGATAGTAGGTGAGTGTTTAACTTTATAAGAATCTGCCAAATCGTTTTCCAAAGTGGTTGCACCATTTTGCACCCCTATCAACAGTGTCTGGGGGCCCTCGTGGCTGGGAAGGGTATTTTTGACCCAAGAGAGATGTCAGCAGATCTAGAGCAGGTGGAGGGCTTTCTCTAGACAAGAGCAGGAGGGGAGGAAATGCAGCTGGAAGTTGAAGCAGATAATGAGAGGAGGCAGGAAGCCGGAGGGAATATGTGCTGATAACACGTGTTTTCATGGGAAGATAAGACTGGGGGTTGGGAAGCAGGAGGTGGGGGGACTCTGCTATCGGGAATTACAGCCTCTGAACCAGATTAAGGAGGAGGTTGGGGAGAGAAGCTGGAGAGAAGAAGTGAGATCAAGTCTCCCGTGAACAAGGAGCAATTTCATTCATTCCTTCATTCAATTCAATCATGTTCTCACCCACAAATGCTTATTATACGCTGGGCACTGGCATTCCAGTGGAGAACAAGAGGTCAGGGTCTCTGGACACGGAGAATCCTGAAAACCCTTAGGCTTAGCAGAAGCAGCCATCCACAAAATAATATAGACTCTATGAGCCCATTTTTATGAAGTTCAGAACAGGCGAAATTACTCTTGGTGGAAAAAACATGGGGACAATGGTTGCCTGGGAGCTGAGGCAGGGATTGCTCGAGAAGGGCCATGAAACAACTTTCTGTAGTGATGGAAATGTTCTATATCTTGATCGGGATTTGGATTACACAGGTGAGTGCATTTGTCAAAACTCAAAGAAAACACTCTTGGGATCTGTGCATTTCGTCCTCTGTCATTTTCCTCAAAAGGAAAAAAGGTGAGAAGAGTGGTCAAAAAATATTGGAATCCAGTTCACGTTCTGTAGGCAGGAGTTTTTAGGGGGAAGTGGAGCACTGTTGGCATTTTACTTGGAAATGCATAATATATAAGATTGATTGAGGGGTGGATGAGTAAACAAGCTTGTAATAAAGAAAGTACAGAAAATATTGATTGTAGAATCTAGGAATGTGTTTTTCATCCTAAAACAACTTTTCTGGTTGCTTGAAAATAGTCATAATGAAATGTTGGGGTTAAGGTCGTGATTGCTGCCTTCTGGGGCTCACAGCTGGCATGGAGAGGAGGAGGTGATGAGGAGGAATAGAAGGTGGTGTGCTCACGTGGTGAGGTTGGAGGTGGAACATTCTGGAAAAGCAATCCTCGCTTCCCCACACTTCTAGCCTGAGGGATGAGGTGTGGGAGGGAAGGAGGATCTGCCTTGGAGAGGCCAAGGGGGGTTGTGCTAGGAAGCACTGGGTGGGGGCAGGAGAGACCCCTTCAGTCCTCTCTCTGACCCTTTCCCACTGGCCGTCCCTACCAAGAGCCTCCTGAGTGACCACAGGACCATACTCTCTGGAGCTGAGTCAGCAAGTAAATTGTGACCCTGAAGCCCAGCCAGGGTTTCCTGGACGGACCGGCCCCCCTGTCACCCCACTTTCCAAGGAATTGGCCTTGAGACAGAGTAGCCTGTCCTTTCCAATCTCTTACCTCCCTCCTTCAATCCCAGGAAACCCCCTGGGATCCCAAGGCTTCTTCCCAGGTTGGCTGAGGTGTCTGGAAGCCCCCAGGGTGAACAGGACACACTCTCCTCCAGCCGTTGGCAGCCCCTTTGCCATCCGCCTCGACCCCGCTGGACTGTCACCTCTCCAGTCACAGATGTCCCCAGATCCAGTCACAGATGGGTCGAATGGGTGAATTTGGCAGATGCCGATAGAAAGCACAGAGTCTGAAACTCGGGCGTGCCCCTTACTCGTTGGGCGAGCCTGGGCACGTGACTTTGGCTCCCTGTGCCTCAGTGTTTGCATCTGTCAAGTGGGAATAAGAACAGCAACAGCATCTACCTCCTGGGATGCTGTGATCAGCTGAATAACGGTCCCAAAAGAGGTCCCTGTCCTAATCCCCAGAACGTGCGAGCATGTGACCTTCCGTGGTAAGAGGGATTTTGCATTTGGGAGTAAGTTACGGATCTGGAGATGCGGAGGTGATCCTGGATTACCTGGGGGGCCCAAGATCATCACCAGGGTCCTTATAAGAGGGAGGGAGGAGGGTCAGAGTCAGAGAGAAGAAGAGGTGACAACAGAAGCAGAGTCAGAGAGAGACTGGAAGATGCTACACTGCTAACTTTGAAGGTGGCGGAAGGATCCACAGGCTAAGGAACGTGGGCACCTCTGGAAGCTGGAAAAAAGCAAGGAAACAGATCCTCTCTAGAACTTCCAGAAGGAGACAGCCCTGTCGACACCTTAACTTGCGCCCAGTGACTTCTGACGTCCAGACTGAAGACAATAAATTGATGTTAGTTAAAGCCACCAAGTCTGGGTCATGCCTTACAGCAGTCATGGGAAACAAACAGATATGATGCTTGTAAAGCACCTACTGTGTGCCAGCCTGCACTGGGGACTGGGCGGTGACAACGGGCACTGCCCCTGCCCACCTGGAGCTCATGTTCCGGTGGGGTCCGGGCAATGAATGAGCAAACCAGACAGGTTCACACATAAAGGGGGGCCATAGAGACCACTATAGGGGTGACTGAGGGGCTAGGGGCCACTTTAGCTGGTCCTGTCCCTCAGAGAGCACAGACTCGGAGGATGAGGAAGGACCCACGAGAGGGATCAGAAACCAGAAAAGCAAGCGGATGTGGCTGATGGGAGCGAAGGAGGAACAATGCAGGCGGGGAAGGGGGCAGCCACACGGGCCGCAGCCCGATGGGTTTGGGGAAGTAGGGCTAAGATGCTCCCATTTACTGAGTGCTTCTCTGCATCCAGCTTTGTGCAGAGGGCTTTACACATACGACAACCCATGTAGGAGAACTGTGCACATCCCCACTTTACAGATGAGGAAACTGAGGTCCGGAGAGGATGAAGTCATCAGGCAGGGAATAGGGTGGTGCTGGGACTCGGAGGCCTTCTCCTTACCACCCAGTTGGGGGGTCACCCGTGGTGGGGAGGCAGTGACCAGGTGTGTCCTGCAGGGGCCAGCACTCCTACTGTCCTGGCTGCTCTAGGGAACCAGCATGCAGAACAGCTGGATGGAGGAGAAGAAATGTATGATCCTAGACCAAAGTCCCTAAGGGGCTGAGGGCCTGGGTCCTTGAGGGCAGGGCCTGGGGACCTGGATTCCTAGGTCCCTGAGGGTCAAGACTGCGGTCCTGGCTTCCTGGGTCCCTAAGGGGCTGGGAGCCCGGGTTTCTGAGGGGCTGAGGTCCTGGAGTTTTGGGTCCCTGAGGTTCAGGATGAGGGTCTTGGAACCCTGGATCCCCAAGGGGTAGGGGCCTGGTCCCTAAAGGTGGGGCGTGGAGTCCTGGCTTCCTGGGTCCCTAGTGGGCTGGGCCTGGGTCTCTGAGGGCTGGGGGTTTAGGGGGCTGGATTCCTGGGTCTCCAGGAAGGTGAGAGCATGGGTCCCTGAAGGTAGAGCCTGGGGTCTGGGATTTCTGGATCTCTTGAGGGATGGGACCCATCCTCCAACCTGGTCTCCACGCAATATCCCGTCCTCTCATTGAACTGCGAGCATTCTCAGAGAGAAATCCCCGAACCTCCCAGTGCAGGCCTGGAATCTTCTCAGGATTCCCGGGATGGACTGGCCCAGCCCCCTGGTCCCTGGGGGTGTGCTGGGGTCTGAGGGCTGGAGTGGGCAGTGGGCCTGGGAGGCCCTCCAGAAGGAAGGCTGTGGACAAGCCCACCTCTGTGTCCCCCTCATCACGAGCCGCCCTCCAACCTCTCCCCGCCCACAAAAACACACAAAAACAAAACCAGCCAAGTTCAGACCTCGAGGCTCCAGGAAGGTGAAAATACAGAGCCAGCCTCTTCTCATTCCACACGCAAATTCCCTCTTCCTGTTGACCTGCTCTCTGCACGGGGGAGGGTCCAGAAGGGGAGTGAGAAGGGGTACATGTGGCTCTAAACTCAGGGCCCTCCCAGGAAGGGGGCCCAGTCCTGCCCTCGGGGAGTCCCCAGGCCCAGGAGAGTGCAGGAGCTCAGGGTTGGGGTAACGGGTGTACAGAGGACTGTGGGGGCTCAGAGGAGCCCCCCGGCCCAGCCTCTGCAGTCAGAGAGGCCTCCATGCAAACTGGTGCTGCAGGCCAACTCGGCACTCCAGGCGTGGGGACCCGCCAGTGCAAAGGCCCAGAGGTGGAGAGAGCATGGGTTTGTGGAGTGCTGCGATGAGCGTGGTTTTGCAGAGTTCTGTGAGCTTGGCTGCTTGGGGAATCTTGTAGGAAGTCAGGGGAGGTGTGGCTGGATAGGCCGGCAGCCAGGACCTTGAACTGCAGGCAAAGGAAGCAGGAATTTGGGCCCACAGCAGAAAGGAGCCACAGAAGGTTGTAAACAGGGTGAAGACATGGTCAGGTGGCTGCTGTGCAGGGAAGGGACTGAGGAGGGAGTGGCAGGGAGACCAGACAGGGGGCTGCTGCCATTATCCACAAGAGAGGAGGGTGACTGGGGTTGGGGTCATGGAAGAAGAGAGACAGGACCGATCAAAAGATGAGGAATGTGGAAAGTGGGGGCCAAGGAGGAGGCAGGGGGATGCCCGGGGCTCTAGCCTGTGGCCAAGTGGTGGTGGCCAATGCTGTGCCCAGTTTGGGGCAGGGGCACCACCTGGGCTCACTCTGCTGCAGTCACACTGGCCTCTTCGATGTTCCTCCAACACACCGCGCGTGGTCCAGCCCCAGGAATCCCCAGCATGCCACTATGGAGGGGGGAGGGGGCAGCTGCTGGGAGCCCTGGGGGCTGTTGCCCTTTGCACTTTGCGCCTGCTGTTCCCTCTGATGGGACACCCTTCCCCTGATCTCTGAGGCTGGCTCTTCCTATCCCTTCAGGGGCCCCAGTTCAAGCATCACCCACTCAGAGAGCCTTCCCTGACCCTCTATTGAAACAGCCCATGCGTCACTGTCCTCCCACCTGCTTTATGTGTCCTCAAGGCACTTGTCACCATCTGATGTTTGTCTGTCTCCCCAGATAGAACGTCAGATCCAAAGGCAGAGACTTGCGTCCTGTCCGGCTCATTCACTTCTGCAGCCCCAAATGCCCATTACAGTGTCCAGTGTCTCACTGAATGAATGAATGAATGAATGAATGAGTGAGTGAGTGAATGAATGCATGAACAAATGAAGTTCAGGAGGTGGGCTGGGCTGAAGACAGAGATGTGGGAGTCAGCAAGGATTGGGGGTGATTGAAGGTGAAGGCTGGTGGAGAGGCAGCGAGAGAGGTCCTGAGGGGAAACTGAGGCCTGCAGAGGGGGGAGGAGTGCAGAGTGCAGCAGGAGGAGGGCTGCTGGAGGAGCCCTGCTCTGTCCATCAACCCCTGCTGTGAGACAGCTCTGCAGAGACCAGCAGGGGGCACATGCTGGTCTGTGTGTGTGTGTGACCGTGTACGTCTCTGTGTGTGTGTGTGTGTGTGTCTGTGCATGTGCTGCAAATCTGTGTTGTCTCTCTCTGTATGTCTGTGCATTTTGTTTGTGTGTGTTTCTGTGCCTTTATTTGTGTGTTATTTATGTGTTTGTGTATGTGATTCTGTTGTGTGTGTAGCTCTGTGAGCACGTTGGGTGTGTCTATCTTCTATCTGCAGTTAGATTGTGTGGTGTCTAATCTGTGTGTTTATGTTGTGTGTGTGTATTGTCTGTGTGTCTTGTGTGTACTTGTGTGTGTTTCTATGTATTTGTTAGTGTCTTTGTGTGTGTGTGTTGTGTGTGTCTGTGGTTTTTTTGTGTCGTCTGTGTGTGTGTGAATGTTTATCTGTGGTTTGGTTGTGTCGTGTGGTCTTTATCTTTGTGTGTACGTTGTGTAGATGTCCATGGGTTGTATCTGTGGTTTTCTTGTATTGTGCGTTGGTGTGTGTTTGTTGTCGGTTGTGTTGTGTCTATGTTTCTGTGTATTTGTCTATCTCTGTGTGTATGAATTGTGTATGTCTATTGTGTGTGTGTGTGGTTTTATTGTGTTGTGGTGTCTGTGGTTTGGTTGTGTCCTGCGGTCTGTATCATTCTGTATGTGTTGTATAGATGTCTCTGAGTTGTGTTTGTCTGTGCTTTTATTGTGTTGTGTGTGCGTGTGTGTTGGGTGTGTGTCTGTGGTTTGGTAGTGGGGTGTCAGTCTGTGTGTGTGTGTGTCTCTGTGTATTTGTGTGACTCTATGAGTGATGGTATTGCATCGCTTCATGTGTGTGTGTGTGTGTCTCTGTGTGTATGCATGTTGGGGGCCCCCACACCCCACATCCCTCACCCCACTGAGTCACAGCAGCTGCCAATTGGGCTCAACTCCAGTTCTTTAGAATTCTCACTTCCCCACGGTGGTGGGGTGCAACGAGAGTTGTGAGACTTCCGGGCCTGCCAGGGAGTTGCTGACCCGGACCCCCGGGCTTCCAAGGCCGGGAGTCTATGCCCTCCTCTGTGGGGGAAACTGAGGCCTGAGAAGGGCGGACACTGCTTAAGCCACACGGCCACGGTTGGGGGAGGCCACAGAGCCACTGGTCCCTCTCCGGGACCTGGGGCCTCTGGGAGAGGAAGATGTGGATTTCCCCTGGTCGGGAAGGGGCAGGGCACCAGCTGAAGACTTTGAGGTTACAAAATCCCCAGGGGGGACCTATGGCAGCCTGAATATTTAGGACAAAGATCCAGCAGCCGTCTCTGCTTCTCCCAGAGCAGTCTGCTCAGGTGTCACCTCACATCCCCCAAGTTCTGAATCATCCAGGCTAAAGTGGCTCTTCCCGTGCGTACCCCTAACCCTGCTTCCTGCCACCGACAATCGCCCTGCAGATTTGTGGGTTTGAAACTTTTTTATGCTGCCACATGGCGAACCTTGAAGACATCATGCTGAGTGAAATAAGCCAGGCACAGAAGGACAAATACTGTCTGATTCCTCTCACAGGAGGTCCCTAGAGACAGAGAGAGACACATCCACAGAGACAGAAAGTAGATGGTGGGGGCCAGGGGTGGGGGAGGGGAGGGGGAGTCAGTGTTTAGTGGGGACAGAGTTTCAGTTTGGGAAGATGAGAAAGTTCTGGAGATGGATGGTGGGGACAGTTGCACAACAAAATGTGAGTGTACTTAATGCCACTGAAAATGATTAATATGGTAAATTCGATGGTATGTGTATTTTGCCACTATTAGAAACAAAAACCATTGTCTTCCTCCCTCATGAGAGCTGGGACTGTCTTGTTCCCAGAGGCCGGCACACAGCAGACGCTCAATAAATGGTTGTTGAATGAGCGATGGAGGAAGGAGGTGATTTGTTCACAGCAGATGGAGACACAGATGGGGACAGAGAGAAACAGCGAAAGTGTGTTGAAGCCTAAGCCAGCACCTTCTCCTGGTCTTTAAATCATGCTTTGAAGCCCTGGTTCTCACCTGGGGATGACTCTGCCCCCAGGCAACATTTGGTGATGTCTGGAGGCATTTTTGGTTATCACAATTAGGTGGAAATGGGAGGGGGTGCTACTGGCATCTAGTGGGTAGAGACCAAGGATGCTGCCAAGGCACAGGAAGGCCCCCACAACAGGAATCATCTGTCCTTAATGTCAACAGTGTGGAGAAAGAGAAACACAGCTTTAGGGGCACCTCCTCTTGGAAGCCCTCCTGGATTTGACACACCTACTGCCTTCCACACACACACACACCCTTCCCTTCTCCCCCTTGCCACACCAGGAGTGGTTGAACAGGCGAGGTGAGCTCGGAGCTGTGCTGGGATCGGGTTGGGGCCAGGATCGCGACGTTCCTTCATCAGTTTGCTGCGGGCGCCGGGCCCTGTCCCAGGTGCTGAGGTTCTGCGTTTAGCGGGGCGGATGCTGCTCCGCGCCGCACGGGGCGCAGGTTAGGGTTTCGAATCGGAACATCGTTAGGGGACGAGCTGGGGTCTAGTAGGGTCAGGGCTGGGGCTGCGGTGGGATCCTGCCTGGGGATCGTTTATGGTCGTTGCGAGACCCCTGACTGTCTCCTATTGAGTCAGGCTTCAGGACTGGCGTTGAGCAAGGTGCAGCCTCAGGCTCAAGGATCCCAAACCTGAAAGGAGAACCGACACCCTCAGATCGAGGCCCACATCCGCACCCTCAGATCGGGGCCCACATCAGCACGGTTTCCTGTTTTTCCCCTAAACTGAGCAAGAGAAACGTAGGTTGACACCGCAGGGGGGAAGAGGGAGGAGGCCATCGCGTGACAGGGTCTCCACAGCCCCCACAGTCAGGGGTTGAGATTTGACCCCCAAAGCATCCTCTTGTCTAAACCGAATCTTGGCAGGGCCCCAGCACCGCTGGAGCTGTGGAGCCTGGAAGGACACGGTAGGGCTAGTTGGCCAGAGTGTGGACAGGGGCTGGGCCACTTTGGTCTCAGAACTCTCAGAAACTCAGAACACTAAAAGTCATCCAGCCCCATCCTCTTTCCCGACCCCTGTCCTGTGTCCTCATTGCTAGGACAGCCCCACTGTCCACCTAGAGCTCTGGCTGACACCCGGCCATTTTGCACAGCATCTCCTGAGTATCCCACCCCCCGCAACACACACACATCCCACCCATCACCAAAGCCTGCCTCTTCTCAAACCAACCTGCTTCTCTCCATCTCCATAGCTGCTGCCCCAGGCCACCTCTTCTGGCCCCTGGACCATGTGACAGCACCCCCCCAGTGTCCCCATCCCCACTTGGCCCCCACGATAGCCCACCAGGGTCCCCACTCCACCCCAGGCCTCCTGCTGTCTTTTGTCCACTCAGCAGCCTCCAATGACCTTTCTCTGATCCCCACCTGACAACTCTCTTTCCTACTTAAAATGGTCATCCTCTGTCACTTCGCAAACCACGCAGTGGTTTCAAGCCCCCACAACCAGCCCAGATCAAGGCTGAGAGAAAAATATGGGGGCCCAGAACGAGCAGCCTTAGCCCACCAGAGTCATTCATTCAATAGACATGACTGATGGCTGCCTGTCCCCATGCTGGGGATACAGTGCGATAGACAAGGCAGTACGGTCCTTGCCGTTCTGGAGTTCAGGGTCCAGGGGACATTCCATCCAGACCCCTCCCCATCTGGTGGCTTGCCCGGCTCAGTCCTGTTTGGGAGGTGGGACACAGGGGCACAGGAGAGCATCTTCCAGAGTGAGAGGCGGGGCACCGAGCCTGAGGTGGGGAGGCGGCCCATACAGAAATGGGGATTCGGCATGGCCGTCCCCCAGCTGAGGGTGGGGAGGGCTTAAGGACCAGGGGACATATTTTAGGGAGGAGAAGCACTGTACCTGAAGTGTCAAGGGGTCCAAGTTTAGGTGGCATAGTGGTTAGGGCTGCAGACTCAGGACACACACTGCCTGGGTTCAAATCCCTGCTCTGCCATTTATGAGCTGTGTGACCGTGAGCAAGTACTTAACATCCTCTGTACTTCAAATCCTTCATCCATAGGCAGCATGGATCCCAAAAGCACCCACCTCATAGGATGATGGTGAATATTAAGTGTGTTAATGCATCTAAGACACAAGGACTGTGCCCAGCACATATTGCTACTTAATTAAACTATATAACAAATTGTTGATATCTAACCCACGTTATCTCGTGATCTTGCTGTTTCTTCCCTCTCTTCCTCCCTCCTTCCTTCTTTTTTCTCTCTCTCCTTCTTCCCTCCCTCCCTCCCTCCCTTTCTTTTCTTCCCTCTTCCCTGACCTGGTGGAATAACGATTTAGCACAAAGTCACTTTGGTTCAAATCCTGACTCTGCCACTTACATCCTAAAGCACTTTGGGAACATGGCTTAGCGTCACTGGACCTCGATTTGCTCACCTGAAAACTGGAGATAATAATAGTAGGGACTTTACCAAGTTGTGGGGGGCATCAGAGGAAACCATGCGTGTCTAGGCAAGCCCATAATTAGGTCTGTGAAAATAGAAGCTGTGGGTGTTTCAGAAGAAACTGTCTCTCCAGATTAAACTCCCCATCACAGCCTGTGGCCCCTGTCAGCGTCTCCCATCGGCCCCAACAGACCAGGAGGACGGCAACACACTCAAAACTCACGTGAGTGTATGTGAGTGTGCAGTGCGTGTGACTGTAGGAGTGTGCAACTGTGTGTCTGTGTGGGTGTGCCTCTGAGTGTGTGGCTGTGAGTATGAGCGAATGTGTGTGCACATATGTGACTCGTGTGTGTGTGTGTGTGTGTGTGTGTGTGTGTGTGTGTGTGTCGGAGCTGGCAGTGGGAACTGGACATCGACTTCCTGGAAGGAATGACCTCTGTGCTGAGGCTCGAGGGATGCCGGGAAGAGGTCTGAATGACAGAAGGGCAGGGGCAGGGGGCAGGGGGCAGTGGGCAGGCACCGACAGACTCACCAGGCGGGCAGTGACCCAGTTTGGGGAAGTGAAAGCCAGTCGACTGGCTTGACTGAACAGAAAGTTGAGCTCACTTGGCAGGTGAGCTGGGGGCTGATCACGATCATGTCCACCCCTGTGTGACGTGGACAAATTGCTTACCCTCTCGGTCCCTCGGTTCCCCCAGCACTCTGCCTTGAGGTTGACAGAGCGTCCAATGGAGCCAGTGCTGTCCCTCATCCCCAGTTTACAGATGAGCAAACTGAGTCACTCATCCAGGGAGACGCCAGGTCTCAGCCCCTTGGGCTCAGGCATGTCCAGCTGTCTCTGCTGCCGCAGCATGGTGACACCTCTGGCTCCCTCCAGGATGGCGAAAGACTCTGTTTGAGGTGCTGTTAATCAGAGCCTGGCAGCCCACATCTCCGCTTCCCTGAGGCTCAGAGAGGGGAACTTGCCCATAGTCACACAACAAGCAGGCCAGCTGATGACCCCCAGACTCGCCTGACCCCAAAGCCTACGCTCTTTGGCATGTCATCAGTGCTTTCAAGTCAAAAGACTGGAAAGACGCCTTGGGCACATTGGTGGAGGAGGACGCTGCGGCCTGGGTGACAGTCTCCTGCATTTTCCAGCAGCACCTGACACAGAGTAGATGCTTGACAAATGTTGAGGACCTGGAGACCCACTGTGTGCGGCAGCGTGCCCAAAGCCTCATATACATTATTATCTCAGTTGATCCTACCCCGGCCTCACGAATTGGGTACCGCCATCACTCCCATTTTACAGAGGGGAAAACTGAGGCTCAGTCCTGGGCTGAGGTTGCACAGGCAGCAACAGTAACAAGAACCGACGATATTTTTGGTGCTTGCCACATGCCAGGCCTTGTTCAAAGCACTCTACATGTTCACGTAGACTGGACCACCACCCTACAGTGTAGGTAGTGTTAATACTGTCATTTTATGGATGAGGAAATCGGTTTCGAGGTTCAGTTCACTTGCTAAGATCACACAGGTGCAGGTTTATGGACCACCTGCTGTATACCTTGCCTGTGATGGGCTCTGGGGCGCCCCACCTCTGGTCTCAGGCCTGTGACCCTCCACACCAGCAGCAGGAGAAACACTGACTCCCGGTCGTGGGCTAAACAAAACCAGCCAGTGGTCACTGGGCTCCTCAAGTCCAGCTGCTGTCCTGTGCCAGGAACCACAGCCTGACATCTCCCCCTACCCCTCGTCAGAGCCCAGATCCCGGCCAGAGCTGCGACCGTGCCCCAGCTGGACTGCCTTGGTAGGTGGTGAGTGCCCCGTCCCTGGGAGAACCCAAGCAGGGCTGCCATGGAGGAAAGTTCATACTCAGGTGAGAGGGCTCTCTGGGGCTGATACTGGCAAAAGCGAGCGCGCTGACCTCCTGCCTTCCACCCGGGAGAGGAGAGGGGCTCCTGGGTCCCTCTCAGGGAAGAAAAGTGAATTTCTAGGAAAGGACCAGCATGGGGGGAGGTGAGCCCTGACTGGCCTCCCTGGCGCAGAGCCAGGCAGGAGAGGGAAGCCAGGGCCACCTCCCTTCTGTGACTCAACACCCTCCCAACAAAACTACAGCGCCAGCTGGGGCGCTGGGAGCCCGATAGAGTTGGAAGCCAGCGGAAATCAGCATGATGGATCCTCAAGGCCAGGGTGAGGGGAGGGGCTCAGGGCCCACTGTGGGCCTCAAAGCAGGGTTTCAGTGGCCCAGGAGTTGGGTTGAGGCCTGGGGGTGTCTGACATCTGGGGAAAGGGCTGGGGAAGAGCTTGGATATGGGGGAAGAACTGAGATCTGGTGTCCTGTGTTTAGGGGAGGGGCTCAGAGTGGGGGACAGGCATGAGGGCGAGGGCTGGGGGTCGGCAGGGAAAGGGGACCCAGCATTAGTGTGGGGGGGTAACTGAACCCATAAGAGGGAGGAGGGTCTCAGGTGAGAGCTGGGTGGGGGTTGGCCATCTGACGAGGGGGCCCATGGAGGAGGCGGTCTCAGCTCCTGGCCCTGGGTCTGTCTCTCTGGACAGTGACCTGGCCCGCAGTTAGGCTCCCTGACCGCTGGAGTGTGGACAGAAGGAGCAGCAGACATTGGGCTGGACAGGTGGAGGGACAGACTCAGAGATGCACAGATGCACAGATGGACAGACAAAGGTCGGGGGGTGGGCTGATGGATGTGAAAGATGTGAAAGATGTGTGTGGGGAAGGTGTGCAGAGGAGGCTGGGGGTCCACTGAGACCCTTTGCTTCAGTGCGGGCTCTGGACAGGCTCCCGGGACTTTGGGGCTCTGGGTGATGCAGAGACAGGCAGAGCTGGAGCCCAGCCTCACCCTGAGCCCCTCGGTGTTCCCGCTCCTCCCAACAGAGTTCTCAAAGCTTTCCAGGAGGCGGCGGCAGTGCTGTGGGCGGGGGACGCTGCTCGGGCTGTTGGGGCTGGTGACCACCGCGCTGTGGGCCGGGCTGCTGACTCTGCTTCTCTTGTGGCGTGAGGACACCCCCAGCCCCATGTGGCCTCCCTCTCGTGTTCCCTCCCAGACCCCCAGTCTCAGATCCCGGGGAGCCCAACACGCTCCTTGGAACCCAATGCTCCCATCGTGTCCCCCACCCTGACTCTGCTGGCCCCTTCCATGCCCCTCCCACCCACCCCGGGGAGCCCCCAGCCCACACCTCCCCAAGGCCTCCATCTCCAGCTGGCAGGTGGGGTGTGGGCGGGTGGAGGCACCTGAAAAACCCTTCCTCACTCCTCTCCTCTTCTCCTCCCCAGACTGGGAAACTGTGCAGAAACTGAAACAGCTGGAAGAGGCCGCTGCCCGGAACGGTATGGAGGAGGAGCCGGGGGGGGGGGGCGGAGGCTGGGACCCCAGGCTCTTGTCCTGCTTCCGCCACCGATCGCTGTGGGACGTGGGAGACACGAGGCCTGGGCTCGTGTCCCCCCTAGGAACTGAGGGTCAGCCTGTGTTCCCCCCCCTCCCCCGGGGGGAACGCCCAGCGACTCTTGGAGGGGAGGGCTCTGACAAGTGCCTGACGGAACATTACACAAAGGCTCCCTGTCCCAGCTTCCTCACCTGTAAAATGGGCGTAATCTTAGCGCTTTGAGGCAGAAACAAGCTAAGACCCTCAGAGCACTTAGAACCGTGTCCATTGAGCTTTTACTAAACGCCTGCTGCTTTTATATTTAATCCTGGGTGGGGGAAGTTCATTCGATTCTTGCCTGAATTCTCCTGAGTACATTTTCCCCCCAAATTCAAAACAAAAGCCGTGGCCATTGTGACTATGTGAGGGGGACCCCTGCACTTGCGGCTGGTGGGGGGGATTCAAGGACCTGCCTTCCTGGCTCCTGAGGACACGTCTTCCCTCCTGCCATCCCAGTCTCTCAGGTCTCCAAGGACTTGGAAAGGCACAAGGGTGACGAGATGACCCAGAAAGCCCAGGGTGAGCGACCTGGGCTCTGGGGGTCCAGGGGGAGGGGAGCAGGGGGAACCTGGATTAACATGTGGATAGAGTGCTCAGGACCACCTGTGGATTGCAAAATGAGCAGGTGACCCTAAAGGCCCAGGCTAAGTGGCTGAGGGGGCCGGTGGGGGAAAGGGGGGCATGCGCCGACGATGCACGTGCCCACTGAGCCCCTCCCCCACAAACAGCTGCCAAGATGTCGCAGAACATGGAGAAGATCCAAGCTGAGCAGAAGACAATGAAATCTCAGGGTGAGAGATGGGGATTGAGGGCAGGGTCTGGGGGCCACGGGGACAGTGGGGCTGGGGACCAGGCTCGGGGACCCTCACCCTGCAGGCAACATCCCTGACACCAGTCCTGCCCCCATCGCCACCCCCATCAGACTCTGAGCTCTCCCAGAACCTGAAGGGACTTCGCGAGGACCTGAGCAACCTCCACTCCCAGGGTGAGCCTTGGGAGGGATGGGGGAGGGACAAGGAAGGGGGCTTCCAAGTGCATCTCTGACCCCCAACCCCATCCAACCGCCCCAGGCTTCAACGAGAGACACACAGCCTTGCGTGCACTGGGAAGGCTCCAGGAGGAGGTGGCGAAGCTGTGGATAGAGCTACGCACGTCCAACGGTGAGTGTGTGTGTCTGCACCCACGGGTGCGTTGGTATACGCGTGTGACAGCACAGAGGTGTGGCGGTGTGTGTTCAAATGCACGGTGGAGGTGTGTGTGACAACGTGGGTGGTATGTGGTTATGTGTGTGGCAGGGCCGATGGGGGCACACAAGAAGGCCGAGTCCAGCTGCTCCCTCCACTGATTTCAGGGTGTCCCACACTTTCTCCTCCTCCAGGTAAAGGGTGTCCCGCATTTACCATTGCTGGGTTCTCTTTCCTGACCGGCTCGGCTTAGCGGAGGGTCACCATTAGGATGCCCTTGGCCACAGCCCTCCTGGAAGATTGTCAGACCCAGCCGGGTGGCCAGAGGGGGGGTCACCTCTGCAGCGATGGGGACAACAGGGACGGTGGCATCTTCCCCAGGGGTGGCAGTGATGGAGGCGATGCTGGCAGTTTTGGGGGTCATCGGGGTAGCCCCAGAAGGCTGCAGAAGGGGCAGACATTCAATCCCTGTGCCTTTATCCTGGGGAGGAAACCGGGTGTTACGGCCCTGAAGTCCCCCCACCCCACCCCACCCTGCCCTGGATATCTGATCTTCCACCTCTGGGAAGCCCCAGCTGCCCCAACTTGGCAGAAGAAGAGGAAGGATCTGTGCTTGGTGTGGAGGAGAGCTGTCCCCTGGGACATGGCGTGGCTATGGGAATTCCAGCAAGAAATCCCGCTGTAGTCCCTCTGGGGAGGGGGAGGAAGAATCTGGATCTGGCTCACGGGGACAGACCACCTCGCAATTCTTAGCCGGTCCCTGAGGTCCCCCCCTAAGTCTAGCCCTGTGTCTTGGGGTCTGAGCCCAGCTCTGGGCTGTCTCTTGATGACCGTGTGACACACGGCCAGGGCACCTTCCCCAGAGTTTTCTTGAAGGACCCGGAGATAGTCTCTTCCTGTTTTCACGTGGCACCCTCCGAGGGCCGCGTGCTGGTTCCCCATTCACGTGTGGGCAGCACCTCCAGCTCTGTTCTCCCGGGGGTTCCTCAAGCTCTGTGGACCCCAGGCCCCTTAGAACAATTCCACCAAAGCTGCAGAGCCCTCCCTCCTCTTAGCCACTCTAAGAAAATCTATTGTCAATCATGAGTGAGTTGACCCAGCAACAGTGCATTTAAACTCCCACCTGCGAACGCAGTGGTGGTGACAGTGCCTGAGGGTCTCCTGGGGGTGGGGGCAAGGGTAGACAGACCAAGCTGGCCCCGGGTCGAGGCCACGGGGACCCAGCCCTCCAGTCCCCCCCCAGCTCTCCTGACCAATCCCTCCAACTAGAAGAAAATCATCTCAGTTTCCAAGAGAGTGGCCACGAGAGTGGTTTTGGGGGTGTTGGCAGGGGTGGCGGCCAGGGCTGTGATTGGGGCAGTTGGTGAGGACAGGACACAGGGCAGGTAATGCTGGCGATCGTGGCTCAGCATCGCCGTCGGCCCTGGTGATTCAGTCGTGGCTGGTGTGGTGCTGGTAAAGACAGTGTCGGCCACGGTGTTGGTGGAGAGGCGTGGCTGGCGATTGCGGGTCCCTGCGGGGAGGATGTTGGTGATAAAGGTGTTCCTGACGGGGTGGTGTTCGTGGTCGTGGTGTTGCGGTTGAGGTGCTGCTGACTACGGAGGCGTCTGTGGTCACGGTGTTGGTGGCTAGGGGCCCCTGCGGTCAGCTGGTCTTGCATGTCAGCATCAGAGCTCCAGGGAAGAAGGCAAACGGCGAGACTCTGCTAGGCTCTGGGGTGGGTCTGCTTTCAGCCCGGACCCCGGGAGTGACTCCAGGAGAGAAGCTGCCACCCACTCTGCCTATTGTGCCCACCACGGTTCCCACCACAGTACCCGCCACGGTTCCCGCCGCAGGGCCCGCCACGGTTCCCACCACGGTACCCGCCACGGTTCCCACCACGGTACCCGCCACGGTTCCCGCCGCAGGGCCCGCCACGGGGCCCACCACGGGGCCCACCACCGCTGCCCCCCTGAGCCTCTCCTCCACCCCAGGCTCCACGTGTAACACGTGCCCCGAGCAGTGGGTCAGTTTCCAAAAGAAGTGCTACTACTTCGGCGAGGGCCCCAAGAAGTGGATCGAGGCGCGCTTTGCTTGCAGCAAGCTGCAAGGGCGACTCGTCAGCATCCACAGCCAGGAGGAGCAGGTGGGCCCGGGCTCCGCAGAAGGGCGGCCAGCGCGGGCGTGGGGGAGGCGGATGCCCAGCCCGACCTCTCGTGTGGCGGGGGGGACCCCGGCACGGCCCCCTGGCCCTCCAGCCCTGTCCTGCTCCCCAGGACTTCCTGACCAAACGCGCCAACAAGAAGGGCTCCTGGATCGGCCTCCGGGACCTGAACATAGAAGGCGAGTTTGTCTGGATGGATGAGAACCCCCTGGACTACAGGTGAGGAGGGGGCAGAGGACAGAAGGGGGCCTCAGGCTCACACTTGGGGGAGCTTCTGGACTGCCACCGAGGGAGACGGTCAGGGCCGGGTGCAGGCCCAGACTGGGCGGCAGGGAGCTGGGGCGGAACCCAGGGGTGTCCGGGCTGAGGGCAGGGGCTCCTCCCCCCATCCTCTGACCCGAAGCCGTCTCGGCAGCAACTGGCAGCCGGGGGAGCCCAACAACGAGGGCGAGGGCGAGGACTGCGTGATGATGCAGGGCTCCGGCCGGTGGAACGACGCCTTCTGCCTCAGCCGCCTGGACGGCTGGGTGTGTGACCGGCTGGCCACGTGCTGACTGCCCACCAGGCACCTCGGCCTCCCCAGAGCCACGGGGCTGTGCCCAGAGTCGTGGACCCCGACAGCCCAGCCCACCCACCAGGTGCACCCCTCTGTGTCACTCCCCCACCTCAAACATGGGGACAGCCAGGCCCACGGCGGGACCCTGAGGACCCCCACCCGAGGCCTGGAAGCCTCCTTCATGGCTGAAGGGTCCTGAGGATATTTTCTCCCCGCAAAATGAAGCAGCTGACCCATCCCCAGCTCCTGCCAACGCCCCAGTGGGCTCGCCCCTTGTTCCTCAGCCCAGCTGGCCGTCACCACCTCCCTGCCTTTAAGTGCTCGGGGTTCCCACTCGAGGACCCCTGCCCATAAGCCTGAACGCCAGAAGCCCCCTCCCCACTGGCGCACGGCGCCTGGCAGCCCAGCCTTCCAGGGAGCAGCACAGGACACCTCAGGCCGCCCCCACCACGTGTGCTTCCTCCGTCACTGCCACCTGGCCGTCTGCTGGAGTCAGGAGCGGACACCCCCTGCCCTCCCCAGAGGCTGCCCCTGTGTCCCAGCCTCACAGGACAGAGACCCCCAGCTCAGGCAGCCAGCCCTCCCCGGGGCCTGCATCAAGACAGCGGGCGACGGGGCCCCTCACCCTGGCCCCCTCCTCAGGGGCCTCCCGGTGTGGAACGTGGGAGCCGGGAGCTCCAGGGCCTGGTGCCTGAGGCCACCTCAGTATTGGGGACTCAAGTGGCATTTGTACTTCACCAACGTTTCTTTTTTCCTACTGGGCCTGGAGATGAAGACCCCGGGGTCCAACGCAGCAGAGAACCCCCGAGAGCCCCAGGAATGCTACAGGGCAGGGCAGTGGGCCAGCCCACAAAAGGTGCTAAGCACCAGCTGGCTGGAGAGGCCCATGGGGAGGTGGCCTGGTCACCCGGCGGCCAGTTCATGGAGGTGCCGGCCCCACTCCCATTCAGGGTCTGGGGGGCCGAGGTCAACCGTGCCCCTGAGTCTGCGGGAGGGAGGGCAGCCCAGGATCACAGGACACCCCTTGTTAGACTCCTGTGCACCCCACCTCCAATTCCTGGCCTAGAAAAGCTCACATGACTCTGGGGCCACTCGAGGAGCAGGAACCCGCGAGGAGAGGCCCACGCTGGACCGCTTGGAGTCCCGGGGCCGAGGGCTGGGCAGGGACAGAGCTGGGAGGGAGGGAGGGAGACGGGGGCTGGAACTCCAGGGCACCTGTTCTCTCTACCCGCTGCCCACCCCCAGATGTCCGACTCCCCCAGACCCCTCCTCGGAACCCCGGGCCAGTTCCTAACTCCCTACCAGATCTCTCCACACAGGGATTCACGGCTCCACTCTACCAGTCACTCAGGCCAACACTGGGGTCATCCTGGCCACCTCTTTCCCTTACCGCCCCCTCCAAATTCATAAGGAAAGGCCATGGGCTCTGCCTTCCAGACACATTCAGAATCTGCCCACTTCTCACCCCCTCCAGCCACTGCCTTGGTGTAGCCCCCATCCTCGATCGCCCAGGTCTCCCTCTTCACTGCCCCCAAACCTTCCAGAAGTTTCCTTCCCATTCAGAGGAAAAGTCAAAGTCTTAGAGGGTCCTTTGCCATTGCAGAACCCCTCCCACGCACTTTACCTCCCCGACTTCACTTCCTTTGTCCACCCCTCAACCCGGCACCCACACCAGCCTCCTCCCGTACCTGAAACATTTAGGCTCGCTCCTACCCCAGGGCATTTGCACATGCTGCCTCCCCTGCTAGCTCCTCGGTGAGGCCTGTCCTGAGCTCCCCCGCCCCCGATTTAAAATGACACGCCCGACTCTCGATCCCATTACCCCTCTGTACTTTCCCACCACGGTACTCTTTTCCTTTCAACAAGATACATAATTTACTGATCTGTTCGCTGCCCGTCTCTACTGGTTAGAACGTGAGCTTCAGGAGGGAAGGCGCCTTTGTTTTGTTCTCAGCTGTCCCCAGCCCCTGGCACACAGTAGGCGCACAATAAATATTTGTCGAATTAACGTGTGACCATGGGAAAATGACCTCTTCTCCTGGAACCTGCTCTGTGGCCTGTGAAGAGAGGGATACTGCCTGCCTTGGTCACTAAGGGCTGATCCTGGGTTCCTCCTCCTGCCCCCGCACCCCAGCCCACCCGCCCTCCCATCTGGGAGCTTCAGTGGAGACCTTGCAGCCCAAAGCATCCTAGGTCAGAGCTGCTATGCTGGGACCCTGCAGGACCACAGTGGCCAGTTCCTTCTCCCCATCCTCCCCCACCCCAAACCAGGGCCTGGCCCCACAATCCCGCAGCTTTCCCAAACCCTCTCCCTTCTCCGCAAGTCCCTACTCGGCCTCGGCAGGCAGAAACAGATCCTGTGCCCTCCTCTCCCAGCTCATAAGCCCTCCCTTGGGGACCAGCCTCGCCTCCTCTGCTCTGGCCCGCTGCTGGGCCTCCGGACAGAGCCGGCCTGTCTTCTGCCTGTCACTCCTACAACCTGCCCCCGCTCTCCAGCAGGCCCTGGAAGCCACTCTCACCACGGTCTCTGAGGACCTTGAGCTGCTAAGATGACTCCTGCAGCCTCCTCTGAAACCCAGCTTCTCCGGCTCTCCCTCCTCCAGGCCTGTGGCTTCTGTCTCTGCACTGACCCCCAGACCTCCCTCCTAGATGCTGCCCCCTCACCCCAATTCAGGCTGCCAGCCTGATCACCGGCCTCCCAGCTCCCGTGGACCCCCTCCCTCCCCCAGCCAAGAGCTATTTCCTGACCATCCCATGCCACACGTGGCGGGCGCACAGTGGTTTTATTCACTCTGTTGGCGCTCTCTACCTTCTTCGCAATGTGCTGAAGGCCACCCAGCACGCCACGTCTTGCTGGGATCACTGAACCTGCCCCCCGTCTCCCCACCTGTGCCACCCTCCATGACAAGGCTAGATGGAGCACCTCAAACAGCAAATCAAAAAGCTATCCCCACTTCCCCCTTAAACTCTTCTCATAAGCAGTGAGGGGGACCCAGCCGAAAGCACCTGAGGGGTCTTCTCAAAAGAGACTTGTTCAGGTCCTCGGGGGGTGGGGGTGGGGCTGGCGAAAATTTGAACAATTCCCCCCCAAAAAGCCTGGCAGGATTGAAGCGGAGTGATCAGGGACCAGGGTGGTAGGCACAAGGAACAGGAAGTGTCGCCTGAAGCGTCATATTTTCCTTTTTTAACAGGGAAGGTGTTCATGTGCTGACCGTGGCTTTAGAGACTCACTTCAGCATATTTTAAGCATCCAGATGATTCTAAAGTGAGCCCACCCATTTCCCCTCTGAGAACCAGGTCTCTAGGGTCATAGCTCTCAAAGTGGGGCCCCTGCAGCACCCACAGTTCTTAGGAACTTGTCAGAGTGCAAATCCTCGGGGCCCACCCCAGATCTGCAGAAATCGGAAACTCGGGGGGTGGGGTCCAGCCACTGGGAGTTTTAACTCTGTGCTGAGAGCCCTGCTTCTCACCAAGGTCACAGGAAGTCCTGGGGATCTTGCTACAAGGCAGACCCTGCTGGCAGATCCGGGGGAGGCCTGAGGGGCTGCATCTCTAACAAGCACCGGGTCGGAGCACAGTTTGAACAACAAAGGTCTAAAGCAGAAGGCGGCGGCAAGCGGCCACCCTCCACCTGTGTTCTGGGGACACAGCCACACCCACTGCTTGACTTACCGCTGTCAACAGACTGCTGGGCATAAACTATCGACTAGCTGGTCCTTTACAAAGTGTGCCACCCCCTGGTCTAAAGGAGGTCCTCTTAGCCTGATCCCTCCACCCCTCTCCAGCTTGGTCTCCAACTGTGATTCCAGAAAGTGCCAGCATTTTCCCCACTCCAGCGGCACCGGCAGCTCCTTCTGCCTGGTTTAGTCTCACACAGTCCCTGGCCTCCCCCCACCCCTCTCTGAAAGCCCAGCTGGGTCAGACCTGGCCCTCCCCCCCCCCCCACTGTATTATAAACGTGCCTGAGCCTCCCCACCAGCCTGGGTCATGGTGTGGACTGGATCTCTGAGGCCCCTACACAAGACACAAGACACACTTGGGAAGGGGGCTCTCTGCATCCTTTATCTCCGGCGGGGTCAGCGGCCCTCCAGGGCCCGGTCTCGAGCGATGACCGCCTCCTCGAACTTGATCATGAGCGTGGTGCCCTTGTGCCAGTGCGCCGTGACCTTGGCGGGGAAGCCGCTGTGTGTGAGCACGGCCTCCACGATGCCCGCCGTGAAGCTGGCGCAGTTCAGCGTGCTGTTCTCCTTGGGCACGGAGATGTAGGTGTTGATGAGCGGCTCGCGCTCGATGATGTAGAAGGTGCGAGCGTCGTCGTTGGCCTGTTCCAGCTTGTCGGCCTCCTTGCCAAAGAGCGCCTTCCACACGGCGCCCTTCACGAAGAGCAGCGCGCCCAGCACCTTGGTCTCGCGCCGGGCGCCCTTTTCGCGAGCCACCAGCGCATCCAGGACGCGCGCGCCCACCTGGCGGCCCAGAGCGGCCAGGCGCGCCTGCAGCTCGGCCACGGAGAAGACGCGGCTCTGGCAGTGCTGCACCAGCTCGGAGAACAGCAGCGCGAAGGCGCTCAGGCTCACCTCGGTGCGCGGCCGCGCCAGCGCGCGCTCCAGCAGCGCCGACTTTCCGCGCGTGAAGCGCGCCTCCATGCCGCCGCCCTGCGGGGAGACGAGGAAACGCGGAGGTCAGGGGCGGGAAGGAGAACCCTGGGGCCTCCCGCCCACCTCCCTCGTGTGCTCCATCGCACGTGGGGAGAGGTTAGTGGAAGGAAAGGGGCATCCACCTGCGCGTAAAGCCCGCCCCCATTACACCTGGTCAGGGAAGGACAGTAGGGGGAAGGGGTGGGCTTATACCCTTGCCCAGAGGGCTTATGGGGGGAAGGTGGGAGGAGAGACAAGAGGAGGACCAGAAGGGGCGCTGGAAACCACCCCAACCTTCGACTTCCAGGTGATTCCTCGCATGTGTAAAGCACCTAGGTGCCCCCTCCGCCACCTGTGGGAGTAACTAGAAAACTAGCGCATGGGGGAGGGGGGCGTCAGACCTAGGGCAGGAAGGGGACACGGGCAACTGTCCCACCCCCGCCGTGCGCTCTGACTTCCCCGGGTGAAGAGAACCTCCCCGCCTCTCCCCTGCAGAAAGCCAGAGAAACGGGAGGGGGGAGTAGGGGTGTGGCAAGACCTACGGCCAGGAGGGTTGGGGGCACAAACGAGGCACAAGGGGCCAACCAGAGGGGATGCTGGGAACCCTTCCAACCCCGCGCCTCACGCAGGAAGCGCGCCCCCTTGAGCCGCGGACGGGCTGCATTCGGAAGCAAGACTGGAAGCGGGGCAGAGAGGGCGCTGGGAGCCGCCCGCCCCCGTGCTCTCCAGAAAGGTAGCTGGACCGTGGGAAACAAGAGGGAGGGGGCGGAGTGTCAGACCCGGGGTTTGGGGGAGCCAGAAGGGGGGGTGGTGGTTGCCCCATCCCAGCGAGTGAAGCCACCGCGGTCGGTGGGGGAAGGGACCGGAAGGGGGCTGTTGGAGGAAACCCCGAGGGGGCGCCGAGACCTCCACATGTGGCTCTGTGGTGGGAGTGGCAGCGGAGGGGGGATCCCAGGGGCGCTGAGACTCCCTCGCCCCCCCACCTCGCCCACTCAGGTGTGAAGCAGCCGCCAAGGGTGGGGTCGGGAGGGGGAGCTGAGAAGCCCGCCCCCACCGTGCAGGGCCGGGGCCGGAGGGGTCCCAGAGACGGCCCCAACGAGGTCCGCGTGGGGGATGGCAACAGCGGACCCGCAGGGGCGCGGTCCCAGGGGCTCCCGGCCCCCCCGCCTCCATGGGAGGGCCCAGCGCGCGGGACGGGAGGGGGCTGCGAGGGGGGTTGGCGAGCCGAGCGGCGGAAAGGCCGGGACCCCGAGCCCCCCGCCCCGGCGTGCACCCGCCACAGGGACCCAGGAGGAGCCCACCCTCCTCGCAGTCCCCCTGCGTGGACCGAAGCGGGCGGACCGGGGCTCACGGACGCCGAGACCCCGACACAGGACGCACAGGCCCGCGGGGAGGGGACCGGGAAGGGGGTCGGGGTCTCACCGGGAACTGCGGCCGTCGGTTCGGCCGAGCTGCTTTACGGCGCCGTAAAAGGCCCCGCGTGCGCAGGCGCGGCGGCGGGGCGGGCGTGTGGGCGGGGCTTGCACGCTCGGTGATTCCCGAGAGCGGCCTCGTGGGGGCGCGCGCGTCCGTGGTCTTGGTTCACCACCTCAGGAGGACAGGAGGACCGGTGGTCCCTTGCTCGGGGGCACACGCCTGACGATGGGTACACATCTCTGTCTCAGGGGCACACATTCTGATGTCTTGGGGACACACGTATGTCCTTAGGCACACGTTCTCTTTTTTTTTTTTTAATTTTTGTTTATTTATTTATTTCCCCCAAAGCCCCAGTAGATAGTTGTATGTCGTAGTTGCACATCTTTCTAGTTGCTGTATGTGGGACGCGGCCTCAGCAGGGCCGGAGAAGCGGTGCCTCAGTGCATGCCCGGCATCTGAACCCAGGCCGCCAGCAGCGGAGTGCGCACACTTAACTGCTAAACCACGGGGCCAGCTCGGCACACGTTCTCTTAGGGGGACTTTCATCCATGAGCCATGGGTGTAGTACATTTAGGGGCATGTGAACCACTCACTCTCAGCGGGCACATACATGAGCACAGTTCCACCGTGGATACTTGCCTGGGGCTCATATACATCCATGGACTCATTCATGCACACTTAGGGAGACATTGCACATCTCAGGCCGCAAACCCGTGTGGGCACACCCTCCAGGGCACAGGGACCCACAGCGGCATTCATTCTCACCCTCATGCGCCCAGGATTCCTGGCATCACGTGCACACATTCACTGTGTTACTTTCCACTTTCCCCAAGTTCCAACACTTGCAGACCCTCCCCCACCAGGTCCCAAAGCCCCTGCAGTCGCCCCAATAACAGATCCGAAAGCCAAATTGTCTTCCCTTGGCCTTTATCTTCTTGAATCGCAAAATGTGAGTGCAGAAACATAGACACACGCGTGTACATGCTCTGAACACCCTCAGTGACATAATCAGGCACACTCACATTGACATGCACCCATTCGTGCCGGCACAAGTAGTGACAACACCACAACACTCACAATTGCAGTGATACATTCTCACGGTGTGCCCCCCACACACCTCCGCCATGACACGTTTATACACACAACATACGACAAGACACTGGTGTATTTACACCGACAGTGCAACACGTGTTGCCAGCACCCACACTCACAGTGACTCATCTTTGTGGTCCCTGTGGAGACAGCCACCCACCATGACATGCATGACACTCACAACACGCCACGATACACACGTGTGTCACATATCCAGTGACACAGGCGTGCACACCACACTCGTTGTGACACCTAAATTTAACATTCACCCATATAGCCTTCCTGTGGGACACACTGAAATGGCCATCCTCCATGAAATGCTTAACCCCCCGACACACACACGCACGCAACTCCACGACACTCATTCACCATGACACATGGTTTTTTTATATATGGGGATGAAGGACCGGTTCAGACCAGGCAGGGCCCCCATTTTCCATCTTCACTGGGAGGTGCCACCCCGTCCTCCGTGCTGCAGCCAGGGTTTTGATGTCTTATTCACTAGGTGTGGGCTCTGGGGGGAAGCGGGTAGAGACCGAGGTCAGACAGACCCCACCCCTGGGAGAGAAGCTGGAGCCAGATCTGGGGCTGCCATCCACCTCCCTCAGCCCCAACTTACGTTGCTTTGGCGGCTTCAGCTCATTAGAGATTTTCTGTACTGCATGCTGGATGTTTTTCATGTCTGGGGGTGGGGGAGGGAAAGCTAAAGTGCGGCCTCAGACAAGACCCCCATCTTTATCGGAAGCCCCCTCTGTGTGACCCCCAGCCTGGGGTGCTGCAGAGCCTGTGTACTTGGGGTTGCCAGCAGCATTTAAATACCTGAGTGACAGGGAGGATGACATCCATCACCCCTCCCAACCCTGCACTCTGGGAGGGCGGGGCCCCTGCTGTCCCCTCCCCAGTCCCCAGCACCCAGCCTGATGTTGGGCACGGAGACAGATTCGCCCGGCGAAGGTCTGTAAGGGCACCTGCTGACAGCTTCTGCAGTATCTCATTCCACTTCTGGACGCTGCTCTTCATCTGGTCAACGTGCCCCTTGGTCTCCTTGACGTGCTTCAGGACTTCTGTGCAGCCCAGCTTCTGCTCCTCTTGGCACTGTTGCACCAAGATGGAGACTGAGGGCGTGGAGCAGAGATGTCTGTGTCACCGCTGCTCCCCCTATCCCCACCCCGTCCCCTCGGGCCTCGCCCAAGGCCTCCCCTCACCGTTCTGGAGCTCTGTTTTCAAGTCCAGCAGCTTCTGGGACATCTCGGAATCTGTTCAGGACGGGGGGGCGGAGAGGGGCAGGAAAGACCTTGAAGGGCCCCAGCTCTGCAGTCCTGGGAGCAGGAGCGGGGGAAGGGAGAGTGGAAGCCCCCGGGCCTCCCCAGCTCCTGAGGGCCCCTCTGCACCACCCCAACCCCTGCCCCTGCCAGCAAAGCAACAAAAACAAAAAATCAACCCACTCACTCTTCACCAGGGTCAAGGCCAAGAGAGTGATGCAGACCAGGGCGAGGAGAATGTACAGGCTCATCATGGCTCTGTGTAACCAATGGGGGACCTGGGCAGACTCCGAGGGTGGCCTGGACCAGGCTGGGACTGGGGCAGAGGCAGGACAGGTGACCTCCAGGGCCCAACACTGCCACTCGGACCATCAGCACTGACTCAAACACCATCAACAGCTCTGTCACCTACGCCCTCTCTTCCCAGTACCATAAGCAGCTGTGACCATCAACAACACGGCACTAACATGTACCCTGACCAATGCCACCAGCAGTTGTCACCATCAAGCCCCCCTGACCATCCCCATCACCAACACCCAGCAACCTCAGTGCCCATCGTTGCCAGCATTGTCCCCATCGACAGGGTTCATCAGCACCCTCATCCGCTCTAAGTGACTCCTCCCTGATCCACTTCATGGACACTTACTGCCCATCCCCATCACCCAAACCTTCACCAACACTTCCCTCAGCACAATCACCACCCCCATCGCCATCAGCATCTGCACAGCTACCCTCCACCACTGTCACACACGAGCCTTGCCGCCACCACACCCCACACCATTGACCCCGACCTCCACACGCTGCCCGTTGTCCCTACAGTGCCCTCCCATGGGCCCTTCCCAAGGCTGTGGGATGTGGGCTGGCGGGTGGCTGCTTACCCTGAGTCTTGGGTGGTGAACGACTACCCTTTGGCTGGTCCCGGTTTCTGAAGGTCAAGGTGATATTTTCATAGTTGGGGTCACTTGCACCTGTGGATGGGTCCGTGGGAGGGGTTGTGGAAAGCTGCGTGGAGCTCTGGGGTGAGGGTGAGGGCCTCAGAGATCTCGGTTCACCAAACCCCCGCACGTAACCAGTTTCTGGGGGTGAAAGATAAGAAGTGGGGAGCTAAGGTCTACACACACACATTTTGGCTAGGGGAGGGAGCTCTCTGGTCACGACATTCAGCATCTTACCTCTCCCATCTCAACTTCTTCGTCTTGATCTCTCCCCTCCCCACCCCCAAGTGCCTAACCTTCTTTACTGGCCGAGGACCCCCGTTTCTCTTTGAAGGCTGCCACCTGCATCTTGACCTCCTGGTTCATGCAGATTTCCTCAGCCTCCACGGCGCTCAGTCTGCCAGTTTGTCCACACACATCCCCACCCACCGGAAGGTGTCGCGACAGATGAGGAAATCTCTGGGTTGGGGTGTGGGTGGGGAGGAGGGGGAGGCCAGCCTCCTCTTTTCAGGGATCCAGGACCTTTCCACTCTGGAGCATCCTCACCCCCGCCAGATCGAGAAGGTTCTTGGGAGACCAGAGGTCTTGGGAAAGACCAAGAAGAGAAGCCCATAGACCCGGAGATAGACTAGAATAGTCAGGAACTTGTGACAGAGGTGTTAGCTAACACGACGGTCGGTAGTCATCATATTGCAATATATAAATGTATCATCACATCAACATGTTTTACACCTTAAACTTACACAATGTTATATGTCAATTATATTCAATAAAAATATTTTTTTTTTTAAAAAAAAGGATGATCAGGAACTTTACTGGAAGCTCTGTGTGTGTGTGTGTGTGTCTGTCTACCTGGATGAATTTCATCCTCCCATGTCCTCTCTCAAGAGACGAGGTGTGGCACTTCAGGGTCCCACCTTCTGGGTAGAGGCAGCCAGCCTCGGAGATAAGATGCCTGGGTCCCCCACACCTTCCTCCCTCCCGCCCCAGTCCTACCCCTCAGCTCCACCCCAAGAATTTCTACTTCTTCAAGATCCCCTGGAGGAAAGGAACGGATGTGAGGCAACAGGGCTAACCACTGGAACTCCACACCCACATCTGGGACTAAGGCCAGACCCACGCCCCCCATCCCCGGCTTTGACCCAACCCTGGAAGTATGGTTTCCCCTCAACCAGGAGACCCCAGATGGAGAAATGCTCAGAAACACACCCATGCTCATCCACACATCTGCTCACTTACCCAAACTCACACATACACACACACACACGCTTGCACACACTCACCCCCGAATACCCCCAGTCACACATCTGCTCGTGTACACACATCACATGCTCGTTTGCATACATCTGCATGGCTTACCTAGAGAAATATACATATTCATGAGTTCACACTGTCTAGAGGGTGGTATAAAGCTTTCTTTGTGTCTCTCTAACCTTGAAACCTAGGGATAAAAATAACACAAGGTGTGTAGGGAATTTTCTCTAAGTCTAGAGCAGTGCCTTCTAAAAGAAATATAATGTGAACCACATGTTTAAAATTTTTCCAGAGGCCACATTAAAAAAGTAAGAGACACAGGAGCCAGCCTGGTGGCACAAGTGGTTAAGTGCGTGCGCTCCACTGCAGCCGCCTGGGGTTTGCCGGTTCGGATCCTGGGCGCGCACCGATGCACCGCTTGTCAGGCCACGTCGAGACTATTACTTCAGGAGCCCTCTCAGGCCACAGCAACATGGCTGCCTGTGTGCCTCCAGTTTCATGGCTGCCTTTTTCTCGAAGTCAAGGGGGCTGGAACCTGGTCTGAGCCTCATCTGAGCCAGAGAAATGTGCAATGCTGAGGCCCCGCCCCCTGAGCCTGTCCATCAGAGCAGAGCCAGCTCCCCATTGGTCCGTTTCCTCTGTGGCTGTTACATCAGAACCGGGTCAAATCTCATTGAGGAGGTAGCATCGAATTACTATTACATCGATCTTTCTTGAACAGAGTAGGTTGGCAATAATTTAGGAAACAAACTACTGTTTTCACCAGATCTTAGGGCTCATTTCCAAAGTTATCTCGAATTTAATCACATCTTTGTGTGTGTGTGTGTGTGTGTGTGTGTGAGGAAGATCAGCCCTGAGCTAACATCCTTGCTAATCCTCCTCTTTTGCTGAGGAAAACCGGCTCTGAGCTAACATCTATTGCCAATCTTCCTCCTTTTTTTTTTTTTTTCCCCAAAGCCCCAGTAGATAGTTGTATGTCATAGCTGCACATCCTTCTAGTTGCTGTATGTGGGACGCGGCCTCAGCATGGCCGGAGAAGCAGTGCGTCGGTGCCTGCCGGATGGAACCCTGGGCTGCCAGTAGTGGAGCGCGTGCACTTAACCGCTAGGCCCCGGGGCTGGCCCTAATCACATATCTTGAACCTAAAATATACTCAGTTCCCGCACATAGGAGGTCTTTTACTTATTTTTTCCAAAGCGAGAAAACGATAATTCTCTCAACAAGCGCTGTCCAACGCGGCAGCCACCAAGCACTTGAAATGGGGCCAAATTGAAATGCACCTTAACGGTAAACACACATTTGATTTCGAAGACCTAATATAAAACAATGGTTAACTATCTCAATAATTTTTAAGTCTCGTCTACGTCCTAAAATGATAATATTTAGGGTATATTTTGTTAAATAAAATACATTATTAAAGTGAATTTAGCCTGTCTCTTATTTTTTTTTTTTTGTGAGGAAGATCGGCCCTGAGCTAACATCTGCCAATCCTCCTCTTTTTGCTTAAGAAGATTGGCCCTGGGGCCGGCCCCGTGGCTTAGTGGTTAAGTGCTCGCGCTCCGCTGCTGGCAGCCCGGGTTCGGATCCCAGGCGCGCACCTACGCACCGCTTGTCAGGACATGCTGAGGCCGAGTCCCACATACAGCAACTAGAAGAATGTGCAACTATGACATACAACTATCTACTGGGGCTTTGGGGGGAAAAATAAATAAATAAAGTTTTAAAAAAAAGAAGACTGGCCCTGGGCTAACTCTAAACCAGGAGAGTGGGCATGTGATCCAGGCCCAGCCAATCAGAGTCTAAGATTTGGCACTGGGGTGGGCAAATGGGCCAGACTCAGCCAATGAAACTCAGGCCTGGCACTTTTATTGGGTTAACCAAGAAAAAAAGGCATTCTTCCTTTTTTCTCCTCCACTGAGGCTGTCACACTGGAAGGATGTAAGCCTTGAGCTGTGATAGGGGAGAACGCGCTTGAGAGTGAAGCAGACCCAAGGAGTCGTCATTTGAGACCCTGGATCCAGCCATACCTGAATCTGTTATTCTAACCCTGGGTCTCTCGGTTACATAATCCAGAAGCTTCCTTTTACTTTTGCTCAAGCTAGCTTGAAGTGGAGTCTGTGGTACTTGCAACTAGAAGAATCTTGGCTACCACAGGGGGCTGGGCAGTTGGCAAATGAGGAAACGGAGGCTTGAGAAGGGGGCTTGCCTGTCCAAGGTCACATAGGCAGTAAGATGTGATCTCCAAGTCTGCACCCTGGAACAGGAGAATGACTTTGTTGGAATTGAGGGCTCTGAGAAGACCCTTCTTGGGGACCAGATACAGGGGACAATTGAGTGCAACTTGGAGGTAAAGGCATTCACATCAGCATCTGGGGACAAGGGAGGACTCCCTGCTGCACATCAGTGAGAGAGACAGGTCCTGGACACACTTCTGACTCAGTGGCCCCCCCCGAACCCCATGGCCGCAGTGGGGTTAGGACGGAGGATCTGGGAGAGAAATCCCTGGGTTGGGATCTGAGTGGGCCCCACAGGCACCAGGAATGTTCATGATCTCAGCTCATGGCCACCAGGATCAGGCAAGGGGCTGTGCCACCATAGGGAGTAAGTGGCAGTGGGGGGAGAGTGCAAAACATCCCCAAAACCAGGACCCCACCCTATCACCCGTTCATCAGCCCCTGGAGTCTGCTGCTGGGGACTGTGACATTTAAGTCTGGGCTCCCTTTTAAGACTGGGCACCACGTGTTCTGAAGTCTGTGTCTGTGTCTCACAGGGGCTGGCTTTTAAGACTCCTGGGTTAGGATTCCCAGGGAACTGAACCTTAAATCACCTGGAATTGTGCCCCCAGGGAGCTGGGGCAGGGGATACTGGAGGTTTGCCTTCTAGGGTGTGCGTCCAGATTGGGACCAGTGTCATCCGGGGGGGGGGGAGGTGACTTGATGTGGGGAGCATGAGAGGCTGTCTGAAGCATATATGTGTCTATGTATCCCTGTGTCCCCCCACACAAAGGGCACGTCTGTGTGCTTCAAGCGTGCCTTCCTGCGTCCACGTGTGTGTCTGTGGGCGGAATGTCTTTGTGTGACCATGGTAACTGGATTGTGTATTGTGTGTTCACGTGGCCATGTGTAACTGTATGTGTACATGTAGTGTGTGCACCTGGGTGGTGTATCCACGTGTGTATTGGGTATTTATTCAACAGGCATTTCCTGACCGCCTACTGTGTGCCATGTTCTCTTCTAAGCGACGAGGACACACCAACGAGCAAACAAGTCCCCTGCCCTCAGCTTCCGTATTCGAGTGTTCCTTAGGGCGTCTGTGCCCCTGGGTCCCACGGGTTGTAACTGCTCGAAACTGGGCCTGCGCGAGTGAAACCGTCAACTTGCGTGCGTGGCCACAGGTAGGAATTCTCAGCAGGCCCCTGTGAAGATTCCTTCCTGTCGTCGACCTGGCTTTGCTTGCACCTTGGGGGTCCGTCGATGCAGGTTGGGAGGGAGGGCTGGGGGCTCAGGGTTCTGGGCTGAGAGATGATTCGGGGGTGCACCCTGACTCTGGGGCTGCTGGGGGCTTGGGGTCCTGGGGTGTATGTGGAGTGTGGCAGGCGGTGGTCCCTGTTCCGTGGGGACCCAGATCCTGGATGAAGCCTCATTCGGGAAGTGGGAAGTGGGGGAGCATGACCCAGCAACTTCCCGGGAGGCCTGCGACCCGAGAGGGGCCGTCAAGGTGACCTCAAAGGTAACACCCACTTCCCCTCCTGAAGGATGCCAGGAGCCTTGGGTGTGGGTAGCATTAGAGGAAGTTGAGGCCCCATTCTCGGAGGCAGAGGTAAGGGACATGGGAGGAGGGGGGAATGGGGCAGAAGAAAATCGCAGGCGACCCTCTCCCCGCCTCCCTCCGGCGTCCAGGCGCCGCGTTCTTTTTGGAGACGCCAGCTCGGCCCCCTACACCCCACAAAAGACATAGCACACCGCCCGGATCTCTTCTATCATCTTCTCAGTTTATTTCCAGCCCTGCCCCTCTGAGGCCTGCCCCCGCCCCCCGCCTCACTCCACCCCCAGGCTTAGGCCGCGCTGCGCACGCGCGACCTCAGGCGGCGAGCTGCATGCGACAGCAGCGCGCGGCGGTCCAGTCCATGCCCTTGCACTGGCAGTGGCATGTAGTGTCGGCGCGCACGTCCCATGAGCCACAGGCGGAGCCACACGCGCAGCCAGTGACAGCGAAGCCTGCGGGGGGCGGGAGTGGGGGAGCTTGAACCCCGAGCAGGAGGCTGGGGGGCTAGGGGTCCAGGGGGCTGCAGGCTCCCACACCAGAGAAAGGGAGCCGGATGCGTGGGCGGCGGAGGGACTGGGGGCCTGAACACGAGTGTCCTGAGGAAACGGGGTCCCAGAACTGCGGGGGAGGGAGAAGGCTGGGGGTGCGGAGCAGGACTCTTGGGAAGTAGAGGCTGGGACTCCAGGGTCCTAGAGAAATAGAGGCTGGACATGAGGGGAGGGGGTTCGGGGGTACTGGGAACAGAGGTAAGAGCCTGGAAATTACACTTCTCTACTCACCTCTGGGGCAAGTGGCCAGGTCCCCGCTGTTGCTGATGGTTCGGCAGTCCAGACCAATGTTCCTTATTACCTGAAGAACTGTGGGAGGGAGGGGCGGGCTGTGAGACCAAGCTGCCCCTCTCCCATTCTCAGGGCGCCCAAGCCCGGGTAGTTTGGAGATAGGCAGGGGGTCAAGAAAACCCTGGGGGAGGCACAGGTGGTCCTGGCCCTGGTGGAAAGCCCAGGTGGTGGGCAGGTCACTACCTCCCAAGATTCGGTCTTGATTTGAGTGTTTTGGAGGAAGGAGGGTTTGGAGCTGTGGTTTAAGGTGGAGCTGGATTGGGGCTGGGAGTGGGTTGGGTTTGACATAGAGGTTTGCTTAGGGTTGGGTTGGAACTTGAGGTTTAGTTGGGGTTGGGCTCAAGGTTGAGGTTTGGTTGGGGTTGGGGTTGGGGTTGAGATTGGGTTCGGGCTGGGCTTGGGGCTGGCTTGATGTTCTTTGCTTCATGTCAGGACTCACAGGGGCCTCTGAGGCCCCTGCTCAGGTTGAATGTGAGGGTCCTCACTTAGGGCTCTGGTAGCATCCTGGATCTTCTCATTGATGGCTTCATCCACGGGACACAGCATCCTGCCACACACCAGCAGTCCCAGGGCGGGAAGGAGGAGGAGGGAGAGAGCCTTCATCCTGCAGGAGCTGCGAGAGGGAACCCACAGCGGGGTTGGCCCCTTCCCATCCCGGGGAGGGTCAGGTCCGCAGAGCACATGGGATGTGGAACCCTGGGTCCCTGTGGAGGACGGGGCTGGAGGCCCAGCTGTCACTTACCCTCTCGGTGAACTCGGCAGGGCAAATCTTGGACTCGAACTCCACACCCTTGCCACATCTCACTCTTTAAGTCCTCAGGGTGTGGGGCTTCCTGTCTTGGCTAATAAGTCCACTGCCCCCTGGTTCTTCCTTCCGACATCAGACATCCGGGGCCAAGAGGACGCTCTTGGGACAGACTCCAGGGGCCCAGGGGTAGGGGCTCTGCCCCCCTACCCCCACATCTGTTGCAGCCACTTCTTTCAAGAGCTCTCCTTTCCCGCATCCAGGCTGGGGCAGGTCCAGGAGGTAGTGCCTGGGGGATGATTCCAGAAGCCATAGTCTGAGGGACAAGTAGAGAAACAGGAATTTGTGTGCAGGGGTGGAGAATGCAAACATGACCAAAATGTCCCCGTGTGAGAATTGCGCACCATGTTCATACCCAGATGCCTATCAGCAACAGAATGGATAAATAAAATCGTGGTTTATTCCTTCAAGGAACAATCTACAACAGAAGGTGGCAAACTACAGCCCGTGAGCCAGATCCAGTCCACCATCTGTTTTTGTATAACCCACAAGCTAAGAATGGCTTTTACATTTTGGTTTCCAATACAAATGGATTTTTGAAATTGTAGTAAAGTACATATAACATAAAACTTACCATTTTTGGGGCCGGCCCCATGGCTTAGCGGTTAAGTGCACACGCTCCGCTACTGGCAGCCCGGGTTCGGATCCCGGGCGTGCACTGACGCACTGCTTGGCAAGCCATGCTCAGGTGGCGTCCCACATATGGCAACTAGAAGGATGTGCAGCTGTGACATACAACTATCTACTGAGGCTTTAGGGAGAAAAAGGGGGAAAAAAAGGAGGAGGATTGGCAATAGATGTTAGCTCAGGGCCAGTCTCCCTCAGCAAAAAGAGGAGGATTAGCATGGATGTTAGCTCAGGGCTAATCTTCCTCAAAAAAAAAAAAAATACCATTTTTAAGCATCCTGTCAGTGGCATTAAGTACACTCACATTGTTGTGCAACCGTTCCCACCACACATCTCCAGAACTTGCTTATCAGCTTAAATGGAAACTCTGTCCCCATTAAATACTAACTCCCCATTCCCCCTCCCCCAGCCCCTGGCACCCACCGCTCGACTTTCTGTTTCTATGAATTTGGCTATTCATACCTCAAATAAGTGAAATCATACAATATTTACCCTTTTGTGTCTGGCTTCTTTCACTGAGCACACTGTCCTCAAGGTTCACCCATGTTGTAGCAGGTATCAGAATTTCCTACCTTTTTAAGGCTGAATAACGTTCCATTGTATGGATAGACCACACTGTGTTTATCCATTCATCTGTTGATGGACAGTTGGATTGTTTCCACCTCACGGCTGTTGTGAATGATGCTGTTATGAACATGGGTATACAAATATCTCTTTGAGACCCTGCTTTCAATTCTCTTGGGTATATACCCACGAGTGGAATTGCTGGATCATATGGCAATTCTATGTTTAGCTCTTGAGGAACTGCCAAAAAGTTTTTACATTTTTCAATCACTGAAAAACATTTTAATATTTAGCGACATATAAACAGCATATGAGGGGCCGGCCCAGTGGTGTAGTGGTTAAGTTCGGTGTGCTCTGCTTTGATGGTGTGGGGTTCGTGGGTTCAGATCCCGGGCGTGGACCTACACACTGCTCATCAAGCCACGCTGTGGTGGTGTCTTACATACAAAATAGAGGAAGATTGGCACGGATGTCAGGTCAGGGCCAATCTTCTTCACCGAAAAACAGTTTTCTTGGAACACAACCACACCCACTTTGTAATACTTCAGCTGTGGCTGCCTTTGCACGTTCTTGGCAGATGTGAGTGGTTGTGGCAGAGGCCATATGGCCCATAAAGCTGAACATGTTGGGGCCAGCCCGGTGGCGCAAGTGGTTGGGTGTGCGCGCTCCGCTGCGGCGGCCCGGGGTTCGCCGGTTCGGAACCCGGGCGCGCACCAACGCACTGCTTGTCAAGCCGTGCTGTGGCGGTGTCCCATATAAAGTGGAGGAAGATGGGCACGGATGTTAGCCCAGGGCCAGTCTTCCTCAGCAAAAAAGAGGAGGATTGGCATTGGACGTTAGCTCAGGGCTGGTCCTCCTCACAAAAAAAAAAAAAAAAAAAGCTGAACATGTTTACCATCTGGCCTTTTACAGAAAAAATTTTTACCCACCATTGATCAATAGCAACGAGTTAATCAATGTATCCGTTACAGTTCCCTGCAACAATCTGGATGATTCTCACCAACATGATGGCAAGCAGAAGAGAACATACCACACAAATCTGTTTATTAAACAGGACAGGTAAAAAAAAAGCCAGCACAGCTAATTTATGCTGTTGGAAATGAGGACGGAATTTTCCTGGAGAGTGGAGGATACTGATGGGAAAAAGGGCAGAAGGAGGGCTTCTGGGGGGCTAGTGAAAATTTTGAACTGTACACTTAGCTTTGCACACTTTATGTATATTTCAACAAAAGTGATGTGTGTGTGTGAAATCCCCGTGTCAATACAACAGTGTGCACAGGCCCAAAGTGTAGACAAGAGTTCTCGAGCATGTATGTGCCAGTTGCTGTGCTAAGCAGTACGCGTCCAGTGGAGAGCAAGGGGACACTCCTCCTGCCCTCGCGTAGCTTGCCCCATCTGTCGGGGGAAGACAGACACCGAGAGAAGCCTCAAATTCCACCTACCATTTGTGCCCTGAAGGGGAGAAACCCAGTTCTGGGAGAAATTCCGACGTAAGAATCTGGCCCCCACCGGAGGAATCCAGGAAGGATTTTGTGGAGGAAGGGAAGGCTGAGTGGAAGTTAAAGGATGAACAAGAGTTAACCATGAGGACAAGCCAGAGAAGGCATTCTGGACGGAGGGACGCTGCATGTCCCAAGGCCCTGGGGTAGGACAGAGTGCATCAGTTTTGAGGAACTGAAAGAAAACTTGTGGGGCAGAAAGGCAGAGAGCCTGGTTGGAATAAACAGATTCCACAGGTTCCTTTCCTTGAAGACCCCCAGACACAGCTTGGGCACAAGGTAGCTTGGGAGACGGCAAAAAAACTTTTTTGAGAGCTCATATTTTTCACTTTAATCTCAGAACTTTTCAGATAAGAGCTTTTGAGGGGTGCAGAGGAAGTGGGCAGCTCTGACTACAGGTTGGGTGAAATACAGAGGGCGTGTGTGGAACCCCTAGGGTTCCCCAGGGACTGAGTTTGAAAACCCTTAGTTCAGTAGCAGGAAAGGGCCATAGCCCCTTAATTCTCCTTAAAAAAAAAAAAATCCTTTCATTCCTCCTATTTCTACTAGTAAAACTGAGCTCCAGTGGCCTCACTTTTGCATCTAATGCTAGCTAATAAAATTTCAGTAGTACGATAGGACAATCACATACTTAAAATTTTTTAAACCAACTTTATTGAGGTATAATTTCCATACAAGAAAATGCATCCATCTTAAGTGTTCCGTTGGGTGCATTTAGACAAATGGATATACCTGCATGCTGCATGAATGTTAGGTGTTTCCCAAGTATTTTTTTTTTAAGTGGAATTTACATACAGTAAAATTCACCCTTTTGGGTGAGTTCTGTGAGTTTCAACAAATGCATCCAGTTGTGTAACCACCACCAAATGCTTATAATTTAAATTACAATTGGAAAAAAAGGGGTTTCCCAAAGATCCGAAGGAAGTTGGTCTCTTGAAGCCACAGAGGGAATTTTTCTGCCCCGTACAACGGGCTTTCCTATGCTCTGCAGACCTTGTGAATATTCATAACTGTTACCAGCTTGTTCTCGTCCCTGTTAATATACATCTGCCCTTGAAGGGTTATTTTGAACAAAGGGGGCTTGTATCATTTGGAAGACTAGAAAGTGTGGCCACTTCCTGTGAAACTGACCTCCGGAGGCAACGTGCGCTTCTGATTGGTTGCCTGGCTAGATGATAATTTGTTGCCCTGGCGACAATGTTACAACGACAGGTGGCTCTGCCAAATCAGAGAAGAATCATTGACACTTGCTTCCCTCGGTTGGAACACTGCTGGATTTCTTTACCAAGGAGCTGGAAAGCCCAGTCTCCTTTATGCGAACATTTCCGACCTGGGGTGGGGTGGGGGGAATCTACCTCTGCAGAACTGGAGTCTGAGCAGCTGCCCCAGCACCGGTTGGGCGAGGACAGGCGGTGGCTCTGGCAGGACCCCCCGGGGCCACGCTGTGTCTTGGGGCAAGGAGCATCTAGGGTCTTGCGCTTGGCTGGTAAAAATCATGGCGATTTCCAGCGTTAACTCCCGGAGATTCTCCTTTGCAGAGACCCACTCCTGCCTTCCGTGTTCCCCTGGCTCCTTGAGCCTCTCGCCTCCTCACAGAATAGGATCAATCTTCCCCTTCAGGGCTCCCTGGCGAGTTCTGAGATGATCATATCTGCTCTTTGTTGAACGCTTAACCCTGTGTTGAGCGATTTACACATATGACCACATTTAATCACCACCACCCAGTCAGGTGGATATGATTATTGTCTCCACTTTACAAAAGAAGAGACTGAGGCCCAGAGAGGCTAAGTGACTTGCCTGGGGTCACACAGCCGGTTGGTAGAGGACCTGGGATTTAAACCTGGGCGGTCTGGCTCCAGGACCTGCACATTTCAGCCCCAAGAAGTGTGTGTGTGTGTGTGTGTGTGTGTGTGTGTGTGTGTGGTGGGAGGGCTCTGTAGATGGCCATAGCTGCTGTCTCAACTTTTCTTTAAAAAAAAAAAAAAAAAGCAACGTTCTTTTGAGAATATTTGTACAGCTTTCTTTTTCTTTTAAAGAAATGACAGAAATAAAATGTCCTCATTTAGACAGGAATTCAGGGGCCAGGCCAGTGGCTCAAGCAATTAAGTGTGTGCGCTCCACTTCGGCAGCCTGGGGTTCGCCTGTTCAGATCCCGGGCGCACACCGACACACTGATTGTCAAGCCATGCTGTGGTGGCGGCGTCCCATATAAAGTGGAGGAAGATGGGCACGGATGTTAGCCCAGGGCTGATCTTCCTCACCAAAAAAAATAATAATAATCAATTTAAAAAATAAAATAAAAAGGAATTCAAAGAATATGGAAGTTTATGAAAGAAAAGTTCCCCTGTATTGGCACACACCTGGAGGAATCAAGAAATGAGGGGGGGTTATGATGTAACCCTCACCTCCCCCCACTTGAGGAACTGTGAATAGAACGGGCTGGAGAAGGGGGAGCATCTGGCCACAGCTTCCTGGCAGCGTCCCCCACCCTCCCAGCACTCCCCAATCACCACCTCCCAGAATTCTTGAAACAGCCGTGTGCAGTTGTACAGATGGGAAGACGGATGCTGGGTGAGGGTGACACTGTCAAAAGGGAGACTTCAGATCCCAAGTCCCTACTTCTAACCAAGGTTTGCCCCCATCTATACCACGGGGTGAGGGGGTACATGGACCAGGGGGGACATATGAAAGACATAATAAGGGGAGGCAGGAACAGTTTTGCGGACCCCTCTCTGCCTAGCGCGACTCTGGGGCCCTGCCCACCTAGGATGAGCTGTCTCCCCTGCCCCTTCCTGCCGCACCTGCCCTCTCTCCTGCCCAGCACACCCAAGCAACAAAAGCAGATGCTCAAAGAAGTTCAAGGATGCTGCGGTGGTTATGCTTGAAGAGGCTGCAGCCCGCTTCCCGGGATTGAGTCCCAGCTTAGCCACTTACTAGCTGTGCGGCCTTGAGCAAGTGGCTAAGCTCCTCTGGGCCTCAGTTTCCCCATCTGTAAAATGGGAGCCTTCTTAGTGACTACCTCACAGGGCCATGGTGAGGATTAAGTGAGGACTTTTTTTTTTTCCAGCTTTCTTGAGATGTAATTGACATATAACATTGTGTTCATTTAAAGTGTACAATGCTTTTTTAGATTTCACGTATAAATCTTTAAAAAACCAAACTCATAGAAACAGAGAACAGATTGGTAGTTGCCAGGAGCTCGGGGGTGGGGGGAAATGGGGAGATGCTGGTCAAAAGGTACAAACTTCCAGTTATAAGATGAATAAATTCTGGGGATCTCACGTACGGCATGCAGATGATAGTTAAGAATACTGTATTGTATATTTGTAACTTGCTAAGAGAATAGATTTTAAAAGTTCTCAGCACACAACACAAAAAAAGTAACTATGTGAAGGGATGGAGGTGTTAACTAACTTTATGAGAATCGTTTTGCAATATATACATATATCAAATCATTACGTTGTACACCTTAAACTTAGTGTTTTATGTCATTTATATCTCAATAAAGCTGGGGGGAAAACAGATTCCACATATAAGTGAGATCATATGGTATTGTCTTTCTCTGTCTCCTTATTTCATTAAGCGAGTCCTTCACGGGAATCTGCGTAGACTATACAGAATGGGGCATTGCATACAGAAAGTACTTCATCAATGTCGCCTTTGTTTACCATTTTCTCAGAATTTCCCCAGCTGACGACAGGGATTGAGACTCTGAGTGGTCTCAAAAGGAACTGTGGTCACTCAAGGTGGGGGGGCCTGGCGAGGACTTCCTCTTTCTGTCCCATCCCCCCAATGCCCCAGCCCTGGGGACCCCATCTCCCGCCCCACCGGAGCGGAACCTTCCCACTCGTGGGTAATTTCTTCACTCCAGGCGCCTTTTCACAATGTTTTTGGCAGCAGCTGTTGGTTAATTTGTGTTTTAAGATTTTGAGCAACTTTACAAAAAAAAAAAAGGAAGCTTGCCTTGCTTCCTGGATGTCTGGGTTCCTGGGACGCTGACCTCTCTCCTTCCACGAGCTTTCCTTGGCTTCCCTGAGTCACAGTCACCTCCCTTTCCTGCCCAGGGGCCACTAAGCCCCATCCCCCAGAGGCCCCCTTCTTCCTCTGCCCCTTCCTCCACCAGAGTGCCGGGGTTCTCCATCCCGCCACCCCTCCTGGCCCGGCTGGCAGCTCCAGCATGCCCTGGACCCTCACATTTTTTTTTAAGTCGAGCAAGTTCAAGACCGCAAGCCTTTCCCTCCCATTAGTTGGATGAGATATTCTTCTCAGAGAGGCCCCTTGCACAGCACTGGTGGAGAGTCCCACCCTGTAATGCGTTCCCGACCTCGAGGACATCAGTGCTCACTTCTCCCAGGGGTGGCCTCAGACCTTCCAAAGCACTGATGTTAGTCTGAGGAACCCTTTTTTCTCACTTTGTGGGGCCATTCTTCTTAAGTACACACTGGAGACCATCCCCCAGCCCAGGGCCGGACCACGTTACAGTGTTAAATAATAATAATATTATATTAATAATACACGATTATAATATATATTAATATATTATTATCATTGTGGCAGCCAGTGGTTCCTGGGTGTTTCCTATATGCTTATAATGTGACCACTGGTCACCCTGAGGTCTGTCCCCACCCCAGGCCTCCCTGATGAGCTCATGTGTCCAGCTCCTAGGGATCCTGCAAATAATACATAAGAAAATGTATCCGGTTGTTACATTCCCTACAAACCGACTGGTTGCTGAGGGCCAGTTCTTCCGAGAAGGACCCTAGCTAATTTCAGCAGAAGGAATGATAAGGGTGGAAATAATTCTCAAGACATAATGAGTCCAGGTGGCCGGAATCGATGACTGCTAACCTGTCGGTGGAGGGTTGGTGGAGACCAGAGGGGGACACCCCTCCCTGCTCCGCCAACCCGCTGATCAATCATAGCCACGTGACATTATGAGCCCCTAAGGCAGTCCCACAGGGGCCCGTGGGGAATGGAGCTGGGGAGGCGACCTCCAGGACGCAGAGGAAGGGAGGGGGGTTAGATCTTCTTCTCATGGGAGGACTTTGAGGATTCTGTGTCATGCGTGCGGAGGGCTTGGCAGGAAGCCTGGGACACTGTGAAGGCCCGATACCGCCGGCTGCTGTGGGCCACAGGGGCCCACGAATATTTGTAGAGTCAAATGTCCTTAAGTCGGAGACATTACAGCATCGTCTAGGTATCAATAAGAGGCAGAGGCCGCGGCGGTTTAAGCAAGTGTTGTTGCCGCTGAGATCCACTGAGCAACCCCTGACCCATTTCCCCGCCGTCTCTAATTAGGGCACGGGCGCTCAGGTTACAGACGCGCAAGATCAAAGGAACCGGAAAATCGAGCCACAGCGCCCCCTGGCGCTCACAGCGCTCACCCACCCAAGCGGTCCCGGAGGAAAACGGCCGCCTTCCAGGCAGGCGAGTTTAAATGTGAACTTGAAAACCCTCTCTCTCCCACTCCGTCTCCCGCCAGATAAAGGCCTTCCCAGCGGAAGCCGGGCGGGGAGCCCTGCGTGCAGGGCTGGCGTCTCAGGGGTCTGCGCCGACCCACCTTCTCCCTCGCACCCCATCCACTAGACAACTTTGCACACCCATCTTTCTGCCCTGGTAAAAGTCACACGTTAATCCTAGAATTGCTGAATCACAGGGTCTAGTGCCTCCCTCACCTGCAAAACTGTGTAGAATCACAGGGTCTAGTGCCTCCCTCACCTGCAAAACTGTGTACGCGATTTTTCTGGGAAGAGTGCCCTTAAGATTTTCCTGAATTCTCAGAAGGATAGGTGACCTCAAAATTAGGGCCAAGTCCTCAGTGGGAGGGAAAAAAGGGTCCCCGGTGTCCTGGGTCGGCCGACGCCCTCCTGGTCCCAGCCTTGGATGGGCCACATCCCCAGAGGTGGCAGAATGGAAATAAATAGTGCTCCACTGGGGGGGGGGGACGACACACGACTATGCCCAGCTTGCCTGCCCACACACCCAGGGCAGCCTCCCCAGGTACCCCTCCCAGCAGAGCCTCATCTCCATTAGAGTTGGGCCCCGGCCTGCCCCTGCTCAGATCCCTTCTGCAGTTTCCCACGACCCCAGGAGGGGCCAAATCCTCACCAAGGCTTTCGAGGCCCTATGTGGCTCTCAGATCTTGTTGCCCCTCAATACCCTTTCCCTCCTGCTACAGTCCACTCTCGTCTATGCCTCCACTGCACCCTCCCCTCTCTTCCCTGACTCTTCGTTTTCATATTCAGCTCGGACTTCACCTCCTCCAGGAAGCCCTTCCTGCCTGCCCCCAGACTAGGTGGATCAGGGTGTCCTCTGGGCTCCCAGAGCCCCCTCTGCGGAGGACTGTCTGCCTGGCTGTGCATCTGTGTCCCAGAGAGCAGGGTCCTCATCTGTCTTCTTCATGCTGTGAGAGTCACCTCTCATTTTAGCTGAGTGTTACGGGTGAACTGTGTCCCCCCAAATTCATGCTGATGCCCTAACCCCCAGTTCCTCAGAATGTGACCGCATTCAGAGACAGTCTTTTAAAAGATAAGTTAAAATGAGGTCATTAGGGTGGGCCCTGATCCAATATGACTGATGTCCTTATAAGAAGAGTCAGGACACAGACACGGACAGAAGGAAGACCACGTGAGGACATGGGGAGAAGACGGCGGTCTATAAGCCAAGGAGAGAGGGCTCAGAAGGAACCAACCCTGCCAACACCTCGATCTTGAACTTTCAGCCTCCAGAACTGTGAGGAAATAAATTTCTGTTGTTTAAGTTACCCAGAATGTGGTACTTTGCTATGAGAGCCCTAGCAGACTAATACACCCAGTAAAGGCTCTGATAAGTCCTGCAGTTAGGAGCCCCTGTCAACACCCTGGGGAGAGGAGGATGAACAGGGAGAGTTTTAACTCTCGGGTGGCAACCGGACATGGTTTGCTGTGTGCCCGTCCTCACACAAATGCAGACTCAGATCCCAGGAGCTGGAGAAGACCCCTGGCCTTGTGTGGCTCCGGCCCCAAAGGGACAGATCCTTGGGCACTAGGGAGGGCCAGAATACAGGGCTCACTCTGCTTGTTAATAGTAACACTAACTAACAGTCCCATCGGAGCAGCCAAGATAACTCTAGTGACAATGAAGGAGCAGCAACTGTCACGCTCCCATGCCATCAGCTTTCCAGCACCTTCTCTCATCTCTTCTGCAAAGCGGCTGCCATTACTGGCCCCCATTTTTTGGATGGGGAACCCAGCAAGTTGGCCAAGGCCTCACAGCTCATCCATCTTAGAGCCAATATTCAAATTCTTAATCTCCACGCAGGCTTCAGATGCCCTCTGGCAGGACAACAGGGTGTGGTGGGGCCTGAGGCCCAGACCAGGGAATGGGACCCACGGGAGGCTGGCCCACTACAGCTCTCTGGGAAAGAAAGTGAGGTGGCCGCTGGCTGGCAGAGAGAAGGGGGCAGTTTATTTCTCTGGAAAGGGAGAGGGCAGGTCACGGCGGGGGCGCGAGGGTCAGGGCAGGGCAATATCCTCCAGTTTCTGGTCCAGTGTCTTGAGGTCGTCCAGGAAGCGGGTCGGGGTGAGGATGTGTGAGGATCCTGGGCAGGAGGACAGGGTGAGGGAGGTGGGGTCGCTGCCCTGGGACCTCCCCCCGCCAGGGTCCTCAGGAAACTGGGCCCTGACTCTGCAGACACAGGAGTCTAGACCCTTAGAAATACAAGGGTCCAGCCCCCAGGTGAGAAGAGGTGTCCAGCCACGTCCTCTCCCCCAGGGCGGCCTGACATGAGCCCTGCAGAGGCTCCAGGCTTTGGGGACCACGAATCCAGCTGTCAGCCCCCACCCTTCTGAAGCACCTAGGAGTCCAGCCCCAGCCCCCCAGGAACCCCAGTCCTGGCCGCTCACCAATGAGCACCTCCCACTTGCCGTCGGTGGCCCTGGTCACCTCGTAGGCAGCCCTCATCTCTGACATCGTCACGCCGCCCACGATGTAGATGATGAGCCGGGGCCCCGCCCGTGCCTCCACACCTGCCTTGTTCTTGTGCCAGTGGCCAAAACGGGCACTGTGCGGGTGAGGCGGGCAGAGGTCAGTGCGGGAAGGAGACCCCCACCCCGCCACCTGACACGGGCCTGGGTGCACAGGGTGGGGGGCAGGGCGCGTCCCCCCACCCTCACCTGACAGCAGCCTGGGAGGTGGCCGTGGGGGCAGGGTCGGACACGAATGGCCACAGCTTGCGGTCCAGCCGGTCCTCCACGGCATCCTGGGGGCCAGAGAGGGAGGCTTAGGAGAGGAGCCCTGGGCGATGGGGCCCAGCTCTGGAACCCCCTCCACTGGCTGGGTTCAGGGGCCAAAATCTTGGCAGATAGGAGCCACCACGTGCATCTCTAGCCCCTTGGGGACTCAGGAATCTGGGCCTCCAGCCCCTTGGAGACCCAAGAGTTGGACCCCTAGCCCCTTGGGGACCCAGGAGCCCGAGCCTCCAGCCCCTCGGGGACCCAGGAGTCTGGGCATTCAGGGTCCATGGGGATGGGGTGCCAAGGTCGCTGGGCCTCCAGCAGGTGGAGGTGCCAGGACCCCAGAGGGACTGTAGGTGGGAAGCCAGGCCCCCAGCCTGATCCTTTTTGCTGTGCTGCTGCTTTGGGCTCCCAGGAAGGGCACTGGAGGGCGAAGGAGGAACAAGGGGGCTCTCTGGTGGGCAGAACAGGAGAAGAGAGGGGGACAGAGGAGGGGCCCAGTGGGTGGAGAGGAAAGGAGGCTCTCCCTTATATGTGGACCTGGGGCACCTCCCTGGCAGAGCAGATCGGATACCAGGGGATGCCCATAATGAGGGATTTTCCGTTAAGCCCCACGGCTTAGCACTAGGAGCATGACGGGGCTGAGCCGCTGCCTGGATCAGGGCAGGACGTGGCGGGGGCAGGCAGAGGTCAGGCCCCAGCCCCCCACCCTCCCCGTGCCCACCCCCCACCAGCAGTACCTCCATCACATCCTTGACGACCGGGGTCCAGCGGGACAGCTGGTAGGTGGGCTCCAAGCGCTCCCTCCGGCCCAGCCGGCTTGAGGTCCCAGAGCCCTGCAGGCCGGGTACAGCGGGGCCGGTGGGAGAATTAGGGGAAGGCGGCGGGTCACAGGTGGGGCTGGGGGCTCCTCTGGCTTGGAGGGGGCGGGGTTCAGACAAAGATGGAGAAATGGAACAGAATCAGAGAGAGAGAGAGAGAGAAACGAAAGACAGGCAGGGAAGGGAGAAAGAAATACAGAAGCAGCGAGACAAAGAGATGAAAGGACAGAGATACAGGGAAGCGAGAAGTGGGGGACACGCAAGGGGCACCTGAGAGGGGCGCCCCCAGTGGTGGAAGCAGAATCAGGGGAGGTGGCACTAGAGAGGCTAAACGGAGCCCAAGAAGCTGCTGTGTGTGTGGGGGGTGGGTGGGGGGTCCTCAGAGACCCCCAGGAGCCCAGTGGCTGTGTGCCCCAATGCTGGTGACCCTGCGATCCGCCCTCGAGACTCGGATCACACGACCCACACCGCACCACCACCGGGACCCGGGATCTGACTACGGCTCACTCCCCTGCTCGGCGTGTGACCCACCGTCCCCAGACCAGACCCCACTCAATGCTCTCTGTCCCCCAAGAACCATCCCACACCGTGCACCCCAGCCCTGTGACATGCCTTCTGCCCCCAGGACCAGGCTCTGACTCAACGCCCTCTCCACCCCAGCAATTCCCCCACACCCACACTCGCCTTCCACCCAGTCTCCGCCCCTCTAGCCCGCTCCCAGCGTACCCCGGTATGGGTGATGGTGCCCCCCAGCTGCTCCAGGTTCCGGATGAGGCTGCTGTGCGCCTGCACGTTGGCGTGCTGGATCAGCTTGACCAGGTTCTCCTCGCTCACACCTGCAGGGTGTGTGGAGGGCAGGCCTGGTGGGTTGAGGGGTGGGAGGTGGCCATGTGGGTTCCTAGGTTCAGGGGATTGGGGGTGGCGTGAGGAGGTCCTAGGACCGCGATGGGGTATCCTGCAGTTGGGGGGTCCTCAGGACCAAGGGAGCCACCGGGGCTAGTGTGGGGGGAGTCCTGGAGTTGCGATTCTGGATTGGGAGACCAAAGGGAGTAGATTTGAGGATCCTCTGGAGTTAGTTGAAGAGGCCAAGTTTGAAACAATCATAGATAAGGCGGTCTCTTTGTCAGTGGAGCCCTCATATCAATGAGAAGTCCCCCAGGTCAATGGAGAGGGGGTCCCAGGGTCCAGAGCAGCATCTGTGGGGCTTGGTGTGCCGAGGGAGTGGGGGCATCCCAAGGACAGGGGAACTGTGGGGCTGAGATTCCCAGGATCACTGGAGACCCTGGTGAATGGGGGTACCCCGAGGCCCCCCCATGCCCCCACCCACCATTCCGTAGAAGGATGTAGAGCAACAGGACCCGGATCTTGTCATAAGCTGGCACCGCCGTGTCCAGCAGCACGGGCACGATCAGCTTCATGGCGTCCTTGATCTTCTCGCCCTCTGCGTCCGAACCCATGGCCAAGTCCTGTGGGGCATGGGGGTCAGCCACTACATGGGAGGAGGGGGAAGGGAGGAACACCCCCAGGGTCCTTGGCAAGACCTTTGAGTCCTGCTTCATCCTAGTACCAGGTCTCTGAAGGTTCCAGCCCTGCCCACCAACAGGCCCCACCCCTCACAAGGCCCCGCCCCTCACAACGCCACACCTCTCCACAGGCCCCGCCCCTCACGAGGCTCCACCTCTCCACAGGCCCTGTCCCTCACAAGGCTCCACCTCTCCACAGGACCCGCCTCTCCACAGGCCCCACCCCTCACAAGGCCACACCTCTCCACAGGCCCCGCCCCTCACAAGGCTCCACCTCTCCACAGGCCCTGCCCCTCACAAGGCTCCACCTCTCCACAGGCCCCGCCCCTCACAAGGCCACACCTCTCCACAGGCCCTGCCCCTCACAAGGCTCCACCTCTCTACAGGCCCCGCCCCCACAGGCCCCTCCTCTCCACAGGCCCCACCCCTCACAAGGCCTAACCTGCGTCCAGGCAGCCCTCACCTGCTCCACGCTGCACAGCCTCTCCACGGAACCCTTGAAGTGCTTCATGCAGTCATCGGCTAAATGCAGGTGTGTAGAATACTGCAGGGTGGGGGGTGGGATTTGAAGGTGACAGAAACTGAGGCAAGGGCAAGAGCAGGGTGGCAGCTGGAGTCGGGGGGCCCAGGTTCCCGGCCTGCGCTCACCTTGTTCAGCTCCTTCTGGTACTGCGGCATCTTTTTCAGGATGTGGGATAGGTCTTTGATGTTGGCCTGGGGATAGGGTGGGCGTGAGGCCAGGCCCTGCCCACCCGAGGTCCCACTCCAGGCTGGAGACGCAGGCTGAGGCCCGGCCCCGCTCTGGGGGGACGGGGGCTTTCCTCCAGGCTGCCCATCCTGATGCAGGCCCGCCCCCTACCTTGTCGGTGGTCAGCCTCTTGCTCTCACAGAACGTCTTCAGAAGCTCCGTGACCTTCCTGGGTGGGGAGGATGGGCAGGCATGAGGTTGGGGGGCTGGTGTCAAAACTGTAGTTTGAGGGCAGTGTGGGGGGTCGCACGGCTGGAGGATGGGAGCCGGGGGGACACACGTCCCTGTACTAGGACATGTGCAAGCCCACACTGGGGACACACCCGGGAGTCCAGCTGAAGGGCGTGGCTTGTAGAGGGGTGGCTCCCCAGAACCAAAGGCCACAATGGGGGAGGGGATGGAGGTGGGGACCGGTGCACCCAGCTCCCCATGTGCACACACTTGGACACGTCTGCGATGTGCATGTGCCGCAGCTCTATCCACAGGTCATCGTCCTCATCCAGCAGCACGGCCTTCTCTCGGGCCTCACTCAGCCCCGTGGTCTCGTACCTGTGGGAGGGGTAGACATGAGGGTCGGGAGCACTAGCTGAGGACCAGGGACCCAGGTCCGTGGTGATGGTGGGGGGCGGGTTCCGGAGTGCGCCCACCTGTACGTGTCCTGCTCGATGTCCAGCAGGTCATAGGCCATGGCCTGGAACGTGAGCTCATGCAGCAGCGGGGACACGGGGTCAGCCGCCCGGTCCATGATTAGTAGCTGTGAGCGGGTTTTTTCAGGGCCCTGGGAGGTGGGATGGGGGGTGGGCAGGGATGAGGACATTGACCCTGACTCTGGCTGGGGCCTCAGCCCTACCCCGCCAGCGCGCCCCCTCACCTCGCCCAGACTGGGAGTGTCTGCCTTGAAGGCGTTCAGCTTGGCCAGGACAGCGTGGGCCAGCTGGGCCGTGTCCTCTGGGCCCCTGGGGGTGGGATGGGCAGACAGAAGGGCCTCAGGGCGTGGGGCTGGGGAGGCCAGGCACAGACGGGGGGTCGGGGATGGGGTTAGAGATGGGAGTCAGGGTCCAGGGTGAGGACTGGGGCTGGGATCAGAAGAGAGCTTAAAGGTTGCATGCAGGAGGGGGTCAAAGCCAGAGGACGGCATGGGGGTGGGGTCCCCACTTGCGGTAGCGGATGGACGGGTACTCCTGCAGCGTGGCGCACAGAGTGGCGATCTGCTGGGCCAGCGCCTCGAGCTGCCGTGCCCGCTCCCCCGCCCGGAAGGGGCAGTAGAGGTTGTAGGTGCTGTGGGGGGCATCCAGCGAGAAAACCTGGGAGGACACAAGTGCCAGAGCCACCGCTGGAGGTACACACCTCCGCTGATCTCTGGAGCCTGCTTCACCCACTGGGCAGCCCCCAACCAATGCCTGGAGAGGAGGTGGAGAAAACCCCAGCCCCGCCCCCTTGGGCGGGACAGTGCTAGGGGGCTCTACGCTGCCCCCTGCAGGTGCCCAGGGAGAGAACTCCGGGTGCCCACAGTGCTCCCTGCTGACTCCTTTCTTTTCTGACTCAGTTCTCCTTTACTTGTCTCAGTGTCTGTTTCTGATCCGGGATGCTTGGCTATGGACTCCCACCCCTTGCCCAGGACTAGGCTGGCTGTACCTGGGCCTCATACGGGAGGAAGGCAAGGTGGATCTCTTTCAGTGTCTTCACCACCTTCGCCAAGCGGGAGCGGCCCAGCTCATTGAACAGGGGCTCCGGGCAGGCTGGGGTAGGCAAAAGGGGACATCAGGCCAGAGCAGCCCCCACGCCCCGACCCCCTGCCCTCGGCTCTCCTCACTCACTGTCGGTGAAGAAGACATGTGCTGCTTTGTAGGTGAAGGTCGGGGTCCCCCGGAAGTCTGCGATCAGGGCCTGCACGGACTGGGGAATGCGGGTCACTCTCCAGGTCTGGTCCTGCACCCCCACACCTGTCCATCCTCTGCCCTCGCCTCCCAGTCACTGCCTGTCCCCCCATACACGTGCAGACAGGCACCCACGCATGCACACACACTCGCTCCCAGAGGCACCTTCTCCGTGGGACTCAGCAAATAAATGGCCTCCAGGCTGGGGATGGGTTCTCGCCGTTTGTTGATGTCTTCAACAACTAGTAGGGACAGAAGAAGGGACCCACGTGGGTGGCACTGGGGCCAGGGCACATGGGGAGTCTCAGATCTGGGAAGTCAACACTTGGGGAGGAGGGTTGGATGCTGGGGGGCTGCACTCCATGGGCCACACAGCTAAGAGCTACGTGGGCAGGGTTCTGCACATTCAGGGTCACAGTCATACCTCCAGGGCCTCCCATAGAAAGCTCTGCATTCTGGGGCCCCACACTGAGTTCATTCTGGGGGTCCTACACGGGGTTCCACACACAGAGGTTGCACAGTCGGGGAGGCTGACCCCTTAGGGATCAGGGCCAAGGAGTCCTGCATGGGAGGTCTGCCCATTGCAGGCTCCCACGCTCAGGTTGTCCGTTTGGGGGACATATGTGGGAGGGGGACAGTCACACACTCGGGGCTGTCTATGCAGGGAGCTGAGACTTGGAAGTTCTGGACAATATGAGGGGACCCTGCATTCAGGTCCCATCTGGGGAGCACGGGGTGGGGCGTCCACTCACTGGTGATGCCCTCAGCCAGGATGTCTGACATCTTGCAGCAGGAAGACAAGATGCGCATGCTCGGATGGTCCATGATGAGCACCTGTCCAGATGGATAGACAGATGGACCAATGGACCGACAAGTGGGCAGGAGAGGCCGCAGCTGCCCCGGAGGAGGGCCTGGGGCACTGGGAAGGACTGACAGCTTCAAGAGCTAGCTGGACCAGAGGAACCAGGACCCCACCATCGCAGACCCGCCTACCCATCCACCCCATGGGCCTGCAACTTCCTCAGGGAGTTTGAGGGGGTCCCACCTTCAGGGCCCCCACGTGGGTTTGGACAGGGCGTTCTGCTTCACCCCTACCTTCCACTCCCCATCCCTTTTGACGCTCCGAATGACTCCGCTCAGAATTTCTGCAGGGAAGGGAGAGGTGGGCTCAGTATGTGGGGTCCTCTGACCCCATCACCTCAAACCATCTGGGTCTTCAACTGGACCTCTATCTTAACCCCTGTTTACTCCGCCCCCTAGTCCTGCGAGGTGGCTCCTCGTGTCACCTCCAACTTACGTACAGGGAAACTGAGGTTCAGAGAGGACAGGTGACTAGCCTAAGCACCCTCGGCCCCTAAGTGGCCGAGTGCCTGGGGCATAAGTAGCCACTGGATCAATACGTTTTAGATGAATAACTGGAAAGCCAGGACTTGCATACAGGTCCATCTGCCTCCAGAGCTGGGCTCCCTGCTTCCCCATCGGCTACCTCGAGTTCTCCTAGCGTGGAGGTTTCAGCCAGACCCCCCAATCCACCTCCATCAGTTTCCCCTAGACTGGAATGCAGGACCCCTGGTTCCCTGCTCAGACGTGTGCCTGGCTGTGGTCCTCCCATCAACCAACCTCCAGCCTCAGTTTCCTCATCTGTAAAATGGAATCAGTGGCTTTCCCGTCTCCCCCGTTACCCGCTGCGTAGGAGGCTCCTTCTTTAGTTGGGGTGCTGGGGTTTTGAGCCACACTGCTTTGAGCCCTGCCCAGTGGAGGGAAGGGGTGGAGAAGGGTCGGGTGGCCCCGCCTAGCCAGTGTCCTGTCCACTGTAATCAAGACGGGCAGGGCGGAAGGAGCAGCTGAAGGCGGAACTACCCGAGGCGGGGGAGGGGGCGACCTCCAACCTTTCCCCAAGAACCCGAGCCCTCACGTTGCATGGGGCTCTTGGGGGCCCGGCAAGGGTCGCACCCCTGGACCTGGAAGGGGGCCCTGGACACGCCCTCTGGGCACTCACACCACCTGGGGGCGTTGAGCAGCGCCCCCAACCCGACCCCAGTCCGCAGCATGGCGCCCCAATAGTCCAGCCCCCGGACTTTGCTGGGGTGAGACCCGGGAGTTTGGGCGTCCACCCTACGGGGCCCCGAAGTCCGAGCCCCCGCGCTCGCCACCCCGAACGTGATGCCCTTGGGTCCCCGGAGTCCAGTCTCTCCACTTTGTTCCGCTCCGGCCGGTGCCGGGACGTCCAACTGGGACCAAGTCCCCGCCCGCCCCCTCGAGCGTCAGGTGCTCGACGGAAGCCCCGCCTAGCCCCCAGCTGGCCGCCGCCGGGGCCCCAGAGTCCCTGCGCCCCCGGCCCTCGCCCCCCAGGGGACGCCAGAGCCCGGCGCGCGGCGGCACTCACTTTCCCCTACCACCGCCTTCAGCCCCGAGGGCGCCATCTTCCCCCAGGGGTGCCGCCGCCGCCGCTTCCGGGTCTGTCCCAAGGTATGGGCGTGGCCCCGCACGTCATCCGCGCGGGCCCCGCCCCCTGTGCACCTGGCCCCGCCCCGCCGTCGGTTCTCGGGGAAGAAGACCGGTCCCTCGCAGAGCGGACGGGCGGACGTGTCCCCGCAGACGGGCACGGAGTCGCTGGAGGGGCGCACCCCGACGACACGCGCACAGACGTGAGCTCAGACACACTTCCCCTGCTTGTGTGCAGCGAGAAACTGGGATCGCAGGGCAATGGTGACCGCTTCATCTTCCCCAGGCACAGCCACCACCCTGCCAGAATTCTCTCTGTGGCTGAGGGATGCTGTGTGCCCACCTGGAGCACCGTGGCCACAAACCTGTGACCCACTTACCTTCTGTCTCCCAGACTTGAGCAGCAGCAGCAGGCTTGGGCAACATTTGATAAAGTCAAGAGCGGCCTGGAGGCCGGGTTGGAGCTAAGCCAGCACCTAGTGTGTGCGGGGGACCTGTGCCAGATTCTCACTCCTTCCTCCCAGAGACCCTAACACGGAGTGCGGTATAGGAGTGAGGAGTCGCGCCTCAGCGGGACTCTCGTCCAAGGCCACAGGATGAGTAGGCCTATTGGGATTTGAACCAGGAGTCATCCCAGGAGTGCTTGTCACAGCCTTGTGCTCACCCGGTGCACCCCGCCCCCCAACACCCGCAACAATCACATTCATAGGGTGATTCACACTGGGTTTAGTGGCAGGCTCAACCGCTTGCACATTCACACACACACTTTGATTCACACTCGACTGGAAATTTCAGGGCCTGCTCCCGTTGTGCACCAGCAAAGGGCTGACACTTTGTCACACACAGGGCACACTCCAGCACCACCCATACAAGTGAGGGCCCGGATTTAAAGTGTGATGCATGTGTGTGAATGCACAGCCCTGACCTGGTTCAGTCCTGAGCTGGGTCCTCATTTGGTCATGTTTATTACAAGGTGGCCAGGTGCCAGGCCCTCTGCCACTTACATGGGACAGACAGCACTGAATAAGACCAGAAGGCCTGCATGTGGTAGCGTTGAAGGTGGAAGGAGGGGAGAGAAAATGATCAGTTCTGCCCTAAAGGAAATAAACGGTGATGTGATAGCAAGCATCACGTGGTGTGGGGGGGGGCGAGGGGGGGCTGCCCTATTGGGGGTGGTCCCAGAGGGCCTCCCTGAGGGAGTGGCCTTTAGACTTAACCCTGAATGACGTCAAGGAGCAGCCAGGCAGTGATCCAGGCTGAGAAGACCAGGGACAAGCCTGAATGAGTGGCAGGAGTGAGATGAGGCCCGGGAAGGGGGGTTGGGCAGGAGGTGAGGTTGGAGGGGCTGCAGAGGCCAGACTTCTTCAGAGAGACAAGGTAGGACTATCCCAATCTGGTATGCCTGGGATTGAGAGGTTCCCAGGACGCAGGACGCGCAGGGCTAAAACGTCCCCAGGAAAATCTCTTTCTTTCACAGCTTTACTGAGATATAATTCACATCCCATACAACTCACTCACTGAGAGTGTCCAATTCAATGGCTTCTTGCATATTCCGAGTTGTGCATCCACCATCAGTCAATTTTAGAACATTCCTATTACCCCACGATGTTTGGGTTTTCTTCTGAGAACAATGGGGGCCAAGGGAGAGTTCTGAGCAGAGGAAGGAGGGGACCCCTGCAGCCCCTGGGGGGAAGAATGGATTGCAGGGGCAGAGGGAGGAGCTGGGAGACACCATGAGGAAGCCAGGACCACATCTAGCTTCTCACCCTGGGGGTGAGAGTCTGTAGGGCCTGCCACCCCCTACTACACTCAGTGAGGGTGACCAGGGGCTTCCGCTGTTAAAGGCTGAATGGTGTCCTGCCCACCCCCCCACACACAAAAAAGTACGTTGCAGTCCTAACCCCCAGTACCTCAGAATGTGACCTTATTTGGAAATAGGGACGTTGCAAATGTAATTTGTTAAGATGAGGTCATACTGCAGTACGGTGGGTCCCTAATGCAATAGGACTGGTGTCCACATCCTATGATAGCCATGTGAAGACAAGGACACAGGGGGAACGTCTTGTGATGACAGAGGCAGAGACTGAAGTATTGTAGCTACAAGCCAGGGAACACCCAGGACTGCTGGCAACCATGGAAAGCCAAGGAGAGGCAAGGAAGGAACCTCTCCTACAGGTTTCAGAAGCGTGGCCCTGCCGACACCGGGATTTCAGACTTCTGGCCTCCAGAACTGTGTGACAAATGTCTGTTGCTCTAAGCTACTCAGTTTGCGATGCTTTGTTAAGGCAGCCCCGGGAAACTAATACATCTGTGGAGGAGCAGGACATCCCGTCAGCATCGAGGACTTGGGGCTGTGGAGAGGGAGTGAACGTGGGCCCTGAAGTGGGGAAGGGCTGCCTGGAGAGGGGGGCTGAACTTTGTGCATGGGCAGGGGTGGTGACAGCACAGCCGGTTTATTCTGAGAAGAAACTTCAATTGGTTTCCAAAAAGGCATCTTGGGGAGGGGACGGGGTGCAGCCGGGGTCCTGCTAGCGGCATCCTCTCCCAGGGCACCGAGGGGAAGCCACAGCTGTTCAGAGGAGGGAGCGGGGCTCTCCTCCTGGGTGACGGATCAAGGCACAATTTAGCATTGGTGTCAGGGAGACAGGAGCCCCCAGACCTTCTTGCCTTGGGGCCCGTGGGGAGCGACCAGAGCCAGGGACAGTGAGTAGAGGGAGGAGTGTGGCCAGGAGACAGAGATGGAGCTAGGTTGGCTGGTGGTGCCTTGGGGGTCCTCGGGTCCAGCTTCCTCTTCCCCCCACCCCACGTGCAGATAGCAACTGCCTTTCCAACAGGGTGAGGCCACAGGTACTGGTGGGCCAGCGGGGCGGCTGCACCACTTTCCACGGGTGGGCTGAAGACCCCAGCCCAGCTGCCCTGTTTGCCTGTCGACTCCCAGTGAGGCCCAGCCAGCCCCTGCACTCCACCCTAGTTCTTGGAGCCCAGTGAGCCCTGCTGGGCCAGCAAGGTCCAAACCCAAGTCACCTTGCCTCCCACCCCCACGGCAGCCCCGGTGTCGTGATGCAAAAACAATTATCTGGATCATCTTTATGGGGCTTAAGCTTGGGTGGGAACAGATGGGGCGTGAGCTGGGGATTTGGGGCCGGGTATCCACTCCCCCCACAGCCCAGTCTTTTAAAAAGCCTTCTCTGGCACGGGGCCGGGGCAGAGGCCAGCGGAGAAGTGGACGAGGCCCAGGGGAGGGGAGCGGGGACAATGATGGACCAGGAAGAGAAAGAGGATGGGGGCTCGGCCACCTGCGTCAAGGTAAGCCAGCCCCGCTCCCACACACCCCCAATTCAAGGGCCCGTGAATGACAAGACTAATTAGTTTGTAGAGCACCTAATTAGCGAGGGAGTCTCCTGGGACCCCTGACCCAGTTGCTGCCCAGGGAGGTGCTGGTGGGCAGGAGGGTCTGAGGGCCTGGGCCAACCCCAGGACAGAGATCAGGGCTCTCAGTGCTGACCCCCATGAGGTGGGGGACGCTGGGATTTGGGGGCGGCCCCTGGGCCATTTCCCTGGCTTGTGTCCCAGCCCCCAGGCCACCCTCCAGTCAGGCCCCAATCTAGGACGGCGGGATGCTGGCACCGGCAGCCTCTCCCTTGAGGCAGCACCACGTGAAATGGCTGGCCGGGCCCCTGGGGTGGGGGCCGGGATTGAGGAGACTCAGGTCTCATTCGGAGCAGCTCTGCAGAGCAGCACTGCCGCGCGGACTATGGTGAGAGCCGAGGAGGGGCGGCCAGGCTCCAGGGTCGGAGCAGGTGCTGGCCGGCCAGGAGGGGAGATGCTGGGTTCCTGAACTGAGGGGCCGGCTAGACCGAGTGTGTCTGTCCCCAGGCGGGCTCCCCAGACCAGGAGGGCTTCTTCAATCTTCTGAGCCACGTGCAGGGAGACCGGATGGAGCAGCAACGCTGCTCGCTGCAGGCAGGGCCGGACCAGCCCGCCGAGAGCCGTGAGAGTGGGCAGCGGGGGTGCCTGGGAGTGGGTGTGCTGTCTGTCTGGGGGACGTGAACGGGGCAGGGTGCACGGCGAGTGCCCATCTGGGGGGACTGTGGGCAAGAGGCTGTGTGAGAAAGTGAGCAGACAACTGGGGACACAGATGCCTGTGGGTCTCGGGGCACAGGGGGTCAGGGGAGAGACAGGCGTGCATCCTGGGGGATGTGAGTGGGGGTGAAGAGGTGGGTTGGGGGCTCTAGCTGGGCTGTATCCCCTGGAGTCTGTTATGTGTCTATCCCCACGTGCCTCTGCTCCACGCAGAGTGCGGCCCCGCACCCGAGATGGACAGTCTCATGGACATGCTGGCAAGTACCCAGGGCCGCCGCATGGATGACCAGCGCGTGACAGTCAGCACCCTGCCTGGCTTCCAGCCTGTGGGCCCCAAGGTAGGTGATATTCTGCTGGGGCTGAGGAGAGACCAGCCAGGCCGAGCCTGCCTCCCACCCCAAGCCAGGAGCGAATGGGGCCCCACCCCCCTCCCCGTCCATTATCTGCCCTAAGGATGAGTGCCTGGTAGGAGTGTCCCCTGTGTCCCTGCCTGTCACAGGGCCGTCGCCAGTCCCATATCCGACTTTAGACGGGAGGACAGAGGCCCAAACAGGGCCGAGAGGGGCGCAAGGTCGTGCAGGAGGCATGTTAATGTTAGAGCCGTCACTGGAAGTCATGGCTCCTGCTCCCAAGTCTGAGGGTTTAGAGGAGGCCAGAGAAAACAGACTTCCTGTCTGGGAAGGGGGGCACATGAGCTCATACAAAGGACACACACATCCACACACTCACGTGTGTCCACATCACACGTACTCACTCCTAACTTGGGTTCTGATCAAGACCCCAGTGAAATCCCCAAATACCACCCTAAATGTTGAATAACCAAGGTACACAGAAGTTTGGGGATGGTGAGGAAGACGGCAGGAGGGAGGACACAGGTTGCCACCTATACCCTGCCTCCAGTGTCTGTGTCACCTCTGGCTGACCCCTCTTCATCCACAGGACGGAGTGCAGAAACGAGCCGGGACCCTCAGCCCCCAACCCCTCCTCACCCCCCAGGACCCGTCTGCTCTCAGCTTCCGTCGGAACAGCAGCCCCCAGCCCCAGACACAAGCCCCCTGAGGGCCTGAACCGTCCTGGGCCCCCCTTGGCCCCCAAAAACAGACAATAAAACATTTCCACGGGCAACAAAGAACCATATGTGTGTTATTTTCTGGGTGGAGGGCCTACGACTCAGGCACTTGGAGGCTCAGGAGCTCTGCCGGGCAGCTCGAAGGAGCTTCTCCTCCCGCTGCTTCCGTATCCTCTCTTTGAATTCTTCTAGCTCTTGGCGCTGGGGGTGGGGAAGGGGGTGGGACGGGAAGGAAGGAGGGGGGCACACACCTCAGGGCCTGAACCCCTCTCCCACCACCTTGCCCTGTACCCCCGAGGCCATGGCTTGAGAGTTCAGTGTCTACACTGGAAGCCCTGTGCCAATTATAACCGAAGTCCAATTGGGATCAGTTTCATCTTTCAGGGAGAGGGCAAAAGAACACCACATGCCCCTCTGCTCTCAGTTCTCTGACCATGACTGAGGGTAACATTTTCATTCAAATCCACCATGGCCACAGGGGTCCAGGCTCCTCTGTCCCTCTGGTTGGAGGAAGAGTATGTCACTTACCTGGTCCTCCTTCTCAGGTGGCCACAGCTCTCTCTGTGGGGACAAAATCAGAGATGGAGGCACAAGCCAGGAGCCTCCAGAGCCCCACAACCAGAGCAAGGTTGGCTCACGGGAGGCAGACATTGGTTCCCAGCAGGTTGGCGCCTCATATCCTCCCCCTGGACTGAACCCATGAAACACTCTCCCTGTGCCCACCTTGCGCTGTACAACATAGTCCTCAAACCACTCGGCCTGATTGGCAATCCAGAACATAGCCACAGGGAAGGTGAGGTAGAGCGTCATCTGGAAGGGAAGGGCAAGGGAAATGAGCAGAAGCAGGGATTACCTCATCTCCTTCAGTGTGCAGAGGCTACTCAAAGCCTAGAGGACCATCCTTCAGCAGAACCTAAGAGCGCCTCCTCAGGGCGCCCCCTCCAAGAACCCCAGAACTCCCACCAAGGGTGCAGAAGCCACACACCTTAAAGTCTAGCCCCCATAAGCCAAAACATCTTATTCCTGAAAGACCCCTCCGAGTCTGGGAGACTCCTTCTCAAAGACAGACAGACTCACACTCACACACACATACACCGGCCCCAGGAGCACACGAGCTCTTACTACAACCAAAGCCGTCTCCTTGAGACCTCATTATCCCCCCCAGTCAGACCCTAAGAGCACCCCCAAATCCAGGAGGCCTCATTCTTCAGAATCTACTCCTCTAAGTCTAGGAGTCTCCCTATCAGAGACAGACACCCACCGACCATGAGCCCGAGAGCTCCCCCAGGGTCTGAAGCCTTCCTTCTCGGAGACCCCACCCCAGATCACTCCTCTCAGAGGCCCTTCCTCACCCCAGCCCTTCCAGATTCCCCCCTAACCCAGAGCCCCCTTCTCTGGGTTTCCAACCGTAAAGATCCCTCTCAACTCTCAGGAGCCTTTTTTTGGAGGTCCCCCTTTTCAGAGGCTGCTCCTCAGATCCAGAAAGACCCCTCTGCCCAGGTGCCCACGCACTCCAGGCCTCACTGACCCGAAACACCTCCAGCTTCACCCCCATCTCGCTGCTCCGAGGCTACAAAGTCGCTTCCGCCCAAAGCCAACTCTCCACCAAGACAGCAGTTCATTGGGAGTTCGCGGGCTCCACCGCTGAAGCTGATTGGTCGAGGAACTCCGGGGAAACGTCATCTTCGAGCGCCTCCTCTCTGCTTCCGGTCGCTGGCGTTGTGTAAGCGAAAGTCAACAACGCGCCCGCGCGTAGAGAAGGGTTCAGCCAATAGAAAATGGGTTTGGCTCGGGAGGGCGGGCCTTCAGCGGGAGACATCATTATAACGCGACGCCTGCCCGTACCTGGAGAGCCAGGAAGATGGTGGTGATGGCGAGGCCTTCGCGGTCCGAGCGGCCGGACCTTGTTTTCGTGAGTCCTTGGCGGGCTCAGGGGTGGCCGGCGTGGAGGCATCGGGGCCTGAGTGCCGCAGGGGATCGGGGCCTGGCCGCAGGGGGGATCTAGGCCAAAGCTATGTTGGCCCGAGGGGTGGGGGATCCTAACGGGCCAGAGGCCGTATGGTGATGTCCGGACCAAGCTGACCAGGAGTAAGAGTCTGGTGCCGGGGCCTTCGTGGCTTGAGGAAAGAGCTGCTGTCGAGGTTAGGGGCCTGTCGTCCCGGACCTGGAGCGGAAATGGGAGCGCGCGGGGAGTGAGAGGGGAGGGAGATTCACATAGTTAAATCTTGAGAGGACTGATGTCTGAAGTAAAGGCATGGGTGACCCGGCCAGGCGTCCGGTTTCTGTGGTAAAGGCTTAGTGTTCTGGGTAACGGCCTAGGTCTGGTCCTGAGCGTTATTGTTTCTGGGATAAAGGCTTGGTGTCTGGCCTAGGAGAACCCTGGAGTCGGAAGTAAAGGCCTGGTGTGGAGCTGGTCGGGTGATTGCCAGTGGGATCCTGAAGAGTCAAAGACTTGGTGTTTGGAGTATAGGCCTGACATCTTCGCTAAATGCTTGGTGTTTAGAGTTAAAAGCTTGGCGTATGGTGCATATCTCTCTTGAGATAAGGGTTTAGCTTCCAAGTTTTGGGGCAGAGTTGAGCTAGGCTCTGGCTAGTGGGAGCCTGAGGTCCCTGGTGTCTGGGAAGAGGCGTGTTGTGAGGAGGTAAGGCTTGGTGTCCAGGGCAGAGGCCTGGCATCAGGGCAGGGCCCTACTGTCTAAGGAGTTGGGGCCAGAAAGTGGGTAGCTTGATTAGGAAGGCCAAAAGAATGATGTCAGGGTGGTAGTCTCATATCTGGCCTAGCACCTATGACTGAGGAGTCTGATGATCCGGAACAGAACGTGGGTAGTAGAATTCTGGGGTGTGAAAGTCTGAGTCCTGGTATCTGGGCATCTGGTGACCTGGCTCTGATGGTGGGCAGTGGGGTCTGGGTAAAGCTCTGGAGTTTGGAGTGGAGTGGTGCTGTGCTCAGGCTCTGAGGGCAGGTCTCTCTGTTCCCCATTCCCTGGCCGGCAGGAGGAAGAAGACCTCCCCTATGAGGAGGAAATCATGCGGAACCAGTTCTCTGTCAAATGCTGGCTCCGCTACATCGAGTTCAAACAGGGTGCCCCGAAACCCAGGCTCAATCAGCTGTATGAGCGGGCGCTGAAGCTGCTGCCCTGCAGGTGGGAATGGCTATCCCTGCCCTGCCCGTCCCAGCCCCCACCCCACCTTGTTCAGTCATAACAAAACTGGGCAGTAGGTCCCAGGTGGTGGCTATTGTGTTCCATCACTAGTGTACATCCCCCGATTGGTCAGCACAGCTTCCCTAGTGTCCCAGTCCATCCCCCCATTGCTGAGACTAGTCACCCCTCCCTGGGCCCCTTTTCCCAGCAGTTGCCTCCTGGGGCAGAGTGGAGGGTTCTGGGGGTTCATAAAGCTGACCGATACTGTCTGCCCCTTCCCCCCTTCCCCAGCTACAAACTCTGGTACCGATATCTCAAGGCTCGCCGGGCACAAGTGAAGCATCGCTGTGTGACCGATCCTGCCTATGAAGATGTCAACAACTGCCATGAGAGGGCTTTCGTGTTCATGCACAAGGTGGGGGTTAGGCCAGGGGATGGGTGGGAGACGGGCTCAGAGTCCATGGAGGTGGGCTCAGAGTCCATGGAGGTGGACAAGGCAGAGGGGATTGGAGTCTGTTGCCTCTGTGCACTTGAAGTTGAGCTGGACTTAGTCCCACAGGGATGGGGGTTCTGGGTCCTGCTGCGTTCTTGGCTGTAGGACATCCATGTGTCTGTGTGGCCAGGCCGTGATGCTGGTGGCTCAGACCTGCCTGCCTCTCCCCACGCCTCCAGATGCCCCGTCTGTGGCTAGATTATTGCCAGTTCCTGATGGACCAGGGCCGCGTCACACACACCCGCCGCACTTTCGATCGTGCCCTCCGGGCGCTGCCCATCACCCAGCACTCTCGGGTTTGGCCCCTGTACCTGCGCTTCCTGCGCTCACACCCGCTGCCGGAGACGGCCGTGCGGGGCTACCGGCGCTTCCTCAAGGTGAGCCCATCGGGTGGGTGGGCCAGTTCCCCCGGTCAAGAATTCCCGAAACTCTCACTGGGACACTTGCCCCATGTGGCATGTCACCTAACAGGCAGGATGTGGGAAAAAGGTTCCTTGAGACAGACAGTCTTTTGTTTGTGATTCATTTGTTTATTCTCCAAATCGTTTGTTAGCACCTGCTTACCATCAGGCAGAGACAGGTGTTGGGGACAGTGTGACTGAGACAGCCCCTGCCTGCAGGGAGCTTTCAGTCTAACTGGATAGACAGATGTGCATCAGCTGATCACGTAAGCCTGAGTAAAACCACAGCCGTGGGAGGGCAAGGGATGGGAGATAAATGGCTATGAGAATGTATAGCAGGCGGGTGGAGAGTCGAGGTGGAAACTGGGTGGGAGTGTGCAGTTTTCTCAAACTTATGACATCTGTTATATATCAGGAAGCCCTTAGCACAGTGCTGTTTGGGTAAGGGCTGGTGGTGAATGCAAGGCCTTGGCCTGTGCAGGCTGGACCATTGGTCTCTAAGGCAGACCAGTCAGGGCTGGGGTTGGACCAGTGGGGCCCAGGCTGGACCACTATAGTCAAGGCTGGACCAATCAGGATTTAGGCCGGACCAGTGGGGCCCAGGCTGGACCACTAGTCAAGGCTGGACCAGTGAGGTCCAGGCTGGACAGGTGTGGCCAAGGCTGGGTCAGCAGGGATGGCTCTTGGCCGGGACAAGGTGGGTGACTGACAGGAGGCCTGGAGCCCCTAAGTGGGTGGGGGATATGGTGGGGTGGCCCTGCAGCCCCGCTGACTGCCGGGGCGGGTCGGTGCCAGCTGAGCCCCGAGAGCGCAGAGGAGTACATCGAGTACCTCAAGTCGAGCGACCGGCTGGACGAGGCCGCACAGCGCCTGGCCACGGTGGTGAACGACGAGCGCTTCGTGTCCAAGGCCGGCAAGTCCAACTACCAGGTGGGCTGGTGGGGAGCCGGGAATCGGGCCGGGAGAGAGAGGGCTCGCCCCCTCGGGGGCCGCGGCTGAGACTCTCTCCCGGGCCCCGCAGCTGTGGCACGAGCTGTGCGACCTCATCTCTCAGAACCCGGACAAGGTGCAGTCGCTCAACGTGGACGCCATCATCCGCGGGGGCCTCACCCGCTTCACCGACCAGCTGGGCAAGCTCTGGTGCTCGCTGGCCGACTACTACATCCGCAGCGGCCACTTCGAGAAGGTGCGTGGGCACACGAGCCCCGAGGTGTGGGCCGGGTCTCCCTCCAATGCACATGGACCCATGTCTGAGCAGTAAATGTGCAGACATGCCTCTGTGCACACATGTGCGTGCCCCCACGCCTCTGCCTTCCTGAAGGTGAGGAGAGGCAGTTCAGCCCTGCGGACCAGTGCACTCACCCTGGGGTCAGCCACACCTGGTTCTCCCTGGCTGTGTGGCCTGGGGCCCGGTAAGCCTGGGTGTCCTCATTTGCAGAGTGGGAGTGACAGTCACTCTCGAGGTGTTGGTGTTGCTGTCTGCCACCATGTTTGCTTGCTCTTCTTATTGGGCAATGGAGTGGCAGGCTCAGGGGATAGGGGAGCATGTGGGGCTCTGAGAGGTCCCCAGCGGGGCTGGCTGGGGCTGTTGGGGCCTCGGGGAAGGTGGGAGCAGAGAGGAGGGGGACTGGAGTGGAGAGGGGGTGGTGAAGGATTAGGGAAGTGGGGAGCTGCAGACCGAGGAGGGGTTGGCTGTGTCCTGCTTTGGGGAGCCACCAGCCCGGCATGGGCAGGCCAGAGGCATGACCAGGTATGCGTATTACAAAGACTCTTCAGGTTGCCACTTTGGGCAGAATGCATGGGCCAAGGCCAGTGGCGGGAGACCAGCCAGGAGGCTGCAGGAGGCAGCAGCCAGCTGGAGGCAGTGGGGCAGGACCAGCCAGGGACGGGGCAGAGAAATGGGGCCTGAGCTTGGGGGCGGGGATGACGGGGAGAGCGTGAGCTGGAGAAGCGGGGTCGGGCAGGCTGAGGGGGGCTTCATAACAGCAATTTAGCCCTCCATGGCGGAGCTGAGGTTAGGGTTCCTACAGGGCGGACCTATGGGGATAGGGGCTTGGTTACCTATTGAGTCTTACTGGGTGCCAGGCGTCTTACACGTGTCCGCCTCGAGCCTTGTGGTGACTTTGTATGCGAGGTTGTCACTCAGTTTACTAAGCAGGAGCTGAAGCCCCCAGATCACTCCAGCAGGGCAGGGGAGGGCTCCAGCCGTGGCTCTGTGCTGAGCACTACTGCTCACAGCCTGCCGTAGCTGGGCAGGCCTGGGAGAGGACAGGGCCCAAGGGAAGGCCCCATGGGGGTTCCGACTTGGGCCTGGCGCCAAAGTCGGTACTGCCGATTGTCCGTCTCCATGCATGGGCACCCGCGCCTCTCCCCTGCCGGGACTCTCCTTCACCCCTCCCCGTCCCCATCCCGGCAGGCTCGGGACGTGTACGAGGAGGCCATCCGGACCGTGATGACCGTGCGGGACTTCACCCAGGTGTTCGACAGCTACGCCCAGTTCGAGGAGAGCATGATTGCAGCCAAGATGGAGACGGCCTCGGAGCTGGGGCGGGAGGAGGAGGGTGAGCAGAAGAGGGTGGGCAGAGAGGCCGGGGGTGGGCTGCCAGGGGTGGAGGGAGTCCCAAGCAGCTGGGGCAAGGGAGGGGGCGTCTCAGGGTCAGTGCGGGGCCAGCAGGGAGGGAGGCTGAGTGGACAGTGTAGGTGGGATCTTGGTGGGTAGCCAGGCCTGGGGATACATCTCATCCTTGGGCTGGACACTGGTGGAAGGCAAGGACTGCATGGGCAGTGAGGTGGCTCAGGAGGGCCTGGGCCAGAGCTTGGCAGGGAAGGAGGGCTGTGGGGAATGGTGGCAGTCAGGGTGGTCCTGGGGCAGCTCAGGCCGGGGCCAGTGGGGAGAGAGTGCCAGGGGGGACAGTGGGGTGAGTCGGTAAGGCCCAGAGCACTTGGCTGGGGCTGGAAGGAGAGAGGGCTGGGGCTGGAGGTGGCTGTGTGCTGAGGCCCTCACCCCTGCTCCCCGGCCCCTGTCTCCGGTCCCAGACGACGTGGATCTGGAGCTGCGCCTGGCTCGCTTCGAGCAGCTCATCGCCCGGCGGCCCCTGCTCCTCAACAGCGTCTTGCTGCGCCAGAACCCACACCACGTGCACGAGTGGCACAAGCGCGTGGCCCTGCACCAGGGCCGCCCTCGGGAGGTATGTGATGGCCCCGCCCTCACCTGCCTGGCCCCACCCACACCTGGTACCTGACCCAGCTCCTCCCACCCAGATCATCAACACGTACACGGAGGCCGTGCAGACCGTGGACCCCTTCAAGGCTACAGGCAAGCCCCACACCCTGTGGGTCGCATTTGCCAAATTTTACGAGGACAACGGACAGCTGGATGATGTGAGTGCCATACCTCTTGTGCATGCTGTGTGCGTGAGTACAGACGCGTCCTCGGCCAGAGGACCCAGGGACACGGATGTGTTCGGGTGAGCACGCAGGCTCAGGGAGAGGGCGGCGGCTGGGTGGTCAGGGTCTCAGCCTGGCTTCTGCCCGCCCACAGGCCCGTGTCATTCTGGAGAAGGCCACCAAGGTGAGCTTCAAGCAGGTGGACGACCTGGCAAGCGTGTGGTGTGAGTGTGGCGAGCTGGAACTCCGCCACGAGAACTACGACCAGGCCTTGCGGCTGCTTCGGGTCAGCACCAGCCCGGGGCTTGGGGAGGGGGCTGCGGGGTGTGCAGCCAGGGCCCGGGACACCACCTGAGCTCCGTACTCGGTGCCACCGGCTCCCTATAGAAGGCGACCGCGCTGCCCGCCCGCCGGGCCGAATACTTCGATGCCTCGGAGCCTGTGCAGAACCGCGTGTACAAGTCGCTGAAGGTGTGGTCGATGCTCGCTGACCTAGAGGAGAGCCTTGGCACCTTCCAGGTGAGCTGCCGGGATGGGACGGGCCGCAGGCCTGGCGCGGAGGAGGGGCAGGGTCACTTCACTCAGCCCCCACCCGCCCCCGCAGTCCACCAAGGCCGTGTATGACCGCATCCTGGACCTGCGCATCGCCACACCCCAGATTGTCATCAACTACGCCATGTTCCTGGAGGAGCACAAGTACTTCGAGGAGAGCTTCAAGGTGGGGGCCCCAGGTGGCAGTGTCCCCTACCCAGGTGTCCTGGGCACTGTGTCAGTGCGCTTGGTTCTCCCTAACCCAGTACCACAGACTGGGTGGCTTAAACAACAGAGATGTATTTCCTCCCAGTGCTGGAGGCTGGAAGTCTGAGATCGAGGGGTCGGCAGGGCTGGTTTCTCCTGAGGCCTCTCTCCTTGGCTTGTAGACAGCCGTCTTCTCCCTGTGTCCCCACACGAGCATCTCTGTCTGTGCATGTTTCTGGTGTCTCTCCATGTATCCCACATTTCTTCTTATAAGGACACTAGTTGCATTGGAGTAGAGTCCACTCTAGTGACCTCATTTTAACTGAGTGACCTGTGTAAAGACCTTATTTCAAAATACAGTCACATACTGAGGTCCTGGGTGTTAGGGCTTCAGTGTGAATTTCGGGGGACATAGTTCAGCCCGTGACAGGCACCGAGTCCTGCCTCTGTGTGTGTATGGGGTGAAGGGAGGGTGTTGGTGTGAGTGTGTGGGGTGTCTTACGTGTGCATGTATGCACGTGGTGAGGCCCTGCCCCGCCCCTTGAGGGTTTTGGTCGTGTATGTGTGGAGATGATGCACATACACAAACAGGGAGGTCGTACACATGCACATGTGCCACCCCTGCCTGAGTGACAGGCCCTGCCCCTCGGCCTGGGCTCCGTATCTGCGGAGCTGAGGTCCACCCCCCTCTTCACCCATAATGTTACCTACCAGTGACTTAGTGAGTCCTGGTCCAGCCCTGACCCTTGGGTCTTGCAGTCTGTTGAGGCCGACAGGCAGCACAGACCCTCCTGACAGCGCCAGGATCACAGGGAGGGGTGGACGGGAAGGGGCCCACTTGCTGAGCCCGAAGGAGACCCGGGTAGGTTGGGTGCCCGGGGGTCTCACCCTGAGCCTCATACACTGAGACTCTCCCCGTCTCGGGGCAGGCCTATGAGCGCGGCATCTCGCTGTTCAAGTGGCCCAACGTGTCGGACATTTGGAGCACCTACCTGACCAAGTTCATCGCCCGCTACGGGGGCCGCAAGCTGGAGCGGGCGCGGGACCTCTTTGAACAGGCGCTGGATGGCTGCCCTCCCAAATACGCCAAGAGTGAGGAGGGCCAGGGGCCTCAGCAGAGGGCGCGGGCAGGGGCGTCATGGGCCGGGCCTCTGTCCTCTGACCACCCCCCCGTCCTGCCGCAGCGCTGTACCTGCTGTACGCGCAGCTGGAGGAGGAGTGGGGCCTGGCCCGGCACGCCATGGCTGTGTACGAGCGTGCCACCCGGGCCGTGGAGCCCGCCCAGCAGTATGACATGTTCAACATCTACATCAAGCGGGCGGCCGAGATCTACGGTGTCACCCACACTCGCGGCATCTACCAGAAGGCCATCGAGGTGCCCGCCGCAGGGGCCGGGGCGGGGCTGGCTGTCCTGCCAGGGATGGGCGGGTCCTGCAGGCTGGAGGATCTGAGCCTGCCTGCGTGTGGGGGCTGGGGGGCCTTCTAGAAGGGCCCGGCCTGGTGTGTTGGGAACCACCTGAGCTCCCCTAAGAGGGGTGCCCCTCCCGCCCCCTGCCCTGCCCTCCCTGACTGCGCCCCCCCGCCCTATCAGGTGCTCTCGGACGAGCATGCGCGGGAGATGTGCCTGCGCTTTGCGGACATGGAGTGCAAGCTTGGAGAGATCGACCGCGCCCGGGCCATCTACAGCTTCTGCTCCCAGATCTGCGACCCCCGGGTAGGGCTGGACCCGCAGGCGGGCGGGCTCTGGGAGGCTGCGGCCAGCCAGTGGCTTATGCGCAGACCCCTCTCCACAGACGACTGGGGCCTTCTGGCAAACGTGGAAGGACTTTGAGGTCCGACACGGCAATGAGGATACCATCCGGGAGATGCTGCGGATCCGCCGCAGCGTGCAGGCCACCTACAACACGCAGGTCAATTTCATGGCCTCACAGATGCTCAAGGTGTCGGGCAGCGCCACGGGCACCGGTGAGCTGCTGAGGGCCAGCCCTCGCCCCGGCCGGGCTCGCCCTGGGGCGACACAGTCCCCGGTCTCAGGCCTGTCGGCCAGGCTTGACTTGCTGGGTCTGGGAGCATCTGGGTCCAACTCTGCCTCCCCCGCCTCAGACTAGGAACTCCCAGAGGGCTGGGGACTCAGGGACAGGTGGGGGCGCCCAGCAGCACCCAGAGTGAGGCGGGCACATGGGGAGCAGCGGGGTCTGGTGTGGCTGTGGGGAGGGCCCGCCCGTGGCGTCTGACCCTGCCCTGCCCCGCCAGTGTCCGACCTCGCCCCCGGCCAGAGTGGCCTGGACGACATGAAGCTGCTGGAGCAGCGGGCAGAGCAGCTGGCAGCCGAGGCAGAGCGGGACCAGCCCCCGAGGGCTCAGAGCAAGATCCTGTTCGTGAGGTGAGAGCGAGGGGCTGGGGGCTGGGGCTGGGAGCCAGCCAGCTCTTCTTCAGGCTGGGAGGGGGAGCTGGGCCCAGCTGAGCGGTGTGCCCCCGCATCCCCGCCCACCCACAGGAGTGATGCCTCCCGGGAGGAGCTGGCCGAGCTGGCACAGCAAGCCAACCCGGAGGAGATTGAGCTGGGCGAGGACGAGGACGAAGACGAGATGGACCTGGAGCCCAACGGTGAGGGGCCAGCCTGCCAGGCAGGGCGGTGGGGCAGAAGCCAGGGAGGAGCCCTCCTGGAACGTGACCGTGTCCTCCCTGCCTCCCCCGCAGAGGTTCGGCTGGAGCAGCAGAGTGTGCCGGCCGCCGTGTTCGGGAGCCTGAAGGAAGACTGACCCGCCCCCCATCACCCCCACCGCCCCCTCCCACAATGAAGCCTTCATTTGTACGTCATGGTCTGAGCCTCCTTCCTGCCCTCCCCTCCTGCTGCCCAGGTGCCTGTAGGGACTGCCAGCTCAGTGGCGCCCTGGCCCCGGGCCCGGCTCCCCCCACCCCCAGATTGGCTGGTGCGGGAGGTGGGGCAGCTGGGCTCGAGGCCAGGGCACACGCCCCACCCTCACCCTGCAGAGCCAGTTCTGGACTCCAAGAGGCCAGTCTCTCTGTCGCCTGTGGCTGCCTTGAGCCCCAAGCCTGGGGCCTTGCCCTTAATTGCCCGGCTCTCGCCAGCCTGTGCCTCCTAGAGCTTCTCCGCCCTCTCCCCGCCCCCACAATCAGCAGGTCACGATTCCCAGCCTCCCCTCTGCAAGCCCTTTGTCGCTGGGGGAGGGCTCCCACGTCCCCTTGGGTCAGCGAGCTCTGGAGGCAGGCAGCTCCTGGTCCAGCTGTGAGCTTAGCAAGGTCCTTCTCTTCTGGACAGCAGCCAGGAGCCAGACCTCGGCCATGAGCCCCGGCCAGGGTGTGGTCCTTACTCTGAAGCTCTGGGAAGCCATTAGCAGGCTCTAAGCTATTAAGGGATTTTAAGCATTCAGGGACATAATCAGATTTGTGCCCCAAACAGGCCACGCAGGCTGCGGTATGGGATCGGCTTGTGGCAGGAGGCGGCTGGGGACGTGGGAGGCCCAGGCTGTGGGCTTGGACTGGGGGCGGTCATGGGGACGGAGAGAGTGGCGTGAAACACAAGAGGCCTTGGGGAGGTGAACCTGGTCCCACACCTGAGCTGCAGGGACACCGGGAGCTCAACCTGGCCCGAGTTTGGGGCTTAGCTCCTACACCTGAGATGCCCAGTGGCCGAGCCAAGGAGGCAACTGGACCCTCAGACGTGGAGCCTGGAGGAGAGAAACACAGGAATCCCCAGCTCGGAGGTGGCAACCGAACCTAGGAACATAGGCCGGCGGCTGGAGGAGAGAAGAGCGAGTTTAGCAGTTGGCCAAATGCCAGGCGAGGCCGATAACAACAGGCCGATGGAGGAGGAAGATGAAGCAAGGTGGGGCGGGGAGGCCACGGGCGAGGAGGGCCAGTCAGAGCCTCATGTGCCAGGAGGTCATTGAAGGGGCGTTGGCAGGGAAGGATGACAGACCTTGGCAGGAGCTGCGTCAGGGCCGTCGAGGGGGCGGAGGAGAGGCCGGAGTAGGTTCCAGAGCAAACAGGAGACAGGAAACGGCCAGCGAGCATGGAAAACCCGCCGGCAGAGATGTCACCGAGCGCCCCAGCCAGCCTCGGGGCGGTGCCAACCAGCATTCAAGCTCTCTTTAAATTATTTTATTCAAGGTGGGGAGGACGGACAGGGGACCGAGCTGAGCCCTGAGTCCCTGAACCTCCCAGCTCAGCCCCCACAGCAGGACGGGACGGAAGTTAGAGGGTGGAGACGCCAGCCCCACCCAGACAAGGTCGGGGACAGACAGGCCCCAGGAATGCCTACTGGCTGTCCTCCGGGAGGGTGGCGGCCAGCCCGCCCGGGACAGGGCTATTTGGGGGTGCTGCCGCCCTTCTTGGGAGTAGTGGGCTTCTTGCTCTGCCAGAGGTGTCCCTGGATGGTGAAGGCATCCACGCTCATGGACATGGTCTTGGCGGGGATCTGGGTGAAGCGCTTGCGGTCCGAGTTGTACTTGTAGATGCCCTCGACCATGGCGGGCGTGACTGTCCGGGGACCGTAGCCCGCCAGCCGCGACAGCTCCTCCGTCTCCCCTGACAGTGTGTAGAGGGCCCGGAACTGGCAGCTTGAGTCGCGGAAGAGGATCAGGAAGTGGTTGGCCTTGCTCTTCTCGATTTCCTGGTGGGCGGCAGGAGTTAGCCGGCCCCGCAGGGGCCCCCGCCCCGCCCGCCGGCCCGCACACCCCGGCGCGGGCTCACCTCGAGAATGCGGTTCTTCTGTGGCTCGTTCACCTTGCCCGCCAAGCAGCAGTGCGACAGCGCGTTGTGGATGATGAACTTGTTGGACTTGGCGCTGGGCTCCTTGTACAGCCGCGGACCTGGGGGGCGGGGCGGTCAGCGGGGATGACCAGGGGACAGGGAGGGGGCGGTGCTCGCCACCCCTTGCTCACCCACCTACCTGTGTACTCGGGCACCGACGCCGGGGAGGAGGCGTTGCTGCCGTTCTCCCAGTCGCGATCTCGGCTCCCAGGCAGGCGGCTCGGGGACATGAGGCCCGATGGGGACGGAGCCCTGCAGCGGGGAGGGGAGGGGATGGGGAGGCGGTCAGTGGCGGGTGAAGCCTCCCAGCATGCAGCGGGACCAGGGAAGGGGCAAGCCCAGAACATTCTGCAGATGGGGAGATGTACACATGTGTCGCATATCCTCACAAGTGCCCCCTCGCGCTCTCCCAGCCTCGGGCACGCTCCACACTCCCCCAGGTGCACAGAGGCTTGTTCCTCGGCCCTGTGTCAGGTGCAGATGATCCCACTTGCACACGAATGTGGTCTTTCATCCCTCCGGTGACACAGACACACACTCGTGCCACACCACACTCGTCACACACACACACACCAGCTGCCCAGGCTGAACTCACCGAGACGTGGGCCTCCTCACGCCTAGGTTACTGGGGGCCTCGTTGGCCACGGTTGACAGTGACAGGGTGGACTGGGAGTAGACCTTGCTGAGCCGAGAGCCTGGGAGTAGAGGACACTGGCTCAGGCCCCACCCGCGGCCCCCCTACCTCCACAAATGCCCCGGGGGCCTTACCTGGCAGGCTGGGCGGGGAACATGGGGTCAGCCCTGCCCAAGACCCTCACCCCGTGCACCCCACTTGAGACTCACTCCCTTCCTCCCACGCCTATGGGGGAAGGGGCTTTGCCCAGCAGGCTGTGGGGAAGCAGCACAGGGTCAGTTCCCACGGGAAATCCCTCGCCCCCAAACATCCTCGGGGGGTCTCATCATTAAGCCGAGGAGAGAACTCTGGGCCAGCTCTGCCCAACACCTCTGCCCCCACACTGCGGCCCTCCACATCCCTCTCACCAGCCCCCCCGCCCCCCTGCGGATGTCTCCTCCCCCTCCCCACATACCCACGGGGGCCTCACTCAGCAAGCCCTGGAAGGGGTGCTGGGCAGGCCCCGGCCCCAGGGTCCTCACCCAGCAGGCCGCGGGCTGGGCTTCTCGCCAGGGCCGAGTCATCACAGCAACCAGAGCGTGGCCGGGGGGCCCTCCGCCCGCCCCGGCCTGGCCCCCCTGTCCCCGCTGCCCGGGGCCGCAGCACCTTATCCAGGTCATCCATCAGCTTCAGCTGGGCCCGGCGTTCATACTCGAGCCGCGTGAACTCCCCCCGCCGGGGGCCCACCTCCTCTTCGGCCGGGGCCCGGGCAGCAGGGGCCGGAGTGGCTGCAGGGGCCACGGGAGCTGTGGGGGCCGGGGGACTGGGGGCCGCCTCCTCCTGGGCCAGCCTGCAGATGGAGGGAAGGAAGCAGAGAGGTCACAGGGTGGCAGGGTGGCTGGTGGCAGGGGTCCCCGCGCCGGGCCCAGCCTCACCGCGCAGCCTCCTCCCTCCGCTGCTCCTTCTCGGCCTCCTGCCACTGCTTCCGCCGCCGCGCCTCCTCTGCCCGCCGCTGCTGCCGCTCCAGCAGACTGGCCCGCTTCTGGGCCATCTCGTCCTCGGGCTTGTCTTCATCCTGGGGGCGGGCACGAGTCCAGCTGGCCGTCCCTCCCAGCACAGCTGGAGTCTGATCTTTGTCCACCCAGCCTGCCAGCCACTCACATGTCCTTTGGATTTTGTAATTGTTCTGAAGGCATTTAGTCGGCGCCTACTTGATGCACAGCCCCATGCTGGGTACTGGGGTACAACAGGGACCAGGGCAGACCTAGTGCTGCTCACATGAAGCACTTAACCAGTGGGGAAGATGATCTAGGGTCACACCAACAGTGGTGAACACTCGCAGAAACAGCTACCCATCTGCACTGCAGGGAGGAACCTATCCTGGCCTGGGGGCACCAAGCGAGACTTCCTGGAGGAAGCAACCCCAGAGAATGACAGGAGGACTTAACTGGGTGGGGGTGAGGGGTGAGGAGAGCTGTCCAGGCACAGGGAACAGCAAGTGCAAAGGCCCTGGGGCCAGAACAAGCCTGGCTGGGGGGTGGAACAGCACAGAGGTCACTGTGGCTGGAACACAGAGCTGAGGAGAATGGCACAGGCCAGCCCAGAGGTGAACAGAGCCTAAGGCCATGGGAAGGATTTTTATTCTAACAGCAAGGGGGCTACAGAAGCGTTTCAAATAGAGACGAGACAATTTGCGTCAAAAAAAAATCCCTCTGGTTCTCAGTTGAAAAAGGCTAGGGATTGGCGTCTGGTGAGGGGGTGGGCAGTAGAGACCCGTCAGGACGTGACTGCAGGTGTCCAGGTGAGAGACGGCGGCCCAGGCTGGGGGTGCCATGAGGATGGAGAAGAGTGACCCGTCATGGAAGAGGGTCTGGAGGGGGAACTGGAGGGGCCATGCCGGGAGTCGGGGGCAGGGGTGTGAAGTCAGGGAGAGAGCAAGAGGGAGATGCCATGGGAGACCCTAGTCCTGTTTGTCCATCACCCACTCCATCTATCTGTCCATCTGGCCACCCACACCTTGTCTGTCTGTCTGCCGACTCCCACCTGGCTACCCACCCATCCATCCACACACCTTCTGTCCATCCACTTGTCCATCCATCGGGAAGGCCCTATCCATCCGACCACCTGTCCACCCACCTGCCTATCCACCCCCCGACCCATCTCCCCACTCCCTGGCTGTCCGTCTCCCCCCCCATGCCCCCAGCCTCTCCCCCCATCTGCTCAGGTGACTCACCTTATAGAAGAAGCCCAGCCCAGCCCGGGGCTCTCCCTCTGAAGAGGCCTCCTCCTCTAAGGAGTCCTCAGCACCAGGGGGGCTCCCGTCTCCCTCGTCCTCAGCCGGGGGCTCTTCTAGGCTGCCCAGGGGGATCTCGATGAGGCCGGGCCGGGCCACAGGCTCCTCGGGAGGTGGCCCCTCCGCCAGGAGGATGGAGGAACGCGTCTGCACGGGCACCTGGCTCGGCGAGAACTTGCGCAGGTGGGGGAGGCTGTCGACGTCGTGGGGAGGCGTGAGCACCCTGGTCAGGGGCGCCAGCCGCAGCTCCGCTGGCCGCGCGTGCTTCGGGCTGCGGGGCGTCGGGCTGGGGCCGGGCCCGGGGCTGCGCCGGGCGGCCGGGGCGCGCCGGGCAGGGCTGGGGGATGCGGCTTTGGGACCCGTTGTGGGGCCAGGGATGACCCACGCGGCAGGTGGCGGGGCAGGCGCGGGGGCCTCGGGCGGGGCCAGGAGCCGCTGCTGCTGGTCCGTGAGCCTCTGCATGTCCCGCTGTAGCGAGCTCAGGGCGGCGCTCAGCTTGCTGACGGCCCGATTGTAGTCCCCCAGCCCCTCGGGGGGCACCGGGCCCAGTTCTGGGGAGAAGGTCACTGCCTTGGGCCGTGGAGACGGCTCGCCCTGGCCCTCGCCTGCCGGCCGCTCCCCACCGGAGGCCGGGCCCTCCTCCGCCTCCCCTCCGGCCTCCCGGGGCTGCACCTGCAGGAAGGCGCTCTTGCCCAGCCGCTGGCGGTGCTTGGCAAAGATGGCCTCGATCCGCCGCTTCTGCGCTTCTATGGCTCGGCGTTTCTCCTCCAGCCGGGCTCCAAGCTCACTCATCTCTGAGCTCAGGGCCTCCGGGGCCACTGAGGGGGCCACTGGGGACCCGGCCTCGGTCTCTGCCTTCACCAGCTGCTTCTTGCGCTCAGCAAAGCTGGTCATCTTCACTTCTGAGTTGCTGGCTGCTGGGGACGAAGCTGCCGCCTTCGGGGAGCCCTCAGACAGGGCCGGCAGTTTCGATACCTCCCCGGCTGGGCAGGGGGACGGTTTCAAGGGGCCCTCCGGGTGGGGCAAGTAGGCAGGTGCTTTGGTGGGCCCGTCGGGCAGTGGTTTGGAGGCCCCCTCAGGTGGGTAGGGGGAGGCCAGTGGCGGTTTGGAGGGCCCCTCGGGGGAGTGGAGGTAGAAGCTGCCGTCGGCAGCCCCATCCGGGAGCAGCCGGGGCTCTGCACTGTGGATGATCTGCAGAGCCTCCTCGATGGTTGGCAGGTCACCAGGCTCCGGGGCTGGCTGGGCGGGGGTCCGGGCCGGCACAGAGCGCGGAGGGCCCAGGCTGTCCGAGCTGGCAGAGCGGAGCAGGACCGGGTCTCCCATGACGACGTCCACGTCGCTGTCCAGGCCAAAGGGGGTGCTGAACGACACAGCCTGGGAAAGGGGACGGCTGGGCGGCCGGAGGGAGGGGTCAGCCCCTGGGACGAGCCCGGCCCCACCCTGGCCCAGCCCACTCCACCACTGGGGCCCCTGAGATGCGCTCACCTGAGCTGACGGTTCCAGGCCTTGCCGAGGGCCTCCATGTGGGACATGGACGGGGAGGACTTCAGCGAGCCTGCGGAGGGGCAGTGAGTGTCACTCAGCGGTCACTATGGACTCACTGGGGACCCTGGGTGAGGTCAGCCAGAGGTGTCACTGGGTGAGTCACTGATGGGTCATTATGTGGGTGGATAGCTGGGGGCCATTTGGTGTCACCAGGGGTTCCTGCCAAGTCACTGGGGAGGTCACTGTGGGGGTCAATGAATGTCACCACGGGGTCATTCAGGTGCCAGAGGGACCCAATGGATGTGTCAGAGAGACAACATGAGGCCAGCTGGGGCAGTCTTTGGGTGAGGATCTCCACTGACGAGCCACCCCCCGCCCTCACCTGTGGATCCGCGGAGTGGGGACTGTGGGCCGCCAGGTGACAGGAGTGGGTGGCGGAAGTTGAAGACAGGAGACCTGCCAAGAGATGCACGTCAGCCTCGGGACTCCCTCCCTCGCCTCTCCCAGGGTGGAAACCAGAGCAGCCCAGCCACGTCCCAGCGCCCAGCCCGGTGGAGGAGCCCGTCATGGTGGTTCCACCCACCGGGGGAACAGTACCTGCTGCCACTGCTGTTCTGAGGGGTGGAGGCCTCCGCAGCCTGGGGGGAGGCGGCTGCAGCACAGAGAGAGGGTCAGGCAGGGCTTGGCCTCCCCACCCCCGCCCGGACCCAGGGCCGGGCTCACCGTGACCGTCAGGCAGGTCTTTGGCCTGGACGAAGTCGGGTTTCAGCACCTCAAAGCACATGAACATCTCGGCTAGCAGCACCACCAGGTTGATCTGGGCAGGGAAGGCAGGGTCAGCAACCTGTGGGTCCAGGGACCCACAGCCCTGGACACCCGCCTTGAGGCCCCGAGACGGCCTTACCTTAAGGGGCGGTGGGACATACAGCAGGTCTTCGAGGGACAGCGGGCAGCCGCGAGGAAGACGGGAGGCGCAGAAATCCTGCACCAGCTGGAGGTTGTACAGGCTGTCCGCCACAGACATGGGGTCTTTGAGGCACACCTCTGTAGGGACAGGACGCTTGGGTCCCCGACTATTCTAGGGGAAGGAGAACAGGGCCCCGGGGAAGCGAGGGCACGGCAGCCAGAATACATGGAGGACCTCCTGTGGGCCGGGCCCCCTACCAGGTGCCCTTCACAAGGTGTTAGGTGATAGGCTGTTCCTCGGGCCTTTGCTTCTGCTATTCCCACTGCCCAGAGCATTAGTACCCCAAGAACTCAACTCAAAAAGCTCTTCCTGATCACCCAGCGCCTTCAGGGCAAGTAACATCCAGAATGTTCTTCTGGATGAACTTATTGCCTTTCTCTCCCAACTAGGAGTTGAACCCCCTTAGGTCAGGAACGGGTCTGTACAGTTCTCGCTAGATCCCCAGAGCCTAAAATGGGGTCTGGCACACAGTTCACACTCTATAAATATTTGCTGCAGGAATGAATTATATGAAGTGCAGAGAGGTTTAGACACTTGTGTAAGGTCACACAGCTAATTAGAGGGAGAGGTTCAAACCCAGATCTGCCGATTCTGGAGGCTGTGCTCGTAATCACTGTGACGCTCTGGGGACAGAGGCCTGGGTGCTGGGTCTTAGGACGCCAGGCTCCCAAGGGCCCATTCACTCACCCTCAAGTCGCAACAGCTGGGGACAATAGCAATGGATTGTGGCGGCCAGTGCGGCCCCACTCGCCAGGTCCTGGAGGCCAGTCACCGTTGGAAAGCAGGGGGAGCGTCGAGCCACAGCACGGTCCTTGCGATATCGGATCTGTGGATGGGAGCAGGGTCAGGTCAGAGGTCTGGCCGGCCCCCAGGTCAGCGGTCATGCAGGCTGGGTGGGGAGGCCTGGGGTTTCCGCCACGAGGGGGCGTGAAGCCGGGGGCCCCAGAGCCAGAGTGGGGGGCCAGCCTGGAGCAGGGGAAGGGCAGCAGCGAGAGGCAGAGGAGGTGTCTGCGAGCAGCCAGGCCAGCAGCGGGGGGCTGGGGGCAGGGACTCCTGGGACCCCGGGGTGGGGGATACGTTACCATGGGGGGTTTGCTCCCCGACTCCTTCAAACAGAAGGCAATTGCGTGCTGGGGGGAGAGGAGCAGCCGTCAGCGGGGCGGGAGGGGTGCTGACTTGCTGGCCCCCAAGCACACCTCCGGGGGGAGAGGGGAGCCCTGACCCTTGTCGTGAGCCCTGGCCGTCCAGCTCCCTGACTGCACTCTGGCCGGCTTTGGGACCCCAGCTCCTCCCAGCCCGGAGGGACCCCACAGAGCAGCCTCCCATGCAGGAAATCTGGCCCCCCAAAGACCCAGGCCCCAGCTCAGGGATGGGATGCAGAAGCAGGTAGGCAGGAGAGGAACCCCCAACCCAGGCCCCAGGGTGGGGGGAAGGAGGCCCTGGAGTGAGCAAAGGCAGGAACCCCATCCAGCCCCAACCCTCTCCCCCATCGCAGCGGTCACTTTTCCCTTGTGCTTAATGGATGGACACATCCCCACCGCAAAGCTGGGATCTGTCCTTGGGAAGCTGGAATATTCTGCCCTCTTGTGGGTTTGAAGGTCTTCCTCTTGGCTAGAGGGATCTCCATGTGCCCTGCCCATTGAGGGCCTGGATCCACATGTCTGATGGGCTAGGGTCCTCCCTTCAGTAGCGCCGGAGGTCTCCCGACCTCGGCTAAGGGGGACAAGCGGCAGGAGCTCCGCCCTGCTGACTAACGGCAAGGGAGACCTATCCCCGCTGTCAGGAAACTAGAGAAGGGTCTGCCCTCTCAGTTAACAGCGGGGACACTCCCTGCTCTTGGTTCACAGGGGGCTGGGGTCCCACCTCCTTTGCTCACAGCTGGGGGATGTAGGAGAGGGAGCAGACAGGCAGGCAGAAACAGACACACAGACAAAGCGACAAGCGGGGCAGGCAGACGGGGCGAAGAGACAGCCCCACTTACAGGAACCAGCTTCCAGTACCAGCGTGTGGGGCACTGATGCCAGAGAGGCAGAGAAGAGAACAGCAGGAGCGGGCACAGAGGAGAGGGGAGAGGGCAGAGAGAGAGAGAGTCACCTCCAGCCCCCCCAATGCAGGATGGCCTCGAGGCGCAGCCCCGCCCTGCCCACTCAGCCCTCTGATCATCTGGTCTTCCCTCCATCCATCGCCCTAGCCTCACCGAGGGCTGTGCCGGGGCCACCCCATCTGCAGGGGCCGAGGGAGATGCCCTCTGGGCGGCTTCCTGTTCCGTCTTCTCCTGCAGCCGCCGGATGGTCTGGGGACCAGGGAGAGGTCAGTGTTCCGGTCACTGGGCGATCCTGGCCCCGGGCCCATCCCAGCCCAACCCCACCTACCGTGTCCACCCAGAAAAGGAGCTTGTGCTCCAAGCTGGCCAGGGCCAAGGGACCAGGCACCGTCTTTGTCCACTCCAAGGCGAAGGCAACCATGAGAGCGTCAATGACAGCTAGGTGGGCTCCCTGTGGGGGCAAAGGCTGAAGGGTGACACCAGGGCGAGGGATGGAGGCTCTCCTCCGCCTCCCATGCAGAAGTAAGAGGAAGAACCTGGAGGTGAGAGGGGCTCCAAATGGGAGGGGCTTGAGGGGCGTGGCCAAGGTTAGTGGGTGGGGCCTCAAGGAAGACACCAGGATGGATGTCCAGGAAGAGCACTCCAGGTGGGCCGGCCTTTGAGGTCACAAACTAGGCCTTAGGATCAGGTGGGCCATGTAGGCAGGTCTTCAAGGGCTAGGGGAGTGCCTATCGGGAGGAGCCAAGCCTGGTAGGAGGAGCCTTGAGGGGAGGAGCCATGCCTGGTGGGTGGAGCACTAGGGGAGGAGCCATGCCTGGTGGGAGGAGCCCCGAGGGGAGAAGCCATGCCTGGTGGGTGGAGCAGTGGGGGAGGATCCATGCCTGGTGGGAGGAGCCCTGAGGGGAGGCTCCATGCCTGGTGGGAGGAGCCCTGAGGGGAGGATCCATGCCTGGTGGCAGAGCCTTGAGGGGAGGAGCCATGCCTGGTGGGAGGAGCCCTGAGGGGAGGATCCATGCCTGGTGGCAGAGCCTTGAGGGGAGGAGCCATGCCTGGTGGGTGGAGCACTAGGGGAGGAGCCATGCCTGGTGGGAGGAGCCCCGAGGGGAGAAGCCATGCCTGGTGGGTGGAGCAGTGGGGGAGGATCCATGCCTGGTGGGAGGAGCCCTGAGGGGAGGATCCATGCCTGGTGGCAGAGCCTTGAGGGGAGGAGCCATGCCTGGTGGGTGGAGCACTAGGGGAGGAGCCATGCCTGGTGGGAGGAGCCCCGAGGGGAGAAGCCATGCCTGGTGGGTGGAGCAGTGGGGGAGGATCCATGCCTGGTGGGAGGAGCCCTGAGGGGAGGATCCATGCCTGGTGGGAGGAGCCCCGAGGGGAGAAGCCATGCCTGGTGGGTGGAGCAGTGGGGGAGGATCCATGCCTGGTGGGAGGAGCCCTGAGGGGAGGATCCATGCCTGGTGGCAGAGCCTTGAGGGGAGGAGCCATGCCTGGTGGGAGGAGCCCTGAGGGGAGGATCCATGCCTGGTGGGAGGAGCCCTGAGGGGAGGAGCCATGCCTGGTGGGAGGAGCCCTGAGGGGAGGATCCATGCCTGGTAGGAGGAGCCTTGAGGGGAGGAGCCATGCCTGGCGGGAGGAGCAGTGAGGGGAGGAGCCAGGCCTGCTGGGCGGGGCCTGATGGGCAGGGACGGGGCCTACCATGAGCATGGGCTGGTGCCTCAGGTCGGCCTCCTGCACTGGGCGCTCGGGCAGTGCGGGCACTGTGCCCCTCCGCGCCAGCAGGGCCAGTAACGCAGAGGGGCTGGGGGGTGTTTCGAGCTGCGGCAGCGCCTGGCGCCAGGCCCGGCAGTAGAGCTCTGCAGACAGCAGCAGGCGCGTCACGGGGGGCTTCACGTGCTCCTGCGCATACTGGTCCGTGTAGAAGGGCTCCCACAGCTCCGAGGGCACATGCTCTGGGGGGGCGAGGGGGGTGGGGGGTGGTGAGGCAGGTCAAGTCCACTGGGCACCCCCCCTACAATCATATGGCTCCAATTAAGGGGCAGGGGTCTGAACTAGGGAGGATGGCACCAGCAAGGGAGAGTGGGGCCCAGGCTGAGACGTAACTCCCAGGTGTGTAGGAATTTGCCAGAGGAGGGCTGATGGTGTTCCAGGCAGAGGGGCCTGCACATTCAAAGGCCAGGAGGTGGGAGACTGCACAGGACCTCAGGGAGCTGGCAGGCTCTTGGACCCGGAGGGTACGTTGTGCAGACCGGCTAGGCAGGGTCTGGGGGAAAATGGTCTAGTAGGCTCCCCACCTCCCAAGAATAATAATGACAATATCCTTCAATCCATCTCCTTGGGTGCCCCCATGACCTGTGTGGACTCCTTTACACCTTACAGCCACCTTAGGAAGAAGTGGCTAGGGCACAGTTAGTAACTCGGCTGGGAATCAAACCCAGGCCTGAAGCAGACCCTACACCCTCTCAGCTTAGAGATCGGGGTGGGATGAGCTGTGGAGTGGGGGGCCGGCTGGAAGGGCACAGAATGGGGGAAGTGGATGCACTGCAGACACCTTGAGAGGCGTGAGTGGTCTGAACCTGGTGACTGAAGGGATGAGGTGGGGGAGGGAGAGGGAGATGCCCAGGGCCGCATGGGGTGTGAGGGGAAGGTGGGGGGAAGAAGGTGGTGGCTGACATGGGGGTACAGGCAGGGCAGCAGGGAGGGTAACTGGGTGGGAGGGCCTGCAGCTTAGGAGAGCGGTGAGATCATATCCCGAGAACACTGAATGAGACAGGCAGGGTGGGAAGAGGCCTGAGGAAGCCCCACGTGGAGGGGGAGGTGGGTGGCACAGCCCCAAGTAGGACCCAAGGGTGCGGAGAAGAAAGATCAGAATAAGCCACCAAGAAAATCCGAGGAGGTCGAGAAGGAGGTGACTGAGGCCAACACGGGGGGACCTGCCCTCATGGGGGTCTTCCGGGGAGGCCTCGACTCTTATTCTAATCAGAGCAGCTATTTTGTATATTGGGGTTCTGTGTGTTTGAAAGAATGGGGCCAGGATTCTAGTGCTTAGAAGCATTTGAACGTGACATACCAGACCTTCCTCAGCAATGCTCCCAGAGACCCGCCTGCCCTCACCCACAAGGACTCAGGCAGCCTCGCCTTCAGTCCCTCTCTGCCCCAGCTCCTTCCCCACTTAACGCCCCACTTCTGTGGAGAGTGGTGCCCGCTCTGCCACTCCAGTTCAGCTCCTTGAAAGAGTCCTCTAGCTTCCTTCTGCCCTGCCCCCGCCCCAACCTCCCGGATCCGGCTCCTGCTCGCCTCGCTCCCAGCCTCCCCAAGGCCACCCGTGGCCATCCAACGCACAGCCGTGGGCCCACATCTCGCCTGGGCTCTCTGCCCGACACCTCCTTCTTCCGAAAACCTTTCCCCCCTGGCATCTCCCAGCTTCCCATCTTTTTCTCTCTCCCACCCTTCAAGCCTGGCCTCCTCCCCCATGCCACTTCAGTGTGGGGCTCCTGACTCTGAGCAGCTTAGTACATGGACATGCTCCCCCGCCCCCCGCCACTATGATGGCTTCCACGGCCATCTGAGTACTGCCACCTGCAGCAGCCCAGGCGTGCGTCCCACTGCCCTCTGGGCATCTCTCATAATCCTCAGCAACTTACTTGGAACCGTTCCTTCTCTGTCCTTGTCGCAGTGAGTAATCACCATCCCTCCTCCTTCATTCTCCCCTCCAACATCCAATTGTCGTCTGGTTTCAACCTCCCAGTGTCTCGCGAAGCCAAACCCTCCTCCCTATCTCCCCAGCAGCTGGTCATTTCCTGCTCCCATCAGCAAAATTAAACAAGTTTCTTTCCTGCAGGACTTGTCAGAGCCTTCAAGAAGAGGAAAAACGTGAGTAAGAGCCTACTGATAGCCGATGCTTATCAAGCACTAACTCCATGCCAGTGTTTCTTCACCTTGGCACTATTTGCATTTGAGGCAGGCTGATTCTTTGTGTTGGGTGGTGGGTGGGGTGGGCTGTCTGGTGCGTTATATAGACATTTAGCTGAATCTCTAGTCTCTACTCACTAGATGCCAGTAGCACGCTCCTCCCTAGTAGTGACAACCAAAAATGTCTCCAGACACCGCCAAACGACTCCTAAGAGGCAAAATCGTCCCCAGTTGACAACTGCCACTCTATACTACAAAATCTTTATTGAGCATTTACCATAGAGCCGGGCTGTCCAACAGAAATATAATGTAATCCACATATGTAGGTTTCAACTTTCTAGTCGCCTCATTAAAAAAGAAACAAGTAACATTCATTTAGCAATATATTTAACCCAATATACATCCAAAATGTTATCATTGCAATATGTCATCAATATAAAAACATATTTCCCATTCTCTTTTTTGTAGCAAGTCTTCAGAAGCCACCGCATACTTTACATTGACAGCACGTCACGATTTGGACCAGCCACATGTCGCTCGTGGCTACGCTATGGGACAGCACAGCTCTACAGCCCAGCGGCATTTACTCACACCACGATCACCTTAAACGCATTTCTCCTTGAATGCTTACGATGTTTATTCTTATCCCCACTGTACAGGTGAGAAAATTAAGGACCAGAGAGCTCACATGACTTGCCCAGGATCACGCAGCTAGTAAAAGGCTGAGCCGACGTGTACCCACTTTCTCACACATCACACTGATGTTCTCAAGGCATAAAGGACTGCACGCGGTGTTTCCCAAACGTGCTTAAAGATGGCACCCTTCCTTATCTCTAAGCTTGAATTCTGCTGAGCCCACCTGCCTGCATTCCTATCTAGCCTCCTCATACCTGTGCCTTGGGGCCACCAGAACTACCCCTTCCCCCAGCCACTATTCCCCCTGGGCAACTGCATATCTCATCTTGTCAAGTCCCCTAACACCTTCCATGGCTCCCTAGGGCCTTCAGATCCCCACCTACAGCTTGAGAGGCCTCCCTTATCTCCCACCTCCCCTGGCCACCACTGGGATGCACATTCTTCTCAGAGAACTAACTCCCTGTTGGTCCACACCTTAGGCCTTTGCAGAGGTGGTCTTCTCCCCCTGGCAAACTCCTACACATCCCTCAAGATTCAAACCCTCCCTCCTCTGGGGAGCCTTCCCTTCTCCTCCCCACCCCAGATTTCAGGGACTTCCTCCTCCAGGCCCCGCTGCACACCTCTATATCACAGACCTCATCACTTTAAGCATGGGTGATCTGGTTTCATGTCCCATCCCCCTCTCTCCCGCGTCCATCCCTGCCCTCTCTCTCCATCCTGAGTGCCCAGCACAGGCCTGGCACCCAACAGTCCCAGAGTTCCTGAATCGAGCAGAGCTCTGCTCCTCTCTCAGGGCTGGCGTCCCACCTTCCTCAGCCCCGGCTCTGTTTAGAGAAGGCGGGTGGGGGACAGGTTGAACTTGACCCTCAGGGAGGGTGTCACACAGCACAGGGAGCTGGGTCAGCTGGGGGCATCTCTGCAGGGGACCTCACTTTCCTTTCTGCAAAATGGGACAGTAATTTCTGCTCTGTCCCCTGGCCAGGGGACGATGAATAATATTTATATTATTAATAAAAACACTACCACCGATCACGGCGACAGCGAGCATCCGTGTAGCGTATACATGTGCCAGACACAGCACGAAGAATCCTGTGGTCAGTTTCTCCCTTCCGCCTCCTGGCAGCCTTGTACCATAGCCCAAGCTCTGCCCCAGCACTTAGTGGGTGCCCCGCTGACATTTGCAAAATGGATAAATACATGAGTGGACGCCTTCCTTTACAGAGCGGGAAGCAGACGCTTAAGAGAATTGCGATAATCCCTCCACATTCTGGTGGAGCTGGACGCAAATCCAACTCTGATTCCCAAAGTCAGTGGAGCCCTCTGTGGCCTCATAAGCTGGGATGTGGGGGGCTGGGGCCCACCTGGGTCCCTCCTCCCACCCTCTTTCTTCCTCAAGCAGATCCTGGGGGGTAGGCAGGCCCCAGAGTGGGCCCTGCATGAGAGAGAGAGCCAGGCAGAAGCGGAACCAGGAGATGGACAGCTGTCACCGAGACCCACACCCAGAACAGGTTGATCTGGGAAGGCCACTGAGGGGGGATGGGCTGTGCCCAGCTGGTGCCAAGACCAGTGGGGCAGGACCAGGCGGAGAGCAGGGCATCCCCCTAGGAGGGCCCAGACCTTAATTAACCCGGTCTTCTCCACCGCCAGGCCCTGGCTCCCAGCTCTGGCCTGGGGCCCTGACTGAGCCTGCCCAGGGCCTCAGATCCTGGGGACCCACCCGACTCCTCCCTCTTGGGGTGGCCTGAGTTTTTCACACATGTGGGCCTGGGGGAGGGACTGGAGGGTCTGCCCCAGTGAGAGAAGGCCCTGCACCTGGGCCCCCACCCCGGGCGATCTTGGATAAGCCATTTCCCTTCTCCCGGGCTCGCCCGCCTGCTAGGCAAAATGAGGCAATAAGTCACAGCTGCCAGCCGCTGGCCGGAGCCATGGAGGCGCAAGAGGGGGTGCCCGGAGCTCCCCTGGCCGCCGGCAGCGCAGGCAGGCCCGACGCGGGGTGTGTGTCCGGGCTGTGGGGTGGTGTGTGTGGGGGGGTCCTGGCGGGCGCGTGATGTGAGTGTGCAAAGGGGGGCGGGCGTGCCAGGCTAGGCCCGCACTGGGAGAGCCCAGCCGGCCCGCAGACGGCGCCGCGCTCACCTGGAGGCCCGGACGCCGGGGTCCCCACGCGGAGCTGGGCCGCCGGCCCCACCCCCACTGCGCTCCCGCAGCCCGGCGGGCAAAGTCCACCGGCCGGGCCGAGCAGGAAGCTCGGAGGCCCGGCGGGGCGGGCCCGGCCCAGGGACCCCCGGCGATCGGCGCTATTGTTCCCACGGCCCCGGCCTCCCCGGCTCGGCGCTCCGCCCCCCGCACCTGCCGCCCCCGACCCGGTACCTGCGCCCCCGAAGGCGGCCCGCAGCACCCACGCCAGGCTGGCCGCCGCCTTGGCCCGCGAGAAATCGTACTGGTCCAGCGACTTGATCTCGGGCACCAGAAAGGTCCTCCGCAGCGGCCCGGGCCCGGGGGGCGCCGCCTCCACCATGGCGGCGCCGGGGCTGCGGGCGCCCGCTCCGCGCTCGCTCGGGCTGGGCTGCGCCGCGCTCGCACCCGGGCCGCCGCCGCCGCCGCCGCCGCCGCCGCCGCGCCGAGCCAGGTGCGGCCGCTCGCGCTCGCGACGCTGCGTCGCCCCGCCCCGGGGCGGAGCCCAGGTGCGCCCCGCCCCCGGCCCCGGCCCCCGATCGAGTCCCCCCGCCTCGCCGCGCCCCCCGCCGCAGAGCGGGGCGGGCCGGACTGCGGTGGTGGCCGGGGGGCTGCGGAGGAGTGTGTGTGTGTCTGTGTGTGCGCGCGCGCGAGCGCGTGCACTGGAGAGGATGAGGGACCCTCTGTCTGCGGATGTGTGCGCTGGCCCAAGTGTGTCTCCCGAGATGCGAGTGTGAGCATCTGTGCGGGCTTGTCCTTCTGGCCAGTAGACAGCGTGTGCGTGGGTGCACCTGCTTCTGATTGTGTATTGTGAGCATCAAGAATGTGTATCTGTGTGTGCGTCCCTGAATGTATTGGGGTGGTGAATGAGTGTATTCGAGGGTGTCTGCTTGTGCATATCTGGGTGTGTGTGACAGCGCGTGTACGTGTGTGTGTCCGTGTTTTGCATGTATGTTGTGTGTACAAGGATTTGTATTATGTAGGTGTCTGTATCCTGAGGATGTAGGAGTGGTGAGCGCGCGTGTATCTGTGTTTTGTCAGTGGGTTTGTGAGTGTGTGTATTTGTGAGCATCTAAATGGACTTGTGTTTTGTATAAGGGTGTGATTAATGTCAACGAGGGAGTATGTGAGAGAAACTGAGAATGTGTGCAACTACACAGGAGGGTGACTGCTTGTATCTATGAGTGTGGTCGTATGGCCGTTACTGGGGGTATTTGCAAACGTCTGCGGGTGTGTTCCTGGTATCTGCAGTATTTGTCGGGGGGGGAGGGGGGTTCCAATTGTGTGTAGATGGGGATATGTTTGTGTGCAAGTGCACTGGTATACGAGTATATGAGTGAGGTTGTGTGCACATGGGTGTGTGTATGTGAGGAACAGTTTTGGAATGTATTTTTGTGCATATATGTGTATAAACATATGAGTGTATTTGTGGGTGACTACGTTTGAGGATATAGTGTCAGCATAGTGTAACATGGTGTGTAAACCATGGCAGTAGGTATATGTGTGTAAAAATGTCCATTTCTGGATGTTTTTGTGAGAGTGTGAGTGTGCATATTTATCTCGGAACTGCGTGTGTGTGTGGTGTGAGTCTTGTGTCAGTATGGAGGTGTGTGTGAAGCTATTGGTGTGTGTATGATAGCTGGTATTTGTGTACCTGAGTGCAATTGTGTGGGCGTTCCTGGGCATATTTGTAAATGTCCAAGCCCTATTTGTAAATATTTATTTAATGTGTTTGTGCGTTCCATTGTGGTTTTGTGTGAAAACATTTGCCCATTGCCTCTTAGCTGTGTGTAATTTGAACAAATGAGTGTTTGTCAGTGTCAGGTCTTTGCGGGCCTGTGTGTCAAGGTGTGTATATCTGGGTGTAGTTTTGTGTGTATAAGTGTATATATGTGTTTGGGTTTGCGTGTTGTCCGAGTGTTGACATGTATCACTAAGTGTGTTTGTGTGTGTGAGGCTGGTGTTTACATCTGTGTGAATTTGTGGATATTTGCACGGATCTGTGTGTGAGCATGAGTGTGACAAGGTGCGTGTGTGTGTATCCATTATCTGTATGTAAATTGAGTCTCTGAACGTATTTCTTTACGTGCGAGTGTATTTGCAGTGTCTGGGTGTGCCTGGTTGTGAATATATGACGGTGGTTGTGTGTGTAGGTGTGTGTGTGTGTAGTTGTGTTTTGAATGGCTTCATGGGTGTGGAAGGATAAGTGTGTGCACTTAGAGGATTTGTGTGTCATATATAAGTGAGGCTGGGTGAGTGCATTCCATGTAGGGGCATGTAAGTGTGAATTTGTGCATTCACTACCACAGAGGGGGTTTTAATACACACACACTCACACAGTGAACACTATTTTCTTGACTATATAAAATTCTATGAGATGAAAAAGCACTACAGCAATCAGCTTCTTGAGACATAAGGCCAGCACCCCCACCCCCTCCCCTCCTCCACCACCCCAGATGGTGATCCTCGAGCCCACCCCTCGTAGAAATTCCCGGGTCCCCTTAACATACATTGCACAGGTGTGTTTGAGGTGTGGGTCTCATGGTCCAGAGCGTGTGACTAGGCAGGGGGTGGGTGTGCCCGAGGGAGGGGAGCTGGGGCGTGGGCCCTCCTCTCTGGATGTGCCCGTGCAGGAGAGGGTGTGGGCGCACAGAGGGACCGGTGTGGATGTGTTTGAGCACACGTGTGGGTGTGCGGGGTGCACGTGCCCCAGCTTCTCTTCCAGGCGCCCTGAAAGACTGGACAAGGTCCTTTCCCCACTGGGCCTCGGTTTCCCCATCTGTGGCACTATCGGGGGGATCCGGGGCTCCCCGCATGGGGAGGCGCCCCTGGCAGGAAAAGACATGCCATCACGCCCTGGCCCTTCTGTGAGCGTGGCCTGTCCTAACGGCTCACACGCGCGTTTGCTTTTCCTGGGAAGGTTCTCATGACCTCTGTGGACCCCAAGGACGAACAGTGGTGAAGGCAGTGCCTGGCACACACTCCCGGGTGCGCACGGTGGACGCGCAAGCACGTGCTTCCCGCTCCGGGAAGGAGCCCGCAGGCCCTCACCCGTCCTGGGCCCGGAGAGCCTGGGGGCGTCTGGCGGTGTCGGAGGAGGAGCTGGGCGCAGTGCCCCGGTCCTGGGCGCCAGAGGCCTCCTCAGGCCCAGCCCCCACACCCGGCCAACTGGAACGCCTGGCTGGGCTGGACCGCCCCACCCACACCCGGCCGGCTGGAATTGCGGTCCCACCTGCCCCCGGGGGCCTGTTCCTGGGGCCCATGCAGCTCCAGACACACTGGGTCCCCTGTGCGTAGGGGGCTGCCCCCTCCCGCAGCCCCCCTCCGGCCCTCCCAAGTCCTCGCCTCCCTCCTCCTACCTCACCTGGGGCCTCCTTCCGCTCTCACGCCTCCTAACTCATTGGACAGGCCCTGGTTATTAAACTGTGAGTGGGTAGGGATGACTTAGAGGATTTGTAGGTCAAGGATTCAGGACTAGGTTTGGGGGAGTGTATGAATCCCCCCAAAATCATCTACAAAATTCTGCATGTGCGTGCACTGTGGGGATCATACCCACAGGTAACAATTTTTGAGGTATTAGGTGTCCAGCACAATCTCCCTTAATCCTCACAACAACTGTAGCATAATGAGCATTATACCCATTTTACAGATGGAAGAGTTGAGGCCGAGAGCCTCGAAGTCACACGGCAAGGAGAATGGAAGAAGGCCTGGAGCCCAAGTCACCCAGATCCGGGGTCCACCCCCTGAACCACTCTGTCGCCCTTCCATTCTGAGGCTGACCCACCTTCTCTAAACATCCGTGACCCTCACATGGGGTTGGGTGAAGCCTGTAGTTGTGGGGATCTCAGAGCAGAAGAAGGTTGGGGTCCCCTCTCTGTACCTCCAGCCCACTGAGGGCTATAGTGATGGTATTCCGGTGGGGCCACTGTTTTTGCCCTCCCCACCTCCCCACACAGCATCCCACGTGGCCGCTCTGAAGTTTGGCATCGGTGAAAGATTATTATCAGACCCCCAGGGACCTCAGCGAGACATTTCTGAAATACTTAAACAGAAAAAAAAAACAATATTGTGCATGCCAAGGGCTGTCCCTTGTTCTCATGACATTTACATTTAGAGGCAATAAACAAATACATCAAAGAGATCATTTCAGCAAGGGACAAAGTATTGGGATGATGATAAATCAAAACGAGAGTGCTGGAGACAGCTGGGTGGCGGCTGCTTTAGCTGGGGCGGGGGAGGCTTCTTTGTGGAGGGGGAGATGGGGCAGAGACAGGAATGATGAAAAGGAACAGTTAGAGGAAAAGCATTCCAGGCGGAGTGACCCACAGGGCAAAGGCCCTGGGGCAGGTACAAGCTTGGTGTGCTCAGGGAACATCACTGTAGCGAGAGCGTAGTGAGGCATGTAGAGGAAGATGCTGTAAGGTCTTTGGGGTGCTTCTTAAATTCTCTCCAGTGAAGGACCACTTTTTTCCCCACTCCATAAATGCTATAAAAAGGAATTTCTGGGAAAGTAAAATTGAAAAAGATATGCCTGGTGCCAGAAAGCAAAGAACAATCGAGAATGATGGGGGTATGTCAGAGGTCCATGGCTGCCAGTTGAAAGAGCTCCAGATGGCCAAAGCTGGAGTATTTGGAGCAACAAAATTAATATAGTGTTGGATTAAAACCCCAAGAATAAAATGAATATCCGTGCATCCTTGCTGATATAAATAGGTGATTGAATACATTAACAAATGAAGGATGAGACGATCCTGATGTGCAGAAGAATTCCAAATATTTTGGGTCAATGCTCTCCCTCCTTCAGCACAAGGTTCAGTATGTGACTTACTTGCAAAAGGTACATTATGGAAAACGTGGAAAAAAGTAACTTTTCAGTGGAGAAATCTGATAAACCCACCACGTTACCTGGCTATGTGATCAAGGGCCACATCAACAGTCATAAATTAGGTTGATGGTATGTACTCCTGATATGATGTGGTGGAAATGACACTTTGCCTCTGTGACCTTCCTCCCCCCAAACCCATAACCAAGTCTGATCATGCGGAAAAGACCAGAAAAGTTCCAATAGAGAGGCATCCTCCCTCCGGTAGACCTGCCCAATAATCCTCAAAACTGTCAAGGTCCTCAAAGACTAGGAAACCTGGAGAGACTGCCCCAGCCGAGAGGAGCTTAAGGAGACTTGACAACTAAATGTCACATGCAGTCCTAGACCAGAAATAGGACATTAGGGGGAAACTGAAACAATCTGAATAAAGGATGAGTTTTAGTTAATAATTATGTATCAATATTGGGTCATTAATTGTAACAAGTGTCCCGTACTACAGTAAGATGTTACTAATAGGGGAAACTCTGTGTGTGTGTGTGTGTGTGTGTGTGTGTGTGTGTTTTGAGGGGAGGGGGTATATGGAAACTGTCTGTACTATCTGCTCAATTTTTCTGTAAATTTAAAACTGTTCTCAAAACGTCTATTAATAAAAAAAGAATTTAAAAGACTTCCAAAACACGACTCCAACAGGCATAAAATTACTATAATTTAAAAGTTTAAAGTTACTATAAAGTTTGGGTTTTTTTTTTTTTTTGGTGAGGAAGATTGGCCCTGAGCTAACATCTGTTGCCAATCTTCCTCTTTTTGCTTGAGAAAGATTGTCCCTGAGCTAGCATCTGTGCCAATCTTCCTCTACTTTGTCTATGTGGTGGCACCACAACATGGCTTGATGAGTGGTGTGTAGGTCCATGCCCGGGATCCGAACCTGTGAACCCCAGGCCACCAAAGCAGAGCACGTGAACTTAACCACTACGCCACCGGGCTGGCCCCACCGTAAAGTTTCTAAGCACTTATTATTTTCTATACTTTCTCATCTGGACAGGCAATCAGCAGTTTGGGAACAGTGCAGGTCACTTTGAGTAGTTTTAGAGCAGAATTTCTCACCCTCAGCTCTATTGACATTTGGGGACAGATCATTCTTGGTGGTGGGGGCTGTCCTGTGCATTGTAGGGTGTTTAGCAGCATCCCTGACCTCCACCCACTAGGTGCCAGTAGCAGCCCCCTTCCAATTGTGACAACCAAAACTGTCTCCAGGCATTGCCAAATGTCCCCCGGGAGGCTGAATCACTCTCCTGTTGAAAACCATGCACATGTGCAAGTGACAAAGTCACATCTGGAAACTTGGTCTGGAAAAACCCATGCATGTCTGTGAGCTTCAGGGCTGCCTTGAGGGCTTTGGTATCTCCAAGACAATCCTACTGGTGCCAGGTGGACCACGGAAACTTCGCTCAAGAGGCCAGTCCTAGGGCGTGGCTTTGGGGCTAGAGAGAATGCAAGGATTGAGGACGTGTTTGGGAGAGAGAATTGGCAGAACTTGCTGATTGATGAAGGTAGGAGGTGAGAAGAGGAAGGGAGGAGTTTTGGAAGATGCTCAAATCTCTTCCTTTCGTAACTGGGTAGATGATGGTGTCATGTGCCGAGATGAGGACATGAGATGAGGGGCTGGGTTGGGTGAGGGAGGGGAGGATGATGAGTTTCGTCTTGGACAGGTTGAGTTTCAGGTCCCAGAGGGACATGAAGAGAGCAGAGGTTCATAATCTTTTACATATCACGATGAGTGATGCCCCATGTGCAGCTATGAAGGTACAATATTCCCAAAGGGGCAACTTGGCCCCTTTCTTCTCTCACACAAAAACACAACGGGACTTGGAAGCCCCCAAGATGTCCTTCAGCAGGTGAATGGAAAAATAAACGGTGAGACATCCAGACAAGGGAATATTATTCAGTGCTAAAAAGAAATGAGCTCTCAAGCCATGAACAGATGGAGGAACCCTAAATGCATATCGCTAAGTGAAAGAAGCCGATCTGAAAAGGCTACGTAATGGATGATTCCAACTCTGTGACATTCTGGAAAAGGCAAAACTATGGAGACAATAAAAAGATCAGTGGTTGCCAGGGGTAAGAGAGGACGGGGGATGAATAGGAGAAGCATAGAGGATTTTTAAGCAGTGAAAATACTCTATATGATACTATAATGATGGATATATTTGTCCACACCTGTAGAATGTACAACACCAAGAGTGAACCCTAAAGCCAGCTGTGGACTCTGGTGATGATAATGTGTCAATGCAGGCTCATCAACTGTAACAAATGTACCACTCTGGTGCAGGACGTTGATAACGGGGGAGGCTGTGCCAGTGTGCGGGCAGGGGGTTTATGGGAAATCTATATTCTCTGCTCAACTTTTTCATCAACCTAAAACTGCTCTAAAAAATAGTCTCTAATAAACACACACACACAGTGGGACACACAAATAAATACGAACTAAATATCCACAAATACACACTTGGACGTTTACAAATATATCCAATAATACCCACACAATCGCACCCATGAGCACAAGTATCTGTACATACACGCACACACACGTTCATGCACCTCCTCCGCATTGATGTAGGTCAAGGCAGAGAGATTATCTCTGTCCTTTGCACGTCCTTGATGGGAAGACATTTTCTATCCACTTCATCCCTTTCTTCCCTTCCCTCCCTCTGGTAGGAGAAGGTCTTTGGGCAGACAGAAGTGAGGCAGGGACTTTGCAGGCATGAAAAACTAAGACCAAGGTGATTGTAGGGGAAGGAAGATGGAGGACGAAGTGCACAGAGAAGGGGGCTCTGGCTGCTCTTCTGACATTGGTGAAGCCCGTGGGGACCCAACCCAGATGAAGGTTCTGTGTCATCCTCTGAACTTACTGCTGTGCCCACTGGTCTTTACCAACAGCCGAGGGATACACCGGAAAAAGCAAGTCACATACAAACCTTGGCGTCTCATGATGCCGCAGTCTGCAAGACTCCACAGTACGAGAGCCCCTCAGGAGTCGTGGTCAGGGCTGGGGATGCCCCTGTGGGAGGCAGAGAAATTGAAGCTCCGTGGAAAATGAGACACAGGCTGAGGACAGAGCCCAGAGAGGAAAAACAAAGGGAGTGAGAGCTTCTGGAAGGTGGGAGTGATCCCCAGTGTTCCGGGAGGGTCTGTGTGATAAGGAGCGAGCATTCACGTAGATACAGGAACATAGTGTTCAATAGTGACCTTGGGGAAAGCAGCTTCAAGGGTGTGTGAATGCAGAGGCACAAGGGAGGGAGTCAGATTAAGAAGTGAGACAAGAGAGAATGGAAACTTCACCTAAAATCTCCCCACTGGGGAATGTCTTTCTGTTTGCTAGGTGGGCTGCTGCCCAATTCATGGCTCACTTAATAAAGCCAATCAGATCTTCAAATTTAAAATAAAATAAAATAAAATCTACCCTCTGAAACCTCTCTGCATCTTCAGCTACCCTCCACCCAGAGCTCAAGCAAGCCCTCTCCACAGCTTCTCCATCTCCTTATTTTTTTTTCGAGATTTTTTCTTTTTTTCTTTTTCTTTTTTTTTTTTTTTAGTGAGGGAGATCAGCCCTGAGCTAACATCCCCTGCTAGTTTTTTTTTTTTTTTTGGCTGAGGAAGATTGGCCCTGGGCTAACATCCATGCCCATCCTCCTCTACTTTCTATGGGACGCCGCCACAGCATGGCTTGACAAGCGGTGTGTCGGTGCATGCCCTGGATCTGAACCCTCGAACCCCGGGCCACCGCAGCGGAGCGCGCGCACTTAACTGCTTGCGCCACCAGGCCGGCCCCCTCCATCTCCTTATTCTTGATTCTTTCCGTGAACAGGGAGCTCACAGCCGAAAGAAGCAGCCCCTTCTAAGTCTGCAGTCCATGGAGTTATTTCTTTAGCAGAATTAGGCATCCAGTAGATGCTCAATTCATATTTGTGGAATCTGTTTCACTGCCTCTTCTCTGCATTTCTCAACTCCCCTGTTAAATTATGTATCCTAGACATGAAGATAATTGTCAAGGTGTGGAGTAACTTGTAGCAATGAAGGTTTTCATTTAGAATACATTAATTAAGAGAGCACCCATTGCTAGGAGCTGGGGATTTGACGCGAACAAAGACAGATACAGTCTCTGTCCTCACAGAGCTAATGTTATACTGAGAACACAGACATTGAACAGCTAAAGACAGAATTATTTAATTACAATTGTGATGAGTGCTCTGGGAGGTAGAGATGTAGGTGAAGTGTCGACAGATAAACCATACAGCAAGGTGGTCTTGATGTGTGTTCAATACTCTGGTTAAACCCATATAAATAAAATTCGTCACACAAAATCACTAAGCAAGTAGTGTGAACAAATTTGTCCCTTAGGGGCAGAAATTTACCACAGGGAGGGACTGCGTGCGGGAGATTGTTGAAGTAATGGCTCCCAATTTGTTCACACCTGCCTGTCTCCACCTGCTCGAGGAGTCCCTTTCCATATTGATTCAGGGCTTGGCCTGACAGAAACAGAGGATTGAAAAGTGTTTGCACATTGGAACAAAAAAGAGATCATAAGGCCCTTCAGACATTAAAAGGATAATGAGAGAATTTTGTAAATAATTTTATGTCGGTAAATTTGACAATTTACGTGGCATAGAGAAATTCCTTGAAGTGCAAAACTTCCAAAGCTTACTGAAGAAGAAATAGATAACCTAAATAGTCCTGTGTCTGTTAAAAAATAGAATTTGTGATTAAAAACCTTCCCATAAAGATTAAACTCTATGCCCAGATGGCTTCTCGGGTGAATCCTACAAAAATATAAGAAAGAAATAATACTGATCCTACAGAAACTCTTCTAGAAAATAGAAGAGGAGAGCACACTTCCTGATTCATTCTATGAGAGTGGCATTATCCAGATACCATAACCAGAAAAGGACATAACAAGAAAAGAAAACCGTAGACCAATGTCTTTCATGATCATGGACACAAACAATCCTTAACAAAATATTAGTAAATAGAATCCAGTACTATATAAAAGGAAAACACATCATGATCAAGTGGGGTTTATCTCAGGAATGCAAAGCTGGTTCAACATTAGAAAATCAATCAATGTAATTTGCTATATCAAGAGATTAAAAAAGAAAAATCAGATGAGAATCATTAACTCAACAGATGTAGAAAAACCATTTGACAAAAATCAACACTCATTCATGATGTTGAAAAAAACCTCTCAGCAAACTAGGAATAAAGGGGAATTTCCTCCACACAATGAAAAGCATCTATGAAAAACTTACAGCTAACACAATGTACTTAATAGTGAAAGACGGAATGTTTTACCCTAAGATTGGGAACAAGGCAAGAATATCTGCTCTTACTGTCTGGATTCAACGTTGTATTGGCGATCCTAGCCAGTGCAATAAGGCAAGAAAAGAAATAAAAAGCACACAGATTGGAAAAGAAGAAGTCAAACATGATAATTTACATAAGCAAAAGAAATAAAATAAGTCAAATATGATCATTTACATAGAAAATCATAAAGAACGTACAAGAAGTCTCCTAGACCTAATGCAAGTTTAGCAAAGTTGTAGGATACAAAGTCGAAACATAAAAATGAATTCTATCTCTGCATACTAACAAGAGACAATTGAAAATTTAAACAATGAAAACCATTTCAATTGCACTAAAAAACATGAAATACTTAGAGATAAATTTAACAAAATGTGTCTAAGACCTCTACACTGAAAACTAGGAAACATTGTTGAGAGAAATCAAAGAAAGGCAGAATAAACAGAGACATGCCGTGTGCATGGATTAGAATATTCAATATTGTTAATATGTCAATTCTCCCTAAAGTTGTCTATAGATTTGATGCAATCTCCATCAAAATTCCAGTAGGCTTTTTTTGCAGAAGTTGATGAGCTGATTCTAAAATTTGTACAGAAATGCAAAGGACCTAGAATAGCCAAAGCAATTTCAGAAAGAACAATGAAATTGGAAGATTTGAACTACCTGACCTCAAGACATATTATAAATTTACAGTGAGCAAAACAATATTATGTTGGTATAAGGATAGACACATATATAAATGGAATAGATTAGAGAGTCCATAAATACAGACCCCCACACACACATGATCAGTAGATATTAACAGGGATTTCAAGGTAACTCGATGAGAAAAGGATAGTCTTTTTGATAAATGATTTGGACACGATTATATATCTATATGCAAAAAATGAACCTCGACCCTTACCTCACACTATCTATAAAAAATAGCTCCAAATGGATCAAGACCTAAACCTAGAAGTAAAAACTAGAAAACTTGTAAATGAGACATAAGAGAAAATCTCTGTGCCCTCAGTGTAGGCCAATATTTCTTAGGTAGGACACAAAAAAATGGATCATTCGAAAACGACAAATTGAACTTAATCAAAATGTAAAACTTTTGGTTTTTCAATGATACTGTTAGGAAAATGAAACTATGAGCTACAGACTGGGAGAAAATATTCTCAAAACACGTATCTGATAAAAGACTTGTATCCAGAATATATTAAAAACTCCTACAAATTAATAATGACAATCCATTTTTTTCCGTGGGTAAAAGATTTAAGCAAGCACTTTATCAAAAAAGTTATGCAATCGGCAAATAGGTATATGAAAAGATGTTCAACATCATTAGTCATCAGAGAAATTAAAATTAAAACTACAATGACAGCGTCAGGGAGGCGATGGAGAGAAACCCACCGGGCAGCAACTACTGAACTCTAGCAACTTCCACATGGGAATTCAGGCCCATGCCACCAGATCTTTACAAAAAATTTCAAAAACTAGTTTCTCATGGAGTGAAATTTCCTAATTTTTAAACGTTGCCTCAAAGATGTTAAAACCTGGTGAGAGCTAAACAGAGTTGGTGCCTCTGTGCCAGATGGACCCTATGTCTTCTTCTCTGGCCCTTCACCCCACCACCACAGTCCCCCACGCTCGCCAGCTAACCGTGCGTTGGGTCCAGGTGGGTTCAAGCCTCCCCTCACCCCTTCTGCCCGGGGCCGGAGACCCCAGACCGCAGGGCACTTAGGCACAGACTGGGGCACAGGCAGCTCCTTCTTAGACGGTGTGCCCCACCAGCCACCCCGGCGCAGATGCCTAAACCCCCTCACCCCGGGCGCGTTTGTGAGGTAGACAGAAAGACCTCGTGCAGGGCGCGCCTGGGGCGCGAGTGGGCGCACAGGGGGGCCGGCCGCTTCTCCTCCCGGTCCCCGGCACCGCCAGCCGGTCCGGCGAGTGACGGGCGAGGTCCAGCCTGTGTTTCCCTAACTGCAAGAATTGGTGTCCCCTGGGTCCCCCACTGTCGCGATCGCGGACAAGCCAGAGCCCAGAAAATGAGTAACTCCGAGGGAGAGAGCCTGTCCCCCCACGCCCACCCCGGGGACCTCGCTGGAGCGGTCGGTCTGCAGGTTTTATGTCACGACGCCCCAATTCTGAGTCAAATCTGCACAAAGCATATGCGGGCTGTGCGACCAGTAAACGCTTGGGCCCGGTCCCCCCACCTCTACCCCGGGGCCGCGAGCCAGGGAGCGCTGACCAATGGCTGCAGGAGAGAAGGGGGAGCCCGAATCGCAGGCAAACCTGCCTCGTCTGCACCCCACCCGGGCCTGCGTTAAAGTCAGGAGCTGGACTCACGCAAAAGTGGCGGTGAGGCGCTTGGGCCCTGGCCTGGAGACGCTGAAACTGAGGATTGTTGACCTAAGAGAGATGGAATTGGAGTTGGAAGGTTTTCAAGTCAGGAGCTTTGGCTTTCTTGCTCACAGGGACTTTATCAGGATCACTATGAAGAATGAGCACCAAAAAAAGATTGTTCTCACTAGGTTTTAAAGTGAAGAAAAAGAATAAAAAGGCTTCAAGGCAGAAAGCGGTCGGACAAAGTGAAACTTCCAGGACATCATTCAGAGAAACCAAACAATACACTGGCCATGATGGTGGGCAAGGCTGTGAAAGTTCAGGCGGGAGAGAGAGGCAGTGTGGAGATGCTCAGAGACGCCTGCGAAAATTACCCCAGACACAAGTTTTTGGTGAAAGTACCATCCTTGCTGTCTTCTTAAAACACACAAGGGAGAATGGAAAAGGCTCTGGGCAGAGCTCTAACGTGGTGTGATACCAGAAGACACGTGCCACAGAGAAGCCCTACCAGTGTAAGGAATGTGGGGAAAGGTCCAGCCAGAGCAGGGCCGGGAGTCCACACCCAGGAGAGGCTCTGGGTGTGCGGTGATGACAAGAAAAGCTTTAGTTCTGGCTCCCACCTCACCATGCCCCACCAGGGAAAGGCCATATTGTTGCCTTGACTATGAGAAAACCTTATGTGCACCACTCAGATGATGCGTCAGAGAATCCACGCTGAAACAAAACCAGAAGATGTAGTGAGAGTGGCAAAAGCTTCAGGCAGAGCTCAGCGCCCCTGTCAGCACCAGGTGCCCACAGTGAGGAGAAACCCCATCCTTGTGGAGAGTGTGGGAAAAGCTTGAGGTGAAGCTCGTGCCTCACCGTGCTGCAGAGAATCCAACTGGGGAGAGACTACAGTGCAACGGTGGGACAAGGCTTCCAGCCTCAGCATGACCTTTGTGATGCACAGGAGAGAAGCCCTGCAAATCCTGGATGTGGGAAAGCGTTGGTCGTGAGACCAGCTTAATTTTACATTATAGAACCTACCTGGAGAGAACACTTACCAGTGTCGTGCGTGGGAGAAAAGATGGGGTGGCAGCTCTCGTCTTTTAAGAGACAGGAAAACCCACAGCTCAGGAATGGTTTGACAGGGAAAAGTTCTATAAGATTGGGTTTCCTTGGTCATAAGCAACTACGCTGGGCAAAGGAGAGAATCTACTACCCCAAAGGTGACTTGTCTTGTGAGTAAAATACCACAGGAGCAAAGCTATCTGCTGTTTCCCTTTACCCCAGGATTAACTGCATGGTGTTGAATAGATATTCCAGGCACAGGGGAGAGAGAGAGCGTCTTCTCACTTCCCACGTCCTATATTTACATTGCAGCCAATGAAAAAAGTACTGAGCAAGGGTCAGAGATGTTGAGATCAAGACAAGATTGCCTTGATATGAAGGTTCATGACCCTTGAAATTTGTACTAGGGTTATCTCAGCCATAAACTCTGATTTTAGGATGAACTCTGGGAGTTCCTCTCTTCTCCGCCTGTCCAGTTTTGGCTTTATTTTCTGCCTCTGGCTAAGCATGTTGGATCCCGCAGGCGAATATTATTCAGGTTAGCAACCACTCTCATGTGTTTGAGAAATACAAATATTTTGTGAACTATTATTGAAAGACTGTTATGTACAGGATATATACCATCAAAGACGAAAAAGAGAAACTCCAATTTCATTCCGTCTTTTTCTTTACTCTTTTGGGCTGCCAAAATACACTTTCTGCCTGCTTCCTCACACGTAATGCAGTCCGCATAAACCGGCTTTTTCCCCAGTCTCTAACTGCAAATCTGGTGAGCATCCCATCTTACACCTGGCAGTTTGGTGTTTTCTTACTTTAAGTATTCTTGGGCCCCCACCCCAACCTGCCCCTCATGCGATTCCTCTGAGTTAGCTTTTCCCCTGTGCCCTTTCTTTTGGAATTGCATTTGGTCCACAGATACTCTAACATAAACTCTGCATTAAACTCTGAAAGAAAGACTACAATGAGATACCACTACAAGCCCAATAGAGTGGCAAAAAAAAAAAAAAGATTAAATATGACAATACCAAAAGGTGGCAAGTATGTGGAACCATTAGAATGCTCGTGCATTGCTGCTGGGAATGTGAAATTGTTTGGCCTCTTTTGAAAATAATTTGGCAGCTTCTCATAAAGTTAAACATACACTTATCGTATGATGCAACAATTTTACTTTCCCACAAGAATGTAAGGGCAGGGACTGTTTTTTAAATTTTTCATCACTGTAGCCACAGATTCCAAGATGGTGTTTGCACATAATTGGCACAAATGTTTGTTGAATGAATAAGGAAGCCTGCTTTAATTCTTTGATTAAGCTCCAGTTGTATACACTTTCTGGTCTGCAGACCCTCTTTACCTAACTCCTAGGAAGAACTTATGGAATTCAATTTGGGAAATGCTGGTCCAAGTCCATTCTGTGAGACTATCCCAAATTGGTCGCAGAGAGATGGGGCCTCTATCAGAATCCATGAGAGGTGGGGGGATCCCTGGTTGATGGAGACCACCTTCAAATGGACCTTTAACAGATAGTCCAGCTCACCTACCACACCTGTCAATACACATTAGAAACGGTCAGTCAGTGTAACACTCCTTCCTAATAAAAACTCTTACATCAAAGCCAACATCATGCTTGAGATGAATTCTCACAAAAATCAAACAGAAATTAGGATGATCAATGTCACCTGTAGTGTTCAGCTTTCTTTCTAGAAGTGCTAGCCAAGTAAGGCAGTAATCCTTCCAGTAAGGCAGGAAATCAGAAATGGCATGCAATAGTTGAGGAACAGAAGACAATTCATCATTGACATGATTGTCTACTTAGAAAACCAACTGAAAGTTATTACCGCTAATAAGTGTGTCTGGTGACAAAATAAAAATAGAAAATTCAATGGCTTTTCTAAATGCCAGAGATGATAAATTATTTTATACCTGCTCATTCACAATAATAACAAAAATTAAGATAAAATTAACAAGCAGCAAGGCAGGATATTATGAAAGACATAGAAGAAGGCTTGAATTAAATGGAGAACTAAAACTCGCTGCTGGATGGGGGACTTTATATTATAAGGTAGCTAATAGTCTCTGACTTGTTTTATAGGTTTAAAATACTTTCAAATAAAAATTCCAATGGGCTTGTGGGAAGTTACTTGGGGAAAGACTTAGAATATATCGGGAAGGATAAACAGGCAAGAATATCACAATAAAATTTTGGAAAAGATGAGTGAAGCTTACCGTAAAAGGACAATACTGTAAATAACATGGTACTATTATAAGAATAAACAAACATTAATAGGAAAGAATAAACTCTAGTGTTAATCTATCTACATATCTTCTTATCTACAAAATGTAGCATAATGAATTTTAATAATATTTGATAATAATTCACAATGAAGATTACATTTCATTAAATTACCCTTTGGGAAAATAATTAGTTCAAACCCTACCACACATCACGGAGCAGAATAAATTCAAGATGAACAAAAGAATTAAGAGTAAAAGAAATACAGCCATGAAATGAGCTGGTATAAAAATATTTGCAGGGGCCGGCCCCGGGGCTTAATGATTAAGTGCGCGCGCTCTGCTGCTGGCGGCCCGGGTTCGGATCCCGGGCGCGCACCGACACACCGCTTCTCCGGCCATGCTGAGGCCGCGTCCCACATACAGCAACTAGAAGGATGTGCAGCTATGACATACAACTATCTACTGGGGCTTTGGGGAGAAAAAGGGAAAAAAAGGAGGAGGATTGGCAATAGATGTTAGCTCAGGGCCCGTCATCCTCAGCAAAAAGAGAGGATTGGCATGGATGTTAGCTCAGGGCTGATCTTCCTCACACACACACACAAAATTTGCAACATAAATTACAATGGGTTAATAGCTTTGATATACGGCTGGCCTTATGGCCTGCAAGCTAAGAATGGGTTTGACATTTTTAAATGATTTTTCAAAAATCAAATGAAGACGAAGATTTGACAGTACCTGAAAGTTATATGAAATTCATGCTTCATGTGTCCACGAAAAAGTTCTGTTGGAGCACAGCCGTGCCCACTCATTTATATATTGTCTGACTGCTTTTGAGTTACAAGGGCAGAAGTGAGCAGTCATGACACAAACTGGATGGTCGGCAAAGCTGAAAATATTTACCAACTGACCTAAAAAGTTTGAGAATGCATTGATGTTAGAGAGGTCATGAACTCAGAGCCTCAAGCCATTCTGCCTAGAGGTTCAACTCTGGGCTTCTTTTTTAAAAAGTCAGACCATTGACCCAGTCACTTCATCATCCCATGCCTCAGTTTACTTATAAAGTGAAGACTTGATACATAGGATTGTTGCTAGGAATACATTTAAAAGTAAATGTGAAATGCTTGGAGTGGAACCTGGCACATAATATCATTGTATGGACATGAGCTATTCTGTTTCCAATGACGTCAGTAGATATTTTTAAATTGTGATTCTGTCTGGTGTTTTCAAGTGTTCCATGAAGCAAGACTTTGCGTCCACTGCTGTGGGTATGGACCACTTTTTCCAGGGCAACTTGGCAAAATGCATGAAACTATAACAAAACCACTTATTTTTAATCCAGTGTTTCCACATCTGGGATTTTTCCTAAGAATATAAGCAGAGAAACAATAAATACAGGTTTGTCCATTTATTTCTTCACTAATAAATTGTAGGTAGCATAAAGAAATCAACAGAGGCATGCAAAGATTAACATACAAGGATATTCGTCCCAATGTCGTTTATAACAGTGAAAGTTGGAAATGACGTAAATACCCAGCAGGGAAGAACTGGTTAAATAATTATGCAACCACAGGGGCGGGGGAGATGGGGAAGAGTCACGTTTTAAAGGAATATTTAACAAGATATCTTCTGAGGCTTTAAAAATTATCAAAATAACACAATCTCATTGTATGAGGGTCCAACTACACGAAAAGTGAAAATACACAAGTTTCCCCTTAAATTCTCATCCTGCCTTTTCTCCCCAAGAGGGAACCTCTGTTGCTGCCTGGAACAGACTTCCAGGGCGTCTGATGCCTGTACTTACTTGCGCATCGTTCATGTTCTCTGCCATAAATGCAGTCATCCTGTGCAACGTTATGTGACTTTTTTTCCCAGGGGGCAATATACCGAGGGATTTCTCCACGTCAATGAATGTAGGTCTGTCTCATTCTTTTTAATGGTTGCAGAGCGTTCCCATAGCATGACATGTCCTAATTTGTCTAACTATACCCCTATTGTCAGTTACTGAGACCGCTTTCCATGTTCCACTTTTACGAGCAATGACATCATTGCAAGCAAGGCTGTGATGAGCACCATATATTTACGGGATCAATTGTTGGATGTAGAGTGGCCAGGTCCAAGCTTACGTGCTTTAAATATTTTGTTCAACCACAGCGACATTCTCCTCCCCAAAAGTTTCAGTGATTTACACTACCTCCGCCCGACAGTGTGGCGATGCCTGTTCTTCACCCAATTCTCTATAAGACTTGATCTTTTCAATATTTTTAACGTTTGCCAAATTAAAGAATGAAAACTGATTAATAGTGAAGCCCAGCATGTGGTCTTCATTGTCATTTGTTTTTTGCTATTTATATTTCTAGCCTGTTTACATAGTCCAGGTGTCAATCTAGATTATATAAAAAGGCATAATGATGTAGGGGTTGGGAGTGTGGACGCCAGGGCCAAGGTATTTCTATTCAAGCCCTCCTGTTTACTGGCTGTGTGACTTTGAGCAAGTCACTTAACCTCTCTGTGTCTCTGTTTCTCATCTGTGAAATAGAGATAATAATAGTATCTATCTCATGAGGTTGAGGATTAAATTACTTTGTATACAGCAAGCACCTAGAACAGTGCCCTGGACGCATTCAATAAACATAGCAATTATCAACCACTTGCGTGTAATTTATGCTGCAAATATTTCCTTCTAGGCTGTTGCTTTGTTGGTCTTTTGTCTTTGTTCAATGGGTTTTCATGCCATCAAATATGTCTGTCTTTTCTTTCGTGGCTCTGAGTTTCAATAAAAGCAAAACTTGAACATTTAAACTGAACATAAAGTAAGAAACTGGGAAAAAAGAACAAAATATTAGCAGTGTTCATGTGTGGGCGGTTAAATTTGGATGACTTATTTTCGTCTTTTATACTCTGTGTTTTCCAAATGTTCTAATGAACATTTATCATGAATATATATTTCCAAATGAACACATATTACCTTTATTTGTATGCTTTAATTGCTTTTGTAAAATTTATTTTAAGCATGCAGGTAATCATTTTATAGTGAGAAAAAGCACCCTCCCTCCCCAATAAATGTTGTTTACTCTAAAGCACAAAAAAAGCAAGGAGTTAGCCAGCTAGTACTTCACGCTTAACCCTTCCATAGCCAGCGGAGGGAGGCTCTCCCCTTGGAAGCACCACTCCTGGGACGGGCTGCCGACACATCACAGCAGCATCGCCCCCTGGTGGCAGAGAAATAAGAAGCTGATCCAGGAAGGGGGGTGTGTGTGTGCGTGCATGGGTGTGTATGCACATGTGTGTCCTCCTGTAAGGAGCTTGATTTCAGTTTACTTAAATCACAAAGCAATGCTTTGAGTGAGAAATAAAATTATGTAAAAGACACAGGTGAGAAATCTGAGTCACCAGCTGGCCAGGAGCAGAGTGCTCCTGGCTCTGAGAAAATCCAGGTTCCTCTGCTCCCAAAGGTTCCCCGTGTGTCTGTGGATCAAACTCACATACCATACAATTCACCCACGGAAAGTGTGCAGTTCAGTGGGTTTTAGCATGGTCACAGAGTTGTGCAACCATCACCACTATCAATTTGTGGACATTTCCATCGCAGGATGTGGAGAAAAGGGAACCCTCGTGCACTCTGGTGGGAATGTAAATTGGTGCAGTCACTATGGGAAACAGTATGGAGGTTGCTCAAAAAATTAAAAATAGATCCGTCATATGACCCAGTGACCTCACTTCTGGGTATATGTCCAAAGGAGACAAAATCACTCTCTCGACGAGATATCTGCACCCCCATGTTCATTGCAGCGTTGTTCACAATATCCAAGGTATGGAAACAACCTAAGTGTCCACTGATGCATGAAGGGATAAAGAGGATGTGGTATACATATACAATGGAATATTATTCAGCCATAAAAAAGAAGGACATCCTGTCATTTGCGACAACATAGATGAACCTGGAGGGCATTACGCTAAGTGAAATAAGCCAAAGAAAGACAAATTCTGCATGGTATCGCTTACACGTTGAATCTAAAAAATAAAGTTGAGCTCATAGAAACAGAGAGTAGAAAACTGGTTGCCAGAGGCTGGAGGGTGGGGGAAATACGGAGATGTTGGTAAAAGGGTACAAACTTTCAGTTATAAGATGAATAAGGTCTGAGGATCTGATGTATAACATGATGACTAAAGTTGATAACACTGTATTGTATAATTGAAAGTTGCTAAGAAAGTAGAACTTGAATGTACCCCCCCAAAAAAAAGGTAAATATGTGAAATGATGGATGTGTTAACTCAATGGGGGAATCCTTTCACAATTATATGCATATCAAATCATTACATTGTACACTTTAAATTTCTTACAATTTTATTTGTCAATTATACCTCAACAAAGCTGGAAAAAAAAGAACATTTCCGTCACCCCAAAAAGAAACCCTAGACTCATTAGCAGTGATTCCACCTTTCTCCCTCCCCCATCCCCTGACAACCACTCATCTATTGTCTATCTCTAGGGATTTACCTATTCTCGATATTTCATGCTAATAGAATCATTCATGTAAATGCTATCATACAATATGTGGCCTTTCATGTCTGGCTTCTTTCACTGAGTATCATGTTTTCAAGTTTCATCCATGTTGTAGCACGCATCAGTACCTCACTCCTTTTTATGGCAAAATAATATTCCATTGTATGGATATGCCATAATTTGTTCATCCATTCATCAGTTGATGGGGATTTGATTGGCTATTACGAATAACACTGCTCTGAACTCTCATGTACAAGAATTTGCTGGACATGTGTTTTCATTTTTCTTGGGTAGATACCTAGAGACCACTCTCTAGAAGCCTTTTAACTTGGCTTCCCAGGTGTCCTGGGGTCCCATCTGGTTGGTGCTTCCCATGGCCATTTCCAGAGACCTGGCCAGAAACATGCAGAGCAAATCCTCTTGTGAGCTTGGCTCCATCAGTCTCCTCTGATCCCACTCCTCTTGATCAGCTCCTGCGAGCTGCAAGGGAGGCCCCTTTTCCCAGAACCCAGGCTCTCACTGGAACCCCAAGATTTCTTGGCATTAGCTGAGCCTCGAGCTCTAGAACCAGAGAGAAGAAGCCTGAACAGCCCAAGAAGCTCCAGAAAAAGCCCACCTATTTCTGTTAGCCATGAATGATGTTCACCAAATATTCCCAATGTGCTCTCTTCTGAGCACGTGATATGGCTGTTCTTTCCCGCCCCCTGGTGGTTGAGGAGGGCCGTGTGACTTGCTCTGGCCAATGAGCAGTGAGCAGAAACATTGTGTTACTTCCAGGCCAGAGTATTTAACTGCTGGTGCAAGGCCCCCCCAGAGATTCCTTTCTTCTGCTACAGCAACCTGAAACATTCCAGATAGTGGCTCCTTCCCTCACCTGGGTCGCGGAGTGAGGCACATGGGAAAGAATCCCCAGATGATCTGCAATGGATGCGTCCTCAGAGTGAGAAATTATTTTTGTATTGTTTTAGGCCCCCAAGCCTTTGGGGGCGTTTGTTACAGCAGCATAATCTAATTTATCCTGACCGATACACCAACCCATCCACACCACAGCTCCTGGGTCCAGCCAAGGGCTCCATATTGGATTGCTAGGGCTGCCATAACAAAGGACCACAGACTGGGGGACTTAAACAACAGGAATATGTTGTCTCACAGTTCTGGAGCCTAGAAGCCTGAGATCAAGGTGTTAACAGGGTTGGTACCTTCTGAGGGCTGTGAGGGAGAATCTGTTCCATGACTCTCTCTTAGCTTCTGATGGCCTCAGGGATTCCCTGGTTTTGTAGATGGTGTTCTTCCTATGTCTTCACATTGTCTTTCCTCTGTGTATCTGCCTCTGTGTCCAAATTTCTCTGTTTTATAAGGACATCAGTCATAGTGGATTAGGACCCACCCTAATGAGTCCTAATTTTAATTTAATTACCTCTTTAAAGACCCTATCTCTAAATAGAGTCACAGTCCGAAGTACTGGGGTTAGGACTTCAACATATGAATTTGGGAGGGGCACAGTTCAGCCCATAACAGGCTCCAGTCAACTCCAAGGTGCCAGGGGTCCCAGCCTGCCCAAGATAAGTGAAGAAAGTAGGCGAGGTTGATGCCAGCCTTAGTAGGTGAGCAGACTTGGGACACCTTAGGGGTAGGTTCTCGTGGACAGGGGGGCTCCTTTTAGGTCCATGGGGGACTTCTTTCTTGAAGATCAAGTGTTGCCCCCAGGACTGCATCCTAGAATGGAAACCCCCACAAATCAACTTCCTGGGGAAATAGCATAAGGTGGTGGGTAAGCTTACGAACATGAATCCTGGCTCCATCTCTTAACAATTGTGTAACTTAACCCCTTCTCTGAGCTTCAGTTTTCTCTTCCATAAAATGGGATAATACTAACATTTTCTCCATAGAGCTATTGTGAGAATTCAAAGAGGAAATATGCATGCATCAGCACAAAGCTTGATATATGGCAATCTCTCCATAAATTAATTATTACTGTTATTGCTGGTGGTGGTGTTCTTAATGTGCTTAAGGGAAAGGGGAAATTATGTGGTTTCAGGGTGGGGTTTCAAGATTCCTAGAGAGTGGGAGACATCTCAGGCATCTTTGCTTTATCTTCAGAGCTTGATCTCAATCAACAAACTCTCGTTGATCACCTGCTATGAGCCAGGGGCTCTTCTATGCAAGGTTTCTCGAGTGATGGAACTTATATCCGGGCGTGTCTCGTAGAGACAGGTAATAAACAAGTAAAGCAATTGTGGATGGTGAAAGTGATTTAAAGGCAAGGAAAGAGGGGGCAGGTTGGGACAGGAAGCTACCTGAGACGGTAGCTTCAGACAGTCTGAAGAGGCGCTATTTGAGAACAGACTTATTCAACTACACAGAGTGAAGAGGAAAGAGCTTCAAGGCAGGAATCAACGGAGAGTTTGAGGAACAGAAAGAATGCTGGCGCAGTCGAAACAGCGAGTGAGGGTGCAGCGGAAGGCAATTAGGATGGAGACGTCGACACGGGGCAAACCGGGGTTGAATTTTCAGCTTTCAGTGCCCCTCAAAACCTAGAGATCTGGAGGGGCAGGGGTGTGGGGGGCTCACAGGGGAAGGCAGTGAGGGGGCCTCAGAAGCACTTCGGACAGCGCCTTCGCTGTCCGTGGTGCTGACATCCTGAGACCCGGTTCCCCAGAAGGGAAACGTTAATTCGACAATGGAGATATGGGAGGTTAAGTTCACTATCCTCGAGGTGCTGACGTTCCGGGTATGAATAATCAGAACGTCAGTAATGAATAATTAATCATCTCAGTAACAACCATTATTTATTGAGGGTCTCCTATTGGCTCAGTCCATGTACCTAGGAGAGAGCTGTGGTGGGCAAAATAATGTCCACCCCCCCCAAATACACCCATGTCCTGATCCCTGGAACCTGCGAATATGTCACTTTACATGGTCAAAGGGACTTTGCAGATGTGATTACATTGAGGATCTTGAGATGGGGAGATGATCCTGGATTATCCAGGTGGGCTCAATCTCATCACAAAGATCCTCATAAGAGGGAGGCAAGACGGTCAGAGTCAGAGGAGGAGATGGATGATGGGAGTAGAGGTCAGAGTGATGCAGTGTGAGAAAGATAAGCTGGACATGGCTGGCTTTGAAGATGGAGGAAGGGGCCATGAGCCAAGGAATGCGGGCACCTCTAGAAACTGGAAAAGGCATGGAACAGATTCTCCCCTAGAGCCTCCAGAAAGGACTGCAGTCCTGCCAACATCTTGATTTTAGCCCAGTGGTATCCACTTCAGACGTCTGGCCTTCAGAATGGTAAGATAATAAATGCGTGTTGTTTTAAGCCACCAAGTTTGTGGTAGTTAGTCACAGAAGCCGTAGGAAACTCATACAGGAGCCAAAGCTCAGAAGTGCCGAGTCTCTTGCTCATGAATCCAGGAATCGGAAGAAACTGGAATTTGAATCAAGTGGTCTGACGCTAGGCCTGTGCTCTTTACTGCCTTATCGTGCTGGAAATATGTTTTCTGGTGTTAGGGGATGAACTGTATCCACCTCCCACCAAATTCATATGTTGAAGTTCTAATCCCCATGCAATGGACTGAAGATTTGTGTCGTCCCCGCCCCCCCCCCCCCGGATTCATACGTTGAAATCCTAACCTTCAATGTGACGGCATCAGATGGGGTGGGAAGTAATTAAGTTATGAGGGTCGAGCCCTCAAGAATGGGATTAGTGCCCTTATAAGAGAGACCCCAGAGAGCTCCCTCACCCTTTTTCTGCCAAGTGAGGATACAACGAGAAGTCAGCAGTCTGTAATCCGGAAAAGAGCCTTCTCCAGAGCCCAGCTACACTGGCACCCTGGTCTCAGACTTCCGGCCTGCAGAAGTGTGACAAACAAATATCTGTTGTTTATAAGCCACCCGTTCTAGGGTATTTTGTTATAGCAGCCCGAATGGACTAAGACACCCCAGTACCTCAGAATGTGACTGTCTTTGGAGACGGGTCTTTAAAGAGGTAATTAAGTTAAAATGAGGTCATTGGGGTAGGTCCTAATCCAATATGACTGATGTCCTTATAAGAAGTGATTGGGACACAGACACACACAGAGGGAAGACCATGTGGGGACACAGGGAGAAGATGGCCATCTTCAAGCCAAGGAGAGAGGCCCCAGAAGGAATGAACCCTGCCGACACCGTGATCTGTGATTTCTAAGCCTCCAGAACTGTGAGAAATAAATATCTGTTGTTTAAGGCGCTCAAATGTGCTACTTTGTCACGGCTGCCCCAGAAAACCAATATACTTGGGGTCTCTGGGAAGTTTCAGCCCCTCTCCATCTTAACCTGAGCCGCCTTGCAGAGTAGGGCTCCCAATCCCACAGAGTCACCTGAATTAGGGTGCTCGGCCCACCACTAGCTGGTTCAAGTCGTGGGGCTATTTCAAGGTGAGGAGAGGAGCTTCAGAGGAGCATCTAGGGACAGGACGCACACGGCCCCCAGGGCTGTTCTTGCCCATCGTGTCCTGTCTGGACAACTTCATCCATCCCAGTGGCATCAACCTCCACTGCTGTCCTGATGCCTCCAGACTTGTTCCCGGCACAAATTTCTCTCCTAAGCTCCCAGCTCAAATGTCCAGAGCCCCTGCTGTCTTCCCCCGGATGGTCCCTTGGTCTCCTCAAACTCAACGAGGTCAAAATGGAGCCCAGCATCTTCCCTGCTCCTGCTCCTTTCTCCTCATCCCTTCTGGGTAAAGATGTCCCTCCCTATGCTAAAGTCCCTTGTCCTCCTCAGCGTCCCCTCCCCTGCATCCTCCACTGCGCATCAATCTCTGTGTTCTGCCAAATTTTCCTGTAAACGTGTCTTGGGCATTGTCCCCCCCGCCACCATCGCTGTGTCCGCTGCCCTGATTCAGGCCTCCTCCTCTCTCCCTGGTCTCTCGTCTCGTGCTTTGCCCCCTCCAATCCATCCCCTTCTGGAAACACAAATCTATTCTCTTCTCCGCTCAAAAACCTTCCCAGGCTGCCTGCATACATTGCTGCTGGGCATGTAAAGTGGGGCAGCTGCTGTAGAAAGCAGTATGGCGTTTCCTTGAAAAAGTTAAACCTAGAATTACCATGTGACCAAGCAATCCCTTTTCTGGGTACAAACCCAAAGGAATTGAAAGCAGGAACTTGAACAAGTACATGCACAGCATGTTCATAGAGGCATTATTCACAACAGCCAAAAGGTAGAAGCAACCCAAGTGTCCATCAATGGATGAATGGATAAGCAAAATGTGGTCCATCCATACAATGGAATATTATTCAGCCTTAAAAATGAATAGAGGGGCTGGCCCCATGGCGTAGTGGTTAAGTGCTCATGTTCCGCTGCTGGCGGCCCAGATTCGGATCCTGGGAGCACACCGACGCACCGCTTGTCAGGCCATGCTGTGGCGGCATCCCACATAAAGTGGAGGAAGATGGGCACAGATGTTAGCTCAGGCCCAGTCTTCCACAGCAAAAAGAGGAAGATTGGCAACGGATGTTAGCTCAGGGCTAATCTTCCCCACAAAAAAAAAAAAATGAAGGGAATTCTGACACAGGCTACAAGTGCATGACCCTTGAGGACATTATGCTCAGTGAAATAAGTCAGTCAATCACAAAAGGACAAATCCTGTATGATTCCACTTACAGGAAGTCCCTAGAGTCACCAAATTCACAGAGACAGAAAGTAGGATGGTGGGTGCCAGGGGCTGGGGGAGGGGATGGGGAGTCAGTGTTTAATGGGGACAGAGTTTCAGTTTGGGAAGATGAGAAAGTTCTGGAGATGGATGGTGGGGATTGTTGCATAACAATGCGAATGTATTTAGCGCCACTGAAATGTGCACTTAAAAGTGGTTAAAATGGTCAATTTTATGCTGTGTATATTTGATAATAACACTAAAAAAGAATCTTCAGGGCTCCCCGTTGCCCTCAGGCTAGTCTTGTGCATGAGCTCACCCGTTGCCATGTCCCCTCTCCGGGCACAGTGTGTGGTGGGGGTGGTGAGCGGGAGCCCCACCAGGCCTGCACACAGAGTAGGGGCTCCGGCTGGGCGCCTCCAGGGGCCCAGGCCCAGGCCCAGCTGGAGCCCAGTGACAGTAACCCCCGATGAGGCACGAACTATCTGCACCCCCACTTCACAGGTGAAGCAACCGAGGCTCAGAGAGGTCCAGTCATGAACCCGAGGCCACCGGTAAGAGGCCAGACTGGGGGTTCACCCCGGGCAGTCTGGCTCCACAGTCTAAGCTCCTAACTGACATGCCAGGACAGTGAGTGAGGGACAGGTCTCAGCGCACAGTGGGGACTGGCTCATGCTGCATGATCTCAGCTGAGCACACGATAGGGCCAATGCCTGGGAGCCTCTGAGAGTAACATTCTTGGCCCCGTGCGTGCGTGCACGTGTGCATGTGTGGACAGGGTGTCCTTCAGGAACCGGGCTCAGTACTGCATGTAGTAGGGACACAAAGGAAACAGAGCAGCTGCGCACAGTAGGACCAGCTGAAGGGCAAAGGCTGTGGGAACCCGGTGGGGAAAATGAGAGGTGCCAGGACGGGCATCCGGGAGCATCTGTGGTCCCCATGGGGTGCACACGGCATGCAGAGGCCCTGTGGTTGGAATCAGCACTGAGTAGGTCTACAGGTGGATTCCAGGATGGCACTCACAGTGGGGGAAGCGTGGCCTGAAGCTGGGCTCACAGGTCATTGTGACAAGCTCAAGTCCCAGCCATCCTGAGTGCAGAAGGTCAGGCGAGGTGCACCCTGAACCCAAAGACGACACGAGGCCACTTCCAACGGGGAAGTTTATTGGAGTGACTGATCAAGGCGTATCAGTGCATTGCTGCCCCTCCCTCGGGGGCTGGGCAGTCCAGTGTGTGGGCCCTGGGGCTGGGGGTCAAAGGGACCCAGGGGAGTGGCAGGCATAGCAGCAGGCAGAGGGGGAGTGAACCACCCCACAGGGTCACCCCAGCCCAGCCCCAGGGGCCGCCTCTGAGGTCCTCAGGTGTCCACAGCTGAGCTGGGTGAGTCCTGGGGCAGACAGCGCCGGTGCCTGAGAAGCGACTTCTCGTCCTCCTGCGGGGACAGGAGTGCCACACACATGCGTGTCACACCACACGGGACACCGGTACACGTCACTCAACACCTCGTCCGGGCCCCGGGTTGCCCGCCCTCACCAGCTCGGAGGCGGTGCTGGGGCTCGCACCCTCGGGAGAGCCCCCTTCGTCCCGCGAGCATTCAGGTCCCGCGTCCTCCTCGTATTCTGTCAGGCAATCCGACTCCTCCCCTGGAATGGGGGGGCGGGTGAAGGTGAGGCTGGGCCACCGTCTCCAGCCGTGTCCCACCCACCCCAGGCCCAGCCCCACCCTCCTGGGGTGCCCTCAGCCCTCACCATCGGCACAGCCGTCGGAAACGTAGCTCGTGGGGGGTTCGATCCGGGACACGATCTCGGCCAAGTCGGTGAAGCCAGAGCTGGGGAAGGCCAGTACCTGAGCGTGGAAGGGGTGAGGCTCTCAGGGGTCTGTGGGGTCCTGGAGACCCGGGGACCTGGGGTGTCTTGGGGGTTCAGAGACCCTGGGGGTGCTCTCTGGTCTGAAGGGTTCAGCAAAACCCAGGGGACTCTGGGGTCATCTGAGATTTGGGGGAGACCCAGGGGGGTTGGGGGTAATCTGTTCTCTGAGTGGCCCCGTTGGGAAGGTCACAGGCTTACGTCTGCACGGCGGCTCTCATTGAGGTCGGCAGACCGCCGGTCCGTGAGCATCTTTTCAATGATGTCGCCCCGGCTCCAGCCCCCAAACACGGTCTTCCCATATTGGTACCCCACGTCCTACAGGAAATGAGGGGGCTGCGGCCATGCCTGCAACCCCCCTGGATGGTCTTCTCTGCCTTATCCTCTCTGCCTAGCCCTACTCTGCCTGCCCCTCCCCTGGCCCCTCAAAAGCCTGATGCTCTGGGGGAGCTGGCATTTGAGACTAAACTTATTTCAGAGTCAGCCACAAGTAGCACACTTGCCCCACGTCCCCCTTCCTGTGCCCCTGCCAGACATTACCAATCAATCTTCCCACATTCTTTCCCACTCAGCCCCATGCTGTGTGCCAAATACTGAATCATACGAGATGGTGGTGTGCAAGCTTACTGCAAGGTCTGCAAACATGACGGAAAGCTGTGGATATCGCCACCTCCCACGCCCTTAACAGACAGCACTAATCCATCATGGTGCGCTTTCCCAGTGAGCCTGGAAAGGGCACCAGATATTTTTACTCAGGGCTCTGGGCAGCAGCTACTGACTAATTTCAGTTGACATGGGCTATGACACATTTTTCAGGGCCAGTGGCACCTGGCATACACATTGCTACCTCCCACTCCCCGACCTGTGGTAGACGTTACTAACTGATCACTGTTCTCATTCCACTAATGCAGAAACAGTACTGGAAACCTCTACACAGTGTTTCAGGCAGTGTGGCTGGCACATCATAAGAAACTTAGTTCATATACAGCACATGTGCAGCCACTTCTCCTAGCTGCACCCACTGCAGACATGACTAATCGATTACCCATCTACTCCCCACATATCCCATTTGAGAATGCAGCCCGGGGTTTCAGGAGTAAAGCTCTGCGGGCTCACCACACTGGCACCAGGTGGCTCCCACCACTCACATAGATCTGGTCGAACTTCCCGAAGTCCATGGTCTTGAAGCAGTCGATGGGGGGGCGCAGGTACTCGCAGTAGGAGCTGGACTTGACGACCTCCAGCTGCCGCACGCACGACACGTAGGCCAGGCGAGACTGGATCTCGGCCATGTCCGGAACCTTGATCTTGTCTGCCCAGGGGTTCAGCCGCTTCCACAGCAGCCACCAGCCAGACAGGCTGTCCCCGTAGGTGCTGAGGTCCGTCTCGTCCTGGCTGCCCACGTCGATGGCGATGACCGTCTTGGCGCCCATGCTGCGGGCGATGTCCGCTGTGGGGCCGGGGGGGGTCAGCAGGCGGCTCCCCACCAGGGCACGGGGCAGGGACGTTCAACCCAGTTCCACAAACACCATCATGCAAACGGTCACGCAAAAAACCCATGCAAACAACGTGCCAGCCCACAAGAGTATGGAAATCGATGCCAGCGACGTTGAGGAGATGGCGTCAGATGTTGGAGGTTTAGGTCTGGGGAAGCAAGGCCAGAGGGATGGAGCAGAGGGACAAAGCCGCTGGGAGGTCAGACACGGAGGGGGGACAGAGACGTGGAAGGAAGGCAACATGGAGACACAAAGAGCGTAAGGATGCCAGAAAACAGGGGTGAGGGGATCAGAGACACAGGGAGACAGAGAGGCAGAAATGCAGGGAGATAAGAACAGAGAGAGATCTGGGGGTAAAGACACCACAGACAGCGAGTCCGGGTGGAAAGAGGGACCTCGGGGCTGAGACAGGGACAGAGAGCAATGAACAGGGACAAGCAGATTCAGGGAGCAGGACACAGGGGGTGAAGGACGGGGTGACAGCCCAGTGAGGAGGGTCGTCTGTTTGTGGGTCTGTGTTTGCACATTCATGTGCCCCACTGAGGGTCCCTGAGTGGGTCTGGGGGAGCCTGGGAGAAGGGGACAGGGTCCTAAAGCCAGGCCCAGCCCCAAAAGACACCTGAGTCCCTGTCAGACTTTGCCTGTGTCCCTCATGAGCTTGTGTGCTGCACGCATGCCTGTCGTCTGTGTATGTCTCCTGTCTGTGTGTCTATACACACCTCTGGGTGTGCCTATCTCTCTGTACGCAAGCCTGGGCCTGCCCGGATTCATTTCAGTCCACGTGTGCCTAGATCAGCATCTGTGTATGTGTTTCTTTGTGTGTCCAAGTGTGACTGTCCACCTGTGGGTCTGCACCCACCTGCTCACGCGTGTGTGGTAGTTTTAGTGCATGTGTCTGTACGGGGCAGCTATGGCAGGAGTCGGCAAGCTTTTTCTGCAAAGGACCAGAGAGGAGGTAATTTTGGCTTTGCAGGCCATATGGTCTCTGTTGCAACTACTCAACTCTGCCATGCAAGAGCAGCCACAGACAATGTGTAAACGATTGAGCGTGGCTGTGTGCCAATAAAACTTTATTTACAAAATCAAGCAGTGGGCCGGATTCAGGCTGCGGGGCGTAGTGTGCCAAGCCCTGGCCTCTGGGACCTCGAGTGTGTATGTAGCTAGTACAGGTGTCTAATTGTGTACACGTCCTCCTGGGTGTGTGGAATTTTAAGTTGCAAAGCCACCCACTTCATCAGGTCAGTGGATGTGAAACGAACCGTAACTTGGTCACGTAGGTGCCTCACCCGTCTGTGTGTACACTCGGGCACGTCTGAGGGAGCTTGCAGGGCAAGTGTGGATAGACTGGGGTGCAAAGATGTATGCCCTATTTTGTCAACGCATGTGTACACCTGTGCACGTGTCTGGCCATGTGCACACGTGTGAGTACCCTACCTGCCACGTGAGCATCTGCAAGAACGTGTGTGAGAGCACACGTGTAGCTGCTGTGCACACATAAAGATGACCCACTTTATCCCCATCTTCCTTGCCACGCGTATATGCATGTCTGTATGCGTCCGTTTGTGTCTTAATACAGCACATGGGTGCACATTTCAATTGCACACATTCCTGTTCTCGGGCACACCCACGTATCTGCCTCTGCATGTGAGTGTGTGCACGTGTGCGTCCGTTCCCCTGCACAGCTGTGCTTGCGCGCACGTCCTCCCATGTGCGTGTCCGCGTGTGTGCCTGCTCGCGTGTTCACGCGTGTGTGTGCACGCGTGAGCGAGCATGAGAGGCAGCCACTTGCCTGGCAGGTTGTTGATGTAGCCGCCATCCATGAGGAGGTGCCCATCCTTCGGGTCGCACAACGGCGGCAGGTAGCCCGAGAGCGTCATGCTGGCACGCACATATCGCCACAGGGAGCCTGCCCGGCAGGACACACGGACACAGACACAGACACAGACACGCACAGACACGCTCAGACACGCGCAGAGGCCCGGCCAGCCCGGTGGGCTCGCTGACCTGGCACGTTGTTGACGTAGCACCCGTCCACCAGCAGGTGCCCGTCCTTGGGGTCGCAGAGTGGGGGCAGGTAGGGGCAGTAGGAGGCACTGGCCCGGATGTAGCGCCACACGCAGCCTGCGGGGACGGCGTGAGGGCATGAGGCGCCCCACTAGCTTCCCGGCCCCCTACCCCTGGGGACAGACATACCTGGGGCCTCTGGGGCATTAGTGGGTGGTGGTTAGTGGTCAGCAATCAGTCCAGGGCGGACGGTCACTCATGTTAAGAACGTCCCAGACGCTCCGCTGCCCTCCCTGTACCCCCTCCCCACGCAGCCACGGTGCTTGTTGTGGGGCCAGCCAGGGGCACCCACCATCTTTGTGGACACGCATGGCTGAGGCGGTGATGTCCGTGGTCACGTTAAAGTACGGGAGCCACAGGTCCTGTGGGGACAGGGACCAAAGTAGGGGAGGAGAGGACTCCTGTGGGAAGGGGCGGGGGCGGGCACCGGGGGAGGGAGGGCGCACCTCGATCTGCTTGTCCTGAAAGACACGGTGGATGCTGCGGTTGAAGGCCGAGCCCGTGAACATGGAGGTCACAGGGTACGTGAGGTCCAGCATGGGCTCCAGCACCGAAGTCATGCTCTAGGGGCAAGGGGGCCGGCTGGGGTCAAACAGGAGTCACTTGGGGTCACAGAGGGGTGACAACTGGGAGTGAGCAAAGAGCGTTCAGGGATGACGATGTGGTCGCCGAGCGTCAAACAGGAGTAACCCAGGGCCACCAGCTACATGGTCACTAAAGCTGCTGACTGCTCCAGCTGGGAGCTGGGGACTCAGATCAGTAGCCAGCAAGTCACATGGGACCACCCAAGGTCCCGGAGATCTCTCTATAAGGGTCCGGGGGGGGGGGTTCACAGATTAAGTTAGGAAGGGTCAGGAGAAGGCCCGAAGCCCCTCTGGGATGAGGTTTCAGGGTGCTCCCGGGGTGGGGGGGCCCCCTCCCCCCAACACACACCTTGGCCCACTCCCGGGCTCGCTGCTTAGTGCGGCTGGCGCTTCGCTCCTCGGCGTACAGGGCCCCGATGAAGGAGCCGATGGACGTGCCGCCCACCAGGTCCACAGGGACCCCCGCCTCCTCTAATGCCTTCAGCACCCCGATGTGCGAGCAGCCCCTGCAAGGACGAGGAGACCCAGTGACCTGCAGGGGATCCCCTACTCCCCGCCCCCCAGGAGCTGCCCTTCTCCCCCACTGGCAAGTAAGGAGGTGCCAGCCCCGCCCCTATGGAGATTGCCTCCACGGGGTAAGCTCCACCCCTCAGACACCGTGGCCACGCCCACATGGTGCGCCCCAGGGAGCAAGCCCCGCCCCAGGCGCTGGCCCCACCCCCTCACCTGGCCCCGCCCCCGCCCAGCACTAGGGCGATGGTGTTGCCTGTGAGCACCCGCGCCAGGCGGGAGAAGTCGCTGTGCCGGTCCGCGCGCCTCGAGAAAACCTTCTCGTACAGCTCGTGCTGAAATGAGGGGAAGAGACGCAGCCCCTGAGGATGGGGGTGCAGGAGGCGGCATCTGGACCTCCACTGCGCTGCCCTAGCCCCACAGGTCTCTAAGTCACGCCCCCAGTAGCCACGCCCCTGGAAGATCCGGAGGGTCCCTCTCCAAGCCCCGCCCCTCACCAGCTTGGCTGGGCTGCGGCGCGAGAAGAGGCGGCGCGGACAGCGCAGGTGCAGGTGCCCCGAGCACCAGCTGCGCATGTTGAGCCACTCCACCGTGCGCGCGGGGCCCGGGCTCTCCTCACGGTGCAGCAGGACTAGCTGCTTGAGGGCGCGCACCGCCGTGTTCTCCAGCATCTGCTCCAGCTGCGGGGGAGCGGAGGGCGGAAGTCACCAATCACAGAGCGTTTCCTACCCACCTCCGCGCGCCTGGCCGACCTTGGGTCCCTGCTCGGTGAGCCCCACGGGGAGGGCGCATGTGGCTCGGCGCAGGCATGGGAGGGCAGGGGATGGGGTCCCGGGAGTGGGGTCCCTGTGCATGGTCTCCAGACCTGGCCGAGAGTGGGCTCCTGGTCACCCAGGCCCACGATGAGAATGCAGTCGGCCTGGCGCAGGCAGCGCACGGTCCAGGGCGTCAGCGACGCGTCCGTCTGGTAGAGCACGATGCGGTGCGCGTCCTCCTGCTGGGCCAGCCACCCTGACAGCCGGAACTCTTGGATGCTGGGGTTGGGGTGGGTCAGCGTCATCTTGGGGTTGGTCAGGTGTCCCATGCCCCCCAGAGACTATGTAGCTCCATTGCTAGGGGTAGGGGGACTTAGACACCCAAGCCACAACAACATGTCTGAGCTCTCCAGGGGCGCATTGACCCACTGTCTCCCCGTTAACCAGATGGGTAGGGTGCATTCTCCTTGTTTTTCACAGCCTGGAACTCGAACCAGATCTGAAAGAATCCTAGGCTTCAAGCTCATCCCTCACACCCCCCCAGCCCCCTGCATCCCCAATACACACCTATCCAACGCAGAGGCCCCTAGGCGTGCCCGGATAATGTCACTGTTGAGGAGGAGCGTGGGGCCTGGGGATGGGTGAGGAAGGGGGGTTAGGAACCCAGGTCAATAGGGCTGGGGGCCTCTGCCATAAGAGAATACCCCCCACCCTACTCCCCGCTGAACCACTCAGGCATCTCCACTCATTGGCTAATGCCCTGCCCACATATGCCTTGCCCCACACAGACCAACAGCCAGCCCCAGTGACCAACGGCCTGCCCTCACCCACGCCCCTTCCCCTGACTGACCAATGGCTTGCAGAGCATGCTGCAGCTCCAGAGTGAAGGCCACCATGGGCACCTCAGCACACACGGGCAGGATCGCCACAGTTGCCAGGTTGCTGGCTGGGTTGGTAAGCTCCGAGTGAGGTGGGACGCCCAGCCCCGAGCCTGCAGAGACCCCAATGGATGAGATTTGCTGTGCAGTCCTGTGTCTGCCTCCTCCTTCTCAGAAATCCCTGCCTTTCATCCCCCAGCTGAGGCTTGACCAAGCCATAGCGAAGTCCGGACCCACAGCCTCACCTACTGTCCCGTCTTGTTAAGACCTGGCCATCTGACCTTCAATTTGAGCCCTAATCTCCTCAGTGGGATTCATTACACAACTCCAGAACAACTCCGATTCTCCACTCTGCCTGTGTGGACCTATCTGGGCCCCCACCCCATTCTGGACTTGGTGCCTCTGTCCACTGAAGGATCTTGAACACAAAACTAGGCAGAAATAAGTACATTTTTGACCCATCTATTGCTTCACAGCTTCTCCACTAACACCCTAGACCAGGCCAGCGACCCCCTATCTCTTGCCTGGATCTCTCACTGCCTCCTCTTCTCCAGGCGCTGCAGATAAGTCTGAATAAGCTCAAACGCCCCTCCTCGGCTCCCAAGGTAACCTGCCCCTGTCCCCATTGCTACCCCCACCCCCATTCACTTTCCTCCTTGAAGTGTTTCAAAACCACCAGATGCTGTGTGCAGCTCCTCCATAGTTCTCCCCAATGTCCGGCCTCATCTCATTTATCAAGTCTCAGCTCATCTTCAGAAAACCTTTCCTCTCTCCATCAAGACCCTCTTTTGTTCTCTTGACAGTACCTATCTGACATTGTACTCTTTCTTTGTATTTTTAGAATTATGTCTTGTCTGCCAAGCTGTACACCCGTCTCGGGGCCTTGTCTGTCCTGTGCGCTCTACCCACCCCATGCCCAGCACGGTGCCTCTAGCATGTACTAGAGCCTCACTGGAAACTTCCTTTCCTGAAGAGCATGAACAGAGAGGCTTTCAGAGGTCCGAGATCGCAACGTTTCTGCCCCCACGGCTGCCCTAGAATCATCACGGGTGGCCCGGGCAGCCGGGTGGGAGAGAACGTGCATCTGGGTGCATGGTGCCGGACTGCGGGAGAAATCTACCAGGAAAGACCCTGGGCATGGGGTGATTCTCGGCCACAGCTCACCCCCGCCCTCCCCCGCCCCCCAGGGGGATCCAAGCATCAGGGCTGATAAGGAAGAAGCCCGTGGGGAAAAGGGGACATAGAGGTTGTCAGGCTGGTCCAGGGTCGGGTCGGCAGAATGTGTAATCTCAAACCCACATTTCTGTAGGCCTCCAATCCGACTCTATTTTCCCGAGAAGCCACATTTCTCAGCATGCGCCGGGTCAGGGAACCACACCTTCCAGCATGCACCAGGTCAGAGAACCACATCTCCCAGCATGCCCTGGGCGACGGAACCACACCTTCCAGCTTGCCGGTAACTTCAGAAGCCACTTCCCAACATGCCCCGGGCCCACCCCCAAACGCCGCTCTTATGGACTCCATTTCCCAGCATATTCTGGTATAGGACTCTTTTTCCCCGTATGTTCAGGATATGGACTCCATCACCCCGCAGGCCCTGACGCCCAGAACCAAGCTCGCCGATAAAAACTCCGCCCCTCAGCACAACTGATACTTCAGATTCCATAAACAAGCATGTTCTGGGTCTAGGACTCCGTTTCCCGGCATGCCCCAAAATCCGAACTCCATCTCCCAGCATGCACCGGAACTCGGGTCCCGCTTCCTGCTTCAAGCCCCGCCCAGAGCTGGACTCCGTTTCCCAGCCTGCCCTGGGTCTAGGGCTCCCTCGCCCAGCATGTCCTAGGCGTCGGACTACATCCCCCAGCATTCCCGGGGGCCGGCGGGCTCTCACCTGGGAATGGTCCTTGCAGCTGCTGCAAATTCCCCAGAATTTTCTGGCTTAGCAGGTGGATGAGGCGGGTCACCACCTGGGGCGTTGCAGGCCGGCGGTCCAGTGAGACCGGAGGGGCAGCTGTGCGAGTCCCACTCTTTCCTCCTCTACCGGGGCGCCTGGGTCCCCGTTACCTGGGCCCCACCCCCGAGAGCCCCTCCCTCACTCGGGGGCTCCACCCCCACCCAGGCCACGCCCCCACCAGGAGACCAGCCCACGTCCCGTCGGCCGCACCTGCGGGTACCGACGTTTGATGTGGCCCAGGGTGCCCTCGGGGAGTTTGGCCAGCTCCGTGTCGCGCACCGCGTGCACCGTCGTGGCGCGCGGCTGCCGTGTCAGCGCCTCCACCTGAGGGACCGCGTGCATGATCGGGGCTGCCGCGGCCGGGACGCCCGGGATAGGTAAGGGGGAGGCCGACCGCGGGTGCAGAGAGGAGGCGGTACCGCCCCACCCAGAGAGTCCCCCGAGATGGGGGTGGAGGGCACCAAGCCTCGCTATGCATTAGGGCTACGGGAAGAGGGAGAGGACAGAGATCTGCTCCGGGCGGAGGTCTTCTCTTCTGACGGAGAGATGTCTGGGGACGGAGTCAGATCAGATTTACCCTCCCCCCCTCTGCCCCACGGAAAGGAGCTGGAAAAGTGGACTGGGCGAGGTCAGAGGTCGGGGCCGCGTTCCCCGCCCCAGCAGGTCACCCGGCATGACGTGTTTGCATGACGAGATCAGAGGTCGGTGGGCGGGGCCGCGCTCACCACGCCGATGAGGTCCCCGCGGCCGTACTCGCCCACCAGCTCCTTCTTGCCGCTGCCGCGCTGGATGACGCTGCGCAGCCGTCCATTGAGCACGATGTAGGTGCAGTCGGAGCGGTCACCCTGCCTGCGGTGGGGGGCGGGTCAGAGGCGGGGCGTCGTAGGCAGGGCCTGAGAGGCGAGGTGCGGGCGGGAGCTGCACCTGTACAGCGCGCGTCCCGCCTCCACCGCCGTCCAGTCGATGGCGAAGTCCATTTGGCGCACGAAGGGCGACATCCTCGCGGCCACGGTGTGCGCGGCGCTCAGGACCACGCTGGGCTGGGCGCGCATGATCCTGTAGGTAAAGGGCGTGGATGCATGGGCCCTGGGCGCCCTGGAACAGCCCTCAGGGAGTGGAAAGGCTCAGGGCACCACTCCCATCCCAACCATCGGGCCCAGCCATACTCGTAGAAGTCGGACTTGGAGATCCGAAGGAAAGTGCAATCGCGTTGGGCTCGCAGCGTGAAGATGAGGGGCTCGCCTGTGAGCACCGCTAGCTGCCCCACCAGCTCCCCAGGCTGGGCCACGAACAGGCACACGTCCTCGGCCTTGTCGATCATGCGCTGGTAGACGTGCAGGCAGCCCCAGAGCACGAAGTGCAGGCTCACGTCCTGTGGGGGCAGAGGCCAGGAGATGGACACTGGGGTGACACTCCCACCCCCAGCTCAGGTCTAAGCACTCCACAGGAAAGGTTAAGGAAGGAGAAGTTGAAGGACGGAGTGAAGGCTTTGGATAGCTCTGAGCTGAGCAGCATATATACCCATATTCCTATTTAGCACTCTGGGCAGACATTGCTAATGGATCGCCAAACTGAACCCAGATTTAATCAGGCCCGTGATTTCTCAACACAGCCAGCAAGAGGCTGTGAAGACTGGCTACACAGGGGCCTGGCTGAGCTTAAATCCTCTTTCCATGTGCTGGATAGCCACATGGAAAAGAACAAAGTTGGATCCTCATCTTATACCATATCAAAATGGATCAAAGACATGAACCTAAGAACTAAAACTATAAAACTCTTAGAAGATATAGGGGTCAATCTTCATGCCCTTGAGTTTGGCAATGGATTCTTGGAACACAAGCAACAAAATAAAAAATAAACTGGACTTCATCAAAATTAAAAACTTCTGAGCTTCAAAAAACAACAAAAATAAACTGAATGGACAAGCCACAAACTGGGAGAAAATATTTGCAAATTATATATCTGCTAAGGGTTTTGAGTCCAGAATATATAAAGAACTCTTATGACTCAAAATAAAAAGAGAAATAAGCCAATTTAAAAACGGGCAAAGGCTCCGAATAGACGCTTCTCCATGGAAGAAGATAGACAAATGGCCGTTAAGCACATGAAAAGATGCTCAAAACCATGAATCACTAGGGAAATGCAAATCAAAACCACAGTGAGGTACCACTTCACACCCACTAGGATGGCTGGACCCAAAAAGTGTTAGACAGGGTGTGGAGAAAGCAGAATCCTCATACACCGCTGGTGGGAAGGTAAAATGGTGCAGACACTATGGAAAAGTCTGCCAAAAAATTAAAAACAGTCTTCAAAGAGTTAAAAATAGAGTTGCCATATGACACAGCAATTCAACTCCTAGATAGCTACCCAACAGAAACGAAAACATACGTCCAGACAGACATTTGTATGTAAATGTTCATAGCAGCAGTATGTGTAATACCCAAATGGTGGAAATAAGCCAGTTGTTGTCAACGGATGAATGGATACACAAAATGTGGTCCATCCACACACTGGAATATTATTCAGCCATAAAGGAATGAAGCACTACGACGTGGATGAACCTTGAAAACATGATATTCAGTGAGAGAAGCCAGACACAAAAGGCCACGTAGTGTATGATTTCATTGATAGGAAATGTCCAGAAGAGGCAAATCTACAGAAACCTATGATTAGTAGCTGCTTAGGGCTGGGGTGGGTTAAGAAGTAGGAGACCTACAGCTAAAGGGTGTGTGGTTTCTTTTCAAGGTGATGAAAATGTTCTAAAACTGACAGTGGTAACAGTTGCACAACTCAGTGAATTGTACTGGATTTTGTGTGTGTGTGTGTGTGTGAGGAAGATCAGCCCTGAGCTAACATCCCTGCCAATCCTCCTCTTTTTGCTGAGGAAGACTGGCTATGGGCTAACATCTGTGCCCGTCTTCCTCCACTTTATATGGGACGCCGCCGCAGCACGGCCTGACAAGCAGTGCGTTGGTGCGCGCTCAGGATCTGAACCCGGGCCGCCAGCAGCGGAGCACGCACACCTAACCACTATGCCACGGGGCCAGCCCGGAGTTATACTCTTTAAATGGGTGAATTGCATAGTATGTAGATTACATCTCAATAAAACTATCACCAAAGGAAAAAAAATCCCCTTTGTTCCCATTCCTGTTTTATTCCATCCCCTTTGACTTCCTTTTGTTTCCTAGAGATCAGCGTTTCCTCCCACCACAGGATATTTGCACAAGCTGTTCCCTCTGCCTAGAAAGCTTTTTCTTCTCCTTTGCACCTAGTTAATTCCTCCCCATCCTTCCTCCTCAGCTGGAGGTCACTTCCTCAGACGCTGCCCTGCCTAAGCCAGACTTTGCAGAGCTGATAACATCTCCTTACATCTATGCACAAGCACAGACGATTTCACAAGAATTTGTGTAATCCTTTAAACATAGCGTCTGTCAAAACTATGGGCTCCCCATGGGCAGGGAGCCCACTGGTGTTTCTTGCCTCTGCGAGGGGCAGCACAGGGCCTGGGACATCTGTTCAGCAGGGCCTGGGGCACAGCAATTCACTGTCACTCAGTGAACAGCTGGCCCTCTCCTCTCTGGGTCGCCTGCCCAGCCAGAGGCCTCTCTGTTCCACCCTTTTATAAATAAGGAAACAAAACTGCCTGGAGGAAGGAACACTCCTTCCTCATCCACCCCACAAACCTGTCTGGCACCTCACAAGGCCCCCGTGGGCACCAAAGCACCGCAGGGACCCCTGGGAGGGGCACAGCCCTAGTAGACAGACACACGTGCTGGAACCTTCTAAGGCAGAATTTCCAGGCTGTGTTTGCGCTAGGAACGGGAGTTACTAATCTTAGGCTGCCATTTGGCATCAGATTGGGAAACATGTTTCTTCGCTGCAGGACTTCTCAGAGCCTTGAATATGCTAATGATGTTCCCTGACATCTTCCACTAAGGGGAAAAAACAGCCAGCACCTCCCAAACCTGTCTGACCATGGATCCTTGTTTGTGACACAGGTGTTCCATGAAACACACTTTGAGAAATATCTGTGTAAAGCAGCGTTTTTCAGCCTTGACTCTACTGCATTTTGGGCTGAATAATCTGCTGTAGGGGGCTGTCCTGTGCATTCTTGCGACTCTCGCCTCTACCCACTAGATGCCAGGGGCACTCTGCCAGGTCAATCAAAACTGTCTCGACATTGCTAAATGTCCCCTGGGGGGGCAAAATTGTCCCCGGTCGGAAACCACTGGTGTAAAGTTTCAGAAGGAGGCAGAGAGCAGAGTAACATCCCTAACAAGGTCTTGAAGACCCTGAGAAGCCTCCGCAGACCAGCCTCGTCTGGAGCGGGCTGGGGCTGGGGTGAGCCCAAGTCTCTCAGATAAGCAGAGGGCCCAGGGGCCCCCGCCCACAAGAGCCACGGAACAACCACACTTCCTCATCTGGTCCCCCAGTACCACGAAAGCTGGCAAAATCCTCACCCGGCTTCCTCTGCAGAAAGGAGCCCACCCTGCAGTGGCGACAGCCGGATCACGTGACAAAGTGGTGTGACAATATCCCAGCCAGCTAACAGGTGGGCCACCCCCCCTCTGGCCTGTCACCCTTGCAAACCTTAGACAGCTCAGACCTGCCTAGTTCCTCTTTGCTCCTCACAACAATGCTAGCGGGTTTTACTGTTATTACCCCATTCCCCAGATAAGGAAGCGGAGAACTTTCTAGATGATGTGCCCAAGGTCACACAGGAAGTCAGAGCAGAGTGGGGATTTCAAGTCTGGCCCTCTCCCTCCAGAACTCTTCTCCTCCGGGCTTCCTGACTGTGAGGTCGTGGCCAGGTCGCCTCCCCTTGGCAGGTCTCAGTTTCCCCATTTGGAGGATGGAGGAGTGGGTAGGGCACTTCTATACGTCCTGGGTGCTGCCAGGAGGAACTGAGATCCGGAATCGGCTCGTGGGGCTGGTCCACAGCCTCCAGGTCGCAATCCCGATTTGTACTATTAACTGAGGGTCCATCCCGCAGGGGCCCAGGGTTGTGAGGTCAGAAGCACAGAGACCGTCCGAGTATGTTGCAGAAGAGGTTGCAGGGAGGACTAGGGCAGGTAAGAGAGATCTAGGGGTTGGGGTCCTAGGGTAAAAGGTTCAGGGGTGGGAGGTGAAAGGTTGATAGGCCTTGAGGACATGGGGCGGAAGTGCTGGGGATCAGTCATAGGATCTCAGGGTCAGGGGTTGGAAATCATACATGTAGGGTCAGAGAGCAAGGATCAGAGGTCAGAGAAAAAGGTCAGGCGTCACTCTCACCTGGTCCCCCTGGCGGGCAATGATGGTACCGGCTTTGGCGTGATGCAGCAAGACTCGGCTGTTCAGGAGAGAGGGGTCCTGGGGAGGGAAGGGGGTTGAGAGTGGCCCAGCCAGGTGTCCCCGCCCCCCACCTGTCCCCCAGCCCCTCTCGGCCGCCGCCCACCTCAATCCGCATCAGCTTGGCCAGCTCCCGCTTCGCCGCCTCAAAGATGCTGCTTGTCTGGCGGCCCTGGTAGGGCCCGAAGGGGCAGCCGCCGGTGGCCGACTCATCCTCGCAGTAGCTGTATTCACAGGCACCAGCCGGCTGCTCCCGGGGCTCCTGAGTGGGGGTCTGCGTGGGGCAGGGCCTGTGTGACCTCCCTGCTCCCACCCAACTCCTCCTCAGGGGACTCCCCCATTGGCCAGGCCTGATCCAGGCCCGGGTCCTGGGAGGGGATCGGAAAAGGGGGAGGGAGAGGGAGGGCCTTACCCGAGCGGGGGCTGCCTGGGGCCCCCCTGAGGCCTCTTCTTGGAGGGACATGGAGATCCGGCCACGTTCATACGCCATGTCGAAGTCTGAGCGGGGGCCGCCCTGCAAGCCTGTGGTGGACAGGCAGCAATAAATGCAACCAAGATGAGCATGACCACGGCTGCAGTCTAACAATCGTTACCGATGTGCCACATGCCACATCTGTGCAGGCATGACTAATCGATGACTGCACTCTCTTGAAATCCTTCTCACGGCAGCTGGGAGGACACCATCAAAGTGAATACCCACAAAATAGTGCTGCCACTGTTGCCATTTTGCAGATAAAAAAGATCCAGACTGACAGGCTCGCATTTAAACCCAGAACCTTGATGGCCTCCCCCCGCCCCACCCGGTGCCCCAGACCTGAGATGTCCACGGGCATGGAGATGCAGCGACTCAGCAGCGGGGCCGAGGGGGCTTCCAGGGATGTGGGCTTCACCAAGTCCCCTGGGGGAGACGCATGTTCAGGCTCCTGCCCCTCAGAGCCACCAGGTCTAGAGCTAGGGTTAAGGGCTGGGGATCTGGAGGGGGGGCCATCTGGGGAGGGGTCCGCTCAGATGCCTGGGGACTGGGGGACTGGGAAAAGCGATTCCAGTGGGTCCATGGGGCTGAGGCCAGGGGTCCCTGGGGGACCAGACAGGAGTCAGACCTGGGTACCTAGTCAAAGTGTTCCTGGGAGAATGGAACTGAGAAAGGGAATGGGGGGCAGAGGCCGGCCTTCCTGTGAGATGGGGCTGGGCCCGCCTCAGGTCCCTGGGGGCCCAGGCAGGGGTCATCTCGGGTACCTGCAGGTCCAGGCAGTGGGGCCCCAGTGGGGTCGGGCGGCCGACCAGGGGTCTCCCTCGGCTCCTCAGTAGCTGCGGTATTGACCGCCCGCTTGGAGCCCCGCACAGGGCTGGTGCGGGCTGGGAGGCCGGGGCTGGGGAAGAGGCGCAGGGGCTGGATCTCCTGGGGGCAGAGAACACCCTTGTGGCATGTCCTGGGGGGGCATGCGCCCCACCTCCCTCTAGCCTCTGCTGTCCATGCAACTCACATGGCTGAAGAGCTCGTTGGTCAGACCCAGGTAGTTGTGAAGCGCCAGGAAGGTAACCCGCTGCAGCCTCACCATGATGATCTGCAGGGGCGTGGTCAGATGGGGGCGTGGTCTAAAGAGGGCGGGGCCAGAAGAGGGCGGGGCCTGGGAGCAAGGAGTGAGGCACCGCCCCCCACCCCCCAACCTAATCGGAGACAGTAGGGACCAAGCATCAAGGGGGTGGGGCCCTGGATGGGGACAAGGAGATGGGGTGGAGAGAAGGTCAAGGTCGAGAGCTGTAAGGGCTTGGGTAGGGGCAGAGGGGCCGCCAGGGAGAGACCCACAATCAGGCAGCAGAAGCCTGGAGAGATGGGGCCCAAAAGCTAGGGGGAGGAGGCAGGGGCTGCCCCAGTCTGGCTGCTCAGGACCCCTAAGCACAGCTTGAGCGCCTGCTGGCTGCTGGGTCCCAGCTCACAGGTGCCTGCGATGGCGGGCGGTGGAGGGAGGCCAAAGGCCCGCTGACCTGCACCACCCGCACCAAGCTCTCGGGGTACTTGGTGAAGACGTCAGAGAAGGCCTCCACCGGCAGCCGCAGGACCGTGGAGTCTCGGGCGGCCCGGGCGGACACTGTGCGCTGAGGGTGCTGGTGACCCTACGGGTGCGGGGGGGATGAGGAGAATCAAGGTCGGGGGCTCACACTTGGGTGTGTCCTCCTCTCCAGCCTCCCCGCCCTCACTGGCATACTGGTCACTCACGGTGATGACATCCAAGATGCTCAGGAGACTGTTGACGCTGTCCCCGGGGACCACTTCCTTCACAACACACTCCTTCCCGTCCTGAGACACAGGGGGCCGCTGACCAGGGCTGTCCCAGCCCTGCCAACTGGCACTTCACCCCCTGACCACGCCACTGGCCCTCACCCTCACCCAGCCCAGGGACCACTGACGGCCGGATTCCTGATTGCACCAAATCTTCCAACCAGCACTCATTTCCCGGCCATCACTGTCACTGCTGACCATGTAGATGACCCAAGCACCCTTGGGCATCTGTTCCCGACTCCTGCACGCACATGGCAAAAGACCACCCACCCTACTGACCATCCACTGCGCATGCCCACTGCCCATCTCGCTGCGGTGCCCGCACAGGCGGGCTACTCACAGGCCCCGGCAGACAGAGCTCCAGCAGCCCGTCCTGCACCACGTAGATGCTGGCGTCCGGCTGGCCCGGCCGGAAGACGTAGTCACCCTGGCTGAGCCGCTGGAAGACCATGTGGCGGCAGAGCTCCAGGAAGAGTGGCTTCTCGAAGTGGCCCAGCACCCTGCGGTGTAGGGAGGGGGAAGGCGGGAAGCAGGCGGTCAGGTCAGGCCCAAGCTCTGCAGCCCCCAGCTCTGCAGCCCCCCACCTGAACCCCGACACTGACCGGACGTTCTTGAGCATGTAGAGCACCTCGGAGGGCAGGTGCGAGTTGGCCAGGTCGCCCTCCGTCAGGTCGGCCTCCAGCACCGCGGGCGGGGGCTCCTTCCGCTGGAGTATTGGTGCCTCTTTCTGGATGCGCAAGATCCTGGCGGGAAGAGAGGGGTGCAGGGGAGGCTGGGAGAGGGCTCAGGCAGCCCTGAGACCCCCACACAACCCTTCTCTGGGGCACATACAACAAGGTCAACAAACTGGTCTGCTGGCCAAATCAGGCCCGCCACTTCTTTTTGTAAATGAAGTTTTATTGGCACACAGCCAAGTTCATTCATTTACTTATTGTCCGTGGCTGCATTAATGCTACAACAGCAGAGTCAAGTAGCTACAGCAGAGTTGCATGCGGCCTGACAAGCCTAAGATGTTTACTCTCTGGCCCTATACAGAAAAAATTTGCTGACTCCTGATGTAAAACCCTGAGATGGTCCCTCCATTGGTCACAGGCTCCTGAGATGGATCCTCTTACATGAGCAGACCCCTGAGTTAAACTCCACTATACAGAGAAATTCAAGTATAGTTCCTCTTTTGATCGGGGAGATCCTTGGGCTAGCCCTTCCCCAGGTCACAGATTGCTGAGATAACCCTCTGACGGTCATGAAGACATTCAGGAGCTCCTCAAGGGTGTGCAGACACTGAGACAGCCACCATGACACGAGAGACATGAGATACAGACCCTCCCTCTACTGATTGTGGAAAATCTAGAGATTGCCCTTCTCCTGAAGTCCTAGCGTGTGACACTACATCTCTTGATCACAGAGAGCCCGGGGGGTGTCCCCTTCGTGCAAACACATCCTTGAGGCAGACCTTCAAGGAGACCCCAGGATGTCAGGAGACCCCAGAGCCACCTCCCGACTTAGAAAGATCCCTGGAACAGCCTTTCTCAGAGACCCTGCTTTGCTGATGACAGGGGCCCTTGAGATGTCCTTCTTATGTTTCTAGTGCAACAAGATTCTTGAAATAATGCCTGGAGAGTAGAAACCCCTGAGATAGCTTCTTAGTGTGGGAAGAATTCCAAGGTAGATAACGTCAAGAGATGCTTTCTGATATAGAGATTGCTGAGATAACCCCTAAGAACAAAAGCTAGAGCTAGCCCCTCCAGCAGGCCACAAAAACACCTGAGATCACCCCACTGGGGCACCTCTTGGGTGGGGAGATCCATGAAACAGCCTACAAGGAAAGCCCAGAGGTAGACCCCTACATGTATGACAAGGTGTCTGAGATACCCACTGGAGGTGAGATGCCTCACAGAGCCCCCTGGGATGGGGACCATCACTAAGATAGCCCTCAGGGGACGGAGAGCCCAGAGAGAGTCTGTCTGGTGTGCGAGAGCTCTGAGATAGTCCCTCTCTTGTGGGAAGACTCCCAAACCAGTTCGTGGGGTTCAAAGAACCCTGAGATACACCTTTCGGTGTGAGATGATCACTCAAAAGACCCCTGAAATAGCCCCCCGCGCCAGGTACACCCAGCACAGCCTTACTTCTTGGCAATGTTGAGCATCTTAAGCTTCTTCTTCATGCGTGGCCGGGAAGTGGTGGAGACGGAGGTGTCCACCAGGGAAGAAGTGGATTGTGACACCTGGAAGGATTAAGGGGCGGGAGGAGTGGCTCAATCGCCAGTTCAGACCTCAGGGAAGAGGCGGGCAGATTCAGAGGTCCTTAGCAACGAGGGCGGGCTTACCAAGAAGCATAACTGGGGGAAACGCAGGGTATTTATAGGTCAGCGGGGGCCCCAGGAGGTCCTGGACTCACCTTCCGCATAATCTTCCGGCCATAGAAAAGCACTTTGTCCCTCTTCCGGAATCGATACCGCGGGCCATCCGGGGCTGGCGTTTCTGGGGATAAGTGGGGAGAGGGGCGCTCTGAGGTCTACGCAGACCCCAAGCAGCCAGGGATGGGGACGCAGCGCGCAGACTCCAGCAAATCCCATCTCTACTGCCGCAGGGCCCCGGGCATCTCAGCTCCCCACCCCCCAGCCTTCCCGGAGGGGCCCTCCGGGTCCTCACTCGGCACTCGAAGCCTCCGCACCAGCAGGAGGATGAGCACGGCCGTGACCAGCACCGCGACTCCGGCCCCGATCATCACGCCCAGCACCTGCGGGACGAACGGCACTGGCTGCGCATCACATACCCGCCCCACCGAATCCTCCCCGGGGGCCGGGACGCCCTGAAGCCCATCCCGCTCCGTCCCCGAGGAGGTCGCGGTCGGCCCGGGGCTCTGCGTCCCCATCTGCAGAATGGCCCGGCGCGGCTCCCTCCCCGGGGGCTCCACTCTTCCCTGCGGCTCGGCGGCCCGCGGGGCACGCCGGGAAACGTAGTCCCCCCCCCCCCAACAGACGCAGCCTGGTCTCGCCGGGCCGCGATGATGCGCGCTGAGCATGTCGGGAGTTGTAGTCCCCTCGGCGCTGCACAACCCCCCCGACCCTTACCATTCCTGTTTGCAGCGGAGCCTCCATCACTTCTTTCGGGGTGGACCGCCCGTCTGGTAGGCCGGAGTCCTGGGGAATAAGAAGCAGGAGGAAGCTGTGCAAGTTGTCACTCTGGGCCCGCCCCTCCCCTGCCGCAAGCCCTGCCCCTTAGTACCCGCCGCCTGGGCGGTTTCTCCGCCGGCCAGTGGACGGCTAAAGGGGCCCTGCGGCGCAGCGGGGTGGGGCATTTGACCTCGGGGCCCCGGCTCCTGACCTGGGTTCCTTCACCTACACACTGGACTGCCCAGACACCCTACCTGTCCAACCCCACCTTGGAGCCGAAGGGCAGCCGGCCGGGCACCCACTGTCAGCAGCCAGCGCACGGGTCCCCGAAGGGCACAGCTCCCTCTCGCAAGTGGCCCCCTTCCCGGCATCTGCCCCGCGGGACTGATCAGTCCTGACTCACCGATCCGTAGGCCGGACCCCTGTACCCCCCCCTGCGAAGACTGGATGCTCACCCGCGGAAAACGGGGGCCCGCAAGGCACGGGGTCCGGGAGACGCCTGACTCCCGGTCCAAGCCTGCCTCCGGGGAGAGCAGGGGCTGGGGCGCACGGGAGTGCCGGCGGGACCACCCACACAAGGGGTCCCGGGGCGGTGCCGAGGTCTCTTCTAGGAAGGGTCCTGGGACGCTCGGAGTGGGGTGGGCTCGCAAGGTATTCCTGGTTGATGCTGGAGATTTACCGTCACGTAACAGTCACAGGAGCTCTGATGGTGCGGAGCATCACAGGGGACGATGCTGCCGCCATTGCTGGGAGACGTAACCAGGGACGCTGGAATTCCTGGCCGTCACTGGAAGTTACTGAGAGATTCTGAGGAATACAGGACTATTACTGGGAAAACCGAGAGCCGGGAGGGCAAGTCCCTGGGGTCGTTAGAGCATGAGAGCGGGCCTGGGGTGGTGGGGGGCGGGCTCCTTGGAAGATACTGAGTAATGCTAGAATATTCCTGGGACTTTTCTGGGACGCTGAGGATGTTTCTGGCGCCACTAAGAGTATTAATGGAAATTTGGAGGACTCACTGGGCCCTTGAGACATTATCTGGAAAACTCATGGGGGACTAACCGCCTTCCACTCTAGAGCGCACCTGACTACCGGTGCAGACACACCTGCCGGGAACTGGGGGATGGGAGCGTCGGCAAGTCGGGGCTACCGGGAATCGGCGGAGGACAGAGCTTGGGAAAGCCGAGGGCTCGCTAACGACCCCAGAATGGGCGCCCCTCTGGGGGCGACGGAAACCCGGACTCACCGAGGGGCCGCAGCCGGGGTCCACCCTGCGCCACCACGGCTAGCGTTCTGCCCATCGCTGCAGGCGCGGCCCCTTTAATTTATTCCCCGCAGTGCGCGCCGCAGCCACGCCCCCCGCCATGTTTCGAAGGTCGCGCGGGGCCTCCCACGCTGTGTCCCCGCCTTAAAGGGGCAGGACACCGGTTGGCGCAGGGAATGCCCCTCCCACTCGAAATGAAAACAACAAGTTTCTTTTCCCGTTTATTTAACACCCGCCCACCTAATGTCCGACCCGACTGGTCCAGGCCCTCACAGGGCTTTGCAGGGAGCCGGTCCTTAAAAGCAAACCCTAAAAATAAATAAGCATGGGTCTCCGAAGTCCAGGGGCTAATGTCCTGTGGCAGTTGTGGTCCGGGTCAATTCACCAGCAGCGAATGCTCCTCCGAGGCCTCCCTGAAGGAGGGGCCGAGTCAGACAGGGTGGCAGGCATCAGTTCCCTCTGGCCCGCTCCGCTGCCCCCAGCCCCCAATCCCCGAACCCACGGGGACTCGAACCTGCCACAGCAGCACAAGAGGCTGCAGGCTGAGCCGCTCCCTCGGCGGAACTTGCCAGAGGTGGGGCTGTCCTGGCACTGCGCGATGTAGGCCTGGAGCTCGCTCACCTCTGTGCCCGCACCACCTGGGTGCTGGGGAGAGATGCCGGTGGCCCAGCGTGAAAGGGGCCCCTCCAGGCCCGTCCTCCCCTCCACCTCCTCTCTGGCCACCTGGGGCTCCTTGCTGCTCCTCATAGACCAACCAGACTCCCACCTCTGGGCCTTTGCACTCGCTGTGCCCTCCACCTGTTGTTCCTCATGGATCACTTCACAGAGAGACTCTCTGACCCCTGCATGTGTGCACCGCACACATCTTAGTCAGCTGGCGCCCTCTGCTGCAGCTCCCACAGCCAGAGCTGTGCCTGACACCATCTGGGTGCCTGATAACCCTCTATTAAGTGAGCTGGGTGCACACAGAGGGAGCAAGACCCGGGCTTGTCCACCCCAGGCTGATTCACAGGAGTGATGTGTAAGTGTAGAGCAAGACCGTGGGGGCTCCTCGGCCTGAGCGACAGGCGTGTGTCTGCGGCATGGCTGGATCCCTGCATGGGGAGCGGGGCTGTACACATCCTCATCCCCAGCTGGAGACAATGTTCTGGATTTCAGCCAAGCCTTCCCTCCTCCCCCCTCAACCTTGTGGAGGAACCATCATCTCTTCAAGTCCTCTCTGGCTACTAAGTCTGTGCTTTCGCTGATCCGTCCCCTCCTGTGCTCTGGCCCTTGGACTCCCATCTCTTCTAGAACTTTCTGAGATGATGGGACTGTTTGATATCTATGCTGTGCAATCTGGTAGCCACTAGCCACGTTGGCTTTGGGGCACTTGATACATGGATGGTGTCAGTGAGGAACTGAATTTGGAATTGTATTTCCTTTCAATTACAGTTAAAATGTAAACAGTCACATGTGGCTTGAGACTAGGATTGGATGGCACATTCTAGAAACCTTCCTGGACTCACCCCAGTACTGGTCAAAAGCAGGGGGGGGGGCCCCCTGTGACCTTCCACACTTCCTTTGCACCTCTCACTGGTTGGTCATCCTATTTCCGTTCAGGCATCCGCCACCTTGCCCATTGGCCGTGAACAGACCGTGAACGTCTTATTTCCTAGCGGCCTGGCGCCCAGCACAGGGCTTGGCCCACAACAGGCCCTCAGACGTGTTTGCTCAAAGGATCCTGGCTACCTGCCACGCCCACATTCTGCTCTGACCCCCGTCTCTCCTCTGACCCCCGCAGGCTGCAGAGACAACCACCGTTCCCCAGACCCAAACAGCCCCCACCCAGGCCACCCCACAGGACAGAGGGCTTCTGGAATCAGACAGTCCTGGGTTGAGCCTGCCTCCGTCACTTAGTTTCTGACCTCGGGCAAGTCACTGAAACCGTATGGCTCGGGTTCCCTGTTGGAAAAAGCAGACGCAAGAATCCTACCTGGCCAGGCCCGTCCTTGATAAAACAGAGAACGTGGCAGCTGTGACCGGGATGATACAGTGCCCCCTGTGCCCCCCGATTGTGAGCCACCTCTCCTTTGGCTTCGCGGAGTCTCCCCCATCTCCCTGGTCCTTCTCTCCTCACCCTGCCGGGTCCCCCCGGGGCCCTGCTGTGGCCGAGCCCGAGCCTGAGCCTGAGCTGGGGGCTGCGTGCGCGGGCGGGCGGCTGACCTTGATGGTGTCGTAGGCGCCGGTGATGAGCGCGATGAAGAGGCTCAGCACCATGTAGATGAAGAGGCTGATGAAGGAGTAGAGGTAGAGCTGGGAGAAGAGCCAGACGAGGCTGCTGCGGCCCTGCTGCGCCTGCATGGCCGCGAAGGTCACGAACATGTCGTCCCCGTTGATGAGCGAGAACAGGCACTCCGACACCATGGACAGCGAGCGGAACTGCGCCGGGAGCGGGGTTGTGGGGTCAGAGGGAGCCGGGGGCGCGGCAGGGGCACCGGGCTCAGAGGGGATGCTGGGCAGACCTGCTGGTCAGGTAGCAGGGCTCACGGTGGGTCATTCTGTGTTGCCAGGTCAATGATGCACAGACCAGGGGTTGGAGGGCTTAGGAAGTGGGCTCGGGGGACGGGAGCCAGGGCCCCTGGACGGTGGGTCACGAGCACCCCCTCCAGCTCCTACCTTCACGTGGTAAGGCCCCAACACGATCCAGCCGCAGAAGCAATAGCCCAGGTAGATGACAGCCACACAGCAGCAGAAGCGCATGACGCTGGGCAGGGCCACCCGCAGCGTGGCGATGAGGATCTGTGGGGGCAGGTGGGAGCGGAGGTGATGGCATGACCACAACCCAGCTCGGCCGTGCAGATGGAGGTGAGGCAGGCAGGACCCGGCCGATGGCACGCTAGGGAGGGGGCCGTGGAAGCCGGGGGGAGCTTAGAAGGGGCACCCCGTGGCTGGCCTCAGCTGGGGTAGGGATGAAGGGGCGAGCTCACGTGGCCCCTGCCCGGGGGTAGTGACAAACCACATCTGGGGTGGGCAGGTATAAGAACACACTTGAGACAGGCCATCCACAGGGGCTGGTGATTGCTGTATGTGGATGAATTTATTTGGGGGAGTAGGAACCTGGGGGTATGTGGATGCCACCCGCAGGGCCCCGCCTGTGTGTCCGAGGCTTACGTTGTACTTATGGAAGAAGGTCAGATAGCGGATCACCCCAACCCAGACGAGCAGCGTCGAGGTGCCCAGGAGGATGCTGCAAACGTCGTAGCTCGCCAGGTTCTGAGCAGGGAAGAAGTGTCAACCACATCTGGCCTGGCCCTTCTGGGGGATGTCGCCCCAGGCGGGCACCGGCAGGGACAGGACCTGGGGACGAGGTGGGACAGGGGCCAGGGTCTGGAAGGAGACGACGGGGCCCCGGGCAGGCGTGGGCAGGACCTACCTTGGCTTCGATGCCGATCTTCATGATGGTGCCCGAGATGGTGAGCACGTCACTGGTGACCAGCAGGATGTACCAGCCGTTGACAAATTCCAGCCGTTCCCACAGGCTGATGACCCGTCCCCGCCGCCGCCACATGAACCCGACAAATTCCTGCAGCAGGCAGGCGGGGTGAGGGCCTGCCCAGGCATGGGACCCTCGCGCCCCCCGCCTCGATCGCCCTAGAGCCGGGCGCGGCTGGGGGCGGCTCTCACATTCTGCAGCAGGAAGCCTCGGAGCAGCGAGCGGGCACACAGCAGGAAGGAGAGGGCGCAGATGAGGATCACGACCACGTCAAACAGGAGCCGGAAGCTGTTGTCTCCTGCGGGGAGGGGGCTGCGGGTCGGGCCGGGGCTGGGGCTGGGCCAGGCCTGGGGGCTGCAGGGCTGCACTGGGCTGGTCAGCGGGCTCATGGGTTACTCTGAGTGAGTCAGGAGCTTGGTCAGTGCTGGTCTGGGGCTTGGAGATCCCCAGGAAGGTCAGGGCCTCTAGTCAGCACTGGTCTGGGGCTCAGGGATCCCCAGGCAGGTTGGGGCCCGTGGTCTGTGCTGGTCTGGGGTTTGAAGGACCCTGGGCAGGTCCGAGCCCCTGGTCTGGTACTTGGGGGCTCACCGTGTCTGAAGACACTGGGGTGCTTACACTCCTGGATGTCGGCCTGGGTCTCCAGGCTGATGGGGACACGCCCACTGTGCGCCTTATTATCAAACGTGATCTACAGGGGTGCGGCGGGACAGGAGGAGGCAGACTAAACCGGGGCCCGCATGACAGATGGTCTGTCCGGCCCCAGCCTCCCCATCACCCCATTGCCCCCACGCTGCCCTTGCCCAGAGCCCCCAGCCCCGAAGCTCAGGAGCCCTATGCCCCACCCCCCCACCCCAGATCACCAGAGTGTCCGCCGCCTGGGCCCAAGGCCCTTGGGCTCACCAAGACTGTGAAGGTATAGCAGTCTGGGATCTCATTGTTGATCAGGCTCTGCAGGTTGATGGTCTTCAGCTGGAAGTGGATGGTGACGTTGATCAGCCTGTGGGGGAGGCTCGGGTGAGGGGCGGGGGCTCTGTGGGTCCCTCCCGCCCGGGGAGCAGTGTGTGCCCCACGCTGACTCTGCAGCTGGCAGAGGAGGTGCTCACGTGGCAGGAGTCAGCAGGGCCGGCCCCTGCCCATGCCCATGCCCAAGTGGCCCCAGGGGGCATGGCCTCCTGCCTCCCCCACCCTCGGCACGGCCCTGGGGTGGCCCTCTCCATCCATCGAGCAGTACTTGTGGAATTTGAGCGTGAGGTTCTTGTAACTGGCACTGCTGCTGCTGTCAGAGAGGACGAGATCATCGCTGGGGGGCGGTGGGGGTCTCTCCGGGGGGTCCACCCAGATGCAGTCTGAGGACAGGGAGGCAGGGAAGGGACACTGGGGGTGGGGAAGGCATGAGCTGGTCTCCTCAGAGTCCCTGACAGCACCTTTCCCTGGCTCACCTCCCACCCTGCACCTCAACAGTTGTGTGTTCCCCGCTGTCTCCCCCGACCCCGTCTCATTCCCTATGCAGACCCTAGGGCCTGGCACAATGTGGCCCCCCAAATGTTTAGTGAATTAATGCTACTAAAAGATAACACCGGCTCTTTCTGCATGCCCTCGTTCCTACGCACGTTGCATACATCAAATGACTGATGATGGCGACAACCCTGTCCCCCGACGAGCAGGGGGCAGCACTGTGATTGGAACCCCAGCAGCCCAGGCTCCCGACAGCCACGCCCTGCCCTGCGCACTTACCAGTGACGACCATCGGGTCGATGTCAAAGGTGTCGTTGGCTGGGTCCACGTGGCCCCGGTGATAGTACCGCTGGCAGAGAGCCAGGGCTGAGCCGTTGGCCCCGGGGCCGCCCCCACCCCTCACGTAGGCATACCGGCCCAGGGACACATCAGGGAGCAACAGGTACTGTGGGCAGAGACAGGGACAGCCCATCAGCCCCACCCGCTCTCCGCTGCCCCCCCGCCCACCAGCCCCCACCACCTGCACCTGGTCCACGGCGTAGAAGATGGCCTGGTAGAGCTGCTCCCGCGTGTAGGCTGCGAAGGTGTCATCCGCCCCGTCGGAGTAGCCCAGCAGGAAGAGGTGTCGGAAGGCGACTGTGTTCTCCTCCCGGAAGGTCACTGCCAGCTGGTTGCTGAGCCCGAACAGGATGAGCTGGGGGGACGGACAGAGGAGCTGGCACTGCCCGCATGGGGCCTCCCTCAGGGTAGGAGGGGAGGAGTAAAGACGGCCCCCCCTCACCCCGTCCCCATCTGCCACGCCCACCATATGTCCCTGATGCGCAGCACACGGTGGGCGCTCCTACATCTCACCACAGCGACTGATGTTAATTAAACGTTTGCCGGACGGCGGCTTCTGTGCTAAACCCCAACCAACATGGTAAGTACCACGAGTGGTACTTATACCGAGTACCCTTTTACCGAGGGGAAATCAGACGCCTGGTAATGTGCCTGCATCCCAGCACTAGACAAGCTCCTCAGGGCAGGGGCTGGGTCTGATTCATCTTGGGGTCCCCAGCGCCCAGCACAGAGCCTGGCATGGAAGGGCGGACAACTATGTGTTCAGCCATTGGGTCGGTTCTCTTTGAGGGTCAACATGGCATCAGACTGCTTGGACTCAAGTGCCAGCTCCCAATGCTCAGTTGCTGTGTGACTTTCAACAAGTTGCTTAAACTCTCTGAGCCTCAGTTGCCTCAGCTATAAAATAGGGCGATAGCCGTTGCCAGGACCTCAGAGGGCCTCCTGGCTGATCACTGCCATTATCACTATCATGCTCCTGCGGCGTTAGGACTAGGCTCCGACTCCAAGACTCTCCCTTGAGGAATACCGCGGCCACAGGTGGCGTTCTGCCGGGGCCCCTGCTGCTCTCACCTGCACAGTGACTACCAGGATCTTCACCACTTGCAGCATCAACTTGAAGGGCTTGCGACCCTTGGCCCGAAATTTATCACAGGGACTCATGAAGAAGTACTTGAGCCGGCGGCGGAGGTCTTCCTCCTCCGGAGGGGTCAGAGGGGCCGGCGAGGCCCCCGCCTGGGTCCCATACCCAGGGCCGGGGGTCAGGAGGCGCTCGGTCTCTGTGGGAATGGGAGACGCTGGTGGGGACCAAGCCCAGGCAGGACCACTGCCAACAGGAGGCAGCATACGGCCTCTCCTCGGAGCGCCATGCTCCAGCCAAGAAAGAACTTAGGGATCTAAGAAAACCCAGAAACGGCAACATTCTATGTGCAGTCATGCGTGCATCACTTAACGACGGGGACACCTTCCGAGAAAGGCGTCGTTAGACAATTTTGTCGTCGCGCAAACATTACAGAGTGTGCTTACACAGACCTAGATGGTACAGCCTACTATACACCTGGGCTGTATGGTATTAATCTTACAGGACCACTGCTGTATATGGGGTCCATCGTTGACCGAAACGTCGTTATGCGGCACGTGACTGCATATATGCAGCGGTGCTGCTCAGCAATTACACGTTTGGGTGTGGGACTCAACAGGGCCTGAGTTGATTCCTGACTCTGCTGTTCACTGGCTGGGCTAGGGCACAGCCTCTCTGAGCCTCAGCTTTCTGTCTGCAAAACGAGGCACAACCATCTCTCACTGGGAAGTTGAAGATTTGCTTACAAAGCGTTTCTCACAGGGGCGGGAACATGGGAAGAATGTCGGAACATTCCTTCATTGTTCCTGTGGTTGATTTGTGGGGGGACAAGGAACGGCTTCCGCTAGCCTCTCACACGGCACTGGAGGCTCCCGGGCCCATCCCAACTCTAGCCTCCAAACGTGAGCATGGAGCTCGGCGCATTCTGCTTTTTTCTGGAAAAACACTCAAAGGATGACCTTCTCACTCATCATGATCTGACTGATACTCTCACAAGCCACAGGCCTGGAGAAGGACAGATGGATAATAACAGTCATAATAAGGGAACACATTCCTGAAGACTCACTGTGCGTCAGGAGATTACGATGGCACTGCGTGTGTGTTAGTTTATGATCTAACATGGCATCTCCTTAACAGCACCAGCTCCCGGAAACCACACAGCCCTAGGAGCAAATCCCAGACCTGTCACTTCCCTGTCAGGTGACCCCGGGCACCTCTAAGCCTCAGTCTCCCCCTCTGAAAAGTGGAAATTAAAAGAGTCTATGCCTGGGGCCGAAACTCTTGACAGTGCTCTGAGAATGAAGTCACACAAAGCAGTTCGGCCGGAGTCTCAATAATTCTTCAGCGAACAGAGGCTGTTCTCAGCACCGCTCATTCCCTTCCATCCTGACCCGCCTAAGAGGAAGGTCCAAAGTTTCGGCGATGCTGGGGTCACAGCTGGTCACTGCGGCCCAGAACCGTCCCTGACACACCCCCACGGCTCCCACTGGGAGAACCTTGTTCCTTTCCAGCGCCTGGCTGGCCCCCTGCCTGGCGTGGCCTTCAGGGTGACCGTGGAACCGTCACAACCTGTCCTGCAGGGAGAGCCAGTCGCTTTGGAGCCCAGATGCTATCGTGGTTGTTTACAAGACAGCTGGATCGGAAGCCAGAGGGCGGGCCGCCTCCTCAGCTGGGATCACAGCTCACTCACTCCAGACCCCACCACCTTTCAGGTGCCTCCAGCAAGCTCAGAGGGGGAAACTAACACAAGGGTCTTCCTCCAGGCTCCCACCTGAGAGGCGGAGGCTGAAGAGGCTGGGCCCCCGCCGCCTGAGTTCAGGCAAGCTAAGCTTCCACGGTTTAGAGAGCTGAAATTGGCTTAGGCTCCTGGGTTCAAGGAGGCAATTCCTCCAGCCCGCCACCTGAGTTTAGAGAGAATCTGGACATGTGCCCCCTGGATTGCAGAAAGAAACCCTGGTAGCCTCACGCGCGGGCTGAAGGAGCTGGTGCCCGCCGCCTGAGTTCCAGCAAAGCCGAGCAATCGGAACCAAGGCTCAGAATGCAAATCCTGGTCTCCTGGCTGACCAAGTTGAGGAACTCTGAGCAGAGCGTGGGGTCAAGAAGGGCAGTGGGGAGTCTCAGCACCCCCAGGTCGGAGAGGCGGGTGCCCACCCGCCGCCCAGGTTCTAGGAGCCGCCTGCCCATGTCTCCCCGCCGGGAAGGCTGAGAGCTCGGCCCCGGAGGAGAGGAAGGGGAAACTGGGAGCTCCGCCGCCCCAGGTCGGGGAGCTGGCCGGCCGCCCGCCGCCCGCGATCGGGGGCCCGCGCCCTCACCTGAGCCGCGCCGGCCCACGGGGGCTGCCATGGCGCCGGCGGGCGCCGCGGGGCAGCCGGGGTCCGAGCCCGCCGCCGTCCCTGCGGCCTCCCTCCCTCGCGGCGCCGCTTCAAACCCTCCCGCATCAGCTGACTCGCGCCGCGCTCACGTGACCAGGGCGCCCCCTGGAGCCACGTGACCGCACCCGGCCCGCCCCCTGCGCCACGGCGGCCACTGCCGGAGCAGCACGCATGCGCGCCTCAGCCGGCGGCCCGCGCGCCGAGGGCGGTCGCCAGGTCCTAGCGCCGACCGGCTGCCATGTGCTGGGGGATGGGCTGGCTCTGAGCGCGCCAACAGAGGACTGGCTGCGTCCTGGCTCTCTGCCACGCCCGCGTCTAGTGCCAGCCTCTTGACTTCCATGTCCGATCCTTGACCACTTACCATCTGCGGTGTCCGGTGGTGACCCTGCTCCTAGCTCAGGGCTGCGCCCCTCCATCCTCCCAGAAACCCCGGGGATTACTCTCAACTCCTCCTTCTGCCCCTTTCATATCAACTATTAGCAAATCCTATTTCATTTCCTAATTATATCCCCAATAGGACCACTTATCCCCACTCCTATGGCCCTCAGCCCAGAGTCCCCTAACATTCCTGGCCTGAACCACTGCAGCAAATTCCTCCATGATCTGAGGCACCCACTCCTGACTCCTCCATTCCACTCTCCACCCAGCAGCCAGAAGCATCTTCAAAGAATAATTCATGTCAGTCCTCTGCTGGTGCAAGTGGCTTCCCATTTCTCTGGGATGACAAGCAAAGTCCCCACTTCAGTCTACCAGGGCCTGCTGGTAGACTGGCCCCCACCTTCTCCCCTAGCTCGTTTTTTTTTCAATGGCCCCAGGGCCTTTGCACAATCCTGCCCTGGAGCATAATGGTTAAGAATGCTGGCTCTGGAGGGCAGATAATTCAGGTTTAAATCTAGGCACTGCCAACCGCCACTTCTATGTCTTCCAAAGAGTCCCATAAACTCCATGTGCCTCAGTTTCCTCATTTGCAAAATAGGGCTACTCCATCATAGTTACCTGCCTCATGGAACTGTTGAGAAAATTAAATGAGAAAATGCAAGCGCTTAGCACGAGGCTGGGCAAACAGTACTGAGGATTAAAGGAATGGTTATTGAGATTATAAAGTCCTCCCTCGGGAAAACTGTCCCTCATCTCAATCAGAAGTCTTGTGATGCTTCTTCTAGAATGTACAATACCCTGTAATTACTTTTTAAGCGTTTCTGAATTTGGTATCTGTGAGCTCGGTGAGGGCCAAGGCCATGCTTATCTTGCTCCCTGCTGAGATCTGAGCAATCAACAGGGGTTTGTTGAACGCATAAATGAGTGACCTCCTTGTCCAGTGGTGTACCTGTAATGTGGGCTTTGAAGGGCAAGGGGTAAATTAAGGAAGCGAATGGGGCGGGGCTGCCCACATGGTTTCATAGCAGCCTCCATTATCAGCCCACTAGACTGTCAACATGCCAGAAATTCCTCCATTCCTGGAAAAGCCAAAGGGAGAGGATGCTGCTCAGATTACCCGCAGGGCAAGTCTGTTCCTGACTAGGGTGGCCAGGTCTGGGGGAGCAGAGTATGGCATCTACTGGAATGGACCAGTGTGAGACCTTGTGGGGGAAGCTGGGAAGCCTGGAGGTTGTGTGTGTGGGGGGGGAAGCCAGGACATTGGGGTTCCAGATGTGTGGCTGGTCCAGGCCACACCCTCCCATCTCCCGGGGAAGGGGCTGTGCATTAGGGGACAATGAGAATCAAGAGAACCACGAGGCAGAGCCAGGAGGCAGTGAGAGGATTTTACTAACTGCACGACACACAACTTTCCTCGGCCCCCAGTGGCTGCCAGCGTCCCCTTCAGCCATCAGGCCCCAGCAGTGCCCCTTGCTCCTGCACCCACCCGGGACTCTCGCCAGCAGGGAGGGGGTGCCTGACAGTGTCATGGGTAGGAGAGCAGGGGTCAGGATGGGACTCGGGGCTGGGCTCTGGGCTGGGCACAGGATCCGAGTCGGGGCTGAGACCGGATCCGTGATCAGGGCTGGCCACAAGGTCAGGATTGGCGTCGCGACCAGACTTTGGGTCAGAAGATTCGCTAGGATCAGGGGTGGGGGTAGATCGGGAGCCAGGGATGGCTTTGGGGCTGGGATTGGGGAGGGAGCCCAGCGCAGAGCCAGGGTCAGGGCCCGCGCCGGAGCCGGAGCCAAGCACAGAGACAGCCTCGGGACCCAGGAGGGAGACCTGCCCGGGCCTCAACACGGAAGCAGGGCTGAGGCCCAGGCCGGCGGCGGCGGCGGCGGCGGCGGCGGCTGCGCCCTCGTGCACCCTCTTGTGTTTGGTGAGGCTGGAGGCCTGGCCGAACGCCTTGCCGCAGAGCTGGCAGCGGTAGGGGCGCTCCCCGGAATGCACGTGCAGGTGCTGGAGCAGCGCCGAGCTCTGCCCGAAGGCCTTGGAGCAGTGGGGGCAGGCGTAGGGCCGCTCGCCCGTGTGGATGCGCAAGTGGTGCTGCAAGTTGGAGCTCTGGCCGAACGCCTTGCCGCAGTGGGGGCAGCGGTAGGGGCGCTCGGCCGTGTGCGTGCGCTGGTGCTGGAGCAGCGCCGAGCTCTGGCCGAAGGCCTTGCCGCACTGCGGGCACGGGTAGGGCCGCTCGCCCGTGTGCGTGCGCAGGTGCTTGAGAAGCGCCGAGCCCTGCCCGAAGCCCTTGGCGCACACCGGGCACTTGTGCGGCCGCGGGCCGCCGTGCGTGCGCAGGTGCTGGGCCAGCAGCGAGCCGTGGCCGAAGGCCTTGCCGCACACGGGGCAGTGGTGCGGCTTCTCGCCGCTGTGGCTGCTGCGGTGTTTCAGCAGCGTGGAGCGCCAGCCGAAGGCCTTGCCGCACGCGGCGCACTGGTAGGGCCGCGCGCCCGTGTGGATGCCGCGGTGCTGGGCCAGCGTGGCGCCGTGGCTGAACGACTTGCCGCAGTCGGGGCAGCGGTAGGGCTTCTCGCCGCTGTGGGTGCGGCGGTGCTGGCTCAGCCCCGAGCTGCGGCGGAAGGCTCGCCCGCAATCGGGGCAGGAGAAGGGCCGGGGCGGGCTGGCGGGTGCAGGCAGCACCGCGGGGCTGGCGGCCAGGACCTCGGGGGCGGCAGTGAGGCCGGAGGAGAGGGGGTCCAGGTCTGGGGCGGCAGCGGGGCTGAGGGTGTCGCTGTTAGGGTCGAGAACTAGGGGGACGGGGCCGATGACGTCTGGATCGAGGTCGAAACTCGAAGACACGGCGTCCAGATCTTGGGGATCCGAGTCTCGCGGCCCCGAGAGGGAGCTCGGAGCTCCGGCGTCGGGGTCCAGATCCTCGGAGACGGGCTCCAGGACTTCATAGCTGGGGTCCACGTCTTCGGAGACAGTGTTGAGGTCTTCCTGGTCAGGCTCTGCGTCTTCAGAAACTGGATCCAGCTCCTCCGGGTTGGGGTCCAGGTCTTCGGAGCCGGAGTCAAGCTCTTCGTAAGTTGGTTTCGGGCCTTTGTGGCCCGGGTTTCTGACCAGGACCGAGCGCCGCATCCCACGTGTGGAAGCGCCGGCTGCCTCCGCGGCAGGATCTGCAGGGTGGGGACAGAGTGTGGGTGGGCGTAGGTTCTGGGGGACACGGGGTGTCTTTTGGAGTGTGTGCAGTGAGGGGAGAGGGGACCAAACCACGCCCCAGAACCCGTTCTCGAACACACGCATGGATCCTCCTCTTGTCTCAGACTGCAGGAAGACTTATGACTCGCCCTAGCCAGGGCAGGAAGAAGAGGGACCCTGGTGGGACATGGGGGCCCTCCCTTCTCAGCCCCACACCTGGAAGGAAGTCAGGGGACCCGGCACTAGAGGTCTCCAGTCCCCAACTCCATGGCTCTGCCCCTCTCTCCATCCTGGGTTCCTCTGGTGGGAAGCTTGGATCCTGTGGAGGAGAGACAGTCCTAGGTTCTCACCCCCTTAACTGGGGTCCCCCTTGTGGGGAAAAGGGTGGGCGGTCAGGTTTCTGTGCTTGCTCCTAAGTACATGGCCTGAATTCTGGTTGCACAGTTGGGGGTGGCATATTTGGGGGTTCCTGGTAGGGAGGGCGACCTGTGGCTTGCCTCCTAGAGAGGAAGCATCCTGTGCTCTGCAGCCTACATCTGGGGGATGAGAGTAGGGGGCAAACCACATCTGGTATTCCTCTTAGGTCACTGGGGTAGGGCAGGGGCACCCCTGGCTTGCTTCCTGAGGACTCGACAATGTGAAGGCCAGACCTCACAGTTCCAGGGTGGGAGTAAATGTCAAAACACCTGTGCTCCCGAAGACAGGGAGGTGGGAAAATAATATGTGCGACCCCTGGAGGGGCAGGGAGACCCATGGACCCCAGAGCCAGGAGGGTAGGGACAGGTGTCCAAACACCTGTTTGTGCAATTGGATAGAAGATCCTGAATTCCAACCCCTAGCTGGGGGTGGGCATAAATAATACCTGGGAACCCTCTTGGGTTACAGGGGGTTTCCTGAATGACTGACCCCATGGCTGGGGTATGGGGACGAGGGTCAAGACACTTTTGTCCCTTCCTAGAGGAAAGATCCTGAATTCCAGCCCCACAACTGGAGGTAGGGAGGCGAGTGGAGAAACAATGGCTGGGACCCTTTCTGGGGAGCAGGGGAGCTCAGGATGACTGATAGGGAGGCGCTGCCTTGTGCTACTCATCCCACAGCTGGGTGTTGGGGGGTAAACAACAAATAGACCCGTTCCTGGGGGATGGGGGGGATCTCTGGCTCTCTTTCTGGGGAGGGGGTCATCTGGGAGCCATAACTCCGTAGCAGGGACTGGGTAGGCAAACGGAGAGGGCTGATTTCACAGATCGCATCCTCAAGCCAGTCCCCACTGTTGGAGGGTGGGGGGGACAATGCCTGGGTTCCCTCCTGGGTCCCTGGGGGCAGAGGGACCTTTAGATTGCCTTCTGAGGAAGAGGCCTCCTGAATTCCCATCTCTTCACTGGAAGGAAGGGAGGAGAAATAACCAGAATCCTCTCTGAGTTCCTGGGGGGCAGGTAGACCCTTGGTGGAAGGGGCTTCCAGAACTCTGGACCCTCAAGATTGGAGAGTGAAGGGAACAATACGTGGGGTCCTGGGAGGCAGAGGGAACCCCTGGATCCGCCTTGAAAGGGCCTCCTGAACTCCCGACCCCAGGCTGGAGGCTGGGGAGAACAATACCTGGGTCCCCTCCTGGGTTCCTGGGGGGGAGGGTCTGGATCGCCTCCAGGGGAGGGGGCGTCCTGAGCTCCCCACCCACCGCTGAGGGGTGCCCCCCACACCCCCCGATCTCAGGTGCGCAGCTCGGGCCGGGCCTCCCCCGGGGACGCAGCGGCGGATGGGCGCGCTAGGCCCGCGGGGCGCGCGGCCCCCTCCCATCGTGCCCGCGACCCCGCTCTCCCGGGCCGGGCCGGCGGCGCGCGGGGCGGGGGGCGATCGGAGGTCGCCCGGGGCCGCGCCCCGCGCCGGGGCCCCCCGCCCGCCCGCACCCGGCCCCCGCCCGCCCGGCCCCGCTCGCGGGGACACTCACCCGGCGCCCCTCGCCCCTGCCCGGCCGCCGGCGCCCCCAGGGCCCGCAGGAAGCCCCCCGCCCGCCAGCCCCGCCGGCGGCCCCCTCGGCCCAGCGGCCCCGCCAGGCGCTCCCGGGGAGCGAGAGGGGCCGGCCGAGGGCCGCAGCGGGAGCTGCTGGGACTTGTAGTTCGCCCGCGCCCGCCGCGGCCGTCGCCATCGCCGCCCCCGCCCCCCGGGCCAGCCTTTGTCCCGGCCCCGCCGCCCCGGCCGCGCCGCCGCGCCTTTGTCTGCGCCGCGCCCCCCGCCCCGGGTCTCCCGCAGCCCCTCGCCGCCCCTCTCCGGCCCTCTCTGCCCCTGCCTGGCCCTGTCCACTCCTCTGGCCCTGTCTCTCTCTGCATCTCTGTCCCTCTCTGCCCCTGTCTCTCCATCTCTGTCCGTCTCTATCCCTGTCCCTTTATTTCTGTGTCTCTCTCCATATCGATCTCTTTGCCTCTGTTCCTGTCACTCTTTCTGCCTCTGTCTCTCTGTCTCTCTCTCTCTTTCTGTTCTCATCTGTCTCTCTCTCTGCCTCCTGCCCATGTCTCTGACTCCACCTTGGTTCAAAAACACTGAACATTTGTCTCTCTCTCTCTCGCAGCCTGGCAATGCACCTAAGCAGAGGCAAGGCTCTGAGAAGTCCTGCAATTTACAAATTTGTTTCCCTTAAAGGCCCCCCAGGGAAAAGAGTTGGGGAGACCGGTCCCTGAGTGATTTTCTCCTCCTGCCCTGCTGACCGGTGACTCACTGCTGTCGCCGGGAGACCCCTGTGCCCGACACTCAGGGGAGTGATGATCTCTGGAGAAGCCTGGGCCAAGACTGGGAAGGGCTCCAGGCAGACTTTACCTGGAGACAGCTCCCAGTGAGGAGGGAGTGAGCACAGCCCCGGCAGCTGGCAGCTGGGCCGTGATGTTCTTCACTGCACATAAACAGCCCTCTCAGAATGTAAACAGTGATCAGACAAGGCCGCTCTGTGACCACGTCTGAACCAAGATACAGACAAGGACACTTTGCAACCGCAAAAATGAATACACACCCCGCTCTCCCGACCAACACGAACGACAGCCACTTCTTTCCAATGACAGCTCTCCTTCATCCTTCCCTCTCTGAGATAAAAATCGCCAAAATACCCAGTCCCCCATCTGCTCCCTGCTTCCCGACAGCACCAACTTCAAATCTCCTTAAAAGTACCCAGTACATGCCTGAATCCTATAAGATGCCCTCCCGCCCCCCAGCTCCCTCTTACGGAGGTGCCCCTTGGTTTCCTGGTATGTGGTCTTCCTTGTTGGAGCAAGCAAAAAAAAAAACACCTCTTTTTTTTGTTTTTGTTTTTGTTTGTTTTTGCTGAAGAAGATTGGCCCTGGGCTGACATCTGTGCCCATCTTCCTCTACTTTATATGTAGGACGCCTGCTACAGAGTGGGTTGATGAGTGGTGTGTAGGTCCACACCCCGGGATCTGAACCTGTGAACCCCAGGCCACCAAAGCGGAACATGCAAACTTGTTTTTTTTGTGTGTGTGTGAAGGAGATCAGCCCTGAGCTAACATCTGATGCCAATCCTCCTCTTTTTTGCCGAGGAAGATTGGCCCTGGGCTGACATCTGTGCCCATCTTCCTCTACTTTATATGGGACACCGCCACAGCATGGCGAGACAAGCGGTGCATCGGTGCATGCTCAGGATCTTAACCCGCGAACCCTGGGCCACTGAAGCGGAGCGCGTGCACCTAACCACTTGTGCCACCGGGCCGGCCCCCAGAACACACAAACTTAACCACTGCTCCACCAGGCTGGCCTCCAAAAAACCCTTTTTGACTACAGGTGTGTTTCTGATGGTCTTTGGCTGGTGAATTTTGACACCATCTACCCTTGCATACAGCCTTGAGCAAATCAGGCCTCCAGGAGTCTTATCTCTTCTTTCCTGAAACTTCTAGATCTGTACTGAATTTGTGGCCTGAGACCTGCCTTCCACATTTCTGTGGAAAAGCCCACAGCAGATCTGAGAGTTTTGAGACTGCAATTGGATTATGTCGCTGGTTCCTCATCCTGCCACTTCCTGGATGATCCCATTGCTGATAATTCTCGTAATGACAGCTGTTGTTTCTGTCTGCCCACTATCTCCATCAGCGACTTGCTTTCCATTTCTGGATCCCCCTTCACTATTCCAGAAGGACCCGTGTCTAACGCAGCCCCCAGGACCATGCAATCTAAACTTACCAATCAGAGAACCCCATCCCCTGGCCACAGTAATTAGGTCTGGGATGAGGACATGATGGTGGAGGGTCTCATTCTTCCTCTGGGATCAGGAGCTCTATATAGGGCCTCATTCTACCTGCAGCCACCTTCCCCAGTTGTCTGGAAGAACAGTCTGCAGCCTGAAGTCAGTCTACCCCAGGATGTACATGTGAGAGTCAGAGAGACAGCTCTGGCTATATTGGTTGAGCTCCTGGATATAGCCATACCTGAAGCCAGAAGCCCTCATTCTTTCCGGTACTATGAGCCAACAAAATTTCCTGGACATTTGAGCTAGTTTTAGTGGATTTCTATCCTTGGAATCCATGATAGTCTTGACTAATTTAGAAATTTGTACCTGGAAAGGGAAGGGTATTGAGGGAAATAACTTAAAATGTGGATTTGCTGAGCAAAGGTGATGTAGAGAGCCAGGACAACCACAGACATATATATTCACTATAAAGCAAATAGGGCTCCCTAGATTTGTCCAGTGCACAACCTGCCCAGATGTATGAGGCAGCCCTGTAGAAGAACCCTCCTCAGGAAACTAGAAATCTCTGTTATGTGCAGGAAAAATAGCTGATTAAATTGTTGCCTATTTTATCTTGGGACTCTAACCATGTGTCTCCTGAGACTGTGGGTTGAGGGGTTTTGCAGAAAAATATCAGGATGTTGGAATATGTGGGAGCTTTCATGAAGCCTTCAGCAAGGTCTTGCAAGACAGACACAAACTCCCTCCATGTGCTCCTTCCTGAGCATCTGCTCGATTTTGTGAGATTGCCAGAGCTGAATTCTCTGCCCCAAGCAAAAGAGGAAGTTAGCGATGAGGTGGAAGATAAGATTGGGATTATCAGAGAACTGGGGGGCACCTGATGCCCCAGGCTACTGTGGAACACTCTCCCTGTCTGGAACAGTACAATTACCTTCATCGGGAAGAGCCTATTAGCTGAGTCTTTCCACCCTCCAGATTGTAACCTGGGGCAACAGGTGATGGACAGGCACGGGTCTGTTGCTAGGAGACAGGGTCCAGCAAGGTCAGGCTCCAGATTCAAAGATCCGGTGAGATTTGGGAAACCAAATCACCCGGGGTGGGCTAGTGAACTGGGCCATCCAATCACAGCATTCTATCCTTCTGATTGGTTGACGGCTGAGCACGTGACTCAAATGGGCCAATCAGAGGGTTCCTTAAATTCCAATATGAGGAATTGGGAAGACCTCTCTCCCCTTCCTTTGGGTCTTTAATCATAAGAATTTGGGCTACCAGCATCCTTTTTTGCACTGCTTAGAGGGACACAGGACAGACAGACCGTGAGGGAGAAAGTCCTGATGCAGAACCCACATGCCTGGTGTTAGACCTAGCTCCAAATTTTCTTGTTATGTAAATCAAGAAAATCCCTTTCTGCGTGAGCTGGGTTTCATACAGCAAAATGACCTGAGACATTAACAAAATTTTGGGACCATTCATTGAGCTGCACCCAAATGCTAAGCCTGGTCTAGGAATGGTACATACACATTTTATTTAATCCTTGTCACCACTCTGTGAAGGAACTCTTGCCATCCCCATTTTACGGATGAAAGTCAGAGCATGACATCATGTGCCCCAGGACAGAAAGACAGGTGCGTGGCAGGTCTGAATTCTGCTGTTCGGTGATGCTTACTCTTGACAAAGTTGTTTTCCTTTAACAATTAATCTGTTTTCCCATGCTCAGTCCTATTTTATTCATCTTAATTTCATAAGCCTTTTTCGTTTTCATAGTTCACATGAAATGCCTTTTTTTGGGAGGTGAGTGGGATATAGGAGGGATAGACATAAATCCATAAAATATATCCAGAATCATCATGATCTAAAGTCTTTCTGCACTGAAAATATTTCTGGTAAAGTCTGTGTTCTTTCCTGGCAACCTATCCTGGGGCTGGTCACTTCCATTGTTAGAAAATGCTTTAAGTAGAGCTGAAATCTGCCTCCTTGTAACTTCTACCCATTATTTCTCATCTAGTGTCTGGGTTGCTTTAAACCATTCCTAGAACCAGGCAAGAGCGCAAATAATCCTGCAAGTGGAGCTACATGGAGCTGACCACCAAAGTAAGTTTTCTAAGCTTCCTGGCAGGCAAGGCAAAAAGGGAAAGCCTTTTTGTTCACGTAGTCTGGTCAACAATCAGACCAGCTTCATCAGCAGAGCCTGGAAATTATTGTAGAATGGGTTTATTGCAGTGGTTCTCAAGCAGGGGCAACTCTTCCCCTTATGGGACATTTGGCAATTTCTGGAGACATTTTTGGTTGGAGGAGGGAGAGGGAGTGTGCTACTGGCATGTAGTAGGTTGAGGTCAGGGATGATGCTAAACCTCCTCCAGTGAACAGGACAGCCTCTGACAACAAAGAATGATCCTCTCCAAAATGTCAACGGTGCTGAGATTGAGAAATTCTGGTTTATCATGAAGTAATTCAGAAGAGTGTCATGTCTGCCTTTAGTAGAAGCAAGCAGAGAGGTGTTCTAAAACTAGCAGACCCTCTCACGGTCAACATGGATACCATGAGTGCATCCAAAAGGGCCATCTTGTCCCCATAGGGTCCAAAGCTGGACTCCTGTCCTTCCTGTGGAAATGACAACGCGGCCTCACAGAATTGCTGCCCATGAGGAGAGGGCTCCCGGCCAGGCTTGAGGTTGGCTCTTAGTAGCCCATTGGATTGGGGGCCTTGGTCTTTGAAGGTCTGACTACAGGGTCAGGGAGCTGTGTTCATTCCATGAAATCAGATTCTCAACAGCCTAGAGAGGCTGGTCCTGGGCGCCGCCACCGAGGCCCATATTATCCCAGACAGAGCTGGCCTCTTGATACTGACCTCACCAAACCCCAGACCTTCAAGGTGGGGGCGCTGTCCAAGGTACTGGGCCTTGACATGCTTGCTCAGCCTTGTCACCCATGGGCTCCAGGGCCCCACCCAATCCTCCTTTTGTTCCACTCTTTTTATTTCGTCCCCAGCTGGCCACCTACCCCCTTGGATCTGATCATATCCCGGTGGCTTTTGTTGACTTGCCCCTGGACCCAGCTCTGACCTGGGGGCCCGTCACCCAGCCAGCCAGCACACCATTCAGCTTCTAGTCTCTGCCCACACTCAGCGTGTCCACCCCTCCACGCCCCCTCCGAGCCCCACCCGGCCTCTCAGCGACTGAAAGCTCCTTCCCACGCCCTCATCTTTCTCTCCCCTCCTCACTTTCACCCTCAGAAGGGAAGCTCTCCCCCCTTGACCTTCAGCCACACACGCTGACAAGCATGTACATTTCTCATTTATAACATTCTAATGAGAAAGCTGCCCTTTATCCCCATTTTACAGATGAGCAAACTGAGGCTCAGAGAGGCTAAATGACTTGCCCAAGACGACTATCCAGGACACGGAGGAGTGAGGATTTGGACTCTGTCCAGTCAGCCCCAGGAGCCTGTCTTCTTAACCCCTCACCACACTGCCTCTGTTCAAGACGGTGACTCCATCGTCTCTACGTCATTCAGAACTTGTCACTGCCCCTGAATGCCTTACACTGAGTCCACCCAGCAAGGCTTTGCACAAGCTAGGACGGCATACCTGCCCAGAGAAGGGCGACCCGCAGGCTCCACGGAAGTGTCTGTTCAGAGTCTTCTCGATGGAGTCATCCTCTCCTGTACAGCCCCACCCCTCCGAGCATCCTCTTTTATGGCGGTTGATGGAGAAGAGTGGAATGTTGCCAAAGCGCTCTTTATTGCTGGCTAGGGCACGGGTAGGTAGGAGTCTGGGGTGCCTGAGGGTCTACCTTCCCACCCCCACAGCCCCACTGGCTAGGGGAGCCCAGCGGCACGTGGCTCTCCTGGAAGTTGTTCAGTCTCAGCCCCGCCGGGCGCTGATACTTGAAGGTAAACTCGTCTTCATATTGGGTCGAGAAGAAGCGCTGTCTGCCCAGCGGGGGCTCCATGTGGCTGTGTTTGCACTGTGGAGTCAGGGTGGGCAGCCTGGCAGGGCAGCCTGCAGGGTGGCTGTCCCACCCGTGGTCCCCACCATCACCCTGGGAGCATCAAAGGCTGGTGATTGGGCCCTGGGGAGGTGGACAAAATGGGGGGGGCTCTGTGTAGGATGACCCAGAAGCCGGAGAGAAACTTGGTGGGGGGGCCTGGAATGACCCCAGGGCTGGGGTGACCCTAGGTGACTCTGAGCTAACCCTTTGGCTTGGGGTATAACTGTGGCTGGTGATAGGAAGATGCCCCTGAGCTGCCCCTGACATGACCCTGGGGGTGAGGTAGGGATGACCTTGACACTCAGATGACATTAAGACGACCCTGAGCCTAGGGTGACCCTAGAGCGACCCCGAGCGGACTTGACACTAATTCTGAGTCTGAGGTGACAGTATCATCATCCTGAGATAAGTCTACACTGATCTGGGGGGTTCCCTGGTCAGGGAGGTGCCCCCTCCCCTGCCCCTTCCTCACCCGCTGTAGCATCTCCTCAGTCGCGGAGGCCGGGGCTACCCTGTGCGGCTTCAGCATCTTCTGGTTCATGGTTAAGAAATCTGGTTCTGAAGAATTGGGTGGGGGTGGCCGAGCTGAGGGGCCGAGGGAGGAGAGGCAGGGCCAGGGGGCAGGGACGTGCAAGGCTAAGGATGGGGTAAGGGTTCAGGGCGAAGCTCGGGCCAACGCTGAAGTTGCAGCGAAGGATGCAGTAGGAGGCGGGGAGAGGGGAGGAGCCGGGGTGGGCCTGAGGCTGTAGGGGCGGGGCAAGTGCGCACGAGTCTGGGGGGCAGGGAGGGTAGGCTAGCAGGTCAGGGGGCGGAGCCAGAGTCTGGCAGAGGAGTGGGGGTTAGAGTCAGGTGAGGGCGGATATGGAAAGGGGCGGGGCTATGGTCATGCAGGGGGCAGTGCCAAGGCGGAGGTGGCGCCATGCCCACGAGGGGGCGAGGTCGTCCAGGGGTGGAGTTGGGATCTTGGTCCATGGGGTGGGATGTAGTCCTTCAGGAGGCGGAGCCAGAGTCGGGCAGTGGGCGGGGCGGGACGGACAGGGGCGGGGCCAGAGCAGTGGGGGCGGGGCTTCCCGGGGTGGGCGGGGCCGCGCTCACCGCCGGTGCCCTGGGGCAGGTTGCTCTGCAGCAAGTGGAGGTTGGGGGCTTTCTGCAGCCTTGGCGTCCCAGGCGGGTAATAGTCCGTGCCCATGGAGGTCCGGAAGAACTGTCCCAGCAGCGAAGGCTCCCCTAGGGTCACGTGACTCTGCAATTTCTCCTGAGACACGTGGCGGCAGGGTGGCTTGGTGGCAGGAGGTGGCTGTAGGACCACAGGGCATCTGGGAAGCTCCCGCGTGTCCAGAATGTCCCCAGGCCCGGTTGGAGGGAAGAGATGGGCGCTGTATGACCTTGGACAGCTCACTCTCTCTGGGCCCCACATGATGGCGCTAGGAGTTGGTACTGTTATCTCCTTTTACAGACAGAGCCGCTTGGCTCAGAGTGGTTAAGCTACTTACCCAAGGTCACGCAAATAGATCCAGGAGATCCCCGCACACATGTCAAGCTCACTCCCACCTCAGGGCCTTTGCACTTGCTATTCGCTCTGCCTGGGAAACCCTTTTCCCTAATGAGCCCTGCCGCCTTCTCCCCCTGCCCGCTGACCTGGCCATGGAAGAAGTGCATGGAGGTGGTGAGGCTGCCCGGGCCGGGGCACCAATTTCCTTCCAGGATGTGCGACTCTGGAGTCTTGTCATGGTGAAGAACAAAAGGCTCTGCCAGCGGCAGAGTAGGTGCTGAGCAGCCCTGGGAGGCTGCTGTGGGAACCAGGGGCGGGTAGACAGCAGGCTCTCACCTGGCTCCCGGGCGTAGAAGTGCTCAGCCTTGGTGGTCCTGTCCCGGAAGAGGCCGTCTCCGGGACGAATGTTCACATAGTGGATGTGGGCCAAGGCCCGGGCCTTGTCATACCTGCAGGTAGGGGGGGATCTATCTGATCTGGGCCCTTGCAACTGCCAGGAAAAGGGAGATGGGCAGGCTTCCCAGGGGCCAAGCTGTGGAGTGCTAATGGCGGGAGATCTGGCCTGGCCTGCGGGTGATGGAGACCCTAGAGCCTCAGGTGGCACACCCCACATGTCGCTGAGAGGCCTTTGCCCCGTCTTGGTGGAAGGCCACTGTCCCTTTGTACCTGTCTGAGGGCAGACCCTGGGGCCTGTAGGCTTGTTTCTGCTCTGAACACATGGGACCATAGCCAATCTTGAAGTCTCCCAGTTCCACGCTGCTGGAGGCCTGTGGGTGGAGAGGGGTGGGAAGGGCAAGACCACCCGGCCCCATCGCTGCCCTCCCCAGCAGCACCAGCCCGGCCTCGATTTACCCTCTTAGACATCAAGGCAGGTGGGCCCGGCAGGGCCTGGAACTCTCTCTGGTAGGAGGTCCCATCGTCCTGTCTCCTGTGGTCCCACCTGAGGGGGTTGGGGCCCTCTGAGGATGGGCGAGAGGAGAGAGAGAGAATGGGATTAATGGGATAACTCCTGGAAGCCTCAGGGCCTCTGGGATTCAATTCCTTCCCTGGGAAGGGGAGCTGGGCAGTCCCGACTAGCCTAGCTTGAGAGCTGTCTGGAAAACACCAAAAATAATAAAAATCATGATAAAACAAGAATAACTACCAAATAGTGACCAGGCAGCTAGGTTAAGCTTTGCATCTCATTTTGGGGGGCTGGTATTATTCCCCCCACCTTACAGCCTCCCTGAGGCTCAGAGAGGCTACGTGACTTGCCAGAAATCACAGAAATTCAGAGCCAGAGCTGAGCCGAGTCCGGGTCTGACAATCCCTGAGCCCAGCTTGGAGGGACTCTGACTAGTGAGGTCCCTGGGAAAGTTTCCTTGAAAATCACACTAGTGACAGCTGCTCTTGGTCGAGCGCTCACTGTATGCCAGGCAAATCATGCGCTCCGGGCTATCTCGGTGTCACCGGCTCCTATGAAGTGGGGCCCTGTTATGGCACCCATTTTGCAGACGAGGAAACAGGCTTGGAGAGGTCCACTTGCTCAGAGTCACCCAACTACTAAGGTGGCAGGGCTGGGGTGGTGCGGAGGACTTAGCAGATTTGTCTGACCCCAAACCAGCATTCACGACTTCTGCCCACCACACAGCCCCCTGGGGAGATTCAGGAACTGTGCCCATTCTACGGATGCAGAAACGGAGGCTCAAGGAAGATCCAGGCTTTCTCAGCCTCGGTGCTATTCACATTGCGGGCTAGATAATTCTCTACTGTGGGGGCTGTCCTGTGTGTGGGAGGATGTTTAGCAGCATCCCTGACCTCCATCCTCTCCCTGCCAGTAGCATCCCCTCCCTCCATCGTGACAACCAGAATGATCTCCAGACGTTGCCAAACGTTCCCCGGGGCAGGGCGCAGAATCCCCGCCCACTTTGGGAACCAGTGGGTTAAGCAATCCGCCCGGGGCGCCCAGGCACGCGCTCACCGAGGTGGCTGCAGGGCGCGCGGGGCTGCAGGCACGCGTCGTAGGGCGGGAAGAGCGCCTGGTGAGTGGTGGGCGGGATGCGCAGCTGGGCGCGGTCGCCGGTCGGCACCGAGCCGCGGTCGAAAATGGGGCGCGCGCTGCGGATCTGCTCGAGGGCGCGCGGCGGCAGCTCGGGCCAGCGGAAGTCGGCGCGCGTGGTGGCGAGGCTGGTGCGGGCGCGCGCGTCCGCGTGCACGTGTAGGTGGCTGGCCTGCATGGCGAGCGCGCGCTCCCGCGCCCGCTCGTGCTCCCCCAACAGCGAGCACCGTGGCGGTGGCGCGAAGGCGCAGTGCGCCTCGGACACGCGCTCCTCGCCCGCCCAGCGCGCGTCCCGTTGGAAGAGGGGCGCGCGGGGCGGCTGCTGGCTCCGCAGCGTGCGGGGGGCGCCCGGGTAGGCCGGGAAGTCCCGCTGCGACGAGGAGCGCATGGTGCCCATGTGCAGCCGCGGGTCGGGCCCCACCGCGAAGTGCGAGGCCCTGAGGAAGTCCCGCCGGGACATCGGGCAGGGCAGCAGGGCGCCCGCGGCCACTGCGGGACGTGGAGCCACCTGCGAGGGGACGAGATACAGGACTGAACAAGTGCCCGCCGAGAACAATGCTGCCGTTTACTCCTCCCTCTGTGCCAGGCGCTGGGCTCGGCGCTGGGAACATGGGAAGAAACAGGCGCAGCCCCTGTGCCTGCCGCCAGGGAAAGCAGAGAGAAACACTCATTCATTTGGGCTTACTGTGTGCCAGGCACTTTGTAGGCCCTCGGAGGGGTACATCAGTTAACAAGACAGACCAAGAGCCCTGCCCTTGTGGAGATGATAATGGGGCCAGGAGGTGAAAGACAGTAAGGACTAAATATAACATAAATTGTAGAGTAAATGACAAGGTGATAAATGCCGTGGGAAGTCATACAAGGTAGAAGGATGGGGTTTTAGGGTGGGACGGTGGCAGTTTTAATAGGGTCGTCAGGGAAGGCTTCACTGAGATGGCAGTTGTGCAAAGACCTGAAAAAGATGGGAGGGGGCATCTGGGTATTTGAAGGAATGGCGTTCCAGGCAGAAGGACCAGCAGGTGCAAAGGCCCTGAGGCCACTGCAGAGTGAGCAACAGGGAGAGCTGCAGAATTAAGCACTGCATTCTGGTTTGTCTGATGCAGGAACCCCCTCTCTTCGCCCTCAGTCGGTTGTCAGGGCCATGGCTCTCCCCTCCTTCATGTCTGGGAACTCACTTCGGTCTCTGCCCAACCCTGGCCACTGTCCCATCTCTGCCACACGCCTCCTCACTGGTTTTCCCGCCCTCTGCAGTTGTCCTGGGCCCTGACTCTTCTCCTAGATCCCTTCCTGTCCTCAAACTGAGGACGGTTTACACACCCCCACTCACTTCTCTGACCTTCCGCTCCAGGCTCCCAGCACCCCACTTAGCCCACTGGGACTTTCTGGCCTTTGCTCAGAGCAGAGGTGTCTCCCCCACCGCACCCCCCTTCCTGCCCCTCAGAGACCAGCCATCGGGTGCCACCAGCACCCCTGACTGAGGCTCACCTCCTGCAGGAAGCCCTCCCAGACCACTTCAGCCCACAACTACTTTCTCATGTCGACCTCTTTAGAAGACATGCTTCAAGGGTTTTAATGAAACCACAGTTTTTCAGTGTTGAAGCGTGCTTTTTTGATCATTTTGCCTCCTAAAATAGTTGCGTTGAGAAGACCTCAGATAGTTTATGGGAGAATCTGACAACTGAAATTACTAGCCGGGTCACCTTGGAACAAGTCATGGGGCTTCTGTGAGCTTCATGCGTCATCAAGGATGAGGACAGGGCACCTACCTCGAGGGGTGACAAGGGGGCTAATGGGTCTTAGAAAATGCACTTGGCGACCAGCCTCGAGACTCCCTCTGTCCCCTGTCTCCCAGAGGATGCTCACATGTTCCTTCCAAAGCTGCGTTCACGTGTGGTGCGGCCCTGCCTATTGTGACCCATACGGCTTCCTGGACAATGCTGTCACAATGGTCCCCAGCAACTCTGGGCGTGGCCGGAAGGAAAATCAGGAGCGAGGCCAGAGGATCCTGCCTCCTGGGAGCTCGAGGGAGCCTGGCAAATGACTTGGCTTCTCTCATCTGGAAAAATGGGGCTGGTAACCGCTTCAGAAAGTAGCGATTGATGCAATAGGCTGCTGGTGTCTGTTATCATTTTCCCGAGTTTTCTTGCTTGTCTGCTTCCTCAGTACGCCCCACACAGGATAGGCTAACCTCTCTGAGTCACTGCACTACTTAATGTCACGCCAGGGCTCCCAGACCTCCAAGGTACCCTTTAATGACATCGTGGTCCCCCAGCCCAAAGACCAAGAGGAACACACCTGTGGTTGAACAAACTGGGGCTTATTACTCATTGCAGTGAGAGAGAGCACAGTCCACGGGGAGCTGTGGGAAATCTCGTCTCAGGAGGGCTTGAGAAAGGGCTTCTCAGGGGGCCAGCCCTGTGGCAGAGTGGTTAAGTCCAGCGCGCTCTGCTTTGGCGGCCTTGGTTCAAGAGTTCAGATCCCAGGTGCAGACCTACACCACTCGTCAGCCATGCTGTGGCAGCGACCCACATATAAAGTAGAGGAAGATGGGCACAGATGTTAGCTCAGGGCTAATCTTCCTCAGCAAAAAAATTTTTTTTTAAAAGAGAGGGCTTCTCAGAACTGGACTTGTCTTAGGTGGCTCTTGGGAGGTTTAAGGACATGGGGTTTTGCTCTGTGGTGGATCCTTTTACTGGTTGGAAATTTGAATTTCTTTTTTTTCCCTTTAAATTTTTTTTTTTTTTTTTGCTGAGGAAGATTGGCCCTGGGCTAACATCTGTGCCTATCTTCCTCTACTTTATATGGGACGCCGCCGCAGCACAGCTTGATGAGCGGTGCATAGGTCTGTGTCTGGGATCCGAACCGGCAAACCTCAGGCCGCCAAAGCGGAGTGTGCTAACTTAACTGATATGCCACCAGGTCGGCCCCTCTTTTTAAATTTTTTTATTGAGGTCATATTGGTTTATAACATTGTGTAAATTTCAGGCGTACATTGCTGTATTTCAGCTTCTTTATAGATTGTGTCGTGTTCACCGCCAATAGTCTAGTTTTTATCTGTCATCCAAAATTATGGAATGCGTTGTGAATTTGCATGTCATCCTTTCACAGGGGCCATGCTGATCTTCTCTGTATCATTCCAATTTTAGTAGGTGTGCTGCCGAAGTGAACATTTAACTTTCTTTCTTGAGATGCTCCAACAAATAAAAATAATATATAAAACATCAGGACGGGGGAACGGGGAGTTAGCCTCTAATAGGGCCAGAGTTTCAGTTTGGGAAGACGAGAAAGTTCTGGAGATGGTGGGGATGGTTGCACAACCATGTGAATGTAGTTAATGGCACTGAACTGGACACTTAGAAATAGTTACAGTGGTAAATGTTATTTTATGTATATTTTACTGCAATAAAAAAATTTTTAAAGCAATTTCTTAAAAAAAAAAAACAGATGAAATACAGATATAAGGATGGTAAAGCTGTCCTAGTTCATAGTGCCCCAAATTGTTTACTGAATGGGTTCCTTCCTTCTTTCTTTTTTTTCTTCTATTGAGGTATCCTTGACATACAGCATTGTTAAGTTGAAGATATACAACATATTGATTCGATACATTTATATATTGCAATATAATTGCCATTGTGGTGTTCGCTGACACCTCAGTGTGTCCCATAATTGTTGGGAACAATTAAGATCTAGTCTCTGAGCAGGTTTAATGTTTATAGTACAGTTTTTTTTTTTTTTTTTTTTTTAGTGTATATATATATTTTGTGTGTGTGAGGAAGATCAGCCCTGAGCTAACATCTGCCAATCCTCCTCTTTTTGCTGAGGAAGACTGGCCCTGGGCTAACATCCGTGCCCATCTTCCTCCACTTTGTATGGGACGCCGCCACAGCGTGGCCTGACAGGCGGTGCATCAGTGCGCGCCGGGGATCCGAACCCTGGCCACCAGCATCAGAGCACGCGCACTTAACCGCTAGGCCATGGGGCCGGCCCTATAGTACAGTTTTGTTGGCTGTAATCCCTGTACTGTGGATTAGATCTCCAGGACTTATTTACTGAGTGGGTTCCTTTTCACTGACTTACCAAATTCAAGGAAATTGTTTTGCCCACTGGGTTGAGGTCCCATCACCTGCTCCTCAGCCCCGAGCCCAGCAGAGGACTTTGGTCCAGCCAGGTGCATGCAAATATCCATTTCGGCCTGGTCCTGCCTGCTGGGAAAAGAGGATGGATCATGGATCGTGGATGCTACCAGGAGGCAAGGGGGAGAGGTAATTCTGTTACTGAGGCTTTGAATAATTTTTATCGAGAAGTCTAAGGAATGAAGCGAGAATAAAGCCGTGATTGGTAAAGAAACAGCAGTGACTCAAATGATCCAGGAAAAGCGAATATCTGGTTGCTGCTATGGTTCGGACCATGCTCATGTTTTGCCTGTGTTCAGACACGATTACGAAGTGGGCTTGTTTTGTCTCGTTCCACCACGGTCACAGAGTGGCCTTGTCTGATGTTGGCGTCCCGCGGAATTATTTATGTCCCGAGGGAGAACACCAGGGCCTCGCTGTGCCTGCCAGGCCAGCTCCTAGCAACAGCAAGGCCAGCTGTGGACACCAGGCCAGCGCCTGTCTCTTTCTCAAAGGTCAAGTTTAGCCCTAAGCAGATGACGGGGGATGCTGGGAGGGCTGGGCGGTGCCCACAAGGCTCACTGCTGTCTCCTTGGTGCCTGGAACAGAGCCTGGCACACAACAGGCGCTCAGAGAAATGCGTTGTGCTGTTACAAGGCCCTTGGGCACAGCACAGGCTCAAGAGAAGGGACCCAGCTCCTCAGGCAGCGGCAGGAGGCCCCCATCCCTCTGCAGGCTTTCGTCTTGGCTCGGATTTTTTTCTGCTACAGGAACAGTGTCCCCATTTGGGAGGCGGGGGCACACAGACCCCTGCACCCAAGTCTTAAGCAAGGAGGGCTGTGGTTGGATGTGGGGGTTAACGAACCTCTCGGGATGCTGTGGGGGAGGCAGGGGCTCGGGGTCCTGATGAGAGAGAATGGGGGCTGCCTGTGGAGGGGGCTGTGGGCTGGGAAGAAGTGGATGGACTCAAGGGATATTTTGGGGACTGTTGGGACATGGAGGGGGGTGTGCACGTGTGTGGAGGGAAAGAGGTGAGCGTGATGTCCAGGTGTGTGGCTGGGTGGCTCGGTGATCGGCGGGGCAGCTCTGAGATGGAGACATGGGAGAGCAAAATGTCCGCGAAAGATGCCGAGGTCAGTCTGGGACCTGCCGAGCGCAAGGGTGCTCCTGGGATGCACAGGGGGAATGTTCAGGGGGCAGGTGGGAGCCGGAGACTGCTCAGGATTGGAGAGGGATGAGGGAGAGGCCAGCGAAGAGGTGGCTAGGGAAGTCGTGGGAGTGGACTGTGTGGACAGAGCACGAGCAGAGAGCTTGGGACAGGGAGCTGAGCCCCACCGGCGACGACACTTAGGGAGAACCTGTTTTGTGTCAGGCTGTGGGGATAGAGCGGTGACCAAGACAGATCAAAATTTCTGCCCTGGTGTAGTTCACATTCTGTTGAGGAGAGACAAATAACTAGGTAACCAGACAAGAAACTAGATAGCTAAATAAAGAAGCCAACTATACAGTTATGTTAGATAGAGTTACGAGCTAAGGAGAAAAATAAGGCAGTAGGAAATGTGAGTCGGAAGTGCCCAGGAGGGTGTGACAGGGAGGTGCCATGACTAGATGATATTTGAGCAAGAGGGAACAGCCAGTGCAAAGGTCCTGAGGCAGAATGTGCTGCAACTTCAAGGAACAGGAGCAATGGGGCTGGAATGGAGTGAGTGAGGCAGGAAGAGAAACAGAAGTTGAAATCAAGAGGAAATATTTTGCAAAACACCATTGGTCAACATCATTAATCATTAGGGAAAGGCAAAACAGAACTACAGTAAATTCCCACCTCGCACCCAGTAGGGTGGCCACAATTAAAATAAAAGGAAAATAACAAGTGTCGGCAAGAATGTGGAGAAGGTGGAACTCTCGTGCATTGCTGGTGGGAATGTAAAATGATGCAGCCGTTGTGGAAAACAGTCTGGAGGTTCCTCAAAAAGTCAAACATAGTTACCATATGATCCAGCAATTCCTCTTCTGGGTGTTTACCCAAAAGAATTGAAAGTAGGGACGTGAACAAGTACACGTATAGCATGTTCATAGCAGAATTATTCACGATAGCCATAAAGTGGAAACAACCCAAATGTCCATCAACTGATGAATAAACTAAAAGTGTGGTATATCCATACCATGGAACATTCTTCAGCCAGGAGAGGAATGAAGCTCTGATACCTGCTACAATGTGGACAACTTAAAAAACATGCTTGATGAAAGAAGCCGGATTCAAATGGTCACATATTGTATGATTCCATTTGCATGAACTATCCAGAATAGGTAAATCCATAGAGACTGAAAGCAGATAGATGGTGGTTGACAGGGGCTGGGGGCCGGAGGAACAGGCTGACTGCTTAAAAGGGTGGCAGGTCTCCCTTGAGGGTGATGCAAATGTTCTGAAACTAGAAAGGGGTGATGTTTGTACATGTGAATGTACTAAATGCCACTGAATTGTCCATTTTAAAATGGTGAATTTCATGTTATGTGAATTTTACCTCGATTTTTTTTAAAAAAGGAAATGGGTCGTTCACTTTTTGAACAATGTTATTCGGCTTTTTGGCGAGATAATACACGCATATAGCACAAAATTCAAAAGCTACAAAATTATATGAGATGAGATGATGAAAGTTAACTAAACTTAGCGTGGTAATCATTTCACAATATATTAAGTCAAATCTTTATGCTGTACACCTGAAACTCATAGTGACGTATGTCAATTATATCTCAATATAACTGGGAAAAAAAAAAAGCTACAAGACGGTACAACGGGGAACAATTTAATCTCTTCTTCCCAGCCCATTGCCTCTTTCAAAAGCAACTCTGGTTGCCGGATTCTTGTCTATTCGTCTAGAACGAGTCTATGCATTTCCCTAACTTTCTAAAAATGCCTTATATGACATTACGACAGCCATACATGCTCATTAGAGTCAAGCAGACAATGCAGACAGGGTGAAGCAGAAAAATTTCTAGAAAAATCCCTCCTTGAATCCGACCTAAGAGGTCAGTGCTTTTTCCTTGGACTATTTTTGCGCGTGCGTGGGGAGCTGGCTAATTTTGAAAAGACGAGCCGCCGTGGGGCAGAAGCTCGGCGAGCTCCGAGGACCGTCCTGGGTGCAGAGGCTCCCAGGGAGCGCGCACGTGGCGGCCCCGCAGCTGCAAACCCCGTCGCTCCCTGCAACAGACAAAAGGCGGGTTCAGGGACAAAGGGTCGCGGCCGCGCCTGCGCAGAACGTTCCCAGGGGGGGGGCGTGGCCTCGCGCCCGGCCCCGCCCCCTAGGCGGTGCGCCGCTGTCGCAGTGACGTCATCGCGGAGTTGCCATGGCGGCGCTGAGCGGCCTGTCGTCGGCGCTGGAGTCGTATAGGGGCCGGGACCGCCTGGTGAGGCTGGGGCGGAGCGCGGCCGGAGGTCCCGGATTGGGCCTAGGCTCAGAGACGGGGAAACTGAGGCCAGAGAGGGGCGGGAACGCTCAGGAGCCCCCATCGCGGAGGCCCTGTCTGAGCTGGGCTCCAGCCCTGTCCCCTAGCGGTGGACATTCCGGTTGTTCCGGCCAACCCATCGGGGCTGGATATTTGCAGTACCAACCAGATCCTCACGTTTGCACATTCGGGATCCGACCAGACCTCTGCAGTTGGCTCCTGGGTTGTCCCAGACAATCTCATATGAGGCTTTAGGTGTTGCAAGGCTCCCCCTGTGGCTGGATGTTTAGGTTCCCACCAAATCCCCTCGGATTGGGCGCTCAGGTTTTAACAAATCCCCCCAAGTTGGACATTTAAATTGCAGCGTTTTGCCATTACAAAGGGGCTGAAAAGGAATCACAAGTAAAAATCATGTGTAAAGCAACAGGAAAAGGCAATTTCTGAAAAGCAGATGAAAGAAAAATGTCAAGGTAGTGACGCTGACCCAGTTCTCAGCGTCGCAAGTGACCCGCTGAGTGGGTTCCTTCTCACTAAAGCAATTCAAGCACATTATCCTTTGTCCGCTGGGCTGAGGCCCCATCACCTCCCCACCCGCCAGCCCAGCCTCGGACTTTGGTCCAGCCAGGCGGACGCAAATATACATTTCCGCTTAGTCCTCCTGCCTGGCGGGGAAGAGGACTCAGGAGGTGTGAAATGGTGGTTTCATTTTCTGGTCCCCGTCACATTTGTCTCCAAAGACTGTGCCCCTCGGTGACATGAGCCAGCTCTCCATTAAACTCCTCACGGTGCCTTTTGGACAATGACCTCGTACTTCCCCAGTTGTCCCACCTCCAAGTGTCGTCTTAAACTTTCAGCTTTTATTGGAAGTTTGTTGATGGATAATCTTCCACCTGCTCGATCCCACGGGGCCCACGGCCAGGTCAGGGGTGACCCAGCTCAGTCCAGGAGCGGGGCCATGCTGACTGCTTCTGGTTTCCCACAGATCCGAACGCTGGGGTACTGCTGCCAGCTGGTCGGTGGGGTCCTGACGGAACAGTGTCCGGCCAGGTCAGAGGTGGGGACGCGCCTGCTGGCGCTGTCCTCCCAGCTCAGCCACTGCAGGACTGTCCTGCGACTCTTTGACGACCTGGCCATGTTCATCTACACTAAACAGTACGGCCTGGGGGCAGAGGTAATGGGGCGCGTGGGGCTGTAGGGAGGGGGTGCAGACCCCGGGAAGCTGGTGTTCTTATGGGCTTGTCTAAAGGCAACCGTGTGGGCAGTTTATTATTTTTTTCAATTTTACTTTCTTTTTTTTGAGATGATCAGATGTTCTTATTTTAATTTAAATTAAAAAAAAAAAAAAATAGCGGGGCTGGCCCGGTGGCGTAGTGGGTAAGTGCGTGTGCTCTGCTTTGGTGGCCCGGGGTTCTCAAGTTCAGATCCCAGGCGTGCACCGACGCACTGCTTGTCAAGTCATGCTGTGGCGGCGTCCCACATAAAGTAGAGGAAGATGGACACGGATGTTAGCCCAGGGCCAATCTTTCTCAGCAAAAAAGAGGAGGAGTGGCAACAGATGTTAGCTCAGGGCTAGTCTTCCTCACACGCACACACAAAAAGCTAATATGTTTGCACTTTCCAAAAGACTATATAATTAAAAGTCTTTCTCCCTCCTGATCCCCCAGCCCCCAGCTTTCCACCTCAGAGGCAGCCACTGTTGTCAGCGTCCATGAAAAACCTGCACAGGCAAATACACGTTGTTTATGTAAAAACTTGTGTGCTGTTTACACTGTTTGGCGTCTTGCTTTTTTCACTTATCAGTACAACTTGGAGCTCCTTCCTTCTTTATGGCCACATAGTTCTCTGCTATATAGCCAGACGCTGATTTATTTAACCGATCCCCTGTTGATGGACATGTAGATTGTTTATTACATTTTGCTGTTACAACAGCACTGCATCATTGCACACAAATGCCACTCAAACTAGAGCAGTGGTCCTCACCTGGGGGCGATCTTGGCCCTCCCCCAGAGAACATTTCCCCCCGGGCTGGTCTGAGAAGCTGCCCTGGGCCCTCCTGGCCGAGTCATGCCCCTCCCTGGGCTGCCCTGCCCATTCCCCCTGCCCGCTTCTCTCAGATGCTCCCCCGTTTGGTCCCAGCACCCATGGCCTGATCATCCCAAATCTTGAGTGTTTTTCCCTGGACCTTCCTCCAGTTTTGACACCCATCTCCTCATCCTCCTCTTTGATTAGGGCACGCTTCTCGTGCATCCCCAGAGGACCCCCACCACCAACTGTCCTCTGCAAAGACTCCTCTGAGTCTCCAGGCAAGAGGTGGGGGGCCCTCTGCACCTCGTATATCCCTTGGCCAAAAGAAGAGCCCCTTTTGTTGGGTCCCCCCCTGCCCCTGTGAGCATCTCCTCCCTAAATAGGGCGGGGACCTGCTGCGTCTCAGGAAACACGGTGGAATGAGCACATGGGTGGGGGGCGCGCAGGGGAGCCGCCATCCTCATGGAGGGGTGAAATGTGTCAGAATGCACCAGAAGGTCCCAGGCAGGATTGGGGAGCTGGAGTGGGGTTCAGAACCCAGAGGGAGGCAGATCACAGCCGGCCATTAGGAAGGAGAGGGCAGCGGCACCACCCATTGGTGGGGCCCAGGAGGGCGTTCCTAAGGAGATGGAGAGGAGTGGGAGGGTATGGCAGGCAGTGAGGATGACCAGGGTAAAGGCAGGGAAGTGAAGGACGTGGGTGGGGACCCTGCCAGCTTGGAGGCCTCGAGGGGGTGTGGCCTCGGGGGCGGGGCCCGGAGTGGGCGGGGCCTTGAGCGGGCGGGGTCGGGGAACGCAGCCCCAGGGCCGAGGCTCCTACAGCCTCGTCTGGCCAAACCGGCCGTGCATCGCAGGGTGCAGGCCATGGTTCAGCACTCAGGGTTGGAGAGCGTGGGTGCAGTTCGGGACCGGGAGCCCGCGTGGGTTCTGCAGTTTGCGCCTGAGGCCCGTCCCTGTATGAGACCCGGCAGGTGGCAACTTACCTAGCACCTCAGTTTCCCTGTTTGTGGGGATGGTGACCCCTCTCTGGTTTGGGGGAGCTGGTGGTTACTGCACCACCCCGCTCTGCCTTGGTCAGCGTTCTCCGCGGGGCTGCCTGCCCTGCTCTCCTCTTGGGGTCCTGCGCCCCAGAGCCTGGCCTGGAGACCCCTGTGCAGGAACTGGGAGCCTGCGGGGTGGGAAGGCTCTGATACAGGGCGTCCCACGTTGTCCTGCACGGGAATCATCTGGGAACTTAAAAAAAATTCCGGGTGCCGGGGCCCACCCCAGATCTAGTGAGGCAGACGCCCTGGGCCTGGGGGCTGGCTGTGGGGTTTTGAAGCTCCCCAGGGATTCCACCGTGCAGCTGAGCTGAGACCCCCTGCTCCACTGGGCAATGACACGCACACCGCTGAGAAGCAGAAATCAGCGCTTCTTCTCCGGGAGTGGCCAGCCGTGGGCCAGCCTGCTGGGCCTGGACATTGCCCCGTGACTGCCACCTGCGTGGCCTAGGCCCCTAAAATGGACAGTGGGTAGGTCCGACCCTAGGCCCATCCCCCTCTCTCTCCTGGTCCTGCAGGAGGAAGGCATCTTTGTCCGCTGCGTGTCTGTCCTGGGCAACCTGGCCGACCAGCTCTACTACCCCTGTGAGCATGTCGCCTGGGCCGCGGACGCCAAGATCCTCCACGTGGACTCTGCCCGGTGGTGGACACTGAGCACAGCCTGCTGGGGCCTCTCCCTGCTCCTGGGGATCGCCAGGTAAGCAGTGTCACCTCCCGCCAGCAGAAGGGAGCACCTGAGATCCCCAAGCAAATGGCCGACCGGCTGGAGGAGTATGGGTCTTTTTGTCTTCTGCTTTTCCTCATCTTGAGGCCACCCCCCTGTATCGTCCCCTATGGCTGCTGTGACAAATTACCACCCACCTGGTGGCTTTAAACAACACAAATTGATTATCTTACAGTTCTGGAGGCCAGAAGTCTAAAATGGGCCTCACTGGGCTAAAATCAAGGTGTCAGCAGGCCTGCGATCCTTCTGGAAGCTCTAAAGGAGAATCCATTTCCTGGCCTTTTCCAGCTTCTAGAGGCCCCCTGCATTCCTTGGCTCGTGGCCTCTTCCTTCATCCTCAGAGCCTATCACTCGAACCTCTGCTTCCATCGACACATCTTCTCTGACTCTGACCCTCCTGTCTCCCTCTTATGGGGACGCTTGCGATGACATTGGGTCACCTGGATCATCTCCCACCTCAAGATCCTTAACTTAATCCCATCTGCACAGTCCTTTTTGCCGCGTAAGGGAACATACAGGTCCTGGGGATTAGAACGTGGACATCTTTGGGGGGCCATATGGTACCCACCAGACCCAGGAAGAAGAAGAAACTCTGGGGCCTGGACCGAAGCGCCGGTGTGGCTGCCTTTAGCAGGGTCCCTGCTTGTGTTGTCGTCGGCAAACAGCTGTAGATGAAACAGCTAGGAGTTTCCTGACTGGCTCTGTGTTTCCGAAACCGTAAGGTTTCCAGAACTTTAAAATAATGGTTTCTTCCCAAACATTTCCCTCTCTGCCAATTTGCTGAGCGGGTTTGTTCAGAGTCCCTGCCCCAGAAAGCACGGGTGGAGCAGGGCCTCCCGTGCCCGTGTTTCATGGTGGCAAAGGTCTCTCGGATCCCTGAACCGATGGCAGGGCGGCCTCTGACCTGAGGGTGGCATGGTGTGGGCAGTGCCCACATCTGCTGTCACTTGTCCCTGGGCAAGGCACTGACATTCAGTAGTCCTTGTCCCCTCCCCGACCCCCATTACAGATGCCCTAATTATGCTTATGGTAGACAGTCTGGAAAATGAACAAACCCCAAAGTGGAAGATTCAGGTGACCCACAGTCCAACTCAGAGATCCCCACTCTCTAAATTTCTGATTTTTGCTCGTCTCTGAGCTTGTCTCACGGACATGGCTCCCTCTAGATCTAAGCTCCCTGGAGTCGCGGTCACAGTCTGTGGAGTCCCCGTGTGCTCAGGGACTCGGGCAGTGCCTGGCTGGCTGTGGCCGCTCTTGAGGCTGTGGCCTCTCCTCGGGGTGCCTTGTGACCTCCGGCCCCAAGAGACTTCCATTCCTGTTTTAGGGGCAGCCTTGGTTCCATTATTTTTTTTTAATAGACTTGATCTTTAGAGCAGTTTTAGGTTCGCAGCAAAATCGAGCTGAAAGTAGGGTTCCCATATACCCCCACAGGCACAGCCTCCCCCACGGTCAGCATGGCACCGGACTGGGACATGTTACGTTAATGAACCAACGTGGATGCGTCATCGTCACCCAGAGTCCACAGTTGACATGAGGGGTCACTCTTGGTGCCGTACATTCCATGGGTTTGGACAAATGTGTAATGACGTGGAGCCACCATCCCAGTATCATACAGGGTAGTGTCACCGCCCTAAAACTCCTCCATGCTCTATTATTCCATTCATTTTTAGAGCACGTGGCTTTTCCATCATCTCTCTGTATTTGGTGTGAACAGGGGTGTGAGGGTTGGGGAGCGTTTGGTGTGTGCTCGTCAAGACCAGTGTCCTTAAGACCCCAGGGCACCAGAGAACCACCTGGCAGGCTGCTGAAATGCACGTGCCTGGGCCACGCACCCCGAGGTTCCGATGCCCAGGGTCCGGGGGCCCAGGAATCATTCTGCCCTTGTCCCCCAGGTGGCTCTGAGGCAGGTGCATCTGCTTCACTGCAGATGCTGCCCCGTGTCCTGTACTCCCTGGGGACATGTCACTGGGATGGGTACATGGTGGCCGCAGAGATGTGACCAGGCTCTGGACCTCCCAGTCGGGAAGTATGGCCGAGGTCAGCCCTCCAACAGGCAGGACTCGGCCCGTTCAGGCACCACACGCCCACAGCAGGGCCAGGCAGAGCAGCCTGCGTGGGTCCCCGGGGAGCACGAGAGGCTGCCCGCCTGGTGGCCGCTTCCTCAGTCTGCAGATGCCAGCCCTTGGGGCCCAGAGGGTTGTCCAGGCTCACCTCAGGCAGGTCCAGCCAGTGTCTAGGGTGTGTGTGTGTTGGGGACAGGCATGGAGGGATCTGGACCACATTTACCTGGTGCGCTGGCCAAGGTGCGGGATGGGGAACAGCTTCCTCAGGCCAGTCCAGCTGTGGGCCAGCCTCAGTGTCCTCGTCTATGGAGGGGTGGCCTCCCAGCTGGGCTGTAAACACCCCACATGTTCCTTTGAGCCATGGCTCTGGGCCAGTGGTTCTCAGAGGCTGGGGGGGCCTGGCTGGCCAGGCCAGAAGTGCTGGGCGCTCCTGAATCGGGCGCAGATGGCCCGGGCAGGGGGGGGTCTGCATTAGGGATGAGGCCCCTGGAGCTTCAGGGCACAGCCAGCTCTGGAGCTCCGGGAGGGTGCAGGATGGTTGGAGCCACTTGTTGGGGAGCTCGGCACACTTCACAGGGAGCCTGTGGCCGTGTGGCCGCCCTTCGGCCGGCCTTGGGGAGCTAAGCCCTGTGCACCGTCCTGCTTCTCTTGCCCTCCGGCGGGGAGTCCTCCCATCCTCTGTGGTGTTGCAGGTCCCTGTGGATGGTCCTGACGCTGAGACAGAGGCTGAGGAGCCCCACGGCGCCCTTCCCCAGGTGCGACACTCCTCCCGCAGGCTCGGGCCCTGGCGGGTTTCCCCAGCCAGGAGGTGCTCAGAGCAGCCACCAGTTACCAGGCCTACCCCCGTGCTGGGGCCTCACTGCCGCCTCCAGCGGGGTGGTGCGGATGGGGAAACTGAGGCTGGCTTGAGGCCCTGTGGGAAGAGGCAGAGCCAGGCCTCCCGGGCTGAGCCTTCATGGCTGCGCCCCCAACAGGGAGGGTGATGGGAGATGGAGTCAGCTTCCTGAGGACCATGGTCGCTGTCACTGTCCCATCCTGGGAAAGAACGCGCCGTGGAGCTGTGCCCAGCACAGGCCCGGCCCCTGCCCTCAGCCCAGCCTGACTCCCGGGGTCCAGACAACAGAGGTGTGGGTGGCAGATTCTCCACGCTGGTCTGTGCCCTGTGCGCACTGTGGGCTCCCTCTGGGGGTGTGACGGGGACTCAGTCCCCGTGGGGTCCTACCGGTCCTCACTCACTAGCCAGGTCTGTGGTCACTCCTTTCCTGCGCGTGTGGGCGGTGTGGGCACACAGGGCCCCCCCTGAGCGTCTCCTCTTTGCCCCCACAGCCAGCTGCCCGCTAGCAAGCGGAGGGCCATGCAGGCCCAGGTCCAGTCGGAGGTGCTGACTGTCCTGAGCAACCTGGCCGACCTGGCCAATGCCGTGCACTGGCTGCCCCCGGGCGTCCTGTGGGCCGGCCGCTTCCCCCCGTGGCTGGTGGGCCTCCTGGGCACCGTCTCCTCCCTCCTCAGCGTCTATCAGGCAGTCCGGGCCGGCCAGGCCGATGCCGCCACCCCCTGACACGCTGCGGGGAGCTCGTGGATGCAGCCGAAGCCAGACAGAGGGCCCCTTCCTCCAAAGGAGAAATCACCCAGGCAGGGGCTGGGTCTCTAACTGAGCAAATCAAGGCCAGGTGTGGGGAGATGCAACCCAAAGATGGCACGGAGCAGCCGGGGGCGAGGTCCCCCAGGCGCTGGGGCCAGGACCTTTCCTCCCAGGCCTGGCTTCTCTCAGGGCCGGAGCAGGAGGGCCCGGGTCTCCCATGCAGAGAAGGACACCGCCGGCCTCAGCAGAGCCTGGCTCCTGGCTCTGCTGCCCGGTGTCCTGTATTCCAGTGAACGCAAGCAGGGAGACCAGGACCCTGTGCACCACGTGGGGCCTTAGGAAGCTGACACGAGAATCAATTAAATACTGTGGTGCTGGTGCCAGGCCCAGGTGTGAGTAGTTCTTCCGAAACTCACCTACTCCAGCCCCCTCCCGTCCGCAGGCCCGCTCACTCACAGGCTCTCTTTCCTGGAGGCGCGTCCCTGGGCCTTATTTTAGGGACGGTGTGCAGGCGCCACCTCTGGGCGTGACGGTGTCCTGGGTTCAGCTTCTCCCGGGACGGAAATGCAGTGGGAAACCGCACCTTCCCGGCCTGCCTTCTGGAATGTCCTTGGCTGGTGGGTCCTCTCCGACTCTGCAAGCACGGCCCACTTCAGCCACGGGGTGCCGCCCTCCCTCCCATCTCTGGCACAGGGGTCCCAGATGCTGACTCCTGCCAGGCCATGCCCCTGTCGTGCCCTCCTCCTGGGCATCTCGGGTGCTTGTCGTGGCTGAAGCATCTCACTCTCAGTCACAGCTTGGACCCAGGGCCGTCGTTGTGCATCTAGGGCCTGTCTGAGCATTTTGTGGGCTCTGAGCTGGGGCTGGTCCATGCACGCCGCTGTCTCTGAAGATGCCTGTGCCTCTATCTCCCGCATCATGGAGATCGTGGCGGGATGGGATGCGTTTGTTTTTCAGTCTGACGTTTGAGAGGACGTGTGTGGCCTCGGGCAGCCGTCAGTAGATGGTGGCGAGCCCACGCCTACCCCTTGCTCTTGACGTGTCCTTGGACCCCCCACCTCTGAGTCCCGGTGGGAAAGGGGAGGGAATCACGCTCTTCCTTACATCTCACAAGCGCTGGGAGGATGCAACACAATGGGTGTTTGCAGTGCCTGAAGCCTCCTGTGCTATCAGCCACATCTTGTTCTTTTCTTTTAAAAACAAGGAAGGTATGTGGCTGGAAGCAGCTGGGATGGAGGGCCGCTCAGGGCATCATGGGATGCAGAGGAGACCCCACCTGGCTCCCGGCCAGTCCCCCGTGGGGGCTCCTTCTGCCCAGGGCTCACGGGTGGGCCATCTGGACTAGGGGAGGGGCCAGGCTGGGTCAGTCTCCCCCTTCCCTCTTGCAAAGAGGGCGGCGAACTTGCCTCGGCCCTTCGCAGAGGCCCCCTTCCCAGCGCCCAGGGGCCCCAGTGCGATTAGAGTCGGGGTCAGAGCGGCACCCGCCTACCTGTCTGGAGACTCAGTGAGTTAATACCTGTAAAGCACTCGGAGCAGCGAGTTTGTGGGGCAGCCATGTGGACTCCTGCTGTTAACGTCAGGTCACTGGTACCCCAACAGGCCGGCGTCCCCGCGGGCCTGGGCAGAGCCAGACGCCAGGGCTTGGGCTGCAGCGTCAGGGCTGGCCGGGCGGCAGCGCTGGGGACACAGCTGCCCAGCCTCAGGCACACCGCTGGGTGGCTAAGGAGCTGGCCCTGCCCGCAGTGTGGCCACACCCCCTGCCCGGTGCCCTTCCCTGGGCCGGCAGCTCAGCCTCTTCAGGTTGGGGCGAAGCAAGCCAATTCCTGGGAACGGAGCCTAAAAGGATTTTCCAAGCATTAAGCAGGATGCGCATCTGTGGCAAACCGGCTGTCAGGAAGCAGGAGGCTGATGGGCCCTGGGGACCACCTAGAAGCTGGCAGGGCCTCACTGTGGGGCGATGGCTCCTTGTTAAGGAGGCTGGCATCTGGGACCCCAGGGCCCTAAATGAGAGAGGACCCAGCCAGGGCAGGGAGGACTTGGCGGCATTCCCAAACCTCGGCCTTGTTTGGGGGGGCTGCTTCTCCTGGGGGCCACCGCAGCCACCGCCTCTGACTTTAAACGTGATCATCCGGGGGCTTCCTCAGAAGGAACCAGAGCAGGTTCCTCGGCCCGGGCCCCTCTGTGTGGTCTCCTCAGACCGGATCACTCAGCGGCTGATCCAAGCTGGCGCCAAGTGGTGGGGAGCACCGTGTCACTTGCCCAGGAGGTGTCCCAGCCTCCTTGCTTCCCCACCCCAGCCGCAGGGCAGGGGGAGTGGTGTGGTCACTCTCCCACAGGCCTGATGCCTGCACCCAGCAGGAGAGGTGACAGCGGCTGAGGGGCCCAGGTCACCTGGGCCCAGCCGTGAGGGATGGGGCGTCACAGCCCAGTTGTCAGGCAGGCCCCAGAGCCCCTGTGGCTCTCCGGGCTCCAGGCAGGAGCCGTGGAGGGGAGTTGGTGGGGCCTCCCCGAGGTCTTGCCGCAGCAGAGGCTCTGAGGGGGGCCCCGCCAGCACTCACCACCACAGCACCGACGTGTGGGCGGATGGTCCTAAAACAAAACCCCATAGCATGGCCACTCCAATCAGCTCGTCTTAGACACTTTTATTGCTAGAATCGGGTCGTAAATTCTAGGGCGGTTCCGAAACGTCCCGCAGTGAGGAAACGCTGCATCATTGTAAAAATAGTTGTCGCGTGGACTCAGATCACGGTCACGATTAACGAAGACGTGCACAGGTCCCACGGAGACAAGGACATCTGCTGACCACCAACTTTACAAGTAGAATTGGGCTCTGCCTGGGGTGACTCGGGGTACCGGCGAGAGATGGACCGCCCCCGCTGCCCCGCTGCGTGGCACGGCTGAGACAGCCCCTGGGCTGCGTGGCAAGGAGCCCGATTCCCGCCACGTGGCCGAGTGGACTCCCTGAACTTTTTCTGGTCCGAGGAGTCATGGCGGCATGGAGGGTCAGCCCAGAGCACGTGGGCAGGGGCGCGGCCGTGAGATCACCCGGCATGAGGGCCAGGGAATGTCGTCGTCACAACAGGACGGGAACTGAAGGTCACCTCTTCTAAAGTGCTCGATACTCAGTACAAAACACGAAACACTGACCACAGATGCGGCACGGGGGAGCTCCGATGGGCGTCACAGGACCAGGAGGCGGCTTCTCCTTGCTCCCCAGAGGCTGCAGGCCCCGCGGGCAGAGGCAAGGGGTGGGCACGGGTTGAAGAGAGGTGCTGGGAGGGGCCGGGGACGCCGCGTCGTTTACTGTGCGCGGGAGAGGTTCGGGACGGCTGCCTTCAGCTCGTCACCGACTGGCTCTGTCACCTCGACCCTGCAGTGTCCCCGCTCCTGGTCAGCACAGGACCCAGTCCTCCCGCCAGCGCTTCAGGAGGTGCTGGGCTGCGGGCCCAGTGCAGGGAGCCTGGGGTGCAGCAAAAGGCTGCAAGGTCCCCCCTCCCCCACCCCAGCACCCCAGCTTGAGTTGAGCCAGAGCTGGAATGTGGATCTGAAGCAAGTGTCCCCTCTGGATGGTTCCTGGACATCCAACACCATTGCCAACATCTACAGCCACGCGGCTGGACCAGTGGCCTTCGCCCTCCTCCAGAAGTCGACAATAAGATATGACAGCTCACTGGACGTGAGGTGCCCGTGAGGTGGTGGCCACGTGTGGTCCCTCCAGCGTTTCACCCTCGTCTGCCCGGACATGTGGCCCCACGGCTCTGCTTCATGTCAGACCAGCACCTGCTCATCAGTGAAGGACACCTGCCCTGGGAAACCGGCCCAACTCACGGGGGCTGAGGACCCTCGGCCCAGGGCCGGGCCCCTCGGGGTGTGCTGGCCCTGGCTGAAGCTCTCAATTCGGTCTCTCGACAGGCCGAGTCCTGGAGAACGGCCGCTGCCCTCGCGGCCCACAGAACCACGCTGGCTTGGGAAAGCACTGAGGTTTTAAAATGGTGGATTAAAATGAGTTACAGTCAGCCCCCTTCAGGAGGCGCTTCTGAACCTACAGAAGCCGCCTAGAGTGCCATCGGCCAGCCTCTCTAGCCCCCTGCCCTTCTCTGTCCCCAGGCGGGCTGCGGGCCGCCCCTGGTCTGAGCTCACGCTCTGGCCTCAAGGTTCACATGCACCTGCTTAGTTTCTGCTTTGGAAGTTGATTCTGCCGACAGACAGAGCCGACACCACCGGCCCCTTCTGGTGCCTTAGTGACACGTTCCAGTGTCTCCTAGTGGCCGTGGGGCCAGCCAGCACCTCCTCAGACCAAGGCCTGGCCTGTCACCAGGCTTCTTGGGGAACCACCATGGGCTGTCACTACCTTGGGAAAACCTCTGGGAGTCCATCTCTCCCCTACCCCAATGCGGGGCTACGACTTAAAACAGCTCCTTGGGTTAGCTCTGGTTCAACCTTCGATTAAAAACTTTCGTTTTTTGTATTTAGGAAAACAGAGGTTTAGAGAAGTACCCAGGCACCAGTGCTAATCCTATGGAAAGAGCCTGGAGATGACAGGCTGGCGCTGGCCCTGCCCCGACCCCCGCTGGGTGGTCGGCGGCGGTGGTTCGCTCAGGAAGGGGCGAGGGACAGCTGGGCGGTTCCCCAGAGAGCGAGGGGGTGGGCAGGACAGGGAGGGGCCTGCACCTCGAGCCACAGCCCCCTAGAAGAAGATGACGTCTTCCTTGCTGGCTTCTTCCATGTTGTGTGGTGTGGTGGGCAGTGGCGAGGGGGACGGGGGCACGGATGCCCCCCCGGCCTTGAAGGAGAAGTAGTCAGCGGGGGCATCAGGTGGGGCCGGGCAGCCGGGGTCTGCAAGAGATGGGGCTGTGGTCGTCAGCAGCGGCCAGGCACGGGGCGCGGCCCTGCTTCCCCGGGGGGCTGGCTCACCTGGGGGGGGCGCGGGGCTGTAGCTGCTGGGCAGCACGGGACTCAGCGAGCGGCGGCTCCGGGAGGCGTTCTCGTCCTTGCCCATGAGCTTGTTGAGAAGCGGCTGCTGCTTCAGGTCGAACGAGGCTGAAGAGGGAGGAGGGCGCGGCCTGGGGTGCTTGGCCTCGCGCCAGGCACGTGAGCCGCCCCCCACGCCTCAGTACCTCCCACAGGCGGCTGGGCAGGGACCCCAGCGCCCGTTCCCGGGGGCAGACCCCACTCAGGTATTAAGCCGCAGATGCAGAAACAAGGAGGACAGCTCCCACCCAACCACACAGGGCCCTGTGTTATTCAGCCTCTGGACGAGGGCCGGGACCCGGGAGCCCCAGGGGTCCTGGGACACAGGCCCTGCTCTCAGGACGCCCCTGGGAGGGCTCCCCCCCGGGGCCTGCAGGCTTGCCGCAGCTGAGGGAGCCCCTGGGCTTTCTGTACTGGAGGACCACCCGCTGCAGGGTGCTCTGGGGCCAGGCCTCAGTGTCCCCTGCATGGAGCCAGGACCTGCACCTGGCAGGGCTCGGTGGCGAGCGTTAGCATCGGTCACCACACTGTCCCTAACTGACCAGGGCTCTCAGACTTCTTGCCCGTGGTGACCACCTCTGAAAAGGTCTCCAAGGCCCCTTCTTTCTGCGTCGCCAAGATGCTCCCTTGCCCGCAACCCAGTTTGAGGACTGAGCTGGGTCTGTCACATCAATTTTGCTTCATGAGATAAAAGACCTCCGTGTGTGTGCGTGTGTGTGCGTGTCTACGTGTGTGCATGTTGGGGGGGCGTAGGCGGCCTCAGCCACGCTGCCAGCTGTGCCTTCCGGTGTCCTGGCGCCCCTGCGGCAGGATGGCCCTGGGGTTCCGGTTTTCTGCGCCCACAAAGAGCAGCTTTGGTCTCACAATTGCCCATCACTGGAGCCCGGTCTGGGGGGAGGGGTGTGGCAGGCCCGGGAGACCCCCCTCCCGCCAGGCGCAGGGGCTGGGGAGGCCCGCCCCTCTTGGCCCACCCCGCGGCTCACCGGAGCTCTCGGAGCGCTGGGAGACCCTGCTCTTGCCGCCCTTGTCCTTGCTGCCCCTGGTGGAGGCCGCCAGCTTGGTGGGGATCTGCTGCTGCACGGCCGTCTGCCTCTGGATCTGGTTGGTGGCGCTGAGCAGCTGGATGGGCACGTCGCTCTTGGCCGGGCGGCTCTCAGTCGGGGCGCTGTCCCGGCGGGCCCCCTCGGGGCGCTCGGCGTACTCAGGCAGCACGCTCCCCCAGGGCCCCGGCGCCTTGGCCAGGCCTGCTGGCCCTTCCAGCCCTTCCCCGTTGAAGCTGGGGGCGTGGCTTAGGGGCTGGGCCTGCAAGAGTGACACAAGACACATGCCAACGCCCTTGTTCCTGCTGGGAGCCCCCTCCTCAGATCTGCACAGCGCCCAGGCCAGCCTCGCCGCCATTCATCGCGTGTCCCCAAAACACAGACACACGTGCTCGCACACCCCCCCCCACACAGTCATGGTTACACTCAGTCACACACATTCTCATGCACATTTGCACGAACAGGTCACATTCATTTGCATGCACAAGTCACTCTTACACTCGCACCCATGCATGTACACCCACACTCACTCTTACACTAGCATGCTCACATCCATGCACGTAACACACTAGCACGCTCACACCCACACATGTACACACGCATTCACTCTTATACTAGCCCGCTCGCACTCACATCCACGCACGTACAGTCACTCTTACACTAGCCCGCTCGCGCTCACATCCATGCACGTACACACACATTCCGTCACTCTTACACTAGCCCGCTCGTACTCACATGCACACACGTACACACGCATTCTGTCACTCTTATACTAGCCCGCTCGCACTCACATCGACACACATACACACCCAGTCACTCTTATGCTAGCCTGCTCGCGCTCACACCCACGCATGTACACACGCATTCAGTCTCTTACACGAGCCCGCTCACACATCCACGCACGTACACACTCAGTCACTCTTACGCTAGCCTGCTCGCGCTCACATCCATGCACGTACACACGCATTCAGTCTTGCTTACATTAGCCTGCTCACACCCACATCCACGCACGTACGTGTGCATTCAGTCACTCTTACGCTAGCCCGCTCGCACTCACATCGACACACATACACACCCAGTCACTCTTACGCTAGCCTGCTCGCGCTCACACCCACGCATGTACACACGCATTCAGTCTCGCTTACACTAGCTCGCTCACACCCACATCCACGCACGTACACAGGCGCTCACCTCCGGCAGCGCGTCGGGCGGCAGGGTCCCGGGCACCGTGTTCTGCTTCTTGAGCCTCCGCAGCTGCTCCAGCCGCTCGCGCTCGCGCTCCACGGCACGCTGGGCCTCGCGCAGCCGCTCCAGGTCCTGCTGGTAGGCCTGCCGCTGCCGCTCCAGCTCGGCGCGCTCCTGGCTCAGGCGCTCCTGCAGCCGCAGCGCCTCGCTCTCGCGCTGCTGCAGCCGGGCCGAGGCCAGGTCCAGCTCCTGCCGCTGGCGCTCCCGCTGGCGCTCCCAGCGCTGCTGCTCCAGCCGCAGCTGGCCCTGCAGCTTCTGCACGCCCGCCAGCTCCTCCCGCTGCTTCTCGAAGTTGCGCTGCCGCTCCTGCTCCAGCAGCAGGTTCCCGCGCGTCGACTGCAGCCGGAACTGCTTCTCGCGCTCCTGGATGGCCGCCCTCTGCGTCTCCACGTAGCTGTCCTGCTGCGCGATGACCGCCTGTGGGGAGGGACCGGTGAGGGCCGGGCTCCAGGCCGGTTTCAGGAGGAGCGTGCCCTTCCCCGGGAAAAGGGCAGGCGCAGAGTGTCACTCTCGCCCCGCAGCCCCTGTACCTGGAGGCTGAGCAGCAGCTGGGACAGCGTCTGGATCCGCTGGATGAGCTGTGGAGAGAGGGGGAGAGAGACGCTAGCTCTCTGCACGGAGCCCTTGGCGTGCATGCTGCCCTTGGGAGAGGGAAAGCCGGGCACCTACCTCTGACTCCAGGATGGTGGGCGGCCGGCGGCCAGACTCTGTGCCCAGGGCCTCCACCTGCAGAGACGGCAGCGCAAACAGCTTCTAAGGACCAATCCAGCTGAAGTCAGACCCGCTTATTATTGACAATAATGAGGCACAGGGTGGCCCGTGGGGAGGCGGGAGGGCAGCTGTCACGGGCCCACCATGTGGGAGGCCCGGAGGTTAGGCAAGCCTGGCCTTGACTCTGAGCCCACAGCCTGACCCTGCTCTGACCCCAGTGCTTGGCAAGGGTGGGCCTTCTTTAGCATCTATGGGCTTGAGGACACCTGTACAGTTTCTCACCTGTTGAGGGGGCCGTGGCTCCTGCCCTAAGCCCGCCCCCTTCCCCACCTCCCGCCGTTTCTGGGGCCTGCAGATGGAAATGCGGAGGCTCACCTGCCCGCAGGTTCATGTGGCCTGAGATATTACTATTATTCACTGTGCAGCAGAACACCTTGTCGCTGTTCGCCATTGAGACGGAAAAACCAGGCAACCCAAACACAGGCTGTTCGCACGCGTTAACAATAATACAAAGGACTTGGGCCGCCTGCCTACTGAGCTGAGGAATATCCCAAGGAAGCAACATACCACCTGCGGGGCTTCCTCAGAGGCCCCTGGGGTGAAGTCTGGGTTGCTTGCGGTGCCTTGCCAGTCTCGGGGGCTGGGGTCATTGCTGCCGACCTTCTTCTTAAAACTGCCACCTGAAAAGGCCAAGCAGGTGCGTGAGGATGCTGTGGGTCCCGTGGGAGTCTGGAACCCCCAGCCCAGCCTGGGTATGAAACTGTGCTCAGACCTGGGCCGAAATGGTGGCATTTGTGGCACAGGGACCAGCAGAAGTAGGAGGGGCTGGCCTGGGTGCTGCTGTCAGAACACGACTGGCAATACCCAGAAGGTTCCAGAACCCCCACCACGGAGAATTTATAGACAGTTGAGATGCCCAACAGCAAATGCCCGGGCTTAGCCAAGGATGCCGTGGGAAGGGAACGTTCCCAGAAATTGCACAACCTCCCGCTGCTAATGACCTTCCTTGGGGCCCCAAGAAGCCCCAGCCCCAGGGTTACGGGCGGCACCACTCACTCCTGCCGAGGCTGCTCGTGCTGTCGTAGCCCCCAAAGGTCTCTGCCCTCCGGGGCAGGGGTGTGGAGCCGCCCCCGTCTTCCGCCTGGCCGCTGGCACTGCCCAGCCGCCTGCAGATGAGGCTCTGGATGTCCTCGACTGTGGGAGGAGAAGACAGAAAGGGAGTCACCCTGTGGAACCACGCTGTGGGCGTCAGAGTACAGGACACGGGGCCCAGGAGCTCACGGGCCGTTGGTCAGCCCCTCCTAATCGCCTGATGTGGGACTTTAGCCCCACTGATTCTGTGCACCCCCTGACTTCAGAGATTACAGCCAGGACATGCCAATGGGTGTCTAAAGGAGAGGCCACGCATGGGCAGCCACATGGGAGGGGCGCGCCTGGGCCAGGGGCTGGGGGTACGCTGGGCCTAGTAGGGAACTCGTGGCCACTGCTTGTGTGACGACAGTCATACAGAAGGTCAGAGGCCACAGAAAGGTGGCCTTGGGGGGGGGCAGGGCTGTTACACAAATTCTAGAACAAACAGGCTTTGGCCAGGTAAGAAGGTGGGGAGAACATTCCAGGCTGAGGTACAGGCTATGAGAGGGTCCTCACGGGGCAGAGAACAATGGCCACTGGAGAAATGGGAGAAGGACAAGGCTGGCGTGGCTGCAGGGACCAAGACTGAATGGGAGGAGAGGCCACGCAGGACCCCCTCTGGTCTCTGTTCTCTTCACTCTGAAGGAAAGTTCTGGAGAGCGGGGGCTGTCCTGTCTGCTGTTGAAAGAGCGGTGCCGGCCATCTTGCTGGACTGAATAAGCACTGGCCACCTCGCCTGCCACATGCCCTGGCCAGCACGGGCTCAGCAGCCAGGTGGAAGCTGTCAGGGGCTCCGACAAGCACCCTGACTGCTCTGCGAAGCAGGCTGGCGGCCGGATGCACGTGGAAAGGGCAGGCCGCTTACCAGCCAGCGCCCTCCCATGGCTTCTGGTGCTCAGAAGCCTCTTCCCGCTGGATGTAGGGTTCCAGGCCCAGGGTAGCTGCTGGGTCCAGAAGCCCTCCGAAATGACCCACCAAACAGTATGTGTGCATTTTTCTGGGGATATCATCAGTGACCCACTTATCAGCAAGAAGGACCTCTTGAATGTGGAGACCCCATCTCAATCAACTTCAGACCCACAGGGCCCAGTGTGGTGCCTTGCACATAGCAGGCACCCAGGGGTGTTTGCTGAATGTGAGAGGTGTTTTAAGCCTGCACCCGATGGTGTCTAAGGACCTTCTGTCTCTAGCAGGCGCGGGTGGGGGTCAGTGCTGCTCCCAGGTGCATGTCTGCACAGCAGACACAAGTGTGCCCTGGACAGGGTGGCGAATCGGCCACACTGGGCCGTGGGCCCGGCCTGGGGTCCCCTGAGGAGGCCACGCAGGCAGAACTGTGGTGTGGGAGTGCGCCGGTGCTCAGTGAGACTCCGTGGCTACTTACTCGCACTCATGGCCGACCTGAGAATCAGCTCCCCCTGCAGGTTCTCGGAGGGGTCCCCTCCTCGGAAGAGGAGGCGTGACTGAGTGAAGTCCTCGAGTCCACTCATCTCGGCCATCTCCAGGTAGATCTGCTGCTTCTCACTGAGGCTCTGCGCAATCTGCTGGTCTTTCGAGTTCAATCGCTCTGTAAAGGGACGTGGAGGTGGTGGCCGGTCTTCTCTGGGTCAGTCTCTCCAGAAGCCGGTGGAAGGATGCCTCTGGGGACCCTCGCTGACCCACACCCCATCCCGAGGGCCTGGCCCTGTCCTCTGATCACTTCCCCAGTTGTAAAAATCAAAAACAATGGGGTAGGGGCTGGCCCGGTGGCGCAAGCAGTTAAGTGTGTGCGCTCCACTGGGACGGCCCGGGGTTCGCTGGTTCGGATCCCAGGTGCGCAACAACGCACCACTTGTCAGGCCATGCTATGGCAGCGTCCCACATAAAGTGGAGGAAGATGGGCATGGATGTTAGCCCAGGGCCAGTCTTCCTCAGCAAAAAAAAAAGGAGGATTGGCAGATGTTAGCTCAGGGCTGATCTCCTCACACACACACACAAAAAAAACCAAAAAAAAAAACAGTGGGGTATTGGTGAGGACCATAACAGGCCGATTTACTAGTTTGGGACAAACTGAGAGCCTTATAAAAAAGAAAGAAAGAAAGAACATCTCAAAAATCTTCCTCCAGGCATTTAGGTCCAAGTTTTCTTCCTTTAACTCCTTCTTACAAGTCTCCAGGCTTTACACCTTCTTTTTGCTGCTGTGACTGCGAGTTAATTTATTAGGCTTTCTCACTGGTGGTTGCTCGCATACACATATCATGCTCAGTGAAATTACTGAGCTCTCCGACCAGTTCCAATCATTTTCCAGTTGATTTTACTGGATTTTCTAGGCAAATAATCATGTCACACGTGAAAAATAATTCTGTTGCCTCCCTTCCAATCATGATATCTTACTTCTGTTTTCTTCTTCATTACCCTGGCTGGAACCTCCAGGATGAAGGTAGTTGTGGGGAGAGTGGGTGCTCCTGCTTTTGATGGGAGTGGCCTTGACCTCCAGCATTAAGGGTGAGATCGGCTTTTGATCCAAGATGGGAAACAATATCTCGACAAAGAAAATACCTCTGAATTTCTAACTCAGTAAGGATCTTGTTGGGAATGAGGGATGGACAGATATCATTGGATGGCTCTGTGGCGTCCATCGAGATGCGTCCACGCAGGGCATATATTTTATTACCATTCAGAGAAAATAGAGACTCAGAATAGGATGAAATGAAAACTATGTTAAGATTAGGCTTCCAAGGCCCAAAGGGATTTCCTACCCTTTCTTTTGGACATTTTTAATTAACACCCTCAAATGTACACTTCTCCCCACAAAGAGAAATAAAATATATATTACCTAATTTTATGTACTTATTGATTAAATGTTACCTAGTTTAAAAATAAATATTGCAGTTTGTGAGAGAGAAGAATGGAAGTTCTTGAGACCACAAAGCACTAGGAATTGTTCTTGGCAATGACCTCACTGAATTCTCACAGGAATCTGTTAAAACTGGGGAAGAGAATGGATAAGTACAATGTGGTCTATCCATACAATGGAACGGTATTCAGCCTTAAAAAGGAAGGAAATGCTGACACACACTACAATACGGATGGACCTTGAGAACATTATGCTCAGTGAAATAAGCCAGTCACAAAAGGACAAATATTGCATGACTCCATTTACACGAAGTATCTAGAACAGGCAAATTCATAGAGACAGACAGTAGATTAGATGTTACCAGGGGCTGTGGGGAGGAAGGAACGAGAACGACTGCTAAGGGGGACGGGGTTTCTTTTTGGAGGCCTAAAGTTGATTGTCGTGATGGCTGCACAACCTTGTGACATACTAAAAGCCACTGCGTGGTACACTTAAATGGGTGAACTGTATGGTATGTGAATTATATCTCAATAATGTGGTTAAAAAAAATTAAAACATGGGGCCGGCCCCGTGGCTTAGCGGTTAAGTGCGTGCGCTCCGCTGCTGGCGGCCCAGGTTCAGATCCTGGGCGCGCACCGAAGCACCGCTTGTCAGGCCATGCTGTGGCGGCATCCCATATAAAGTAGAGGAAGATGGGCACATAAAGTAGACGAAGATGGGCACAGATGTTAGCCCAGGGCCAGTCTTCCTCAGCAAAAAGAGGAGGATTAGCATGGATGTTAGCTCAGGGCTGATCTTCCTCACAAAAAAAAAAAAAAAAAAAATTAAAATGGAGGAGGAAGCCGATGTCCCTGGTCACCAAGCCAGAGCTGGTCTGGGTCTGCCTGGCTCTAGAAGGACGCTGCAGGAGTCCCGTGCTACCATAGTAGCAAACCCGTGGGGTTCTTTCGTACGTGACCTGGGACACCCACGGCAAGCTCCTTTCTGAACAAGGACCGAGGTGGGGGGCAGCGTGTGAGGCAAAAAATCGTGTCTAGGAGGGGCTCAGGGGCCATGAGCTCCACCTCTCGTTCCCACACGACCTCTGGAAGCTCACTACCTCCTGACAAGGCCCTGTCGCAAACGCCCCACGGGACACGAGACAGTCCAAGCAAAATGACTGCTCACTTGGGGGGCTGATTCGCTCCATGGCCAATCCCGATGGGACAGGACAGAAACGCCGCCGTGGGCTCAAGGCCTGCCACCTAAGGAGGGCTCTGTGGGGCCATGTCACCACACGGGGACATGCCTGTGGGCTCAGAGGTCCCGACTGACTCCCTCTTACCTTGGAAATCCCTCAGCCTCATGGCACGGGCCTCGACCACCCTCCTCTCCTCTTCGGCCTCGCTGAAGGGCCCCTCCTCCTCGTCCGGACAGCTGCAGGGAGAGGGGACGGATGGGCGAGTGTGCCTCGCTGGCTGCCTGGCCTCTGAAATGGGCACTGAGGCTCGTCTGCAGAACTGGCCGCTAAGAGCGTCTCGGAGTTTGTGAGTGATTTATCTTGTTAATGGTGTGAGAGAAAAAGAGGGGGAAGAAAACACAGCCACGGGCATTATCGAGTCTCAAAGTGTCCGGACGTAACCGGCCACAGGTTTTAAATGCCTGGCCACGACTTGGAGGAGGTGACTGGGGACAGCTCGTTTCCTGGGGACCTGCCAGGTATGGGAGGCTGCAAGCCCATCAGAGCTGAAGTTGAGTATCGAGGGAGCTCTGAGCAGGCTAAGGCTTCGGGAAGCTTCCAGGCACAAAGAGGGAGAACTGGCTGGCTGGTCGTGGGGACCAGGCCACTTCCCCTGTATGTTGGGTGGACTGGGAGCCAGGCATCACACAGAGCCACAAGGCTGGGGTCCTGAGGGGTCCCCAGGCCTGAGGAGGAAGGACAGGATGTCACGACCTGCTCCGACAGGTCTGGTCCCAGACTGGGGGTGGAGGACAGCCCACCACATCAGGTGGACATCCCAGCAATACAGAGGGTTAGAGCTGCCTGGCCCCACATCCTCCCCAGAGACATCTGGGCCTTTCTAGCTGCTGTTGGAAGGAACCGGAATGGTGCATCTGTCCCCTTTAGACGAGGAGGTGGAATGAGGAAGAGGAAAGCAGGGCTCTCCTGTCTGCGCACGACCTCTGACACTCTCTCGGGCACTTCAAGGTCACAGCTGATTTGCCAACCATTAAAGGCAAGGGCAGAGCAGTCAGCGGAGGGAACACACTCACCTCTCCACAGCCCTTCGGATGTGGGCCATCCAGGCGTTCCTCTCCTCTTTGGAGCTGGTGTACATCTCGTACATCTCCGGCCCTTGCAGTGAGGCGCTGATCAGAAACATGGCTTTCTCCTCATTGGCCACCTCCCTCACAATGAGCTTTTGTAACGAGATGACAGGGAGCTTCGAGTCCTGCAAGGCAGGAAGGCAGTGGGGAGGTCACCTTTTACCCTACCGATCCAAACGGCTGTGGAATCGCCAGTCTGAGGGGCGGGGGGCTAGGAGGGAAGCTGTGCATCCCACTTATTTCGAACAATTCAGAGCAGAAATATCTTGCCATCTGGGGAAAAAAGACACTATTGCAATGACATCCTTGTACCCTCTTAATGTGTCTGCTTAACATGCTTAAAAAAATGTGTTTTATAATCAGTAACTTGTACACTGTACGGAAACTCTAAGGATACAAGAGTAGGTAGTATACAAAGACAAACAAACCTTCCTCCTGACCCTGTGCCCCAAGCACCCAGAGCAAACCAGTATTCCCAGTCTGTTGTGTATCCCACAGGAGCTCATGCTCTGATAGACCAGTAAAATGCACATTTTTAACTGGTTGTTATGGGCTGAACTGTGTCCCCCCCAATCCGTATGTTGAAGCTCTAATTGCTCGCACCTCAGAATGTGAGTGTATTTGGAGATGGGCCTTTAAAGAGGTAATTAAGGTAAAATGAAGTCACTAGGGTGGGTCCTAATCCAGTACGACTGGTGTCCTTTTACGAGGAGATTAGGACACAGACAGACACAGAGGGGAGACCATGTGAGGACACGGGGAGATGACGGCCATCCCTACACCAAGAAGAGAGGCCTCAGGAGAAACTGATTCTGCCAATGGCCCGGCATGGCCCTCATGACACGGCTGTTCTGGGACCAGCGTGCTGTGGGGTCAGCATGGTCACAGCTCACAGGACAGTGGCTGCCTCAGCTCTGGTCCTAATGTTGAGCTAGTAAGGAAGGAGGGAGGGAGGGGTTCTCCTGGCAAGGATGCTGGGGCCCCAGAGAACCTGAGCGCTGTGAGAGGAAGAGCCATGGAAACGCAGACAGAGACAGAAACTGGAGAGGATGTTAGCACGATCTCCTGAGACCTCGTTAGGCAACCAGACAGGACCCCCGGTCTTGGAAAATTCTACCCCTGCCTTGCTGGAACCTTCTAGCCCCTGGTGGGGCCAGGGACAACGGGGTAACTTAGGGATGTGCTTTTCTAGCCACCTTGCTCTGTGCTCTTCTCCTGTCCTGTTGTCCAGGTAGCCCCCCGGCCGCCCCCTCCACTCAGCCGCCTTCTGCACAGGCAGCTGTGGAGCAATGCTTTGTGTGAAGAGAGGATACACACCACAGATGCAAAGACGTATTTCTGATCCTTCTCTTGTAGCAGCAGAAGCACATCAGTCAATAGGACGGCAAGGACATCTAAGGAGAGAGCACAGGAGGAAATGTCATACAGGGTGACACGGCTACGTGGTCCTGTCGGGTAGCCACGGAATCCCAGGGAAGCTTCAGCACCACGGGAAGGAGCCCCGGCCACTCTCAGCCCGGTGCCATGATGCTTCCTTCTACCTCACCCTTCCCATGGCCAGAGTCTCCCCTTAAAGGTCCCGTCAGCGCCTCCCGCTCCGCTGCCAGGCCACTGTGCCCCAACCTGCCCCTGCTGTAATGGCGCCTGCTGGGTCCGGTCTTTGAGATTCTCTCACTGTGATTCTCAAATGTGAACTCACGCCTCCGTTCTTCCCGCTCCCAGGTCACCAGGGACCTGAGCCGCTGGACGCTCACACCCTGCCTCCTACCTTAGCGACACACTCTCGTTGCCTTGTGCCCCTGAGCTTCCTGGTGGCAGCAGGCCCAGCGCCTTGTCCCTGGAGGAACGTCTCAAGGTGACCCGCATGGCAGAGCTTTTGCACACAGGCGCAGATCCTGCACTGCATTCCCAACAGGGGCACTCATGTCGCAAGAAGCATCAATGTTGCCTTCTCGGGAGCTCCTTCCGACAGCCCCGTCTCAACCGGACACCCCCCTTCCTGTAATTCCCCCCACGCCAGCCCGCTGCCTTCCTCTAAAGCGTTTACTGCACTTCTCACTATTTCTCTGTGTGCTTGTTTCTCTCCCTCTGCCTGCTGACTGCAGCCCCACGAGGGCCGGGGCCTCGTACCACCACCTCGGGGCCTGGCGCACAGGAGGCGCTAAACTGTATCTGCCGGATGCTCGCCCACTCTAATTACGAACAAACGCACTCTGTCATTTGGCCACCTCAAGCAGTCCCCTAAGGATCTTTAAAGACACTGATGCCACTGGACAGGTTAGGATGTTTCCAGAGCTCACGAGATGGAAGCTTGAGGATGAGTTCTGAGTGCCCTGTGGTCTGGAACCGCACCGCGGATTTGGGACGCAGGGCTCCAAGCACACCCGAACAGTGAGTGGGATGCTCGGGGACACAGAGGTCAGCAGTCCAGGTGGCGTTTTCTACCCACACTGGGGCCCTTCAGCGGTTGGGACCACTGCAGGAGGGCCTGTTACTGCCTGTTTGGAACTCTGGGGCTTCGGCCAAATCTGGGGTGTCATGATGCCTTGGGTTTCTGTTCAGAAGTCAATGACTCAGTGTGCCCTCTTCATCTAGTGGCCCTCCTGGTGTGTACCACCCCATCTCAAACACCGGAGAAAGAGGGTGCTGGTGCCACTACCTCATTCTTGCTACACTCTTGGCTGCCTGTGCTCATCCATCCTGACTCAGCATGTCACCTCCCTTCAGCCATGAAGCAGCCAGGCTGCAGTAGCTCTGTGTCAGCTGGCACCCACCAATCCAAGATGGTGCCCACTGATCCAAGAGGATACCCACTACTCCAAGATGGTACCACCAACCCAAGATGGCAGTGACCAACCCAAGATGGTGCCACTAATCCAAGATAGTGCCACTAATCTGAGATGGCATCCCACTCCAAGGTGGCCTCACCAATCCAAGATGGTGCCCATCACTCCAAGATGGTGCCACCAACCCAAGGTGGCACTGACCAACCCAAGATGGTGCCATTAATCCAAGAGGGCATCCCACTCCAAGGTGGCACCGACCAACCCAAGATGGTGCCACTAATCCAAGAGGGCATCCCACTCCAAGGCGGCACCACCAACCCAAGATACTGCCATCGCTCTAAGCCGGTGCCACTAATCCAAGATGGCATCCCACTCCAAGGTGATACCACCAATCCAAGATGGTGCCACCAATCCAAGATGGTGCCACCAACCCAAGATGGCGCATACCACTCTAAGATGGTGCCATAAACCCAAGATGACACCCACCATCCCAAAATGTCCTACCTATTCAAGATGGCACCCACCAGAGGTGGCCAGGGGCAGAGCTTTACCTTTCAAGCGCCCCGACGTGGTCTTCCAGCACAGCGTGCCCTCCAGATGGAGCTGCCGCCGCAGCATGTCCTCCTTGCGGAAGGTCAGCCCGTTCTTGAGCTTGCTGGAGGACTTCACGTCCATCTTCCCTGCGATCTCCTTGAGGCGCTGGCCTTTCTCGCACTCGCTGACCTTGGCGTCCACTTGTGAGATGATGTCTTTGATGAGGTTCAGGGCCTGAGTCAGGTCTTCATAGTCCTCGCTGCCAGCTGCCACACAGAGCAGAGTTAGCACTTTCCTTTGTCTGCGTTCACGAACACGACAGAAGGGGACATGCTACTGGGTCTGTGAGGCGCATTTCCTGAGGCCACTGCTCAGAGGACCCTCAAGAATCACCTTCCTAAGATGTAAATGCTTCTCCAAAATAAATGCGTCAGACCAGCGTTCAGTTTTACTAAGATAGAGCTTCTGTTGAAGGCAGACGCTAAGGTGCAATTCAAGTGACAAAATCTACCTGCATAGCTCCCCCGGCCACTCCTTAGCAAACAGACTCCCCCGTGCTCCCTAGCTCTTCATAAAAGACTCCCTCCACCTCCTGCCACTACCAAGAGCTGGCTCTAAGGACGTGGCTCTCATGGTGGGAGAACTCTCCTTATTCTCCCACGGCCCAAATGCCCTGGAGATGTGGGAGGTGTGGTCAGCATAGCCCTGGCCTCTGAGAACTCCTGGCCGGGCTGCGTGCCTTTTCTCCTCTGCCCTCCATGGTTCCAGGCATGCCCCTCTCATGGTCCTGGTCATGTGACATGGAGGTCACCTCTGTGCCTGTCTGGATCACCCAGGAATGACCTTAACAAGGGCACCATGTTCATCCATTCATCCACTCCCCAGATACAGACCAAAGGTGCGCTATGACCCAGCCTCTGGCAAGGGCTGGGGGTAAACGCAGGCAAATGAGACCCGGCACTCCATCTTTCTCGAGTTGGAAACCCCAGCACCCAGCACAGTGGATTCCACATGACGGAAGTTCAGTTAATGATCACCAATCCCAGCTGAATGCGTAGAACCAGGGACAGATCAGAGAGGGGCGTTTATCTAATCCCCTGCTAAAACGGGGGGCAGGGAGACAGAGCCCACCCCCAAAGCACCAATGGGCAAGGCGGTGAGGAGAGTTAGCGTACCTTCTGTGTTCTGAATGATGCGCTCCACCAGCACGGGGTACTTGGTGATGCGCTGAGTCACCAGAAGAATACACTCCTGCACGCCAAGCCGCCTCACGATGGCAAAGTTCCCAATTTTCTATGAAATGGAAAACAAAACCATACCGTATTGACACCTTATCTCCTGTGGAATCAGCTAATGGTTGGATACCGAGGCTGGGGGCTCTTTCCTTTTTCGGCTCACATGGACTTTTCCTTTGTCCCTCCGCTGGATACTTGACAGCAAGGATCACCTGCTGTAGATGGAAAGGCCACAAAAGCAAGGGCAGCCTCACCAATTGTAAACGAAGGCCTCTGTAAAACCCATTAAGAAGAAACCAGAACCAGCCAGTGGCGGTGGTTATGAGAACCACCTGGAGAGCTGTACAGCGCGCGTGCACACACACACACAGCCCAAACCCTGACTGATGACCACTAGAACCTTCTAGAGCTAGAGTGGGCCTGTGCCTTCTGAACTGGTTCCCTGGTGGCTTCTGATGCACACCTCTGGCTAAGCACCCAAAAAGCAGTCACCTGAAGCCATTTCTTGGTGGGAGCTGAGAGCAGCTTCCGGTGCTCTTTAGAGCATACCACACATTCTGCTTTTCTGCTCCCACCACTCTTGGACGAGTTTCAGGAATGCCAGTGATCGCGGCAAGCACTTCTTGAGAGGACCAGAAGAGTCACTGTGGGATGTGTGAGATTCCGGGGACAACACTCTGTCTCTGTTTCCTCCAATCTCATTGAAACCCTCCCACTTTCTAGGTGTTTCTGTCTCATGATGTCAAGTGGCCTGTCCCATTGCTTATCAGTAGATGAATTTAGGCCCCCAAATGACCCTCTCCCTTTCACGTCTATCCTCTGCAATTATAATGGAGTGAAATTAAAAAACACATCATTCTTGACTCTAGACCATTTGGCGTCAGATGTCACTTCAGAATAAAGTCGTCGGGGTGCGGGCGGCAGGTGATGGAGCAGTTTTGGAATCAAGTGTGCTGGGGCTACCTTAGAGCGTATGCAGATGGAGCCAAGCACTCTTAACCCAGGTGCACTTTCTAGAACTTGGGAGGTGGGGCCTTGCCGGAGCCAGCTGACTCAGGCTGAGTGAAGTGTTTTTGGCTCTGGGCTCTGAGTGTCTGCACACTGTAAGGCAGGGGACAGGTATGGACCATTCCACAGGCCACTGGGGACAAATGGGGACCAGAGAGGGGAGGAGGCGAGGCAGGGGACGAAGGTTTAGAGTGAGGCCTTGCACCAGCTGGAGCGTCTGAGGGCAGCATTGGTGACTCCGGCGGGGTGGTTCCCAGGGCAGGGGGCCCCTTGAGACGACACTCGTGTCACCTCAACAGACTGAGGAGTGATGGTCAGTGGGTTCCATGCTTGGGCCTGAGGGACACCTCAGGGGCCCGCCCTGGTGTGGCAAGAACAAAGCCATAGGTCTTAATTGCTTTGTTTTGTTTTACCTCTTGGAATTCTCCAGAAGATTTCACTGACCTGTCCTGAATGAGTTTGTAATTAAAAACAAAGCAAAAACTTGAAAATCACCTGTTTATAACAGGTGCCTTCATCTCAAGATCTCCAAACGGTTCTGTGAGGAAAAACCTACAGCACAGAGAATACGTTTTTAATTAAAAAATAATTTTGTTTTTACCTTGATCAAGTTTTGAAATTTCTTGTTTTGCTGCAGCAGCAACTTGTAATGACTGACTGCTTCATTGTGGCCGCTACAAAAGACACCATATTTTTCTTTCATTCTCTCCCCATTTTCACCTGAAAACTGAAGAGAACGGAGATGATACTGAATGAGACACAAAAATCGCCAAGGAATGTTCTCATCTGGTTCATTGGGCTTTGCTAGAATATGGCCTGAATTTACTTGAGTTTTTCTCTCTTCTCTAACACATACGCAGACAGAGAAATGCTTCAGCACTGGTGTCTCAAGGTACAATAAACGTAAAAGGAGAAAATTTTCTGTTAACGGGCTTTACTATGTCACAGGCGCTGGGACAACTTCCTGAAGTCTGAGAAGGAGAAATAAATTTAAGCTGAAGAATGTCAGAAAAGTTAAAATGCAAAAGGGGTATTCTAATTAATTCTAATTAGCCAACGCAGGATGCTTGGAGCATTCTGAGGTCAGCTGAAGGGTTACGGGTCCCCTCTGTCAATCCTGGCTCAGAAGCTGACTCAGTGACTTCCAGCAGCCAAAAACACAGCAGTCAAAACCAAAAAAATAAAACCCAGCGAAGCAACCAAATGGAAGCCCGGAACACAACACTGGACGGTGTTTGGACATGCACATTTGGGATCGAGGCCTCGGTGTTTCTGGACTGTTAGCTGCACACACGGCTGTAAGGGCCCAGGACCACTGTCCTCTGGGGCAGCAGGCCCTCGATAAACAGGGGCTACGTTCTTTTTATTATTGGGAGGAACAGAGATGGGGTGGGGGCTCGTCCAGGCCTGGTGCCCGTCTCGGCTCTGCCCACCTGCTGCACCAGGAGGTCCCCGATTTTCTGGATGATGTAATTCTGCTCGCTGCCCTCCTCCAGGGCCTCCCGGCGGCGCTCCTTGAGCCGACACAGGAAGTGGCCGTGCATCTCGAGCAGGTCATCGGCGCACGGGAAGAGGCGGCTGATGGCCTTGCTGCTGAACTGCAGCTCCTCCTGCAGGAACCTGGAGTAGACCCTGAGCATGATCTTGAGCGTCCGCACGTGGTGCACCTCCGTCTGCATCAGCTCTGTGGGCACACGGACCACAGGACTTACCCACCCGGGGAGGGCGCCATGGCTCGTTCTGCCCACATCCCACAGTGACACTCGTGTGTACTACCTGCCCACCACCGGGCCCCCTGCCCTCCCCAGCCCAGTGCTGCAAGGGTCTCAGCTTAAGGGAGCAGCGAGGAGTGGAGTGACATTAGAAAAGAAGAGGACCCAGGATGTGCACTGGGACCTCAAATTCACAGGAGGGTTTCGTGCTAAAGTCAACCGAAGATGTTTCCAGGCTGTTTTAAGCAAGAAGACTGTTCTGATGAATGCCACTCCTTGAGATGTGAAACTCACATATTTGCGCATGTCAGTGACCAGACCCAGACTATAACTGATAAAAAGGCAGAGTTCAAGGGAGGATTTTAATCCACTGTTAAAGTCAAAGAAAGATCAGATTTTTGTGCTGGAGTTTATCTGTTGCTCAAGTCAAGGCCTTGAAGCTGTTAGAGGGGGTGGACAATGTGGCAAAGGGCTCCCCAGATGGAAGCATCCGGAATGGTCCTCTCCGTCCCTCTCTGCAGGATCTCTGCCCGGCTCTGGGGCCCTGAGGGGAAGCGTTCATCGGGTTCTTCTCCCTGCCCACACCCCAACCTACTCTGGCCCGGGCAGGGAGCTCAGTGTGTGAAATATGGAAGGAAGTGGGTGCCACCAGGCAGTGGAGTGAAGACATTTCTACGCCAGAATCTCCTCACAGAATGCTGACGAGGGACGGGAAAACATCTCGGGCAACACAACGCTGGTGACACAACGCTGTCAGTCTTGGGGACACTTCCCATGGAGGGGGATCATAAGAACAAGTGAGGGCTTTGGGAAGAGAAAGGCCGCAGGTTCCAGGGCGGTTGTCTTGGGCCTTCGTTGCTCTGCTTGTGGGGGCCCAGGGGCCTGGAGGGACCTACGTGGGGCACCCAGCATGGCACCTGTCCCAGGGCTGGCTCTGTGTCTGGGAGCTATGGTTTTCACAGTGACCTGCAACATCCTGTCTCAGGACAGTGGGTCCCCTAACTAGGTTCTCCAATGGCCAGTGGGAAGGGCGCCCACCAGGGAGCTGGTGCTACAGTCACGTGTGAGAGAGGGACATACCTCCAACCTGCCCCCCGCCCCCATTCACAGCCACGCCTGGGCCTGTCTGGTGGTCACCAGGGACGGCTGGGAGGAGCTGGGGCGGTCTTCCCTCTCAGGGTCACCAACATGGTAAGGATGAGTCAGGCCTGGGCATTCGGCCATAACTGTCCCTGGGGACGGGTTCTCACAATGCCCTCCCCAGCCACCTCTTCCCTGGCCAGGAAGGCAGGGCTGCCCTGGGGGAGCAGGTGGAGCAGGCGGAGCAGGCGACAGGATCTGAGCGGGGGTTGGCAGTGGAGCCCAGACTCCCAGATGGAATTAATCAGAAGGAAAAGAAGCGAATGGAGGGCTGGTGGGTGGCGCAGGACATCTTACCGTAAAGCACATCCTGCCTTTTCACCACCTCCTTCTTTTGTTTCTTTGCGTACGCCGGGTCCACGGCGAGGCTCCAGGACTCCGCCTCAAACTCGTGGGCGTCTGACTCAATCTCATTCCTCAGTGAGGCAGTGTAGGGGTCTGAGGGAAGACCAAGAGGCCGCTGCCTGGGGGCCCGCAGCCTGGCTGGCTCTGGGCCACCCCAGCCTGCGTCCCGTGGACACACTGATGGGGGTCCCAGCACTTCCCAGGGAGGAGGGAGACCACATGACATCTGTGCAAGAATCAGGATGACTGTACCTTCTATAAAAACGGACTCGGCATTCGAAGATGCAAGTGAGAGAGAGTCATCAGCTGCCTGCTTGAATTTCAAATATCCAGAGTCAGCTTCATCCATCTCTCCTGTGACTGGTCTAAATAAAAACCATTATTTCAAAAATTGAATTAAACACACACACACACACACACACACACACACACACACCATTCTACGAAGGCAAATCAGATTGTTACTCAATCTGATTAGATACTATTTGAGAACTTTCCAGATTTCAATATAAGCCTTAACTTTGTCACAGATCATTTTTAAAAATTAGGAGACTATCTATCAACGTAACATCAGGACTTCTTCTGTCATAACTCATTTTAATTTAATGTTCAGGTACATTCTAAGGGTGGTTAATCGTATGCTTCCTTTACTGGCCACTGGAGCCCACTGGAGGCCCTGGAATTCTTTTAAGCAAGAGTTAGGTGGACACAGCCTCACTCACAGTTGAGGGTGGAGGGAGACTCCTTAGAGGAAAAAGTTAATCAGCTCCTTTCCCCACTAATTCATGTAACAATCATCACAACGACATTTTTTTTAGCGTAAGATTTTCTCCCTCAATACCGCTGAATGCAATATTTAGAGAACCACTTCAAAGTTCTTGGAAAACGGGGTTAAGGCATAAATAACGAGACGCAACCTCCATGGCAACCTCAGCAGGCTTCTAGCATCGTCTTGAGTACAGAAAGGAGCGCTGTCTGAGGTCCTTTAAGAGCATGAAGCCAGCTGGCTCCAAACGGCCGAGGACACCCAGAACACGCCTTTGAAAAAGAACAAGGAATGAATCTCCAAAGCAAGAGTTAATGCGAGGGGCCAGCCCCGTGGCTTAGCGGTTAAGTGTGTGCGCTCCGCTACTGGCGGCCCAGGTTTGGATCCCAGGCGCGCACCGACGCGCCGCTTGTCCGGCCATGCTGAGGCCGCCTCCCACATACAGCAACTAGAAGAAGGATGTGCAACTATGACATACAACTACCTACTGGGGCTTTGGGGGAAAAAAGGGGAAAAAAAAAGAGATAATGGGAATTTCACTGCTTGGTGGGGGGCCGACGAGCAGATCCTCGTGGCCCTGGGTGTCTCCTTTCAGAGAGGTTGTCTGCAGGGTCCTCATAGCACACCACACACCCGGCTCCCTCCCTTCATCTGCACCTGAGGGCAGAGCGAGGACCCTGGCTTACCCAAGTCGTGTCCCCGTTCCCGCCAGGCTGGGTGCTGGCTGTGGACTCCCCTTCTGCGAGACCGTCATGCCGACATTCCTGGACGGGGCCGGGCTGCCATCAGACAAGAGGGTGGCCCTCGGGTGCTCTTTCAGGGACGCTGCGACAGAGGCAAAGACAGAGTTGGTGCTGAGAAAGTGGGCAGGGTAGTGCAGGTGGCCGGGCCGGAAGCCCCGCTCCGACTGTGGCCGCAGCACGGACAGGATCTTGGAGGTCAGCAGCTCGTTATCCAGAAAGACATGGTCGCTCCATTTCCTAGGGAAGGAGCTACCGTAGAAAGACAGCTCAGGGCGGCCGTGGAGCGCGCTGTCTCTGTCGCTGCCTTTGGAATTTGCATGCCCCATGTTCACAGTCGTGCCTCCCAGACCCGGCGTGCTGCGAGGCCGGGCTGCACCGTTTTTATACCTCCGAATGATCCTTCTAGAAATGTAAAGCTGCGTCTTCTCTTACTGTATTGGCTGGAGCAGCGAGTCTGGAGGGCAGGAAATTGGTCCCCACTGTGACCACTTAGTGTGGAAATTGCACACTGTTTTCTTCTTTGATAAAATAACAACAAAAAAAATCCCGACACTCCTGTCTTCGCAGCGGGTACAAAGCAGAGAGCCGTTTACATTTGCTGTAAAGAATCTAAGATCATGAAACAGGGAGCTCTGCGCTTGGCGTGGCTTCTGCCGACATCACCCATGATTGTAATTAATCTGGGATGGATGTCGGGATGATTCTAAGACCCGGAGACCACAGGGCACGCATGATGTTCAGCCGCAGGCGCCACTCTCTGTAAGCGCTCTGATAGAATTCGATCACCCAAGTGGATGAGAGGCTCTGATCCTATTTTATAGGCAATTGTAAACCAACCTAAAACACAACAAGAGCTCCGAAGGGTTGTTCACACTCATCTGCTTGTTAATTTAAGAGCTGAGATATTAAGATGCATTGTTCTCACCCATTACTTTCCCCATTGACAGGAAGATGCAACACTTAGAAAGCCAGGCTATCGTTAATTAGGTTGATCTTCCCCCTCCTACTAGACAAGCCAATCATTCACGCCAAGCCTAGTTGAGACTGGCTGCTTGGCTAATTGATGCTCAGCGTGAAAGCCACATCTGAAAGCTTTGCTCCAAGACAAACCGCAGCATTAAAAAGAAATCTGGCGGCAGCCCTGGTGGCCTAGTGGTTAAGTTCAGTGTGCTCTGCTTTGGTGGCCTGGGTTCGGTTCCCGGGCGTGGACCTACACCACTTGTCTGTTAGTGGCCGTGCTGTGGTGGTGGCTGACACACAAAAAAAGAAGATTGGCACAGATGTTAACTCAGGGCGAATCTTCCTCAGCAAAAAAAAAAAAAAAAAAAAAGAGAGAGATCTGTCTGGTGACCTTCCAACCTGGCTCCTGGGGCCCCAGTGCACCCATCCACTGGTTTCTCTACGTTATATGATGAAAGTAGTTGGGATGCTGGTTCTCAGTAGCATGGAGGCAGTGACTCTTAGGGTGGGCATAGGGCCAGCCCTACAGTAAAATATACTTCTCTCAGGGCTTTTCTGGACAGGGGGACTCAGCAGACTGAGTGAGTTTTAATTTAGGTGGAAATTTCGGGTGGCTGCAAACATGCAGGTGGGTACATGTGAGAGAGAAAACTTCGGGTAGAGGAGTAATGAAGAAAGCTTAGAAATTGAGACTTAACCGCTAAGCGGTGCAATGACATATTACACATAAAACACGCGTTATCCACGGCCATTCATTCTTTACCACAGCTTAGCATGGTGAGGATGCCACGTGGTCAGTGACCTCAACCATCCCGATGTCACGATCATAAATGGCTAACGATTACTATTATTACAGTAGACAAAGGTGACAAGGATGTTACTCATGCACAAACCATTGACAAAGGTGACACTCAGAAATCGAGGCCTCCACGGTCCAGGGCACGGGTCCCTGCCATTCCTTCACCATGTTAAACCCCACCAGGCAATTATGACTGAACGTGCAAATATGGGACAAATCCTGAAATGCATCCTTTGCCCAGCATCCTGGCATGGCTGACAGACTGTTCCTGTGAGCCGAGGTCTTGCCTAAAGTCGGATGGATTCTGCTTTAACCAAACAGTCCACAGAAGAAAAAGTCACCATAAACACCTTCTAAGAATCACTGGCTCCAAAGAATTCTAATAAATCATCAGTAATGCTAAATCCATGATAAACGGACTTACATCTTCCTTTGATAATTAAGAAGATACTTTGAGGTTTTCATGTCTAAGGGTCATGATTAGGGATACCAGGTACCAATGGACTCAAAAAGGGTACAAGGGAGAGAATTTCAGCTGAAAGAAAGATGAGCTGGCCCCTCTAACATACAATATAATTTACTTATTTATTCTGATCATCGTCTGTTTTCCCAATAGAATAATGGACAGTGCCTTGCACAAAACAGGTGTCAGGAAATGATGGTTTCACGGAATTTTATTCAGCCATAAAAAGGAAAGAAATTCTAACACCTGCTACAACATGGATGAACCTTGAGGACATCATGCTGAGTAAAATAAGCCAGACACAAATGGATAAATACTGTGTGATTCCACTTCTAGGAGGTCCCTAGAGGAGTCAGATTCATAGAGCCAGAAAGCAGAATGGGAGTTCCCTGGAGTTTTGTTTAATGGGGAAAGAGTTTCAGTTTTGGAAGATGAAAGAGTTCTGGAAATGGATGGTTGCACAACAATGTGAGTGTACTTAATGCCACTGGACTGTACTCTTAAAAATGGTTAAAATGGCCCAATTTCATGTTATGGATATTTTACCACAATGTTTTAAAAAAGAAATCATTGTTTCTTTGGGGTGATGGAACAGTTCTGCATCTTGACTGCGGTGTTGGATACTCAAATCTATACACAGGATAAAATTTCATAGAACCATACACTCCCCTTTCCGCCACAAGAGTGCACGTAACAACTAGCAAAATCCTAATAGGGCCTGTCCCCGAGTTAATAATATCGTATCATTGGGACCAGCCCGGTGGTGCAAGCGGTTAAGTGCGCACGCTCCGCTGAGGAGACCCGGGGTTCGCCGGTTCAGATCCTGGGCGCGTACTGACGCAAGCCATGCTGTGGCGGCGTCCCATATAAAGTGGAGGAAGATAGGCACGGATGTTAGCCCAGGGCCAGTCTTCCTCAGCAAAAAAAGAGGAGGATTGGCAGATGTTAGCACAGGGCTGATCTCACAAAAATAAAAAATAATAATATCATATCATTGTCAGTGTCCAGGTTTCGACCGTGGACTGTGGTTATGTTAGATATCACGAGTGGGGGATGCTCGGTGAAGGGTACCCAGGAACTCCATACTATTTTTGCAAGCTCTTGTGAGTCTTTATTTCAAAATAAAAAGTTACAGCCGATTCTCATTATTCCTGGTGTGATGTCCTATAAAGTCACAGTGAACACTGAATTAGTGAATACTGAGCCACCGTTGCCAGGGGAAATACAGGGCTAGGTTCCTGTAAGCTTCTGGCTACCTTTTTGTCAACCAGTCAATCCATAACCCTGTGTGATGTGTGTTTCTACTGAATGACACCTTATGTAATATACATTGTCAATCCAGTAACACGGAATTCACAGCCACCAGGGCTGTAACTCACGCCTGAAGGAAGCGTACCTATCACACGTATTTTCTCTGTAAGGCACATAATAGCCTTCTTGTGCTTAGGAACACTAGACAGCCCTTCAGCACTATGCTCGGGGGCCATTTTAAACAGCCAAATCACCAACAAAGAGTACAAAAATGTGAAAAAAGGGCATTAAATACCCCGCAGAAAAGGGCACTTGTTTACAGAATGAGCTGAAACAAGAAGGCAGTGTCACTTTATTCAATCTTAGCTGGGAAGGTGTACACTGAACAACTCCAATTTTCTGCCATTCTACACATATCTGTGACTTGCCACGAAAGCCCCACGAGTATCGATTTGGGGGTTACAAATATATTTAGGGAATAGGTGCATTTGCAAATACAGAATCCATAAATAATGGGGATCGACTGTATATAAAAAAGCTGTTGAAGAAGAAGTCATTATATTTTAGAAGAACACCCTGTTTGCTCAAATACATGCCGTAATTCCTCAGAGCACTGATATTCTTCGTATTTCTTTACAACTTATTACACATACACTTCCAAAAAGTATCTGAGATGGCCTCCTATTTTGGGAGGGGGACTTTCTACAGAAAAGTTGAATGATGTGCATTTGGCGTCAATGTGACTGAGAGAAATTATTCTTTTTCCTCTCTGGAACAATCTAACCACCACTCCCCATCAGGCTACTTATGATTTTTAAAATAATAAGAGGTGGACAGTCACCAGTCAAGTCTTTCTGTAACATGTGCAGCCATGGAAACAACTGATCAATCAAGACCTGAGTCAGTGGCTCTGCCACAGGGCAGCTGTATTAATCGTGTCCTTCTACTCTGTATTTTTGATGCTCTGACAGCTGGGGCCTGGCTGACCCTGGAAAGCCTGCCACTCCCAGGGCTAGCAGATTCCTAGAGGTACTAAAGGACTCACCTACAAGTGTGCCTTTAACACGCAAACCAGCCAATTCATCCAGAGCCCACACCCCACACCTCCTTTATGGGGCCCTCACACCCAGGGTCACTCTCCCCAGCCCCAGTCACCACAGGGCCAGCTGCCAGACAGCTAGGGACAGAGCCTACGCCCCAGAGCCTGCTGGAATTATTCAGACTAGCCCATCCTAAGCCTGCTTACTCTGCCTCGCCCCTTCCTTCCCTGGAAACCACAACAAAGGTTCTTGCCCATGTTTCCCTCCCGCCCTCTGCCTCCCACTGACCTGGTACTTCCTCGTGTGGCCCTGCATGGCGTGCCCTGCCTCCTGCTTCTAGGCGACCGTGACTATAAACTTCTTCCTTCATGGCAGTCATTTCTGTGACTGCATGTCTTACCATCCCCGGTTAAAACAAATTCCAGGTACCCTTAAAAAACCGGCCACCCAGGAGCCGAGAGGTCTGCCTGCCCGGGCAGGGATAGCCTTGGACCACCTCTTGCAGTTTTCTTACATCTAGATGGAGGGCATCACACCATGCAAAGGCGTGAGGCTGCTGGTGGGCACGCAAATTGGTGTAGTGCTTTGGAAAACAGTCTGGCAGTTCCTCAAAACATAACATAGAGTTACCATAGGATCCAGCGATTCCACTCCTGGGTATACGCCCAAGAGAAGTGATAATACACGTCCACACAATACCTGTACGTGAGTGTTCGTAGCAGCATTATTCATAACAGCCAGCCAAAAGGTGGAAACGACTCCAAATGGCCATCAGCTGATGAGTGGATAAACCCAAGTGGTTCATCCATACAATGGGATATTATTCAGCCATAAAAGGAATAAAGTACTGATACATGCTACATTGGAGATGAACCTGGAAAACATGCCAAGTGAAAGAGGTCAGACACAAAAGACCACAGATTGCAGGATTCCATCTACAGGAAAAGTGCAGATTAGGCAAATCCATAGAGACAGAAAGTAGATTAATAGGTGCCTAGGACTAGGGGAGATTGGAGGTTGACAACGAATGGGTACGGGGTTCTTAAATTGATTGAGGTGACTCTGTGACTATACTACAAGCCACTGAAGTGTACACTAAATGGGTGAATTGTACAGTATGTGAATTATATCTCAGGAAAGCTGTTAAACAAATAAATCAACTCCCGAGAGGGAGAGCCATCTTTCTGCAGGAGAACACACAGTTAGCCATCCTGCCCTCGGCTGAGACAGGAATACGTATTCATCCAGCTGTCGTGTTTTCCTAAACCAGACAGCCACAGTGGCTCAGACGGGAAGTGTGTGGCGCTGGGATCCGCACCATGGAGCACACTTCAGCAGAGCACTGCCTAGCACTGTCTGCACGGCCATGAGAGCCGTTTCGGAGCCTAATTAGCACTGTCTGCCCACCGCTGAGAGGTGCCATCGACCGGCGTGCACCTGGCCCGCTGCGGTGACCGTGTATCACCGAGCTGTCTCTCCAAGGGGACGCAGAGAAGAGGCAGGGATGAAAATAAGAAGTGAACAGGGAAAATGGAAACAGTGCTTGGCCTGCAGGAAAAAACATACCCTGTTCTCAGCAGCAAACACAGACAGCAGCCTGATCTCAGGGTCATTTTTTTAAAACCTGTTTTGTCTTGGTTTCTTGAAGAACGGTCTCTGTGAGCACATTTGACAGCTAAGCTTGTGTGACAATTACGATCCTACCTCCATTACTTTACTTGGACAAAAGATACCACTCTAGAAAGTTCAGGTTCACATGGGCTATTTTCTAGTGTGGTTATGCTCCCAAGTTCTTTTTCCTCCGATGCACGAGCACAATCCCATTCTAGTAGGAAGGAAATTCTATTAACAAGCCTTAACAGTTATGAACCTGTTGAAAGTCATTTTTCGAGGAAGCCCAATACAACATTTCAAGTGACTATCTTAATAGGTTTTAAATTATCCTTTATAATCTACAAGCACACTGGCTTCTAGAAATATCAACTTTCAAGCAAGAATTTTATATTCTAAATGGCAGATTCCTCCTGCTGCTCAATGGAAAGTAACTAGACCCAGCTTCTGAAGGCAGCTGGGCCCTGACACAGAAGTCGCTCAGTTTTCTGCAAGAGGCCACTCAAACCGACGAGCCAAGGCGGCTGTTTAGGGGGGAACAGCCTTCCCCAGCTGCACAGCAGTCTCAAAGGCTCGAAACAACTGCTCCTTTTCTCATATTGAGTGAGGTTCAGTGTTCTCCTCCCTGCCCCTATTCTTTGTCTCAGCAAAGACTTTTCTTTCAGGCTGAGAGTGCCGCCTGTCTCTGGAGAGTTCTAGCAAGTGCGAGCTGCGGGCAAGTGTTGGAGAGACAATTAAGAAAATCTGATACAAAATGAAGCTTTCAGTTCACAGTTCCGGGCTTTTCGGCCACCTGAGAATAGACTAAATCGATGACAAGACAACTCATTGATTTTTCCACCCTACTTCATTTTGATGTTACACTAGCATGATGGCATAAAAAAAAGTAAAAATACAGGAGAAAAAAAACCCCTAAAACCTTAACCCCATACCTCAGAAGACAAAAGAAAAAAAAGACATCTTGCGGGCTTAAAAGATAGTGTGAGTCAGAAAGAATACTCTTCTTAGACCTGATATTACCCAATAAAAAAAATACATGAGCCCCCTACTCCCAAATTACGTTAAAAACAACGAACACCATTAAAAAAAATTGTGGTATTGTCTTCACTATGTGTTTAGAAAACTTAAAAAATCTCAAAAAGGGATAAAAGTAGAAATAATCCATAAACCGCAATCCAGAGTTAACTGCTGCTGGTATAAACAGTTTTATAAATTGAGAAATAATGTTTAATAATGAGTGATCCTGAGATCTGTGTTGGAAAATCCCTCACCTGCAGCAAAAGGATAATATTAACAGCAAAATAGGTATTTTTTGCATAAATATCACTCAGGACATGTGGGTTATGCCTTTGGGCGACAGACATGTGAATAATGATACTACAAAATAATGATAACACAAAATTTGTGTTACTCTATGGATAATTCTAGAAGTTAAAACAGAAAGAACGACGACGCCCATGTCCATAGGCCTAAAAATGAACCTCAAAATGGACTACAGAGTCAAATGGAAAATGTAAAACTATAAAACTTTTCACAGATAATATAGGAGAAAATCTTCAGGACCCAGGACTTGGGGTGTGAAGGGTTCTTGGATATGACACCAAAAGCTTCATCCACAAAAGAAAAAATCATCTCTAGATTGCCTTCACCGTAATTAAAAACTTTGGCTCGTGGAAGACCCTGTTAAGAGGATGAAAAGAGAAGCTACAGGGCAAGAGAAAACATTTGTAAACCGCCTATCTCACAAAGGACTGGTATTTAGAAAATTAACGAGCTCTCAAAACTCAACAGTAAAAAGACCAACGAGCCATTTAAAAAATGAGCAAGAGGGGGCCGGCCCGGTGGCGCAAGCGGTTGGGTGCGCGCGCTCCGCTGCGGCGGCCCGGGGTTCGCTGGTTCGGATCCCGGGCGCGCACCGACGCACTGCTTGGTAAGCCATGCTGTGGCGGCGTCCCATATAGAGTGGAGGAAGATGGGCACCGATGTTAGCCCAGGGCCGTCTTCCTCAGCAAAAAAAAAAAGAGGAGGATTGGCGGATGTTAGCTCAGGGCTGATCTCCTCACAAAAAAAAAAAAAAAAAAAAAAAAAAATGAGCAAGAGAGAGGAAGATACATTTCACCGAAGACACACAGGTGGTAAAAGAGCACGTGAAGATGTTCCACATCATTAGCCATTAGAGATATGCAAATTAAAACTACCATGAGCTATCACAACTAAAATGGTTAAAATAAAAAATAGTGATGACTCTCCCAGTGCGGAGAGATATGAAGAAATGGGATCACTCATCTGTTGCTGGTGGGAACGTCAATGGTACAGCCTCTCTGGAAAAGAGCTGGGCAATTTGTAAAGAAAACTATCTTCATCTCAGAGAAATGCATGATTACACCTAGACAAAAACCTGTACACGACCGTTTGCAGCAGCTTTATAGCCCCAAACTGGAAACCACCTGGGTGTCCTTCAGTGGGTAAGAGGTTAGAGAAACTGTGGTCAATCCATACAATGGAGGCTCAAAATCAAGGGCCTTGGGTCCCAGCTGTGCCCTCCTGTCCCCTACCATGTAGGAGAATTTGCCCTTAATACCATGTGGGAGAATTTGCCCTTAATGAGTAACTCCCCCACATCGCCGCAAGGCATAGAAAAATTTACTACGTTATTAGCCCAAATATTAAATGACTTGTTTGCTTATCTAAAGAACTGTGCCCAGTTAATTGTTTGCCTGTGTCTAGAGAAAAGGAAATGATATGATTTTTCACCTGTATCTGGCTCCAAAATAATCAGGGTAAAAGATTTATTTGAAAGCCCAGGACGAAATTACATTTTGCCGGATATGGCTGACACTTTGCTAATGTCATGTTATTGAATGGGGCTGGCAACTTCGGAAGCATCGTGCCTTAAAATGCAAACCAAAAACCTAACAATAACAAAAATTGACAGCCAAGGATCTTTCTATTCCTGAAATGGGTTGGTTGGCAGATATCTCCGAGGTTCACCACCTAAAAGGCATTTTCCTTTTCTCCAATGATATCCATTGATATGTTGGTACCTAAATGCAGTGATATTTTATAATGAGTAGATGCTTGCCTGTTGATATTAGAGATAATCATTTCTTTGTTTTCTTTCAATTAAACGTGCTTTCTCTTTTAAAAAAAATGTACTTTGGAGAGGAAGAGGAAAGGCTCAGAGAAAAGGTTTGTTTCAAAGACCTGATATCGAGAGTAAAGGGGGAAGGGAGAGTTTTAAAAATTTGGAAAATGGGGCCGGCCCCGTGGCTTAGTGGTTAAGTGCGCGCGCTCCGGTGCTGGCGGCCCGGGTTCGGATCCCGGGCGCGCACCGACGCACCGCTTCTCCGGCCATGCTGAGGCCGCGTCCCACATACAGCAACTGGAAGGATGTGCAGCTATGACAGACAACTATCTACTGGGGCGTTGGGGGAAAAATAAATAAAAATAAAAAAAAATAAAATCTTTAAAAATTTGGAAAATGGTTTCGTAAAGAATCATGAGGAATGAGGAAAGGGGCAGGATCTAAACCATGAGGGAGAGCGGCTGCCATAGAAAGACCACTAAATTCAGATCTTCAAAGGCTGCTTATTAGAACCCAACAATGACACACTTGAAAATAATGATAATGGTAGGAAAATATCTCAAAACTTAAATCTGCACTTCAATAAAATAATAAAAAAAAAAGTGAACCACATGCATTTTTTTTTTTCAGGATACAACATATTGAATATTAAAATGATTAAAAAAAAAAAGTTAGATTCCCTAAGTGCACTGCAGGATCCTGGGCTGGATCCTAGAACAGAAATTGGTGAAACTCGAATAAAGTACAGAGTTTAGTCAACAGTCATGTGAACATCAGGGGAAATTGCATGTGGGCTATCCAGAAGCTCAGACTCTCTTTGTAACTTTTCTGTAAACGGAAAATTATTCCCAAATGAAAGTTCACTTTTTAAAAAATGTTCAGGATGAATGGAGGCTTGCGAAAGACAAAAGCATAATTTTTAAAAAGGTTCCATGTGTGGGTGCTCTGGGTTATGTGGGAAAAGAACAGGAAGGGGCCAGGCCCCCGTGAGGGCAGAGGGAGCGGGTGACAGGTAATTGAAAGCACTTGGGGACACTGACGTCCACGGCAGCAGGATTCACAACAGCCAGAGGTGGAAGCAGCCCACGTGTCCATGGATGGAAGAATGGAGAAACACAATGTGGTCCATCTAGACACTGTAATGTTATTCAGCTACGAAAAGGAAGGAAATTCTGACACCTGCTACAACATGGATGAACCTGAATGATGTTATGCCCAGTGAAATAAGCCAGACACGAAAAGACATATATTATATGATTCCATTTATAGGAGGGACCTAGAGGAGTCAAACTCATAGAGATAGGAAGTAGGATGGTGGGTGCCTGGGGCTGGGGGAGGGGGATGGGAGAAGTGTTTAATGGGGACAGTTTCAGTTTGGGAAGATGAGAAAGTTCTGGAGATGGATGGTGGGGATGATTGCACAACCACGTGAGTGTACTTCATGCCACTGAACTGGACACTTAACAATGGTTAAGATGACAGATTTTATGTATACTTTACCACAATTAAAAAAAAACAAAGATTAACCATTTAGGGACCCAGGGTCTATCCACATAATACCAACTGATGGAGAAGAAACGAGACTCCTTAACTGTGGTTTACTTCTGTCTCCTCTGTTGGGGAGATGGCACTTCAGTTGGGAAGGGCAAAGAAAATGTGCTTAGAAGGGCGTCGAACCTCCAGGCAGGAAGAGTGACAGGCAGCTAACCTGCTTCTCAATACCTGGCCTATGGCAGCCGCTCAACACAGACTGTACAAACTAATGATGCCAGATCGGATGAAATTCACCTCAGACACGAAGACAATTCGCAGGGAGACTGGCTGAGCCTCTGAGTGGCCCCTTTGGGGAGCTGGGGACGACAGGAGTGACAGAAGACGGCAGGAAGGCAAAGCAATCCTGATTCACAAAAGGAGAAAGGAAGTTAATCTCATAAACTTGATGTTAATCTGGGGCCAAAAAGGGCTTATGGGCCCTAAGCATGAGAAACAGGCTGCAAATCCTCAGTTTCCCTTTTCTTTGAACAAATAAAGACTAAACTCGGAGAGGAGACTTGCTCTGCAGCCCTGGAGTGGAGCAGACAGAGAGAAGGCATTTACAGCCGCTACAGCGAATGGGGGGCTGGTCCTGGGTGGCTCTGGGCATAGTGGGCAGATGGAGTAGATACTCGCCCCTGGGATGCCAGCAAGGTGCTGGCTGAATCCCATATGCCATCCTTGTAAATTAGAGGGAGAAGTAAGGACCAATGAGTGCAGGTCGGGTGACTTTAACACTTACTGACCATTCAGGGCCGCGCTCAGTAACGGACCCATCTCAAGCAGAAAGAGGGTCTCTAGTGGAATGCCAGAGGGCTCTGTCCTCAGTCTCGCCTTGGATGACATTCTGGATGAGAACACAAGAGATTGCTTATGAAATTTACAGAAGACATGAAGCAGAGGAGCTGCTTCAAGTTATGTTTGGAAATAAAGACAGGGAGATGAGTTAACACAAAACTATCCTGACAGGTTACAGTGAAGGAAATGTCAAGAGATACAGCAAAGATGGGTGGGGTGGGGGGCCCCCACCTGGAGCCGGAGCACAGTGGGAAAAACCAAGGGGGTGGGTAGGGGTCTGACGGCAGGCCCAGTGAATTACCAGTGCGGTACACGCAGGGCTGGGTCACCTTAGGTTGCATCAATATCAGTGCGATGACAAGAGTCAGGAGGGCCAAGTGGCGGCAGGCCACGCTCGCCCTGGAGTTTATCTCAGGCTCGTGCCAAGTTCAGTGAGTAGATGCGTCAGTGTGACGCTGGCCAGGAGTGGCATCCTGAAAGCAGTGTTCTGACAAGGACCACGGAGGGTGGGACGCAGGTGGGCCGGGGACCCCCTAGGGCCAAATTCGGACCAACCAGAGCACATCCAGAGCGGACAGAACCACCGACAAATCCTAGCCATGACTTGAGAGGAAGGGTGGGAGAAAGGGGATGCTGTTCGAGAAAGGGAAGCCAAGGATGGTCCTCGTGAAGGTCGCGGGTGTGGAAGCAGGCTCTCTAGCTGGGCTCCTCGGGGCAAGGGGTGAGGTTAGCAGAGTGAGGAATTTCTGGTTTTAAGCAATTATTAAACAGCAACCACCCAGTATCTCACAAACCAGAAAGAACCACTACCGCTCCTGTTTTAGCACATTCTTTCCATTCTTATTTCTATTAATTTCCATTTCAATTAGGTCCAACCATTGTTGATAGCAAACCATTTCTGACCTACAATAACGACCCTTTCACCCAGTTCGACCTAACACACGGGTGAGGTTCCGCTGAATACACAATTTTGCATCCTGCCTTTCTGCTTAAGATTATGTCATGAACATTTTGCCTTACTATAAAATATATTTCAGAAATCTTTTACAATTTCTTTCTTACAGAAGTCTTTTGCAACAGCTGTGAAACCATCTATTAAACAGGAACATTCCTCTAACGTCATGTTTCTGGGTGTTTCCAACGTTTCACGTAGTCATAAGTAAAACTGTGATGGACAGCTGTGTGAAACACTTCATCGGCACTGGATACTCTTGGGATAAATCCTTGTTAGGAGCTAGGTCTCCCTGCCCCATGTTTACACAGCTCAAGGTTCCCACATCACAGCACACACCATCCCTGCTCCCTACCGGCTGGAAGCTTCCTGAGAGCAGGTCTGCGCCTGTTTGGTCAAGCGCTGTACCCCCAGCTGCGTACTGGGTTGCACTGCGCAAATAGGGTTGAGAGCCCAGATTCTCAGATCCTTTAGCATACATTCAACAGATCTCTACTGAGCACTAGATTCTCTCCCCGTTTTCACCATGGCCCCTCTCTGTGCTCTTCTGGAACCTTCTCCCATCCGTGTAGGGCCCTCCCTCCATGCCAGTGGCACAAGTCCCAGATGGGGCTGCCTGCAGGACGCTGCCTTCTTCTGCACCCCCAGGTCCACTCAGCACCAGCCTTGCCTTCTGCCTACCTACCTACCGGGCCTGTTCCCTGGTCATTCAGCCCAGGAAGCAACCTCCTTGGGGCCGCCCACCCAGGCTCGCCACTCCCATCCCTCCCCGCCTGCTGCCTGAGTGCCACACCACACACCTGATTAGTGCCCCCGTGGCTCTGGTATAAAGTCCTGACTCCCTGGCCAGGTCATGTGAGACTCTCTGGGATACAGGCCCCTCCCAGGCCTCACCTCTTGCCACCACCAGCCCCCCAACGATGCCAACATGCAGCAGTGGGGAACCTCAGAGCCCCTGGGTGCCTCAGCCCAGGCGGCCTTTTGCCTGGCCAGCTTTGGGGCCAGGCCAGAGTCCCTCTGGGCCACCCTCCCCTGTGCCCCGCCCCCACAGCCTAGGCTTTCCCTCAAGATGGCTTTTATCACACCGCCTCATCGAACCTTGACCTCCTCGAGGACAAGGGTCAGGTGTCACTCATCTCTGCGTGCCCACATTGCTTTCGATCTATGTGCTTGGTCAGCCGCTCACAGCATGGGCACACAGACCTGGCCCCTGCCAGGAAGGACGCAGACAGGAAGGGCGGTGGGCAGACGGAGGAGAGGGATCAGGGACAGCACCCAGAGGCGAGGTGGGTGCAGGCCGATTCTTCGCTATTTCACTTTGACGACACCTTGTCATCTCTCCACTTAAAAAACAAAAGTCTCCACATAAGAGACCGGGCCCTGTTGGAAGGTGGGGGAAGGACGTGATCAGGAAGTGAGTGACTCTGTCAACTGTCACGGCTCATGTCTTCGTGAACTCCGCCCCCCCGAACTTCAGCCACTTCGTCACCCCCAGATATGCTGATCCAGCTCCCGCCCCGACAGAACCTGTCTCTGTCCCTGTCCTGGGCACCCCGAGAGCTGACCTCTCCCAGCCCACTCTTCTCCTTGGGTCTCTGTGGGACTTGCGACCCCGGCTGACTTCACAAGGACAGCCCTCCTCCATATGGTGCCCACGGACAACCCCATCCTCAGGACCTGGGCAGACACGCCTGCACCCGGCCTCAGCGGGTGGGCTCTCCTGGCAGGTTTTAATGTTCTGTGTCCACAAGAAGGCCAGATGGAACCACACTACTTGCCTGGACTCAGAGTTATGGGCCTTGCCGCCTGTGGCTTGTCAGGGGAAAAATGAGGGCGGGCCAGTGGTGTTCCCACTAACCCCAAAGAGCAGGACCTGATCTCCCCTCAGGCTCCTCCAGCTGCAGAATTCTCTGGGTCACCTGTCTTTGAGATCCAGAAGTTTCTTTAGAACACTGCTTCTACACTTTCAACGCTGCTAGGTGACCCATGATAAAAAAAAGTTTTGAGAGCATACTAAGAAAAAATTGGGGATCTGTGGTGAGAAACAAGTCTCCATGAAATCCATTTGAACCTACTTTTCCTTCTGGACAAGTCTAAGAGTCAGGGATGCTTCGTGGTACAAAACATAGGTGTTGCTAACCGGAAACATTAATGTAAGAATTTGTCCTGGCAGAAGCAGTCCATTCTGTCCCAGTGTTCCCTCAAGCATTCCTGTGACATGACGTGTAGAAAAATATTACTCTGATTTTACGTAAGGGGAAAACTGAGGTTGAGACGGGAGAGTCAGGCAGAGAGCTAGATTTTAGTGCCCAAGTCACTAGATGTCAAGTATCTGGTATACTGCCTAGAAGTGAATTCTCATTGTTATTAACATGTTATTAATAAACTTTCACTTCAACAGGTTTTTTTGGAGGCGGGGTCTGCTGGCTTAATCGTTCCATTGAATTAAAGCATTTTTCTCAATTAATGTCTAACGCTAAGATGGCATTTCTCTAAATTACTCTTGTTTAATAAAGATAACAACTAACTAAGGCAAACTGCTATAGGTGAGTCATCTCAGGGAGAAAAAGAAAAAACAACAAAAAACAAAGCAGAACATTCTTGGGCATAAATCCAGCCAGCTGCATATTACAGTCCTGAAGCACAAATGTGGTATAAACTCTTCACCTGCAAAGATTCCTGGCTGATAAGAAATGGTCCTCGTGAAACACTGATAAGAGCACACAGAAAAATGTCACCTATGTCACTGTTACCTGAATTCAATCCCTTTGAATTAAGAGTACAATAGTGAACTTGAAATTTTTAAAAAGGAAAAATTAAAATGAAATGAAAATTAACCAATATTCTTCCCACCACTTACAAATGTCTCTGTGCCCATCTTTGTTTGCATGGGTGTATATTTTTACGTTATAATCACAGTGAACATTTCACATTTTTCACAAACATTTCACATTTTTCGAGTTGGTATGGTCTCTGTAAGTATCACTTTAATACGAGTCTCAAAGAGACAGAATTACGGAGGCAAAGGTTAGAAATGCTTTATGGTTTTAGAGATGCACCCCTAAACTGCGATTATACCAATGAGTACAACCTTGCAGGAAAATACATATAAAGAAAGAAAATTCTGGAAGGTGATACCACAAAGTGACAACGAACTGTAGTGCATGGGATTATGGGTGTTTTCCCTCATTCTTCTATTTTCCAAATTTCCTGCAATGGTCGTAGGACTTTTATAATTAAAAAAAAAAAAAAGTTAACATTAGGGGAAGCTGAGGGAGGGCTTATGGGAACTCTCTGCACAATCTTTTTTTAACTCTTCCGTAAGTCTAAAATTATTTCAAAATAAAAGTTTAAGAAAAAGCTCAAAGCAGATGGCAACAATTTTTGATGCCACCTAAATCACGTCAGTTTCCACGTGGCCTGCTGCTACTAGGTTACGTAAGATGTACTTCTTCAGTTTCTCTTCCCAAATGTGGGGTTGCAGAATTAGGAACGTTTGGTACATGAGAGTTCTCTTCCAAGACCTAGGTTTTGGAGTCAGGTGGAACTTGACTCCAGGGGGTTTGAATTTAACTCTGTCACCTGCTATTACTACCTCTGTGATCCTGGCCAATTAGTCCCGTTGAGATTGGTTAGCCGTCTGTGCAAAACAATAACTGGCATCTACCCCATGGGGCATGGGAGGATTAAATGAGAAAATAAATCTAAAGAGCCTAGGAACAGAGCAAAAGCATCAACTGTTGGCTCCCTCAAGCCTGCCCCTACTACTCAAGCCCCTTACGAAAGAAAGACAACATCCTCCTGAAACCAGACACGACCAGAATACACGAGACCCTAAAACACTGGGAAGTGGCGGAATGGCGCTTAGCTCCTCCCACTGACCCCTGCGCTGTTCAGACAGTCCCAGCTTATGAAAGGGCCACGTTTCCCCCCAAAGCACAATGATTAAAAAAAGTTTACAAATCTGTTTAGAAAACTTAAAACACATCTCTCTGTGGGAATAATGGTGTCTGAGTGAGACCTATGCCTAGCCTGGAGGAGCCCAGGTGATCAAGGAGGTGGCGTGTTAGCAAACAATTACGGGACTTCCAGCAGTGGGAGTTGGGAGCGTTTCCTTCAAGGAGGAAGGCAAGTCATCTGGCCATGGGGGGAGGTCATGGGTCATCTGCACTGGGTTTTGAAGGATGAGTAGGAGGTTGTCCTTGGCTAAAAAGAGGCTCCAATTAAGGGCAGGGACACACGTGGGTCAGAGAGAAGACAGACCTGCAACTCGGAAGTGAAGGGGAAGGTGTGCCAGGAGGCCCAATCTGGGAGGTCCCTCCACTCACTAGCACAGGGAAAGACCCCCAGGAAACAAGTATTTGTGGGAACTCAAAAGAACTATCAACGTTCCCCCTCCTCCCTTTCTCTCCCTCAAATCCAAAGGATCAGATGGTCCCTCCCTCTTCTCCACGTTTCTAAATCCATCTCAGTCCTTGTACTGACAGTTCAGGGCAGTGTTAGGAACACAGACACTGGAGCCAGACCCCTCTGGTTCCAACCCCAGCCTATGAGATCCTGAGCCAGTGACCTAACCGCTCCCTGCCTCCATTTTCCCATCTGTAGAATGGGGATCATAGTAGCACCCTCTTCACACAGTGGCTGTGATGGATGGAGAACATTCTAGAATGGTGTCTGGTATGTGGTAAACATTAGTGGTGGCTATTTGTACTACTGCTCACTCTCTCCCCAGCTGCCAGAATGATCCCATTAATACCCCAGCCAGGTAGACCACCCCCTGCTCAAGGCCCCCTGGGGCTCCCATTTCTCCCAGGAGCCCCTGCTTTCCTGCGGCCTACAACAGGGGTCGGCAAAGTCCAGCCCCCAGGCCAAATCCAGCACCTGTTTTTGTACAGCCCACGAGCCAAGAACAGGTTTTAGATTTTTAAAAGGTTGTAGGGAAAAAAAAAAAAAAAGGAAGGAAGAAAATGAATATGCGACAGAGACTGTAAATGACCCACAAAGCCTAACGTGTTTACTACGAGGCCTTTATAGACAGTCAGCTGGCCTCTGGCCTGCAAGGCCCTCCGCCATCTCTCCCCACTCTGGGCTCCAGCCACCCCGGCCTCCTCTATGTCCCTCAATCATGCAACTGCCCCTCTAGGACCCCTGTAGTCGCTGCTCCTTCTGCCTGTCCCCCACCTCCTTCAGGCCCCCTTCTCAGGGAGGCCCTGGGAACACCCTGTTGAAAATATCACCCAGCCCAACACACACACACACACACACACACACACACACACACACACACACTCTTCCTCATTCCCCTCCTGGTTTTATTTGTCCCCTAGCACTCATTGCCACCTCGCACACTACGTACAATCGGTGCTCATTATTTGCAATAGTTACGTCTACAAAGATGCCTCAAACACTGAATTAGCGAATTACTTCGAGAGGAAATCTGGGGTTGGGTTCCACAGGCCTCTGGTCATATTTTCATCAGCCCATCAATACATAGCCTTGTGTTACGTGTGCATCTGTTGAGATGCCTTATTTAATACACATCTTCGATTCATGAACATTGAACTCACGGCCGACAGTGCTTAACTCATCCTGAACGAAGCTGGTCTAACGTGCATGTTCTCCGCCAGGCGCGTCTCAGCCTCCTTGTGCTCGGCAACGCTGGAGAGAGCTTCAGCACCACGCTCGGGGACCATTTTCAACAGTGGCGTCACCAACAAAAAGCACAAAAATGCAAAAAATGTGGCACTAAATATGCGCAGAAAGGACACTTGTTTACAGTTCGAGCTAAAACAAGAAGGCTGAGTGTCGCCTTGTTTGACCTCAGCTGGGAGCGTGCGCGTCGGCGAATGACCGAGAAAGCACCGCAAGTGCTGATTTGGGGGTTACAGATAAATTCTATCCAGTAGGTGAATCCGTAAATGGGAGTCCACAGACAATGAGGATCGACTGTGTTGATGTTTATATAGAGCGGGGACTCCGTGGGGGTGGGGATCTCTGTGTTGTCATTGCTGGCACAGGGCCTGGTGCAGGGCGGACGCTCAACAAATATTTGCTGGAGGAAAGGAGAGAGGGAGGAGGGATGTCTGGAGGTACCTGGTCTGGGGTACGTCAGAGAAGAAACGAGGAGAAATGAAGCGGGCCAAGGGGCAGGAGGAGGGAACCCTTTGTGCATGAAGGCTCTGTCGTGGGCCTTAGGGGCCCTTGGAATTTATACTTCATCCTTGAAACTGAAGCCACAGACTTATGCACGAGGGTATTAGATCAGATTTGCCCCTGGAAACAGTGGCTGCACTGGGGGAGCAGACTGGAAGGGGCCGCAGGGGGATGTGGGGAGACAGCCGGGGAGGCCCTGGGGGTGGAAGGTGGGGGAACCGACACAGATGACCCAGGAAGGGCAGACTGGGGGCCAGGAGAGGGGAGAGGCAGCGAGTTCAACTTCGGATGGGAGTTGCCTAAGCTGCCCGTGAGGACTCGAGGTGACGGCAGGCGGCAGCTGGACACAGGAGTGTGGCACTCAGGAGAGAGGTCCAGACAAGGGATGGAGATCTGGGCATCAGGTGGTATCTTAAGTTAAGGAGGAGATCCCTCCCAGGGGCAGGGAGCCGGCTGTGCAGAGCTGGCTGGGAATGAACGGGATAAGACATGGAACCATCTGCCCTTGGGGTCTTGCTTGATTGTAAGTGATCCCAGAACAGCCTAATTGCATTCATTTTTTGGGGGGGTGGGGGAGGATGGGAGAAGTGGGGAGGACTCCTATGTCACAACCACTGGCTCTAACTATTATTATTATTATCAACTGAAATCTCTAAGCGGTTTTCTCACAGGCTGTCACTCGGTCCTAATTCCCCATCCCATATTTACGTGGTTGCTTATTTAGACCGGTGGTTCTCATCTGGAGGTGATTCTGTCCCCCGGGGGACATGTGGCAATGTCTGGAAACATTTTTGATCATTACTACGGGGTGGGTGCTCCTGGTATCGAGTGGGTCACTGCCGGGGCTGCTGCTCAATATCCTACAACTACAGGGTGGCCCCACCACAGAGAATGACCTGGCCCCAAACGTCCACAGGGCCGAGGCCAGGAAAGGACTTAGATCCAGGCATGGGAATCGAAATGTGCATCGTGCTGAAGCCCCCGTTGCTGGCTTCAGCCAACTGTTCCAGTCATGGAGATTTCTGGGCCCTGGCTCTACGACACTGAGGTGAAGGCCAGCCCTCCGTGTCACCTTCTGCTTTGATAAGCAAACCTTCCACATCTTTGTCTTTCTAAATTACATGGTAAACGACCAGTCAGGAAGGCGCAGAGGATGGGAGCTGGGGCCGTCTCCCTCTAGGTTGACATTGGTGCACTAATTAACGCCCTCTGAGAACTTTTTCATCCAACTAGTTGTGAGCTGGCTAAAGGAAGATCAGCTCAGAATTATCTTAACATCTCTGCGTGCTTCTTATCCTGCTCCCAAGAATATAGTGTGGGACCGATTTGATGCTTCCCATTTCCTCACGTTCCACTTCCTTCTCCTGGTCTACTGGACTAGATATTCGTCTGCCAGAAGAGGAAATGAGGTTGATGTGACACGATTTCTTCCTAGTGATTCATGCTGGCTTTAGGGCTCGTGACTGCAGCTATCTCTTTAATAATCCCACTCTTCAGGGTGACAGGCAGATGACAGCAAGTTGGCAGGTCTCCAGTTGGGGAATTCTCCAGAAGCCAATTCTTCTGCTTCCTTCCTAGGCCTGGAACCAGACTTACCAGATGCCAGCCTTCTGGTGGTATGCCTGGAGATGTCAGAGGTTGTGCAGATCTGAGACCTGCCTAAAAGTCTTTCTTGCAAGACTTTATAGTATCAGATGCAACTAGTGTAGAGACCTCTTATGACTCAACGATTAAAAAACAATCTGATTAAAAAAATGGGCAAAGGACTTGTATAAGACATTTCTCCAAAGAAGATATACAAATGACCAGTAAGCATGTGAAAAGATGCTCAACATCGCTAATCATTAGGAAAATACACATCAAAACCACAATGAGATGCCACTTCACACCCACTAGGATGGCTATTACCAGCAAAATGGAAAATAACAGGTATTGATGAGTATGTAGAGAAACTGGAATCCTCCTGTATTGCTGGTGGGAATGTAAAATTCCCACCGCCGGTGCTGTGGAAAAGTCTGGCAGTTCCTCAAACAGCCAAACACAGAATTATCATATGATCCAGCAATTCCACTTCTGGGTGTAGACCCAAAAGAACGGAAAGCAAGGACTCAGAGAGTTGTATACTCATGTTCATGCAGCAGGATTCACAACAGCCAAAAGGTGGAAACAACCTTGGCGTCCATCAATGGATAAATGGATAAATAAAACATGATATAGCCACACACTGGAATATTCTTCAGCATTAAAAAGGAAGGAAATTCTGACACCTGCTACAACATGGATGAACCTTGAGGACATGATGCTGAGTGAAATGAGCCAGACACAAAAAGACAAATACTGTGTGATGCCCTCACAGGAGGTCCCTAGAGGAGTCACATCCATAGAGACAGAAAGTAGATGGTGGGGGCCCGGGGCTGGGGGAGGGGGATGGGAAGTCAGTGTTTCAGGGGGACAGAGTTACTATCTGGGATGACGAACAAGTTCTGGAGATGGATGGTGGGCATGGGTGCACAACAATGTGAATGTACTTAATGCACTGAATTGTGCACTGAGAAGTAGTTAAAATGTCTTTTTTTTAAAGGTGTAACTAGTGCTGTAGCAGACTTGAACTTCAGAGCGGCTGCTCCTCAATCATTGTGGATTTAGACTTTCTCCCTCGAACCTGACTTTCCCCATGACAGAAGGGAAACACAAACAGCACTTAAGAACTTCTTTCTGCTTTCTCTACTGACAGCTGTCCTGCGTGGCAGGACCCAGTAGCTTCATCAAGAGACTGGTTCCCACAGACCCCTCTGCAGGGCTCTGCAAGTGGCCTGGAAGGTCCCTGCCTCTGCCTCGTAGCTCCCACTCCTCAAACCTCCCTTAGCAATTAACCAGGATGGTTAATGGAAATACGGGAACAAAATCCGCCCCATTTGTTGTTTTGAGTCATTCTGACAAACGAGTTTAACCATGACACAAGGCGCCAGGCGGAGGTGTCCCTGGAACTTTTTACCAAATCGTAAAAATCATTCCTAAAGGATGATGATAACCACCCGTGGAAATGGCCTTTCGACATGAGGCTGAAAAGAGGCAAATCCGGTCAGGAGGACAGAGGTGTGACCTCAAGACTGGAAGGTGGCCGCTGAAAAAGAGAAGCATGGTGGTCCGCTTCATTATTAACGTAGCTGAGAGAGACCAAGGATGGGGCCGAGACGGCCCTGCACCGCCCAGGCTGGTCCTAGACATTACCAGCTCCCCTTGGCTCGATTTCACACTATTTTCTGGTGTCAGGAAGGAGGCACCTTCAACATCATCCACAGGTAGTTCAAGACCCTGAAAAAGCACATGTCTTGTGAATAAGTATTTCTTGTGATTCGGGGTACAAGGCCAGATGCTGAACTGTAGGGGCCCCAGGGAAACACTTCCACCCTGAGGCCTTGCCAGGCAGGGCAGCCGGCTTTCCTCTTTGGCATGTTTTAAACAGTTATGTTAATTCAATTGACTGTACAGAAATCAAAATGATGTGGCTGAAAAACATTTTAATGAAAACAAATGATTTTGAAAAGATGAATTCAGGTGTAGCTACTACACATCTGAAATCTTCTAGAAAAACCCAACTGTCCTTGTTATTATTATTATTATAATTTTTGAGGAAGATTGGCCCTGAGCTAACATCCGTTCCCATCTTCCTCTACTTTATATGTGGGACGCCGCCATAGCATGGCTTGATAAGCTGTGTGCAGGTCCGTGCCTGGGATCTGAACCAGCGAACCCCGGGCCGCTGAAGCGGAACGTGCAAACTTAACCCCTACACCACCCGGCTGGCCCCTATCCTTATTATTAGTATTTTTAAAAAAACCTTTGAGGGAAATAAAGAGCAAATGTTATCAGAAGTGGCTGAAGGAGGGCAGAGGAAATCAAACACTTGCTCGAGGGTTTCTCCGTCAGCAGCTAGAAAGCATTCTGTTAAAGGTGGAAGGCAGGAAAGAAAAACAGGCTTGTACAATGCTAGAAAAAACCTGTTCGCTTTCAATGGCCTGGGAAATTATTCAAGGGCATTGCAGTTCTGTAAAAAGACAACCAAAATGGTGTCAGGGCTCATGAGGTCACAGAAAGACTCCCCACGGAGAGTTTCCAGTGCAAACTCACACCTGAGAGGAACTCCTGTCCCCTTCACCTGTGCCCCTCACCAAATTTACAAGATCAGAGAGGTGGCCCCAGAAAAAGAATGGTAAAAATCACCAGCCTACTACAGAGGTTGGCAAACTATGGCCTGTGGGCCGGCCACCCGTGTTTGTAAATAAAGTTTTATTGGAACGAAGCCACGCCCACTTGTTTCCGGGTTGTCTTGCTTCTGAGTGCAGAGTAGCTGCGACAGAGGCTGCGGGGTCTGCAAAGTCTCAAATATTTCCTGTCTGGCTCTTTACAGAAATGATCCCTCGGCTACCGTATCTAATTGGTTTGTTCTAGAAAGGTGGGGGGCTACTCCCAACAATTAAAATGCACCCAGCAGGGCTCCTGTGGCCCGGGAAGCTCCCATTTTTAATCCCTGACACAAAGAAAGGAATGGAAGCAGCGAAGTGGATTAACTGTGTGAAGTAATTACCGAATTCCAGAGCCCTGAAATAGCCTAGGCCGGTAGCAAACAGGTACAAGGTTGGTTTCTGAGCATCTTAAGATCCCCACAATCCTAACTAAGAATGCCTGCTATAACTATTAATGCAAGCCAGCAACCAGTTCCTACATTAGGAAAATTCCAGAACCTTGCAAAGACCTTCATTAGTATTCCTTTTAGAACTGCAATGGTGTGAGCTTGAATATATTTTAATATATCTCATGTCTCAAGGTCAGGAAGAAAACAATTTCATGTATTATGCAAGCTAGGTGCAGGTGCAGACAGAACGTTTTTTTTCCTCTCTAAATCTACAAAACTTGTATTTGGTGAAAGTGGTATTTTAATGCGTGAGGAAGAACAGATTATATAATATGAGTACAGGTGAATAGCCAAACATTTGACAGATTGCAATATCAGGCATCTATTTATACTTTATAGCAAATTATATTCACAGAGGATTCAGATTTAGAAGCTTTTCAAGCAAGAAACTAGTGCTCCTTAAGATCTCTCTTTCCTTTCTTCACTTCTCAGGTTGCCAAGAGCGAGACCAAGTTCAACACTTACTTTAACTTTAAAATATTTGAAAATAACTATATGTTGTAAAGAATTTAGGAAATGAACACTAATAACTTGTAAACTTGTTCTCATTTAGGAGTCACTAAATTGACTAATTGGTCCCCCCAATTCATGTCCATCCAGAACCTCAGAATGCGGCCTTATTTAGAAAGAGGGTCTTTGCAGATGTAATTAAGGATTTCAAGATGAGATCACTCTGGATTTAGGGTGAGCCCTAGATCCAAAGACTGGTGTGTTTATAAGAGAAAGGAGAGGGAGATTTAGACACAGAGAGAGACAAACATATATAGAGGAGACAAACACACACACACAAAGAGGAGAAGGCCAAATGAATACAGAGGCAGAGACTGGAGTGATGTAGCCACAAGCTAAGGAACGCCTAGGGCCACCTTCTAGAAGCTGGAAGAGGCAAGGAAGGATTCTCCCCTAGAGCCTTCTGAAGGAGCAGACACCTTGATTTCAGACCTCTAGCCTCCAGAACTGTGAGAGAATACGTTTCTGTTATTTTAAGCCACCCAGTTTGTAGTATTTTTGGCATAGCAAGTTACTATACGGTCACGATCAAAATGAAACACACCATCTAAGGGTGCGTGCTACAGGAGAGTCCCAGAAGCCCCACCTTTGGGCCCATCTAAAAGGTGAACATTCCAGACCAAAGGAAACCTACGTCAGTTTTTAAAATCTCCAGAGACAGAGATGCTCAGTATGTGGTTAGTTTTACCATCTGGAAGGAACTTCAGATTTCAACTCTGTCTCTGCTAATTTTACTGTACAATTCACTACGTATTCATGGGAGAGCATAGGTAGGACCCAGATGCGGAGGCAGCGGCGGAGAAGCCCCCCAAACAAGGAGCCAACCGTCTCACCAGAGACAGGACCGGAAACCAGTCAACACCCAGCAGAGGACACTCAGTCAGGTCAACTGAGTGAAACAGGACACTGCCCCCGGGGCAGCCCTCGCACACCTGTGGCGTGGCTCACGTCACTATTCCTTTAATGCTCGTGTTGTTACAGATTAAAAATAGCTAGATTCAGGCTACAGCGCGGATGAACCTTGAAAACATTATGCTAAGCGAAAGAAGCCAGATGCAAAAGGCCACATATTGTAGGATTCCATTTGTGTGAAATGCCCAGAATAGGCAAATCTAGACAGACAGGAAGTAGATTTGTGTTTGCCAGAGTCTTGGGGATGGCGAAATGGGGAGTGACTGCTAATGGGTACATGATTTCCTTTTGGGGTGATGAGAATGTTCTGGAATTAGACAGTGGTGATGGTTACACAACCCTGTGAATATATTAAAAAATCACTGAATCGTACACTTTAAAATAGCGAATGTCATGATATGTGAATTATACTATCCAAATTTTAAAAAGCAGCAGAATGGGAGTCAGCCCGGGGGTGTAGTGGCTAAGTTTGGCGCACTCGGCTTTGGTGGCCTGGGTTCGTGGGTTTGGATCCCAGGCACGGACCTACACCACTCATCAGCCACGCTGTGGCAGCGATCCACACACAAAATAGAGGAAGATTGGCACAGATGTTAGCTCAGGGCAAATCTTCCTCAGGAAAAAAATAAAGAAATAAAAAATAAATTAAAAAAGAGCTAAGTTGTGTTCACTGTTGCAACCCTAGTACCTGGTACACAGCAGGCGCCTGGTAATAGTCTGTTGAATGAATGAATGAATGAACACACCCAGAAATGCTGAGCACTCCACAAGCAGAACAACCCTATGAAATAGGAGGGTTGTTATGCTTCTAATTCTATAGACAGGAAACTGAGGATTAGGGGGCTTAAGCAGCATCTCCAATACCACAAAAGCAGACCTGAGGTCCCTGCTACCTGTTCACAGGGTTCACATGTGTACGTGTGTGTGTGTGTAGACGGCCACGGATTAGGTTTGAGAAGAGGGAATGATGGCCTGCTGGAGGCAGGTGGAATCCTGAGTAAAGCCTGGAGTGTTAGAAGCTTCCACGGTGGAAGGAAGGGCTGGACTGGGAGGTCAGGCGGGGCAGATGGGGGTGGGGGGGGCGCTCCCAAGTCAAATGAGAAGTTTGAGCTGTCAAGCAGGGGAGATGAAAACTGCATGGTGGATGAGCTTCCTATAGCAGCTGTGATGAATGACCACAACACACACTTATTCTCCTACAGTGCTGGAGGTCAGGAGTCTAAAATGGGCTGGCAGGGCTGTGATCCTGCTGGAGTCTCTAGGGGAGAATGCATTTCTTCGCCTTTTCCAGCAACTAGAGGCCGCCTGCATTCTTTGGCTCATGGCCCCTTCCTCCGTCTTCAAAGCCAGCAGCGTAGCATCTTCTGACCTCTCTCTTTGACTCTGCTTCCCTCATCATATCTCCTTCTCTGACCCGGACCCTCCTGCCTCCCTCTCATAAGGGCTCTTCTGATGACACTGGGTCCACCCGGATAATCCAGGATCATCTCCTCATCTCCACATCCTTAACTTAATCACACCTGCAAAGTCCCCTTTGCCATGTAAGGTCATATTTGCAGTTCTCAGGGATTAGGATGTGGGCATATCTGGCGGTGCTGGGGAGAGGGGGCATTATTCTACCTACCACTCCACTTATGACGTTTTCACAAGACCACTGTGGTGGGAGAAGCCGGCTATAAATTACAAACAGAGGAGAGACGCAGTTGTCCCTTGGATCTCCGAAGCCACGACCCTCCACGCATACCTTGCTTGGGGGGCGTGGGCGGGGAGACAAGGGTGGCTGATACCTGCTGGAAACGGACAGAAAAGCCCCAGAACTTAATGCGGACATGGAAACAGCTGGGCTTACAGGAGACAGAACCCTGAGGCATCGCCTCTGGTTACATAAGCGCATTAACCAGATCACCACTCTACTGTCAGATTTACTTGGTTTTCATTTCTGATGGGTTTCGCGTCACTCGGCTGCCAGGTTCTCTGCCTCTCTTCCTTCCTCCACCACCAACCTGACTGCCTTCTAAACATTATCCCCTATCCTTCTGCTCCGCCCCCACTCCATCCCCAAGTGCTACAAGCTCAGGGTCCCTGAGAGTCTCTGAAGGGCCACTCTTCTCTGTTCTTGAACCCTGAAGGGCCTTGGGAAGCGGTGGAGGTGGGAGGGAAGAGACGTCTGATCCGAGGACAGGGAACACAGCGCTCCCCTTTCCAGCGCAGGATAAACTTGAGAGGGGTCCAAACCGGTCACGCCAACGAACGTCGGCATCTGCTAGTTGCAGGGTGCCCACGCTGCGTAACGAAGAGCTCCACTAGCTGATGACCTCGGGTGCGATCATCTACCCGATCACCCCCCTCACACTCTCTCCCACACTGTCAACCGAGCCCTGACACATCCACCTTTGAATAGATCTGAAGTCTATCCTCTTTCTACACTGTCCTTGTTAAGATCCAGTTCATCACCCTACGGGCCTCCCTGTCTCCAGCCTCCGCCCCTTCTCGGCCACCCTCCACCCACTGATGGAAACAGCCAGAAAGTCCTCTGTGGTAACACCCCGGCCTATAAAATACCCATTTCAGCTCTACCTGATGAACAGTATGTTGTTCCCTGACTCTGAGCCTTCGCAGATGCTATTCCCCCTCTGCCAACAGCTGCTGAGGCTTGACCCAACCAACACCCCTCGGGAGAGAGAGCACTCTCCTGCCTGTGCCTGGGCTACATCCACGGGGCAATTCTGACCCCACATCTCTGCCTCAACCCCTGTCACAACGGATGGCACAGAGGACTTTGTGACCATCTCCCGTGTGGCAGGACTCAGGTCTATAAATGACTTTAGGAAAATAGGAATCTATTGGTGTCAATAATTCAGCCCTGTGCCCTTTATGTTGGTGAGCCGTTCCCTTTTTCTTTAGGGTTCTGTTATCTTTACCCGTCGGCCTTCTGGCTTCCCAGTCTCAAGTCATTTCTTACAATTCTGCCCCATGCCCGTAACCATTTCCACTGTGCTTCCAGTTTTCGTCCCGTCTCTCTCTCATTTAACAGCTTTATTGAGATGGAATTCACATACAATTCACCCTTTTAAAGTGTACAATTTGATGGCTTTTAGTATATTCAGAGTCACGCATCTATCACCACAAGCAATTTGAGAAGTTTTCATTACCCCAAAAAGAAACCCTGCACCCCTTAGCTGTCACTCCCCATCTCCCCCTTCTTCCAGCCCCAGGCCACCACTAATCCACTTTATGTCTCTATGGATTGGCCTGTTCTGGATATTTCACACAAACGGAATCAGACGATATGTGGTCTTTTGGGACTGGCTTCTTTCACTCAGCATAACGTTTTCAAGGCTCATCCATACTGTAGTGTGTGTCAGTGCTCTATTCCTTTTTGTGGATGAATTATATTCCATTGTTTGCATGGACCACATTTTATTTTTCCATTCATCAGCATGGCCATTTGGGTTGTTTTCACATTTTGGCTATTACGAATAATGCTGCTTTGAACACGGGTGTACCAGTTTTTGTGCAGACCTATGTTTTCATTTCTCTTGGGCACATACCTAGGAGCGGAATTGCTGGATCCTATGGCACTCGCATGTCTGATTTTTTGAGGACCTGCTGGACTGTTTCCACAGCGGCTGCACCATTCTACATTCCCATCAGCAGTGTACAAGGGTCTCAATTTTTCCATCTTCCCATCTCTCTTTAAATTCTTTGATTAGGAGCCTCCAGGTGAACAGTGCAAAGGGTCACGAGGACCCTCCATCAATCACCACATCCTGACATTTTATGAGCACCACAGAGCTGACTCCCTTACTGCTTTGGATGCTCAAGGATGCTCAAGGATGTGCAGATTTTTGCTCTGCATTGAGTCTAGTCCATCGCTATCCATTTCACTCTTGCGAGGGGACTACCGAGTATGCTAACCCCTACTGTGGATGACTTGGCGATTTATTATTCTTTTTAAATTCAATTTCACCCTGCAAATTAATCTCAGCAAATCAGTTATCCATAAACAGTGCATTAACCGTCCTTGTGTGCAGGATCACGCTGGATTCCCGCCACATAATCTGCTGTGGTCCTTCCCCGCCTCTACCCCACATGGCGATGGAGGGGGCACCGCTTACAGCACCTCCCTCTTTTGCCTTTCTCTCCTCCTGAAACCCATCATTAAGAACAACCAGCTGATGATATGTTCTGGAATAAGATAGTGGTGACAGTTGCGTAACTCTGTGAATGTGCTAAATACCAGTGAATGGTACATTTTAAAAGAGTGAATTTTATGGTATGTGAATTATATCTCAATAAAGTTGCTATATTTAAAAAAAAGAGTGGCATAAGTTTAGAATGTAACCACTCACACTGTGTTAAATGTATGCTTAAACTTTTAGAATATTTTGTTTCAAGATATGATTGTAAATCAGTGTGCGCAGTCATGCCTCGCTTAATGACCGGGGACAGGTTCCGAGAAATGTCGCTAGGCGATTTCGTCGTTGTGTGAACATCACAGAACGTACTTACAAACCTAGACAGTACAGCCTACTACACACCTAGGCTATACGGTACTAATTTTATAGGACCACCCTCGGATATGCCCTCACTGACAAAATTTGCTACTTTGAACATCACCAATTGTTAACTTTATACTCAGTTGAAACTTGAATCTATCTAGGAACAAACACAGAGAAGCAAGCCGGGGGAATTCGGTTTACACCCAACAGCGACTTGAACAAAAATGAGCACACTGCAGGGGGCTTTGCACTGAGGCGTCCCAGAGGATATTATTTTAATCAGTTTGCCCTCTCCCCCATCAGCCACATTCCTCCTCCAAAAAATGCCTACTGGTAGCCCCAGAGCTGTGATTGGAATTGTTTTGCACCCGGAGAGAGGGTTTTCAAAACACAGCAGCGCTTCACCAATTTCAGGGGAAAAGCAAAGTTTATCTAACAAATAAAGAAACAAAGACTGGTTGGACTTCATAAAGGTCTCTGGGCTCTAAATTATTTAAGAGAGCTGAGATGAAAATATTTTAAAAGTCATAGATGGAATCTCAAAAAAAATGGAAACAGGACTCAGAATGAATGAGGAAGAATGAAGGAGCACTTGACATAAGGAGCAGAAATATGCTAAACATGTGGTAGGTAAACACCCAGGGAGGCACAGCTGGTCACCACAGCCCGAGTCCCAGCGGCTGGTGACAAGGACAACGGCCTGCAGCCAGGTGTAATTGCTACTGTGTGACAAGAACGAAACTTACACCAGAGCTTATGCCAGAAACAATGTATGCGCGGCTTCAACTTTCAAAGCAGGGGCATTCTCAGTCAACTTAAGAAAAAAAAGAATCACAGAATCGCTTTTCCATTTCTCTAATGTATGCCATTTAAAAGTGAAATTAGCTATACAAAAGCAAAACAAATTACGTTTACAAGAATGACATTTATGATGCCTTCTGGCTGTATGCTCTTCCTCGCTTTAGAACAACTTTTTCCCCAAAAGGGCTTGACCCATAGAAATAGCAAGTTATTGATACAATGTAAACTCTGACTCAGTCCACACAACGACTGAGATGCTCAGATTTTCCAGACTCATCGAATCCCCAACCAATCCTTATTCCCAGTTTAAAGATGGGGAGACTGAGGCTTAGCGAGGTTGCATGGCTAATGTATGGTGGAAACTGGGACCAGAACCTAGATCCGACTTGTCACTCAAGCCTGTGCTTCTGACACGTCTCCATACAGCTCCAGGATTAATCATTCACTCAGATACCTGCAAAATCATCCCAAATCATCCTCGGTCATTGGCTGTTCACGCTGCCCTGAACTCTCTCTAGTCAACAAGAAGAGAAGAGCCTTTTAAAGCTCCTGGCTGGAGTTCCACGCTCCCTGAAGGAGGCAAAGCGGGGAACGCTGTGCCCTTCACTTCCATGGTAAAACTTCAAGAAACTTTTGACCCTCTGGGCCAGCCATCGCTTCTACGGCTTCCATCTCAACAGAGCAACAGGTTAAAAAGACGGGGAAGACGGCAAAGGAACCGTGCAAGGACCACGGGCCCCTCATTCCTGCCTGCAGTGCACCACGTAAATTCTTCCACAAGAAGGAAACTGGAGGGAGGGGTCAGGAAGACCCAAAGCGCACACACTTCGTAGGATTTTGTCGCCCGAACATCCATCAAGTGGCAGGAAGGACAGTCTGCCCCAGGGAGGGAGAGCTCCTCGGGGGTCTGATGGACGCCGGTGCTGGTTATTGTTATGGTTATAAGTGCATCCCTGGTCCTGCCCCAGGCGCGACCTGGAGCCAGGGGACCTTTCTCACCTGAACCGGGGGAGGCTGCACCGCCCAAAGGCTGGGGCTCGCATGGGGCGGGCGGGCATCGTCTGCACCCCTGCATTCGCCAAACGGAGCCCACCCGCACCGAAGCGGCCGTCTGAGCTGCACGACCCGCCGCCAGCCTGGAGGAGGCCACAGGGTCCGGCCTGAGGCTGACGCCGCGCCGGGGGTCGCGCGCCCGAGGCCGCCCCGGGGGCCCGACGGCGCCTTCCCGGGGCCCGAGGCCTCCCTCCCGAGCCCCGTGCTCCTCGGGCCCTCCCTGCCGCCCTCACCTCGGCCCGGTCCGCCGCAGACCGCTCGCCGCCTCCACCACCGCTGCTGCCCGGCCTCCCCAGATCCACCGCCGCCCCCAGCGCGGAGCCGGAAGCGGGAAGCCGAGCCGCTGAGCTGCGCATGTGCAGCCCCGCCCCGAGGGCGGGTCAGAGGGTGTGGCCCCGGAAGGGGCGGGGCCTCGCGGGCCGGTCTGTCCCAGGAACCGCGGACTTTGCTTCAGGCTGAGTCTGGAGCCGCGGGGAGGGGGCGTCCGCTCGTCCTTGTAGGAGTGCGCGGACGGAAGTGGGAGGGTACTTGCGATGAGGGTGAGGGCGATCCTTGAGGGGCGGGCCAGCGGGGCTGGGGGCGCCTAGTGGGGGAATCCTGAGGGGAGATGAGCGGGGCTGGGGGGCGTTTTGTTGGGTCAGCGGGGGCCTGGGTGATTAGCGGGGCTGGAGGCGGCTTCAGGGAGGATCCTGAGGGGAGATCGGCAGGGCTGGGGGGCGCCTAGAGGTGTTCCCGAGGAGAGATCAACGGGGTTGGGGGGCGTTTTGTGGGGTCAATGTGATTGGGGGGCCTACGTAATTAGTGGGACTACTGGGGGAGAACAGAGGGTCTGGGGGGTGTCAGGGGTGCCTGGAGGGGGAGTCAGCGGGCACCTGGGGACGTCCAAGGGGGGCAAGTCCGGGGGCGAGAAGTCTGAGAGGGGATGCAAGAGATGGAGAGAACAGGTCTGTCACCTGTGAAGAAGGGGCAGCGTAGTTCACAGGAAGCATAGATCGTAAGGAGGTAGACTACAAGTCTGGAAATAATAGGTCATATACTTCTCAGGTGGTCCCAGACACCCCAACATAGGTACCACGATATACCCCATACACATACCAGATATCCAGGCAGGTGCCATCAGATACTCAAAACATGCTTTCAGGCACCCAAATATAAGTCAGACACCCTACCTAGGTCTATTAGATACCTTGTAACTATTCAGAATCTGAAAAACATGCCAAATATCCCGAAAGTACCAGACACCTTCACTCAGGAGCCATCAGATACCCCCAAATAGGCTTTCAGACACCCAGAAACATATCAGAGACCCTACACAGGAACTTGTAGACACTTCCCCAAAACACATACCAGATATCCCCAATACAGGTGCTATCAGATACCCCCAAACAGGTGTTCAGAGTCTGAAACACATGCCAGACACCTACACGCAGGTGTTCTCAGACACCTGTAGACAATACCAGATACCTTCCCCAGTGCCAGCCCCCGCTCAGGTTCTATCAGACATCCCAGCCCTGAGGCTGCTTGCTCAATCCAGGTCCCCTACAGGTGGGGCAGTTGGGCAGTAACCAGGTAACCAAGAGAGGAGCCAAGCACCTCTCACTCAAGGTTCAAGATGCTCTACCAGGCCAAGATCTCTCCAAACCCACCTCACTTCAAAACACCCACAATCTGTGGTCGAGAGCCCTTAGTTCAGAAACTGGGTGGCGCAGTCCCCAAGGGATCTATCTTCAGTCTAAGTCCAGTTCATGGTCAAGAGAGGAAGCATGTCCAGGGAACTGGAGGTTCCGGAAGTACAAAGACATGCTTCATCAGACACCCCATCCTAACTGAGGTCAGAAGCTCTGACACAGGGCCTTTTGAGGTCTCAATGGATCGGTAAATGTTCACTCTCTGAACTGCTATGACTTTTGGACTCTATTCCAAAGGCAATGGGGAAGCATTCAAGATTTTAAGCAGGAAAAGTGGCATGATCCTTATTTCTATAGCCACCTTGGTTATAGAAACCTTCAGGTTGACACAGTTCTCCCCTAAATGTAGAAACCAACTTTCTCAAGGAGCCTGGCAGGAAGGAGAGGTATCTCTTGTCTTTCTTTTATCCATCCAACCATTCTGCATTTATTGAGTCCTTATTATGGGCCAGGGATTCTGCTAAGAGCTAAGGAGACACAGGGGGCTTAAGCCTATGGCAGAGTTTCTCAGTTTCAGCACTATTGACAATTGGTGCTGGATAATTCTCTGTCTTGTGCATTGGAGATTGTTGAAGAGCATCCCTGGCCTCTACCCACTAGATGTCAGTGTACCCCCAGTCCTGACAACCAAAAATGTCTCCAGACATTGCCAAATGTCCCTTGTGGGGCAAAATGGCCCTGAGCTGACAGCAGTTGGCCTAAGAGACACTCAGACACTTCCTGACACAGTCACCTAATGCAGGCTTCCTGTGGGAGGTGGACCTGCTCTTTGTCTTGATGGATGAGTAAGAGTTAGGTGGCAGAGGGAGTTCCAGGAACAGCTCTGAATGAGCAAGGAGCAGCTGATGTGCATGGGCAGCCACGAGACTTCAGGGTGGCTGGGCCGTGGAGTCTGGGTGGTGTAGTCGTGGGAGAGAAGGGTGGAGGAGTAGGCGGGGTCAGACCACGAAGGGCAAGGCTGGGAACAGGATTGTCTGGAATGGTGTTCCATCGGTGGGGCTGGTCTCTGGGAAAGCATCGCAGTCTTACCCTGGAGACCCACCTTCCATAATTACCTGGAGAGTGACTCATTCCTTGCTCCGTTGAACTTACTGTGGGAGGCACTTTCCTCTAGGGGACAGACAGTAACCTCTGGCTCTGAATACCTCCAATGGTAGGTAGGCTTGTGGTGCCTGCTCTCAGGCTATTGGGAGTGAGACGCAGCTGTTCTGGTCCCACCTGCCTCCTTAGACGGGTGTGGGGGCTGCGGTCAAAGCCCAGGGTTAAGGTTTGTGATTTAGATGCTAGCTTTGCTCAACAACAAAGACAAATAATGGTGATGATAGACGCTACCATTGCCCATAGGTACCAGGCACCATGCTGAGCGCTACCATATCATTTCTTTTATGCAAACTCAAATCTTCCTTGATCTCCAAGGATGGTCCTGAAAATCCAATGAAGTCTCCAGGAGGAGGAGCTTGATTCCCACCATCCTGAGAGTAGGCTGGATCGAGTGACTCCCTTCCAAAGGATAGAGCAGAGAAAGGGAAAAACAGTAACCTGGCAGATGTTACCTTAACCAGGTGATGAAGGTTAACATCCCCAGGGATATCATGTGAATGGCACTTACCCCCTGATGTGATGAGGCAAGAAGGTTCTCCCAACCCATAACCCCTGTCTAATTATGAGAAAACACCAGACAAACCCGGACTGGGAGACATCGTACAAGACACTTGGCTAATACTTCTCAAAACCGTCAAGGTCATGAACAATAAGAAGAGACTAAAACCATCACAGACCAGAGAGACTGAGGTGACTGTGTGATTAAAGATAATGGAGCATCCTGAATTGGATCCTGGAACAGAAAGAGAATCCTAATTTTAAAAAACCCCAAAACTGGTGAAATCTGAATAAAATCTGTAGCTTGGTTAATAATACTGTACCAATGTTGGTTCCTGAGTTGTGACAAATGTACTGTGGTCATATAAGATGTTAACATGAGGGGAAAGCAGGTGAAAAATATAAAGGAATTCTCTCTGCTTTCTTTGGACTTTTCTGTAAATCTAAAATTAGAAGTTTAGGGAAGAAAAGGGGTTCCCCAGCCCCCAGAGGGGTAGGAGGACTTAGTCTCTTGTGCCAAGATGGCACAAAGACTCCTTAGATAGTTATCTACTCTAGATTTAGGTATAATGCCAAATTGTAGCAAAATATTCCAGCTACAAGTTACAAGTGTGGTCTTTTTGAAGTTTGACGTTTTGGTCTGCTATAATGTTAAAATCTCTAAGTAGGTGTTAGTTTCTCTAGAGTATATTTTTAGCGTTGATTTTTCCTGTAACAAAACAGGATGTTAAGTTATCTTTCCTGCCTGTCTTGCATTGCATTCTAGACTTGGTTACTCACTGGTTTATGCCACCCACGGAAAGCAATCAATAACAGTTTCATGCTTATACCAAAGAATCCAATCTGATCCTTAATATCTGGTATTTTGCCAGTAAGTCCACTGATAAGAGATTATTGGAAGCCAGTCACAGAATTTGAAAATAAACTCTAGTCTCTCAGTAGCTATTTTAGGCTTTTCATAGAAGCCAAGGACACATTGCAAAGCATTTTTGCAAATACGAATGCTTATATTCGATCCAAGAACAATACATTTTCGCTTGTTTTAGAATTACCGGTAGCTTATTTTAAACCAAAGGAAAAACAACTGAGCATGAGTTTGCTGTCTTTAGAGCAGGTTGTGAAAATAGGGCAGAAAGGTGTTTTCATTTCCCCGTTATTTTAAATATTATTGTGCAGAGCTATTATTAATGCCATTTTTGGGGAAAACCTTACACACTGCCCCAAATACTGACAATAAGCGCATCAAACAACAAAGCATCTTTGATATATTAAACTTTTGCTCTTCGTGTATCTGTCATTTAGTTTTCTTTTGAAATAGAAAATTTTGCCTTTGGTACAACTAAAAAAAAAAGTTTATTTTCTTAAAAAAGCAAGTGGCATGATGTGGTAGTGGGTTGGTGATCAGGGGCTCAGGCTCTGAGTTCGAATTCTGACTGTGTGACGTTGGGCAAGAACTTAACTCCTTTGGGCCTCAGTTTCCTCATCTGTAAGAGGGTTGAGTACCAGCACCTATCTTATAGAGTTGTTCTGAGACTTAATGAGGAAATCCGTTTAAAGTACATGGGTGTTTGTGCTCAGTACAGTAATGTTACCCATTCTTCTTATTATTTGTGCAAAGTCTTATATGATTGCAGAGTGATGTCCAGGAAATTAGTCCCTGTTGGAACTCTGGTCTTTTAAGGTTATATTTGTAAGGGGTTTATTGATCCTCTGGCTATGGTAAGTCACTTTCCTGGGTTTTCCTTGCTGCTAGGTAAGCTAGCTCAGAGATCGACAAACTTTTTCTGTAAAGGGTCATGCAGTAAATATTTTGAGCTTCGCAGATTATGTTGCAAAGTACTCAACTCTGTCGTGGTAGTGTGAAAGCAGCCATTCATTTGTGTACTGTCTGTGGCTCGGTTCTGGATCCTTCCTTCTGCCAACATCCCACCTGCCCCTTGAACCTGGTGCCTGAGATGGGGCTCCAGGGGTTTGATCCTGGCCCTCCAGGAAGGCCCCTCGTATCCAGCAGACCTCAGCCCCCCAAGAGGAGGACAAGAAGTCAGCAGAAACAGGAAGTCACCTGCTGCTTAAAACGACTTCAAGACGCCGAAGTCAGCAGTGCACTGAAGACTTTCCCAAGCCCAGACCAGCTTGGCTGAAGACAGCTTATGTGTCAGAAAGCGGGCTGGAGATTGATAGAGAGAAAGCTCAAAACGGGACAGCCCTGACAACAGCAGCCACCAGCAGGACCCCCACAGCCAGCAAGACGGTGCTCCGGAAAGAGGGAAGAATGAAGCAGAAGGAAAAAGGCTCACGTGTGGAACCAGTAAAGCCAAGAAACGCAAAACCTGAGGCTCAGGTCACCTGGAGTCACCTGCCCTGTGGGTGGAGGTGTGATTCTTACTGCACGGCCCACCCTAGGGCCTGTTCTCCTTCTCACCAGCCCATCGATTCTCACCCAGGACAAGCCTGCCCTCCAGGGGACATGTGGCCACGTCTGGAGACATTTTTGGTTGTCACGACTCATGGGAGGGATGCTACTGGCATCTAGCAGGTGGAGGCCAGGGAGGCTGCTCAGCATCCTCCAATGCACGGAACAGCCCCCACAACAGAGAATCACTGGGCCCCTAATATCAATAGTGCCACGGTCTCGAGGAACCCCGCACGAGCCCGATTCCTGACTGCCGCAGTCTACAGTCTGAATTCTCGCTGTGAACTGCACACACAACTTTTCTAACATGCAGTTGCTGATGCCTCCTCTCCGTCCCCTACGAAGTGGGGCTCTGTTTTCAAAAAGGCAAAATTCTAAATCCCAGAAAAGGCCGGAGCCGTCTCCCTCTAGGGCCTCTGGAACCCAATACTCCTTCCTGAGCAGACACCCTTGCTATTATTCCCTGGAGAGCCCTAGGATGCAGGAAGCTGCCTAGTATGGGGTGAATTGTGTCCCTTCCACCCAAATTCATATGTTGCAGTCCTAGCGCCCCCAGTCCCTTGGAAGGTGGCCTTATTTGGGAACAGAGTCATTGCAGATGTAATTAGCTCAGATGAGGTGATACTGTGGTGGTAGGGAGCCAATGCCATATGCCTGGTGTCTTTATAAAAAGGGGGAATTGGGGCATAGACACGCGCACACACAGGGACAATGTCACGTGAGGACTGGAGTTCTGCTGCCACAAACCAAGGAACCACAAGAAGCCAGGGGAGAGGCCTGGCATGGACCCTCCCTGGTGCCTTCAGTGGGAGCCTGGCCCTACAGACACCTTGATCTTGGACTTCTCCAACATTTAGAGACAATGCATTTCTGTTGTTTAAGGCACCCAGATTGTGGTACTTTGTTACGCAGCCTTAGCTAACGAATACACTGCCTGAGTCTGGATTTTTGCAAGGACAAAAGCCGAGAGTTAGAGGTATTTTTTCGGGCCCGGAGCTAATTAAATGGGCCCTGCCCTTAGAGAGCAATCCCTCGTGCTCTCCGAAGCTGAAGTGAGCCCTCACTTGGCAAGGGTGAAATGGGACAAGGATGCAAAGAGCGAAGGAGGCTGTGAGAGTGATTTCAAGGAAGTAAAGGAGAGAAGGTGGCCACCATCCTGGGTGACGGACTGGGCCACCAGACTTACCAGAGCTCAGAAAGGGCTTGCCGCACAGGGGGCAGCTGGATTGGCCAGAGAAGGTTCCATGTGCCAGCTGGTGCCCATTGACACATTCCTTCCTCTCTCGAGCATCCTGGCCCTTGTCCTTTGGAGGCACTGGGCTCTTCCCCTGTGTGGGATGGAGGTGGGCCTTAGAATGCTCTGTGCATCCAGACCCACCTCGAATCACTGGGCTTCGGGGCCAAGGGCACCCTGACAAGCTGAGGAAGGCAGAGGGGGTCTTCCCTGACCTTCTCCTTCTGCCTGGTGACTCGACTGCGGAGGGAGCTCAGTCTGCGCTTCACCTGCGTGCTCCTCTTACTTCTCTCGATCTTGCAGGCTCCATCTTCACTCCTAAGGGGTGGGAAGATCGATGAGGAGGGGACAGCAGGCCCAGAGGGCCATTCTGAGCCAGTCCTGCGGGTCGCTCCTGCAATCCACCTGGACTCTGTCTCCCAGTTTCATCCCTGCCATGGTCCCTAAATCTCTCCCTCACTTATTCACTCAACAAACATTTACAGAGGTTTGTAAAGTTCCAGGAACCTCGGGGACCGGGTTTGCAGAGGAGAATTCGACATGGTCTCAAGCTTGAGGTCCCTTGACGGGCTCAGGCTGGAAATCTTGGCTCTATCCATCTCTGCCTCCTCCCTCTGATTCACTGCCCCCAGTCTAATCAGCCTATAAATCTTGCCTATTCTTCCTGTGGGATATCTCTCAAATCCTGCTCCCTTCTCCCCTACAACACTCCAGCCTCAGATCACTGTCATGCCTCTCCTGGATTACATACTGGCATACTCTCGCTTAATAAATACTTATTCAGTCAGTCAAAATACAAACCCTGCAAAATCTATTCCCCATAGGGAGATTCTACACCTCCAGTCTGCGCCCCGTGCCCACCCCCCAGCCCTGTCTGTGCTCACCATCATCAGTCACCAGAAAGCTGGGCCTCTGCTGACTTCCCTCCTTCCAGCCCCACCCTGACACCATTACTAGGCTTTGCAGTTCCCCTGCAGGGCATTTTTCTTTCCTCCATCCTCATCTCTGCATATTGGTGAACTCCTACTCTTCCATAGGAACCCAGCTCAAGCTGTCACCTCCTCCAGGAAGTCTTCCTCTGTCCTCCTAGGGTGTATGAGAAGACCCTGCCACCCCTACCCTTCCCCTGGTGGTTCCACTGAAAGGATGGGGGCCCCAGCTCCTGCCCGCAGCACAGGGCCAGGTACAGAGGTCCACTGGGAAACACTTGTGCAAATCCAGGGCCACCCCGCCCACAACTCCCCCCTGCGGCAGCTCTGTGCACTTACTCGGACAGGAACTCAAACCAGGTGAGGCTCGACGGGGCTCCTCCTGGGCTGACAGACAGGCGAGCCCTCTGCCGGGCCCTGCAGGATCGGAAGGGACAGACACCTGGGTCAGCAGCTCCTCCTCTCTCAGCTGCTCCCTCTCCTGACTCTCTCTCTCAGGATTTTTGTGGACAGGTGTGCACCCGGTGCCATGTCCGAGAGCCCACCGTTTCTGCATGTGGACTTGTAGACGTGGTCACTGTGGCAGGCTGCCCAGCAGAGGGCGCTAACACGTCTTGATTGAACCAAGTCAGCACGTCAGGAAGATTTTCTAACAGAGGGAGTGTCTTGGGAAACAGGTACCTTTTCTCATTTGTACAGAGGTACTCCACGGGCTAGTGGCAACTCGATCCCCAGCTCGTGTCTCCTGTCCTTCCCACACCAGTTCCTCCTCCCACCTTTCCTACCTCTGTTTTTCTCTTATTTCTTCCTGTCTTCCCCACACCTGTCCCCCATACCTGACCAACTCCTATACCTGTCCACCCCCACACCTGTCCACCCCCACACCTGTCCGCCCCTACACCTGTCCACCCTCACATCTGTTCACTCCCACCCCTGTCCACCCCCATGCCTACCCACTCCCACACCTGTCCACCCCTACACCTGTCCATCCCACACCTGTCCACCCCCACACCTGTCCACCCCCACACGTGTCCACTCCCACACCTGTCCACCCCCACACCTGTCCACACCTACACCTGTCCACCCCCACACCTGTCCACCCCCACATCTGTCTACCCCTACACCTGTCCACCCCCACATCTGTCCACTCCCACACCTGTCCACTTCCATAACTGTCTCTCATATTTGTTCCTCTACAACTGTCCCTCCACACTTGTTCCCCCAAACTTGTGTTCCCCACACTTCTTCACAACCTGTCTCCCACATCTGTCCTCTCCCACACCTGTCCCCGCACACCTGTCCCCCTCCCACTTACCCATGATACTGTCGAAGTTCTTGAAGCACCTGCTGGACGATCAGCCTGGATGGGAGATAGAAAGAGCCCACGGTTGCCCCTGATTGCAGAAATATTCCCAAGGACGAGCCGCAATTGCCCCACCAGGCCCCGGGTCCTGATGCAGACCCCAACCCGGAGCCCCAGCCCCTCTCCCGGTGCTGTGTCCGGAACCTTTCTGAGGGACCTGGGTCTCCCCCCTGGGAGAAGGATGGTGGAGGAGAGAAGACGGAGGTTATGGGGGGACTGAGAGGGACCCCAGCCGTGACCCCCTGGCTGTCCACTGGGGTCCCTTCCCCTCCACGGGGCGGACACTCACACATGATCCGGCTCCACGTGGTCCTTTTCCACGCACTCCAGCACAGGCGGCTCCAGGCCTGGAAGCAGCCCCGCCCCAGCAGGCACAGGTGTGAGGGGCCTCTGGGGCGGGACCAGCCCTGCTCGGGTCCCCCCCGACCCACCCCTGCAGAACTAGAGATGGTCCAGATGGGGCCTGCCACTATCTGGGAGGAAAGGTGCCAAGAGGGCAGAGACCCAGGGACAGAGGTGTCCTCAGCATCTTACGAGCACTTACGATGCACTAAACACTTTGCACGCATGCGCTCAGGGAACCCTCCAAGTGGCCCTAGGGAGACACACTTATTGTCCCATTTTATAGAGAAAGCCGCGGAGGCTCTGAGGCTTGCTAGAAAGTGCTAGATGTGGGTTTAGACTGCAGGTCTGTCTGACACCAGAGACATGAGATCTTGGGATGGAGATTCAGAGACAAAGAGGGAGATAAAGAAAGAGACAGAGTCAGAGAGAGAAGAGAGAGCCCTAGGGGGGCGAAGTCATTGCAATGGTGCAATACACCCAGCTTGAGGCCCCCCAGGAGAGGGAGGGCAGATGCTGGAAGCGCCTCCCCTTCTCTGCCTACCCTTCCCCAGGACCCCAGCATTCTGCCCAGGGGACCCTAAGCCCCCTCCACCAGCTCCTTTCTTTTCTCTGGGGTGCAGCTGGGGCCCCATCCAAGACACTCTCCAGCAGAAACCCCCTCCGCTACCTGTTTTGAATGAGGGAACCCCCCAGGCCTGGCTACCTTGGACAGCTGGAGTGGGCACATCCAACGCTGGAGAGATTTCCAGGAAGCTGATCTCATCGAAGGACATGGGAACTGACTGTGACCTCACTCTTTTCTCGGGGCTGTCACATTCCTGCGGGGAATAAGCATCTCGCTAAGCCGGGAAGGCAGTCCCAGGCCGCAGGCAGGATCCCCAGATCGAGGGTCCCCAGCCACAGCCTCCAGCTGCAGCTAGGGGCTCCCCTCAGCCACAAGGCTCAAGCAGAGGGCTGGCTCTCCATAGCAACCAAGGGCTGGAGCCACCCCCTCCCCAGCCATGGATGGCAGTCCTGGCCGAGGACCTTCCCCCCAGCTGTGGGCAGGAGCCCTGAAATTCTGAGCCACAGATTCCAGCTGAGGTCAGGAATTTCCCCCACGTCATGGTCATGAGCAAAGATGCCCCAGGCACAGGCCACAGCCCAGAGCATGCACTCCCCAGCTACGGGCTGGAATCCCAGACCCGAGACAAGCCCTGGCCAGTTGCAGACTCCACTCACAGACCGGGCTTCCTTCCAGCTGCAGAGCTGCAGAGATGCCCCCTAGCCCCCCAGCCCATGGGTTGCACTTGTGGCCGAAGATCCACTGCCGTGGACCCCACCCCAGTGAAGACCCTCAGGCCTGGGCTGCCATCTCAGGGCTCAGCGACTCACCAGTCATGGGCTACCCCACAGACAACCCCGCCATGACAGGTAAATCCCACTAACTATGGGTAAGGTTCTCCTTCCCGCCCCCGCAGCACTGGCGCCTGGGCCCAGAGGTGTGTTATTGTCGGGGGGGGGGTTGCAGGTTGCACCCACCTTGCCAGAGTGTTCTGCTGGGGTCCCGCCCCCAGGCAGACCCTCTTGGGTCCAGGCCTGCAGGCCCTCTCCCGGCAGGTTCAGAGCAAGGCTGGCCAGCGTCCGAGGGAGAGAGGGCCCCTCATTCGCAGCCGAGGACTCGAGGCTGAGCATGGTGGAAGAAGGGAGAGAGTCAGGGCTTCAGCGGGTCCCTTCCCTCTGGCTGCTGCCCCATCCCTAGCCTGCCAGGCATCCAGGGGCTTGGGGGAACCTGCAGGTGACCCTTCTGGGGCAGGGCACAGAGAGGTGTCCAGATCTCCCCATATCAGAGGGGAACCTGGTGGGGGATCTGCTGATGCTGCATTTGCATCGCAGGCCCACCCTGTCTACACAGACTACATTTATTTGGGGTGACTTGGGAAGGGTGGAGGGAGACAGGTGGGTGTGGCTAAAGACCCCCCTCCACTGTTTGGGGCCGCTACCATGGCATGTGTGGAGTCGAGCACACAGCTGTGTTTTGATCACAAGTGCATCTGTGGCTTTGTGCATATGTGTGCAATCGGTGTGCAAGAAGTCACACATTTAGGCTTCTATGTACGGGTTGGAGCAAGGTGAGTGTGCAAGCTTGCAGGTTGAGCGTGAGTGTGGACACCTGGTGTGTGTGGGCACGTGTGCACACTTGCGTTTGCGGGCGCCTGCAGAATGCCGGCGCAGTCTTCAGTCGGGGCTTGTGCGTGCTCCTTTGGCGTGCGCGTACTTGTCTGTGCAAGTGGATTTGTGTGCCCACACAGGCTCTGGTGTGGGCGTGCATTTGTGTCACGGGAGAGGGCCTTTTGGGGCTGCCTCTGACAGTACAGACACCCACAGTGGCCCTGGAGCTAGAGGCAAGGGGCAGCATGTCCTGGCCACCCCTGGGGGGGCTGACCTCTGCCAGCTCTCCGAGCAGCTCCGGGACCTCTCCCAGCTGCGTCTCCGCGGTGGGCTCTGGGCTTCTGCTGCGCTGGAGAAGGGCGAATCTCCTCCCGCTTCTGTGGCAGGTGGGCCGCTGCCCCTGGCCTCCCCAGACTCGCTGTGGGAAGGGGCCCCAAAGCCCAGATCCTGGAAGTACTCGCTGCCCTGGAGGGCCCTCAAGTCCAGGCTGAGGTCCTCCGCGCTCTCGCTGAGCCGCCCTGGAATAGCATCCTCCTGTAGGCCAGTGGGGAGAAGAAGACATTGACTGAGGGCAGCAGAGGCCCCAGCACCCGATCCTGCCTATCCCCTCCCATCCAGCCTGGGCTCAGCGCCCTTCCCATGGCAGGTGGGGTGGAATGGGGGTTCGACTGTCCGGCCTTATCCCAAAAAAGGGACTGGAAGTCTGGGCTCCCACACCTGAGTCCACCTCTCTCGCTGAGTTCCATCTGATTGTGAAATGGACATCATAACCTCTGCCCTGCCCGCTCCCCCGATGTAAGATCATGCCCTCAAAAGCAATTTGTAAAAGCGCTGCACAGAGGTAAGTTATCCTTGATGCTCAGGGTGGCATTCAGGTGTCGGGGCTCCTAGGCTGGTCCCTGGGCTGCTTGGGGCGCCCCCTCACCGCTCTCCTGGACCCTAAGTCTCCCTCTCAAGTAGGGACTACAAGCAGGTGAGGCACGAGCCTGGGGCACAAAATTGCAGGGGGTGCCACAAGTCTCCAGAATCAAGATAAACCCCATCTGAAGGCCGTATTTTAAAACAGCCTCAAAAGTAATGCAAGGAGATCCACAGTGAGCAAAATGATCAAAACGTGAAAAGAAATGACAGTGTCGGACCCCGCACCCCATTTCCGGCCCTGCTCCCTCCTACCAGAGGGGAGGCTGGAACATCTGAGCCCCCTCCCCAAGACGTAGAAGGCCAGGCTTCTCAGCACAGTACAAAAGGCTCCGGGGTCAGCCGCCTCCCGCTTCTGGCCCCTCTGCAGCCTCCTGTCGCCAGCCGCCCATGAGGTGCTGACACGGAAGACACACAGATGCGGACAATGATGCTACCACATCCACCAGAGCACCAGGAGCTAAGCGTGCATTATCCCTAATCCCATCGTAGATCCACCAGGGGGCGTTGTCCCTCCACTTCCAGATCGGAGACTCAGGCTCTGGGAGCAAAAAGGACTCGCCCTGGGCCACACAGTCAATAAATGGCAGAGCCAGACTCAAACTCAGATCTGTCTGGATCCAAGGTCTGTGCTCTTTCTTACTCTCCTGACTCCTCTCTCTCTTTCTTTTCCATCTGCTTCCTTTGCCCTTCTCCTCTCTCTCCCTTCCAGTCATTCTATTTGCCACTTTTTCCAGCCAGGATACCTGCCTTTTCCTCTCTTTGGAGAACCTTTTCTCCCAGCCCACCTAGAATCAGCCTGGTGAACTCCTACTCATCCTTCAAAACCCAACTTGGGCATGCCCTCCGGGCTGTCTTCCTGACTCCTTGAGGCTAGGTAAGGTGTTCCTACTCTGGGCTGTTGGGATTTGCAGGACAGGGACTGTCCGTTTCCAGGCCTTTGTTAGGACTGTCCTCAGACAGGACTTGGGGGGTGGTGGGTGGGTGGGCCTCTCTCATTGTTCCATGCAAAGCCAACGCTGAGATGTGGCCTCAGGCCTCTATGTGATCTCAGGCAGCCCTTGATGGACTGTCCCAATTGGTGGCGGAAGGGGCCAGTCAGGGGCCTTGGCCCCCTTCATGAACTCTACAAGAGGACCCCCAGATACGAATGCCAGCTAAAACACAGAACACTCGGTTAAATTTGAATTTCAGATAAACAACAAATTTTTTTTTTAGTATAAGTATATCCCAAACATTGCAATATTTGACATTCAAATCTAACTGAGTGTCCTGCAATTTTATTTGCTCAGTCTTGCAACTCTACCCCTGGACCACTCGGTCACGCAGGGCCAGCCTTTACTAGGTGAAGGAAGACAGGGACACCCCTGGCAAAGCTTGATGTGGGGGATTTTCAGAGAAGCTTCCAATGTAAAGCAGAGATACCCTCCAGCTGAGAGCCAGGCCCTTGGTCAGCTGTGGATCTCAGCTGGCAGGAGGCAGGTGGCAGTGTCCATACCTGCCTCAGAATGAGGAAAGAATTGCTATGTGGGGTCTGGCTTTTTTTCCCCCGGCCTCACCCACTTGGAGCTCCCTACAGATTTGACCCTTCCCTTCTTCATTTTATTGTGGTAAAATATACATAACATAAACCTTACCCTTTAACCATTTTTGAGTGTACCATTCAGTGGCATTAAGTACATCCACATTGTTGTGCAACCCTCCCCACCATCCATCTCCAGAACTTTTTCATCACCCCAAGCAGAGACTCTGTCCCCATTAAATACAAACTCCCCATTCTCGCCTCCTCCAGCCACTGGTAATGTCTAATTTACTGTCTGTTTCCATGAATTTGCCTATTCTAGAGACCTCATCTAAGTGGAATCACGCAATATGTACCCTTTTGTGTCTGGTTTATTTCACTTAGCATAGCGTTTTCAGGGTCCATCCGTATTCTAGCGTGTCTCAGAATTTCATTCCTTTTTAAGGCTGAATAACATTCCATTGTATAGATGGACCACACTGTATAGATATAAACAAAACCACATTTTCTTTATCCATTTATCCATCGATGGACACTTGGGTTGCTTCCACCTTTTGGCTACTATGAATCATCCTGTTATGAAGGTGGGTGAACAGTATCTGTTTGAGTCTCTGCTTTGGGCAGATACCCAGAAGTGGGATTGTTGGATCATATCGTCATTCTGTGTGACTTTTTGAAGACTCGCCATACTGTCTTCCATGGCCCCCCCTTCTTCTGGAGTCTGTCCTTTGCACCCATTGATCTTGTTTCCTTCCCGCCTCCCTGGCTGCTCCTTCTCTGCCTCCTCTTCCCCTCTCTGTCCTTTGAACAGCAGGGTCCCTCTTCTTCAGTCTCTGTCTAAATACCCACACCCTTGGCCCCAGCTGGTTCGCCTGCGCCTCCTGTGACTTCGATGGCCTCTTTCCCCCAAGTCATTCCAATCTCGTCCCTGGTGCCTGGACAACCTGACTCCTGTCTCCTTTGCCACTGCCCGAAAAGTTTCCTTGTATCTCTGGTTTTCATCCTGCTGTAAATATAAACACGTCAGGACAAGCCTCTTGGCTTGGGCTGGGCCCCCCTCCCTCTCCTGCATCTGGCCTCCCTCATCAGAGGCAGGAGTGGGAGCCCGGCCAGGGCTGGGGGTGGCGGGGGTGGGGGCAGCTGTGGGACAGGCTGTCCTAGCTCCCTGCCAGCAGGTACACTCAGGGAGGGAGGGGGAGGAGGCCTCACCCTTTGCTGGGGACCTTGTACCTTTCCTCCAACATTTCCTGGGTGAGAAAAGATGGAAGCCAGCCAATGAGGGCCCTTCTGGGCATCTGACTAAACATTGTAGGCTGGCCCTGACGCCCCAGAGAGGATGCAATAAATTCAGGCTCCCTGGGCCCTGGGGAGCCTTGGGGGATGGGCTCCGCCACTCGGACCTGGAGATGTGCCAGGAATCCTCACTCTGCAGAAGGGCTTACCGCGTGCAGATTTAAGTAGTACATGGCTAAACGTTTTTTAAAAAACGTAAATAGTTATTTATCTTGTTGTATATTAAGAAAAAATAGCACACCAAAGCAACATCAAGCGTATTGTTTCCCTGCTTCCATTTCATCATGTAATTAAGAGAACTGATTTCAAATGAACTAGCAAGTGAATAACAGAGCAGAGGGTTCTTGAGTGACAGCCTGGTGGAAAGGCCTTCCTTAAGGTCTGCATTGCTGCTATGGCTTTTATTAGCTCAGCGCGACCTCAGGAAAGTTCCTAAACCTTTCTGGGCCTCCGTATTCTCATCTCTAAAATGAGTGGAATGCTGCCTTCTCGTAGGATTGCTGTGCAGGTAAAATAAGATAAGGTACGCAGGTTGCAATCCCTCAATTGATGGGAGCAGATATTATGGGGGTGGTTGTTTTCATGTTTTAAGTTTTTATATTTTGGGAGTCAGGGTCCTTCCTCTGAGCAAGTTGATGATCACCCCAGATGGATTCACAGTCAGTCCCCTGTCCTCCTGGAGCTGCCTGGAGAACACTGATGATTAAACCCAGCGATTATAATCAAGTATGGTAGAATGTTCCAGAGAGCAGACTGGAGAAAAATTGAGGGGGGCCAGCTGACTCTGTCCAGAGGGACAGGAATTCTGGATCGGAATATTGGAATTTTACTTAGAAATGTTACAAGTACAAAACCTAGAGTGATCATTGGTGTGAAAAAGCTACTAAGTACAACTCAATTAGAAAAGTTAGACCATCTTTAGACAGCTTCCATAGCCAAAACAAAACCCCAAAATTCTATTTCTGACCACATAAAATAGTCTCCGCATGATAGGTAAATGATTTCTTGAACTGGCCGTTTTGGTCAAGTTTCATACATTTTAAAAAGATCTTAGAAGTTAGTAGACTTGATAAAAAGTCCTACTAAATGTAAAAAAAAAAAAAAAAGAAAAAGAAAAGAAAGAAATCAGGGGGAGCTTCCTGGAGGAAGTGACAGCGAGTGAAGCCCTGAGGGATGAGTAGGAGTTGGCTGGGCTGAGGCTGCAGGTGAGGGCACTCAGGGCATTGGAAGAACAGGATGTTCAGATGCCTTCCAACAACTGGCAAGAGTTCCTTATGGCTGGAGGTGTGTAGGGTGGGGGAGTGAGGGCCGATCAGCAGGCCTGGTGGGTGGAGTAAGGATTTAATCTCTAAATTCCAAACAATGCCGGTAGGAAGGCTGGAGGGCTATGATGTGCCTTCAGAAAGATTACACAAGATGCAGAGCCCAAATGGGCTTGGAAGGGGGCAAGACGAGGGCTGGTGGAACAGGAGGACACCTGTGCAGATCGCCTGGGGGAGGGATTATGGTGGCCTCCGCCCACCGTTCCTATAGGTCCAGACCCTGGAAGGACCTATAACTGAACTTGAGTCCTAGTCTCTGTTTACCCTGAATCCTCTCTGACACTTGGGCCAATTCATTCTCTGCTTGGCCCCCAGTGTCCTCTTCTACAAAATGACACGGGTGGATACGCAGAATGCCCTGTATGGTTTAATCATAACAGACCCTCCTTCCGTAGCGTGGTGGGTGGAGTAAGATGTCACTCAGACCCCGCTTCAGTGAGGACATGTTGCCCCAGATGCTGGCGGGAGGTGGGTGGGGGTGCTGTCAGCAGAGGGCTGCCAGCTATGAGCGGGGAAGACACACCCCTTCCTGGGCAGTCCACAGGCCATGACTGATTCATGTGGGAGCACAATGGCTTGGCCATCCCAGCCCGCCTTTGGGCTGTTCTAGCTCAGAGCTCCCTGTGGGAGCTTTTTCCTCCCTTTTCATCCATCCATTTATCCACCCACTTACCCACCCACCCATCTAACTGCCCTTCCATTCCATTCATTCATGCCAGCCCTTCCTCCCTTCCTCCCTTTCCTCTTCCCTTTTCATCCACCCATCCATCCATCCATTCATCTCCTCCATCCATCTACCCAACCACCCACCCATCTAACCAATCTTCCATCCATGCCGTCCCTTCCTTCCTTCCTTCCTCCTTCCTTCCTTCCTCCTTCCTTCCTTCTTCCTCCCTTCCTTCTTCCTCCCTTCCTCCCTTCCTTCTTCCTCCCTTCCTCCCTTCCTTCCTCCTTTCTTCCTTCCTTCTTCCTTCCTTCTTCCTTCCTTCTTCCTTCCTTCTTCCTTCCTTCTTCCTTCCTTCCTCCCTTCCTTCCTCCTTCCTTCCTTCCTTCTTCCTCCCTTCCTCCCTTCTTCCTTCCTTCTTCCTCCCTTCCTCCCTTCCTTCCTCCTTCCTCCTTCCTTCCTTCCTTCCTTCCTTCCTTCCTTCCTTCCTTCCTTCCTTCCTTCCTTCTTCCTTCCTTCCTTCCATCCCTCTGTCCATCCTCTCTTCCTTCCATCCATTCATCCACCTACCCCTCCACTCATCCCTCTCTCTCTCTTCTTGTTCCAGAAAGGATTCCAGTTTCCTCTTCTATAAAACAGGATAATAGCTACTTTGCCAAGTTTTAATGAGATTTGCCTGAAATAATGCACACAAAGTGCCTGGTAAAATGCAGGCGCTAAAGCAAGTGTGCTTGCTGCCACTGTTATCATCAGCTGCTGCCCATCTCAGCCGTCAGACACCTGCCTGCTCATCTTCCATGGTGGAGAAGAAGTCCGGGTTCTCAGGCCTCCAGAGTCCACTGCTGCTCTTGGTGGCTGAGGCTGCGGCTCCAGAGTCAAAAGGCTGGACACATGGCTTGGTCTCAGGGCCTGTGGAGAAAGGAGGGTCAAGGTCTCAGGGCTAAGCTGGGAGGCCCAAGGAGCTCTGAGTTCTGCATCTGCCGCTGCTCTCCCTGGGCCTCAGTTTTCCCGTCTATGAAATGGGATGGCGGGGGAGGATGGTCCCAATGATCTTTAGGCCAACATACATGCCACCACTTCCCTATCCTGAGCCTATGGCAGACATTTCCAATCAGTCACGATCGATCCATTTGTCCCCTTGGAATTCTTCTCAGCACCCCATTGCTGGCAGCCGTCTCCAGCTGAGTTGGCTCATGAGGTGAAATTGACTTGTCATGCCTACTCTAGCAAAAGCTCTCATTTGATAGAATGGACCCCCAAGACCAAATGCAAGTGCCCACTGCCCACATTTGGAGGGTGTGCGCTGGTTGAACTTCAAGCTGCCTCTTGCCCCTTTATTGTACGTTGAGTTCCGCGGACCTCTGGGTGGCATGATATAGAGGAGAAAACAAGAGCTTTGGGGTCAACCAGACTGTGTCCTTTCCTGGACCTGCCATTAGTGGTTGCACACCTTTGGGGAAGGCACCTCTCTGAGCCTCTGTTTCCTCACCTGGATGGTGAGTGTGACAATGCCCACCTTTTAGGACTTGGTGAGGATATGGGGACTCAGCATGTGTCAAGCACTATCCCGGGGTCCTTGGTATGTCTTCGCCACCTTCCTTGCCCTCCAGGTCAGGAGAATGCCCTGGCTTGATCTCAGGTCTTGGACTGAGCCCCTTTCTGTGGGAGGAGTGGGCATCCCCTTCTCTTTCCGCCTGCCCCCTACGGTGTAGCTAGAGCACGTCACCCCTGCCTACTGGAATCCCCGTGGGGAAGGATACGTGGAGGGACTGATCAGCACGTTCGCAGTGAGAGCAGTAGCTGTTTCAGGCGGGGCAGAGGTGGAGGGGAGGAGGGGGATGGCGGATGCCTTCGGAAAGCACGGAGTTAGGTCCCTGTTCACTCCATATCTTGGGTCCCCTATGGCTGGGTGACCCCATGTCCTGGTTTGCTGGGGACAGTCCTAGTTAATGCTACTGAGTCAAGGTAGCTATTAGCAGTACCCTCTTTCTCTGTCCAAAGGGTTTGGTTTGGGTTATACATTTTTGTGGCCACTGTGCCTATAACCATAGGAAGGGGGTGATGATGTCTCTTTCTATCCCGAAGTGGGGTGAGCAGAGAGAGGGGGATAGGTGGGGCTATCTGTACCCACTCACGTCCCCTCTCCTCCCAGGGGCATACCTACAAACACTAACCCAAGTTTTGGAGGCCTGAAGCTTACACACTTTGGAAGCACCTTCTTTAAGAAAAAGAATACAATTTGTTGCTGGGGTCTCTGGGAGGTAGCGAGAACAGCAGAAAGCAGTCAAGACAGAAATAAACACACTTCATAAATAAGCGAATGAAAACGGGTTACATACACACGTGCATGTGTGCAAGAAACCAAAGAGGTTGGAAAACAGCTTGGCAGTTCCTCAAAAAACACAAAAAACCAAAAAAAACAGAGTTATGATATCACCCAGCCATTCCACTCCTAGGTCTATATCCAAGAGAAATGAAAACATACATCCACCTAAAAACTTGTACATGATTGCTCATGGTGGCATTATTCAGAATAGCCAAAAAGTGAGAACAACCCAAATGTCCCTCAACAGATGGATACACAAAATGTGGTGCATGCATGCAATGTAATAGTATTCATCCATGAAAAAGAATGAAATTCTGACACACACTACAACGTAGATGAACCTTGAAAACATTGTAAGCAAAGAAGCCCGTCAACAAGACCATAGGCTATGTGACTCCATTTATATGAAATGTCCAGAATAGGTGAATCTTCAGAGATGGAAAATAGACTAGTGATTGCCTAAGACTGGGATGTGTGAGTGTGTGTGGAAGTGGGAGATTATGAGGTGACAGCTAAAGGATATGGGTTTCTTTGGGGAGTGATGAAAATGTTCTAAAATTGATTGTGGTGATGGTTGCACAATGCTTTGAATACACTAAAACCCATTGAGCTGTATATGTTAAATGGGTAACTTGTATGCTGTGTGACTTATATCTCAATAAAGTTGTCACCAAAAAAAATTGCTGGGACTCCTTGGAAACTTTGATGGATTGGGTGCACGTGGGGCTCCAGCTCCATTCCCTTCAAGGTAAATGAGCCTTTGATGACCTTGGCCTGCTGCATTGCAGGACAATGCCATGGTTTCCTCCATCACTGCATTCCCAGCTACCCTCCCAGGCTGGTTGAGGGACTCTGTTCTGCTGCTCTCGTGAAGTCTTGCATTTCTTGCCTTCCTCACCCTGAAGCTGAGGCAGCATCTATGACTCAGGGAAACGTCAGAACAAAACAAGCAGCCTGTGAAGAGGAGAAAAGCCAAATGTGGGGTGGGTCCTGGAGGCTGATGGGAACGCGCGGGGGAGAAGCCAGCCAGAAGGGCAGTCTCATCCCTCCACCAAGTCCCCCGGGGGCCTCAGGAGAGGCTGCAGCGTCTTCCTGCTTCACTGGGCAGGGATCTCATGGAGTATTGAGGTTTCCCTCTTTACAGAAGGGAAACTGAGGCTCAGAGAGATGTACTGACTTGCTGAAGGCCACCCCAGGTTGGTAAGAGGCAGAATTGGGATGTGAACCCAGGTATTTATGACTCCAAAGCAAGGGCTTGTAACCACCAGGCTATCCTGTGGTGAGCTGATAAATGGATAGATGAGTGAATAGGTAGAGGGTTGGATGGATGAATGGATTGTTAGATAGATGGGTGGATGGTTAGATGGATGGATGGATGGTTGGATAGTTAACTAGCTGGCTGGCTGGCTAGATGAATGGATAGTTGGCTGGCTGGTTGGTTGGATTGATGAATGGGTGGATGACTGGATGGATGATTAGGTGGATGGGTGGATGGATGTTTAGATAGAGGAATGGTTGGATGGATGGTTAGATGGATGGATGGATGGATGGATGGATGGATGGATGGATGGATAGATAGTTGGGTGGATAGGCGATGTGGCAGTGCCCAGAGGCAATGATGCTTTACACTCAGAAGATGGCATTCTGAGGGGATGAGGTGGGGAGAGATGGAGACAGAAGTGGGGCAGAATTGTGGCAAAGAAACCAGGAAAGAAAGAAACCAAGGTGAGGCACAGAATGCATACATTACATACACACTTATATTTTGGGGAATGAATGAAAAAGAATAGACCGAACGGGTAATTGGAACAACTGAGAGGAAGGGGCAGTTGGGGGCTCTGCCCCAGGGAACCTCCCTGGAGGTCCCAACCTCCCTCCCTCAGCCTTGTCTGCCTCCCCAAATCCAACCCCACCACTTTCCCAGGAAGTCCCATCAGGGGCCCAGACAGCCAGTTACAGAGCTTAAGAGGGGCACAAAAAGGCCCTTCATCCTATGCTCCCCAGGGCTGAAGACAGGAAGGACGCTGTCAAGGAGTCACTCTCTGCCCCGCCCTCCCCCCCACCCCGCTTCTCTCTTCTCTCGAAAGAGCCTTCCGTCAGCCTGGATTCAGGTCCCAGGCAGCCTCTTCCACCAGTAGCCCCCACAGCACCAGCCATAAAAGGGTGTAAGAGTCACCACTGGTTCCCACAGCTCACTTCTCCTGCCTGGGCATGAAGATGGGTGGTCCAGGTGGCCAGGAGAGGGTAGGTCCCTTCATCAGGACCTAGCTCACAGATGGGCACCTCGGTGATCTGCGGCTGATGCACTAATTCTCTAGCATTGCCATCCACCGGTGGGTTTAAAATCCCTCCCCAGGCCCTCTGGCTGCCCACACTGGCAGCTTTGTTCACTGGGCAGAACCTTAGAACGGAACTGGTTTTAAATCTGGCTCCTCTAGTGTGTACTTGCTGTGTGACCTTGAGCAAGTCACTCAACCTCTCTGAGCCCAACTTCACGAGGGCTCAACACCCGGCAGCAACTTCCATCATTGTCACTGCTCTCCTATTGCATCCCAGCCTCCAGGCCACCCTCTTTCTCCCCAGCCCCAGCCACCACGTCCCCTGATGTTCCCGTCTCCTCCGGGATGGTGCCTGGAACATGACAGCCTCTCAAGGAGAGCCTGTGGAATGAATGAGTCTCCGGCGCAGACACTCACTGCCACCCGGAACTAGCACTTGGCTCATGCAAGCGATGGTGGCCAGGACTTGAGGCTGAGCAGAGGGGCCAGCCTGACAGGGAGGGGCTTATGTAAAGGCGGAGGGCACAGGTGGTCCAATCGCACTGTCCCCCAACCCCTGTCTGGTTATCTTCAAGGACTAAACTCCTCCTGAGATTTAAGGAGAAGTATCCTTTTGCAAAAGCAATTCACTGAGTCCTTAAGGGATATGAGACAAGGGCCTCTCCAGCCCCCACAGAGGTAAACTGAGGCCTCGGGACCCCGGGGGTCCCTCAGCCAATGTGTGTGTGTGTTTGAGGGAAATGTCTATCAGACCCCCTGGGATCTCAAACTCCTCTCTTTGCAGCCTCCCTGAGCCTCTGTCCTGTAGCCGTGCAGGAACAAAGAGCAGCCAGAACCCCCAGGAAGCCACCAGGCTGCCCCAAGGGAGTTCTGAGGGTGTTCTGCGGCAGATTCTCCTTCTGCAAATTTGCCTCCTGGGACAGTTCCTGGCCGAGCCTGGGGAGACGTTTCCTCTGAGACAAGAGGGACCCACAAGTCCCTGATGCACTGTGGGGCCCAGGGGAGCCAGGGGTCATGGAATTTGGAGCTGGCTCAGGCAGAGTCTGTGTCCCGGGCCAAGGAAAGGCTCGAGGCGGGACGGTGGGCAGGCCGTCCAGGGAGCCTTGCCTCCTTACCTCTCTTGAAGGCCCACCGCTTCAGCCACAGCTTGGAGAGGGCCGGCCAGGAGTGGTTGAGCCCTGAGTTAGCCATGGGGGCCGTGCGCCTCCCTCGGAGAATGTGAGTGAGCAGAAGGGGATGAAGCAGGAGCTGGGCTGGGACTCCCTGCCCGGATGGGGCTGCCAGCAGGAGAGGCGGAGACTGCCTCCTGGGGCTGCCAGAGGCATCTGCTCATGGGAGCTTTGGGCTGGGGTAGGGGGGCTGCGGTTTCCTGCCAGGGGTTCCCAGGGACTCCAGCTTGGGGGGAGCCCAAGCCCTTATCTCCATCCCCACCCCCCAGTCCTATAAGCCTCCACCCAGGCTGCGCAAGACATTCCTACGAGGAGCTGAGGGGTGCAGCGTGAGGGATGGTGACATTGGGGGTCCTCAAAAAACACAGCCTGGGTCCTGAGGTGCACCTGAGTGTGCGTGAATGTCTGAGTGTGTGTGTGTGTGTGCGTGTGCCATTGTCTCTATGTTTTTGACCGTGCATTTGTGCATCAGTGCCTGGAGTGTGTGTTTTCAGGTCTGTGAGTCTTGAGTGTCAACTTGTCTATGTGCGGTGTATATGACCATTTAACGGATTTTTTTCTAATTTTATGGAGCTATAATTGGCATACATCACTGTATACGTTTGAGGAGTGCAGCATAATGACTTGACTTCCCTATATGGTGAAATGATTACACAATAAGTTTAGTTAACAGCGGTATTCTCATACAGAGACAAAAAAGAAAAACAGTTTTTTTTTTGTCGTGAGGAGAGCAACTTTCAAATATACCATCCAGCAGTGTTAACTATAGTCACAGGCTGTACGTTACAGCCCCGGGACTTATTTATCTTGTAACGGGAAGTTTATATCACCTCTGGTCACCACGAATCTGATCTCATTTTCTGAGGTTTTGTTTTTTTTTCAGATTTCACATCTAAGTGAGATCGTACAGGATTTGTCTTTCTCTGTCTGACTTATTTCACTTAGCATAATGCCCTCAAAGTTCATCTGTGTTGTTGCAAGTGCAAGGATTTCCCTCTTTTTTATGGCTGAATGGTATTATCCAGTTGGTTTTTGGAATCTCTGCGTTCCTGTGTTGTGTGTCTGGATGCCCATCGCTATCTGTGAGGTTGGATCTGCAGGACTCATCCGGACTTGGGGAGATCTTCCGATATCTGTCAGGGGGTTTTGGTCTGCCTGGGTTTCTGTGTGCCCACGTATTTGTGTCTTTATCTCTGTGTGTATGGAGTGGGGTGTGTGTCTGCGTGGGTGTCAGCCAGCACCTGCCCGTGCAAGTGCTGCCCCCTGGTGGTGGACGCTTCCTTACTTGCATTGTCACTCGTGTCTGCAAAACTCCTGGCTGTCATTTCTCTCTTCAGTGAGCTCTCAGTCTCCTCCCTCCCTTCTCATAGAGTTATCCACACTCCTGTCTTCACCTACTCACACCTACTCGACTCCACAGCCCACTGCAGTCTTATTTCCATCCGCCCCAGTCTTCTAGCTCTCTCTGAGGCTAAATCCAATGGGTGCTTGTAAGTCTCGCCTTTACCGGACACCTCTGACCACTCCCTTCTTGAAATCAAATCCTCCCATGATGCCACACACCCTTCCTTCCTCTGCCTGCTCCTTCTCAGTCTCCCTTCTGACTTGGCTCATCTTCCTTTCTCTGCCTGACCTTGAAACTCTGTGTCCCCAGGGCTCTGTCACCAGCCACTTCGTGCTCTCCCCACTGGCCCTGGTGACCCCGCCTGCACCTTCCTCATGACTTCAGCTCTCATATTATGAGTAGGTGGCCCCCAAATCTTTCACTCACAGAAAGACATAAAAACACACACTCTATATGCCAACACCCACACACCCTCCAGCACCTGTAGACAATGGCAGACATACACACACAAATAATCAGACATATGTTTACACACACACACAATTATGCACAAACAGCCAGACACATTCTAGAAATCCAGAGAACAGCTTATGGGGATTTAAACCCCAGGGTTGGAGGGGCCAGGATTCGGGGAGGAAGAGAAACCAAGAGAGGTGAGATGGACATAGTGCAGTGCTTTTTTCTCACAAGCAAGTTATTGATATGAATGCAATTCTTAAGCGACTGCAGAGCAGACCAGAAAGAGGCTGAGAAGCTGAGTATAGCTTCTGGCAATCTTCTGGGGCTGGAGAAACAGACACTGGAATTCAGAGCCCACAAAGAGGAGAGAGTTGGGAACCCCAAAAGACTACACTCTACGAGCAAGGGGGGACCAGAAATAGACCAACCTTCACCAAAACCAAAAGCCAGCTTCAAGTCAGTTAATCTCTGATTAGACTAAAGTGATCTTCCCTTACTCTTCCTGCCTGCCAGAAGTGAAAGTAAGTCCTCTCTGGACGAAAATACCACCACGAAGAGCCACCAATGATATCTTCAGATTTTCATAAATGATATCTGGCATTCAACCGAAAAAAGTAGCACGCCAGGAGACAGAACCTTATCACCCAAAACCAGGAAGGAAAACAGACAATAGCAACAGAAGATACAGGTGCTGGAGTTAAAAGTACAAAATAATGAGACACAGGGATGTTTCCAGGTATCCCCTCCATGCCTGGGGTCAAGATACATATAGCAAGTGATAGATTTGAGAGGCAGCTTCTACTATGGTTCCACTGCCTAATATCTCTTATTTCACTAGGACCCGAATTGACCACAGTGTTGCTAGAGTAACTGGACTAGGAACATGTGGTTCCCACCTTGAGCTGTTGGGCTGACTGTGAAGCTGTGGAGAGGAGGAAGGATGGGTGGATTTGCATGGATGGGAGTAATTGCAGGCAGAGGACCAAGTGACCTTGAATGTCTCAAGTTAAAATGTTCTGGTTTTATTGTGTGTATGGACCAGAAGGGGACCCTGATGACATTTACCACTTGGATTGTCTCCCCTGAGCCTGATGCTAGTTATCATACATTATAAATAGTCCCTTGGTCTGCCAAAGGGTGGTCTCCTGGTCCTGGGTGTTAGTAGATGGTGGAAAGAGCAGATGGAGAGTCTGGATGATGGTGCAGGGTATGGAATATGCTCCATCTTGATAAAAGGAACCACCATCTTGGTGGAGATAGCCACCATGTTGGTGAGGGCATCCACCATCTTGGTGAGGTCATCTTCCATGTCACTCAGGGCATCACCATCTTAATGAAAGTCTCTGCCATCTTAGTGAGGTCTTTCACCATCTTGTTGATGGTGACTGCCATCTTCGTAAGGGTACCCTCTCTTGACGCAATGGTGTCCTGGTCCCTAGAAAGAGCAGATTCCTGAGAAGCCCTCATGACAGGATCCCATGAATCCATTAGTGAATCCGGTAGATATTGGCTGAGTTGGCTCAGGCCAGGAGAGCCACCCAGTTGACCCAAGAAATCATGAGCTAAATAAGTGGCCATTGTTTTCAGCTACTAAGTTTTGGGGTGCAATGCAGGGTGCTCTGGTTATCTATTGCTGCACAACAAATCATTCCAAATCCTAGTGGATTAAAACAAGAACAATCATTTATTATTTCTCAAGATTTCTATGGGACAGGAATTCGGGCGTGGCTTGACTGGGTGGTTTTGGCTTGGGGATCGCTCATGAGATTCTAAGTCAGACATGGGCTGGGGCTGGACCATCTAGAAGGCATCTTCGCTCACGTGGTTGGGAAGACTCACACAGCTGGGCCTCCTTAGGCATCTCTCTTGATCTCTAGGTGGTCTTTTCTCATAGTCTCTCCTGCACGGTGTCCTCAGGGAACCCGGGCTTCTAACTTGGAGGCTCAGGGCTCCAAAGGTGCACGTCCCGAGAGAGAGAGAGAGCGCGCCACACAGAAGCTACCTCATCTATGATCTAGTATCGCTTCTGCTGAACTTTATTAGTTGAGGCAATCATGGAGGACTGTCCAGGTCCAAGGGGAGGGGATTCCACCTTGACTTCTCCTCTTGATGGGGAGAGGCAAGATTCTGGAGGAGCATGTGGGCCTGCAGTCCAGGTGGGTAGGTGTAGGTACAGATAAGACCCTGGTCAATGGGAGGGGATGCCAACTAGGAGGCCAGGTGTGTGGGTCAAGCCAGCCTTCACCAGGGGTAAAGTAATAGCGACACAATCTAACATTTAGCTAGAGCTTATGTTGTGCCAGGCACTGGTCCAAGTGTTTTACATCAATAGCTCATTTAGCCTTCACAACTATCCTGTGGTGGGGAGATGGTAGTGGTGCTTCCGTCATTCCCCTTCTACAGATGAGGAAACTGAGACACAGGGAGATTAAGGAGCAAACATCTCATACACAGCTTCTCCCAAATCAACCAATCCTCTCACCTCCATCCCATCATTCAAACTGAAATCAGCACCTTGTCCTGGACTCCCCTTGGACCTGAACCCCCTCTAGAGCCACCAAACGGTCCTCAAGTCCTGCCCCCAGTCCTCTTCCTCCATCTGTGTCATCACCTCCTGAGAGCGTCTCCCTGTCCCCAGTCTCTCTCCTTCAATCTGGTGGCTTCTCCATGAGGGCTCCCAAGGGATCTTCTCAGATGAACCCCACTGCTGTGTTCCAACCCTTCTATGGCAGCTGAAACCCCACCTGTCCTGAAGACCAGACCTCAAGCGGAGTCCAAGGAGATGGTTGCATCTCTGTTTAGTCTCCTTTCAGGTCAGCCCACCCTGCATACCTGATAGAGATTGGTCTCCACCATTAGCGCCTCTTTTCAGGTGTGGCACAGGAAGGTTCAAAGGGCGCACACGCATTGCGTGGATGAGACTGCTCAGGGAAGCAAAGCTTTGGGATGAGGACAGAGTATGAGAGGATGGGCAAGGCTGACAAGGTTTCCTGAGCTGCTACTGCATGCTGGTGGTCTAGTGGTTGAGATCTGGTCCTCTCACTGCCACAGTCTAGGTTCGTTTCCCAGTCAGGGAACCTCACCACCCAGCTGCGGTTGTCATTCCGTGGCAGCTGCTTGTTGCTGTGATGCTGAAAGCTTTGCCACTGGGATGTCAAACACCAGCAGGGTCCCCCATGGTGAACGGGTTTCAGTGGAGCTTCCAGACTAAGACAGACTAGGAAGAAAGATCTGGCCACCCATTTCCAAAGAACTGGCCATAAAGACCCTATGAATAGCAGCAGAACATCATCTGATAGAGCACCGGAAGGGGAGAGGATGGAGGAAAAAGACGGTGCAGGTTTTGCTCTGCTGTCCACAGGGTTGCTGGGAGTGGGAATCCACTTGACGGCACCACAGCAAAAGCTGTGTGCCGAGCGCTGTGCAAAGGTTTTACATGCAAGGCCTATGACAACCCTTTCACAGAGGAGCAAAAGGAAGGCCAGATTGTGGTCACTTGCCCACGGCCACACAGAGGCAGGGCAGCCCGGATTTGAACCTGCAATGGGCCGCCACAGAGATCCTATCATCTTCAACAGTACTGAGCACTGGCACATGTCCAGCCCTGTGTCAGGGGCTGGGGGGCCAGGGGACACGTGGAGAATGATCCAGACCAGACACACTGGTGGGTTTGCGGTTAACATTCCACTGGTGCTTTGAAATCCAGTGAAAAGCCTGCCTCTGCCAGGAAGCCCTCCCAGAGGAGCTCTCGAATGTGGCTGATGGTGGGGGCAGTGCTCCCTTGGCTGCGCTTGGTTGTCAAGCCCCTTTCCTCAGAACCGCAAGTGACTGGGCCAGCGGAGCGTCACGGAGAATCAGCCCCCTGAGTGCGGCATTCAAGGCCTCCCCTGATATGACCCAGCCCAACTCACCAGCTCCTTCCTCCCTGGCCCCAACCATCCACTCCAAATTCACCCCCTCTTGGCTGCTCCTGGGCCACTTCCCAGACCCAGAGCACATGAAGCCCTCCTGTAGGCCGTGTGGCACGGGGGCCAGGAGGAAGCAGCTGACTTGGGTGTGCCTTGCACAAACCACAGCCTTCCTCCTCCCGTCTCGCCCCACCCCAAGCAGCCGGGCGTGTGAAGTGGCTCCCGGAGGTGGGCCATGGTGGGAACCAGGGGGCGCCTCCCCATGGGGAGGGTGCCAGCCTGGAGGGCTGCCCGGTGGAAGGTCCTCCTCCTTGGATGACCTCGGAAGGTTGGATGGAGGCCATTCTCGGGGCTGGCTCTCAGACTTCAGCCTTCAATGGGAGTTTGTTTTGTAAGTCAGACTCCTCAGCTCCACACTTTGGATTCTGCCTCAGGGAGGTCCCTGGGGAACCCTCCTTACCTCCACTCCCCAAATCTCCAGCTTAAGGAGCAAAACCTGCCTGGCCACCCTGCCACAGGGAGCCCCCCCCATTCATCCCCTGTCCCTTGTCCCCCATGCAGATTTGGCCCCAAGGGGCTCCATCGTTCTGTCTTACCGTGTTTCCCGTCATGGACCCAGCCCCCTGGGGTGACTATTTAGGACCACAGATCTCCGCAGAACAAACACGGGGGCCAAGTATCTTCCCCCACCCACTCGAGAAGCAGGCTGAGCAGGAGATGGAGAGGAGCTGTGGACGGTCTGTCTGTCCGCTGCTCCTCAGGCCCCCCCAGGCCCCCTGTGCTCTGTCCGTGTTGGTCCATCTGGCCCTCACTCCCCCGGCCCCCCCAATGACGATCACTCACCAGATGGAGCCGTGTCCTCGCTGCTGCAGGTACCCAGCCTGGCTACCAGCTCCCGTGTCCCCCACAAGCCATGGATAGGGCTTCAGCCGGCCCAGGGGGAGCATCGACGGGTCAGAACCCAGGGTAACCGCAGGGTGACCCAACTCTGCCCCTACTTCCTCTTCCTCAACTGTCTTCCCGCCTGCCTGGCACCTCCCTCCCCAGCCGCAGATTGCTGCGGGGGTCTGAGTGGACCGCAGGACTGGGTTTTAGAGGCAGGGAACCCTCCCTCACTGCTCAGTCTTGTGAGTGCAGGTGTCCTGACGAGGTAGGGTGGGGAGCTGGGGGAAGGCCTCAGCACCCTTTCCCCCACCCTGACAGCTTCCTGTGGAATCAACTGCTGAAGAAGAACGGGGCGCTGGGGCCTCACATGGGTACACAGACAGACTCACGGGGACACACAAGTCCTGCGTATTCACGGAGACACAGCACTCAGAGGCACCCAGGAGCACACACAGGGAGACAGAGGCACACATGGTTACACAGAGGCCCCTGGGTCCCCGTGGTGTGCTGGTAAATGTTTAACAACCACCTCTCTGACCAAAAAAAAAAAAGCCCCGATGTGTAGCATTTGCCAATTCCTGTGGTGTAGACATTCCCATCATGGCTGATCTCAACTGCCAACCTGATGTCACTGAGTGTGGAGTTAGGAAGAAATGCTCAGACCGGGCTCTGGTGCATCACTGGAGTGGGTGCTCGGGCACATGTGTTCACGCAGAGAGACATGGGCCCCCAGCTCACAGGTACACAGATACCTGTGGGTCCAGGGAGATATGGGGGTGTGCAGACAGAGTGGTGTACCCACAGAGACCCCTGGGTGCACACAGGGCATGCTCAGAGACAGGTGGGTACACAGGCACACACAGCATTAGGCATGGAGATGTGTGAAGTTACACGCAGGCACATGGGAGCACACACCCAGACTCTGAGGCCAGAGGGAGCCCTGAAGACACACCAAGGCGGGCAGAGCCAGCTCCTCTCGGCTAGCAAGAGCCTACCGTCAAATGTTCAGGAATTTCACGAGCTGGTTGTTAAATGCAGCCATCGTCAAAAATATAATTATATAGGGGGCCGGCCCCATGGCTGAGTGGTTAAAGTTCTGCATGCTCTGCTTTGGCTGCCTGGGTTTCAGGGTTCAGACTCCCCACGTGGACCTACACCACTCATCAGCCATGCTGTGGCAGTGTCCCACATATAAAGTAGAGGAAGATTGGCACAGATGTTAGCTCAGGGCTAATCTTCCTCAAGCAAAAAAAAAAAATGAGGAAGATTGGCCACGGATGTTAGCTCAAGGCTAATCTTCCTCACACACACCAAAAATTTTAAAAAAAGTAATTATGTAAATTTATAGTTCAATAAATTATGTGGAGAACAAAAGTAATAACCACTTGAATCCATCACCATGTACTTAACACTACAGAACTGTACGCTTAAAAATGGTTCAAGTGGTAAATTTTACGTCATGTCTGTTTCATCACAATAAAATAAAAAGAAGTTCATCACTTCTGAATTATTTTGCTGCAGTTTTCTCTTTCCCATGCTTTTGAGGTTATTTACATCCACTGAACCTGTTTGGTGGAAATGCCACATAACGGCGTGCTGCTGCAAGTCTCTTCCTAGCTCTGGGTTTGGGGACATCGTGTTGGTACCCGGAAATTGGCCGTGGTGGAAGTATTTACATCTCAGGAATTGGCAAATCCGAGAGAGCTGGTTGTTAAACATTTACCAGCACACCACTGCAAGCAGGCAAACACACATGTGCATTTGTGACACCAGGTACAGTCACACACATGGAGGCAGAAGCACACACAGGACACGAGAGACACAGCAGGCACAACAGGCCTGTGGGGCCCAGAAGCATGAATCCACAGGGATTACACACCAAGAGAGGGGCATGCAAGGAGACACACAAACACAGACATGTGTGCTCGTGGATACACAGTCACACAAGAGCGCACACCATCATGTGGACACACAGAGTGGACACAAAGCCACAAACACAGTGAATGCCCCTGGACATACATGTGGCTACATAACGACTGAAACACACGCACAAACATATACACACACGAACACACACACACAGAGACACTGACACACCGGGTGCCATGTGACACCCCCCAAAAGCCACAAACACACAGACCCACAGACCACTCAACACAAACCCTCACTAACCCAGAACTCCACACGTGTCCTCAGGGACGCCCACAGGACCGTCCACAGAAACGCACAAACACAAGACACACACAGGACACTAGGAGACAGGGAAGCACACAGATTGGCATGCACAACACATCCTGTAGCCAGATGATTATTTATTCAATGCAACACACATTTATTGAGCGCCTACTGTATGCCGGGCACTTTTGCAGACGTGGGATGATGGAGAAGAAGACACCACCCCCTGTTCTGGGGGAGCTCACACTCCGGTGGACGAGGCAAACTGTGAACCCGGAAACAGAACTACAGGTAATTTCAGATGGTGTTAACCGTGACAGGAAGTAAACACCGTGATGTGACTGAGACCGGGTGGGGGTGGCAGCTGCCTTAGCCAGGAGGCTCAGGGAGGGCCACGGGAGGTGAGACCTGAATGCCCAGCAGGGGCCAGGCGTGTACATGAAGATCTGGAGGAAGGGCATTCCAGGCGGCAGCAACCAGAAGGGCAAAGGTTAGGAGACAGGACAGAACTCCCTGTGCTTGAGGAAGAGGAGGAGGCCGGTGTGGCTGGAGGGGGACAGTCATAGCAGGTGAGGCTGGCAGGGCACGGATCTGCAGGGCCTTGGGGGCACAGACTGTAAATGTGATTGACAGGCCCCACTGGAGGGGTTTAAGTAGGGAATGAAGGCGCAGAGGTGGGGGCCAGATGGCTGAGAGGGTGCGGGAGCCCCGGAGACCCACCCAGACGCCATCGCCAGGCGGGGCTGGGAGGGAAGGTGGGCTTAGGGTCGCATGTCCAGGAGGGGCTGCTCTCTCTGCCTCTCTCTGTCTTACTTCGTCTGTATCTCTCAGTCTCTCCTTCTCTCTCCTCTGCCTTCCCTTTCTCTATGGCTCTTCTTCCAGGCTCGCCCCTGCCCAGAATATAACCCCTCCCAGGCCTCTCCTCTGACTCCACTGCCCCGTCCCTGCCTCCCTGTCCTGCTTTTCCCTCTTATGGTCCAGTTGCTTGAGAATGCTGTCTACCCTCTGTGCTTCCTCACCCTCTGTACCCTGGCCTCCATCCCCACTGCCCCATCCTCCCACTGCTGGGGTCCTCATTGGCCTCCTGGACGCTGACCACTCAGCTGTGTACCCTGGTCTCACCTCCAGGGAGGGCCCCTCTGCCTGCACCACCCGTTCCTGCTTTCCTTGGTGGTAAAACTTACACAATGTGAGATTGACCATTCTAACCATTTTCGAGTATACAGGTCAGTGGCATTAAGTACATTTACAGTTTGTGCAACTGTCACCACCATCCATCTCCAGAACTCTCTCATCAGCCCAAACAGAAACTCTGTCCCCGTTAAACACTAAGTCCCCACTCCCCTCCCCCAGCCCCTGGTGAGATCTATTCAACTTCCTGTCTGTGAATTTGCCTATTCTAAGTCCCTCGTATAGGTGGAATCATGCAATATTTCTTTTGTAACTGGCTTATTTCACTGAGTGTAATGTCCTCAAGGTTCACCCACATTGTAGCAGGTGTCAGAATTTCCTTCCTTTTTAAGGCTGAGTAATGTTCCATTGTGTGGATGGACCACATTTTGTTTATCCACTCATCCATCAATGGACACTTGGGTTGTTTCTGCCTTTTGGATGTTGTGAATCATGCTGCTATGAACGTGGGTGCACAAGTATCTATTCGAGTCCCTGGTTTCAATTCTTTTGGGTGTATATTGCTGGAGAGCTTGAAGCACTGACATGTGAGTGGATACTGCTTTTGGCTTTAAGAGATGAACTTTTCTTCAGATAGGAGCTGCTATGACCATGATAGCCACAAGAGGGCAGTGCTTTTCCAGGGCTTCTCCTCTGACCAAGCTCAGATCACAGCAGAAAACCAGAAAAACCACACCAGGGATGGAACACCCGAAGGCCTAGGGGCCAGGCCATGGCCTGAGTCAGTGTGACACATGGGTGTGAGACACAGGTGACCCTTAGGTCTATCTTTCCTTCTCCCACTTTTGATAGAGATGTGGTTGAGTGAAATATTTCTGTTCTGCAGAAAAAAAATTTCCAGATGTGCTAAAGATAAAATGTAAAAAAAAAAAAAAAACCCAAACAAAAAAACGAATACAAATTGCAGAAGGAATTTACAAGGCTATTTTTACAACTTGGGGTTAAAAACCCTTTTTTTAAACTAAGACAGGAAACTAAGAAAGCATGAATGAAAAGACAGAAATAACTGATTATATATAAACTAACAAAAATTTTAGGGAAATAATATTATAGACAAAACCAATAAGTAAAGATCAGTTAGTTGTCTGAGAAGGGTTAGTACCTTCATATATAAAGAGCTTCCACACATTGATAAGAAAAAGACAAACAAGGTAAATGGAAAATTGAGAAAGGATATGAACAGGCAAGTCTCAGAATCAAGAGTCAAAGGACATATGGAAATACAGTCCCCATGAGCACAGAGAGTGTGAGTTTCAATAACGATGAGCTGTCACTTCACACACAAGACAATGACAACAACAACAAGAAAAAAGAGAGACCACGTGTATCTGAGTATCATCTTATGGTTGTTGAAATTGTCATGGAAATCAGAAAACTGGTGAAATTAGACAGTTTAATTTGTCCACCATTTCCAATATTTTCTAAAATTGAACAAAAGTTTTCAAGCAGTTGTCATGAAACATTAAAAAAGTGATTAAAAAAACATAAAAAGTGATAACACCCACTGCTGGCAGAGATGCATGGAAAAGGGTACAGGCACATATTGTCATATATTTAGAAACTCTTCCTCTAACGTGTGTGGGCCATAAACGGTCACCTCGTCATCTTGTTTCAGAAGTAGAGCTTACACTATAGGATTTGCTGGCCATTTCTTACCCCATTTCATGTAAAACCCAAGGAGGAAGCTACCTGGTAGGTTCCCGTTTTCTGAGTATATGCTTCCCTCTTCTTTCAACGTTTAAAAATTGAGAGATGATTTGCATATAGTAACATTCAATCCTTTTAGTGTACAGTTCTATGAGTTTTGACTAATTCATACAGTCGCATACCCAGCACCACAACCAAGATATGGAACAATTCTATTGCCCCCTCCCTGTTCCCTCATGACCTTTTGTAGGCCTCCTCTTTCCCTACCCCTAGAAATCACCCGTTCCTTCTCTGTCCCTATAGTTTTGTCTTTTCCAGAATACCATATACAAGGAATCATAGTTTTGTTAGTCTTTGAGTCTGACATCTTCCATTTACCATAATATATTTGAGATTCATCAATGTTGCTGTGTGTATTGGTGGTTTCTTTCTTTTTGATCACTGAGTAGTATTCCATGGTATGATCTACCACTGTGTGTTTATCCATTTGCCCATCGAAGGTCATACAGATTGTATCGAGTTGCCGGCGATTATGAATAACTATAAACATTCCTATCGAGGTTTCCGCGTGAACACAAGCTTTTATTTCTTCTGGGATAATATCTATGAGGGGCATTGCTGGGTCTTATGGTAAATGCATGTGTAACTTTATAAGAAACATTTAAACTGTCTTCCAAAATGGTGTTAAAAAGGTACCATTTTGCATTCCCACTAGCAGTGTTTGAGCGTTCTGGTTGCTCCACACCCTTGTTCGCGCTTTGTACGGTTGGCCCTCCGTATCTGCGGATTCCACATCCGCGGGTGGTCCTGTAGTTCCCTATCCGCGGGTTCTGCGTCCGCGGATTCAACGAACCTGGGATCAAAAGGCATGAGATGCATCAGTACTGAACATATACAGACTTTTTTCTTGTCGTTTTTCCCTAAACAATATAGTATAACTATTACATTTACGTGGTATTTACATTGTATTGGGTATTATAAGTAATCTAGAGATAATTTAAAGTGTACGGAAAGATGTGCGTAAGTTATATGCAAATACTACATCACTTTATATAAGGAGCCTGAGCATCCTTGGATTTTGGTACCCGAGGTGGTCCTGGAACCCATTTCCCACAGCACTGAGGGATAACTGCATTCCTATTGACTAATTTCAGCCATTCTAATCGGAGTGTAGTGGTCTCTCATTGTGTTAAGGCCCCTTTATAACATCAGAAAACTTGGATGATTGCAGCTGGGACTTTTAATATCCCTGGATGAGAGGGGAGGCGATGGAGTCTGCAGGGGCTAAGAGTGTGGGGGTCTGGGTTCACCCTCTGTTGGAATATTCTTCTTCTGGGCCTCTTTCAACTGCACAACTCTGTATGTGTGTGTGTGTAGGCAAAAAGCTAAGATTAGTTCATTAACGCCACTAATCCATTTGTATTTTTAAAGCAAAACAGCACGTACCCGCATTATAGAAATCGACCTACATGTACGCAAGAGACATTATTTATTCTGCCAAGAGAGGTTTCCTAACACACCAGTGGATCCGGGTTTCCAGACAAAATACAGGCAACTGGACCTCCTGAATTTGTATTTGCTAACTGTGGCAACCCTACTCAGGGACCCTTTGTGGTAAGCTTGAGCCCCCGGGGGCTCGTTTCCCAAGTTCAGACAGCAACACGAGGTCGGGGGAGGCTGGGCCCCTTCTCCTGCTCACTCTTTGCTGAAGACCCACACCTTCCCCTGACGCTGAACCCCCATAGAAACCACAGGGGACCTCAGAGTCTTCAACAGGAAAACCGCATCTTAATATAACCCAAGAACCCAACGTTCCCATAACGAGGTGCCCACAGAAGCACAGCATCGTGTCCTTACATACTTTCAATTGTAGGAGGTGTCCTGAGTGGTTCTCAGGGCTGGTTGTGAATTATAAGAGAATTGTCTTCAAAGCTATCCCGGGAGGAGGGTCCTATCCACCCCATTTTGCAGATGAGGAAGCTGAGGTTCAGCAAGGAGAGGCCTGGTGACACACTGTCCCCCAGGGGCTGTGGTGTGCAGAGACCCTTAGAACATCTGCCTAATTAAGGACATGTTGAGAGGCACAGCCTCTGGGCAGCTGCATTCGCCAGCATGCCCGGGTGGCTGTCTGTGCACCCGCATTGCTAGCCCTGCCTGTCTCTGCCAGCAGCCTGGACTCACATGGCTGGTGAAGTGGACGGCCTCTGCACCCATGGGAGACACATCGGGGGACACAGGCCATGCCCCAGCTCTGCCCTCCCCCTCACTGTGTTCTTCATGAGGCTCCTTCCGTTCAAGTCTTCAGCCTTCCTGGAAAACACGGAGGCATCATCGTCCTTCACCAATATCTCATCATTCTCAGCCCCTAGTCCTGTAGCTTCTTCTTCCAGCCAAAGCACCCACCCTCTCGAGTTCAGGCTGGGATGGGGCAGGGGTCATCCTCGGCTGCTGGGTGGGGTACACAGAGGCTGGGGAGAGACGGTACCAAGCCGTGATCAGGATCAACCAACAATGAGAGGTAGTGAGCATCCCAACACCAGGATCATCCAAGCCCCCTGCCAGGGAGAGTTAGGCTTTTAACTTTTAGATTCTAATTTTGCCCTGGGCACCACTGAGAAGGTTTCTTTGGTGGCCCGTGAAGCTGGTCTTGGCTAAGAGAGCAGAAGGGGGCATCAGCTACGTCCACTCACAGTGTGAGCCATGAAGGACCACTAGTAAGTGCCTGGTAACCGCCCCCTCCCCCAACCATGGAACAGCGGTCAGGACAGCAGTAGGCTGCCGCCTGCCCGTTACAGTCAGATGGAACCTGCCTCCCAGCACAGGGCATCACAGGATACCTGTTGAGCATCTATTTTAGACCAGACATGGTGCCAGGTGCCCAGGGGCCCTTGCAGAGCTCGGGTCTTCCGGGGAGACAGACCAACAGGTAAGTACAAAGCAATATGGCGTGTGCTCTGGTGGGAACCCAGGTGAACGTGGACTTGGAAGTCCAGAAAAGCTTCCTCAGGAGGCGATATCCAGCAGACGCCTGAAGGATGAGTGAGGCTGGGGGATCCTGTGACAAGTACAGAGCCAGAGTGGGGACCCGAAGTGATTCCACTTGTCTGCAGCAAGGAGGGCCATGATGGGGAGTGGCCGGAATGAAGGAAGCTAGAGACAGAGGCCATTGTGTGCTGGGTCCGAGGACATGGGTTTGGAAAGAGTTTTAGGCTTTGCTCCAAGGGCAATGGGGAGCCATGGGAGGCTTTATGCAGAGGGTAGCAAGGTCTGGGGTTTGCTTTAGAAGGATCCATCTGGCTGGGCAGGGGGAGAATGGATACAGGTGATATCCTCAAGGCCAGAAGGCTGGTTAGGGGGCAATGCAGAGGGAGAGGGTTGTGGCTTAGCCCAGGCACAGGAGCTCTGAGGGGGATTCAGGAGGCAGACATGATGGGCTTTGTGTAGACATGGTGGGCAGGGAGCAAGGATGCCTCCTGGCTCTCAGCCTGATTCCCTAGTGGACAGGCCCGCTCCAAGGTCAACACATTAGATGCGGGGTCTCAATTCCCGCCGTTGGCCCGTTTGCATTTCCTGCGCCTGGAATTTTCCAGCAGCCCCTCCGGTCACCCTGGAAGAGAGAGGGCTGGGAAGAAGCACAGGGGCTGCCCTGGGCTGACGTTCTTCCTTTTCCTCCAGGGGGGCCTGGGCCAGGGCGTCTGGGAAGCCTGGAGGAAGGGCAGGGTGTCTCAGCCACAGGGACCTCTCTTCCTGTGCCCTCGAGGACTCAGGGATCAGGAAGCCCAGGTCTGCGGTGGGGACTGCAGGACGCATGCTCGGGTCAGCCGGACACGTGTGTGCACGTTGCCCTGGGTGTGTGTCCTGCCTGCTGGAGCCCATGCGTCTGCCTCTGTGTGCATTCCTCCTTCCTTCCTTCATTTGCCCGTTAGAGCTGAACTGCAGTGACAACTTGAGCCCCCCCCCAGCCCCCATCTCCCTGCAGCTGGCCCCTTCTCCTTGACTCCGCCTCTGCTCAGACATCACCTCCTTGGGGGACTCTGCCTCTCTCTGCTCTCCAAACTTCCTCTCCGACTTATTTTCTCTATTGTCTGTATTTTCTTACCACCCTCTGAAATGTTTTCTTGGTTTACACACATTGATCCACCTCCTGCACCTGAATGCAAGTGTTTTGGGAGCAGAGATTTCTGTCTAGTTCCTTGGCTCGCTAGGCACACAGTAGAAGTTCAAGAAACTTTGGTTGAAAGAAAGAAGGAGGCAGCTCCTGCCCCCAGGGATCCCACAGGGGACTGAGAGACATACAATAGATGGGTTAACAACAGCAACAATACTGTGTAACATTTACCAAGTTTAAGGAATATTTATGGAGCATCAGGTACCATTTGCAACTGGGACTCCAGCAGAGAATGGAGCCCACAGACATCCCTGTTTGGGTGACCTTTTCAAGTGGTAGGGGGCAGAGAAGAAAAATGAAGACCTGGGGGAGGTAAAGGAGTGAGATATGGGATCATCATGGATAAAAGCGGTCTAGACAGAAAGAACAGCCAGTGCAAATGTCCTGGGGCAGCACTGTGCTTGGTGTGTTGGAGGATCAGTGAGGAGCAGAGGGAGCAGGGGGAGAGAGGGAGGAGGGGAGGGCAGTGAGGTGATAGGGGCAGGTCATGCAGGGCCTGGTGGGGCCCCTGAGGAGGACTTGTGCTTTTCCCTACAGGGAGATGACAGCCCTGGAGGGCTGTGGGCAGAAGAGGGCGGGACCTGACTCAGGTGCTCACAGGCGCCCTCTGGTGGCTGCATCGGGGAGGACAGACCTCAGGGAGTGAAGGCGACAGCCCTGGTCCAGGTGAGCGATGGGGGCCAGACCAAGTGAGGCAGTGGCACGAAGGGAACGTGGTTGGATTCCGGGTATGTGTTGAAGACTTCGTCGGTGGTAAGAGTTGCGATTGGGTACAGCTGAGGATTGTGGACCGACTCTAGGGGGGAGGACGACCCCAAGGGTTTTGGCCTGAGCACCTGGGAGGCGGGAGGAGAGGGAGAAGCAGCTGGCTGGGGGAAGGTCGACGCTGGATGTTAGCGTGTCGAGTGTGAGGTGCTCGGGAGACCCCCAGGTGGGGGTGTCGAGGCCCCTTTGTGTATCATCAGTTTCCCTTGAGTTCTCCGGGCTTCTTCTCCGTACTTTTGGGATGAATATCAAGTGGGGAGAATGTAGGGGGAGGACGAGGGAGGTGGGGTGGAAATGTGTGCGTGCCCTCAAGCGCATGTCCTGGGTGTGGCGTGTGTTTGTGTGTCAGTGAAAGTCTCACTCCTAGATCACCTTCTCTGACCCCTAAGCTGAGTTTGGGTCCCCTGCCCCACACCCACTCCACTGACCCCTTGGAAATCTTTGAACATGTGTCGCCTAGGCTCTTGTCACCACTTCAGGACTGTGTTGGCTGGTGGCTGCGTTAGAGGCATTGGGCTCCCCCCTGGTCTGTGCGCTCCTGGGTGGCAAGACCAGTGTGGGATTTTTTTGTGTGTTTTTTTGGTGAGGAAAATTGGCCCTGGGCTAACATCTGTGCCCATCTTCCTCTAGTTTTGTATGTGGGACACTGCCACAGCATGGCTTGATGAGTGGAGCCTCCATCAGTGCTGGAGATCCAAACCTGCGAACCCCGGGCAGCCAAAGCAGAGTGTGCGAACTTAACCACTACACCACCGGCCGGCCCTTCCGTGTGGTTTTTATTAGCCTCCACTGGATCCCCAGACCCGAGCACAGAGCCCGGTGTATACACAAGGTGCTCAATTGATATTTGTGGACATGAATCTAAGTGTGTTTGGAGCTGGGCACTGGGGACAGAGGCATGAACAGTGAGGAGGTGGGCTCCCCTCTGTTGTTTGTGCATGGATCTGAACACGTCTGTGTGTGTCACGCGTGTGCTCGCACGTGCGGAGTGCATCTATGTGGGCGCCTGAGGCTGTCTGAGCGTGCGTGCCCACATGGGTGTGTCTGAGTGTGTCAATGCATGGTGCCCACGAGCTTTCAGAGCTGGCTGGGCCGATCCCAGGGACCTCCCGACCCCCCAGCCCTGCCTTGTTTCAGATCCAGAGAAGAGCTTGGCCTGCCCAGCCCCCCCCGTACCCCTAGCCTTGACCCCGAGCCCCGCTGGCCTGCCCCCAAGCCAAATGGCGCCTTCAAAGAACCAGGATGCAGTGGAGGAAATTCCTCCTGGCAGCTTCCAGGGCTCTCGGGGCTTCCCATGGAGGGATCCAGAGCTATCTGGAATGGGAACAGCCTTCTTAGAAGGGGCCCCTGGCTCCCAGGAGCACAATCTGGGACCACGCATGCTGGGATGTTCAGGGGCTGGTTCCCCAGCAGGATCCGCTTGATGATTCCACCACCAAGCTCAGACGTGGAACTGATTGAGAGTAACAGACCAAGTGTGATCTATTGGACACCTGGTGTGTACCTGAATGGTGCCTCTGAGAGGTTATGGCACCAACTACCTGAGGGGCAGTGTCAATAGTGTCCCCATTTCAGACCTAGGGAGACTCAGAGGGACTTAACTCAAGTGTGGGTGACTCGAAATCGGAGGCTCTCAACTGGGGGTGATTTTGCCCCCCGGGGGACATTTACGAATGTCTGGAGATGTTTTTGGTTGTTACACCTGCTGGACGGGGGGTGCTACTGTCATCCAGTGAGTGGAGGCCAGGGATGCTGCAAAACATCCTACGAGGCACAGGACAGCCCCCACGACAAAGAATTATTCAGCCCAAAATGTCAGTAGTTCCCAGACTGAGAAGCTTTCCTGTAAGGCTTTCAGGAGCATGAAAGGAGGCCAAAAGGATCCTGAAAAATGGGCTGAATTTAGAGACAAAAAAGATGTCTTTGCGGGGCTGGCCCATGGCGTAGTGGTTAAGTTCGACGTGCTCCATTTTGGGGGCCTGGGTTTGAGGGTTCAGATCCCAGACATGGACCTACACCACTCGTTGGCCATGCTGTGGTGGTGACCAACATATAAAGTAGAGGAGGGTGCGCACAGATGTCAGCCCAGGGACAATCTTCCTCAAGCAAAAAAAGAGGAAAATTGGTGACAGATGTTAGCTCAGGGCGAATCTTCCTTAGCAAAAAAAAAAAAAAAAAGGTGTCTTGGGTACAGAAGACTTGACAGATGCTTCAGAGCAAAAGAACAGAGTAAATACCCAGTGAGCCCCTGAAAAGAGGCTCAGCATCATTAATCATCAGGAAAATGCAAATTAGAACCACCATGCGTTACCACAGCACACCCACCAGAATGGTCAAAATGGAAAATTCCAAGTGTTGGCAGAATTATGGAGCAACTGGAACTCTCCACTATTGCTGGCAGCACATGAGACGGTACCACCACATTCTCGGTCAAACCAAGGCGTAACTTCACAGCCAGCCCAGATTCTGGGGCTGGGGAAGTGGATTCTGCTTCCAACAGACTTGCAAAGAATTGCAGTCACTTTTCCTGATCAAGCAGAGTGTGGCTTCCCCAGGTTCGTGATCAGGGGCTTGGGGCTCATGGTGCTTCCCACAGGAAAGGGGAGCCCAGTTCCAAAGCCACGATTCAGGATTTTCTGTTGGCGCAAACGTCCATTAAAACGTTAATGGCTTTGCATAAAAAAAGACAAAATCATCCCATTTGCAACAACATGGACAGACCTTGAGGGTATTATGTGAAGCGAAATAAGCCAGCCAGAGAAAGACAAACACTGTATGATTTGACTCAGATGTGGAAGATAAACTCGTGGACAAAGAGAACAGATTAGTGGTTACCAGAGGGGAAGGGGCTTGGAGGGTGTGCATAAGGGATAAAGGGGCACATATGCGTGGTGACTGACAAATAATAACGTACAACTGAAATATCACAATGTTATAACTATTACGAGCTCAATAAAATTAAAAAAACATGTCAATAGCTTTGGCTTCTGAAGAACCGCCCCGAGCAACAATATGGCAATGGGTTTTAAATACAGTTGTCACATACGGATACTTGGAATAAAGATGAGGGGTGAACACAGTTTCTTTTTTCGGTTGTTCCTTTCCTGAGCAGGGCTATTGTGTCAAAAAAGGAAACGCTGACATCTGGCAGAGGTTTCTGGGCAGAGTGCAAAGGTGGTACTGAATCTCCAGCCCTGTTCCCAGCAGGCGGGTGTGGATGACCGTGCGGTATTTGAGGACCTGAGAAAGGATGACGTGCTGAGTGGTCAAGGCTTTCCCAGGCAGGGTCTTCCTGAGCCAGGCCCTGGAGAGGTTCTCACGGTCGACACTCGTACGAGGCCACATCTGAAGGACGGGGAATTTCCTGATGTTCAGCCTCTGGGGGGGCAAAGGCGGCTCCCCCCTCTTTGAATGTGGTTGTAATAATTGTTACAGTTATTGAGAGTTGGCTGCATGACAGGACCAGAGCTAAGATGCTATAAATGCCGTTTTATATCTTCCTGCCAACAAATTGGACTCCTCTCCTCCTGCTTGCCACCCTTCAGCCACATGGGCTGCCTTTTTGTTCTTCAGACAGACCTCTCAGCTGCCTCAGGGCCTTTGCACTGGCTGTTACTTCTTTCTGGTGCTCTCTTGCCTCCCAGATCTTCACGGCTGGCCCTTCTCAGTCTCCAGGCCTTATGTCAAATGTTACCTCCCTTCTAAAGGGGAAACATCCTACCCCATCATTCACCATCACATCACTTGGCTCTATTTTCTTTATTATGTTTAGGACACTTTTTGAGTTTATTCATTGTTACTGGGCTTATTCTCTTTCTCTGCAGCTGGAATGGAAGCTTTGTGTAACCAGAGGCCTGTCTGGTCCATTTCCAACTGACTCCCAAACTCGACTGCTTATCATCCTAGTGGACAAGTCATTTAACATTTCTGTGTTTCCTTTTGCTTTTCTTTTTTTAAAGTGAAGCTTAGAGGAGATATATATATATATGTGTATATATATATATATATATATTTTTTTTTTTTTTCTTTTGCAGGGAAAGATTCACCCTGAGCTAACATCTGTTGCCAATCTTCCTCTTTTCTTTTTTTTCTTTTCCCTCCACAAAGCCACACTGCATGGTTGTATATCCTAGTTGTAAGTCATTCTAGTTGTTTTATGTGAGCGCCCACCACAGCATGGCTACTGACAGACCCAGAAACAAACTGGGGTTGCCGAAGTGGTGAAAGCACCAAACCTTAACCACTAGGCCATCAGGGCTGACTCTGTGCCTCCTTCATCTGATCTGCAAAATGGGTATGATAATAATTCTTAACTCAGAGTAAACCCATTGAAGTGCTTAGAATATGGTGTCTGGCACACCTGTGCTCAAATGTTATCCTTTATTATTACTAAGTACCAAGAAAAATCTTCCTAGAAGGAAGGAAGGAAGGAAGGAAGACTCTCTGGGTATATTTCCATTAATTCAAGGATTCATTCATTGAACAAATGTTGGTTGAGAAACTACTATGTGTCAGCTACATACTGGTCTGAGAGACACAGACCAGTAACTTCACACTGGAGAGGCTGAAGTTCAAAAATAATAGTGATCATGATACCAGAGAGGATTTGCTGAGCCTGTGCTGAATGCTGGGTCTCATTGAATCTTCATTCCTTCCCTGGGAGGTATGTTCATTTTCCAGGTGAGGTGGCCGGGCTTAGAGATGGTAGGCAGCTCATCCTTCGTCATACAGTCAGTTGGCGGCTCAAACTCTCTCTATTGGATCCCTTTCCATCGAGTTGTTTTCCCTTGTCAACCGAGATTTGTAAAAAATGAATCAAAATGATATGTAGATTTACATGGTCACACTAGCCAAAAGGTGGAGGCAACCCAAGTGTCCATGGATGGATGGATGGATAAACACAACATGGTCCATCCATACAGTGGAATATTATTCAGTCTTAAAAAAGGAAGAAAATTCTTTTTTCTTTTTTCTTTTTTTTTTTTGGTGAGGAAGATCAGCCCTGAGCTAACATCTGCCAATCCTCCTCTTTCTGCTGAGGAAGACTGGCCCTGAGCTAATATCCGTGCCCATCTTCCTCCACTTTATATGGGATGCCGCCACAGCATGGTCTGATAAGCGGTGTGCTGGTGCATCGGTGCGCGCCTGGGATCTGAACCCCGGGCCGCCAGCAGCAGAGTGCGAGCACTTAACCACTACACCACAGGGCCGGCCCAGGAAGGAAATTCTGAAGCATGCTCCAACATGGATGGACCTTGAGGACATGATGCTGAGTGAAATAAGCCAGACGCAGAAGGACGAATGCTGTGTGATCCACTCAAAGGAGGTCCCTAGAGGAGTCAGAAAGTAGATGGTGGGGCCAGGGGCTGGGGGAGGGGGTGGGGAGTCAGTGTTTCATGGGGACAGAGTTTCAGTTTGGGAAGATGGAAAGTTCCGGAGATGGATGGTGGGAATGGTTGCACAACCATGTGAGTGCGCTTAATGCCGCTGAACTGGACACTTAAAACTGGTTAAAACGGGAAATTTTGTGTGATGTGTATTTTCCCAGAATTAAAAATGAAACAAAGCAGAATGAGGAGGCATTCTGGCCTGGGTTCCTGGATCTGCCCCCTTCGGGAAGCTTCTTTGACACCTCATTCTGGGATGTGTCCTGCGTCTGGGGCTGCAGAAGTGTACACTCAGGGCTTTGCTGAGCCTGGGAAGCGGGAGCCGATTTCATTCTGCCCATCCCCCCCCCAACGCTTACCCTTGTCTGTGACCGTGAGCAATTCAGCTGGGCCAGGACTGGAGGCCAAATCAAAATGCCCTGATCTGGGGGGTTGGGGTGAGCTTAGGAAGATGGTTCTGACTGAGAGTCCCAATAGAGTCACTGTGTGGACAGAGAAGGGCAGGGGAAGTGGAGAGAGAAGGCTTTTAGCATCCCTGAGGAGGGTCTGAGCTCAGCTCAGAAGATGCTAATTGGCACTTCTTCCCACCACAGGTGGGAGGGACACTGGGCATCAAAGAAGTCTTCCTGGAGGAGGAGGCTACAACTGAAACAGCTTGGTGTAGCATATTGTGATTTGTAATAAGAAATACACATTTGCTCTTCATCTCTGTTCCTGGCACAGAGCTTCTAAAACCCTTGAAATTTCCTAAGCGGTGAGAGAGATAAAGGTGTCCTTTGTTATACCAATGAAATGACCTTTGGAAAGCCCCTGGGTCACCTAAGGAGGGGCCGCTGGTTACCAGCGGGCCCAATCAAGTGATTAGAGGGTTGGAAAGTTCAGTCCCATCTCCTGACCTCTGGGAGGGGGGAGGCGCTGGAGGTTGAACCAATCACCAATGGCCAGTGATTTCATCAATCACGCCTGTGTAACAAAACCTCCACAAAAACCCAGAAGAACCGGTTGGAGAGCTTCCAGGTTGGTGGGCAGTGGGGGTGCGGGAGGGTGGCGATCACGGGGAGAGTGTGGACGCTCCAGGTCCTTCCCCAGACCTCGCCCTCTGTGTCTCTCCCATCTGGCTGTTCCTGAGTTACATCCTTTTATAATAAACTGATGATCCAGTAAGTGAACTGTTTCTCTGAGCTCTGAGCCGCTCTAGCAAAATAATCGAACCCAAGGAGGGGACGGTGGGAACCTCTGAACTATAGCTGGTGGGTCAGAAGGAGACTTGGGACTGGCATCTGAAGTGGGGGATCTAGTCTTGTGGGACCGAGCCCTTAACCTGTGGGATCTGACGCTCTCTCCAGGTAGCCGGAGTCAGAATGGAGTTGAACTGTAGGACACCCAGCCGGTGTTGGAGAACTGCCTGGTGATGTGAAGAGAAACCCCACACGTCGGAATTGGTGTCAGAATCCTACAGATGTATTTCCGGCTTGGCTATCCTCTTGAGCTGTGTGATCTTGGGCTGATTAAGTAACATCCCTGAATCTCTGTTTTCCTGGCCTTAACTCCCTTATCCCCGATGGGATCTCTTGGCTGCTGTGTTTGGGATCCTCAAGTAAAATGGGTTTTAAGCAGTGATTCGATTCACTGAGGCAACAGACTCCAGTGGCCCCTATGGTGGCTGCCTCTGGGATTCACACTCTTGTGTAATCCCCTCTTTGAGTGTGAGCTGAATCTGTGACTTGTTTTAAACCAACAGAACACTGCAAAAGCGATTGGATGCTGATTATGTGCTCAGGATTATGTGACGTAAGATTGTACTGTCTTCTGCCGGGACTCTCTCTCTCTCTCTCTCTTTCTCTGTCTCTCTCTCTCTCTGTCTCTCTGTCTCTCTCTCTCTCTTTCTCTCTCTCTCTCTCAATGGCTTTGAAGAGCAAGCTGCCAAGTTGTGAGCTGCCCTCGGGCCACATGGAGTGGACCTGAGGGTGTCCCCTGGCCAACAGCCTGCAAAGAACTGAATGCTGCAAATGAGAACTCAGCCCTAGTTGACACCTTGACTGCAGCCTCCCACAGCTAAGCCTTGTCTGGACTGACGGAACCTATGAGTCATAAATGTGTGTTGTTTTAAGCTGCTAAGTGTTGGTAATATTATTAGGCAGCAATTGAAAATTGATACAAAAACTTACTCCTGCCCTGGAGTGGAGAATGAATTTTAGAGGCGAGGAGGCTACTGTCCATGGGAGATGGTAAGGGCAGGGGAGAAAGAAGGCTTTTGAAAACTTGCACTCTCTTGCTTGTTAAGGAAATGACTTTATTCCCAGCTCACCAATGCAATTCTTAGAGCGTGGGCTTGGATGGACTTGTCTCGTGAAATTGAGGACCTAGGACAGAAAGCACACCACCTATCACTTTGGATATTTTGTGAAATGAAGACAATTCACGTTCCAAGTTTAACTCTGTGCCCGGCACACAGTAGGTGTTTTATTACTAATGAATTCATGAGGTGAGTTTGTGAGATCAAGTTTCCTACAGGGTCACACTGCTTTCTGGTTTTTCATGATAATACTGTAAAAGATTACACATGGAATGTATATTTATTGTGAAACAAATAGAAGTGCAGATAAAAGGAATAACATAAATAGCTCAGGGCCAATCTTTCTCAGCTAAAAAAAAAAAAAAAAAGAGGAGGATTGGCATCAGATGTTAGCTGAGGACCGATCTTCCTCATTAAAAAAAAAAAAGGAATAACATAAAAATGAGTTGGGACTTAATGTTAACAATTTGGTCTACGTGTCCAGAGTTCTTATCTGCATCTACACAGTATATGTTGAAACAATCTTTAAAAACTTACTTTGTAACAATTTTAGATTTACGGCAAAGTAGCAAAGTTTGTACAGAGAGTTGACATATATCCTGTCCCAGCTTCCCCTAAAGTTACCATCTTACATAACCACGGTACATTTATCAAAACTAAGAAATTAACATTGGTACATTACTATTAACTAAACTATAACCTTTATTCAAATTTCATCAATTTTTCCACTAACGTCCTTTTTCTGTTCCAGGATTCAATCCAGGATCCCATATGGATATTCCATGGTCTACTGTATCAGTCTTCAGTTTTTGCACATTTATATTATTATATATTATGCTATGATAACCATCTTTACAGGCAATTCCTTGTATACATTCTTCTTTAAGAAGATTCTTTTTAAATTTAGGTTTATTGAGGTATAATTTACATACAGTAAGATTCTCCCATTTTAGTCTATGACGTTATGAGTTTTGACAAATATATACAGTATATAATCACAATCATAATCAAGATACAGAACGTTCCATCATCTCTCCAAATTCCTACAGACGCTTTTCCTCCATCCATGTCCCTGGAAACCACCGCTCTGACATCTGTTACTAGAGTTTTGCTTTTTCCAGAATTTTGTATAAATGGAAGCATGCAGTATTTAGCTTTTTGAGACTTGCATTTTTCACTCAGCAAAATGTATTTGAGATTCGTCTCTATAATTGTGTATATCAATCATTTGTTTCTTTTTATCGCTGAGTAGTATGCCAGTGTACAGATCTACCATGGTTTGTTTATCCATTCACCAGAAGAAGGACATTTGGGTTATTTCCAGTTTCTAGCAATTATGAATAAAGCCACTATAAACGTTAGCATTCATAAGGTTTTTTTGTGAACGTAAGTTTTCATTTCTCTTGAGTGAATATTTACTGCGGGATCACAGAGATGAATTTTTGCAAGATGTCAGGGTAGAATGGTGTGCATATATTATACATAAAATAAAGGTGACCTCAGAAAAGATTGACCTAATTTATTCTCTCACATGCAATGTATGAATTTATTCATGTCCCCGCATCCTTACCAGCACCGAATATTATACTGCAACTCATTTGAATTTATAAAGTTTTTTTTTCTATTTCACCTTTTTATTTTATTTTTATTTTATTTTATTTTTTTGGTTGAGGTATTTTTTTTTAATTTTTTGTTTATTGCAGTAACATTGGTTTATAACATTGTAAAAATTTCAGGTGTACATCATTGTACTTCTATTTCTGCATAGATTACATCATGTTCACCACCAAAATACTAATTACAACCCATCACCACACACATGTACCGAATTATCCCTCTCACCCTCCTCCCTCCCCCCTTCCCCTCTGGTAACCACCAATCCAATCTCTGTCCCTATGTGTTTGTTTATTGTTATTATTATCTACTACTTAATGAAGGAAATCATGCGGTATTTGACCTTCTCCCTCTGACTTATTTCACTTTGCATTATACCCTCAATGTCCATCCATGATGTCACAAATGGCTGGATTTCATCGTTTCTTATGGCTGAGTAGTATTCCACTGTGTATATATACCACAGCTTCTTTATCCATTCGTCCCTTGATGGGCACTTAGGTTGCTTCCAAGTCTTGGCTATTGTGAATAACGCTGCAATGAACACATGGGTGCGTGTACCTTTACAAATTGGTGTTTTCAAGTTCTTTGGATAAATACCCAGCAGTGGGATGGCTGGATCATATGGTAGTTCTATCCTTGATTTTTTGAGGAATCTCCATGCTGTTTTCCATAGTGGCTGCACCAGTTTGCACTCCCACCAGCAGTGTATGAGAGTTCCCTTCTCTCCACATCCTCTCCAACACTTGTTGTTTCCTGTCTTGTTAATTATAGTCATTCTGACGGGCGTCAGGTGATATCTCATTGTAGTTTTGATTTGCATTTCCCTGATAGTGATTTTGAACATCTTTTCATGTGTCTGTTGGCCATCTGTATATCTTCTTTGGAGAAATGTCTGTTCAGGTCCTTTGCCCATTTTTTAATTGGGTTGGTAGTTTTTTTGTTGGTAAGATGCATGAGTTCTTTATATATTTTGGAGATTAAGCCCTTATCAGAAGTATGGTTTGCAAATATCTTCTCCCAATTGTTAGGTTGTCTTTTCGTTTTGTTGATGGCTTCCTTTGCTGTGCAGAAGCTTTTTAGTTTGATGTAGTCCCATTTGTTTATTTTTTCTATTGTTTCTCTTGCCCGGTCAGACGTGGTGTTTGAGAAGATGTTGCTAAGACTGATGTCGAAGAGCGTACTGCCTATGTTTTCTTCTAGAAGTTTCACAGTTTCAGGTCTTACATTCAAGTCTTTAATCCATTTGGAGTTAATTTTTGTGTATGGTGTAAGGTAAGGGTCTACTTTCATTTTTTTGCATATGGCTATCCAGTTTTCCCAACACCATTTGTTGAAGAGACTTTCTTTTCCCCATTGTATGTTCTTGGCTCCTTTGTCAAAGATTAGCTGTCCATAGATGTGTGGGTTTATTTCTGGGCTTTCGATTCTATTCCATTGATCTGTGTGTCTGTTTTTGTGCCAGTACCATGCTGTTTTGGTTACTATAGCTTTGTAGTATATTTTGAAATCAGGGAGTGTGATACCTCCAGCTTTGTTCTTTTTTCTCAGGATTCCTTTAGCTATTCGGGGTCTTTTGTTGTTCCATATAAATTTTAGGATTCTTTGTTCTATTTCTGTGAAAAATGTTGTTGGAACTTTGATAGGGATTGCATTGAATCTATAGATGGCTTTAGGAAGTATGGACATCTTAACTATGTTAATTCTTCCAATCCAAGAGCACACAATATCTTTCCATTTCTTTGTGTCTTCTTCAATTTCTTTCAGAAATGTTTTATAGTTTTCGGTGTACAGATCTTTCACCTCTTTGGTTAAGTTTATTCCTAGGTATTTTATTCTTTTTGTTGCAATTGTAAATGGGATGGTATTCTTAATTTCTCTTTCTGCTACTTCGTTGTTAGTGTACAGAAATGCAACTGATTTTTGTATGTTGATTTTGTATCCTGCAACTTTACCATATTCGTTTATTACTTCTAAAAGTTTTCTGGTGGATTCTTTGGGGTTTTCTATATATAAAATCATGTCATCTGCAAATAGTGACAGTTTCACTTCTTCCTTTCCAATTTGGATCCCTTTTATTTCTTTCTCTTGCCTGATTGCTCTGGCTAGGACTTCCAGTACTACGTTAAATAGGAGTGGTTACAGTGGGCATCCTTGTCTGGTTCCTGTTCTTAGAGGGATGGCTTTCAGTTTTTCACCATTGAGGATGATATTAGCTGTGGGTTTCTCATATATGGTCTTTATTATGTTGAGGTACTTTCCTTCTATACCCATTTTATTCAGAGTTTTTATCATAAATGGATGCTGTATCTTGTCAAATGCTTTCTCTGCATCTATTGAGATGATCATGTGATTTTTATTCTTCATTTTATTAATGTGGTGTATTACGTTGATTGATTTGCGAATGTTAAACCATCCCTGCATCCCTGGAATAAATCCCACTTGATCATGGTGTATAATCTTTTTAACGTATTGTTGTATGCGATTTGCTAGTATTTTATTGAGGATTTTTGCATCGATGTTCATCAGTGATATTGGCCTGTAATTTTCTTTTTTTTTGTGTTGTCCTTGTCTGGTTTTGGTATCAGGGTAATGTCAGCTTCGTAGAATGAGTTAGGGAGCTTCCCCCTCTCCTCAATTTTTTGGAAGAGTTTGAGAAGGATAGGTATTAAGTCTTCTTTGAATGTTTGGTAGAATTCACCAGGGAAGCCGTCTGGTCCTGGACTTTTATTTTTGGGGAGGTTTGTGATTACTGTTTCGATCTCCTTACTGGTGATTGGTCTATTCAAATTCTCTACTTCTTCTTGATCCAGTTTTGGAAGGTTGTATGATTCTAAGAATTTATCCATTTCTTCCAGATTGTCGAATTTGTTGGCATATAGCTTTTTATAGTATTCTCTTATAATCTTTTGTATTTCTGAGGTGTCTGTTGTAACCTCTCCTCTTTGAATTTATAAAGTTTTGATACCCAATAAAGTTGAGCATTTTTCACATGTCTCTTGGCTATGTGTCTTTAATCTTTTCCTTATCGATTTCTAAAATTTCTTACATATAAAGTATCCTTTGGCAAATATGTGTCAAATATTCTTCTCTGTTTTAACTTTTTAAAAATGGTTTTTGGCCCCCAGAAGTTTAAAAATTTTATCTAGTCACATTTATCAGGCTTTCCTTTATAATTTATACCTTTGGTAAATATTCTTCTTGTATTTTCTTCCAGTGGTGTGTTATTTCAGGTTTTTTACATTTAACTTTTTTATCCATCTGGAATTTATTTGGTTGTGTGGGTTGAAGTGAAGGTCAAACTTATTTTTTTTTTTCCAGTTGACTGGTCACTTGTCCCGGATCCATTTAATGAATAAGGAGCCATTTGCATTCTGATTTGAAGTTCCTCATTTGTAAATACCAAATAATTATCTATATTTGGGTCTGCTTAAGGATTTTCTGTTCTTTTCTATAAATCTATATTTTTTGTTATCCACCCAATAGTGATTTCTCTATAACATTCTTCCCACCTAGGAATATTTATTTGTTTAGTTTTTTATTTCTTTTCACAAGCTTATGATTTCATTCATATTAACGCTATACAGTTATTATCAAATGTATTCCTACATTATACATATTTTGGGTTGAAATTATTAAATGAGTCATTTCCTCATTCTATTTTCTGGTAATTGCTGGTCTGTAGGAAAGCTATTAAGATTTATGTATTTATTTTGTACCCTGTCGCATTCCTGAGTTCTTATGAACTCTAACGATTTTTCAGCTAGATTTTCTAGGGTAAATAAGATTATCATCTGTAAACAAAGATTATTTGATCTCTTCTTTTCTTGATACTTATTTTTCTCCTTATTTTTTATTGTTATATTGCGATGGTTAGAACATCCGAATGTTAACTAACAATGACAACAGGCATTCTAATCATGACAACATATTCTTTCCTTAATTGTAACAAGAAAGCTTGTGTTTCCCTGTTAAACAAGATGGAGTGGTTGAGATACAACAATTTCTTATTAGGAAAGTATTATTTTTTTTCATATTTAACAATTAATAGCACTAACTACCATTTACTAGGTTCTTACTATTCGCCAGGCATTTCTCTAAGCGTTTTACACGATTGTTTCATTTAATTCTTCCAAACAGCCCTCAGAGGTAGGTAAGCGGGGAGAAAATTTAGGTTCAGAGAACCCAAGAAAAAACAACAACTGGACGATTCAGAATTTAAACACAGGTAATAGAACCTCTGAATCTGCGTGTTTAACTGTGTGCTATACTGCCTCCAGACAATAAAAATATCCTTCCCTTACTAAGTTACTGAGTTTTTACATCCAGGATAGTTCAAGATGTTACCAGATAACTTTCTGACTTCTTTGGAGATGAACAGCTACTATTTTTTCTTTCACTTACCGAGAGTGAATTTTATTTAAAAGATTTCCCAGTGTTCGGTAGGGTGCTGGTAAACGGGTATAAAAAAGTCCTGAAGTATTTGCCAATTTCTGTGAAATAAATGTGGCTCCCATGGATGATTTCAAGCTACCACTGTGATATCGACAAGTGAGGAGTTGGGAAGAGAGGCCCCCGAGGGTTCTTGTGACCCGGCTGCCAGCGTTGATTCATACTTGCGTTCCTGGCATAAACCTCTACGGTCATGGCCAATTGTTATTGTAACACACGCACGTACAATAGGGTGCATATACTGTATTGTTATTTAACGCCCCTAGTGGGAGGTGCGGGAGGACCTTGCAATCAAGCACGTTAATATTTCAGCAGCAAAAAGGCATGAATATTCACATTCTGTGTCATAAATACTATAAAGAGGCTCATATCACTTTTGGTCAAGTTGAATACCAAATTAGTTTTGGTGCCCAACTTACGGCAAAATTCCATTGGCAGAGATTTCTGGTTTTCAGAATTATGGGTAATAATCTGTGAACTTGAGTTTTATTTAGTATTTTTGCTCTCTTTTTTGGTGAGCTTGGTCTTTAAATTTTTTTTTCTAGGTTGTCAGGTTTCGTATCAGGGTTGGACTGTTTATAGAATGATTAGGAAATTTTCCGTCTATTTTGGAAATCTCTACCTAGTTCTTGAACTTTTGAAGGTGGAAAAATGGCATTACCATTGGGGATTGCCTTTTTTGGAGGGGTTACTTTTGATAATATATGTAGCTTTTTCCATCACTATTTATTTATTCATTCAGATATTCTACTCCTCCTTGAGTTAATGCTGGTAATGTTTATATTTGTAGAAATCTCGAGTTCACTGAGATTTTCAAATTTTTCAGCATAGAGTCGTATGTCATATTCTTTTATTTAATAAACCCTCTATCTGGTTTTAGATAATAGCGTTTGGTTTCTTTCTGTTTCTCGGATAAACGAGTTAGAGATGTGGCTATTCAGTTCCCGAATTCCTTTCTTTATTCTAGTGTTTTTATGTGTACTAATTGATGAAGATCTGCTTTGTCACTTACTACAAATTCCTTCCTCAGCTTTTGTTTCTCTCTTTGTGACTTCCTGAGTTGAATGCTTCAGCAGTTCATTTATTTCTGTGGTTGCCCAGTGGAGGGAGATGTTCATTTCATGAAGTGTAGGAGACAGGAGAGTGAGCGGAAGTAAACTTTAAGCTGGGTTTTGACGGATGAATAGGAGTTTTTCTAGATGGAGAAGAGGTTCTTTCTGGTTGAGATGCCAGCCACAGAGGGATAAGAGCCCAGCTGTGTTCTAGAAACGATCACGAGCATGGTGCAGTCAGATGGACAAATGAATAGTATTTGTAATAATAGATTTATTTATTATATAATTTAACAAATTATATAATAAATTGAATATATTTATAATATAATATTTATTTGTGTGATTATTCGATTCAGTAGTAACTGAAGGGCAAAGACCACTGTTTTCTGGTGCCAACTCCAGGACCTAGCCCAAAGAAGGGGCTCCCCAAATCTTTATTGAGGAAATAATGATACCCACTGTGTGTCAAGCCTTGTTCCAGGCACTGGGGACACGGTAGGGAACAAAGCCTATTTGGAACTGACAGATGGTGCCGGAAAACCTCATTTGGCTGGAACACGGGGAGGCAGAGAGAGTGTGGTGGGAAATCAGCAGGGGCAGCCAGGAGAGGCCTTGCCAGCCCTGCAGAGCCGTGGGAGGGGCACCACGTGGGCTACATCGTATTTAAAATAAAGAAAAGTCCGTGGCTGCAGTGCCGAGAATGGACTCTAGGGGGCAGGAGTGGAAGCTGGGAGGTCCGGGAAGACGCGGCTGCGCAGTAAGGCTGGGAGATGAAGGGTTTGGAGAGAAGCGAGGTTATTGGGCAGCTGAGTGTGTAGCGGAACTAATTTGGACTAAATGGGTCTCCTTTGCTTTTATTTTTAAGAGTTTTGTTGGGGTATAATTGACCTACAATAAACTGCATCTATTTAAAGTAAAAAATTTGATGAGTTCTGACATATTTGTACAATTAAGATGATGAACATATCCATCAGCCCCCTAAATTTCCTACTGCCCCTTGGTCATCCTTCCCTCCTGTCTGTCCCCTCCCCCCACCCCAAATCACCAAAAAACCAGGGATATGTTTTCCGTCACTGCAGACTAGTTTGCATTTTCTAGTATTTTATATAAATGGAACCATCCTGTATATGCTCTTTATTTTTTTTTTGTCTGTGTGTGCGGTTTGCCCATTCAGCATAACATTTGAGATTCGCCCAAGTTGTTCCGTGTCCATGGTTTGCTCTCTTTTTTATTGCTAAGTAATATCCATCCTATGCATATATCATAATTTGTTTATTTATTCCCCTGAGAATGGACGTTGGGTTTGTTTCCAGTTTTTGACAATTACAAACAAAGCTATGACTATTCACGGCAAATCTCAACATGGGCATATGCTTTCAACTCGTCTGGGTAAATACTCGGGAGTATTTTTGAAGATCTACTGGAGACTTGAAGGTCAAATTCTAGCCATGATAAGGTATGTGCAGTTCTGGCTGATGAGAAGGCTTCACATCTCTCTACACCTCAAGAAATGAGGCCAAAGCTATAGATGCTATGCCAACCTCTCCACACGCAGGATAGAGCTCCCCAGTCCCAGCACCAAGAGACCTGTATCCATCCTTTTAAGCCCCCAAGATGGTTTCTCCACCATGCAAATAGTAAACACCTTGTTTAAACATATAAACATTAAAGTTTCCCACCTTGTGAATTAGGTGCCACGCACCCGTATTTGCAGAGAACATTCTTCCCTTCGACCTCTGCAGCAACAGCCCCGAACACCAGAACTGTGGATAATTTCAGCCTGCAATGCTGAGCCAATGCCAGTGTACCTCTCAGGGGGCACGAGGCAATGACCCGCTGCCTCCAACTCTCCCTGCCTCTGAGCAGCCTCGGTGCCCGAGGTTCCACCATTACAGAGCTGTTAGGATTTTTAAAGAATTTTTTTCTTTCTGATTTCAATATAGAAATACCCGCAATTCCACTTCTAGGTATACAACCAAAAGAAGTGAAAGGAGGGACTTGAAGAGATGTTTGCACACCACATTCATAGCAGCGTTATTCACACTAGCCAAAAGGTGGAAGCCACCCAAGTGTCCACTGATAGATGATGAATAAACTAAATGTGGTCCATCCATACGATGGAATATTATTCAGCTATAAAAAGGAATGAAGTTCTGACACATGCTACACCCTGGGTGAACCTTGAGGACATTATGCTAAGTGAAACAAGCCAGTCACAAAAGGACAGATACTGTCTGATTCCACTCACAGAAGGTCCCTAGAGGAGTCAAATCAGAGACAGGAAGTAGATGGTGGGGGCCCGGGGCTGGAGGAGGGGGATGAGGAGTTAGTGTTCGATAGGGACAGAGCTTCAGTTTGAGAAAATGAGAAAGTTCTGGACATGGATGGCGGGGATGGTTGCACAATGTGAATTTACTGAATGCTACTGAACTGTGCACTTAAAAATGGTTAAGATGGTAAATTTTATGTTATGTGTATTTTACCTCAATTAAAAATTTTTAAAAGTTGCTGAATTGAGAAAAAATAGTACACGCTGTAAAAAAGAAAAAAAGAAAAAATGTAGAATGTAAAAGTCTCCTACAGTGACCCCAACCACTATGACTATTTGCGTATCCTCTCAGAATGCTACAAACACACACATACACACTTGCATACATATATTTTCTTATATTCTCTGTCTCCATTCAAATAAATAAATAATACTCATACATTTTGCCAAAATGGAATTGTACACAATTTTGGACACAATTTTCTGCAACTTTTTAAAAAACATGATAATAGATTGTGTTCTTCTTTCCATGTCATTACCTGGAAAACAAGACTTAGCATGCTCCTTCTTTTTTGCTGAGGAAGATTGGCCCTGAGCTAACATCCGTGCCCATCCTCCTCTATTTTATATGTGGGACGCCTGCCACAGCAAGGCCTGATAAGTGGTGTGTAGGTCTGAGCCCAGGATCCAAACCCAAGAACCCTGGGCCCCCAAAGTGGAGTGTGTGAACTTAACCACTATGCCACCGGGCCGGCCCCAGCATGCTACTTTTGAGGATGGTATAATATTCTATAGCAGAACTTGACAACCTCTCTCTTAAAGGGCCAGGGAGTAAATATTTAGGCTTTCTGGCTCGAATGTTCTCTGTTGCAACTACTCAACTCTGCTGTCCTAGAGCAGAAACAGCTGCAGACAATATGTAAATGAATGGGTGTGTCTGCATGCCAATAAAACTTTATTTACAAAAACCGACTCTTGTTCTATGACATGAACGTTCTTTTGTATTTATTTACCTGGTCCTCTGTGGATGGACAGTTGGGTTGTTTCCTTTTTTTCCCCCCTTCTCTTTCAAGGGGTGCTGCAGCAGACATGTGCAGAGATCCCAGAGACGGCAGAGGCACAAGATGGAAAGAGCCTGCACCCTTGAATCATCATCCATCAACCCAGAGCACCCATTTTACAGATGTGGAAACTGAGGTCTAGAAAGAGACAATCACATAAGTGAGCAAGAAAGAACTAAAATATTAGGGTTCATTTGTTATAGCAGCTAGTGTTATCCTAACACAGTGGTTCCCAATTGGTGGTCATTTTGTCTCCCAGGGGACAGCTGGCCAGGTTTGGAGACATTGTTGACTGTTATATGGGGAGGTAGGTGATACCAGCACCTGGTGGGTGGAGACCAAGGATGCTACTCAGCATCCTACAATGCACAGCATGGCCGCCACGACAAAGAAGTATCCAGCCCCTAACGTCAACAGAAACCCTGTCCTAACTGAATGAACTGCCCCCCTGGAACCATTTTATTTATATTTTTCCTGTGCCATTGGGAGATGCCATCACATTTCTCAGCCAAGGAGAGAGAAGCCTCTTTCCATTTTGAGCAGGGCAGGCCGGGTGTGGGAACCTACTGAGAACAGAGTCGGTTATCAGCTACGGCTTATTTTGGCTTTGCCTGATGGGTGGACGGGGAATGTGACTTCAAACCTGACCTTCGGGTTCTCCAGGGTTGGGAACACACGTTGAGGTCTCAGACAGACCCACTCCTTGGACTCAGAGGTCAAACCAAGTTGGAGAAGAGTAAGGCTGGGGCTGAGTTCTGGGAGTTTTCTTGGCTATTGATAATCTGATGGCGATGGTGTGAGATTATTTTATTACCTGGGCTGTTTGTGATGGTCCGTTTTCCACTGCAATTTACAGAAGGCTGTATTCTCTTTCCTGTTGATGGTCTCCAGAAATAATCCCTGGCTAGTGTTTCCTGAACATTTGCACTATGCCAGGCTCTGTGTTAAGTGGGTAGCCTGCATCACCTCATTTAATCCGCTTGACAGACCTAGGAGTCAGATCTGAAGTCCTTACGATGGGCTAGGGGACCCTATGGTGTGTGAGCCTCACCCCTTGCTTGTCTGAACTTATCTCCTCTCACTGTCTCACTCTGCTTCAGCCATACCAGCCTCCCATTGCTCCTCCAACACGCCAGGCACCATCCTGCCTCAGGGCCTTTGCACTGGCTGTTCCCTCTCCCTGGAACATCTTTCCTCCAGATACCCACATCACATCTTCCCTCTCTCCCTTCCAATCTCTGCTCCAATGTTGCCACATCAGAGAGGCCTCCTGGATCTCCCTATTTAAAATTCCAACCCCTACCCACCCACTGGCAACTTCTGTCCCTGTTTTATTTTTCTCCACGATGTATATCCCAGTCCCACGGACTTTGTATATGTCAGTTACCCGTTTTGTTTATTGTGTATGTCGCTCCCCTGCTGTATGAGAAAGGGGAGTTTTAACTGCTCTCATCACTTCTAGATCTCCAGTCTCAGCACACAGTAGGTGCTCAGTATGTGCAGAATGAATGCACAAGGTAAGTGCCATTTTAAAGATGAGGTTATTGCATAACCAAGGTCCAGAGAAGGGAAGGGGCTTGTCCACAATCACACTCAAATGAGTGACACAGTGAACTTGCACATGGACTTGCCAACGCCCACCCGGGTCCCTTTCCCAACTCCGGGGGCTCACCCCTCCTCTCCTGCTTTCCTACTACAAGCTGCCACCTGTGGCCTTCGGTGCTGCCTTGGGCTCTGGAGTGGCTCTCCCAGAGGTGAGCCAGAAGCGCCTGGAAGTCTCCCGACCACCTGTTGTGGCCCATAGCTGATGACTGACGGGTGCAGTGGTGCAGAGCCCAGCTCCCTTCCATGCAGGCGGAACAAGCTCTGAGACGTGGTTCACACTCCAGGGCACCCCACAGGATCAGGCTGAGGCCAGGCTGCGACTTCACTTGGAACCACTCCCCTACTTTGCCTTCAGATGGTGATAAACACGAGGAGGAGAAAGAAGGAGGGAGATAGAAATTACTGGGGGTGCGGATGTGATGCGGATTTTCAATACGCTGGTCTGAGAAGTCCTCACTGAAGAGGTTAACATTGGAGCAGAGATCAAAAGGAAGGGAGGGAGGGAGGGAGCCATAGAGGTATCTGCAGGAAGAGTGTTCCAGGTGGAGGGAACAGTCGGTGCAAAGGCCCTGAGGCAGGACTGTGCTTGAGAGTTGGAGGAATAATGAGGAAGCTGGAACAAGAACCAGTGGGAGGGAGGAGGAGGTGAGGACAGGCAGGTGGTAAGAGCAGGTTAGTCAGGGCCTTCTGGGCTGCAGGGAGGACTTGGGCTTTTACATGTGGGGAAGTGGGAGCCCTGGACGGCTGTGGGCAGAGGGAGTGCTCATAGGTGCCCTCTGGTGTCTGCTGTAGGGAGGACAGACTGTAGGGGAGGCGAGGGCAGGAGCTGGGGACCAGGGCGGAGAGACTGTGCTGGTCCAGGTGAGCGATGCTGGGGGTCAGACCAGGTTGGGGGCTGAGGAGTTGGTGAGACGTGGTCACATTCTGGATGGATGTTGCAAGTGGAGCCAACAGGATCTTCTGAAGGATTGCAAGTGTGTGACAAGGTGGCTTGAATGACTATTTTGGGAGGAGCCAAGATGGGACGGGTGATGGACGAGCAGACTGGGTGTGGCAGGATTGCACCCCATTCCTGTCTCACGTGCCCCTGCGGCTGGCTTCCCATCACACTCAGGATTTGGTCCACATCCTCCCCACTGGACTCAGGAGGCTGGGGTCTCTCTCCACCTCCTCATCCATGTGGCGGTCCCCTCCCTCACTACAGCCCTGTCTCCCCGTCTCCTTTTTGAACCTCGCAGTAGAGCCCATGCGTCGCCTCCCGTCATCCACCTTGGGGGGCTGCACACCTGCTGCTTACGATGCCCCCTTTGCCCATATCTGTGTGGCTCCTGGCCCTCCATCAACCCCAGTGCCAACATCCCCTCCCTGGGGAGACCTCGCGAGAGCAGCCCTCCTCCCTGCCCACTGTTCCCTCCTCTTGCATCACCCTCATCGCCTTGGTCCCTTTCAGAATCCACCTTGGTCTTTTACTTAGACGCTCATTATCCGTCTTCCCTAAGAGACGCAAGGATCATTCATCTCTCCTTTGTTATATTCCCAGCACCTGGTCCGTAGTAGGTCCTCAATAAATACTTGATGAATAACATAGTGGGGTGGGAGAACGACTTTGTGAGAAGACACACTTGGGGCTAAGGTCGGAGCTGTTGAAATCCTGTTCTGCAACACTGATTGACATCCTTCCTCTGCCCACAGCCCTCCAGGGCTCCCATGTCACTCGGGGTGAAAGCCCAAAGCCCTCCCCAAAGTCCTCAAGGCCCTGCGCTGTCTGCCTTGTTACCGCTCCAGCCACATGGGTGTCTTTGGTGTTCTGCCAGCATGCTGGACACCATCCTGCCTCAGGACCTTTGCATGTGCTGTTCTCTCTGCCTGGAACGCCCTTCTGCCAGACATCCACAGGATTTCTCTCTCAGCTCCTTCAGGTCTCTGCTCAAATGTTACCTCCTCAGAGGTGACTTCTCTGACTATATTATTGAAAATCTGCATCACTCCCGCATCCCCAGCGGTTTCTATCCCCCTCCATTTCTCTCCAGCCTGGACATAAACTGGGGAGCCCCAGTGACAGCTGGGTAACCGAGATAAGGGTGGTATACCGAGGAAGGCACGGTGGAGAGGCAGCAGCTGTTCCTGTTGCTTTTAGGATGAAAGAGAACGGAGCACCCCTCTCAGAGGGGGTGTGTTACGAGCTGAATTGCATTCCCCTAAATTCACATGTTGAAGCCCCAACCCTCAGGACCTCAGAACGTGACTATCTTTGGAGACGGGTCTTTGAAGAGGTCAATAAGTTAAAACGAGGTCATTAGGGTTGGCCCTGACCCAATAGGACTGGGGTCCTTCTGAGAAGAGATTAGGAAACACAGAGAGAGGCCAGGGATGCTCATGCTCAGAGGAAAGACCATATGAGCAGACAGCAAGAGGGCAGTGTCCACAAGCCAAGGAGAGAGGCCTCAGAGGAAACGGACAGCTTGGTCTCGGACTTCCAGCCTCCAGGACTGTGAGAAACACGTTTCTGTTGTTTAAGCCTCCCCATCTGTGGTACTTCGTGATGGCAGCCTGAGCAGACTAATCCAGGACGTAACCAGCAAACACAGCAGACCCAGTTAATTGAGCGTTTACTGCACACCAGGCCCGATGCTCATCCTCGTCTGTGCGTTCCCTCCCTCCATCCTCACTAGAACCCCACAAGGCCCCATTTACAGAGGTGGATCTGCCTCTCACACAGGCAGGGTGTGGCAGAGCAAGGATGCAGAGCCGGGCCTGTCTGCGTCCACAGCCGGGGGGAAGGGAGAGTGAGGGTCAGAGGTGCATGAGACGTGGGATGGCGGATGGGCACCACCCTGCAGGCCAAGGAGGGACGGGACCCAGACGTGGGGGAAGGGCTGGCCCCAGATGAGAACAAGGGCCGAGCTTGAGGGAGGAAGGATGGGTGTGGATGGAGATCCGGGTACAGGTTGGGAGGGCATAGGATGGACCCCGTGACTTCTCTTCCTCTCTGGGAACGGAAGGGAAGGCCCCCAGCTGGGTGTGTGTGAGGTGGGCCTGGGAGGTTGTGGGAGTTGAGGAGAATGGCAGGACCTGAATCTGGCTGTGCAGGGCGACAGGGGGCAATTGACTATGGAAAGAACCTTCCGGACCTGGAGATGCAGTATGAAAGCTGTGCTACAGTGTCTTACATCTCCCAGCCAGCTGGAAGCCTCTTTTCTGGGCTTCCCGTGGCCCAAAGACATACAGAAAACTGAGCCCACAGGATGGAGGCCGGGCGGCACCGTGGTTAGGAACATAAGCCGTGGAGTGCTCTGGAAGCAGACGCTGAGAGGGAGTCAGGGCGCAAGACGTCTAGGAGGGCATGCAACAAGTGTTGGCAAGGATGCGGAGAAATCGGAAGCCTTGTGCATTGCTGGCCGGAACGTAAAATGGTGCAGCCGCTGTGGAAAGCAGTTTGTGGGTTTCTCAAAAAGTTACACATAGAATTACCATAGGACCTAGCAATTCTACTCCTGGGGGTACACCCAAAGGAATTGAAAACAGATGTTCAAACAAAAATGTGTACATGCGTGTTCATAGCAGCACTATTCACAACAGCCAAAGGGTAGAAACAACCCAAATGTCCACTAGCCAATGAATGGATAAACAAAAGGTGGTCCATCCATACGATGGAATATCTAATAAGCCAGCCATAAAGGGTCACATATCGTATGATTCCATTTATGTGAAATATCCAGAACAGGTAAAGCCATAGAGACAGAAAGTCAATCAGTGATTGCCAAGGGCGAGAGAGGAATGGCAGCGGCTGCTCCATGGAATGGGGTCTCCTTTTGGGGGTAATGAAAATGTTCTGGAACTAGACAGTTGCACAACATTGTGAGTGTGCTAAATACCACTGAATTGTTCACTGTGAAATAGTTAATTTTCTGTTAGATTTCACCTCAATTTAAAAATTATACACCACACCACATACTACGTATATATAACTCGATTCAGTGTTCACCATAACCTTATGAGGTAAGTATGACCCGTATCGTGCAGATTTTAAAACATTTTTAATTGAGATACAATTGACATATATCATTGTATTAGTTTTAGGTGTACAAGATAATGATTTGATATGTGTATATATTGTGAAATGATCACCACAATAAGTTTAGTTAACATCCATCACCACACATAGTTACAAGTTTTGGTTGTAGTGAGAACTTTTAAGATCTTCTCTCTTAGCAACTTTCAAATATACAATACAATATTGTTAACTATAGTCGCCATGCTGTACATTACATCCCCAGAATTTATTCATCTTATAACTGGAAGTTTGTACCTTTTGACTCCCTTCACTCATTTGCCCCCAGCCTGCCATCCCCTGCCTCTGGCAACCACCAATCTGTTCTCTGTATCTAGAATTTGGTTATTTTTAAGATTCCACATATAAATGTGGCCATACAGTATTTGTCTTTCTCTGCCTGACTTATTTCACTTAGCATAATGCCCTCAGTGTCCATCTGTGTTGTTGCAAATGGCATGATTTCCTTCTTCTTTATGGCTGAATAATATTACATTATATATATATATATATACCACATTTTCTTTTTCCATTCATCTGTTGATAGACACTCAGGTTGCTTCCACGTCTTGGCTATTGTAAATAATACTGCAAGGAACATGGGGGTGTAGATATCTCTTCGAGATACTGATTTGGTTTCCTTCAGATAAATACCCAGGAGTAGAATTGCCGCATCATATGGTAGATCTATTTTTAATTTTTTGAACAACGTCCATACTGTTTTCCATAGTGACTGCACCAATTTACATTCCCACCAACAGAGCACAAAGATTCCCTTTTCTCCACATGCTGTCCAGCACTTGTTATCTCTTGTCTTTTTAGTAATTAACTCTGTGTATTTTAAATCAGAATACAGTTTCTAGAAGTCAGTTTATTACCTGTGACCTTCAAGAAGAGTTCATAAAGCTCACAGGTAATCTTTGACATACAAGTGTTCAGAAAGGTAATAAGTACCAGACAGACTTGGGATGTTTCCTTACAAGTTCTAGAATTCACATCACACACTTACCAGCATCTGGAGTGGTTACCAGAGTGTTCGGAATTCGCCCAAGTAGCTACATTGTTAATAGCCAGGGAAACATCTTTGTATTGTTTGTGGCTGGTCCTTTAAAGGCTGACTGTGTTCATATTTAGCACGGTCCACTGGCTGGATGGAATTTATAATGCCTCCTTTCCATCACAGACCCGTGTTAAAATGTCTGGAGCGCTATTATAACCTCGAACATGGTGATGGGCTCCTTTGCCCAGAATGTGTATTGGTTTCATTCTCATTGAGCTACTTTGTAGTTAGATATGGTGGTAGAATTGCTGTATCAACGATTATATACTTTATGAGTCTTCATGTTTTCTTTTTCCAACCTGGTGGTGGCGGCATTAATGTAAAGGCAGGGTACAAGAGGACACCAGCTTTGCCTTCTCTTCAGTACCTGGTCACACCACTGGATGGTCTCTAGTGGTATGCCACAGGGCTCTTCCCTGGCCCTTTAGCATGCGGTATTTTTATTACTTCTTATCAGATTCTGCTGTTTTATTTTGTTCACAGCTCTCATTGCTATCTGCAATTATCTTTATTATTGCTCCCTCTCCCCGCTACATGTTTATTGCCTGTTTCCTACCACGACACTGTCAGATTGACAAACAAGGGCAGAGACCTTGTTTGTTTTACTTAAGGCCACATCCGCAACGTGGTAGGCAGAACAATGGCCCCTCCAAAGATGTCCACTTCCTAATCCCTGGAACCTGTGAGTATGTTCGGTTACATGGCAGAGGGGAACTCAGTTTGCAAATCGGCTGACCTTGAGATGGGGAGATTACAGTGGATTATCTGGATGAGCCCATGTCATTACTGGATGTCGTTAAATGTGGAAGGAGGAGGCAGCAGAGAGCGAGAGCCAGAGAGATGGCAGCAGGAGAAGGACTTAGCCTGATGTTACTGGCTTTGAGGCTGGAGGGAATGACCCACAGGCCAAGGAATGCTGGTGGCCTCTAGAAGCTGGAAAAAGCAAAGAAACAGATTTTCTTCTAGAGCCTCCGGAAGGAACGCAGCCCTGCTGACACCTTGATTTTCACTTAGTGAGAATTTTGGACCTCTGATCTCCAGAACTGTAAGGTAATAAGTGTGTGTGTGTGTGTGTGTGTGTGTGTGTCTGTGTTTTGCAGGGGAAGATGTGCCTTATGCTAACATTGTGCCAATCTTCCTCCTTCCCCCCCGCCCGCCCAAAGCCCCAGAACATAGCTGTGTGTAGTTGTAGGTTCTTCTGGTTCCTCTATGTAAGCCGATGCCGCAGCCTGGCTACTGACAGATGGGCCGTGTGGTTCCACGCCCGGGAACCAAACCCAGGCCCCCAAAGTGGAGCGCACCGAACTTTAACCGCTAGCCATCAGGGCTGGCTCATAAATGTGTTGTTTTAAAGCTACCAATTTGCAGTAATTTGTTACAGTAGCGATAGGAAATGGATACACTCAGTTTGCACCTAGTAAATGCCCAGTAAATATTTGTTAAATGAATGATGGAGGTGGTGACCTCGGGACTCAGAACTGAAGACGACACAGTAACCTTAAGTTAAAGGGGCTGTAAATAGCCAGGAGTGGGATGGGGATCTTGCAGTCAATGGGGGATACCTGGGTCAAGCCTGTCCCTTAACAGTGGGAGTGAGGGGGTGTGGGGTTAATGATCAGCATTATGTGGGAACAGTTCAGAAACAGGAAAGGGGTTTCCTGGTCAATTTCCCCACCCCCTCAACTGCTGTTTTCACTGCATCCCAATGATGCTGGCCAAGATGTCCGAGATGTGTTCTATTTCCTTTAAAAAAATATTTTAAAATTTAAAATAATTTTTATTTTATTTTTTTGCTGGGGTAGACCAGCCCTGGGCTAACATCTATTGCCAATCCTCCTCCTTTTTCTTCCCCCTTTTTTTCTAACCAAAGCCCCAGTAGATAGTTGTATGTCATAGCTGCACATCCTTCTAGTTGCTGTATGTGGGACGCGGCCTCAGCATGGCCGGACAAGCAGTGCGTTGGTGTGCGCCTGGGATCCGAACCCGGGCCGCCAGTAGCGGAGCGTGCGCACTTAACCGCTAAGCCACGGGGCCGGCCCCTAAAACTTAAAGTGCTTTTATTCTAAAACTATTTTGGGTGGCAGCTTCAGGTTTACAGAAAAATTGAGCAGAAAGTACAGAGAGTTCCCGTACACCCTCTCCACGCTCCCCAATCTCCCTTATTATTAACATCTTGCATTAGTGTGGTACATTTGTTATAAGGAATGAGCCAACAGTGATACATTATTATCAACCTAAGTCCAGAGTTACATAAAAAGTCTCTTTGCCCCTCCTATTCATCTCTCTTCCCTCGCCCCGGAAACCCTTGGTGACCACTGATCTTTTCACTATCTCCGTAATTTTGCCTTTTCCAGAATATCATATAGCCTTTTCAGACTGGCTTCTTTCACTTAGCTGTATGCATCGAAAGTTCTTCCATATCCTTTTTCTTCCTTTTGAACAAATTGTAGTAAAATATATATAACGTAAAATCTACCATTTTAATACACTTTTAAGTGCACAGTTCAGTGGTATTAAATACATCCGCAATATTGTGCAGCCGTCACCGCTATCCATTTCCAGAAGATTTTTTCAGCTTTATTGAAGTGTAACTGACAAATAAAATTGTATATATTTAGTGTATAACATGATGATTGACATATGTATACTTTGTGACATAATCGCCACAATCCAGTTAATTAACACACCTATCACCTCGAGTAGTTACTTTTTGTATGTGTGTGTGGTGAGAATGCTTATGGTTTACTCTCTTAACAAATTCACAGAGCTTTCATCATCCCAGATGGAAACTCTGTACAGTTAAACAACTTCTCATCGCCCCCTGCCTCCACCACTGGTAACCTCTCATATACTTTGTCTATGAATTTGACTACTGTAGATACTCCATAGAGGTGGAATTATACAATATTTGTCCTTTCGTTTCTGGCTTATTTCACTGAGCATAACACCTTCAAGGTTCATCTATGTTGTAGCGTGTGTCAGTGCTTCATTCCTTTTTAAGGCTGAATAATATTCCATTGGCTGGATGGACCGCACTATGTCTTACCCATTCATCTGTCGAGGGATATTCGGGCTGTTTCTATCTTTTGGCTATTGTGAATGCTGCTATAAACATTGGTTTCCAAACATCTGTTTGAATCTCTGCCTTCAACTATTTTTGGGTATACACCTAAGAGTGGCATTGCAGGATCATACAGTAATCTCTATGTCTTTTGGGGTCCCATTTTTAAACTGGTGAATTCAGCAGGTGGGCGATAACACCCACCTAAGTTGTTTTCTTTGGTTAAGGGAAAAACTGAACACTTGGCCTCTTGGTAGTTTAGTTTCTCTTGGAGACAGTCCATTTGCTTGTTATCTGGTGGGGTCTATTTCTTTTCCCCCTTATCAACTTGAAAACACCCTTTATGTGATATAGATATGAACCTCTTTTGTGTCATGCTTGTTGAATGTATTTTCCCATTCTGTTGTTTATATTTTCATTTCTTTTGGGATATGTAGACATTTTTATTTTCATGGAGTGGAATCTTGAAGCTGTTATTATATTTCTTTGGTGACGTTATGCTTGGCAAGAGCTCTCTCTTGGATGATTGACACATACCCCATTCTATATTCTTCTAGTTTTCTTCTAGAAGAATAGGACAATTTTAAATTTAGCAAATTATATTTAAATGTGCCTTTAGATCTAGTTTTTAAATCCATTCATTAAAGACTCTATAGATGTCCTTCTCAAATGACCAAACAATTATCCCAGCTCCTTTTAATAAATGACAGTGTTAGAGAAGATTTTTCTCTTTCCAGCCTAATGGCAGGCACCTTTAAAAATAAATTCTTAAAAGTTGGAGTGCATTTCTATGTTACTCCTTCTGAAATATTGATTCAACTGCCTATATTGGTGCCTATTTAAATTTATTTTAGCTTTAAAAGATTTTAATATCTGAGAGTGTTATTGTCTTCCAGATTACCCTTCTTTTCCAGATCTTTCATTTTGATACTGATTTCATTATTCTTTTAGACCAGTGGTTCTCAGTTGGGATTTTGCCTCCCAGAGGACAGTTAGCAATGTCTGGAGACATTTTTGGTTGTCACGACTGGGGCGGTGTTACTGGCATAGAGGCCAGCGATGCTGCTAACATCCTACAGTGCATAGGACAGCCCCCATGACAAATGATCTGGCCCTAAATGTCTATAGTCCTGAGGTTGAGAAACCCTCTTCTAGATGAGCTTCAGAATAATTTTATTATATTCTTTTAGATATAGATTTTGATTTGAAATGCATTTATAAATCATTTTTGCATTTATAAATCATTATTCTCTTTTCCTACCCAGAAATAAGGTATATTTCTTCACTTATTCAAGTCTTATTTTATGTCCCTCTATAAAATACTATAGCTTTTTAAAAAAATGGGTCAGAGCCATTGCTGTTAAAATTTTTCCTCTGTTTATTATTTTATTTCGCTTTGTAGATATGATGATGCTGTTCCAAAAAATCTCACTGTCTTATGCTAATTTTTAAAAAGGGAATTAACAAATGTGGTTACAACAACCCAAACAGACAAAAAAGAGGTATCAGTTTTCTATGTATTCTTTGAGAGACAATTCATGAATCTAGAAACATCTCTGAATGTGTATGTATATATTTTTAAAACAATGGTAACATTCTACTTACACTATTCTTCATTTAATTTTTTTTGTAAAATAATATATATCTTGGAGATTTTCTCATCTCAGTGCACATAGATTTAAATCGTTCTTTTCTTAAAAGGTCATGGTATCCCACTGAATATTTACCCATTTTTTTTAAATGTTAGAAAACTGTTTTCTTTTCACTATAAATTTTTACATAGTATTTTTCTACCTAGATTTGGGTCATTGTCACTCTCAGCCGGTAGGAAAGAGTCCTGCATTTTGCAATAATTAAAAGAAATGCTTGCGAGAAATAAAAACATTTTACGTGGCTTCCATCACGTCTTTCATCTTTCTTGTAAGCTACACTGGGAGGAGGGAAGTAGGCAGAAGGAGAGACAAACATCACAGTGGTAATACCTTCAGATAAGTTGATGGCACCCTGTTAATATTTTTTGTCTTATTTAGGTACAAAGAGTTCTACATGGAAGCTTTTCCATCTTCTAAGCATTTTATTCGTTGAGTCCAGTGTCTGTCTAAATTCTCTGAAACTCGTTAAGATGAAGCCTCAATTTTAACAATGGCCCCCACAGCATCAGAAACCAGCAGAAGCTCATTACTCAGAAATCCCCGCCGGCTCAACCTCGCCACCCTGAGGGCTTCAGAAAGTGTGGGTTCAAGTGTAGGTTCAAGACGGGAGAGTAGAGCGGGTCTGATGATTCAAAATCCAACAGATAATGGAATATCATTCAGCCGTAAAAAGGAAGGAAGTACCAATCCACGCTACAATATGGTGAACCTTGAAAACATTACGCTAAGTACTAGCGAAAGTAGCCGGTCACAAAAGGTCACATATTGTGTGATTCCACTTACATGAAATGTGCAGAACAGGCAAATCCATAGAGACAGAAAGTAGATTAGCGGCTGCCAGGGGCTGAGAGGAGGGGCAATGAGAAGTGATTGCTTAGTGGGTATGGGGTTCCCATTCAGGGTGATGAAAAAATTTTGGAACTAGACAGTGGTAATCATTGTGCAACATTGTGAATGTCCTGAATGTCACTGACTTGTACACTTGAAAATGGTTAAAATGGTAAATTCTACGTTATGTGCATTTTACCACAATAAAACAAATCAAACAAAAACAATACTCCAATGTATTTGAATAAGAGTCAGAAATGGAGATTTTAAGAAAAACAGAGCTCTGTGGAAATGATGAAATATACCCCCATGGGGAGCAGGATGGACAGATATCAAGCTGGGTAAGTATAAGACGTCTGTTTTCTTTTTTTCTTGAAATACAATTGACACATAACATTGTGTAAGTTTAAGGTGTACAGTGTGTTGGTGTGATACATTTATGTATTGAAATATTACCACAGTAGCGTTCGCTAACAGCTTTATCATGTCACATATTTATTTTTTCTTTTTTGTGTTGAAGACAGTTAAGATTTAGTCTCTTAGCAACTTTGAAGTTTGTAATGCAGTACTGTTGACTATAATCACTATGCTGTGCATTAGATCTCCAGAACTTATTTTTCTACTAGTTGTAAGTCTGTACCCTTAAACCACATCTCTCCAATTCCCCTACCCCCCAGCTCCTGGTAACCACCACTCTACTCTCTATTTTTACAAGTTCCAGATGTCTATTTTCTTATACCAACTTCACGCCTTGTCTTTATATCCTCAAGGTTCCAAAAAAGGAAAAGTAAAACCCATGGAAAAAATATGAGAATATTGCACCATACTATAATAACTTGTCGATGCAAATCATACATGAGTTGTATCAGAGAAGAGAGAAAGAGAAAGAAAGAACAAGGAAAATTTTAAATATTTGAATTGATTAGGTATTTTGAGGAGAATGGATAGGTCTCCCTGTTTCTTGGGGTAAAAGTTATTTAGGTTGATTCTAGACTTTGCTGCAATGAATATCCTTGTGAATACTTTTTACACTCACGGGAGTATTTCTGTACAGCATATAAATTCCTAGAAGTAAGACCAGGAAAAAGGGTCAATGTGATTTACATGTTGAAAGTCATTGCCAAATCACCTCCCATTGGATTGAACTAATTTATACCAGTGATTATGAGAATGTCTGTTTTCTCACAAACCTTCATATTATGTTACCTTTTTTTCTGATTGTTGATAAACTCAGTAAAAATGACATGGACATATCTCTAACCATGAGGAAGCCTGAACATCCTTTCATATGTTTAAATACCTTTTGTATTTCTCTTTTTTTTCCTTTTCAGTGGTCTGTTTCTGTGAGCTGCCTATTCATATCCTTTGCCATTTTAATTTTGGCAAACAAGAGTTTGCTTTTTTCCTCATTGAAAAAAATTAATATTATGTATTGTATATTACAAAATATCATATAATGCATGCCCTTTATCTGTCACTTAAAGGATATATATTTTTCTCACTTTAAAAAATCTGACTTGTGATTTTATGTGTGAATATTTTTTCAATTCATATGCTCTTAATTTTTATATAGCTAAATTTGTTATATTTAAATTTCAGATTTGGGATTTGTGTTTTGCTTCAAGAGACATTCCCCACTTTGAAATTATAACACAAAATTTCTGCATTGTAGAGTCTTATGGTTTCATTTTTGAATAGCTATGGAATTCAGCAAATACATTTTTAGTAGCATAGAGATGCTCATGCACCTTCCTTCCTTGGATCTATGAATACAGTGAGCTGGATGGCTCGACTTCCGGGCATTGAACTATCTTTGCACTCCTGGTCCAAGTTTCACTTGCTCCTGGTGTTGGTGTTGTGTTCATTTCATCTTCTGTCTGGTTCTGTTAGTAAATTCTTGATGCTGGATTTTTGCACTGTTACTCACAAGTGAAATCAATCTGTAGGTTTTTTTTCCCCCCATTCCTAAATGTAATGTATTAAAGCAGTTTCCATGACAACACAGGAGTCAGCATTTACATTTGGTTTCCTGCTTTAATGAAATGGAAAACAGCTAGTTTGAGGGAGATTATGCCAAAAGGATCTGCTAAAGGAAGACCCCAGTGGGCTGGTGGTGAGGTCTCCCGGAGCCCTCTGTGACAGGCAACAAAAGTCGAGAATATGCTGCTATATCCATGAACCACAGAACGGTATCTCTCTTTAGATGATGCATTCAGAGGACAATGTGTTTAAATGTCAGACCAAAGACAGTCTAAGAAAAACAAAGCAAAGCAAGAAGCCCCAAATGGTTTTTCAAAACTTTTTAAACTTTTTATATTGACATGATGTCAGATTCCCAGAAAAGTTGCATGAATAGTACAATGAATCCCCGTGTGCACACTCTTTATCACATTTACCAATTTTATCACACTTGATCACATCTGCTTCGTCCTCTCTTTCTCTGTCTCATTTTGTTTTGTTTTCTTTCTTTTTTTATTGCAGTAACATTGGTTTATAAGGTTATATAAATTTCGGGTGTATATCATTATATTTCGATTTCTGCCTAGATTACATCATGTTCACCACCCAAAGACTAATTACCATCCATCATCACACACATGTGCCTAATCATCCCTTTCACCCTCCTCCCTACCCCCTTCCTCTCTAGTAACCACCAATCCAGTCTCTGTCTCTACGTGTGTGTTTGTTGTTGTTTCATTTTTTTTTGGAACCACGTGAGAGTAAGTTGCAGACATAATGTCCCTTTCCCCTACATCCTTCATTCAGTGTGAATTTCCTCAAAGCAGAGGCAGTCTCTTACATCACCTCAGTACAACGATCAAAATTAATATTGATACAATACTATTATCAAATTGACAGACCTAATTGTCCCAGTAATGTCTTTCACTACGCAAGAAAATCCAGGAGCAAATTTGATCACTTAATTAAGGTGGTTTCTGCCAGCTTCCTCTTCTCTGAGGCTACTATTTTTGGTTTCTTTTATTATTGACAAGTATCTGGCAGAGAGATACTTGGAGACCATGGAGATGTCCTGTTACTTCTCAAACTTCCAACCATTAGTTTTAGCATTCGTTGATGGTTCTTGTCTGAATCAATGATTTTGGAGATTGGCAAATGGTGATTTTCTACTTCCATTCCAAGGATTTTAACAAAAGGCAGAGGTTGACTTTCAATTTTTAGGTGCTTGGTTTTTTTTCGGGGGTGGGAGCGCGGTGATTAGCAAAAGAAACAATGAGTGGTTTTGCGAAGTGGTGGTGTCTTAATTTTCTCCTACCAAGTCACAACTGAAATGATTCTTTTGACTTTCTACCCAACAGGGAAGTCCTGCGTCCTGAAGGATTTCCAGAGGACAGCATCTCCCCTCTCATGCCTTTTCAGCACAGGCTGCCTGCCTAGAATTGTGGTGGGCTTGGGGCTCCCGTGGGTCAGAAGGAAGCCCACAGCTCCGGACAGGTTTGCACAAGAAGGAAGGGGAAAGATATTTATTGAATGCACAATTCTCGACACCCCAGGACTGCAGCTGCCTTCTTTTTGTTCTCCCTGGGTCCATTCTTGCCCCATCGAAGACAGTGAGATACTATTGGAAATAAAATCTAATTATGTTAACCCTTTGATGTAAATTGTGCCTCTTCATTGCCTTTAGGGTAAAGGTGGAGGCGGTGGGAGGGATGCTTAATGGAATATCCAAGGTTGCACCCCTTCTAGTCCTGCCTTTGAGTTCAGCCTTCTCTCTTCTCTTTCCGTGCTCCAGCTCCAGTGACTGGTTCAGTTGCGAGAACACCTGCCTGTCCTCCTCTGTGCCTTTGCACATGCTGTTCCCTCTACGTGGAACACTGATGCTCCCGTTGACTGGCTCCTCCTCCTCCTCTTCAGATTTCAGCTCCAAATCACTTCCTCGGAGCATCCTTCCCTATCCCCTCTGCCCCACCTTATAACACGGATGATTGTTTAACTAACGCGACCCCCCACCCCCACAGTGAAGTCTACAAGGAAACGCACTGTGCTTATTTTGCTCACTGTGAATCCCTCTTACTTACTGTGTGTTGACTCTTCCATTCAACAAATATTTATTACGCAACGGATATGTCAGGCACTGGGTGTGAAATAGTGAACAAGACTGGCAAGATTTCTGCTTTCATGGGGAGGGGCGAAGAGACAAAAAAAAAAAATAAGTAAGAATTTCAGGTAGAGATGCTGGTGTAATATGAATCTCGGGGAAGGGAACAAAGAAACGAGCGGCTGGCTCTGGTCAGGGAAGGCTCGCAGGAGAGGAGAGGTGGAGCCCGGCACTGGACGGACAGGGGAAGGGGGGAACGCCAGGGTAAAGGCCTGGAGGCAGGAATAGGTTTGGCGTCTTGGAGAAACAGCGGGCCCAGCTCCTGAAAATGAATGCCCTCCGCCTAGAATTGTGTGGAGTGCTTTCCCAGGCTGTCTTCCCCGTGCGCTTCCCCAGATTTGACACGCAGGTATTGTTACATCCATTACACAGGTGAGGCCACCCCGGAGAGAGTGAGGTCCCTCCGTCCAAGGCCTCACACAGTAAGGCTTCCTGTACTCTTTCTGGCTTCCTGTACTTAGGGCCCCTCCCCCCCTTCAGTAAGGTGGGTTGACCATTGTCATGCCCTATTCATGAGTGACATCTGCTAGACATTCAGACACACATGAACTTTGGGTCTGCGGATTCAAAATCGGGTGTGTCCACCTGCGCGGGATCCAGGGTCTAGTTTGCATTTTTGGGAGGTTCTGCACATTCTCCCCGGTTTCATTTCTCCAACTGGAACCCCACGCCGCGCTGAGGGGCCCCGGCCACGGAGCACGCCGAGCGCACGGGGCGCGCGTGCACGTGGCTGTCCCCAGGGTCCCGGCGCTGGGCGGGGGCGCACTCGGGGCAGGACATCTGGGGCGCCCGCGCTCTAGGACGAGACTCACTGATAGGCCTGAGACGAGGGAGAGGCGAGTGCAACATTTAAGGGAGTACCGAAAAACCGAGTGACCAAGATAAATAATATTTTAATGTAATATTTTTAAAAAGCAAAATGAATACCCCACAGTCCACGAGGAACAAAATAGGAAAATGTTAAAGACGGGATCGGTCTGGCTGGCTCCGGCATCTGGGGCGCCCCCAAGCTCTGAGACCAGAGACGCGGGCTGTCTGGAGCACTCGGCCCGGGCGGGGATCTGGGGCGCCCCCTCGGCTGGGGCGCGCCAGGGGCCTCCAGCGCGGGGCCCAGAATAGGGAGGCCAGCGGACGGGGCGGGGCGGCGCCTCCCTCTGCGCGTCCTCCCTCCACCCCTCCTGGGCCTCTCCCGGGCGCCGAGTCCCTTCCGAGTCCCGATCCGCGCCGCCTTTTGCCGCGGCCCGCACGGGGCCCAGCTGACGGCCGCGTTGTTTACGGGCCGAGCAGCCTTCGCTCCCGCCGCCCGCCCGCCACCCGCCTGCCCAGGTGCCCGCCCGCCCGTCCGCGCGTCCGGCTGTCTGCGCGTCCGTTTGTCCGCGCGTCCGCAGATCGTGGCCAAGAGCGCTCGGGGCCGAGAGCCAGGAAGCCCGGGCGCAGCGCGAGGCTCCGGGCCCTGAGATCGCGGGACGGGACCCGGGCCTCAGTAGCCCGGGGTCGGGGCCGCCTCCGCCGAGCCGCGCCGCCGGATTTGTAGCGGCCGAGGCCGCGCGCCCCTCCGGGGGCTGATTCAAGGAGCCTCCCGGGCGGGGGCTGCGACCCGAGGGCCGCGGGCGTGGAAGAAAAGGACGCGCGGCCCCCAGCGCCCCTCGGGCGGCCACCTCGGAGCATGACCCTCGCGGGCCGGCGCCGCGCGCTCTGATCCGTCGGGACCCCGCGCTCCCGCAGCCATGGGCGCCGGGGGCGGGCGGGGGGCGGCGGCCGCGCCGTTGCTGGTGGCCGTGGCCGCGCTGCTGTTGGGCGCCGCGGGCCACCTGTACCCCGGAGAGGGTGAGTCTGGGGTCCGGGAGTGGGCGGGGAGTCGCGCGGTGGGGAGGCGATCCCTCGCCAAAATGGAGCCCCAGCTGTGGACCAAGAGCCGTCCCGGGTGGGGAGGTGGGTGGCCGGGGCGGTCACTCTGGTCCCGCGGGGGGCGGGAAGCCGCTGACCTTGGTCTTTGCCCGCCTGGGCTCACGGCTCCGCGCCCCGCGTGCCGGCCCCGGGCTGGAGCAACCTTGCGCCAGTGCCTGCTCTGCCGCGGGCGCCTCTCCGGAGCGCGCCTCGGACCCGTGCCTGGCTCTCTCCGTCCCCAAGTCGCTCCGGAGAGGGGATACACGTCCTCTCTGGGTCGCCTCCGAGAAGTGGGGTCCCTGGGTCCGGGCGGCCACGGACAGCCAAATGCGCGGGGCGCACACGGTTAGGAGCCGGAGTCGAGGGTGACAGACTGGGGGTCCCTTGGGGTCGCTGCTGCTAGGTGACGCTGCCCCGGGGAGGGGAACTGTAGAATCCCTCCATCCCCTTCCTGGGATCGAGGCCCGTGGCTACCCCGGACTTCAGGTCCATGTTTACACTTTGGGATTCTGTTTCCAGATGTCCGGAGGCAAACTCCGGCGCCTTGGGAACAGCACAGTTATAGTAGCAGAAGGAGTGGACGTTTTTATCATGATTATTATAGTGGGTGTCACCGAATGTCACGGGCTGCGCCATCCTATCTCTCTGGACCCTCAGAGTGGCCCCTAAAGGTTGACGCTGTTGTTCGCCCATTTCATAAAGGAGTAAACTGAGGCTCAGAGAGGACGCATAACTTACTGCCCCAAGTCAGTGCCAGAGGGAGGGCTGGAACCTCTCTGTGTGGTGCCCGCCCAAGGCTCTGGACTGCTGCCGGGGCTCCCTGCTAACCTCCCCCTCCAGCTCCGCCCGTCATGAAGCGGTCTTTTGCCGTCAGACTTGGGAGGTCTCTAACCTTGGATGAGCCTCTCATGCGCCCTAACCCCGAGGGCCTCCCTCCTGCGTGTCCCTGTGTGGCAGCAGACAGAGGCCAACCCCAACCCCAGCATGCTTCTGCGGCTTGACAGCAGGCCTTTCTGGTTGTGGGACAAGGACTGAAGAATCGTTTAAGAGAAGATGGCTGGAGATTCTCACCGTGGTGTCTGAGGCTGTGCTTTAAAAATATCTGTTGGGTTACTTCTTCAGATTTCTCCATAAAAGGAAATCAGTCATGATGAGGAAGGGGTTGGGGAGGAAAAAGAGGCTCCTTGAGTTCCCTGATGGTGAGTGAGGTGTGGGAGAAAGCATACACAGGCTCAGGAGTTGAAAACCAGGTTTGCTGAGCGCCTCTGCCAATTACGCAATGTCTTGATGCCCCCGTATGCCTGGTGTACAGTGAGCGCTCAATGAAGGAAGGATGGCAATTGGTTTAGGTTCTTGTTAAGAAAATCCAAGACAAGTTGTCAGACCTACGCCAGGCTTTGTGGTTGTGTGTGTGTATGCATGTGTGTACGTGTGGTTCCCTGTTCCTCTGTTCCTTGTGGCTTTGGTAATTAATTGTGGATTTACGCCTGGGCTTCCAGGAGTGAACAGATGGATTTACCACTTGGTTACACATTTACAGTTCCCACAAGGGCAGAGGCTTATGTGTATTTCATTCACTGCGACATTTCTAGAGCCTAGAACGGTGCCTGGCACACAGTAGGCATCTGGTAAATATTTCTTCTTGATTCAACTCTTTTCCTTCATGTCCTCACTAGTCCACCAAGCCACTGCTCCTTTATTCTCCAGATAATACCTAACTAACAAGAATAAAAGGAAACACTCAGTGGGAGCTGTGCCATATGCTTTGCATATATAATCTCAGTTAATTCTCACCATGACCCTATGAGGTAGAGTCTGCCCTCTCTTTTTGCAGGCGAGCAACTTGACCTGGTTACAGAGCTGGAATTAGAGCCCCAGCTTGTCTGGCTGCAGAGCACTGGCTTCTCAATAAAAGGTTGTTCATTGGGGTCCCAGCCTCCCCATCCCTACCCTGCGGTAATGGTTAACAAAATCCTATCAAATACATGAGATGTGAGGCCCCTCAGAGGTTTGGAGAGGGGCGAGAAAGTTTACAGATCATTAATCTCTTACATCAACTGACACGACATTTTGGCGGGGCTGGGCGGTGGAGGGAGATCAATGTGATTTTTCAGGAATGAAGGACTCTTTCTTGGAGATGTTGTATGGGATGTTCCACCCTGGTTCATTCTCCTGTGGCGTCTCTGTTGCTTTGCTGAAGAGGGCAATGGCTTTCCCCGCCATTTCTCCTTGGATTGGCTGGCTCTGGTCTGAGATTACTTGGGCGTGGGGTGGGGGGATTGCAAAGCCAGAGAGTGAAGGCAGTGTGGGATTAATTAAAATGAAAACCCACAGAGTTTTAGGGGGGTCCAGTGAGTTGAATAATTGAGGTATGAGATGCTCGCTTCCAGAGCCCCCTCGTTTCTCAGATCCCCCTCGTTTCTGGAGGATGGCATGAGATGTTTCTCTTGTGTGTTCTCTTGTGTGTCCTGGGACCCTTGGAGCAGAACTTCTGCCTGCTCAGTCACCTCCCTGGGGTTACTCCTAACCTCTGCTTCTCTCCTGGAGACTTGCCGTTCATCCCTGCCCCACTGACTTATGGAGGTCATGGGGTTGAGCCCCCTGGGGTCTCCACCTCACCCCACTCCATTGTTGACTTCCATTCTTTTTTTTTTTTTAAGAGTTTTATTTATTTATTTATTTTTTGTGAGGAAGATCAGCCCTGAGCTAACATCCGTGCTAATCCTCCTCTTTTTGCTGAGGAAGACGGGCTCTGAGCTAACATCTATTGCCAGTCCTCCTCCTTTTTTTTCCCCCCAAAGCCCCAGTAGATAGTTGTATGTCATAGTTGCACATCCTTCTAGTTGCTGTTGACTTCCATTCTTAATTTGGTTTAGAGCAGAACCTCTCAGGCTCGGTGCTCCTGGCATTTGGGGTTGGATACTTCTTGGTTGTGGGGGGCCATCCTGTGCATTGGAGGATGTTGAGTAGCATCCCTGGTCTCTACCCACTAAGATGCCAGTGGCCCCTCCCCTCTCCAAGTCATGACAACCAACAGTGTCTCCAGACATTGCTAGCGGTCCCCAGTTGAGAACCACTGCGTTCGGGGAGCTAACTTTTTCCCTGTCTAGAACTCCTACCCAGCTGGGTCTCTGCTCCCTCCTCTCTGTTCGGGGATGTCCATGCACCCAGAAGCCTTTCTCTTTTCAGCCTATAAACACTCAGTACTCTCCCAAACCCCATTACCCACCACTCCCCTCCAGCCTTCTCCTGCCAAGCCTCCCCCAGCAGGTCCTCACCACCCTCGATCTCTCACCTTTCACTCACTGCTCTGCCCATGGCAACTGGCTTGTGTCTCCATCACTTCACCAATGGCTCTAATGAAGGTAATCCCTCACCTCCCAGCTGCGTCTCTGCAGCCTCACCCTAGTTGACCTCTTTGAGTTTGCCACTGCCCACTTCCTCCCACTGGAAGGCACAGTCTCCTGGCAAGTTTTCACCATGCCTGGCTTCCTCCTGGTCCTCTCTCTTCCCTTCTTCTGTTCCCTTCCTGGGCTAAGATGTTAGCTCTGTCTTTCCCAGAGGACCAATCCCTACTCTGACCCTCTCTCAGCCCACTTTTTTATTTACACATAGTCAACCGCCTTCATCTAGAACAGGGGCCAGCAAACCACAGCTGGCGGGCCAAACCCTGCCCACCCATGCCTATTTTTGTAAATAAAGTTTTATTGGCACGCAGCCACACTCTTTCCTTTATGCATCATCCGTGGCCGCTTTTCTGCTCTAACATTGTAGTTAAATAGTTGCGATCGCTCGGCCCCCCAAATATTTATACTTTGGCCCTTTCCAGAGAAAGTTGGCCCACTCCTGATTTAGAGCAAACTCCTTGAGGATCATGATGACATGCCTGATAGCTTGCGTGGTCCCTGGTACAACATGCATGAATCAAGTTAAATGAAATGCCCAGGGATGTTGCGTTTTCCCCTTTACAGAGAAAGCCGTATTAAAGAAATTTCTACTATTTGCTGTGCTGAATATATGGGTTCCAGTGGTGAGAAAATAACAGTGATGTTCCCTCATAAACTGTGTGTGTGATCTTAGGATTTAGTTATTTAAATTGACATCTTGACGTTGAATGAGGATTCCTTGCCGTTGGTCCTGTCTAGAACCCAAAAGAGAGTGGTGTCTGCTAGGAAATTTTCTCTCAAGATCCCCTTGTGTTAATTTCTATTACGAATACATCACAGATGGCTCGGTTTATGTTTTGTGATCGGTCTTTATGTTTTGTTAAGTTAAAATAACAAGTAATGCATTTTCATTGCAAAAAAAATTACAAAAATATAGAGAGGGAAAAACAAAAGTTCTCCTGCAACAATTTATTCCGAAAACCATTTCATTTCTATCCTGAGAGGTGACTGTGCTATCAGTTTGTCTTTTAAAAAAAATTTTATTTTTTAAACCATACAGTGAAATCGAATTTTTTGGTGCACAGTTTTATGAATTTTAACCCATGCATAGAGTCGTGTGGCCATCCCCACAATTAGGACACAGAACAGTCCCATCACTGCCCAAGCTCTCTCTGGACGCCCCTTAATTATTAGACCATCCCCACCCCTAATCCCTGGCAACACCGATCTGTTCTCCATTCCTAGTTTTCCCTCTAGACTTTAAAAAATATCTTATAATTGGATTAATATTCTTAAAATTGAAGTGTTTAATTTAAGCACTCATACGATCCTCATTATTCACGGATTCCATATTTGCGAACTCGCCTAGTCGCTAAAATTTATTTGTGACTCCAAAAGCAACACTCCAAGCACTTTTGTGGTCTTTTCTGGACATGCGCAGAGCAGCAAAGAACTCGAATCGCCCACCAGCACGTTCCCAGCTGAGGTCAGACACGGCCGTGCTTTGCCGTCTTGTGAAGGCCCCTGTCTTGTGAATTCCACAATCCTCAAGGATGAAAACAAGTGTCCTTTTTTGCGATATATTGAGTGCCATGTTTTCTGCTGTTTAAAATGGCCTCTGCCCATTGCTGAAGTGCCCCTCTGGTGTTAGTACAAGAATAATGCCAAGAAGACTGTAAGGTAGGTGCCTTACGGAGAAAATAAGTGTGTTAGATAAGCTTCGCTCAGCCACGAGCTAGTGCTTAGTGCTGCTGATCGTGACTTCCAAGTTAATGAATCAACAATGTATGATGTAAGGTATCCTAAAACAGAAACACACATAAGACAGGCTTATGTATTGATCAAGTGATGAAAGTATTGTGGCCAGAGCGTTGCAGGAACCTAACCCTGTATTCCCGCTGGGGACAGTGGTGCAGTATTTGCTAATTCAGTGTTTGAGGAGACTTTATAGAACATAACTACTGCAAACAATGAGAATCAGCTGCCCGTAGTTTCCTATCACTGTGGTTTAAAAGTTGTGAATTTGGGTTTGTCAGCGCCCGCGTAGAATCCTTTGGAGTGCATTCGCCCTGTTTGTCCTATTTTCATCTGTGCTCAAGTCCTTGGGTACCTCTTGGAAAGTTCATGAGATGGCACCAAACCCCTGGCTCGTGTTTCAAGGAGGGGTCTCTCGTGTTTTGCTGACCCTAGGGGCCAGGGGTTGCCCTCTGGCCTTCGGGACTTTAGAAGCGTATTTTGCTCCCAGCAGAGCATGATTTGCTGTTCTGTATCCAGTCTGCCCAGTGCAGACTGGATATGAGTTCCTGTTGGAGGTCAAGGCAGACTTGGGGGGATTAAAATTTGATTTCCGATCTGGGGTTTTCTTCCAATCCATCAAGGTGATGGTGTCACATCACGGTTTACGTAGAAGCCTCTGCTGTGTGTTCAGGAATAGCAGCCTGCTACCAGGAGACTCTTGCTTCTCTCCTGTGCCTTTGTGGAAAGGTGGAAAACACAGGTACTTTCCAAAAACTGCATTTGTCGACAGTGCAGAAACAATGGTTGGACCCAAAAGGATAAAGAGAGTAGGGCTACAGTTGTTTTGTGACAGCTTTTCTATGATTTCTTGTCGCCAGTCTGTTTTCAAAGATGTATCCTGTTTCCCTGCAGAAGATCAGAAAAGGGATGAGTTCTGAGATGTTCCTTCCCCGATTACATCCAGTTGCATTGTATCAAAGTCACATGCTACTTTTCTCTTTTTACAAAGTGTCTTTCCGTCCTGCAAGACTCTGCTTGGTTTTTGTTGTTACTGTGTCTTCTGTGGCACTCTGCGTCTCTGTGTGTGTACATGAGGAGGTGGGGCTCCACAGATGGCACGGAAGCCCCTTGTGATCCTGTGATTTGATGTGCAATGTCCTGAGGATTACAAAACTGTGGACTCGACTGGGGGAATTAACCTAGAGGTTCCAGAGCTTTCAGACAGGCTCATAGAAGGTGTGGGTGTCAGGGTGGCTGTGGGTTTTTGGTCCTCTCTCTAGTTCCCCATCCTTAAATGTTGGGTTCTCCAGAACCTCCCCCTTTCCATCCATTTCTCCTCTCGGTTGCCCTGACTTCTCCGGCTGTATCACCTGTTGTCACACTTCCACCAGCATCCACCCCTCTTCCCAAGCTCCAGACCCACATCTTCCCAAAGCCCACCGGACCCACATCTGGGAGAATCTCAAAGTCCTCACAGACTCAACATGCCCCAAACTGAGCCAGTTCTCTGTGCCACCCCAAACTGGTCCTATCTCAGTCTCTCCACGTTCGCTAGCAACTGCCCCTCACTGCTCCCTCCTCTCCTCCACCTTCCTGGGGACCAAGTCCTGATGATGCTAATTCCCTACTGTCCCTACGGCCTTGCTCCTTTTCTTGTACCCATCTCCTCAATCAGCTCCCAGGCCATGCCATATATAGGGATGGTTCCAGCATGCCCCATTCAGTATCGTCTCCACTCTGCTGCCCAATGGGTTTTTCTACTTCCTACTTTGGTCCTTCTGCAGATGCCAGCTAACTTCCTTCCCCTGGCATCTGAGCCTGGCCGCAGCTGTGTGCCGTCGCACTTCTCCAAGCTCATGGCTGCAATTCCTTAGGGTTCCCTCTTCTTCATGCCTCTGCATTTTTGCATGTGCTTCCTGTGCCCCAAGCACACTTCTTCCCCACTTTTGCCCGTGGATGCCTGCTTTTTCCTCACGGAATGAGACCAGAGGCTTCCTTCCTTCCCTCTCTGGCTTCATCATCCGTGCCTTCTCCTCTTTCAATACAGACTGACTGTATCCTTCTGGGTCCCCTGTGTCTGTATCCATTGGAGATGTGTTCTAGTGGATCGTTGGCTACGTGGATAAATGAAATCACGCTCCAAGTGTGGGTCGGGGAAGGCATATCTGATGGCATATTTGTGAAAGCAGGAAGCGAAGTTTCACCCAGCGTGGGCAGGTCCTAGAGGGGATGGGATGTCTTGAAGTTAGGAGCAGAAAGTTTGGCTGGAAAAGAACTGCTGTGGACTGAATTGCGCCCCCACTCCACCCCATTCATATGTTGAAACGCTAGCCCCCAAGGTGACTGTATTTGGAGATGGAGCTTTTAGGAGATAATTAAGGTTAAATGAGGTCATCAGAGTAGGGCCCTAATCCAACAGGATTGGTGGCCTTGTAAGAAGAGAGAGAGATCTTTCTCCGTGCACGCACCAAGGAAATAGCATGTGAGGGCACAGGGAGAAGGCAGCCGTCTGCAAGCCAGGAAGAGAGCCCTCATGAGAAACCGACCATGTGGCACCTTGATCTTGGACTTCTAGCCTCCAGAACTGTGAGAAATAGATGTCTGTTGTTTACCACCCAGTCTATGATATTTTGTTGTGGCCGCCTGAGCTGATTAAGACAAGAACTGAGATCAGCTTTGAAACACAGCAGCTAGGGACCCTGGCAGATAAAACAGATGTGGGTCCAGCTTTCTTTGAAATTCCTGGGGGCCAGTCCACCATGCTTATGGGGTTCCTTCTAGGGACAATCCATGGCCCCGAAGAAGGCATCTGATGGTGTTGATCCTGGGGCAAAGTGCTTAGTGGAATGGGTGGGGCTGAAGCCTGGGGGCTGGCAGGGGTCCTGCGGGAGAGGTGGGCTGGGTTGGGTAGATGGTATGTCTGTCCTACTCGAGTCCCCTCCACATCCTTGGGGACTTGGTTTAAAATGCAGATTCTTGGGTCTGGATCCCAGAGATATTGATTCATTTGGTCTCAAGCTAGCCTCCCTCCCATGATTCTGATGCTGGTGGTCCACAGAACACACTTTGAGAATGCGTGTGTGATGGCTAAGGGCACGGGTACTGGTGTCCTAGGGACCTGTGTGTGATAGGCTGAATTATGTCCCCGCAAAATTCATGTATTGGAGTCCTAACCCCCAGCACCTCAGAATGTGACTGTCTTTGGAGATGGGCCTTTAAAAAATTAAGTTAAAATGAGGTCATTAGGGTGGGCCCTGATCCACTGTGACTGGTGTCCTTATAAGAAGAGGAGATTAGGACACAGACACGCACAGATGGAAGACCATGTGAGGACATGGGGAGAAGACGGCTGTCTGCAAGCCAAAGAGAGGCACCTCAGAAGGAACCAACCCTGTGACGCCTTGATCTTGGACTTCTAGCCTCCAGAATAGGGAGAAAATAAATGCCTATTGCGTAAGCCACACAGTCTGTGGTTCTGTGTTATGGCAGCCTGAGCAAACTAATACACTGGGTTCAAATCCCAGGTCTGTCTCATCCTTGCTCTGTGAACTTGAGGAGGACCCGGTCCTCTCTGAGCCTCTCTTTCCTTCCTCTTCTAGAAAGTCTGTCTTGGTGACATGCATACAGTGTTTTGCCTGTTGCCTGCGCCCCAGCCTTGTGCACTCCCACCCCTCAGGGTATTTACTGCCCCTCTGTGTCCAGCAATTTCCGGTGGAGTCCGTTTCACCCTCTACGGCTGTCTTTTCTTCCTGGTGTGGCTTTCTTGTGGTTACCCACTCGAATCCTGTTTTTTCGAGCTCATCTCCTCTGGCAGATCCGAGATCTGTAGAATTTGTGGGTCTCTTCCGGCTTTTTAATGTCCCTGCCTTGTGAACATCACGGGTCAGGCGTCTGCCTTTCTCACCCGAGGAGAGAGAACCCCACGGGGACACCTTCGGTTACATCTTTCCCAGGGCTTTCTTTGACTTTCTCATCTCCCACAGCTCCTTGCTGGCTCTTGGTTTGTTCAAAAGATCCGCTTGGTACACCCTCCAAGATTGATGACATTGTGCCAAGGTTCCAGAAAGATTATGGTCTGGATGGTGAAGGTCCCATCATGGACCTCTTCTACCTCTGGGCCACAGATTACACTATTTTCTTCCTCCGTTCTCCATCTTTGATGGTCAACTGTTCTCACCTGCATCCCTCTGTTCTCAAGTACCCAAGCATTCACCTCAGGGCCCCTGTCCCTACTTGACTGACCTCTATGGAGGCAGAAGGAACCTCCTTTCTGCTCGACTATCATCCCTTCATCTGGGCTGAAGACCCAGTCTCCTCAGGTCTCCTCTCTGTGGGCTATTACTTCTCTCACCAACATTTTTATCGAGAATTTTCAGGGAAATGCGTCAGCCTCCCACCTCCCATCCATCCATACACCTCCCTCAAGCCAAACCCCTCCACCAGCCACACTGGCTCCTTCCTTTCACGAGGCTCCTGGAAAGAATATCCTGCAGCCTCACTTCCTCACCTCTTGTTCATCTTTATTTCCATTTAATTTTTTTCTGACCTTTTGATTATGTGATCCGGTCCCAGATCCAAAATTCAAAGCTCTGAAGGGTGCTGGCAGTGAAATTCTTTTTCTCTTCTTGTCTTCTGCCTACTCATTTCCTCTCCCCAGAAACCACCAGTGTTGCACTTTTTTTTTTTTGGTGCATGTTTACCCTCCAAGAAAATAGCGTTTGCATATTTAAGCTAATATGTATATCTATTGCCTGCCCCCCATTTTTACATAAGTAATAGCATATCACACAGACTGATCATCTTACACTTTACTATTGACAACATATCCTGGAGATCTTTCCATATCACCCATTAGGAACTTTCTTGTTCTTTTTCATAGCTGCATAGTATTCCACTGCATCAGATGTCAGGAAACTATGGCCCATGGGCCAAGTCTTTGTACCTGCTTTTGTACAGCCCCAGAGCTCAGGATGGTGTTCACATTTTTAAATGGTTGGACAAAAATTCCAATTATTATATCATGACACATGAAAATTATATGGAATTCAAATTTCAGTGTCTCTAAATAAAGTTTTATTGGAGCACAACCACGCTGTGTTGTCATGGTTTTAGTGCTACAAAGATAGAGTTGCGACTGAGACTGTATTACCCACAAAATGGAAAATATTTGCTATCTGGCCCTTCCTAGGAGAAGTTTGCTGACCCCTGCATTATATCATTGGTTCTTGGACCTCAGCCTGCATCAAGATCTGCTGGAGGGTGTGGTAAAATGCAGATTCCTGGGCCCCATTCCCAGAGTTTCTGATCCAGGAGGATCAGAATGTCTAACAGGTTCTCAGGAGATGCTGATAATGCCGGTCCAGGGACCACCCCTTTGAGAACCACTGCATCACGTGGATGAACCGTAATTGATTTAACTGATCCCCTTTTGATGGACAGCTATGTTGCTTCTGGTCTTGGGCCATTATGGACAGTGCTGTATTGAATGACTCAGCATCAGAGTCGTATTGCATGTGTGAACCTACTTGTAGCAGATTTCCAGAACAGGAATCTCTGGGTGCTGTAGGGCTTCAACTTTGTCTATCTTGATAGTCCCCATGCCCAGCATGATGCCTGGCACATCGGGATGCTCAGCACACATTTGTTGAATGAATAAAGGAGTGATTTCCACATGGCTGACTTGCTGGCTCCAGATCCTGCGTTAGCATCCAGGTCTCCTGATGCTGGCACCTGCCGCAGCTCCTCCATTTCTCCTTTTTTGCAGAAGTCGATTTTAAGAGCCACTCTTACAGGCAGATGCAGAATCTTAAGGGTGTCTGATACCTCGGTGTGCCCAGCTTCTAATTTCTGAAGGTAATAAATCTGAGAATTGGTCCCACATAGCTCAGAGTGGAGAACTAACAGGCACATGGGTCCAGACCGCAGTCCTCATCCATTCTTCATAGCTTTTGATCATGCAATTGTCATCATTTTCAGTGAGGAAACCGTGGCACCCAGAGACTGAGGGTGTGGCCCAGCGTTACGCAGCTGGCAGGTGCCAGCTCTGGAGTAGGAAGCCAGATCTGTTGGGTTGCTAGTGTGCCCCAAAATTGGTACAGGTAGTGGCCTGACACCCGAACTCAAGGCCTGGTGGCGCTGGACCCCTGAATTTTGGAAGACGCGGTGTTAAGGCTAGAAAGAATGCAGAATGGAACATGTGGCCCCAGACTAGGTCACCAAGGAGCGTTTGAAGAATGCTGAGGCTAAGGAATGAGTACATTCACGAGTGAAAGCAGAAAGTATGAAATTCTTAGCATTGTAAAGGAGTTTCAGAATCTTCTAGATACCTCTTTCCTGCCCCTCACACTCCTCTTTTGCTGCTTTCATAGTGGAGAGAAAACCAGGAGGGAGGAAACACTTTCCAAGACATCTCTCATGCTAGCCTTCTCTCCTTCTGGAATATTCTCAGATTCCTCTGGTCGGGGGAGAAATTCTAGACCAGCATTGTCCAATAGAACGTTCTGCTTTGACGGAAATGTTCTATATCTTGCTATCCAATATGGCGGCCACTGACCACATGGGGCTCTTGAAATTGTGGCCAGTGCAACTGATTTTTACTTTAATTTAATTTAATTCATTTAAGTGTGAATGTAAAGTTTCATTTAACTTCGGTTCATTTAAATGTTAAAAAAAATCAGTGCTTGATTCTGTTATTGGAAAACTTTTTATTCTGTTTGGAACAACTTGGGGATATGAATCTACATTTCCAATGATTCATGTTATGAAATCTGCATATACAGACCAAGTATTTCTGATGAAAATTTAGCATCTGAATTGAGACACGCTTCAAGTGTAAAACACATGGCATTTCGGGGGCACAGTGGCAAAAAAATCCTGTAGAGTATCTCATTAATAATTTTTTAGTATTGCTTCCATGTTGAAGTGAAATTTTTGGATCCATTGGATTAAATAAAATGTATTTCATTTCCTCTGTTTCTTTTTATCTTTTTAGAGAAAATTTAAAATGCCATCTGTGACTCACATTATACTCATATCAGATAGTGCTTGCTCTAGACCCTACAAACCCTGGTCACCCACAGTGACAAGCTATAGTTTGTCATCGCCCTTGACCTTACAACAAAGTAGGCAGAACTGAATAATTCTTTTATTTATTTATTTATTTGGTGAGGAAGATCAGCCCCGAGTTAACATCTGTTGCCAATCCTCCTCTTTTTGCTGAGGAAGATTGGCCCTGGGCTAACATCTGTGACCGTCTTCCTCTACTTTGTGTGTGGAATGCTGCCACAGCATGGCTTGATAAGCGGTGTGTAGGTCTGCGCCCAGGATACGAACCCACAAAACCCGGGCTGCTGAAGCAGAGCACGTGAACTTAACCACTACGCTACCAGGCCGGCCCCAGTATAATTCTTATTGCACTGTTTGTGGAGGTTTTAGTAGTGGCGTCACCTCCTCTGGGAAGCCCTCCTTGATTGTTCCAGACTGAGTCAAAAAGCTTGTTTTTATCATCTCTTCTAACCCCTTGGTGGGTGGATATTTGCCGAAAAGTTTCTTTTTGTAAGGTGCACTCACTCGATTCTTCATTAGGCATCTATCTGAAAGAACGCAGATGGTAAAACTGAAACCTAGCATTAAAGCATAGAATTGCATTTGACTGCCAGGTTGTATCCTAGCACCACCACTTAAAACTCAGCTTGTGTGAGTTGCAATTTGATCATCACAAAATAGGCATGAAACTGGCATCTCCTCTAGGCGTTACTTAGAACTCAGCGAGAGAACGTGAGTGCCAGAGAATGGACCAAGTGCTTTACATAGTAGGTGTTCAGAAAATATTAGCTGTCAACGAGGTCCCCCTCCTCCCTCTCCTTCTCCTCGTCCTTCCCTACCTGTGTGTAGAGCGGCTATTAGCCAGGTGCCACTTATTAAGAACTTGAAGCATCCTTTGGTTCCCACCCAGAGATACTAAAAGCCAGCAGAAGCCTCTACATCTATTTTTGGCACCATTTCTAACATCCTCTGGGTATTTTCTGTCCCAACAGTATTGTTCTATTGTCTTAGACTTATAGGGACACATATGGCTTTAATGAATTGAGTTAGATTCATTGGAGATTTAAAAAAAAAGCAATTCTTCATTGTCCCCTACTATTACCATCGTTAATTTTTTATAACAACTTTATTGAGATATAATTCAATACCGTACAATTCGCCCATTTAAAGTTTACAATTCACTGGTTCTTAGGACATTCACAGAGTTGTGCAACCATCACTACAATCAATTTTAGAACATGTTCATCACCCTCAAAAGAAATCTTGTACTTCAGCCATCACTCTCATTACCCCTCCCCCAGCCCCTGGCAACCACTAATCTGTTTTTTTTTTTTTTTATGAGGAGATCAGCCCTGAGCTAACATTCGCCAATCCTCCTCTTTTTTTGCTGAGGAAGACGGCCCTGGGCTGACATCCGTGCCCATCTTCCTCCACTTTATATGGGACGCCGCTACAGCATGGCTTACCAAGCAGTGCGTCGGTGCACGCCCGGGATCCGAACCAGCGAACCCCAGGCCGCCGCAGCGGATCGCGCGCACTTAACCGCTTGCGCCACCGGGCCGGCCCCACTAATCTGTTTTTTGTCTCTGGATTTGTCTGTTCTGCACATTTCATGTAAGTGGAATCATACCACATGTGGTCTTTTGTGTCTGGCTTCTTTCACCAAGCATGTTTTCAAGATTCATCCATGTTGTAGCATGTATCGATACTTCATTCCTTCTGATGGCTGAATAATATTCCATCATATGGATGTGCCACATTTTGCCTATCCATTCATCGATTGATGGACACTTGGGTGGTTTCCACTTTTTGGCTATTATGAATCATGCTGCTATGGGCATTCATATACAAGTTTCCGTGTGGATGTATGTTTTCATTACTCTTGGGTATCTACCTCGGAGTAGGATTGCTGGGTCAGATGGTAACTCTTTGCTTAACCTTTTGAGGACCTGCCAGACTATTTTCCACAGCAGCTGCACCATTTTCCATTTCCACCAGTAATGTATCAGGGTTCCAATGTCTCTACTCCTCGCCAACACTTGTTATTGTCTGTGGTTATGATTGTAGCCACCCTAGTGGGGGTGAAGTGGTGCCTCATTGTGGTTTGGATTTGCATTTTCCTAATGTCCGACAGCTGGTTAATCTCTGAACGCACCTTCGTATCTGATTTTGGTCCTGCCACAGCCTGGGGAGGATGGCGGGCAGGTGTTGATTGCATTTGCACCAATTTCGTGTGTGTGTGTGTGTGTGTGTGTGTGAGAAATATAGAGTGTTAAGGTCAAACTTGAGAAGTACAGAGCTGTGGCCAAATCTAAGCCCTATATTGCCAGATGAAAGATAGGACATCCAGTTATCAGAATTTCATATCAATAACGAACAATTTTTAAGGATAAGTATGTCCCAAACTTATCCTAAAAAAGTACGGGTTGCTTATCTGAAATTCAAATCTAACTGGGCGTCCTGCATTTTTATTTGCCAAATCTGGCAACCCTGCCTGTCACTGGTGGGCCGTGTGTTCTTGGGTTCTTGGGTATTGCCTCTGGGAGGTCCAGTTATCTCATCTGTAGGGTGGGGATGGGGCTTACTGGGAGGCATCAATGGCGTGGTACCTGTGGAGACCTCTGTCTGTGGACGCTGTGGATGTGACTATGGCCGGAAGCCTCAGACCGGGCTTGGGTGGCACGAGCGTGTGGGAACGGAACTGGCATCCCGGTCCCCTCAAAGCTGCTCCCAGCTTCCCAGTGAGTGTGTGTGCGTTTTCCCCTGATTGAGCCTAATCTGTACGGAATGTGACCCAGGAACATTGCTGCTTTGTTTGCTGTGCTGTTTTCTCTCTAATTTGTGCTTCTTTTGCAAGTTATTCTCAGGGTGGATTTTTAAGAGGATTCACTACTATTCTTTAGAACAACCTGTTTACCTCAAAGATGCTGGGGGAAGGTTTAGTGTCTTGGAATAAAAGAAGTGGGGGTTGCAAACTGAGCCTTCCATTCCAGGTGCTGAGGGCTGTGGTGTGTGCGTGTTTTGACAAGGAGAAGCTGCCTAAAGATTTTGATTTTGATGAACGTTAACTGAGTGCAAGGGACACAGGAGAAGGGAAAGATCCAAATATGTATACGGAGGAAAGGAAATCAGAGGAGGCTTCCTGGAGGAGGCGGCATTCGAACTGGATCTTGAAGGATGGTGGACTGGATTTAGAAAGAATGAGCTAAGGCATAAAGGGCTTTGACGGCCAATAGGGCTATGGCTACCCTGTCCGGTACAGTAGCCATTAGCCACGTGTGTCTATTTCCATTGAAATTAACTCAAGTGAAATGAAACATTCAGTCCCTCAGGCTTATTTGTCACATTTCAAGTGCTCGAGAGCCACAAATGGCTGGTGGCTCCCACTGTGGACGGCACAGGTACAGAACATTTCCATCACTGCGGAAAGTTCTGTTGGACAGTCTTGCCGTAGAACAAGAATTGCCAAGCAACACCCCTAGGGCAAAACTCCAGCTCACCTCACCGCCTGTTTTTGTAAATAAAGCTTTATTGGAACACAGCCGCAGACACTCAGTCACATGTTGCCTCTGGCTGCTTTCCGGCTACAAGGGCAGAGTGGAGTCCCCTCCATGGAGACCATCTGACCACAAAGCTGAAAATATTTACTATCTGAGCCTTTATAGAAAACGGTTGCCCACCTCCCGTCTGGGGAAATGAAGGCACAGAGCCTGAGGATGGCTGTGATATTTTTTGGGAGAAATAAACAACAGTAAGATAGTTGACATTAATTGAGCACCTACTGTAGTTGACATTAATTGAGCACCTACTGTGTACCAGGCTCTGTTTGAGTGCCTGCATGATTTCACTCACTCCTCCTCATAGGTCATGTGAGAGGGGAGGACACAGCCTCAGAGTTGTACGAGAGGTGTGGCCACGCCTGTTTAGCATGGTGAAGGGGATGGAGGGGCGGAACCCCAAAGGCTGTGAAAGAGAAGTGCAGGGTCATAGGGAGCCGTGGAGGGTGTCAGAGCCCGGAAGGGACCACCTTCAGGAGAACGGGCACGCAGGGTGTTTGTGCCGGGGAGCTCAGACTTGCTGGGAAGCCCTTGCCACCCCCAGATAAAAGGTAATTAGGCCTTGGCTGTCTGCCTGGAAGGAAGGAGGGTTGGGAAGGAGAGTCAGTGAAGTGGGAGAATGGACCAAACATTCAGCTCTCCTGGCCCCACTTCTGATGTGGGCACCTTGATCCCCATGAATCCATTTCCTGAGGATCTCCAACGCTGACTCGCTGGGGATGGCTCCCCTTTCTCCCGCCCCTGCCGCATTACTCAATCCCCTGTGATCCCAGTGTCTCCATTGCATCATATTTGATGTGCTGATTTTAAAGCTTCTAACAGGTACTGCCAAAGGAATTACTTTCTTTGCCTTTCGAAAGTAATGACTTAGGCACGGACACTCTACAGAGAAAGCCGCTCATCAGGGCTGGCTATAGAATTTGTGGAGCCCAGTGCAGAATGAAAATGTGGGGCCGGTTGCTTAAAAATGATTAAGGATTTCAAGACTTACGGAAGAGCGTTAAGCCAAGTCCCCTTCTGAGTGAGCGTGGGACTCGGGTCGCACGTCCACGAAGCTGGCCCTGCCACTAATTCTTGTAACCCACTCACGGTGTGTTTGCTCACCTGCCTTGCTTCCTCCTTGTTTTCACTTTAGTGTGCCCCGGCATGGATATCCGGAACAACCTCACGAGGCTGCACGAGTTGGCCAACTGCTCCGTCATTGAAGGACATTTGCAGATACTGTTGATGTTTAAAACGAGGCCTGAGGATTTCCGAGACCTCAGTTTCCCCAAACTCATCATGATCACTGATTACTTGCTGCTTTTCCGGGTCTACGGGCTGGAGAGCCTGAAGGACCTGTTCCCTAACCTCACGGTTATCCGGGGCTCGCGCCTCTTCTTCAACTACGCGCTGGTCATCTTCGAGATGGTTCACCTGAAGGAGCTTGGCCTCTACAGCTTGATGAACATCACGCGGGGCTCCGTCCGCATCGAGAAGAACAATGAACTCTGCTACCTGGCCACCATCGACTGGTCGCGCATTCTGGATTCTGTGGAAGATAATTACATCGTGCTGAACAAGGATGACAATGAGGAGTGTGGGGACATTTGTCCAGGCACTGCCAAGGGCAAGACCAACTGCCCTGCCACCGTCATCAACGGGCAGTTTGTCGAGCGGTGCTGGACTCACAGCCACTGCCAGAAAGGTACGCTGGGGTGTGAAGGGCTCTTAGCCATTTCTCATATTTCTTAGAGAGACACTAGAGGCATTCACTAGACCAGGAGGTGGCAAAACTTTTCCTGCAAAGCCTCAGGTATTAAATACTTCAGTCTTTGCAGGCTATATGATCTCTGTTGCAACTGAGCATGGCCATTGTAGCAGGAAAGGCAGCCACAGGCAGCACAGAAATGAGTGAACATGGCTGTGTTTCAATAAAACTTTATCTACAAAGCCAAGTAGTGGGCCAGATTTTGCCAACTCCTGTGCTAGGCAGTTGAATGTTCCTCTTGCTTGAGAGACAGGTAGGAGTGGATGGGTATGGACTTTGTTGTAGAAAAATAAGTTTGTTTCTTATCTGATTGTAGAAGTAAGATTGATCATGGTAGATGTTTGGAAAAAGGAATGTGTAAAGGAAAAAAGCAAAACAGTAATTTTTTCTTCCACAATTATTGGGAGTACTTCCTTCTAGTGGTTCTGTTGCATCTTAATTTACTTAACTTTCCCTGTGGTTGGGCATTTAGATTATTTCCAGTTTTCACAAAGAGAGGGAGAAATATTTTTGGGTCAAAGCTTTCTCGAGCATTTGTTTCTCTAGGTCTTGCTTTTCCAGAAGTGAAATTTCTGGGTCAAAGGTTCTTGATGCCCTTGCCAAATGGCTTTCCGGAAATGTTGTACCAACGGGCTCTCCTCCTAGCTTTGGCCAAGAGGGAGCACCTTGGCAGCTTCGAGTGTTGTTTGAAAAATCTTTCAGAATTTACTGGAGGGCGGAGCCGATGTGTCGTCACTGTTTCTATTTGTATTTCTTTGATTGCTATCGGGGTTGAACCTTTTAAAACATGTTTGTTTATCATTTGGCTTTTCTCTTCCTGTTCATATCCTTTGTCTGTTTATCTTTTAGTACCTTAGTGGTTTTGAAATATTCATCTGTATACAGTTACCATAGGTGAAGGCAGCTAACTCTCTGCCAATTACATCCTCTGACATTTTTGTTCAGTGGTGAAAATGCTCTGAATATCAGTTGCAGAGAAACTTAAAATGTTCGTGGAGTTCCGAGCTGGATTTTTGCTTGCCTCTCATGTGACTTATGCTTAGAAAGTCCCTTCCTAGCTATAGAACGAATATTTCTTTCCAAATTTTCTATTTCAATTTTAATTATTATCATTTTTTTTGTGTGTATGAGGAGGACTAGCCCTGCCTGAGCTAACATCCGTTGCCAATCCTCCTCTTTTTGCTGAGGAAGACTGGCCCTGGGCTAACATCCGTGCCCATCTTCCTCCACTTTATATGGGACGCCGCCACAGCATGGCCTGACAAGCGGTGCGTTGGTGCGCACCCGGGATCAGAACCTGCGAACCCCGGGCCGCCGAAACGGAGAGTGCACACTTAACCACTACGCCACCGGACTGGCCCCTAATTATTATCGTTTTTTAAAAACACATTCGTCATGGACATTTGGAAGCTATTTGTGTGCACGATTCGAAGGAGTATCCATTTTTCTCCAAATAACTAGTTGGAGTCTTGCACCATTTAGCGCAGAAATCTACCCCTTTGTCGTTGATTTCGGGTCTGTTTCTGGGTATCCAAGTCTGTCTCTCTTTGCACCAGGGCTGTGACTGGTCTAATCACTGGAGTTTTATAATGTTTTGATATCCAGGAAGGCAAGTTCCACACACACGCTCGTGACTTGTTTATTGTGTCATCGACTCTTTCACATGTTGTGGAATTCCCTGGGGAGAATTAGTGAACATGAGATTGGGGTGGGAGAGAGTGTGTGGGTGGTTTAAGGGTTGTATCACAAAAGATAGGGGAAGGGAGAAAGGAGGGTCTTCTCACCTGAGCCCAAAGCTACTGGGAAGCCACACGGGGTGAGTTCCGAATAGAATCCACGGACTTGTCGGGGAGGACTTCGTCGGAGCCCCAGGGAGGAGCCCTTCCATGGCGCAGATGTTGGATGGTAGGAAACAGGAGGTGAGAGAGTTGAGAGAGTGGAGACCACACCTCTTTGGAGAGGCTGGGCAGTGAAGGGAAAGAAAACCTGATTGTTTGTGGATGGGGAGGGGATGATGCTTATTATGCTGTGGAAAAATCTAGAGCATGTTGGTAGGCCCGGGACAGAGAGAAACCAAACCACACCAAGACGGAGGGTCAAGGTTGGGGCAAAGTCTTAGTGGAAGTAGAGAGACCACCTGTGGGTTTGGAATTATGTAGAAGAACAAGGAAACTTCTGACGTGAGGGTGGGGTGATTAGGCTGGGTGGCAGTGACGATCTGGGTGAATTTCCAGATGGAGTTGTCATTCACTGATGGTGAGAGGAGGAGAGAATGTGTAGGATCTACTACGTTATGAGGGCGTGTAGCTCCCAGGGGAGCTCTGTTATCCTTGTTTTAGAAACCAGAGAGGTTACTTAACTGGCCTAAGGCCACACAGCTAATAAAAGACAGCTGGGGTTGGTGCCAAGTCTGAGACACAAATAAAGCGTGTGTGTGTTTTTTGGGAGGAGTGTCTCCTCTGTTTAGGAACTGGAGAGCCACTCCTGGCTGGGGCACCAGGGAAAACAGTGAACGCTCTTTTATTCCAGGGCTGAGTTCTCCAAATTTAGATGCTTCTTTGAAATGCTCCGGGCTCACGCGTCTTGAGATACAATTTAAGATGTTCCTCTGTGGATTTATTTCTGTATCCGTTTTTGTCAAAGTGTGGAGGACGGTATTATCTGCAGAAATGTCCCCGATATTTCCAGCAGGTTTTAAAAAAAAAATCTTTTGCTCCTGAGAACGGGGCTGGTTTTTCCAGCCTGGGGGTTTCGTCACTGTGGGAAGGTGCGGCTCCGCGTGTATGGCTGTGACGGACACCTGCCAGGCTTCCGGGTTCCTGGCATCTGGCATCTGGCCTCGATTTCAGCTGCTCTTGGTTCGTAATCAGTGGTCTGGTGAAGCGTTGTCCTGTCCTGGTAACAGATGTCCAGAAACGATTGTTCCTTGAACTGACGCTTCTGTCTGTTGAGTGCAGCTCAGCTTTGGTTTTTCTTTTTTCCTCAATTTCTTTTATGGTGGAAAAATACAAGTGACATAAAATTGACCATCCTAATCATTTTAAGTGCACAGCTCAGTGGCATTAAGCACATTCACATTGTTTTGCAACCATCACCACCGTCCATCTCCAGAACTTCCATCTTCCCAAACTGAAACTCTGTCCTCATTAAACACTGACGTCCCCTCCCCCCCAGCCCCTGGCCCCTCCCGCCTACGTTCTGTCTCTATGGATAGGACTCCTCTAGAGACCGCCTATGAGTGGGATCACACAGTATTTGTCTTTTTGTAACTGGCTTCTTTCACTTAGCCTGATGCCCTCAAGGTTCATCTACATTGTAGCGTGAGTCAGAATTTCCTTCCTCTTTAAGGCTGAGTAATATTCTGTTGTATGGATGGACCACATTGTGTATCCATATATGGACACTTGGGTTGCTTCCACATTTTAGCTATTGTGAATAATGCCACCATGAACATGTGTGTGCATCTCCGACTTTCTAAATGCTTATGTTCCCTTGTGGCTGTGGCTTTAGAAGGCTTATTTAACATTGTATGGGATTTTTTTTTTAACATAAAACAGACTGAAATGAGCCTTTCGAGGATACTCTGCTGTCTTAGTAGACAGATCCAGACCTGCAAAAACTACCTGTCAACTCCTCCATTCCCCTGGAATCCCCTCAAGTGCTTCCTCAAGCATCCATAGCCATTGTCTTTTTCTTGCACGATTGCTGGGTTCCGGAAGCTTCCGGGGTCCAGTCAGCATTTGGGATGAAGGTGTTGGGCTGGCCTCTGGACCCAGTTTCAACATTCTCTACAAAGTCCCTTCTTCCACCTGTCACCCATACAGTGATGCTTTTGGCAGAGAGAGCAAAGGAAGATTCTCAGTGGTTAAGGTAATGAAAAGGAAGATGCTTCCTTTTAGGAAATGCTTCCTCTCCATCACTTTGTCCACAGATTTGAGGTGAAGATGCCAGGAGAGGCCAAATGCCAGAAGCCCTGATGGGCAGAGAGGAGATGGAGTCTATGTGAGCGGAGTCACGGAATAGCATTTATCAATGGGCCTACGATGTCTTGGGCATTGGAGTTCTGGGGCCACAGGAGGGACCAGCTCCTGCCACCAGGAGAGGACCTCCTGGTGGCAAATAAATCTGTGACTAAGTACACTTTGGGGGGCAGTTAGAAGAGGGAGATCTCTGTGGGTGAAAGCTTGGGTTGAAGCCCTAAACTAGTCTTCGGAGTCAGAGAATATCTCCCCCAAATCGGCGTGTCGTTAAGACCCCAAATGTCGGCCTCACTGGACCCGTTTCCAAGTGGTTACAAGAATTGTTTGGACTCCAGCAGGACTGTCTTGGAGTCCTGTTTGGCCATTCACTGGTTAGCACTTGGATCAAACCTCAGTTTCTCGATCTGAAAAATGGGGATAATTGTGGGACCTGCTTGTGAGGGTTGTGGTTTGGGGGTTATGAGACAGTGTGTGTGGGGGGCACTTAGCCCAGCTCCTGGCACTCTGTGAGTGTTCTGGAAGCTTCTCATAAGTGCTGTGGGTCCACCACCCTCTCTGGACAGATGAGCCGCTGGGTGAATACCTGCCAAGGCTTGGCTCCGTTTCTGATTTTGGTCTTGGGGCAGGCAGAGGAAAGCCCACCCTGTGACCTGCTGATGAGAGGTGGGTGCTGGGCCTACAGACCCACAGGGAAGACCATTCTGCTCACCTGTTGCCTTCAGATGCTCTAGAGACCACCAGCTCTGGAGCTTTGGGGGGGACCAGAAACCCCAGGGCTTGCTTGACCAGCTGCTGTGGCCAAACCCACTGGCATTTATTTTCTGGGAGGCCACCCCAGCTGCTCACTGCCAGTCAGAGGGGTGCGTGAGGCTGGGGCATGCCAGGTGCCAGCAAACTGGCTGGCGATGCCACATACGGACATCAGCAAGAACGTAGGAGCAGGAGGAAGAAGGAGGCAAGTGTCTCCTCCCTGAGTTTGCCTTTCCATCTGTGTTTCAGATTCTCTGAAAGTTGGAGTGCCCTCTTTATATTAAATGTTAAATGCTTAAATGCACACACAGTCACTCTGGAAGGGTTTATTTTTCAGCAGAGGTTTTAGCTTTCCTAGTGAAACTTTTTTTTCTTCTTCCATTTTTTTAACTCTGCCTCTGATAATCAGAATCATCTTGGCAGCAAATGCTTATTTTGTGCCAGACACTGTCCTAAGCGCTTTGCTTCTGACACTGCATGGAGTCCTCCCAGCCATTTCTTCTTACAGATGAGGCCCCGAGAGGTTAACGCAATTCTCCCAGGTCACATTGCCAGTAAATAGTAGAGATGGGATTCAAACCCCAAGCCTGGGTATTCTGGCTCAGAATCTGAGCTCTTAACCATTGAACCATTGTGCTTTCCTGTGTTCATTGTGGAAAGTCGAAGTGCAGACAACAAAGAGATGGGGGAGGATCCCCTAGAATTTGCCCCTGCCAACACTCTGGTTGCCAATTTTTTTTTTTTTTTTGAGGAAGATCAGCCCTGAGCTAACATCCATGCTAATCCTCCTCTTTTTGCTGAGGAAGACCTGCTCTGAGCTAGCATCTATTGCCAATCTTCCTCTTTTTTTTTTTCCCCCAAAGCCCCAGTAGATAGTTGTATGTCATAGCTGCACATCCTTCTGGTTGCTGTATGTGGGACGCGGCCTCAGCATGGCCGGAGAAGCGGTGCGTTGGTGCGCGCCCGGGATCCGAACCTGGGCCGCCAGTAGCGGAGCGCGCACGCTTAACCGCTAAGCCACAGGGCCGGCCCTGGCTGCCTACTCTTATGGCCCTCCTCATCTGTCTTAAATTCGCTACCTCTTCCATCAGGCAGTTCTCTTGAATACAGGAACGGTGGCATTTCTTGCGTCCCCAGCACCTGTCATGTAGATAAACAATGGTGTCTTTGACAGCTCATTACTAGCTAGTGTTTATTGAGTGCTTACCCTGCACCAGGCTCTGTGCTAAGAATTCGACCGGTGCTGCCTCATGGAATCCACACCACAGCCTGTGAGAAGATGTTACTCCCATTTCACAGAAGGAGACACTGAGGCTTGGGTAGGAATTAAGAAACTTACTCTAGGAGACCTTGTTGGGAAATGCTTTGACCTCAGGTTTGTCTGGTAAAGCCCTTCATCAGAAGTCAGCAAAGCACGACCTACTGGTGATTTTTGTATGGCCTGGGAGCTAAGAATGCTTTTTATACTTTAAAAAAAGCTAGATGAGGGGCCGGCCCCGTGGTGTAGTGGTAAAGTTCGTGCGCTCCGCTTTGGTGGCCAGGGGTTCGCAGGTTCAGATCCCGGGCCCAGACCTGTGCACCGCTTATCAAGCCATGCTGTGGCGGCGTCCCATATGAAGTGGAGGAAGATGGGCACAGACGTTAGCCCAGGGCCAGTCTTCCTCAGAAAGAGAGGAGGGTTGGCAATGGATGTTAGCTCAGGGCTAATCTTCCTCACCCCCCTCCCAAAAAAAAAAAAAAAAGCTGGGGGAAAAAGTCTAAAGGATACTATTTTGTGAGAGGTGGAAATGATAGGAAATTAACATTTCAGTGTCCCTAAATAAAGTGTCAGTGGAATGCAGCCATGCTCATTCATTTATTCGTTTACGTATTGCCCATGCCTGCTTTTTAGTGCTGTAAGGCGAGAGCTGAGTAGTTGCTACAGATTGCGTAGTCCTTCGTTAAAAAAAATTGGCTGACCCCTGTTCTTGGCTGCATACCTTATAAAGACGAGGGGGCCATTTGGAGGTAGAGGCTGTTTCCAGTGGAATTGGAAGCATCCCAGCACCAGGCCAGTATAATCTCTCTGCCCCTTGTTGGCACCGGGGGAGGGGGTTACAAAGTATGAGATGTCGTCCTTGCCGCTCCGGAGCTCCTGGTTTGGCTGGGGAGGTAAAAGGCAGGAGCGAATTCACCATACAGCAGCCCAGCCAGAAGGAGACATCATGAGGCAAAGTAGGCACCCCCTGTCCCTCCCAAATGAGTCATCGGACCTGTGGTTCTAGACATGTTTGGGGCTGAAGCACATGGAAATCATGATGTTCTCTAGATAACACGGCAGAATATTGATAAATAAATTCCTTCGTGCCTATGTCACTGTAGTCCATGCAGAAAATAGGAAAGTCTAGCCTGTGCACACGGGTATTGAATAATAATAATAATAATAATAATAATAATAAAAGATGATAGATGGTGTAGCCTGAAACGGCCATTTGAGTTTTTTTTTTTTTTTTTTTTTTGTGAGGAGATCAGCCCTGAGCTAACATCCGCCAATTCTCCTCTTTTTTTTTTTTTTTTTTTGCTGAGGAAGACGGCCCTGGGCTAACATCTGTGCCTATCTTTCTCCACTTTATATGGGACGCCGCCACAGCATGGCTTACCAAGCAGTGCGTCGGTGCGCGCCCGGGATCCGAACCAGCGAACCCCGGGCCGCCGCAGCGGAGCGCGCGCACTTAACCGCTTGCGCCACCGGGCCGGCCCCCCATTTGAGTTTTTTGGTCATATTTATTCCTTTTTGTTTTGTCAAAGATCTTTAAAAAAATCTAGGAGAGAATTAAAAGCACCATACTGAAACAATTCCATGATCATCCTAAGTTCTTTATTGCTGCGATCGTTGGAATTTTTTAATTGATGTTTTACTTTTGAAGATGATTGGATTTTCTATAGCAGGAAAAACAACTATGCTGGAGAGTATGTTTCTGAGCTCTCCCCACCTTGCCCAAATTGATGTTAAATTGCCATTGGCATTTGTGGAAGGAGAGAGATGTTCCGGATTGGAGTGGTTAAAAAGATGAGGTTTGGTTTGGATGTCGAATGATGCTTGGAAAGAGAGTAAGAGGGAAGGGTGTTCTAGGTGAGTGGAATGGCAATGACAAAGGCACAGAGGTCTTTTGTGGGCAAGAGTAGGGAGGCTGCCTCGTGTTTCGAAGGGAGGCTTGGCCCTCCCATGCGCTCTGAATGCCACACGTTTTCCTGCAGGTGCAATGGAGAGATCATGAAGGTTACATTGGGGCTGTGTACAGGATGGGCTGTTTCCACTGCTGTTGAGTGGCCAGCTGTGCTGAGCCAGGCATGTTGCTGGGACCCCAAAGTCCGTGCCGAGTTGGGGGGAAAGTCAAAGAAATAATCATATGCTTACAAGCCAGGTAGCCAGGAAGTGTTTTGGTAGGCTCAAAGATGCGCTGAAGAAAGGTAGACCAGTTGGCCGTATGAGCATACACCTCTTTAGTAATGATAATGCAAACCTATAGTTCTGTCAGGTGTCTGGCTTCTTGGAGGGGCCTTAGGGATACCAATTTACCTAACTTTTCTCCTAGAGAAATAAATCGGCCCAATCCTTTGGAATAAGGTGGCATAGAATTAAATACATAATTATGCAAAGGTGGCTCCCCTGATGGTAACTGGTCTGACGAGTTTTTCTATTTCTCCCTCCTACTTGATGAAATTCATTGACCAGTTATATCCCACCGTGTCACCAGACCCTTTGTCAGAATTCAGATCTGTTCTTTATGACTGAACACTTGAAATGCCCCAGGGAGATCCTGGGGACCTCGGCTCCTGTCAGGCTGGGAAGTCACGTGCCCCCTGTGGTCAGTTCTCTCTGCACGCACCTGTGCCTGATAGAACGTTCTTTCCCAGTAAAGAGAACTGATGCGGGTGCTGCGATTTCAAAATTGCATCCCTTATCTCCTCTCTCTCTCCTCTCTTTCCCCTCTCTCTATCTTGGGCTTAGAGTCTGTGCTAGCTCAGACTACATGGCTGCTCACACTTAGAGATAAATAATGTCAACAGTGGGAAATGAAAGAATTGCTTTCCTTTGGGCCCCCCTTTCCTGTCATGGGTGGGGCCACATGAGTAGCAGCACATTGGGCTACTTTCTTCCAATTCCGTGTTTGGGAAGTGGATAAAGATCTCCCAAGCCAGCCCTAAGCCACAGGACACAGAGGCAGGGGATGGAGTCAGGTAATGAAATTGGCACTGGGAGGCACGTGGGAGACAAACCCCACAATCATCGAGTGTCTGGAGGGTTTTGGGTAGAGGAATGACCTTTTTATTTTTATTTATTTATTTGGTGAGGAAGATTGGTCCTGAGCTAATATCTGTTGCCAGTCTTCCCCTTTTTTTGCTGAGGAAGACTGGCCTTGAGCTAACATCTGTGCCCATCTTCCTCTATTTTTTTGTATGTGGGGCGCTCCCTCAGCATGGCTTGATAAGCGGCGTGTATGTCCGCAGCCGGGATCTGAACCCTCGAACCCCGGGCTGCTGAAGCGGAGCGCATGAACTTAACTGCTGCGCCACCGGGCCGGCCCCGAGGGTTGACCTTTTTATTATAGAAGTTTTTTGCTTCTTGTTTGAGAGTCTCGGGTCTTTAAAGACTCTCAGGCCTCATTGGCTGCAGTCCAGGGAGGGCTTTGTCTACGGAGTGTTTCCATTTGCTCAGCTATGAAGGAAACCGTTCTTTTTGGAAGATCTGATAAAGGCAGGGTTTCAAGCGTCGATACCTGGCCCTGTTGGCACAGATGGGCGCAGCCCCGGCGTTGTTTATCGAGTACCTGCAATGCTTGTCCGTGGGCGCACGGGACTCCTGTCACAGGCTGCCTCATTAGTGCTGATGAGGGTAAGGTTTCCACATATGCAAAGAAATTGGATATCAGAGCAGGAGGTACGCAAAGCGAGACAGGCTTGATCCGAAGCATTCAAGATTTCTCTTCTTTAAAAAAACAATGTTTTCTTTTAAAGAACACGTAAGATTTGCCATCAGTGACATTTAGCACATTCACAGGACTGTGCAATCATCACCACTATCTGGTTCCAGAACATTTCATCACCCCACAAAGAAACATTGTGCCCGTTCGCAGCCACTTCCCATTCCCTGCTCCCGCCATTCTCTGGCAACCGTTAATCTACTTTCTATCTCTGTGGCTTTACCTATTCTGGATATTTCGTATAAATGGCATCATAAGATATGTGACTTTTATGTCTTGCTTCTTTCACTATGCATGATTTCAAGGTTCATCCACCTTGTAGTGTGTATCAGGACTTCATTTCTTTTTCTTGCTGAATGACATTCCATTGTGTGGACAGACTGTGTGCAGTTTATCCATCTACCAGTTGATGGACATATGAGTTGTTTCCACCTTTTGGCTGTTGTGAACAGCGCTGCCACAGCATTCCTGTCCAAGCTTTTGTTTGAACACCTATTTTCAATTCTCTCGAGGGATTATACCTCGGAGTGGAATTGCTGGGTCATTTGGATTTTCCATGTTTAACTCACTGAGGGAAAGTTTCTTTTTCTTTTCTCCTTCTTTTTTGCTTTTGGCTTTACTGTTTTAAAAACCATTTTATCGTCAAAGAAAACACAGATGCAGAAAACCACACAAAAGAAATGTGTAGCCTCATGAATTACTCTAAGGTGAACAACCTTATAACCCCCCACCCTGGTTGAGAAATAGCACTTTGCCAGCATCCCCACCTCCGGACGCCCTTCCGTGGACCCCATCCCAGTCAGAGCCCCCTCCCTCCCCCCAAAATGAGAACTGTCCTGTCTTTTGTACTGGTCACTTCCTCCTTTATGTATGATTTTATCACTCAAGTGTGAATCTCCAGACAACATAGTTTAGCCTTGCCCATTAAAAAAAAAATGGCACGTCTCTTTGGATCTACAGCGATGAGTCTCAAGTGGGGGCGATTCTGCCCTCCGGGGGACATTGGGCAATGTCCGGAGACATTTCTGGTTGTCACAACTTGGGGGGAGGTGCTACTGGCGTAGAGTGGGTAGAGGCCAGAGATGTTGCTCAAAATCCTGCAATGCAGAGAAAGCTCTTACCACCCAGAATGATCCGGTTCCCAGTGTCGGTAGTGTCAGGGTGAGAAACCCTAGTCTACAGGTTGTCCCTATATCCTTTTTTTTCCCCTTACACTCTCCCTGTTGGAGAACTGGGCTGCTTGGCTGGGGACGCGTCCCCCAGTCTGAGTGTTGCTGACTGCACTCTCATGGCACAGCTCAGCCTGGCCCTCTCCTCTGGACCCGAACCACCAGACTCAGGTTCTATCCCTTCAGTGGACTTTATTTAACATGTACCACCCCCACCCCAGCACTGTTTGCAATAAGCCATTTTCAAAGGTGGTCATTCTGGCTGCTTCTTCCCTTGAGCATGACTGTGGATGATGTGTACTCTTTGATCATTTTTTTCTTTTTTGAAATCCGAAAATTTTGTTATGCCATCAGACGATGCTCATTGGCCTCCCTTCATTAGTTTATGATAAGGCACAAACTGAACTTTGTAACGAAACTTTGTGTTCTTTACGAAGGCGAGTTTTGCTAAGAAAATTATTTTTATAAGCCAGCGAGGTATGAGGGTCATTTGCAAAGGAATTTTACAAGGGCGAGAAAAAAAACAAGTTGATCTTAGGATTCCTGGTTGGGCGGAGGCCAGAGTGGACAGAAGACCTCAAGACACGTGTCAGAAGGAAAACAATAGATGGATCCGAGAAAGGAAAGATGTTCCACATGGGGATGAGTTTGATGAAGGAAAAAAAGTTGGAGAATTGTCTTAAAGACGCCCATGTGGTTCAAAGGAGGGCATAATTCTTCACGGGCTTCCTTCACAGTTTTGAAAGGGACTCACAAGCCTGGTGAACTGCTTCACTTGATTTTGGGACTTCTGGCTGTTGGAAGCATTGTATTTACAAGGGTCTCCTGTTGGGGATTGCAAATAACGGCAACGGGCGTTTGGTAGAATGAAAAATAGGAGTTGAGGGAGGTGAGAAAGTGAAGGACACCTTGGCACGTTGGCCCTGAGGTCTTGGGAGGAGGGATAAAGGAAGCTAAAGCAGACCTAGGTCATAAGAGTTACAAATTTAGAATCAAAGAAATTAGAAAAATGACACTGATCATTTTTCCCTTGACCCGCAGTGTGAATGTTGCCAACACAGAGGCGAACAATTTTCTAAGTTTTTCTCGACTCTTCGAAGGAGATCTTGAAAAGAGTCTAGCCAGCCAGGAATGGTCAATGAGTATCAGTTCTTTAGGACCTGTTCTTGCTAACGGAATAAGTGTCAAAGGCGTGGGTTGTCTAATTAAATAAAATTAAACATTTGTTTCTTGGTCGCATTCACTACATTTAGACAATGCAGACATAGAGCGTGTCCGTCATCACAGAAAGGTCTCTTGGGCAGGACCTGTTCTGGAGCATTTCATTTCATGGTTAAAGATAACTCTGGAGTCAGACCTGGATTTGAATCCTGTATCTGCTGTGTGCCGATGGACAGGTGGTCTAGCGCTTCTAGCGCTTCTCTGCCTCCATTTCCTCACTATAGATGAGGAACCAGTCTCAAAGATTTTTCCTCAACTTTTAACTGATATCCCCTCTTTTGATTAAAATAAAAATCCCATTCCTCTTCTCTACTTTGAGTTTGATTTTTTCGCCTTAAATATAAACTGTAACTGATGCTTTTTTTCAACCTCTGTAACTCTTTGAGAGTCCCTGGAACAGAGGAAGGAGTGGCTTGGGAAAGTTGGGCATAACAAAGGGGCTATTATAGGTACTTCTGAGAGAGAAGAGGAACAAGGAAGGGGTAGGTGTGTTGACAGGGGCTGAGAGTGTCATCATGTCTGTGGGTGACCAAGAATGAGGAATGTGTCGGCTCCTTCCTGGCCTCTCTTCTCTGGGGAACAGGGAACAGAGTGCTTTCAACGTAAGCAGAATAGAATGGGTGTGGTAGAGAGGAAGGAGACTTAAGATGGGGAAGAGACCCTCAGGGAGGGAGGGAACCTCAGTTTGTTTGTCTTCCTGGCTCAGCATTGAGCATCTCAGTCAACTCATGATTACCGCTGATGGGAATCTACTCAGATTAACTTAAACCACAGGGGGGCGCTTTATTGGGAGGACATAGGGTCTTCTCTTGGCAATTGTATCAGTTATCTTTTGCTGTGTAACAGACCACCCCAAAACATAATTTTTACACTATTGTCATTTATTTCACTCATGGTTCTGTGGGTTAGCTGGACAGGTTTTCTGGGCCGACCCACCACTTGACCACAGTCACAGGCTCGGCTCTCTCCCATGTGTGGGATTGGTTGGTGGGGTGGCTGGTGGCTGGGTGATCTAGCATGGCCTCACTCGCATGCTGGTGGTTGGTGCTGGCTGTCCGCTGAGATGGTGTGGTTTTCCTCCCTGTGGCCCCTCATCCTGCAGTAGGCTAGCTTGGACTTGGATCCGTGACGGTCTCCAGGTTCTGAGTGCGTCAAAGAGTGCGTCCAAGAGATCAATCCCCAGTGCACAAGAGCTTCTCAAGTCTCTGTTTGCATCATGTATGCTAGTGTCCCGTTGGTCAGAGCAAGTTACATGGCTAAGACCGGCTTGAGGGAAGAGAGGATATAGCCTCCACGTGTTGATTGGAGGGGCAGAATCTGTGGCAATTTTTGCAAATCCACCACAGAACCCCAGGGTGGGAAACACAAGGGGGCTCATGAAACATTTTAGCCGGGACTTAGAGCTCCAGCAAACACCCACAACTGTGGACAGTGTAACTGAGAACCTAAATCGCTTTTCCCGAGCAGTTATTTAATTTCCCGAATTCCAGTTGTTGAATAATCAATTCCCTTTTCAATGACTCGATGTTTTCTTTATCATTTATTAAATTCAACCCAAAACCATGGTCTGCTTCTGGGACGTCAATTCTATTTTATTCATCTGTGCCTCTTCTTACCCCTGTACCATACTGAGTTCATTATTATAGATTTAGAACATGTTTTATTAATGATGGATCCAGTTTTTTCCTATTACACTTTTGCAAAGTGTTTAGTTTTCTTGTTAAGCTTAAGAATCTCCAAATCTACGTTCTCCAGCACACATAAAACCCCTTGAGATTTTGATGAAAAAATTGTATTGAATCTGTAAATTAATTTGAGAAATCAATACCTTAATCTTTTTCTTTTCTGTACCAATGTGTGATCAGTTTCTCCATTTGTTCAAATATTTTCATATTGTGCTTTTTAAAAATATTTATCCCATATATTTCTTGCTGCAATGATTCCTGATTGCTCTGTCACACAGTTTTTGTTGTTAGTTGTTGCTAGTAAATAAGCATATTTATCTTGAATTCAGATCCATTAGTGAAATTGATTAGTAGATTTTTGTTAATTCATTGCATGCAATTTTATCCTCTGCAAATTTTGGTCATTTTTTTGATCCTGTCTAAATGTTGCACTTCTCATTTCAGTTTTAAATCTTATGCTGTTGACTAGGGCTTCAAGACTGATATTAAATATTTAACAATGGTATTACCCAACATCCATATTTAATAGATTTCCTAATATAAAATCATCCTTGCTTTCCTGCAGTAAACCCTACTTGGTTGCGATGAATTATTCTTTGAGCATAATGTTGAATTTGATTTGCTAGGTTTGCTTTATTTTGTGTTTTTGGACTTTTGCCATGCGTTCGTGAGTGAAATTGTGCTATGTTTTTAGTCTGTTCTATTTTGCAATCTCTTCATCAGGTTTTATTATCTAATATTCTGGCCACATAAAATGAACTAGGCAAGTTTCCATTTTAAATGTTTTAGAATTATGGCATCAGGACTAACACTTCCTTGAAAAACCGATTATTTGTTGGAAAAATCATATGGTGCTATAACTTTTGGGGGAAGTAATTCTTTGATAACTTTTAAAAATTTCATACTAAGTTGTTAGAGAATTCAGCTTAAAATTTTTTTTTAACCTCTGGTAAGGTCTTTTGAGTCGACTTTTGTGATTTGTAGTTTTTTTTAGCAATCATTTCATTGAGATTTTCAGATTTAATAGCATGCTATTATTCTTGCTATAATCTTGTTTGTATATTCTCCTTTATGGCTGTTTAGATTTGCCAGTTTTGCTTATTTTTTTCCTCAGAAAAGCAGATCTTGGATTTATTGATCAATTCCTTTTTTCCCACAGTGTATTAGTTACTGTTATAATCTTAGTTCTTTTCATTTTTAGATTATTATTTTCAGATTATTCTGCTTTTGGCTTTTGCATTTTTTTTTCCTGGTGTGAAATGTTTAGATGATTCACCAGCCACCTAAATCCTTTTTGAAATAAATTGGGGAATGAATGAATGAATGAAGAATTTAATACCATTCTTTTAACACAATTAAGGCTTTTGTCTGTGTGTGTGTGTGTGTGTGTGTGTGTGTGTGTGTGTGTGCGTGCATGAGGAAGATTAGCCCTGAGCTAACATCTGTTGCCAATCTTCCTCTTTTTGCTGAGGAAGATTGGCCCTGGGTTAACATCCATGCCCATTTTTCTCTACCTTATATGGGATGCTGCCACAGCATGGCTTGATAATTGGTGCACTGGTCTGCACCCGGGATCCACACCTGCCAATCCCGGGCCGCTGAAGTGGAGCATGTGAACCTAACCACTATGCCACCAGGCCGGCCCTAAAATTAAGGCTTTCAAGGCCATGAATTCACCCCTGAACACAGCTTTGGATGCCCTTCCAGGTTTTGGCCATATAACATTCTTGTTTTCATTGTTTTCTCAAGAGTTTGTGAAGATAATTTTGACTTGTTATTTTTGATAATCATTATCATGAAAGCCACTATTGAATGCTTACTATGTTTCAATCACTTTATATAAATTATCTCATTTAATCTTCACAGCCACCCCAGGAATCATCCTTGTTTTACCACCTGTTTTAGCGACAGATGAAACCAAGCTCTTAGAGAGGTTAAGTGACTTGCCCAAGGTCACACAGATAATGGGGCGGGGGTGGGACTAGAGTTTAGACCTTGGTCTGTTTTGATTCTAAACCATGTGCCTTTTTTGACTACGCTACACTGCCTCTCCAGTTGAGTGAGTTTTAATCACTAGTTGTTAGGGTTTAAAAAATATTAACTTTTCGTTCTAATGGGTTGTCTAAATCTCGAGTTGATGGGGTTTAAAGAAAAATTAACTTCTCGTGACCTGTAGAGTTTCTGCATTTTATAATGCCTTGTGGCCTCTTGTAGCTGAGTGACTGTTTGATGGGCTTCTATAAGTGTTGCATGGGAGCTAGAAGAGTCAGCAAATTTAGAGTCAGAGCTCAGAATCTACAGTTCTGCAAAGAAGAATTTCCCCTGGGACCCACGTGCACGTGGAGTGTGACAATAAAGACTTAACTTTCTCTGCCCTACCAGAGTTAGGAATTGTTTCTGGAGAGTTCTTATTGTATGCTCCCTCTGTTATCCCTCTGCCCTGCCTCCTAGGACAGCTGGAACTAGTTTTTTCCAAACGCACTTTCTCTCTCCTTCCCTCATCATGTGCTTATGGTTTTGTGATGCTGGCTTGAAAGAGCGAGGGCTGGGCCAGGGCTGAACTTGACCTGTGGGCTGACCTGCCGTTTTGGCCTTCATTTCTATTTCTGGATCTTGCTCTCAGCCCGAGGATGCTGCAAGTAACTGCGGCTTGCTGTGGTGTAACTCAGTCAAACCTTTCCTTTAAAATGGTCTGTGATTCATCTTTATTTTTATGGGGCTGTATCACGTTAGAACTATTACAGTAGGAGTTTTTGTTTGAAATCTAATAAAGGTTTTAATCTGCCATCTGGAGTCTGTGTTCCTTACACTTTTTTATTGTTCATGACTAAGAGTGGTGTTGGCGGGGGGGGATGGGTTTGGCGATAGTGTTAACATCCGCCCAGAGGGATCACGTCCATAAACCAAAACCTCGTTTACTCTGTCTTGGCTGCAGCCAGAGGCTGAGAGTGTGGTGCTGATCCTTTTCCTTTTTTTGGACCCAAACCTTTTATGTTTAATAGGTTCTGAGATGCACAACATGCAAATGTTTTCAGTGTCACAATTTTTCATCATAAGTTTTGTCTTAACAGAGAATAATAGATAGGTTTGAACAATGTTTTTGTTGTTGTTGTTGAGGAAGATTCTCCCTGAGCTAACATCTGTGCCAATCTTCCTCTATTTCGTATGTGGGTTGCTGCCACAGCATGGCTGCCATCAAGTGGTGTAGGTCTGTTCCCGGGAACCAAACCCGGGCTGCTGAAGCAGAGTGTGCTGAACTTAATCACTGGGCCATGGGGCTGGCCCCTAAACAATTTTTTAAATTAAATATTGAACACAGAAAGAAGAACAAAGTGGATAAGGACTATTTGTTTTCTAAAGTAATTAACAATGAGAAAATTGTTAATTTTTACTCACATTGGTAGTGAATGAAAGTCACCAGTTTTTCCGACATCTTTCCTCAAAATTAATAATGTCAGACTTTCTAGTTTGGGTCAGAGTGGAGGGTATGGAAGGATATGTCACTGTGGTCTTAACATGATTTTCTTGATCCCTCACAAAGTTGGTCACCTGTTAATATGTTTATCGACCATTCATATTGTCTTCTGTAGTGTCTTCTTTTTTAAAGGTAATGAGTTCAGGGTGGGTTTCTCAACCTCAACACTACTGACATTTTGGGCTGAATAATTCTTTGTCTTGGGGGCTCATTTGCATTGTAGGATGTTGAGGAGCATCCCTGGCTTCCACCCACTAGATGCCAGGAGCGCCCCCCAACTTGTGACCATCAAAATTGTCTTCGGGGGCTGGCCCGGTGGTGCACTGATTGGGTTCATGTGTTCCGCTTCGGTGGCCTGGGGTTCACCAATTTGGAGCCTGGGGGAGGACCTACTCACTGCTCATCAAGCCATGCTGACGTGGCATCCCACATAGAAGAACTAGAAGGACCTACAACTATGATATCCAACTATGTACTGGGGCTTTGGGGAGAAAAAAGAAAAAGAGGAATATTGGCAACAGGTGTTAGCTCCGGGCTAATCTTCCTCAAACAAAAAAAAATGTTTTCGGACATCATTACCAAATGCCCGCTGGTTGAGAACTACTGCCCTAGGGCAAATATCCTCCTTACCTTCCCCCAGTTCAAGAAATAGCACTTTGCCAGTTCCCACTGAAGGCCCTCCTGGGGCCACATCCAGTCCCAGAGCCTTTCACTCCCCCCAAGGTAACCACTGTCTTGACTTACAGTAATCACCACCTTGCATTTCTGGATGGTTTTATGACCCATCTCTAGGTTCTATGGTTGAATCTTGCTCCTTTTAAAAACATTTATTATGTCCTTTTAAAAATGCACATCCTTTGTTTGTAAGTTATCCACGTTGAGTTTAGATAAATATAGATTAAACAAAAAGTATTAGATCACCCTAAAATCCAGCCCCCCCATTAAGAGCCATGACTTCTTAATTTTGATGCAAAATCTTCTATAATTGTCTCTGCAAACATATATATGTCAATTGGAATCCTATTATGCATTAAAGAAGATGAGACTATAGGCTGCCATATGATACTCATGCTGCCATCTGTTTTTTTTTTTTTTGCTGAGAAAGATTGGCCCTGAGCTTACGTCTGTTGCCAATCTTCCTCTTTTTGCTTGAGGAAGATTTGCCCTGAGCTAACAACTGTGGCCAATCTTCCTCTATTTTGTACATGGGTCACCACCACAGCATGGCTGACAAGTGGTGTAGGTCCGCGTCCAGGAACCAAACCCATGCCGCCGAAGTGGAACGTGCCGGACTTAACTACTAGGCCATGGGGCTGGCCCCATCGTCTGCTTTTTTTCTCTCTTAGATCCATTAAGACTCTTTCCATGTAAATATGAGTCTGTATCACACTTGTAATTCCTGTTTTGGTGAACATTTTGAGGTTGTTTCCAATTTATCGTTGGCATGAGAGAATGCTGTGACAAAAGTTTAGATATTTATAATTTACAAATGATAAAATGTTCTCATTTGGAGAGGATGGTTCGAAGAGTTTTGACAAAAGTATACACCCGGGTAACTACCACCCCAATCAAGATGTGAAAGTTCTCTGGTGCCCCCCGCCCCTATCAGCGCCTCCACCGCAAGCAAACACAGCATGTCTTGAACCAAACTGCTTATCTGCAGCCCTGTTGTATATAGACACTCCCCATCACTCACTTGGACCCGGGCTCTCTCCCTCTGATCCACACTCCGTATTTCTAACTTCCTTCCCAAAAGCACTGCACATCATGCTGGTCCCCTGTCACAGGTCTTCAGAGGCTCTCATATTCTTTGGGGTGGAATCAGATGTGGATGCAAAATCTGCCTCATTCTGGCAGCTCACGTTTCATGGGGGCTCACTCTTTGCCGGTATTCAACAGCTTTATATGTATTGATACATTTCATCTTCTTGACAACCCAAAGTAGGTGCTGCTGTTACTCCCATCCTACAGATGGAGACACCGAGCACAGAGAGACTGAGTAACTTACCCAGGATCACACAGCCAATACCTGGAGTCTTCCTTCTTACCTCTATGCTTCCCTGGTTCTAACACTTTGGAGATCTTGGGCGAGTATGTAGCCGAACACCTCCAGCCTCAGTTTCCTCATCTGTAAAATGGGATAGCGGTATCTCCATAAGGCTGTTGTTAAAGTCAGTTGGTAATGCGGGTGGTGCCCAGCAGTTAGTTTCTAACCCCTTGGTTCCTGACTCAAAGCATCTCATCATCGGAAATCTCCGTGTCCCACCAGCCCCCACCAGTCCCAACCCCGCATACCTCCATTAGACTGTCCCTGAATGTGTCTGCTTTTAGCATCAATTTCCCTGGATTTCATCTTCAGGGGCAATTCCCTTTAGCCAGTGGTCACTCCCTTTAGCCAGTTTGAGCTAGGGACTGGCTTGATTCTCCTCTGCAGCCCCTCCCCTGCAGCCCAATTTGGGGCTGAGCATCCCATGGGCACCCCATAAATGTTGGGACGAACTGGCAACTGGGCCTGTTCCCATTCAGGGCACTGGTCCAAGTAGGTCAGACCTTGATTCTGCATGTTGATCTCTGGGTCAGGAACTTAGCACATTAACATCATTTCCTCCTGTTTTATAAGACTGTTCTCCTGTGATTATTGGTGCTTTTGGGCTTTGAAGGATTTGTATAGGATTTGAAGTCTGAAGGAAAAAATACAGCAACAAGATTCAAACCTCTAACATTTATTTGCTACTTACTATGTGCACACTAATCCTCATGACAACCCTCTGAGGGAAAAGATTTTAGTCTTCCCATTTTATAGATGAGGAAACTGAGGCACGGAGAGGGTAGCCTGTCCAGTGTCACAGTTTCTGTGCAAAGTGGTGTGTGCCTGGCGGTAACATTTACGCACCATGAGTCCCAGTGAGTCCCTCCCTCCGTGTCCGCATCTGGGCCGCTGCCCAGGGCTGATTCCCCACCTGCCCTGCAGGGATGTCGCTGGAATCGATTGCAATGTGGAGTGTGAAGCGATTTGGTCAGCTCTGTGAAATCCTGTACAAATGCAAGCCGACACCCAACCAGGCTCTTGCCCTCCTACCTTATTTTGTTTTCTTTTGAACAGAACAAAGTATGGCTTGTGTAACCCCTCTCTGAGATGGAGGTGATGAGATCTGAGAGTGGGCATCCGGGCCTCTGCAACTCTGCAGGGAGACGAAGCGTGTCCCGTGGCACGTTAGGGGTGTGTGTGCTGCAAAGGGGTGGACCAGGCGGGTCTCTGATGTTGCAGGTGCCTTCATGACTCGGGTTTGGGATGTCCCATGGATGCGAGGCCCAATTACTTTAATGAGCAACCGCCTGGGTGGATTCTCCAAGCCGCCACCTGGGTGCCGTTATCCAATAGGCTCCTGCCTTGCTCTCCCCATGCCCTGGGGTCCTTGTCGAGAAGATTCAGAGCAACGGGGTCAGGAGGGTGGCACTCTCCTTGCATGGGTCATAGGCTTTTTGGGTAAAGTGAGTCGGGATTGTCCATGTGGGCAGAGCAAATGTCTGGTGGCTTTCAGTAAGTGTCGTACTCAGCTGGGGCTGCTATCACACAATACCATAGACTGGGGGGCTTGAACAGCAGACTTTTATTCTCACAGTTCTGGAGGCTGGAAAGCCCGAGATCCAGGTGCCAGCAGATGTGGTTCTTGGTGAGAGCCTGTTTCCTGGCTTCTAGATGGGCTGCCTTCTTCCTGTGTCTCACGCGGCCTTTCCTCGGCGTGAGCTCCTGAAGAGAGATCTCGCTCTCTCTTCCTCTTCTTATAAGGGCACTAGTCCCATCATGAGAGGCCCACCCTCCTGGCCTCATCTAAATCTATTTATCTTCTAGAGACCTCATCTCCAAATACCATCACATTGGGGGTTAGGGCATCAACATATGAATTTTGGGGGGACACAAACATTCAGTCCAAAACATTGCAGTGACAGTCCCATTTGGAGAGTGGCTTGATGCCAGGGTACCATGGAAGCAACATGGAAACAAGCCAGGTGTCCATTGGCGGGTGAACGGATAAGCAAAATATGGTCCATCCATACAATGGAATATTATTCAGCCTTAAAAAGGAAGGAAATTCTGCAATATGCTACAACATAGATGAACCTTGAGGACATGATGCTCAGTGAAATAAACCAGTCGTAAAATGACAAATGGCATGTGATTCCACTTGTATGAGGTCCCTAGAAGAGTCAAATTTCATAGAGACAGGAAGTAAGATGGTGGGGGCCAGGGGCTGGGGGAGGGAAATGAGGAGTTAGTGTTTAATGAGAATAGAGTTTCAGTTTGGGAAGATGAGAAAGTTCTGGAGATGGATGCTGGGGATGGTTGCACAACAATGTGAATATACTTAACATCACTGAACTGACGCTTAAAAATAGATAAGATGGTCAATTTCATGTTATGTGTATTTTACCACAGTTTAAAAAATGTACTCATTTTAATACAGTTGGATGAGATTTTTTGGTGAGGAAGATTGTCCCTGAGCTAACATCTGTGTCAGTCTTCCTCTATTTTGTATATGGGACGCCGCCACAGCATGGCTTGATGAGCAGTGTGTAGGTCCATGCCCGGGATGCGAACCCATGAATCCCGGGCTGCCACAGTGGAGCACATGAACTTAATCACTATGCCACCGGACTGGCTGGGGGACTGGCCCCAGCATCATATTTTGAGACTCATGCGTGTTATTGCATGAATCAGTAGCTTATCCCTTTTAAAAATTGCTGAGTAGTATTCCATGTGTAGACAAACAACATTTTGGTTTTTCATTTGGGTTGTTTTCGATTTTTGGTTATTATGCATAAACCTGCAATGAACATATGTGTAGGAGCCTTTGTGTGGACATTTACTTTCATGTCTCTGGGATACATATCTAGGAGCGATATGGATACATTGATATATATTTAAGAAGTGGCCAGACTGTTTTTGTAAGTGGTTGTACCACATTACAGTTCCATTAAGAGAGTTCTGGTTGCTCCACATCCTCCTCAGCACTTGGTACTGTTAATTTTTTGAAATTAGCCGTTCCAGTGGGTGTGAATTGGTGTCTCATTGTGCTTCTAATTTTCATTTCTCTGATGACTAATGACGTCACACATCTTTCCCTCTGTGTATTGGAGATCTGTATATGTTTTGTGGAGTGAATGTTAAAATCCTTTGCCTCCTTTATTTTTTTTTTAATTTTGTTTTTTTGTCTCATTATTCATATATTTTGGAATCAAGAATGTTGTCAGAAAGAGGTATTGTGAATATTTTCTCTCATTTAGTGGCTTGCCCCTTTCATTTTCCTAATAACATCTTTTGAATAGCAGCTGTTTTTCTTAGAAGGATGATGTGATTAATTTCATTAGCTCCAAGTTGTAGCTCTGAGAATCTCCCGGAAGCTCTAGCCACAGACACATAACATTTGCAGAATTTAATTCTATTTTTGTTTATAAATTGACTTTAATTTTTAGACCAGTTTGAGGTTTACAGAAAAACTGAGCGGAAAGTAAGATAATTTTCCATATATCTCTCACCCTCCCTGACATAGCTTCCCCTATTATCAACAACTTGTATTAGTGTGGTCCATTTGTTATAAGTGATGAGCCAATATCAAGACAGTATTATTATCTAAAGCTCATAGTTGACTTTAGGGTTCAATCTTGGTGTTGTGCATTCTATGGCGTTTGACAAGTGTATAATGGCATGAATCCGCCATTATAATATCAAATACAATGGTTTCACTACCTATACATTCCCTGAGCTCCACCTATCCATCCCTCCCTCCTTCCCAGAATTTTATTCTTCAGAGTACTAGAAATTCTCTTTCACGTGAGAGAGTTTGGAGCAAAGACTTTAGGACGGTTTTTCATCTGTGTGTACGAGGAGTCAGAATATGAGAAGTTCAAGCCTATCTTTGGAGAGAGGGAAGCATAATGGTGATCAGTGACCTTCTTTGGGTCTTTCAAGGGTGCAGAAGCTGGCGGTTGAACCTTGCCTTGTTTTTAGACCATTGCCTGGGTTTAAAGTTCGAGAAGTGGGTGCTGAGGCAGAAGTCAGAGCTGGCGGATCAAGAGCGATGGTCTGATCTGGCACATGCGCTCATGGACATCTGTGAAAAATGTATTCCCAGAAATATTTTAAAGAAGGGATTAAAAAAAACCACCTTGTTTTCATGATTTAAAGATATGAAAGTATTTTGAAATCTTATCCTTAAGTCCTCATACCCTGAATTGTCCGTGTTCTCAACTTCTTTTCCTCTGACTATATAGTTGTGTGAAACGTGCCTGCAGGAACATGCATAGAACATTTGTACGGTTTCGCAAGTAATTCTAAAGAGAGTCGGATGCAGGTCAAGTGGCGGAACATTCCAGGCTCCCTAGAAGTTTCCCACATGTCCTTTTTCAATTATAACTCCCTTCCTCTTCCCAGAGGTAATTGTATTTTTAAATGACCACCGAGACTATATTTTTAACAACTAAATGTTGGCCCATACGCAGCGCTGCATACATTTTGAACGGCTTAAAGGCATTCTGCTCACTGTACAAAACTTTGCAGCCCAATCAGGTGAATTTTACAGTGTTTGTTCTTTTTTTGTGTATCAGGTACTGGGTCTCTACAAGGGTCCCCTGTTGATACCAAATTTCAAACACAAACTGTGTATACACGTGAAAAGGGTACATTTGCCAAGTCCCAGGAAAAGCACAGCAAAGAGGTAAAGTAATAAGACTTGCAACCTCAAGGAGCTGGCAAGAATGCAAGGCTATATTTTTCCAGGTTGTTCAGAAGTTTCCATCAACAGGGTTGTGTCCACAAACATCAGATTATCAAAATTAAAGATTAAAACCAAAACCACTCAGCAGCCATGATCGAGCAAACACTTTGTCATCGCGATTAAGGGCTCAGATGAGTTTAAATCGCAATCCACTCTTAACTGACAACTCTGGGCAGATTGTTTATCCTTTTGGGGCCTCTGCTTTTGCACCTGTAAAAGGTAAACTATAATCAGAGCTTCCTCATGGAGTTGTTGTAAGGTATTGCACAGAAAACATTTAGCAGGTGGTAAGCGGTCATTTAGAGCTAAGACATCACAGTTCAGATTAAGGAGTGTGAAGGAGAGAGAGTCCAACGTCAACTGTGTTAAAAAAAATAGTTGTCTCTGTTTGTTTTTTAGGAACAAAACATCATACACACACACAGGAATGTATATTCTGTAGCTTTGGACTACTGCTGACCTTTGTTAAGAGCCAGAATAAATAGATCTTTCAGTAGTTACGAGAAAAAAAATAAAAGATGTTTCGATTTCCTGAGCTGCTCAAAATTGCAGGCACTGGACGTCCTTGGTTTGTTGGATGTCCAGGCTGGCAGGGTAGTTCAGTGGGCAGCGTGTGTGTGTGTGCGTGTGAGTGTGTGTGTGTGTGTGCGTGTGTGTGCGTGTGTGCGTGTGTGTGCGTGTGTGCGTGTGAGTGTGTGAGTGTGTGTGTGCGAGTGTGTGTGTGAGTGTGCGTGTGTGTGTGTGTGTGCGCGTGTGAGTGTGTGTGTGTGTGAGTGTGAGTGTGTGTGTGTGTGTGCGTGCGCGCTAGGTGATGGGGTTTCTGTCCTTGACGATGGCTCACAGCGCTTGGTTTCAGGGCTTCATTGTGGAAATTTCTTGAAAAGCTATAATCATGTTTTATTTCTTTGTCTCCCTACCCAGCACATGCGGGGGCACATAGGAGCTACTATGATTTGTAACCCAGCACTGCCACTTACTAACTGAGGGACCCTGGACAAGTTACTTGACTTCTCTGGAGTCCTTCAGCTTCCTCATCTGTGAAATGGGAATAGAAATATATCACAAGGTTGTGAGGATCAATTAACATAAGGCAGGGATGATAGACATTGCAGTTCTATTGTTGCTATTATTGTAGCTATACTGTAGCTATAATCATAGTTACATTGTTTCGATTGTGGTATTCCTTTTAGTTACTTTTAACAATTGAGACATTTAACATCCAATAAAATACACAGATCTTAAGTGTTTGGCTCAGTGAACTTTGACAAATGTAGACACTATGTAACCACCACCAAAAACAAGCTAGAGACCATTGCCATCTCCCCAGGCAGTCCTCTTGTGCCCCTTTCTAATTAATTCCTCCTAATGAATCATTATCGATTGTTATTGTTCAGTTTCTTTTTTGAAGAAGAGGAGAGTGGAGAAAGAAATAGGTAAATTACAGGGGCCGACACTGTGGTGTAGCACTTAAGTGCACGCGCTCTGCTGCTGGCGGCCCAGGTTCCGATCCCGGGCGCGCACCCAGGCACCGCTTGTCAGGCCATGCTGTGGCGGCGTCCCATATAAAGTGGAGGAAGATGGGCACAATGTTAGCCCAGGGCCAGTCTTCCTCAGCAAAAAGAGGAGGAGTGGCATGGATGTTAGCTCGGGGCTGATCTTCCCCCACCACACACACAAACACACACACAAAATAGGTAAATCACGGAGGAGCTGGGAAAAGCGTGAGGGTTGTCCACCTGCAAATCCATGTCACTCTAGACTTGTCACACTGTTTGTGCAAAAAGTGCATGATGGAGCCTGAGACACAGCCTCACAAGGATTTTGTTGGAAAAGTTTAAGAGACGTTCGCAGGTCATGGTAGGTGAGATTCACTGCCACGAGCCATTAGGATTCAAAGACGAAGAATTTGGCAGAGGGGAAGGAAGGATGTGGCACGCTGCTGGGTGGCAGATATGCACCCCGGACACCCGGTGACTTTGAACTTTATCAAGACAACGCAAGGCGTTTGAACCAAAACAATGCTTGCAGAAGTGAGCTCAGGATCGGGAACTTTTTTCCTCTTTGCTGAACGACCAGAATGTTCCACGGAGATTCTCTGCTTCCAGTCTCCTCTGCGCAGGCTGTGCAGAGTAAGTGGGCAATTCTGAGTTTCTGCAATTCAGCAGGCTGCTGTGGCTCTGGCTCCTGGCTCTTGCTCCGGAGGCTGCCCAAGGTCTCAGGCCAGCCAAGGGAGTGAGCTTCCCGGTGCCCCAAGCCAGGCCGGGAAGCTGGAGGCTGTTAAAGGCGTAGCTCCGACTGGAGACACGTGTTCCTTTGGTGTTTGCTTTGTTGAAAACACATTCCCTAGATAGTTTCTCTTCTGCACGGACCTCTGGGGTTCTTGGGCATGCTGGAGGGCGTCCCTGTGTGAGGAACAGCCTGATTTAATCTCTCCTGAGGAGGCCGTGGGCTAACATGTATGGAGGGCGGTGTGTCATGCTGCAGACTAGACACTGCACAATTGTCTCACTGACTCTCCAGTGACCCGGTGAGGTGACACCATTATTATTCCCATTTTACAGAGGAAGAAAGTGAGGCTTAGAGAAAAATCAGGACCACGCTCAAGGAGACCTGCTTTTGTTCTTTGCTCCCGGCTTGACCTGGGGCTAGAAACTTTTCTCTCCCTCATCCCTCTACCTGATCAGTCACCGAAGCCTGTCTCTTTAACTCCTTAAATGCCCTTCAAATCCACCTTCCCCACCCACGCTGCTCATCAGTTGACTTTTGCTTTCAGTCTAACCTACTAAGTGCCAGGCACTGTTCTGTGCTCCGAGGACGTAGCCGTGAACAGTAGAGACAAGAGTTTCTGACAGTGTGAGGCTAGCATTTCTTCAGGGGAAGGACAGATGCCATTAATACGCTGTAGGCCAATGAGATACCACTTCACAGTGGCCACTGTGAATGGCCACAATCAAAAACATGGAAAATAACAAGTGTTGGCGAGGATGTGGAGAAATTGGAACCCTTGTGCCTTGCTGGTGGGAATGTAAAGTGGCGCAGCTGCTGTGGAAAACAGTATGACAATTCCTCAAAAAATTAAACATAGGTTTACCATATGATCCAGCAGTCCCACTTCTGAGTATATTCCCAAAAGCACTGAAAGCAGAGACTTGAAGAGATGTTTGTGCCCTCGTGTTCATAGCAGCATTATTCACAAAAGCCAAAAGGTGGAAGCAACCCAAATGTCCATTGACAGATGAATGGATAAACACAATGTGGTCTATCCATACAATGCAATATTATTCAGCCTTGAAAAGGAAGGAAATTCTGACACATGCTTACAACATGGATGAACCCGGAGGACTTCATGCTAATGAAATAAGCAAATCACCAAAAGACGAGTACGTATGATTCCACTTATAGGGGGTCCCTTGAGTAGTCAAATCGATAGAGATAGAAAGTAGAATGGTGGGGGCCAGGAGAGGGGGGAAGGGGAAATGAGGAGTTAGTGTTTAATGGGGACAGAGTTTCAGTTTGGGAAGATGAAAAAGTTCTGGAAATGGATGTGGTGATGGTTGCACAACATTATAAATATACTTGATGCCACTGAACTGTATACTTAAAAATAGTTCAAATGGTAAATGTTATGATATGTATATTTTAATCACAGTTTAAAAAACAAATTAAAAGAGAAATAAATAAAAAAAGCTGTAGGCCACAGGAAGAAGTTGGGCTTTCGTTCTGATGTGTTGTGAAGCCCTTGGCAAGCTTGGAAGTGCCTTGTCCCACTTGGAGAGCTGTCTGGCTTTTTCATCTTTTGTGTCATCATTATCTGCTTGGTGGCTGCAATGTGGCAGGCAGCAGTGACATTCAATAGATGAAGGAGTGAGGAATTTGGGTCTGTAGGGGGAAAGAAGTGGGCTCTGTTGAGCGTGCTCAGGGCACAGGGTGGGGAGGGGCACTGTCGGACAGGGAAGTGGAGAAAAGAGAGGTGGGTTCTTGTATTCTGTCATTGGTGGGCTTGCTGTGGTCCAGAGGTGGTGTCTGCCACATCCTGGGACCCCAGCCATCACTGTGGACCCAGTGGGCTCTGTTATGGGTTGGATTGTATGCCCCCCAAAACAATATGTTGGAACCCTAATTCCCAGGACTTCAGAATGCATCCTTGTTTGGAAATAGATTCTTTACAGAGGCAATCAAGTCAAAATGACGTCATCAGGGTGGGCCCTAACCCACTATGACTTGTGTCCTTATAAGAAGAGAAAATTTAGACAGAGAGACAAACAGGTACAGAGGGAAAATGATGTGAAGGGAGATAGAGAGAAGACAGTCATCTATAAGTGAAGAAAGGGCTGGGACAGATCTTTTCCTCACAGCCCTTGAAAGGAATTAACCCTGCTGACACCTTGATTTTGCGCTTCTGGGCTCCAGAACCATGAGATGCTACATTTCTGATGTTTTAGCCACTCAGTTTGTGGTACTTTGTTACAGCAGCCCTAGCAAACAAATACAGGGTCCATCTCTGAAAAGAATTGGGTTGAAAGCCTCAAAAGTGTTCATGTGATTGGGGTTCGGACTTTATACTCACATCTCCTAAATCTCCTGAATTTGGACCTCTGCTCCTGTCAGCCCTCCAATATTTGATTCTACCGTTGCATCTATTCTGAAAAATTTTTCTCATACCACGTCTATGAAACATCCATGTATGTGTTAGTTTTTTTTTTTTTAATAGTTCTATGCTTTTCACACACATCTGGGTTTTATACCTTTGCTGAGAGGTGAGAATGTGACATCGTCAAACTCGTACAGCATTGCAGGTTGAATGGCCCACCTCATGGGCAGGCTAGTCACATTTATTTAATTTTTAATTTTCATTTTTTGGGGGTTTACTTGTATAGTAGAATCCGCTTTTGGAGTCCCTTATTCTAAACTATCAATTTTTGCATTTCTTTTTGCCGTCATGTCACAACTAAAATGATTGTAAAATCACCCTAAAGTATCTTTTCCAGGTAATTCTTCCTTCCTGTTTTTTGAAAGTATCCTAGCTTTGTTTATTTTTCTTAAAATGTAGAAAATGTAACCAAGTTCCAAGAAAGAAAAGGGAGGAAAAAAAAAAAAACAGACCTGGAGGCCCTTTGTGGGTTTTATTGTGGGATGTTAAGCCTATAAATTGATTTGGAAAGAAGTGACATCTTCACAATATTTACTTGTGCATTTTCATTTTCCCAAGGGTTCTTTCCTCTTCTTAGAAATGTTTTATGATTTTTCTTCAGACAGAATTTAATTCTTGTGAGCATTGTTCTTAGGTTGGCCTGCTTTCAATCTGTTCCTCTATCCATTCATCCATCCCTCCACCCATCCCTCCACCCATCCATCCATCCATCCATCCATCCATCCATCCATCCATCCACTTATCTATCCATTGATCCATCCATCCCTCCATCCACCTGTCCACCCATCCATCTATCCATCCATCCATCCACTCATCTATCCATCCATTCATCCATCCATCCACCCACCCACCCACCCATCCATCCACTCATCCATCCATCCATCCATCCATCCATCCATCCATCCATCCATCCACTCTTCCATCCATCCATCCATCCATCTATCCATCCATCCATCCACCCACTCATCCATACATCCCTCTACCCACTCACTCATCCATCTACCTACCCATTCCCCACCCATTCTTTCATCTATTCATACATTTACCTACCTCCTTTATCCACCCACCCATCCACTCATCCATCTATCCATCTATCTCTCTGTCTAATGTGAGAGGAGTTTTTGAAAAGCATTTAGATTGGTAATTTTCCAGAACATGGGACAGGGATTGTATTTTCTCTGTTCACTGCCACTTTATTAAGTGCTTACTAATTCTAAAAGCCATGCAGTTGATTTCCTTCAATTTTCCAACTCCATAATCATAGCACCTGCAGATAATGATGATTTGCTGCTCTTTACCAATAATTATGTCAGTTATCGCTGTTAACCTTGTTACAGCGGGAACTTTCAGAACAGTGTTAAATGACAGAATTGAATGGTCAGCCCAGGCTGACTGCAGATTGGAGTGGAACGCTTCAACTGTTGTACTGCAGAGGATAATTATATAATCGTTAAGACTCTTGACCTTCCTGCTTTTAGCCTCGCTTAGTAAATGGGGTGTGATCATGAACTCTTGACTGTCTCATCTATCCAAGAGATACAAATGGCGTTTATCCATTTATAAGGACAGCAGATTCAATGTGTTAAGCCGTTAAGCTGTGAAAATAGCCTTTAAACCCCACCCCAGTTTTCGAGCAGAGTGGAGTATTGGTTTGTCGCCTCCTGCCAAATGACCCCCTTCGTGCTGAGGCAGCTTTTCCGTGGAACGTCTGGTGGGCTCCAGGCTTGGGAACTCTTGGGACCTGTGTCCTTCTTTGGGTTAGGGTAAGTTTCAGAACTGCCCTGCACAATGGTGGCCAGAGAAAGGCTGCCTTTGTCAGCAGGACCGTGTGGGGCCCTCCAAGGCTGTTTTCCCAGGTTTGGGACAGTCTGATCCAAGTTTGCCAGGCGTTTTTCTAGGTGATACCATCCTAATTCCTGTGTTGAAATAGGACCTTCGTGTGAAGGTACGTTCCACATACATTACGAAACAGAAAAACGCCTTTCAGGATACAATGTTAATAATTGGCGATACACGTCAGTTTTCAGGAAGAAAAACCAAACAAAACCAGAACGATTATATAGCTGCTGTGGTTTTCATGGAGGTGGGCTGCTTTTCCAATCTCTAACCCTGCGTGGCTGGATGGAGGAATCATTGTGTAACTTGCAAGGGTGTGTGTAATAACGGCTGGTCCTCTTGGTGAAAGGGGAGACCGACGTCGGGAATTGTTCTGAGCCGGCTAGAATCGATACAAAACTCTAACATCCTTTTGAAAACACAACTGCTCTTAGGCAAGAACGCAAGTGTTCGCTCAATTATGAAGTGGTTGTTTAACACACAGCTCACTTTGTCCCAGAGGGGCTGTCTGGCGGCCAATAGTGAATTGGTGAATTTTCTAATCTTCTCCATTGCTTCTTGTTTCCTGATTGTCTAATCTTTCACACCAAGCCTATTGAAAAACTCAAGCCATTCTAGAAACATCTGTGAGTACCACCTCAAGAGCAAAATCTGATGCTTAGCATTGGGAGGAAAGGATTCCACGCAGCCCTGTGGCTAGGTTTCCTTGTTTCATGGGTTTCCAAGGTAAGATTTGAACTATTTACTAAAGGAAATTAGCGTAATAAGTCTCCTCTGGCATATATTTCCAGTGTCCAAGTGGAAATGCAGAGACGTTGCTCAAGAGTAGCAGAAGGGGGGGGGCGTGCCACGTCAGCTTAAGGGATTTTTATCAGTGTTTTTGCGATTTGGAAACCTGCTTGGAGTGGGGATAAAATTGGGTTGGTTTCTAGGATTTACCTCCTCTTTTGGGCGTTTTTTTTTCTTTTTTTAGTGTTGGAGCCAGCCATTTGAAAGATAAGACTTATTCCCTAAGCTTGTTTGAAGTTGGGGATGTGGCGACCCTGGATCTGATGCAGTTGAGACAGGACTCTTCTCACTCTGGGTCAGAGTTTCTCTGCCTTGGCACTTGTGACATTCAAGGCAGAATAATTCTTGGGGTGGGGACTGTCCTGGGCACTGCAGGGTGTTCAGCAGTATCTGTGGCCTCCACTCACTGGATGCCAGGAGCATCCCCTTCCCCCAGTTGTGACAACCACAGATGTCTCCAGACATCGCCAGTGTCCCTTGAGGGGGGCAGATCGCCCCCCATTTGAGGACCACTGGACTAGGATGATGGAATCTGGGGGAGGGAGGGCACCCCGCAGTTGTTTTCTGCTCCTTTCTACTGCAAAATGGAAACCAGAAGCCAGTTGTCAGCCACGTGTGTGTAGAATCAGTGGTTTGGCATTGCAGCGCTGCCTGCTGACGAAAACCACATCTCCACCCTTGGGGACCAAAGAATTTGAGGAAATGTGATTGCAGGCCAAGGCGGGTGGGTTTATGGATTTCCCAGGTGCCTTGCTAGGAGGTGAGGACGCATAGCAGCGGGGAGCAGAACAGACAGGTGCCCGCCCTCTTGGAAGCCGTCCGTTAAACACCTGATCAGTGACACGTAGACTAGAAAAACACAGGGCGCAGCTCAAGTTTATTTGGTTCGGGGTGGGGGCTGGGAACTCAAGCACTGCTAAGCCAATCTGGAGGAAGAGTCAGGGAAGGGGACTTTCAGCATTTCCTCCTGAGTGCCTCACACACAGTAGGGCAGAATCCAAAAGAATCGTCTCGTTCCCTTGATGGCAACTGGCCCACGGCAACATTGATTGTCTCACCGTGGCTCAGCCACTCACGAGCTGTGTGACCACCTGCAGGCTACTTAACCTCTCTGTGCCTCATTTTTCTCATCTGTATAATGGGGATAGCAGTAGCATCTAAGATTGTTGGGAGGAATACACGGTTAATAATCGGAGCAGTGCTTGGCATGTAGGAATCCCTCAGTGTTAGGCAGCATGTGGGGACAGACTCCTGTCCCCTGCTGCCTTGATGGGGCACTCGCCTCTCTCTTGCCATTGTCCTCTCTTCTTTCCTCTGTCAGCTGTGACCTCCCCACCCAACACTGCCACTTCTCCTCTTCCTCAGCCGGCCAACTTAGAGACAACAAACTTGGATATTTAATGGAGTTTAGTGTCTGCACAGTCCCCACGTGTCTACGAAAAAGGTCCTGGATTATTTGTGCAAAAGGCCACCTGCCAGGGGTTAGCCCAGACCATCTCCACTCTCAGACATGAGCTTGCTCAGAACACTGCTCGCTATATTTAGCCACAGTGGTGCGCCTCCTTGGGACTGCGTGGCTTTGGGCTTCTCTGCCCCTTGCAGTGAACCGCCCAAGACCTTCGTCCTGCGGCCGCGACAGTGTCTCTCTTTGTGCATTCTTGTTCCTCTGGTTGAGATGTGGCTTGGTTGCCTGGAGTGGGGCCGTCGGCGAGTCTCCTCGGCTTCACGGAGCCTCCTTGTCCCCACGCCTGAAGACTCGGCCGCACAGCCGGGCCGCCCGACACCTTTGAGCTGCCCATGAATGGGTTTTCAGAGGTCCTCTTGTTTATTTCGCTGCACGCCTCTCTGTGGGCTCTTGTGAAATCACTGGGCCAGGAGAAGCCAAGTGGAAAACAGCCCTGCTTGGTGTCAGGGCTCGAGGGAGATGGGGAAAGACTGAAATGGAGATTTGCATTCACTGGTTTGCACAAGTTCTAAGATTTTATCTTTTTTTTTTTTTTTTTTAATTGTGTGCCAGTCTGTTCTGGTGGTTCAGAGAAGTGAAGATGGAGAACTCTGGGTCTAATGGAGGACAAGGACAGGTAACAGATACAGCAGATGAAGGGCTCTGAAGCACCTGGGAACATCCACAAACCATTATTTATTAAGCACCATCCACCAGATACATGGCCTTCACGTCAACGACCTTTTTGTGGAGCTAGGACCTATAGTCTGGGTCCACAACTCCAGCGTTTCTTGCTATACTCTGCCTACAGAGGAAGGGACCTTTTGCACTGGGTTTTGAAGGGTGAATAGGAGTTTGATGAAGAAGAAACACATCCTGTACTTAATTTGGCCTCCCGCTCCTCGTAGAATTGGCCAGAGGCCAATCCCTGGAGGCCAGAATTAGGTCACTACGGTGACCAACTTGCACCGGTTTGCTCAGGACTTTCTTAGTTTTACTATTAGGAGCACTGCTTCCTGGTCAACCTGTTGAATTCTCTTTTACTCATCCCTGACAATGATCATCTCCCAAAAGGCTCCCTTGGGTCTTCATTCTTCTTTCTCTGGACTCTTCTATTTCTTGGTCTGGGTGAGAGACAAGTGGGCTAATTAATGCTCATGACATGCTAGGCAAAGTACCTGGCCGCCCGTGGTAACCCCTTGAGTTTTAGCCATTGCTGCGTCGTCACCTCCCTCTTTGTCCTCTCTGTGTGGGAGCTGGCACCCCTTTCCCCGGAATGAGCAGGTCTCCTTGCAGCCTCTTCCAAGGGAGCATAATTACTCCATCCTGGCCCTCCCCCAGGACATAGCTGTCTCCCCCGAGAGCGAGGGGGGGGCCCCACCAGCGTCGACTAGGGAAGCCACAGGGGCTGGAGTTCTGAGTGTGGCACGTGTCAAGTGTCAGGCCTTAGGGAATAAATAGGAAACAGGTTCAGAGGGCCAAGACGGCTCCAGGTCATCAGAGGCCAGGGATTTGAGTGCAGGCTGCAGCCCAGAGGGTCAAGTTGGGCCAGATGTCGGTCAAGCGTCCCCTCTCCTCTCGAGCGCTGGTGCCATCTTTCTCATTGCTGCTGTTGGCTCTGGTCACCCCTGCTCGTTTATTGAGGACACAGGCTCAGCGTGTCCTCCAGCCTTCAACCCACCCGGGACTCAGAAGCAGCCTTTCCCACATGGTGTTCTGCAGAAAAATGATAGCCGTGAATATTGCCGGGGTGCTTACTCCGTGCCGGGCACAGGGCTAAGTCTTCTTCACCACTTTCCCCTCCAGTGAGGCCGTGGGTCCCAGGAGGCTGTTTCAGTTTTCATCCGAATCCCCAGCGGAGCAGGGCCATGTGGTTTGAACGTGTCGTGGCAGGAGGAAGACGGGAGAAGCAGAAACCGGGAGCATTCTCAGCAAAGGAGGCTCGGTGTTTTCCGGGGCTCGCTGATCCCCCAAGCAAAGCATTGCTCTTCGAGTCTTTCTCTGTCTGTCGAATCACAATAAAGTGGAATAGGAAAGAGGTATCGTTGTGAGCAGATAGGGGGAGCGGGGGCGACAGCTGGCTGCTCCGCCCGGATTGCGAGTCTGGGAGATCACTGTGGCTTTTTGACTGTGATTCTCTCCCTCAGATTTCGACAGTGACACTGGGGACAAATAGGGGCCATGCCCTTCCCTTGTGTCCTTGCTGGGAGCATGTGACACTGTGGAAGAAGCCCGGGAGGGCCTGAGCTACAGGTGTTCGCATTAACACGCATAGAGAGGAGCCCGTGGTCCTGGGTTGGAATACTGGTTGTACCTCCTCCTTGCTGTGTGACCTTCGGACTTAATTAGCATCTCTGTTTCCTCGTCTATAAAATTGGGATAAATAATCGTATCCACTGCATACGGTCATTGAGTGGATGACAAGACGGTGTTTACAAATCCCCTAACAAGGTGCCCGGCGGAGAGCCGGCCTCGTTCTTTCTCCTTGGGCTCTAGCTATGGCAGGTTTAAAACCCCCCAATTGTTGCCCACCTGCAGAGAAGGAAGAGAGTGGTGTTTTTCTCTCCTGAGTAAGCACGGTGGAGAGGAACAAAGACCTCAGGCCAGGTTAGAGACCTGGCTACCTGACCTTGGGAGGAATTTTAACTTTTAACTTGAGTGCTAACCACTAGTTCCCTCCGGTCAGGCGGCCAGCGACCCATCGTCTTGAGGTTTCTGTTGCCTCCAACCCATTGGTTTATTTGTTCAGTCAACGTTCATGGAGGGCGGGCGCAGGGGGAAATTTGACCCAGACCCTGCTTTCTCAGGCGTGGGAAGAAACGGGTTCGGGTCACTGCCTCCCTCCTGCGGGAACGTTTCCTCTCCCACCTGGATTGCTTCTTAAACTGAATTTCCCCCTTCCCATGAATATGTAGTTTAATTACAAAGAGAAAACACTTTCATCAGGTTGCCTTCCTTAAAAGGAGCTGATTCATATCACGTTCGGCCAGGCTGTAAATAGCCGACCGGCCTGGGTTTTAGGAAGTACAAGTACCTACATCCTACGTATTAGCTATTGTTTCCTTGACAAACCCGTATTCTCATGTACCTCTTCCAGGATGCTGTCTCAGATGTGTAGAATTCTGTCTCTTTGCTCTTGGTCCCAGTTTAGCTCATAGTTTGTCCTGTTGATTGTAACTAAGGTTTTTAATTTTGTAATGTGATACACGACAGTAACATCTTCTGTTTATCGAGGGCTTCTGATTTTCTAGGATCGGGCTAGTTGCTTTCTGTGTTCCCACCTGTTTCATTTTCTAACCAGTTGCTGTGTAGGGATGGCTATTCATTACTTCTGTTTTGCAGATGGGGAAACTGAGGCCCCAGGATGTTGGCTCCCTTACCCAACTTCACATAAGGACAGAGTTGGTCATTGAACCTGGGTCTGCCTGACCTCTCAGTCTCAGCTCTGGTTGGTATCAGTTCTGTCCTGATCCCCGCTGGGCTGGGAGCCCCTTGTCCTCCACATGTCCCCATGGCCCAGCTGAGGGCCAGCTGAACTAGAGAAGGAGTGTGTGTGGTCTGGCGGGGGAGGGGGGTCTTGTGATTGTCACAATTGCCACGTGTTGTCTTTGTGGTCAGGGGCAGAAAAGCAGCTGTTGAAGATTCAGGCCAGGAAGTGGAAGGAATTCACTGGAAGCTACCTTGATGTGTGACCTTGAGAAAATTACTAAACCTTCTGTTTCCTCATTTATAAAGTAAGGATAATCTTGTACTTGATGTGGTTGGTGGGAGAATGCAGATCCCCCTAATACAATGCCTGGCTACCATGACTGCTCTTTGAGGTTTTTTTTTTTCCTGTTGTGGTAAATGTACATCAGGCGAAATTTATCACTGCAACCATTTTTAAGTGTAGAACTCAGTGGCATTAAGTACATTCAGATTGTTGTGCAACCATCCCACCATCCATCTCCAGAACTTTCTCATCGTCCCAAACTGAAACTCTGTCCCCATTAAACACTAACTCCCCATCCCCCTCCCCCAACCCCTGGCTCCCACCATCCTACTTCCTGTCTCTATGATTTAACTCCTCTAGGGACCTCCTATGAGTGGAATCAGACAGTATTTGTCTTTTTGTGACTGGCTTATTTCACTGAAAATCACGTCCTCCAGGTTCATCCATGTTGGAGCATGTGTCAGGATTTCCTTCCTTTTTATGGCTGACTAATATTCCATTGTATAGCTATACCACGTTGTGTTTATCCATCAGCTGTTGATGGTGCTTCTTGGGTTTAAAAACCCAACTTCGAGCTGACAGCTTGCACATGTGTGCCCAAGCCATGGGCGGCGAATAGCTTTTCCATCACATATAACTACAGTAGAAAGTCTTGCTTTCCTATCCCTTACCTGTGTGTGCCCTCAGTCAAGCCTGTCTGTGAGAAATGAGAAAAATCCAACCCATTTCACAAGATGGCCATGGGGGATGGAATGAAACAAGGCATGTGAACTTGCTCCGAAAATGTCAAACAAATGTGGACCTTGGAGGGTTTACTTCCTTCCTCTCACCCACAGCAGTTCTGACTATCCAACTTGCCATCCAACTCTTTCCAGCTGAAGCCTCTCCCTGCTGGAGTTAGGTTGTTGATGGTATTGCTTTTCTTCATGAATAATTTTAGCAACCCGTGCACTGGGCTATGGGTTATCTGACTTAAAGGTGTGCAAATGATTTGCAACCTTTGCTTCTGAAATTGTCCTCTTGGAGATGCTCTCTGTCTTGATAAATTAAGAACCCGTGAAGGAGAATGTACCCTGAGCGTTCCCCAGTCAGAGGAGCAAAAGGAAAATGGACACTTAATCATAATTCTTTGCACACTTCATCAAGGATGGGTTCTTGCAGTGCCCTATGGAGGTACAAGGAACCCTCAGTGGTTGTTCCAAGCCTCACATTTTAAATGAAGCTGAGAAAGGACCCTCATTGCTGTTCTGGGGCCCCCTGTGCTCCAGGAATTCACGGAGGGACCGGGGCTGATGGGGGCTGGCAGAGGGTGGCACAGAAGAAATGGAGATTTCTCTTTTTGACTCTGCCTGCCTGCTGGGCTGTTAGCATCAGAAGGGCAGTGACAACAGGAGACCCACAGCCTGGCACATGGCAGACTCTCTGAAAAACTTGGACAGGTGGATGGTGCAGCAGATTTTACATGTGTGTGCAAGTTGCGAGCTGAGCAGACTGAAAACTTCGGTGAGACTGCAAGGAAGCCTGGGGGTTGGGGTGCTGGAGCCTCTGAAGCTATAAGTCCAGGCTGGACAGACAGACAGCCCAGCCATATCAGCCGCATCCCCTTTGGTGATTTCCCTCTGTCTTTGCCATGAGCTGCCCTCTAAGGCAGTGGTTCTCACAAGAGTGTGATTCTGGGAATCTCTAGGGACATTTGTGGTTGTCACCACTAGGGGAGACGGGGCACTCCCAGAATCTAATGGATGGAGGCCAGGGATGCTGCTTAACATTCTGCAAGGCACAGGATGGCCCCCCACCACAGACCATGATCCGGCCCTAAATGTCAACAGTGCTGAGGTTGAGAAACCCTCCGTCGTCGATGGTGGAATGATCAGTCCCAGGTCTTTCCTGGTCCCAGTCGGTGACTTGGGAAAGCGCCCCAGAGTTACCAGGTGTGGAACTGGCGAGGATAAAGGAAGAAGGGAGAGCTAGCAGGTGGTCCAGTTCTGCCTCGGACAACCCAGCGTTCCCTCCACAGCTCTGTCTGGCAGAAGACGTGTTCGTTGCTTCTTGCCCTTGGTATCTCCCCCGATAAGCTTTGTGGATTGTTCCAGATCGCGTTGACCGGGACAGCTTCCCTCGCCACGGCTGCCCACCCCGTAGCTCTCCATCTGTGGGAGACGTGGCAGCTGTGGGGCTCATTACCCTGCCCCCGTGCGAATGTGCTCGTGTGTGTTTTGGTTCAGAGGGTCAATTGGGTGTGTGTGCTGTCCTTTTGTTGTTAGTCAATTTAATTTGTTACTAATAATAAAATCCGGAACTTACCTGGCCCCAACGCCCCAGGTCATTGAGAAAGCTTGGTGGCACGCACGTCCTTTTGGAACAAGCGGAGGATGGAGTAAAATTTTCCCTGGATCACAAGGGCTGGCATTTTAACGACAGGATCATTTCCTGAAAACCGAATTTAGCTTATTGCTAAATAAACCAGCAACCTGATCCCAAGGGGTCAGTTTTTCTAGAATGACCTGGTCGTATCAAGGACACTTTGGGGTCTCTGGATAAGAGCCCTGGGGCACAAAATTTAAGGGTGGGGCACCAGAAAAATTCAGTTCTTTAATGTGGGATTTTAAAAGATCAAATTTAAGGCCAAAACATCTACGATGAATAAAATTTGAAAATTTCAAATAAAGCCTGGATCTGACCCTGCTCACCTCACCCTAATCTCAGCTCTGTCAGGTCTTGATTTAAAATTTTGATATTTTGTGCATCATGGACACTTTGGCCTTAATTTTGATATTTAAAAATAGTGCATTAAAATATTATTTATCTTGATGACTGTTTGACACCCCCTTAAATTTTGTCCTCCTAGTCCCAGCCCTGGGAGTCTGAATAGTTTTCTCAGCCCATTCTACAGAGGAGGAAACTGAGGCCCATGGAAGCCAGGTTTCCCTCCCATGGTCACAGTAAATGGTGGAGTGGAGACTTGAACCCAAGCCGTCGGACTCCAGAATCTGTAATTTTCCGGCTCTTAGGTTTCTGTTGATTTCCTAAATTCATGTATGTTTCAGGCAGGCTGAGTTTCTCCTGTTAATTTGTTTGTTAAGAGGAGGCACCCCTTTTTGGCTTTTACCTTCTTGCGTGAAATGCTGGCAACATAGTTTATGCAGAATCTTGGCACTTAATTGCTCAAACCATCAGATTTCTACCTATCTATGCCTGTCTACTTTTTTTTAATTAAAATTTTTTATTGTGGTAAGATATACATAACATTTGCCATTTTAACCATTTTTAAGTGCACAGCTCAGTGGCATTAAGCACATTCACATGGTTGTGCAACCATCCCCACCATCTGTCTCCAGAACTTTCTCATCTTCCCAAACCGAAACTCTGTCCTCATGAAACATTGACTCCCCATCCCCCACCCCCAGCCCCTGGCCCCACCATCTACTTTCTGTCTCTATGGATGTGACTCCTCTAGGGACCTCATATAAGTAGAATTATCCAGTATGTGTTTGGCTTATTTCACTGAGCATAATGTCTTCAAGGTTCATCCATGTTGTAGTAGGTGTCAGAATTTCCTTCCTTTTTAAGGCTGAATAATATTCCAGTGTATGTGTATGTGTGTGTATATATACAAATATATCTATCACATTTTGTTTATCTATTCATCATATTTTAAAGGGTATTTATTATATGTGCAATGGTGAAAACCATTTATAAAGAGGTTTACAAGGAAAAGTAAGCCCTTTCCACGTCTATCCTCTCCCCAGAGGCAACCGCTCCTCTGAATCTCTTGTTCACCCTGGAGAGGAATTCTCTGTATACACGTGTGTGTGGATGCCACACACATCTGCCTGCCCCCCTTTTGCACAAACACACTTTCTTCACTCCTCTGCACCTTGGCTCTCTCCCTTAATAACAATGTTTGGAAGCTGTCTGAATCATTTTCTTCTGTGGCCACATTCATTTGTAATGTATTTATCCAGTCTGCAATCAGTGGACATTTTCAGCCCTCTGTTATTATAAACGGGGAAGCGGTTGACTGTCCTCGTACTTGAAATGCACAGGAGTTTTGTTTTGGGGGTGCAGTCCCTGAGTGCTGAGAGCATCGCAGACCTTGCTGTTGAATTGAAGGAGGATGGATGAAGTGGTACACAAAGATGGGTGTGGTGCAGAACATTCTGTATTTTAACCTGTAAGTTATTCACATCCTATTTTTATCCTCAAACCCACATGGGGCTTTTCTGGAGTGAAATACACGACTTTTACAGAGTTGATCTCAACATTTGCATACATTTAAGAGCGGAAGCCGGAGGTTTCAAGTAAATGTCTGGCCTATGCAGGCTGCTGGGGGTGAGATGTGAGTTTTACATCCATTGCTGTCTGCAAGCCATGCTTGGAGGAATTTTTAAGCCTTAATTTATTATTAAGGTGATGCTCAGGCGCATGCTGAGACCCACACGGGCCTCAGCTGGGTTATGCGTCCAAGCTCCAGGAATGGGCCATTCCCCTCAATGCTCCCACCTGATCTCACCCATTTTTGAGGTTGTACAGTCAGCCCTGCTCTAATGCTCATTTGAAGACTCAACACAATGGCAGGACAAGGGAACAATTTGAGCACGATGCAAATTTTGCATGATCTTGTCTCCAAGAAACAGTAGGTGAACCCAACTCAGAAAACTGCCCCCAGCAGAACCAAGCTGTGTAGACATCCATGAGACAGATGCAGGCCTGTCAAAGCTCTGCCAGCTCCCTCAGACCCCCTCGTGGGCTATGAGCTGCCACTACCCACCTCTGGGGTTCCGACTTTCCATCGATTTCAGACAACCCTCCTTCCACCTCCTCACAATCACTCACACGCTGCAACCCTCTGACACCCACTTCCACACAAGCAAACTTCGGGCCTTTTTCAAGGTCAGGCCCCTTATTTTTTTTGTGTGTGTGAGGAAGACCAGCCCTGAGCTAATATCCGTTGCCAATCCTCTTTTTGCTGAGGAAGATTGGCCCTGGGCTAACATCCGTGCCCATCTTCCTCTACTTTATACGTGGGACGCCGCCATAGCATGGCTTGATAAGTGGTGCGTACGTCCGCCCCTGGGATCCAAACCTGCAAACCTCAGGCTGCTGAAGTGGAGCGTGTGAACTTAACCACTATACCACTGGGGCAGCCCTGGCCTGGTGCTTTTTAAGGAAAAGATTTTTACTGCGTGGTTATTCTGTGCCAGGATCGAGACACGGAATGAACCTTGTAGCAACTCTACAAAGTAGGTGCCCTGATGATCTTCCATTTTACAAAAGGGGAAACTGAGGCTGAGAGAAGCTAAGACACTTGCCCAAGAGCTCAGAGTCCAGGACTGGCAGATTCCACCTGGGATCTTCTTCTCTGGCCTTAGTTTCTAACCACTGGCATGCCCCACCCTAAATGGAATACCAAGTGAGATGTAAAGACAGTGCTACCTCACATCCATCCGTTAGACCATCCTCACTCAGCTTGGCAGCTGCCTCCTCCGTCTCTCTTGGAGGAGCCTCTGGCTCCGGCACCAGTGGGCCAGCGCTTATCTCGGCCACCCCCGCCCCACCCCTATTTCCATGGCTCTGGCTGTTGGTTTCTCACACGTGTGAGAATTGTCCTCTGAAGCCAAAGTCCCGACGCTTGTGTGCGTGCTTGTGTGCACGCGGGTGACCCCCTTTTTCTAATGCAAAGTTTCTATTTGGGTATCTGCTGTTTAATTTTCCAAGGTTTTTTTTTTTTTGGGTTGCTAGGGAAAAGTACATTAAATTTTATCTTTGCATCCTGTGGAACTCTTTGTGAATAATGGGTGGCCCAGGGTGAGGATTGCCAAGGAAACATATAGGAAGGAAATTCACAGGGGATGTCTGTGAGAACCAAGACACACCTTTGATCTTCAAAGTGGGAAACTCGAGGTGGGAGTAGGGATTAGAATGTGCCCGAGAGGGCCAAACTCGAAGTTCCTCCTGGAGGCCACACAAGGGTTACATGGCACAGGATCAGTGACATCTCAGAGGGGGTTGTCATCTTTGCTGTAGACCAGTTCCAGGAGGCAGAAGTTTGTGAGCCAAACCAGCTGGTTTTCTGGGGGTACCAGGGCAGGAAGGGGGGGGGCTGGTCTTCATCAGAAATCCCTTTCACGTCCAAGGCCGAGATCCTTAACAAGTCTTCTTTCTCCTTGAGGTGGAGAGACATAACTGGGTGGACCCATGTTTTAAATGTTGAGATTGTAGCTTTATTTCTCTGCATGAGAATGTCTTTCTTTCCGACCTCCTTGTGCCCCATCCAGCTTTCTCTCGGCTTCTGTGTGTGCCTGAAGGGACTCAGCTGCATCTCTCGCTTTTGAGTCTTACTCATTTTTGTTTGAGCCCAAAGTCGCTCAAGGCCCAATTCCCAACCTTTCTCAGCATTCCATAATCACAGGCCTTGGGGAGGAATGCACCCAATAGCCCTCCAATTATGGTTTCCTTGGGAGGCTATTAAATCTTGATTTCTGAGAGGAAAATTGGGCATCTTGTGTTTTCCCTTTCAGTCCTGCTACTGTGGAGGAGCTCTTCTAGAAACTTCCAAAGGCCATTTAGGTATGGTCGGAAAGTGTGGTTATTTTACGATATAGTTGGGCTTTAGAAAGAGCATGTCGCGTGTTTTATTTAGGTCCCTGGGCTATTCTTTTAGGCTGTTTCCTTTAGTGGAAGAGGCGAGAATGGGGTTGATGGGAGCATGGAGGGATCGTGGATTTGGATCCGAGTGGACACGCAGGAGTGTCCAGCTGGGACCTGTCTGTACTCGGTCGTGGGAATCCTGGAAGGCAGGGACAGCCCTTGTCTCCCGTGCATCTGTCTCCCGTGCCGGGCCTGGGGCTACCTGGCACAGAGTGGGTATCTATTTGCATTTGTTGAATTGAATGGAACACAGTGACAGCTGGATGTCCAGGATCAGCCATCAGTTCAGGGTCACCAGTGATACCAAGTCTCAATCTACACGCCCTCCCTCATACCTGGCAGGTTTGAGAGCAACACGCAAAAGTGGGGATGAACACAGTCTCCCCAAGAATGCCTCAAGGGGAAGGAAAGGAAAGTTTCTTGGGGGCACGATTTCAATTTGGTCATTTAAGCCATCCAACATTCCCCCCACCCCCTTGCCCTAGGATGTAGGAGGTTATTATTGCTATTTTGTGGAGGAGTCTAAGGCTGAGATGAGACACTTGAAATTGTTGCTGGTGCTGTGCTGAGCATATTTTGTGCGTTATCCCATCTGATCCTCAAGACAGCACAAGATACTATTACCGTCTCCATGTACACATGGGGAAACTGAGGCACAGAAAGCGGAGTCACGTGACCGGGAAGTGGGTGGGTTTACTCCAAGCTCAGGTCTGCCTGACTTCCTAATTCTTTGCGTTCTACACTCTGGTGATTTGAAGCCGTGGATCTCAGGTCTGAAGGCAGAGACCTGAGAGCAGATTTGGACAATGCAGAATCTCTTCGAGCCCATCATACTGTCCGTATCCCAGCCTTGGTGGCTGAGGGGGTGGGATGCTAGCCCGGTTGTCCCTATGTCCCAGTTTGATGGAGAGGGCAGCTGGGGGGACTCAGATAAGGCAGAGGGTTCAGCCAGCAGAGGGCATCTGCCCCTCTGGCTGTTCGATGCAGGAAAGAAGCACTTTAGCTTTTACAGAATAACCTTCTGAGGAAATTAACAGGCCAGGCATGTTACAGGGGCCTGTGAACTTGCTTGGAGTGTCAGTACAATTCGTAACTAAATGTTCTTGATTTGTAACTAAATGTTCTTGTGCTGCTGAGCTGAGTTCTGTCTGTCTCCCCAGGAGGCAGTGGAACGTGTCTGTTCTAGTCACCAGCTTGTGTCCAGACCTCAGGGTGGTGCCCGCCATGCAGTGGGAGCTCACATCTGTTGACTGGGGGTACTAGAAGGAAGATTGGCAAGAGGATGTGTTTTGCAGCCTAGTAAACTTTTTAATTAAGAAACCAAGAGTTCGTAGTCTGAGAGCCTGTCTGTAAAGGTTGAAGGGGTTTCTAGGGCATCTCCAGGGCGCAGAAAACAATCCACCTGTGAATAAGTACGGGCCGGAGAGTGAGGGTGTGGATGTTGTTGATCCTGGTGGGGAAACAATTCCTCCGTGGTTGTAGTGTGCATGTAAGAGAGGCTTTTTTTTACCAATTAGCTTTCTTTCTGTCAGGAGACTTAGTTTGGGTGTTGAAATGCTACACATCTTTCTTAGATCTCGGTTAGCTGACACCCACCGCATCCAGTGTGACGGGGGAAGCATTTGCATGGTCCTGTTTTCTTCATGCATTTTCTCCAAGTGCGTGCTGGGGCTCAGCAGCGTACATAGAGGTAGAGCCAGGAAGTTCCAGGTGCATGGGCTTTTTGCTCAGGTAGACGGAGGGCTCTGCAAAGTGTATCCGAACAGCCAGTGAAGTCTGAGGATCCAGTGGCAACGGGGCAAACTCATTCCTTTCTCTAGTCGAAATAAACATGGGCAGGAACTGGGTTTCCCCGCTTATCAGAGAACTTTGTCTTTTTCTAGTAGAATAGCAGTGTCTGAGGGGTTCACATAAGAGTGTCCCAAGAAGAGCCACGGGGCTCCTGGCGCAGAGATGACACGTGGAGCTTCTCATCTCTTTTTGTTGGAAAATGAAGCAGCCAGACTGGCCTTAGTAACCAACTCAATAAGGAAACCAGCCAAATGTTGTCTCCCTTTGGTCACGATGGAATTTGCAATAGGTGTATTTTCATTCTGACGAATGATTCTATTTCATGGTGTCTCTGCAGAAATTCAGTGCATTGTGCTGTTTACTTTCGTCCTTCAGGAATTGAGGACATTTTGTCCATTGCCTGTCACTGTGCCTAAACTCTGCTAGCTCGTGGGTGTAGCAGTTCCCAGGAAACTGCCTTCCATCGACCTGTACGCATTCCAGACCACTGCGTATTTGTTATTGAAAAGCCATCGGTCATGTGGGCGGGCCTTTTTATGGTCGAGATTGTCCCCAGGGAAACACTTCTTGCAATTCAGAGCTTTCCCAGCAACAGATTTCAAACTCTGACATTCTCCATTCTGACTCCCTTGTTCCCATGGACACTGTGGTTTCGCCTCTTTCTTTCTCTCCCCACCACTAGAAGATGCTTACACCTAATTCCAAAAGTGACACAGAAAAACGAAACACGTGTGTAAATATGAACAGAGAAAAATATGCAAGGAATTCAAAGCCCAAGGCATTACTAGGGCGAAAAGGAAAGAGGTTTTGCATTGCGTGAAGGGACAATCCTTAATGAGGGTCAACTAGCATAGAACCAGACTTGAGACAGCAAATTGTAGGAAATACAAAGAGAATTGAGAAACCTCGGAGGAGACTCAAACACAGCCTTGAGCATGTAGATAAACCTCAATTAGGCAACCGGGAGTTTGAATAATATGGTTAATAAGATCGTGGTAACAGATATGGACTGAACTTTGTACTCTGAAAACAATACGCATCTTAAAATGCTCTTGGATTATTTAGAAAAATTAATCATCTGTTAAAT